>NW_022681466.1:19061666-20379166 GCF_009764315.1 Trachypithecus francoisi | reverse complement strand
AATATTGTTAGCATTCTTGAAACTCACCCCTTTCACATGCTCCACCCCTTTCAGATATGATTCTCCTAATCATATCACTTTTCCACCAAAAGGGATGATTTCATAACAGTTATTTCCTTACCTTTCTTGGAATTTTACCACCAAAGTGTAGATCCCTAAACAATATGGTTACTTTTTTGAATGTTATGTGGAGATAATAATATTGAATATATTCTTTTGTACTTTCTTTCCAAAGATTAATCTTGTGTAGCTTTAGTTCATTTATATCAATTTCTGTATAGTATTCCATTGTATGAATATACCTTAGTTTGTTTATCTATATTCTATTGTTGGTGAATATTCAAGTTGTTTCCAGTTTTTGGCTGTTAACAACATTCTACTAAAGAACTTTCTTATGAGTGTATCCCACTGACCGACACGTGCATACATTTCTCTAGGGTCTATACCTCAACGTTGTATTTCTGGATCACAGGGTAGGCAAATCTTTGATTTGTAATGCCAAACTGTTATTCAAAGTGGCTGTACTAGTTTACCTTCCTAGAAGTAGTGTATGAAAGTTCCCATTTGTCCAGGTGCTCACCAACACTTGATATTGTCAGATTTTAGATGTTACCAATCTGGTGAAGGAATAATGTTATTGCATAGTGGTTTTAATTTGTATTTCCCTGATTAGTAATGGGGTCAAGCATCAGTTTATACATTTGTTAGCCATTTGGTTTTTCCTTTATGGAAAGCATCATTCAAATATTTTGTCTATTTTTCTAATGGGTCATCTTTTTATTATTGATTTGTATTAGTTCCTTGTACATTCTGGATACTAGCCCTTTGTAAGTTGCATATGTTTTAAATATCTTCTCCCACTCCGTGGGCTTTTTACCCTCTTTATGATATATCTTGATGAACAGAAGTTTTTAATGTTAATATAATTATCATTTTACCTTTCACATTTAGATCTATAACCCATCTGGAATTTCATTTTTATGTATACTGTGTGATGTGGATCCTTTTCTTTTGAGATGGAGCCTCGACCTGTTGCCCAGGCTGGACTGCAATGGCATGATCTCGGCTCACTGCAACCTCCACCTCCCAGGTTCAAGCGATTCTCCTGCCTCAGCCTCCTGAGTAGCCAGTGTTACAGGTGCCTGCCACCACACCCAGCTAATTTTTGTATTTTTAGTAGAGACGGGGTTTCACCATGTTAGCCAGGCTGGTTTCGAACTCCTGACCTCAGGTGATCTGCCCACCTCGGCCTCCCAAAGTACTGGGATTACAGGCGTGAGCCACCACACCTGACTCATTTTTTTATTTTCTTTTTAGAGACAGGGTTTCACTCTGTCACCCAGGCTGGAGTGCAGTAGCACAACCACAGCTCACTGTAACCTCAAACTTCTGGCTCAAATTAACCTCCTACTTCAGCCTCCCAAAATGCTGGAATTACAGGTGTGAGCCACCATGCCCAGCCAAATTTCATTTTTTATCTACATGTTTATCCAGTTGTCTTGGCACCGTTTATTGAAAAGTCTAGCCTTTCTTCACTAATCTTCAGTGACACTTTTCTCATATATCAAATGTCCATTTTTACATGGGGATCTCTTTCTGAGATCTCTCTTTCATTCTGCTTTTGTCTATCCCTGTTCCAGTGCCACACTGAAATATTACAACTTTCATAATCAGTCTTGGATCTGGTAGAACAAGTCTTTCCACCTTGTTCTTCTTCAAGAGCCTCATAGCTGTTTTTGCCCCTTTGCATTTTAGAATCAGCTTATTAAATTACACACCTACATAAACACACACACACAAACACACTCATTCACTCAACTGTTGGGATTTTTCCTGGGATTGTACTGAATCCATAAATCAATCTGAGAAGAATTAACATTTTTACAATATTGTGTCTCCTAATCCTTCAATGTAGTATCTCTTGTATAAGTCTTTTCTAAGTTCTCTCAGTCAGATTTTTTTTTTTTTTTTTTTGAAACAGAGTCTCGATCTGTCACCAGGCTAGAGTGCAATGGCATGATCTTGGCTCACCACAACCTCTGCCTCCCAGGTTCAAGTGATTCTCCTGCCTCAGCCTCTGGAGTAGCTGGAGATTACAGGCGTGCACCACCACACCCAGCTAATTCTGTATTTTTAGTAGAGACAGGGTTTCTCCATGTTGGTCAGGCTGGTCTTGAACTCCTAACCTCAGGTGATCTGCCCACCTCAGCCTCCCAAAGTGTTGGGATTACAGGCGTGAGCCACCACGCCCAGCCTCAGTAAGATTGTATAACAATGTATTTCAATTCTTTCAGAACTTCAGTTCAACATTTTCCTAAATATTTCATATTTTTGGTGCCACTACCATTGTATTTTTCAAATTTCATTTTGTATTTGTTAGTGATATATAGAGGATTACGATTGGTCCATATATTGATTTTAGAAAATTGTTAAATTATTAATTTCATAATTTATCTGTAAATCTTCTGGATTTTTCAATGTACACATTAGATCATCTGTAAGTAATGCAATATTTTACAATTCTTACGTATTTTGTTGCTTTTTCTTGTTTAACTGCATTTGCTAGATCTTCTGTACAATGTCAAATAGACAGTGATAGTGAATATCCTTGTCTTATTTCTGATTTCAGAGAGAAAGCTTACAACACTACAACACTTTACTATTAAATATGATATTTACTATATATATTTTGTACATACTCTTATCAGATTAAAGAAATTTTCTCCTGTTCCTAGTTTTCTTTTTTCTTTTTTTTTTCAAGACGGAGTCTGGCTCTGTCCCCTAGGCTGGAGTGCAATGGCATGATCTTGGCTCACCGCAACCTCCACCTCCCGGGTTCGAACAATTCCCCCACCTCAGCCTCCCAAGTAGCTGTGATTACAGGAATCCACCACCAAGCCCGGCTAATTTTTGTATTTTTGTAGAGATGGGGTTTCACCATGTTGGCCAGGCTGATCTTGAACCCCTGATGTCAAGTGATCTGCCCATCTTGGCCTCCCAAAGTGCTGGGACTACAGGTGTGAGCCACCGCACCTGGCCTGTTCCTAGTCTTCTAGGAATTTTAATCATGAATGGATATTGAATTTTGTCAGATGCATTTTTGTCTTTATTGAAATGATTCTGTCATTTTTCTTCTTAAATTGTTAGTGTGGTAAATTACATTAACTTTTCAATGCTAAACCAACCTTGAAATCCCAGATAAATCTAGTTTATATTATTCTGTTTCTATGGTGATCTGGTTTGCTGATTTGTTTTGATGTTTTTTCATCTAAGCGCATAAATGAGTGGTCTGCATCTTCCTTACTCTTATTGTTCTTGTTAAGTTTTGCTAGTGTTATGGATGAATTGGAAAGTGTCTCTGAAAAAGTTTGTGTGAAATTAGAATTACTTATTCTTAAATACTTAATTGTGTAACTGAAGAAACCATCTGGGCTTGGAATTTTCTTTGTGGGAATATTTGTTTGTTTTTGAGAAAGAGTCTCACTCTGTTGCCCAGGCTGGAGTGCAGTGTCATGATCTCGGCTCACTGCAACCTCTGTCTCCCAGATTCAAGCAATTCTCATGCCTCAGCCTCCTAAGTAGCTGGGATTACAGGAATCCACCACCAAGCCCGGCTAATTTTTGTATTTTTGTAGAGATGGGGTTTCACCATGTTGGCCAGGCTGATCTTGAACCCCTGATGTCAAGTGATCTGCCCATCTTGGCCTCCCAAAGTGCTGGGACTACAGGTGTGAGCCACCGCACCTGGCCCTGTTCCTAGTCTTCTAGGAATTTTAATCATGAATGGATATTGAATTTTGTCAGATGCATTTTTGTCTTTATTGAAATGATTCTGTCATTTTTCTTCTTAAATTGTTAGTGTGGTAAATTACATTAACTTTTCAATGCTAAACCAACCTTGAAATCCCAGATAAATCTAGTTTATATTATTCTGTTTCTATGGTGATCTGGTTTGCTGATTTGTTTTGATGTTTTTTCATCTAAGCGCATAAATGAGTGGTCTGCATCTTCCTTACTCTTATTGTTCTTGTTAAGTTTTGCTAGTGTTATGGATGAATTGGAAAGTGTCTCTGAAAAAGTTTGTGTGAAATTAGAATTACTTATTCTTAAATACTTAATTGTGTAACTGAAGAAACCATCTGGGCTTGGAATTTTCTTTGTGGGAATATTTTGTTTGTTTTTGAGAAAGAGTCTCACTCTGTTGCCCAGGCTGGAGTGCAGTGTCATGATCTCGGCTCACTGCAACCTCTGTCTCCCAGATTCAAGCAATTCTCATGCCTCAGCCTCCTAAGTAGCTGGGATTACAGGCATACGCCATCATGCCCAGTTAATTTTTGTATTTTTAGTAGACACGGGCTTCACTATGTTGCCCAGATTGGTCTCGAATTCCTGACCTCAAGTGATCCACCCACCTCAGTCTCCCAAAGTGCTAGGATTACAGGTGTGAGTCACCATGCTTGACCAATATTTTGTTCTTGATAGAGTATTCTTTGTTCTTAGAGGATTATTCATGTTTTCTATTTTTTTTCTGGGTCAATTTTGGAAAAATTTTTTTTTATGATAACACCTATTTCACCTAAAATTTCAAATTTATTGGCGTAAAGTCGTTTCTAATATCCTCTTGTCTTTTAAATGCCTGTAGCATCTTCAGAACTGTTCCTTTTCACTCCTAAAACTGATGATATTTGCTCCCTGTCTCTTTTTATCACTCTTGTCAAGCTGGGCGCAGTGGCTCACACCTGTAATCCCAGCACTTTGGGAGGCCGAGGTGGGTGGATTACCTGAAGTCAGGAGTTCAAGACCAGCCTGGCCAACATGGCAAAACTCTGTCTCTACTAAAAAATACAAAAATTAACCAGGCGTGGTGATGTGCACCTGTAGTCCCAGCTACTCAAGAGGCTGAGGTAAGAGAATTGTTTGAACCCAGGCAGTGAAGGTTGCAGTGAGCCAAGATCGCACCACTGCACTCCAGCCTGGGAGACAGAGTGAGACTCCATCTCAAAAACAAAATGAATGAATGAATGAATGAATGAATGAATAAATAAATAAATAAATAAATAAATAAATAAAATATTACTCTTGTCAGAGATTTGTGAGTCATTTCAAAGGTCCAATGTCTGTCTTTATTGATCCTCTTAACGTTTTTGTTTCTTATCAATTTGTGTGCTTTTTCTTCTCTTTTTCCTGGATGTATTTTGCTGAGGCTTTTTTGGAGGGGAAAGGAGAGACTTGTTGTTGGGTTTGTTTTGGAATTTTCTTTGGTAGCTTTTTGACATGAATACTTAGCTCTTTGATTTTTTTTAGCTTTTTTTTTTTGCTAACACAAACAATTAAGGTGATACATATATTTTCTCTTTAAAAAAGTCTTTAGCTTAATTCCACAAGTTTGATATGTATATTTTTATTATCATTAAGCAGAAAAAAAAATCTTAGAACTTCCATTAGGATTTCTCCCTTGACTTTTGAGTTACTTGAAAGTATGTGCCTTAAGCCGGCATAGTGGCTCACTCCCATAATTCCAACACTTCGGGAGGCTGAAGGGGGAGGATCAGTTGAGCCTAAGAGTTCAACACCAGCCCTGGCAACATAGTAAGGTCCTGGCAACATGGTGAGACCCCATCTCTACAAAAAATAAAAAATTAGATGGGGCATGGTGGTGCGTACCTGTGGTCCCAGCTACTCAGGGGGCTGAGGTGGGAGGATCACTTGAGCCCAGGAGGTAGACGCTGCAGTGAGCCATCATTGCACCTCTGCACTCTAGCTTGGGCAACAGTGCAATACCACATCTCTCAAAAGGAAAATGTATGTGCCTTAGCCAACCAAGCACAGTGACTTACACCTGTAATCCCAACACTTTGGGAGGCCAAGGCAGGAGGATCACTTGAACCCAGAAATTCAAGACCGGCCTGGGCAACACAGGGAGACGCCATCTCTACAAAAAAAATTTAAAAATTAGCCAGGCATGGTGGTGCACACCTGTAGTCCCAGCTACTCAAGAGGCTGAGGAGGGAGCCTGGGAAGTGGAGGCTGTAGTAAGCTGTGATTGCCCCACTGCACTCTAACCTGGGTGACACAGCATGACCATGTCTCAAATATATATATTTGTGGGAGATGACTTCCTCCAGAGATAATTTGTGTTTGGTTCTGACAGGCATCTGGGGGTCCATTCAATCCAAGACCCCCAAAAACCAAGTTCACAATTTGAAATTCTCTGGAATTCTCAGAGGATACAAATGCAGGCTAAGTTCTGAGAAAAGACTGGGCTGTGGTTTCTGCAGAATTTTTTTTCCTTTCCTTTTGCTAATCTTTTCCTCACTCAGTACCAAGAAAGTCTTCCCTGCAGTCCCCTGGGGGTGCAGTAAGAACAATAAGTTTACTGCTGATTCACCCTAACCCTTACAGTGTAGCCATTTGAGATTAGTCTAATATGGTAGGGAAGGTTTCCTTTTACTAGACTCGCAAACGTGGATAGGCCCTTGGCCTTGGCTTCTGGAGCCATCAGTTCAGGAGGCTAGCCAAATCCAAACTTACTTTGCCTGGATTTGCAAATTATCAATCCCCCTCACCTGGGGCAAAATTACTTTCATGTTCTGATATTTCACTTACCTCTCTGGGTCTCTACAAAGAAAGGGGAGGTCACAGAGTAACTTCACCTGCTAATTTATATTTGGGAAATGTTTGAATGGTTTATAACAAGCATATATTTCTTTAACTTTTAATTACAGTTTCTTTTTTTTTTTTTTTTTTTTTTTTTGAGGTGGAGTCTCGCTCTATCGCCGGGGCTGGAGTGCAGTGGCCGGATCTCAGCTCACTGCAAGCTCCGCCTCTCGGGTTTACGCCATTCTCCTGCCTCAGCCTCCCGAGTAGCTGGGACTACAGGCGCCACCACCTCGCCCGGCTAGTTTTTTGTATTTTTAGTAGAGACGGGGTTTCACCGTGTGAGCCAGGATGGTCTCGATCTCCTGACCTCGTGATCCGCCCGTCTCGGCCTCCCAAAGTGCTGGGATTACAGGCTTGAGCCACCACGCCCGGCCTAATTACAGTTTCTTTAAAAATATCAAATAGAACTAAAAGGCTGGCCAAGTGTGGTGGCTCACGGCTGTAATCCCAGCACTTTGGGAGGCCAATGGGGGTGGATCACTGGAGCTCAGGAGTTCGAGACCAGCCTGGCCAACAAGGATGAAACACCATCTCTACTAAAAATACAAAAATTAGCCGGGCATGGTGGCGGGCACCTGTAATCCCAGCTATTCTGGAGACTGAGGCAGAAGAATCACTTGAACCCAGGAGGCAGAGGTTGTAGTGAGCCGAGATCACGCCATTGCACTCCAGCCTGGGCAACAAGAGCAAAACTCTGTCTCAAAAATAATAAATAAATAAATAAATAAAAATAATAAATAAAAGGCTGATGATAAAAATAGCAATCTCCTGTCTACTCCCAGTCCTACACCTCCCAGCCTGCACTCCTTTCATTGCTTTCTAGCTTCCAAAGATGTATTAAAGTTTCTTATCTGCTGCTGCATTCTTTTCATCCTTGTAGGTTTATACAAAGCTTTTCTATTGCTTTACTGTCATTTAGTGAGGCTTCAAGAGACAAAATTAACATGCACAACCTGCCACTTTTAATTAGAAGCATAAAATCCAGGCTGATTTCGGACGTTAACACAGAGTGAATGGGATACATCAAAGAATGGTTGGCTGCTGGTTTTAAAGAGGTCCCGCTGGTAACAGGATGGTAGTGACGATGGCGGTGAGGACAGACCGGTGAAGGGAGAACCCAGAGGCTTGTGGGGAGAAAGGGTTTTTGTAGTTAGGAAGAGACGGAGGTAGGCCCCTCAGCCAGCTCCAGCAGGATAGAGACAACAACATACAGCGCACAGGGAATTCGTGCCTCAGGGTCATAGTCCGCGTCATGAGGACTGCTGACCAGCTCATCCCAGTTCTGCTCCATGATAGGTTTCACCTGGAAGGAAACCCACCAGATTGTAAAAGCTAGGAATAGTGATATACCAGAAATGGCAAATATTTGGCCACACTCCTTACTGCTGAGCCGATAGGCAGACGTAATAAGCCATCATGGCACTCTTTCCTGCAGAGCCCGGAGAGCTCCATACTCTCTCAACATAGTGGCAGGCTCTGCTAGTCAATCTGCACTGGAACTCAAGATCACACCAGCTGCTATCCTGAGACTAACCAATTTGCACCGCTCTCTTGCCCATAGATAAACAACAGAGCCTAAAGAACCCATTACAAATTGTCCTGGCAACTCTGTGTCCAGGGAATTGTCACAAACCAGCTGCATGGGTGTGAGCTGGCAGAAAACTATGGAATAAGAAGGGGCTGTACCCTGGGACTTCTGGGTCCCTTGAGCATATGGGCATTCCCTTCCACTATGACCCTGGCCCTCAGCCCAGGCTGTCTCACCTGGTCCTTCAACAGAGGAAAGGTCCCCTTCTCCAGGGCCTCAGCCACAAGCTGCTGCTCCTCAGACAGCTCTGGGGGTAAAGAAAGAGAGTGGTTGGCAAAAAGGAGAGATACATGGTGGGACAGGGCCTCAGTGGCTGATCACACCCAGAACATGCCTCATCAAAAGGTTCCAGAGAGCCCCTGGGAGTGCTAGATGAGAGTTGCTCCAAACGGGCCTCTGCTGTGACTCCCGCTTCCCTCTTGGCCTGCAGGAGTTCATAGACAAGGAACCAGCCTCTCAGTGCCTGGCCTGAGGAAGACATGAAGTGGTACCCCTCTATGAACTGTGAAGAGCAATGTGCAGCCCCTCCTCCCAAGATGTGACTTCCCACAGGCCTCTCTGCTCACACTTCCTCCACCCCAGCCTACAGCGAGACCCTTCCTCACCTAGCAAGGCATCCAGGAAGTCCAGAATGTCTTCTGCACGCGCTTCTACCAAGATCCCAGCAGCATTAAAAAGGCTGATTAGGAGAGGATTGACTGGGTCCTCCATCTGCAGCTCCCCGAAAATCAGGACCTCAGATACCTAGGGCCAGGAGTTGTGGGAGATGAGCACCAGTCTCACCAGAGCAGACCATCCTCACTGTGCCAACTGCCCTCCCCTCTGGCTCCTCTCTCTCTCTGCCTCAGTGCTTTCTTAGGGGCTCTTACTCTTTGCTCTAGATCCTGCCGAAGCTCCTCCCTGCCGAAGCACTTAGTGAGGAAATTTAGTACATCTTTCCTCTTGTCCTCCGTCAGTTCCTGGAGGACACTTTCCATGTTCTCCAACTTCTCCTTCATGTTTCTGGAATCCTCCGAACCCAAAGACTTTGCTGTAGAGGCAGCAGTTGAGAACCTGGGCCACCCAGCCCAAAAGGCTTTATTTCTGAGGCTCTGTTACTTGTCTGCCTGTCTTCTGGAGACCACCTCTTTGTATCTTCCCTTCTTCCAATCTTTCCGTGTTAAAATTAAGCATCCTTCTTCCGAGATACCTACCATCATTGCCTCCCACTGACCCCACTTCCATCTTCCATCTCCCCAGCTCACCCTCAGTCTAGTCCCAACCCCAAATTCTTCTCCACCTCCGGAAAAAACAAAAACTTGGTTGTTTGGTCCTTGCCATTCAAAGTGCAGTACTCAGGCCACACTGGAAGTAATTAGGATTCGGAGAAAGTTAAAGCAGTGGTTCTCAACCTTGACTGCATGAGAATCACCCAAGGAGTTACTCCGAATCCTGATGTCCAGGCCACACCCCCACAATTAAGTCAGAGTTTCTGGAGATGGGACTCAGTCGCCACTAGTTTTAAAGTTCCCCCGTGTGATTTCAGGGTATACCAACGAGAACCACTGCGTTTAGAGGAGACAGATGCAGCCTCCAGACTAAAGTTGAAACCTGCTAGGCAGTGCCCCTCCTTCATACCTACTCAGCTGACCCCACCTGAGCAGCAGTCTTGAGCCACTCAGGGTGGGTTGGTGCAGCCACCCTGAACACACTTGGCAATCACCCTTACCTGAACAGGATGAAGCACCATCCTTCTCTGCAGAGAGAGGAAGACTTATTTCAGAATCTTTAGATCACCTCCTGTCCCCTGCAGACTTCTCTTCCCAGTGATGGAAGTTTTCACTCTTGCAATCTGAGCCCTCACGGCTGGTACCAGGGAGCCTGCATCCTCATTAGTGTGTGTCCATGGGAAAGCACTGTATTTGCAGACCCCTCCCACCTCCTCAAAAACAGGAGTCATAGGACCGTGCCTAGATGACTGAGGAAGAAGCTAAGGCCCAGAAAGGGGACAGCATACACGCAGTCGCTCCGCAAATTTGGGTCAGACTTCTCTATCCCTTTCCAAGCTCTCTTAGGCAGTACAACCCTGCTGGGATCAAGGGGAAAACCTAGAAATTCCAGAGGAAGCCACATAATTCAGAATCACAGGGACCTTCTAGTCTCACTCCTTTATTTCACAGTCAGGAAAGGCCAGGCACGGTGGCTCACGCCTGTAATCCCAGCACTTTGGGAGGCCGCAGTGGGTGGATCACTTGAGGTCAGGAGTTTGAGATCAGCCTGGCCAACATATAGTGAAACACTGTCTTTACTAAAAATACAAAAAAAAAAAAAAAATTAGCTGGGCATGGTGGTGGGCACCTGTAATCCCAGCTACTTGGAAGGCTGAGGCAGGAGAATCGCTTGAACCCAGGAGGTAGAGGTTGCAGTGAGCCGAGATCACACCACTGCACTCTAGCCTGGGTGAGAGAGCAAGACTCTGTCTCAAAAAATTAAATTAAATTATATTAAAGTCAGGAAAACTGTGACTTGAGTGGCTATAGAGCTAGTGAGTGGCAGGGTGGGACTAGACCCTGAGACTGCCTGACTCCAGTCCAGGACCCTTTTCACAGCCAGTGTTGTCATGCTGGAACTGGCCAAGTCATTTAATTGTGCTTCCTAGGCCAAAAAGCCTTCAGGGAGGGCTGTAAGCTCAGGATCCAGCTGACTGCCAGCACAAAGTTGTCCTAGGAGCAGCCTGGAAACCCTAGTCCAATGTACAATCCAGACTCCTCTACAACACGCTAATTTTTCTCCTGCGTTTGCCATGGTTCCCACCTGTGGGTGCATCCTACCACATCCTTGGACCTAACCACTCTGTAATTCCATTTTTAAAAATAGTGTTCTTGCCCATTCTGAAATGACGAACAGGAAGCCCAGCAGCTCACTCATCTTCTGGAAGGGATTTTGTTTTGTCCCTCAAATATCTAAACCAGCACCAAAAAGGGAGGGAAAAAACAAGTTATTGGAGAGACCAGTTCTCACTCTGTAAGTTCCCTTTCTCCAGTGCCTCTCAATCCCCACACCAGCCTCCAGTAAAAAAAACAACAAAAAAAAAACTCTTCTTTTTTTTTTTGTTTTTTTGAGATGGAGTTTTGCTCTTGTTGCCTAGGCTGGATGGAGTGCAATGGTGAGATCGCGGCTCACTGCAACGTCCGCCTCCCAGGTTCAAGAAATTCTCCTGCCTCTGCCTCCCAAGTAGCTGGGATTACAGGCGCATGCCACCACACCTGGCTAATATTTATATATTTCGTAGAGACAGGGTTTCACCACGTTGGCCAAGTTGGTCTTGAACTCCTGACCTCAGGTGATCCGCCCACCTTGGCCTCCCAAAGTGCTGGGATTACAGGCGTGAGCCACCACGCCCAGCCAAAAAAGACAATTATTCTCTTTGGAGACTGGGAGAGGAGTTAACGACTCTTACGTCATGTTCAGGCAAATCCTGGGTCAGCGGGTCCAGGTCCCCAGGCCAGAGCATGGAGCCTCAGTCCTTCCTAGTGCTGAATCCACCCTTTTCCCTGGACCCCTCCACAATCTCCAAGCTCACCAGCTACCCACTCTAGGCTGACAGAGTCTGGTTGAATCCCACCCCCCACCTCACTGGTGTGTTTAGGACTCCCAATCCTGTTCCCCATCAGCCTTTGCTTATTCATCGTCTCCTTTGTTGGGGAAGACAAGCTGCTTTACTCGATAGCTCAGGACCCGATTTGGGAGGATGGTCACTTCCCTTTGGCCCTAGGAAAAAGGAGCTCACATTGACAGATCCCCAGGTGCTTTTACATCATTATCTTGCCTGATTTCCCAAACAATCCTGTGAGGCAGTCATTTGTATCCCCATTTTATAGACGAGAAAACTGAGGCTCTGAGGGGTCAGCAGGTGAGTCAGTCTCACAGCTAAAAACAGTGGCAGAGCTGAAATTTGAACCCACGTCTGATGCCAAAACTCATCCTGTTGCCACTGTTCATTCAACAAATGTTTACTGAGGAGCTGCTTTGTTCTAGGCACCGTGGCTCCGTTCTCCTGCCTCCTAGAAAGGAGACAGACAAACAAGCAAAAATACACTTGTGTAATGATGAATCATGGGAAATGTATAAAGAAAATGAAGGCTGGGCGCAGGGCTCACACCTGTAATCCTAGCACTTTGGGAGGCCAAGTTGGGTGGATTGCTTGAGCCCAGGAGTTTGAGACAGCCTGGACAACATAGCAAGACCTCATATCTATTTAAAAAAAAAAAAAAAAAGAAAATGAAAATGAAAATGAAAAGAGGGCATCGCTAGAGAGTAACAAGGGAGGGACTGGGCAATGCCACCCACCCTTTCTTTTTTTTTTTTTTTTTTTTTGAGACAGAGTCTCACTCTGTGGCCCAGGCTGGAGTGCAGTGGCCGGATCTCAGCTCACTGCAAGCTCTGCCTCCCGGATTTACACCATTCTCCTGCCTCAGCCTCCTGAGTAGCTGGGACTACAGGCGCCCAACACCTCGCCCGGCTAGTTTTTTGCATTTTTTTAGTAGAGACGGGGTTGCACCGTGTTAACCAGGATGGTCTCGATCTCCTGACCTCATGATCCGCCTGTCTCGGCCTCCCAAAGTGCTGGGATTACAGGCTTGAGCCACCGCGCCCGGCCAATGCCACCCACCCTTTCTTGGGGCAATGTGGCCAAGAGCAGCAGGGCTGCTAGGAGAGGAGTGAAGGAAGAGTCTAGGGCTGGCACTGCCTTGACCTGCGGGGCACGGGCCAACGCTGACCTTCACAGTTCCTGCCTCCCAGGATCCTAACCTTGTGTTCTTAGCTGAGATGGCTCTGAAAAATCTGGTTCCCAAATTTATATTGCCGGTCGCTTTTCAGGGTTTCCTTCTTTACCATCTCCAGAGTTTCTGTCACCAGATACAGGTTTTCTCTCCTATTAATTGATCGGAATGAAAAGGGTAGTTCCCTCTTCAGCTTCCTGGAGACAGTAGAGAGAGATGAGAGTTGAGGATCTCAGGGTCTTACCTCCCAGTGACTCTTCTCCCTCTCTGTGAGCCAGCTCCCATTTAAGATTAATCGCTTCTGAGACTGGAAAACCAAGGAACACAGCACCCCATCGCAGTTCACTTTACCCACCTTGGGGTGGAGGTAGGGGTGGGGTACGAAGTAGGGCGAGAGGCCAGGTATGGTGGCTCTTGCCTGTAATCCCAGCATTTTGGGAGGCTGAGGTGAGTGGATCACCAGGCACACATCTGTAATCCCAGCTACTCAGGAGGCTGAGACAGGAGAATCACTTGAACCCGGGAGGCAGAGTTTGCAGTGAGCCAAGGCTGCACCATTGCACTGCAGCCTGGGCAACAGAGAAAGACTCCATCTCAAAATAAATAAATAAATAAATAAATACAAACAAAGTGGGGCAAGAATTCACTAGCATTTATGGAGGATGACAATGTGCCAACTGTGAGACACACTTTTCCACTTCACCTTCACAATCCTATGACGGTAGGCAGAATCACATCCACTTTCCACGTAAAGATACTGAGGCTTAGTGACAGATTGTGAATGGTCCAAGGCCACACAGATAGTAAGTGTAGAGCTGGGATTCAAACCCTGGTCAGTGTAAATCCAAAGGGAGTGCCCTTCCCATGACGCTGAGATAGGCATCTGTGAAGCCCAAGACACCGTCTTCTCTGACGACGGACTCCAGCTCCTTGCACTGGTCCCTGGAGCCAGCTGCATCACCTGCCCTTAGGCTCATGAAGCATCTGATTCCATTCCCGCTGGAGGAAACTCATGTTATGACCTAAAATGTCTGACGGAGTTTCTATTTGCAATCAAAAGGCCCTCAAGGAAGACATGGGTCCCTGCCTCCGATGACCTTCCCCTACCTACCCAGTGCCCCCACCCCACATATAGATACCAATACCCTCACCTGACAAACAAGCATTCTATAGTAGAAAACACTGAGCTCTCTTAGAAAAATTCTAAGGGCCCTCCCTACTGTGGTAGGGAGGGGTAATTCAAAGGACCAGTAAAATTTTATTGTAAGCCTTTTTTTAAATTTATTAATAAAAAAGAGGGGGCCTGGGCGGAGTGGCTCACACCTGTAATCCCAGCACTTTGGGAGGCCAAGGCAGGTGGATCACCTGAGGTCAGGAGCTTGAGACCAGCCTGGCCAACATGGTGAATGAAACCCTGTCCCTACTAAAAATACAAAAATTAGCCAGGCGTGGTGGCGGACACCTGTAGTCCCAGCTCCTTGGGAGGTTGAGGCAGAAGAATCTCTTGAATCCAGGAGGCAAAGGTTGCAGTGAGCCAAGAACGGGCCATTGCACTACAGCCTGGGCAACAAAAGTGAAACTCCATCTCAAAAAAAAAAAAAAAAAAAGAAAGAAAAGGAAAAGGAAAAAGGCACCTGCTCCCACTCCACTCAAGGAGAGCAAGCCCAGGAAAACTGCGGGGCACCTTCCCCTGAGCTACTCCTCAATCTCCAACAATCCCAGCTGAAGAGAACAACCACAGAACTATTGTTGAGGGCATGGCTAGTGATGTCCTCTTGAATTGGAAGCATCTGCGCACCAGCTACCAGCACCTCTGTGGCATTTGATCGGTGCCACCCTGCTGGGGTGGGGTGGCTGCACTCCGTGCAGGAAATGTCCTCCAAGGGGTGCTTTGCTTTCATTGTGCTTCACTTCAGCTCTCTTTCACTCAGTACCTACTATGTGCTTGGAGTTAATACAGAAAGGTTAGTAAAGTCAGTCCTTTGTCACAAGTCGCTTCCAGTCCAGTGGGAAAGACAAACATGGAAGCCACTGGCTTGCCCACAAGGCAGAGGCAAACAAGCACAAAATACTGATGTGGGCAGCTCAGTGCAGGAGAGCAGAGGAGAGCAAAGGAGAGTGCCTCTTAAACCACCAGGTTTGGAGGCGGAGGTTGCAGTGAGCCGAGATCGCACCATTGCACTCTAGCCTGGTCGACAGAGCGAGACTCCGTCTCAAAAAAAAAAAAAACAGGCCGGCGCGGTGGCTCAAGCCTGTAATCCCAGCACTTTGGAGGCCGAGACGGTGGATCACGAGGTCAGGAGATCGAGACCCTCCTGGCTAACACGTGAACCCCGTCTCTACTAAAAAATACAAAACTAGCCGGGCGAGGTGGCGGGCGCCTGTAGTCCCAGCTACTCGGGAGGCTGAGGCAGAGAATGGCGTAACCCGGGAGGCGGAGCTTGCAGTGAGCTGAGATCCGGCCACTGCACTCTAGCCTGGGCGGCAGAGCGAGACTCCGTCTAAAAAAAAAAAAAAAAAAAAAAAAAAAAAAAAAAAAAAAAAAACAGGTTTGTCCAAGTCAGAGGAATTAAGCATCTTGGGGGACAGCAAGGATATGAGTGAATGGGAGCCTCAGAAGGCTTCCTGGAGGCTGCCTCTGTGAATAGAAGGTTTTCTGGAGGCAGAGAGAGGAAGGCATGCTTGTGTAAAGGGCAGGCTGGAGGAATCCTGGAAGTAGAGAGTGAGAGGCTGCCCTAGAGAGCCAATCCTCCACGAAGCTAATGAAAAGCAGGGAAAATAAAAATAAAAATAAATAAATAAATAAAAGAGCAGGTCCGCCACCCTTGAATCCCTTGGTGCCCAAGATGGGCTCTTCCCCTCCTTCCCTGCTGCCCAACTCCAACCTCACCTGTTCTCAAGGGTATCCAGATACTGCTGGGATATCGGGTTCTCAGATATCTCGATGTTCTGATCGTGGGAGCCCTGGAAGCTGCCTGAAATTGTTATTTTTTTGGGCAATTTCACTATCAACTTTCCCTTTGAGTCTACATTATCCAGAATTTGAAACTCAGCCTTTTGACCTGGAAAGAGAATGGTAAAGGTCACTCTGGAGTGGACCCCCAAAAGATCTCTCTCCAAAAAACTCTCCTTGGGGCAGCCCCATCCTGGGCTCCATGCCACCATCCCCCTCCCTTCTGAGAGAGCGCTCCAGCTGTGGCTGTCCAGGAAATGCTGTTCTCACCAGAAGCTCAGTTACCTGGGGTCACAGGATCCCAGATTGGAGCCCACTCCTCCACCTTCTTACCACATGACCTTGGGTAAGTCACTTAACCTCTTTGTTTCTTCATCTACAGTACGAGAATATTACTAATGTCTATTTCCTATATTTAGGGAATTAAGGCTAGGCGCAGTGGCTCACGCCTGTAATCCCAGAACTTTGAGAGGCTGTGGCAGGCAGATCACTTGAGGTCAGGAGTTTGAGACTAGCCTGGCTGATATGGTGAAACCCCGTCTCTACTAAAAAATACAAAAATTAGGGCCAGGCATGGTGGCTCATGCCTGTAATCCCAGCACTTTGGGAGGCCGAGGTGGGTGGATCACATGAGGTCAGGAGTTCAAGACCAACCTGGCCAACATGGTGAAACTCCATCTCTACCAAATTAGTCGGGGGTGGTGGCACGTGCCTAATTCTAGCTACTTGAGAGGCCGAGGCAGGAGAATCGCTTGAACCTGGGAGGCGGAGGCGAAGGTTGCAGTGAGCCAAGATCAAGTCACTGCACTCCAGCCTGGGCGACAGCGAGATTCCATCTCCAAAAAAAAAAGCAGTTATGTTGCTGTTGTTTGTGTGAACCACACAAGTATAAAGTGAAGCAACCCTGGAAAGTCACCCACACGCATGGACTCTGCCCTGATTGATCAGGCACTAATAAGGGCCTTGGTTCTGAGTCAGTTGCTGCCCCAGGGTTCGTGGATGATATGTGGGCATGCTGAAGGGGCTACGTGCCTTTGTCTCCAACCTCCCAGACGGGAACTTACAGGGGAAGAAGAGCTCCCATTGCTAGGTTTTGGAGGCAGGGCTGGATTTCCAAAGACAAATCCATTTTGGAACTGGTAGAAATGTGACAGAATTGGAAACAGAGCCTGAAATCATTATTTGTGTGTACATGAGACACAAATGTCTTAGGGACCATTTGCTTCTTGAGCAGTGTGAAAGAAAAGAAAAATATCAGAGAGAAAAAGAAAAATAAAAACGATGTGCACAAAGAGTACTATATGAAGAAGAGGAAAAAGAGTAACTTCCGGTAGAGAAACCTGACAAACATTACCTCAGCCAGGTGATCAAGGTCAACATCAACAGTGATAGGTCATGTTGATAGTACATACCCCTGATGTGATGTAATAGGAATGGTACTTTACCTCTGTGGTCTTCCTCCCCGAGACCCAGAACCCAGTCTAACCATGAGAAAAAACATCCAATTCCAACAGAGGGACATTCTACACTATCCCTGACCAGTACTGCTCAAAACTACCAAGATTATCCCAAACAGGCAAAGTCTGAGAAACTGTCACAGCCAAGAGGAGCCTAAGGAGACATGACAACTAAATGTAATGTAATGTGGGATCCTGGATGGGATTCTGCAATAGAAAAAGGACACTAGGTCAAAACTAAGATAACATGGGCTGGGTGCGGTGGCTCAGGCCTATAATCCCAGCACTTTGGGAGGCCAAGGCAGGCGGATCACCTGAGGTCAGGAATTCAAGACCAGCCTGGCCACATGGCGAAACGCTGTCTCTACTAAAAACACAAAAAAGTAGCCGGGTGTGGTGGCGGGTGCCTGTAATCCCAGCTACTCGGGAGGCTGAGGCAGAAGAACCACTTAAACCTAGAGGCAGAGGTTGCAGTGAGCCGAGATTGCGCCATTGCACTGCAGCCTAGGCAACAGAGCGACACGCCATCTCAAAAAAAAAAAAAAAGTTAATATGAATAAAATATGGACTTTAATAACAAACAAAAAATTCTATGCACTTTTTTTTTTTTTTTGAGACGGAGTCTTGCTTTGTCGCCGGGCTGGAGTGCAGTGGCATAATCATGGCTCACTGCAACCTCCGCCTCCTGGGTTCAAGCAATTCTCCTGCCTCAGCCTCCTGAGTAGCTGGGATTACAGGCGTGCGACACCACACCCAGCTAATTTTTGTATTTTTAGTAAAGACAGGGTTTTGCCATGTTGGCCAGGCTGGTCTCAAACTCCTGACATCAAGTGATCTGCCCACCTCAGCCTCCCAAAGTACGGGATTACAGGCATGTGCCATCGCGCCCAGCTAATTTTTGTATTTTTAGTAGAGACAGGGTTTCGCCATGTTGGCCAGGCTGGACTTGAACTCCTGACCTCAAGTGATCCACCCGCCTCGGTCTCCCACAGTGCTGGAATTACAGGCGTGAGCCACGTGCCCAGCGCTATGCACACTTTAACTGCACCATCAGCATTACACAGTTACAAAATAACCCATTTAAATAGGGAGCAGACCAAGCTAAAAATCAATTCAAATTACCAATTCCCATTATTGTAAGGATTTTCTTTTTTAAGTTTGGTTTCACCTCTGCCTCCGAATTTTATATGCACACAGATGAGCTTTTCCTTAAAGGAAGTTGACTTAGTCAATTTTTTTTTTTTTCCCAGACTTACACTTTGCCCTGTCCCTGGGGAGTAATATTATTGTGGCAAAACATCCTAGTTCTGGGTTAAAGTATTTTTCCATTTTCAATGAATTGATCATTTGGCAAACTGATTTTTTTTTTCTTTTTTTGAGAGCTGGCTTTTAGCAAATTGGCTCTTGGCAGTTTGCTTTTCAGAGCATTGACTCAGTCTTTGAAAAATGCGAATCTGAAATTTCTCCAAAAGCCCCTTGCTTGCTTAACGAAACTCCACTTGTGGAAAGGTCCACCACCTCCAAGTAATCTGGGTACCGCTCTCAGTCACTTAAAGCACTTCCTGGCACATTGTAATATTCTAAAACTCCTCAGGGCTGTTAGAGCTCTTTTCCATCTCTTGGCATGAGACCTCATAAAAAGAAACAGACTGTATCAGAGAGGTCTGAGCTATGAACTCCTTGCCATTTTTCATATTATGAAATATTTTTTCCCATTATGAAATATAATGAACTCCTCACCATATTCCAGCGTGGGGTCCAAGTGAGAGTTTGACACTTAAACCCTGGGGCTTCTGAAACCCAAGTACCCCAGGAATAACTGAGATCAGAGGCAGGGAGATGGAATAATTGACTCTTCCATAAATTCCCCCAATATCTTAGGGATTTCTGCTCATCAGCAACTCCCCTTTCAGTCTTGATAGCCAAGGAACATGAAAGGATAGTAAGAATCACCACCATGACCACCAGATGATGGGAGCTAACTTTTATTGAGTGCTCCTTTTGTGGCAGACACTGTGATAAATGATTCACATAATTTGTTCTAATTTGATTCTTTTTTTTTTTTTTTTGAGACAGCGTCTTGCTCTGTCGCCCAGGCTGGAGTGCAGTGGCACTATCTCGGTTCACTGCAACCTGCGCCTCCTGAGTTCAAGTGATTCTCCTGCCTCAACCTCCTGAGCAGCTGGGACTACAGGCACGCGCCACCATGCCTGGCTAATTTTTTATATATACTTTTTAGTAGAGATGGGGTTTCACCGTGTTAGACAGGATGGTCTCAATCTTCTGACCTCGTGATCAGCCCACCTCGGCCTCCCAAAGTGCTGGGATTACAGGAGTGAGCCACCGTGCCTAGCCCTCATTTGATTCTTACAACAGTCTCTAGAGTTGACACATGAGGAAACTGAAACTTAGAGCAATACAACAACTTGTCCAAAGGTCACCCAGCTGATAAGAGGCAGAGCCAGGCTTTGAAACCAGGTGCTTCCAGCCCTAAAGCCTGCATCCTTTCTTAACCAGTAAGCAAACTGCCCTCATTTACTTATCCACTTAAATGATGAACACAGGAGAAGCTCCGCTAAATTAAAAGCAGATTGTTTTACCAGGGAAAAATGGGAAAGAAAGACCATTTAGGAATGGTTTCCAATGGAAATAAATCTCTACTTCTCCCACTCTCCTCCCACCATGCAGCTCTTCCGTGCATTTCTTAAATTAAGGTGTGTGGATGTGTACAAACAAATTCCACAGTTTCACTGATTGGTTGATTTAGTTGATAACAATGGTGAATTGAGAAGGAGATGGAATACAAATGGTCAAGGCCTCCTGGCTGGCCACCTGTCATCTACCTTATACTGACCTTGGAGCCCAGAATCCAGTTCATCTAACCGCTTGTCCCGATCTGTGTCCAGAATGTCCATCAGGGTGAGGCTGTCGTGTAGTGCCGGCATCCAGAGAAAGTTCTCTTCTCCCCCACCAGATGGAAGCAGTGGAATCTATCAGCATCAACGAGGCTTCTAACAGCAATCATATCCCCTCCAGCATCCATCTCCTTAACTACAATTCTTGTGATTTCCTCAAATACGCTGAACATTGCACCTGGACCAACTCGGAAATAGAAGCCAATTTCAGTTTTTGGGAGGAGGGTATTGGTTCAAGTATTTAAATCTTCCACATTTGGCAGCCTGAGGTGTCAGGCCTCTGAGCCCAAGCTAAGCCATCATATTTCCTGTGACCTGCACATATACATCCAGACGGCCTGAAGCAACTGTGTTGTAACCAAGCGAGTTGTAGAGAAATGCCACACTATGAGACTCATTCAGGAGTCCTTTATTGCCGGCGACCGAGAGACGGCTAGCACTCAAAATTTTCTCGGCCCCGAAGAAGGGGTTAGATTTTCTTTTATACTTTGGTTTAGAAAGGTGAGGGGGAGCCTAGCTGAAGCAATCTTACAGAAGTAAAACAGGAAAAAAAAGTTCAAAAAGACAAATGGTTACGGAAAAACGAACAGTTCCAGGTGCAGGGGCTTTACATCTATCACAGGGTGATAGACACAAGGGCTTAGGGTACCATCAACCAGACACAAATGTGGGGGCTTAGGGTACCGTCAACCAGACACAAATGTGGGGGCTTAGGGTACCATCAACCAGACACAAATGTGGGGGCTTAGGGTACCATCAACCAGACACAAATGTGGGGGCTTAGGGTACCATCAACCAGACACAAATGTGGGGGCTTAGGGTACTATCAACCAGACGAATTCCTGGCAACTGCAGTTATAGCTTGCCACAGTATCTTATCAGTTCATTGCATTCTTGGATGTGCTGGGAGTCAGCTTGCACAAGTTAAGTCCTTGAGGAAGGGGGGTGGGTAAGGGGCGGCAAGTGAAGGAGCCAACATGGAGTTTGTCTGGCTCTCTCAGCTAAGGGAGAGTCAATTCAGGTTAAAACAAGGTAGGGTATCACAGCTGAAGATCCACAAAAGAAGTGAAACTAGCCTTAACTGATGACATTCCACCATTGTGATTTGTTCCTGCCCCACCCTGATACAATATAGTCTCCCCCACCCTTAGGAAGGTACTTTGTAATATTCTCCCCTGCCCTTAAGAAAGTACTTTGTAATATTCTCCTGCCCTTGAGAATGTACTTTGTAAGCCTATCACAAGCCGGTAAGAACTAATGATAATCCCACCACCCTTTGCTGACTCCTTTTTCGGACTCAGACCACCTGCACCCGGGTGAAATAAACAGCCTCGTTGCTCACACAAAGCCTGTTTCGTGGACTTTCTTCACACAGACACACGTGACATGAGGTCAGGGAAGAACCAAAGGTTCCAGGACAACCAGTACCTGGAATGATTTGCCTGCCTTACTTCTAGAAGGTGAGGCAGCCATGACTCAGTAAAGAGGGCTAAACATCACAGATCCCAGATTCTCCTCTGCCCCTCATGAAACCCATCTAGAGGGAAAAAGTAGCAGCTACTGTCCCAAACAGGGAAAGTGAGACCCATTTTCTACATCTCCCACAGCAGAGTTGCCCCCTTGTTCCAAGGGGCCTGAGGGATGGAAAGGCAGGCCCACCACGCCCCAGCCAGACTAGCGCCAACATTGACGAACAGAGGAACCAGGGAGAGATGAGGGGCACGATTGCCAGACTTCACATTACTAACCTCAACTGGTCGTTTCTTCCCTTGGCTCTGATTCTTGGGCTCCCTGCCTTGCTGTACTCTGCAAGGCAGTTGGATGGGTGCCTCCCTACCAACAATTTCCCAATGAGGCGGTGGTAAGTTGGCCTCAGAAGAAACAAGAGCTTCCTGGGACCCACTTCCCCATCCTACCTTTGGTCACCTTCCCCTACATCCCTTCCGCCTGTTCCAGGCACTTATCCACTCACCGCTTCCTTCTCTGTCTCTACCCCCATCATGGTGGTTGATTCTCAATTCACCACCACCCTGGGAATTCCAGGTGTCTGGAAAGACAGTGCCCGGGAACCACAGGCCCATCTCAAGTGGTACCCACCTCCTCTCTGACCTTAGCTGTTCACCAGAAATGGAAGTTGTGAGAATCCCTGCTGCAGATCTCTGCACAATTCCTGGCCTCTGAATCTCAGGAAGCTACAATAATGAAATTGAAAGTTGTCCAGGTGTGGAACTTCCTGGACGGGTGGGTAGGGCTGGGTGCCCCACCTCCCAAGCCTTTACATAAGCCACGTTATAACTAAGCTGGAGGCAGATAAGGCCAGAACCACTTCTTCTTGGACCCAAGGAGTGCGTAGGAGATCCTGATATGTATTCTAGGTGAGTTTAGGCCAGACAGTGGTGCACACCACGGCGCCCTGGGCCATGCAATTCAGTGTGTTTGGAATAGAGAAATGGAATATGAGTAGGTATCAAGTGCCAGCAGGCAATGGCTATGTCTGCGCCAGGGACATGAGGACTATAACCCAGCAGAACCAGCTGCCCAAATGCCCAGGACAACAGCAGCTAACACCTGGAGGGAACAGGGTGGGCCTGTAAGGAGCACTCAGCCTCCCTCCCCATCCGTGCTCCTGTGTACACTCTCAAGGAGATGCTGCTCTTCCTTATCTGGATGCCACCCAGCTTCTCCACCTACCTCCTTCTCCAGGGAGAGGCCTCTGGCCTCACCCGTGTCCTCTCTCAGAGATAACCACCCTGGTGAGCCCAGCCTGTCTTCCAGCCTCTGCATGCCTCAGTTCTGAAAGAACATTTGAAGGGATGACAGAGGCCAGGCGCAGTGGCTCACACCTGTAATCCCAACACTTTGGGAGGCCGAGGCGGGCAGATCACTTGAGGCCAGGAGTTCAAGACCAGCCTGGCCAACATGGCGAAACCCCGTCTCTACCAAAAAAAAAAAAAAATTAGCTGGTTATTGTGGCACACACCTGTAATCCCAGCTACTCGGGAGGCTGAGGCAGGAGAATTGCTTGAACCTGGGAAGCGGAGGTTGCAGTGAGCCAAGATGGTGCCACTGCACTCCAGCCTAGGTGACAGAGCAAGACTCAGTCTCCAAAAAATAAATAAATAAAGAGATGACAGTGATAGTAGTAACAATTATAATAATAATAACATGGCTACCATATATTATTTACTATATGCCAGGCACAGTACTAATGCTCACAACAGCCCTAGGAGGCATTATCCTTACACAACAGTGGAAGAAACTGAAGCTCAGAGAAGTTGACATAGCAACATGGCTAACAAGTGGCAAAGCTGGGATTCGAACCCAGATCGTTGTTGATGTTCCCCAGCACTTCACCCTGACTGTACTCTTACAGGCTGGTGAAAGCAACCAGGGCACCCCTACTCCCAGGAATGAGAGCAGTGGCTATATTTCTCTTTCCAATACTGTGTGGGCTCTATTGGGAGAGGGCCGGTGGCTGGACGTGGGCAAATACCCCACACTCTCCCTGACACTCACTCCAAGGGTGCTGTGATGGCAGACCAGGGCCAGAGACCCTAGGCTGCTGGGGGCAGCCCCTCCCTTCTATCTGGGACTTTGTGCCTCTCCTGAGAATAGCAGCTCATACTGCGCAGAACACACTGGAAGGTCAGCGCCCTCATGAGATAAGGATTCCTTGCTATAGGACTCCTCTCTCCTAGCCATAGTGGCCTCAGAAAGTCCCCAGAACCTCTTCCCCTGCCACTCAGGCTTATGGTGGGAGGAGGAAGTATGAAAAGTCCCTTCCACTGAAAGGCCAGAAGGAAACGCAGCGCTCCCAGGGGAGAGGTGACCGGGGAAAGGCCTTGGGGAGAGAAGTGAGAAACTGGAGAAGGGCTGGAGATTTACTGGGAAGAACTGGGCACCGCTTGGGACCCTGGCTCCATGTGTGAACCACTGCTGGACTGCCCCCCTCCCTGGCCATGGCACAGGTCACCCCAGCCTGTGGGGCCAAGGCGCAAGACCAGTTGGAGAAGAGCCAGGCAAAAGCACAGAGAATTTTGCTCTCTGACTACTGCTGCCGTCGCCGCCAGTTCCCTCACAGCTCCCTTGGGGGATTTCCCTGCTGCAGCCAGCAGAAAGCCCAGCAGTCCCAGCGCCCCTCCCGCCACCGTCAGAGCTGCACTGATACCCCACCAGCACCTCGGCAGGAGCTGCTGCCCACACCCCTACCCCTCCCCTCAGCCTTCCAGGAAGCAGAGGCCAGACACAGGGAAACAGGAACATGTTGCCCTTTTATTTGCGTTTCTCAGAATACTGTACAAAGGGAGTAAAAATCCTATACACACTTTGCTTAGAAAGATTTTAAGGTGAAAGTTCCCTATGATACATGGGGTGGGAGATGCAGGGCCAGGAGGCAGAAAACAGGCCCAGTGACCTCTCCTGCTCCCTCAGGCCCCTAGAAGAGGACACAGGGACCCACGCCTTTTCAAAATGAACACTGTCCCTAGTCGAACTGGGGAGGAAGGAAGCTCTGGCCCAGGCTCAGGCTCCCGGCCTCACTTTCTTCTCTGCAGGCTGAGACAGTGCCTACAGGCCACGCCTTGCTCCTTCCCCTGTGCTGCTTGAGCAGGGATCCTACAGGACTCTCACCACCGACCCCATGTAGGGTGGCCTCACAGCGCCACATGTGCCTGCCACATAAGAGGCCCTGCCCAGTGCCAGTCTGCGTGAGGAAGCTAAGGGGTGAGGGCCTGCAGAGGACCACAGCATCCATTGTTTCTGTCACAGCTTCCCCATACCCCTGCAGGAGTCAGGACCAAGTTGGACCTGTGCTTACAATGACTCATGGGCCTTTTCCCCGGACCTGTCCACCCAACAGCCAACCCAGGAGTTAAGCCCACAGCAGCCTCCCTCCCCTATTACTATCACATTCTGTGGGTAAATCAACCCTCTAAGCCTGCTTCCCTCCCTGCCCACATCCCAAAGGAGACTGGGTCTAGCTTGTGTCCCTACCCCTCCCTCCCTTACACAGTCCTCTGCTGCTATGTGGCCCCATTCTTCTAAGTCTCGATTCACTAACCCCCCTACAGCTCCCCAACCTCCACCAGGCCAGATGGCAGCAATGCTGGCCCCTCCCCTCTGGGACCAAGCCATCCACACGCCACCCCATCTCCCCCCACCTGACCCTCCCCACTCCCAACCAGGGCCCCGGGTGGGCTGCAGGGAAGCTGCCAAAAGCCCGAGACTTGGATGAGACAGCTCTCTACCCAGAAGGGCAGGGCCCCATTCCACACTTGCTTCCATACACAAAAGCACACACTGCGTGTCATCGAGAAAACCTAGGAATCACAGTGAAACAATCCAGAAGCCGTACCGCCCTCTGCTCCCTACACAGGGGTTAAAGTGCTTCGGCTGCCTGAGGGCAAAAAGTGAGCAGGGGTTTTTCCCCGGCCTCCTGTCCCAACTGCGTGGTCCGTGTTCAGCCCAGGAGCCAAGCCCATTCCATGACCACCTCCATGGAGTCTCTATTCAAAAAGCAAAAGGAAAAGATCAAAAACTTCAGAAAAAGTCAGAGCCCGGGGGGCCTACCCCAACCCCACTACAAGCTACTCCAAGTTGGCTACTGGGGGAAGCGAGGGGGGAAACTAGGCCCAGAGGCTCAACCCCCATCTCTGGCAGTGTCCAGAGGCTTCTTCTTTCTGTCTTCAGTGTCGCAGCACATGCCTTTTACCCTAGCCCTCCCCTGCCACCCTGGGCAGGGGAAGGGGCTGCACCCTCAGTACTTATTGATTCCAAAAATCCGGACTCCGTGGAGCTGGGGCAGCTTGGGGATGAGCACGCTCATCAGGGACACAGTGTTGAGGACGAAATGGATCTGGTCGTACTTAGTGTAGAAGCTGGTGAGGAAGTACCTGGGAGGGGAAGGATGAGGAGAGATATAAAAGACTGTTGGGAGGACCCCTTCCTCCCCCACTTCCTGCGTAGGGAAAGGCAGAATCCTGACAGCTAAGGAGTAACAGAAGAAGTCCCCAGACCAGAGTAAGAAGCAGGAGCTCTCAGGCTAAAGAGGCCCCTCCCGGCCCAGCGCCACCCCCATCTCCCAACGTCACCCCAAGCCTGTGGGCCTCTCTCACTAGCAGGAAGAAAGCTCCAATGGAGGAAAGATGGGGCCAGGGAGGCCCAAAGCCTGAGCTCAGTCTAAGACCCAGGAATATTCCAACTTCCTCTGTTCATCCCTACACCAGGAGCCACAGCAGGGTTAATAAGCACGACTGGGCCCTGGGGTCCTCCAGGCCTTGCCCTGCCTGCTGGTGTCTTCCTGTAGTCCAGGCACTCACAACACGATGGGTGTGATGGTCAAGAACTTCCGAGAGGCCGTGAACTGGACCCCATAGTCCATCTGCTCCCAGTGGGTTAGCAGCCTCGCCTTGCCCTGGTCCGGGGTCTCAAAGGGTGTCCCCTTCACTGTGTGCAGGAAGATATACATGCCCTGGAGGAAGAGGTCTTTGTTAGAGGATACAAAAGGGAAAAGGCCCCCCTGCCCAGCTCCTCCACCCAGTCACAGACAGAAGTAACTCCCAGTGATCTGGAGCCTCCCTCTGCTGGGCAGGGGGATATGGGCTGGAGGTCAGGATGGAGCAGCTGGGAGCCTGGCAGGAGAAGAACAAGGGGACTCCCTCGGGGACAGGCTAGGCCTGGCATGAGAATGCATAGCCACGAGACAGGCACCGAGATGCTGCCCCTCCAGGCCACTCATAGCCCCCTGTGTCTGCTGGGAGGAGGCAAGTGATGGGACTAAGCCCTGCTTACCCTCCAAAGAGGGCAAGGTAGCAAGTGGTGAGGGAGCAGAGAAGGGCAAGAGCGGAAGACGGTTCGAGAAGCTAACTTGAGAAAGGGGCATTTCTGTACCAGCCTAGGCACCAGGACTCCCGGGTCCTGGGAACTCTCTGGAGTCCTTTGTTTACCTCGCAGAGGCACATCTTCCAGGCCCACAGCCACCCCACCCTAGAGATGTGGAAAAATCTGCAGATTTGATTCCTATCATGGTACACAGGGCAGGAACCCAGAAGGGGGAGCAAGGCAGAGAGATAAGGACTAGGCCTGGGCTCTGGAGGCAGACGTCAGTACGTCACCCTGACATCTGGGCCAGGCCCGACAGGCTCCTCCTATCCCTCAGCCCTGCCAAAGAGCAGCCCGGAGGGTGGGAGCAGGCAGCAGGCAGCCTCTCACCATGTTGTGGATGAGGTTGGTGAGGGTCCAGACGACAGGCACACTCATGAAGGGGATGCTCAGCAGCACGACGTGGAGGAGACCGATGGCCAGCACGTAGGAGAGCCAGATGCCGCGGCTGTTCATCACCCGCGTGTTGGGGTTCACCTCGCTGTGCGCCGTGCCCACATTCATCCTGCTGCCCCTCTCCACTGTTCTGCAAACAAGCAGCACAGGTCAGACAGGTCACACTGCTTCCCCTGCCCCCTCTCACCCTCGGATCCCACTGGGAGGCAGGCTCTTCTTTCCCTGAGAACTCCAGGCAGTTCCACTCTTTTGATTCTCAAGCATGGAAGGTAGAGAAAGTCCATGTGGACTTAGCGCCACTCATTTCCTGCTGCTGGGCTGGGATAAACAGCAGGCTGCCCCATGCATTATCCCATTGGGACAGGGCCCCGGCAGGGCATCGGAGGACAGGTCATCAAGAGGCATGCAGCCTCAGAGCAGAGAAGTCAAGGCCCATCCCCCAGCCTCATCCCCTATGGCACTCCCGTGAGGACCCTCTGCCGACAAAGCCCCAGAGACAGAATTCTCACTCAGCGCAACTCCTGCTGGACTGTGTCTCACTGAGGGCCTGAGGTGGGACATCCACTCTTAAGCCCTTCCCATCAGGAAGGAAAGGAGTGAGGCCTGTGGGTACAGGCAGCAGTGGATGAACTATTTTGAGGTCACTGCATCCACTCACCTCCTCTAATTTTTTCGATTCTGGATCTCCCCAAACCCCAACTTAGGAGGACTGATCAGGTAGAAAGAGGGAAGTGGGGAGAGAGGAAGACAGGAGAAAACAACAGACTAGGGACAACCTTTGCCCAGGCCTGGAAGGCACCCCTCCTGGGTGATACAGAACAACCCATCCAGATGTTTTCTCCATTTGGCAGCCACTCAGGCCAACCCTTGTGGTGCCACCCACTCCGCTGCCAAACCACCAGGGCCCTTTTCCCCACAAGAGAGGCGAGGATAGAGAACGTGGCCAACACCTATAACTCCCACAGAGAGCTGGAACCCACATCAACGTATGTCTCCCAAGGGCACCGACTCGAACCTGTGGCCTTCCTCCTGCCCCCATTCTTCTCTGTCCTGCCCATCCTTCCCTCAGTCTCCCCTCTCAGCACCTGTTTCCAGGTGTACATTAGCACCGTGCCTTCCCCTGCCCAGCACCAATGGTAGGAGTCCTGCAGCAGGAGGAACCAGGAGGTGGCCGCAACCCACAGTGAGCAGAGGGAAGTAGAGAAGGAAGGGGTGGAATGATCTGCCCCTTGTCCAGAGCTTGGCTGTCCCCAGATCCCTGAGGGCCCTGTGACCAGGAGAAAATGCAGATAGACAGCACCTGTGTACTGGCTCACCTCCCTATCTGAGGTAGGGTCCTGCTTGCTAAAGACCATAAGGTCATCACCATGTTAACAGCCCCATCTTTCCTGGGAATGCAGAGAAGAGTCCCAGATGGAGATATTCTAGAAGTACCCAGAAGGCCACCTGCCTCATGCCCCTGCAGCAACCCCCTCAGACCCAAATGCTATCTATCTCTCTCTGACTAGGAACTAGCCAAACCTGCACAGGAGCCTGAATCCTCAGGGGCCAGTTCTTTACTTCCAGGATAAGAGGAGCAAGTTTCCTCTTCTCAGACAGCTCCAAGCTTAGAGACCTCAGGGCAAATGTGACCCACAACACACCATCCCAACAAGCAAACACCTGTGTGCCAGCCTGAGGCGCACTCTGATTGCAGTGATGCTCCTGGGGACCATCAGCGCAGCCCATGAGGCTGGATAACGGAGCCTAACAGAAATCCCAGGATCTAGAAAGCCAGAGCTGACTCCCACTGTTTATCGTCCCAGGGCCTCGGGGCTTCAACTACTCTAGCAGCCCCTGGGACAGCTACTACGCAAAAGCCTCCACCTGAGAGGAGAGGGTGGCATGTGGCTGAGAAGTGAGGGCTCTGAAGGACTTCCCTCTAAGGAGAGGGAAACAGCGTCCCAAGTCTGACCTGAAACCGCCACCCCATCACCTCTCTGTAACCCGCACCTACAGGGGTGCTGGTGTAGAAAGCCCACTAACCCTTCCTAGCAGTTGTCCAAGAGTGATAAAAGCCTCGTGGAATCCCAGACCACAGGACCCCATACCCCTTTCTGGCTTTCACAGGGCAGCCAACAAAACTCGATGAGCCTAGGAAAAGACTAGACCTAGGTCCCAGCCGACACCCTCGGAAGCTTCTTCCTGAAGCCTAAACACTAGGTACCCTGAGAGCAGGAAACCACCAGACACCCCTGAAAAAGAAGAGATCAATAAATTAACAAAAAGACTGGCAGCCAGGAAACACTCTTGAGACTTTCGTGTGACTATGGGTACATATCACTTCCATTAGTAAAACAACCAACCGACCCCTCCCCTAGATGGGGAGAAACAGACAGAAGAGGCTGGCACAGGTCAACTAGGTCTACAGGAGCTGAGCTAAAAACTTTTGCTGCCACAGCTGGCAGGTGGCTGCTTAGTGCCGGGCCCTGATGTGGTTTCATAACCTGCCTCAAACCAGAGCCTGCAGCAACTCTGTTCTGTTAACCACTTTTTTGCTGGTAGCTCTTTCCCCCTTCTTCCCTCCCCACCCCCTTGGCTCCACGCACAAATATTCGTGCCCAGCCAGTATGCCAGACACTCAAGCCAAGGCTGAGCACCACCAGGGCAGCCACCAGGTGAGCCCTTCACATTCCCTCCCCCAGGAAAGAGCAGCCCTCACAACAGCAAACCCCCTGTCTTGGAAGAGGAGCACAAAACATCCAGGCCTGGATGGGGACCCCAAAGGGGAGTCCGTGGCAGCACGTCACGATGCCACTTCCATTCCCCCCACCCCGCAAGCTGCAGGACCACAGCTGATCACCTCTCAACTTTGGCCCAGCCACCCCGACTGGGGGAGGGCGGTGGGAGCGGAAAGCGAGTGCCCAGGCGAACCCGCAGTAAGCAGAGGAGAGGAGGAGCGAAGAGGCGGAGTCCTCACTGTTGTTGGGGTTTTCTGAGTGAGACCTCGGGCGCGGGGCCGGGGGGAGGGGTCCAGCTCTGTTGCCCAGTCTGGGTCCTGGAACTCGGAACCCGGCCCGGTCCGGGACCCCACAGCCATCTCCACGCGTTCACCCAGCTTTGGAGGCAGCCAAACGTTCATCCCCGAAGCCCAGCCGCTCCCCGCCTCCCACCCCTAGCCGAGGCGCTCCTCCCGACGTTCCACCCCCGGCCTCCAGCTCGCACTTTATTCCTTGGCCACCTCCCCAGCCGCTGCACCCCCTCGGCTGATGCACTCCCTCCACCCCCAACTCCCTCTGCCCCCGTCTATCCAGCCCGGGGCGCCTCCCCAGCAGCCCCTACCTTCCCTCCCGCCCCTCCCCTAGCCCTGGGGCCTCTTGGTTCTGTCTGGGCTCACCGTGCGGGGCCGGATATCGAGGGCCCGGGAACGGTTCCCGGGAGCGGGGTCTGCTGCTGCTCCAGCAGCTGTAACGACCCGCGGCGGCAGCCTCCCTGCTGGCAGCTCCGGCCGAATCAGCGCTCCGCGCCGGCCCCCGCGAGGTCACCGCCCCGCGCCGGCACGCCCGACGCCTCCTGGGAGTTGTAGTTTCCTCCGCTGGTTCCCGGCCGGCCCGCCCGACGCTCCTGGGAGTTGTAGTTTTTCCTGGGCTCCGTTCCCGGACTCTCCGGGGACGCGCGGTTGGAAGTTGCACCGTGACGTGGTCAGATCGGATGATAGAATTTTGGTGCGTAACAATTCCAACTTTTGCTCCTGTGCCCTTCAAGTGTATTTTATCCGTGCCCCAGTTTTGCAGATGAGGAGACTCGGACTTGTAAGTAACTTGCTGTAGGTCTTTGCTGGGTGCCAGACTGGATCGAAACCCAGATATTCTGACCCCAAGTACAGGGTTTTTCCACTGCCCCTGGCTGCCTCCGCCCTGGCCCCAGATTGGCTCCTCCAGAAACAGACTAGCCTGGCCCTTTGCCCTGCTGGGCCCTCCTGGGAGCGCGCTTTTCACAACATTGGCTAGGGTGAGGGTCTGGAGGGCCCAGAACGGAGCCTGCCCTCTCCTTCTCAGTCACTCTTGGCCCAGGCTGCCCCGGACCGGGCCACTTCCTTGGCCTCCCCGCACCTGACGTGAGAAGAGGCCACGTATCATAGATTCCTTGATCAGTAGTAAGGAGCCTGAGTTTCTGTCTCAGGTCAGCTTGTGTGGCTTTGAATGAGAGGTTCTGGTCTACAGTTTTCACATCTGCATCGTCTAAAGGCAAGGGCACAGACTTTACTGCCTGGTAGACATAGGGCAGGCCCTCCTTTATTGGCAATGTGACCTTGGGCAAATTACTTGTCTTAATCTCCAATTCCACACCTGTGAAACCCCACCTCCAATGTTGTGGGAACCCAAAAAAAGGTATGTAAAGCACCTGTTGCATTGTATGAATCTACTTAATATTACTTTAGGAGGTTGCTCTTGAGGTCTCCTCGGTGACTCCCATTCTCCATGTCACCAAGAGGCCTTGTCTGAGTAGTTTCAACTCCCTACCCAGCTTCTTTCTAAGTCCACTCTATGCAGGGCAGGGCTAGAATAGCAAGATCAGGTGATGTCATGGCATGCCAACCTGACTCTGAATGGCAGTTCATGGCACCCTGAACTGAAAGTGAGGGAACAGGAAGGAAAAGGCTAGCCCAGGGAAACTGGGGAGCACTTCACTCAGACTCCACCTACCCTTCCTTCCCCAGGGGGCTGCCAGGAAACAGTTGTCACACAGCTGGAGTGGGATCCCCAGAGACACTTAGTGGTCACCAGGCAGGTGGGTATTTGAACCACCCAGAGCAGAACAAGCAGTTTCTTGAATATTTCCAGGGCCAATGGCCCCGAAAGGGTTCATCCCAAGATCGAAATAATCACCCGAGTCTGAAATAGCTCTGCCTGTGTCCTGTGGAAGTTTCTCCTGGTTTATGGAGGTGCCTTTCCTTATAGGCATCTTTCTGCAGACATAGGCAAACCCAGTGTTGTTCTTTTCACAGAAACCTCCCCCGCATTAAGGCAAGAAAGGTGTCTGTTTTTTCCGAAGTGAGCCTGCTTGACTCCTTTGATTTTTCTCTGGGATTCTTCATCCTCCATCAAGCTGATCGATTCCTCTGGATCTTGGTCAGTTTCCTGACATCTCTATAAAGTTCAGTGACCCAGACTGAGTCCACGTCTCAAATGAGGTTCTGACTAATGCAGAGTCTAACAGAAAGATTACTGGACACGTCATGCACTATTAATAACCCCTGTTATCAAGGATTTTTTTTTTCACAATAGGAATGAACAGAGTTCTGACTCACTCTAGGTTTGTGGTAAATTGCAGATCACTTTCTGCTTTATTTAGCCGGAGTCCCTGTCATCATCTTTCTCCTTCTCTAACTCTGCCCTCATAATTACCATGTCTTCCCCAAACGTTCTTCAACTGTGAATAGCCCTAAGCACTACGCAGAGTGAGTGACAGCTCTCTTATTTGGTGCTGGGGGACACACAAACCCTTGGACAAACCATTGTCACTGTGTGCCAAGAAGCTGAAAAATTCTCCATGCCTCAGAGCCATAATTACACTTCTGGTAGCATATTCTAAGGAAGTCATCCCATGTACAGGAAAAGCTGCAATGTGTCAGGATGTTCATTCCAGCAATATTTATAGTAGTGAAAAACTGAAAGCAACCAAATGCGCAAGAAAAAAATTACAGTATATCCACTGGATGGAATAGTATGAAGCCATTTAGGACAGATTATGAAAACCCTGTGGCAGTATGGGGAAATGTTTGCTAAGTTATATGAAAAAATAAGGACACAAAATAGCATAAGATACATTCCCCAGGGATATAGTCAGCAAAGTCGAGAATGAAGAAAATTAGGACAAACACTCAATTCCCTTAACAAATAAAATTGGGGCCAGGTATGGTGACTCACGCCTGTAATCCCAGCACTTTGGGAGGCCAAGGCTTGAGTCCAGGAGTTCGAGACCATCCTGGACAAGATGGTAAAACCCCATGTCTACAAAAAATACAAAAATTAGCCGGGCATAGTGGTGTGTCTATAGTTGCAGCTACTCAGGAGGCTGAGGTGGGAGGATCAGTTGAGCGCGGGAGGTCAAGGCTGCAGTGAGCTGTGATTGTGCCACTGCATTCTAGTCTGGGCAGCAGAGTAAGACTCTGTTTCAAAAAAAAAAAAAAAAAAAGAATAAAAAAGAGGGGGAGAGACTTACAGATTAAAATAAATTAAGTGATATCAACTAAAAGTCTTATTTGGATCCTGATTCAAGCAAACTGACTTTAAAAAAAAAAAAAAAAAAAAGGCCGGGCATGGTGGCACATGCCTGTAACCCCAGCACTTTGGGAGGCCAAGGCAGGCAGATCACCTGAGGTCAGGAGTTTGAGACCAGCCTGGCCAACGTGGTGAAACTCCGTCTCTACTAAAACTACGAAAATTAGTTGGATGTGGTGGCGGGCGCCTGTAATCCCAGCTACTCGGGAGGCTGAAGCAAGAGAATCGCTTGAACCTGGGAGGCAGAGGTTATAGTGAGCCGAGATTGCACGGAGATTGCACCGTTGGCACTCCAGCCTGGGCGACAGAGCAAGGCTCTGTCTCAAAAAAAAAAAGAAAAAAAAAGATTTTATTAAGTTATCAGGCAAATTTGAATACTGACAAGGTATTCAATGATATTAAGGAATTCTAAACATTTAGGCATGATATGGAATTGTGGTAAGATTGTTTTTTTTAATTTAAAAAAGTCCTCTATGGCCTGGTGGGGTGGCTCACGCCTGTGATCCCAACACTTTGGGAGGCTGAGCCGGGCGAATCACCTGAGGTCAGGAGTTCGAGACCAGCCTGGCCAACATGGCGAAACCCCACCTTCACTAAAAATACAAAAATTAGCCAGGCGTGGTGGCAGGCACCTGTAATCCCAGCTACTTAGGAGGCTGAGGCAGGAGAATCATTTGAACCTGGGAGGTGGAGGTGGCAGTGAACCAAGATCATGCCATTGCAATCCAGCCTGGGGGACAAGAGCGAGACTTCGTCTCAAAAAAAAAAAAAAAGAGGCCGGGCGCGGTGGCTCAAGCCTGTAATCCCAGCACCTTGGGAGGCCGAGACGGGCGGATCACGAGGTCAGGAGATCGAGACCATCCTGGCTAACACAGTGAAACCTCGTCTCTACTAAAAATACAAAAAAAAATTAGCCGGGCGAGGTCGCGGGCGCCTGTGGTCCCAGCTACTCGGGAGGCTGAGGCAGGAGAATGGCGTGAACCCGGGAGGCGGAGGTTGCAGTGAGCTGAGATCCGGCCACTGCACTCCAGCCTGGGCGACAGAGCAAGACTCCGTCTCAAAAAAAAATTTTTTTAATTAAAAAAAAAAAAAAAGAAGTCTTCCTTGGTCGGGCGCAGTGGCCCACACCTGTCATCCCAGCACTTTGGAGGCCAAGGCAGGCAGATCACCTGAGGTCAGGAGTTTGAGACCAGCCTGGCCACGTGGTGAAACTCCGTCTCTACTAAAACTACGAAAATTAGTTGGATGTGGTGGCGGGCGCCTGTAATCCCAGCTACTCGGAGGCTGAAGCAAGAGAATCGCTTGAACCTGGGAGGCAGAGGTTATAGTGAGCCGAGATTGCACGGAGATTGCACCGTTGGCACTCCAGCCTGGGCGACAGAGCAAGGCTCTGTCTCAAAAAAAAAAAAAAAAAAAAAAAGATTTTATTAAGTTATCAGGCAAATTTGAATACTGACAAGGTATTCAATGATATTAAGGAATTCTAAACATTTAGGCATGATATGGAATTGTGGTAAGATTGTTTTTTTTAATTTAAAAAAGTCCTCTATGGCCTGGTGGGGTGGCTCACGCCTGTGATCCCAACACTTTGGGAGGCTGAGCCGGGCGAATCACCTGAGGTCAGGAGTTCGAGACCAGCCTGGCCAACATGGCGAAACCCCACCTTCACTAAAAATACAAAAATTAGCCAGGCGTGGTGGCAGGCACCTGTAATCCCAGCTACTTAGGAGGCTGAGGCAGGAGAATCATTTGAACCTGGGAGGTGGAGGTGGCAGTGAACCAAGATCATGCCATTGCAATCCAGCCTGGGGGACAAGAGCGAGACTTCGTCTCAAAAAAAAAAAAAAAGAGGCCGGGCGCGGTGGCTCAAGCCTGTAATCCCAGCACCTTGGGAGGCCGAGACGGGCGGATCACGAGGTCAGGAGATCGAGACCATCCTGGCTAACACAGTGAAACCTCGTCTCTACTAAAAATACAAAAAAAAATTAGCCGGGCGAGGTCGCGGGCGCCTGTGGTCCCAGCTACTCGGGAGGCTGAGGCAGGAGAATGGCGTGAACCGGGAGGCGGAGGTTGCAGTGAGCTGAGATCCGGCCACTGCACTCCAGCCTGGGCGACAGAGCAAGACTCCGTCTCAAAAAAAAATTTTTTTAATTAAAAAAAAAAAAAAGAAGTCTTCCTTGGTCGGGCGCAGTGGCCCACACCTGTCATCCCAGCACTTTGGGAGGTGAGGCAGGCGGATCACAAGGTCAGGAGTTTGAGACCAGCCTGGCCAGCATGGTGAAACCCCATCTCTACTAAAAATACAAAAAATTAATTGGGCATGGTGGCACATGCCTGTAGTCCCAGCTACTCAGGAGGCTGAAGCAGGAGAATTGCTTGAACCTGGGAGGCAGAGGTTGCAGTGAGCCGAGATTATGCCACTGCACTCTGCCTGGGTGACAGAGTGAGACTTTGTCTCCAAAAAAAAAAAAAAAAAAAAAAAAGACCTTCTCTCAGACATACATAAAATATCTGTGAATAAAAGATACGGTGATTGCACTTGCTTCAAAATGCAATCTGGACTGGGAACATTAGGGAAATAATAAGATGGGCCATGAGGTGATAATTATTGAAGCTGTGTGATGAGGACATGAAGTTCCTTATATTATTTTCTCTACTTTTTTTTTAGACAGAGTCTCACTCTGTCACCCAGGCTGGAGCACAGTGGCACAATCTCGGTCCTGCCTCAGCCTCCCGAGTAGCTGGGATTACAGGTGCACGCCACTACATCACGGTAATTTTTGTATTTTTAGTTGAGACGGGATTTCACTATGTTGGCCAGGCTGGTTTTGAACTCCTGACCTCAAGTGATCTGCCCACGTTGGCCTCCCAAAGTGCTGGGATTACAGGCATGAGCCACCATGCCTGGGCTATTTTCTCTACTTTTTTATTTTTAAAACTGTTCATAATAAAAAGTCTAAACCTGCATATACATTAATGATTACGATAAGCCAAAATAGAGCAGCACTAGTAACGTCCTGTGGCACCAAACTGCCAGGGTTCAACTCGCAGCTCCTCTAGTTACCAGCTGTGTAACCTTAAGCAAGTTACTGAACCTCTCTGTGCTTCAGTTACCTTGTTGCTAAATGAATTGGCAAGTGACACTGGTGTTTGGAAAAAATGAAGTAAATGAAGATGGTGATGATCATGATAATACCCACCTCATGTTGTGGATATTAAATGGGTCAGTAAATGTGAAATGAAACACTTGAAACAATTCCTGGCATATAATTAAGTGCTCAGTATGTGTTGCCTTTTATTAATTCATTCCATGTTTGAATGATATTTGAGCATCTACTTTACTAGGGTTATGGAAATTCAACAAAATAGAAACAGACCTTGGGCTGGGCACTGTGACTCAAGCCTGTAATCCCAGTATTTTGGGAAGCTGAGGCGGGAGGATAGCTTGAGGCCAGGAGTTCAAGACCAGTCTGGGCAACATAATGAGACCCCCCCCACCACCACCACCATCTCTATAAAAAATAAAAATAAATTAGCCAGGCATGGTGGTGCGTTCCTGTAGTCCCAGCTACTCAGGAGGCTAAGGCAGGAGGATCGTGTAAGCCCAAGGAGTTCAAGGCTGCAGTGAGCTATGATCTCGCTATTTCACTCCAGCCTGGGCGATACAGCAAGCCCTGTCTCCTAAAACAACAAGAGCTGGGCCTGGTGACTCATGCCTGTAATCTCAGCACTTTGGAAGGCCGAGTTAGGTGGATCATGTGAGGTTAGGAGTTCGAGACCAGCCTGGCCAACGTGGTGAAACCCCGTCTCTACTAAAAATGCCAAAATTAGCTGGGCACAGTGGCGCGCCCCTGTAATCCCAGTTACTGGGAAGACTGAGGTGGGAGAATTGCTTGAACCCAGGAGGTGGAGGCTGCAGTGAGCAGAGATCACGCCATTGCACTCCAGCCTGGGCAACAAGAGCGGAACTTTGTCTCAAAAAAAGAAAGAGAGAGAGAAAGACAACAATAAAAAAAAAACCTTGAATCAGGATGAAGGGATTCAGGGTGATCTTTTTCATTCCCTAGTTTCAAACTTTGCATAATGTGATATTACTTTTAAATTTTTTATGAAAAGTGTTTTAAAACAAAATGAGCCTCTGTCACAGGCTCTCCCTGCCCTCTGGAGCTCCTTAGGCTGTTGAGGTAGACACGTTCCCCAGCCTCAGTGTGCTTTCATCTGGTGATCTGGGAGTGGTGATTGGGCCTCTGCTTGTGAGAGATACACCGTCTAGTGAGAACCGAACGTGTTCTCAGGATGCTGCTGGCCGTGTTCAAAGCTGAGAGGAGGGGTGTCAGGAACAGAGCCCCTGGCCAGGCGCGATGGCTCATGCCTGTAATCCCAGCACTTTGGGAGGCCGAGGTGGGCAGATCACGAGGTCAGGAGATCAAGACCATCCTGGCTAATACGGTGAAACCCCATCTCTACTGAAAATACAAAAATTAGCCGGGCGTGGTGGTGGGCGCCTGTAGTCCCAGCTACTCAGGAGGCTGAGGCAGGAGAGTGGCGTGAACCCGGGAGGCAGAGCTTGCAGTGAGCCGAGATCTCACCACGGCACTCCAACCTGGGCGACAGAGCGAAACTCCAGCTCAAAAAAAAAAAAAAAGAAAAAAGAAAGAGCCCCTTCCCCTGGGGGAAAGAATGCCACCTCTCCACTCCTCCCCCTCCCCTCCTCCCCAGCCTGCTTCCTGAAGGTCGGGTGGTGAGGTCATGTCCAGAGCAAGTGCAAGGAAGGAAAGAACTGCTTATTTCATTGACAGTTGTGTTTTTATTTTTGTTTGGGTGGGGGATATCCCAGGCACATGGTGGGAAGAAGGAGGGGGAGGGGAGGGCAGATGTTAAGCAGACAAAAGAGCAGCGAGTGACCCTCCAGAAAACTACTGAGCCAGTCAGAAGCCAGGAGCGGGTGCGGGACTGGCAGCATCGCCAGCGGGCACTCTGTTCTGCCTCCCTCGCCCAGTCCTGTGGTTGGCTACTTTGGGCTGTGCAGAGAAAGGGCTGAACTGGTCAGGGCCACTGGGCCCCCATCCTCCAGTCTGTGCCTGGGAACAAGAACCTCCCTGGGGAACCAAGTGCAGGGAAGTACCTTAGGAACCCCTCAACCTGCATATTCTTTGATATGGACAATTGACACTCTCCCATGAACAAAAGCAGTTAGAAAACTGGAAGTGTTTCAGATCAAAAGGACAATGGATAGAAAAACAGTAGGTTCAAGACAAGACCCCCTAGCTCCCTACCAGCTGAGTTCCTCCTACTCCTAGCCTCCTATCCTCACCTGTCTAGAAATCTCAGTGGCCACTGTCCCCAGATCACCTTCTACTGCCTAAGGTCAGCTCCTCCTTCAGTAACAATCACAGCAAACATTATTGTTTGCTATGTTGCAGGCACTGGGCAGAGAGCTTTGTCTGTTACAGAACTGCCTCCCGCTAGGCTGCTAGGCTTGCTCCCCGTCTCACATTTGCATTTCCTGAACAGAGTGAATTCTCAATAAATGTTAACTGAACTATGTAACAGAACTGTTACCAGAAAGGGGTCCCAATCCAGACCCCAAGAGAGGGTTCGGATCTCACACAAGAAATAATTCAGGGCGAGTCCGCAGTGCGAAGTAAAAGCAAGTTTATTAAGGAAGTAAAGGAATAAAAGAATGGCTACTCAGTAGACAGAGCAGCCCCGAGGGCTGCTGGTTGCCGATTTTTATGGTTATTTCTTGATGATACACTAAGCAAGGGGTGGGTTATTCATGCTCCCCTTTTTAGGCCATTTAAGGTAACTTCCTGACGTTGCCATGGCGTTTGTAAACTGTCATGGTGCTGCTGAAAGTGTAGCAGTGAGGACAACCAGAGGTCACTGTGGTTGCCGTTTCGGTTTTGATGGGTTTTGGCCAGTTCCTTTACTGCAACCTGTTTTATCAGCAAGGTCTTTATGACCTGTATTTTATGCTGACCTCCTATCTCATCCTGTGACTTAGAATGCCTTCACCGTAGAGTTCAGACTCATTTTACCCAGCTTCTATTTAAGATGGAGTTGCTCTGGTTCACACGCCTCTGACAGAACTGCACATCCCAGACCACAGCCACACAGCTCTCCCTTGTTCTTGTCTCAGCCTCCTACCCTTTTCCATCTGATGGACTCCTATACATCCCTCAAGGCCTACCTCACCTGTCACCTTCTCGGTGCAGCCTTCCCCAGGCCTTCCCCAAGCTTCATCCTCCAGGCTCCTGTGACCCTGGCAGATCCCTCAGCCCAAGCCCACCCCTAGGTGATCAGATGGCTGTATTTGTGCACACACCAGTCTTCCCTCATTGGTTGGGGGACATTTAATGTTCTCAGACAGGCGCGGGTGGCTCTACACAAAAATTCAAAAGTTAGCTGGGCGTGGTGGTGCGCTCCTGTAGTCACAGCTACTTGGGAGGGTGAGGTGGGAAGATGGCTTGAGCCCAGAAGGTTGAGGCTACAAGTGAGCTGTGATCATGCCACTGCGGTCCAGCCTGGATGACAGAACGAGACCTGTCTCAAAAAAAAAAACAAAAAACTCAACTCTGAATCCCCAGTGCCTAAGAGGCCCTGGTACACAGTACGTGCTCAGATATATGTTAAATAAATGAGAGAGCACCTCCAAGCATGGCAGCATGAAGTGCTGCCCTTGCTCTTTTCCGCAGGGAAGAAGAATAGCAGAGGCCTTTGTTGTCCTCCCCCCAAAACTGCCCAGTAGCCTGGCATTCGATGGGTCCCTGGCTGACCTGCTACAGAAGGTAGCCCTTCTTTATCTTCTCTATCATCCATCTATCTATGTATCTATGTATCTATCTATCTTCTTTTCCTTTCAGTTATCCCCCTATCCAGGCTGGACCTGGGGGTCTCCAACATCAGGGAAGGAAGGGGATGGAGGCCTGCTGAACTTCTTTCCCCTAGGGTCACATGTTGGGGATATAGAGTTACCACCCTTAGAGGGAGGAGCTGTGACTCAGACTGCCTGCGGTGGGAGGCTAAGAGGCTCTCTTTCCTGGGCCCTGAACTTGGGAGCCAGGGCCCTGTCATGCCTCAGCCTCTTCCCTGCCTGCCATTCTAGACATGTGGAGCATCAGGCTAGAAGGGATCTCAGAGACTGTGAGGGTCCAGAAAACAGAAAGGATCTGCCCCGTGACATAAACATCTGCTGGTCTCGGGTCTAGCCCAAGAATTTCCCCAGGCACTGCACAGGGCAAGACAGAGCGTGGGACTCCCCAGGGATGGCTCTTCCAGTTCCATGCCATGTGTCCCTCAGGTCTTTATCATCTCACACCTGGACCTTTGACGTAACTTGTTTTCCTGCCACCAGTACATCCCCAACACAACCGACACAGTGACCCAAATATCAAATCTAATTTTAAAAGCTTTCAATCCAACCAGATGCGGTGGCTCACGCTTGTAATCCCAACACTTTGGGAAACTGAGGTGGGTGGATCGCTTGAACCCAGGAGTTTGAAACCAGCCTGTGCAATATGACCAAACCTCATCTCTACACAAAAATACAAAAAAAAAAAAAAAAAAAAAATTAGCTGGGCATGGTGGCATGCACCTCTGGTTCTAGCCCCTTGGGAGGCTGAGGTGGAAGGATCTCCTGAGCCTGGGGAGGTTGAGGTTACAGTGGGCTGTGATGCCACCACTGCACTACAGGCTGGGAGACAGAGTGGGACCCTGTCTCGAAAAACATAAAAATAAAAACTTGGCCGAGCACAGTGGCTCACGCCTGTAATCCCAACACTTTGGGAGGCCGAGGTCGGAGGATCACTTGAGGTCAGGAGTTCAAGACTAGCCTGGCCAACATGGTAAAACCCCGTCTCTACTAAAAAAATAAATAACAAGAATAAAAAAAAAATTGGCCGGGCATGGTGGTGCACACCTGTAATCCCAGCTACTCAGGATGCTGAGGCAGGAGAATCGCTTGAACCTGGGAGGCAGAGATTGCAGTGAGCTGAGATCAAGCCACTGCACTCCAGCCTGGGTGACAGAGTGAGACTCCATCTCAAAAAAATAAATAAATAGGCTGGGCGCAGTGGCTTACGCCTGTAATCCCAGCACTTTGGGAGGCCAAGGCAGGCAGATCACCTGAGGTCAGAAGTTCAAGCCCAGCCTGGTCAACATAGTGAAACCCCCGTCTCTACTGAAAATACAAAAATTAGCCAGGCGTCGTGGCAGGTGCCTGTAATCCCAGCTACTCTGCAGACTGAGGCAGGAGAATCGCTTGAACCTGGGAGGCAGAGGTTTCAGTGAGCTGAGATCATGCCATTGCACTCCAGCCTGGGCAATAAGAGTGAAACTCCGTCTCAAAAAAATAAATAAATAAAATAATAAAAACTAATAACACTTTTTTTTTTTTTTTTTTTTGAGGCGGAGTCTCGCTCTGTCGCCTGGACTGGAGTGCAGTGGCCGGATCTCAGCTCACTGCAAGCTCCGTCTCCCAGGTTTACGCCATTCTCCTGCCTCAGCCTCCTGAGTAGCTGGGACTACAGGCGCCCGCCACCTCGCCCGGCTAGTTTTTGTATTTTTAGTAGAGACGGGGTTTCACCGTGTTAGCCAGGATGGTCTCGATCTCCTGACCTCGTGATCCGCCCGTCTCGGCCTCCCAAAGTGCTGGGATTACAGGCTTGAGCCACCGCGCCCGGCCCTAAATAACACCTTTTTAATCCATAAGCCACGGAATCAAGTCCCAATGCATTCATGGCATGCAAGCCACAAGGATCTGCTCCCTTTTTACTTCTTTACCCCTGGCCTTTGCCACCACCCCCTCCATCCACGCGGTGATCTGGAAGCCAAGCCATTTCATGCTCCCTTGCTTTTGCATGCTCTGCTTCACCACCTGAGTAACTCAGCCTTTAAAGCCCAGCTCAAATGTCACTCCTTGGTGAAGTCTTCCTTGATTATACCCTGGAAAAGCTAGTATACCAGTTAAGGATGCTCTCAGCGGAAAGCAACAGAAAACCCAAATAATGATTCTTACCCTAGATTGCCATTAGAATCACCTGAGGAGCTTTTGAAAATTCCCATCATTGGCCGGGCGCGGTGGCTCACGCCTGTAATACCAGCACTTTGGGAGGCCGAGACGGGCAGATCACGAGGTCAGGAGATCGAGACCATCCTGGCTAACACGGTGAAACCCCGTCTCTACTAAAAAATACAAAAAACTAGCCGGGCGAGGTGGCGGTGCCTGTAGTCCCAGCTACTCGGGAGGCTGAGGCAGGAGAATGGCGTAAACCCGGGAGGCGGAGCTTGCAGTGAGCTGAGATCCGGCCACTGCACTCCAGCCTGGGCGACAGAGCGAGACTCTGACTCAAAAAAAAAAAAAAGAAAGAAAAAAGAAAATTCCCATCACCTGGCCAGGCACGGTGGCTCACGCCTGTGATCCCAGGACTTTGGGAGGCGGAGGCAGGTGGATCACCTGAGGTCAGGAGTTCGAGACCAGCCTGGCCAACGTGGAGAAAACCCATCTCTACTAAAAATACAAAAATTAGCTGGGCATAGTGGCGTGTGCCTGTAATCCCAGCTACTTGGGAGGCTGAGGCAGGAGAATCTCTTGAACCCAGGAGGTAGAGGCTACAGTGAGCCAAGATGGTGCCACTGCAGTGCAGCCTGGGTGACAGAGTGAGACTCTGTCTCAAAAAGAGAAAAGATCTCCATCACCAGACACATACCAGATTAACTCAATCAAAATCTCCATGGGTGTACCCAGGCATGAGGAGTTTTCAAAACTGCCTGTATTCCAGTATGCAGCCAAATTGAGAAGCACTGAAATTAGGGGGTTCTCTTTCTCACGTATTCAGTCTAGAGGTGGCGGTTGCTGGTGTTGGTTGAGTAGCTCAGTGATATCCAGGCCAACATCTCAATAATATTCAACCTTCCCTTTATGCTTTGTTGTCTCATGGCCACAAGATGGCCTGAGTTGACCCTTTCATGTTCAAAGTAGGGCCAGGCATGGTGGCTCATGCCTGTAATCACCACCACTTTTGTGGGGGCTGAGGCAGGAACCCTAGGAGTTTGAGACCAGCCTGGGCAACAAAGTGAGACCCTCATCTCTACAAAAACAAAAACAAAACCAAAAATTGTCTCATTGTGGTGGCACATGTCTGTGGTCCCAGCTACATAGGAGGCTGAGGCAGGAGGATTGATTGAGTTTGGTGGCAGTCAAGGCTGCAGTGAGCTGTGTTTGCACCATTGCACTCCAGCCTGGGCAACACAGTGAGACCCTCTGTCAAAAAAAAAAAAAAAAAGCCCAGTGCAGTGGCTCATGCCTGTAATCCCACACTTTGGGAGGCCATGGAAGGTGGATCACCTGAGGTCAGGAGTTCAAGACCAGCCTGGCCAACATGGCGAAACCTCATCTCTTCTAAAAATACAAAAATTACATAGGTGTGGTGGTGCAGGCCTGTAATCCCAGCTATTCAGGAGACTGAGGCAGGAGAATTGCTTGAATCCGGGAAGTGAAGGTTGTAGTGAACCGAGATTGCACTATTGCACTCCAGCCTGGGTGACAGAGACTCCATCTCAAAAAAAAAAAAAAAAAAAGTACGGAGAAGAGCAGAGCCCCAGTCCCATCCTCTCTTACCAGCAAATCAAAGACTGTCCCACAAACCTATTCTGCAGACTTCTGCTTAGATGCCATTGACCAGAATTGGGCTGCCCTCAGCAGCAAAGGAGATTGGAGAAGTAGGCAACAGGATTTCTGATGGCTGAGAAGATCAATCAGGTTGAATTGTCAAGGACTGAGTGCATTGCCACTCCTAAAGCCATGTGTGTTATCCGGTAGTAGGAGGGAAGAGATAGTTCTGCCATGTTATTAATACTTATTCTCTCTATGCTTCACAGCTCCTTGTACAAACATCAATTAATGCAGGCATCACATCAAAGCATTATAGAGACATGTCTGTGTCTCCCTCCAGACCAACAATTCTCAACCCAGGCTGCACGTTAGACATATCTGGAGAGCTTTTAAAAGAAACCAGTGCCGGCCGGGCACGGTGGCTCAAGCCTGTAATCCCAGCACTTTGGGAGGCCGAGACGGGCGGATCACGAGGTCAGGAGATCGAGACCATCCTGGCTAACACGGTGAAACCCCATCTCTACTAAAAATACAAAAAAATTAGCCGGGCAAGGTGGCGGGCACCTGTAGTCCCAGCTACTCCGGAGCCTGAGGCAGGAGAATGGCGTGAACCCAGGAGGCGGAACTTGCAGTGAGCTGAGATCCGACCACTGTACTCCAGCCCGGGCGACAGAGCGAGACTCCATCTCAAAAAAAAAAAAAAGAAAGAAAGAAACCAGTGCCTAGACCCCATGCACAGAGATTTTAATGTAATTGGTCCAGATGAAGCCCCAGCATAACTAATTTGTAAAAGCTCCCCAAGTAATTTGAATGTGCAGGGTGTTTTCAGAACCCTGACATAGACCCAGCACCTTAAGAACCCTGTCTATGTTTCCTTTGACTAGCATACAAGGCTCACAGGAAATCCTCACTGAATGAATAAACAAATAAATGAATGGCAGAGAATTTCTGCTCCAACTCTGCAGTCCCTAGTCTGCAGTGTGCACTGTCCTAAGTGTGGCTCCCCCCTCGCCTCAGATCTCCCTCCTTCACTGAGTCTGCACTCAGCCTTCCTTAATTAACCACATCCACAGCTCCGGCTGGGCTCCTGCTTCTCCCACAGCTGCTGTGCTGGACACCCTAGTCCCACTGTTTTCCTGGAAGCTGCCCTAGTCTTAGAAGGAAATAACCCTCCATCAACAGCCAGGCTCAATTCTTGTGCCTCAGTTAAAGCCCCTGCCCAGTGTGAGAGAGGAACAGGGGGAAAGGGAGGATTGATCAGCTTTCTGTCCCACATTCAGCTACAGTCCCAAAATGGACACCCAAGTAGCCAGCAGCAGATTGTCTGGCCTTACTAACAAGTAACCCTCAGAGAAAAGGGTTGCTTGTTGCTTCTCCTGCCTAAGTGTAGAAAGTTATCTGATTCCTTAGACAAACGTGAGTCTGCAAAATGCCCCTGTTGATATCACAGAAATGAGTCTGTGGTGAGTACATCCTCAGAGATGATATCATCTAGTATCCTACCATCTGATCTAGTCCCCATCACGCTTCTGAAACTGCTTGTTCAAAGGTAACCTGCAGGGCCAGCCTCACAGGCATACAGCCAACGAGGTCCCACAAGACCTCATGCCCTGTGCTCAGAAGAGCCCTGCAACTTGGTTTTACACTGCGCTGCTGTCGTCATCTTGAAATTCTTTTTTATTTTTATTTTTTATTTTTTATTTTTATTTTTTTTGAGACGGAGTCTTGCTCTGTCACCCGGGCTGAAGTGCAGTGGCCGGATCTCAGCTCACTGCAAGCTCCGCCTCCCGGGTTCACGCCATTCTCCTGCCTCAGGCTCCGGAGTAGCTGGGACTACAGGCGCCCGCCACCTCGCCCGGCTAGTTTTTTGTATTTTTCAGTAGAGACGGGGTTTCACCGTGTTAGCCAGGATGGTCTCAAACTCCTGACCTCGTGATCTGCCCGTCTCGGCCTCCCAAAGTGCTGGGATTACAGGCTTGAGCCACCGCACCCGGCCTTTATTTTTATTTTTTAGAGACAGAGTCGCACACTGTCACCCAGGCTAGAGTGCAGTGGTACAATCACAGCTCACTGCAGCCTCCACTTCCCAGGCTCAAGCCATCCTCCCACCTCAGCCTCCCGAGTAGCTAGGAATACAAGTATGTGCCTATGTGCCACCATGGTCCGTTAATTTATTTTTTCTTTTTGTAGAAACTGCATTCGGACAATTTTTTTTTTTTTTTTTTTTTTGGTAGAGATGAGGTTTTACTATGTTGCACAGGCCAGTCTCAAACTCGTGAGGCTCCTTGATCCTTGCCACCCAAAGTGCTGAGATTATAGGCATGAGCCACTGCACCCAGCCTTGAAATTCTTTTTTTTTTTTTTTTGAGACAGGGCCTTGATGTGTCACCTAGGCTGTAGTGAAGAGGCGCAGTCTTAGCTCAATGAAACCTCTGCCTCCTGGGTTCAAGTGATTCTCGTGCCTCAGCCTCCCAAATAGCTGGGATTACAGGTGTGCACCACCGCAGCCCAGTTAATTTTTTGTATTTTTAGTAGAGATGGTGTTTCGCCATGTTGGTCAGTCTGGTCTCGAACTCCTGGCCTCAAGTGATCCACCCACCTCGGCCTCCCAAAGAGCTAGGATTACAGGCGTGAGCCACCACACCTGGCAAGGCCTTGAAATTCTTAACAGCTTTCGCCTGGGCATGGTGGCTCACACCTGTAATCCCAGCACTTTTCAAGGCCAAGGTGGGTGGATCACTTGAGGTCAGGAGTTCGAGACCAGCCTGGCCAATATGGTGAATCCCTGTCTCTAGTAAAAATACAAAAATTAGCTGGGTGTGGTGGCAGGCACCTGTAGTCTCAGCTACTTGGGAGCCTGAGGCAGGAGAATCGTTTTAACCTGGGAGGCAGAGGTTGCAGTGAGCCAAGGTTATGGCACTGCACTCCAGCCCGGGCCACAGAGTGAGACTCTATCTTAAAAAAAAAAAAAAGGAAGAAATTCTTAACAGGTTTTTGAAACAAGGGACCCCCCCACACACACACACGCCCGATTTTTATTTTGCACTGAGCTCTACAATTCCATGCCCAGTCCTGGTCACCCACAGTCTTGCAAAATCCAGCAAGAAAAATCCTCCTCAGAAAGGTCTCCAATGCGTATGACCTCATCTTCCTTCACGTAAGTATATCCTTACTAGTCTTTGTGACACCCCACTCTCCCGTTCTCTTCCACCTCTTTGACCTGGCAGGAGGGCTTCCAGGTTCCATACAATACAATACCGTGGGTACCATCAGGCTCAACATGCAAGGATGTAGGGTATTGGTAGGCGTGGCACAGAGGTAAGAGCTGCTAGCAGGCAATGAAAAGTGGTTGGACAAGGAGTCAGAAAACTGGGCTCTGGTCTTTGGCCACTGACACTGTGTAACTCTGGTCACATTCTGGGCCTCAGTTTACCTGTCTGCAAACTAGGGAGGGTTCAACTGGCTGGTCCCTTCCTTTGAGCTCTATCAATCATTGAGGCTCTGAATCCCAGCACCAAACTGGAGATACTGTAGGTAGGATGGTGCCACAGGAGACATCATGTGGTTGGACTTGAGGGTCAAGGAAGTTGCAGGGGATAAGCCACCATGGGCTAAGAAATGAGATGGGTCATCCACATGGATCACATCTATGACCCCTTGTCATCCCTGCCCCTGCACAGCATACGAGAGGAAGTGGAGGAGAAAAGCCTGGCGTGGGTAATGAAATCATGGAGGAAGACCATGATGTGTTCTGGAAGTCAGTAATCCTAACAACTAGCCTTTGCACAGACTTCACAAAGTACCTTCACATCGACTCAACCCTGGCGGGTCCTCCCAACCCTACGGCAGTGTCAGGTGACATGCCCAGGTCACACATGAATCTCATCTTCTGCCTTGAAATCCTTCCTTCCCGCTACCCAGTGAACATTAGGAGAGGGTGGTATCAAGGAGTGGCATCGCCTGCAAATGATGCCTGGGGTAGGGATGCCCTGGAGGAACACGTCATCCAAGCCCTCTTTGGTGCCCAGGCCTGAGGGAGAATTGAAAGTGCCAACCTGAGAGTCTGGGGCTCCAGCAAACTGAGAGAACCTGCGTCAGTTCTCATGCAGATCATAAAATCAGCAGGAAAACTCAGAGACAACCACATCAGTCTTCAGGTGCCTTAAAGAACTCTTTCCAACTCCTAGAGAGGCAATCAATCCACCACGCAGAGAACAAACTAAAGTTGAACTACAGCACCCCTGGCAGGCAAGAGGGCTGGGCACTGTGAGGAGCCAGGAGATGAGGAACCCCAGACAGACAAGTTTTCCAAGGAAAGGCTAGGGGAAGTTTGCTCACCATGGAAGAAGGGGCCACTGAGCGTGGAAGAAGGGGCCACTGAGCGTGGAAGAATGGCAGAAGGGGATGGGGGAGGAATGGAGTTGGGGGGATACTGGTTGCTGGAGACAGTGGATATGAGATGGGGCCCACCCAGTTCTGCCTGCCAGGCCTGCCAAGAAGGGATCCTTATGCCCAGCCAGGTTCTGGGTAAGGAAGAAGGGTTCTGGGAAGCAGAGTTTCAGCCTTGAGGAGTGATGGAAGATGGCAGCATCAAGACCTTGGGAGGGGAGCCTGGTGCAGGGAATGGAACTGGGGCCTGGTCTCCCCACGACAGAGTTCATCAGGGTCCAGGATCTGCCCTCTCTTGGCATTGCCTGGCCACACCATGGCTCAGGTATCCGACACCTGGGTCCGGAGTCACATGCCAGGAAACCCAACACTCTTGGGTCCCAGCCCCCAACTTCCAGCAGCTGTGAGCAAACAGGGCTTCTGGAGGAGGAAGCGGGTCTCCAGAGCCCAGCAGCAGGGAGCCTCCGTCCAGGGAGAGGGCACCTGCACTCGAGAAGGCTCTGCCACCAACAGGGGTGAGAAGAATGGAGGAGGACGGGGAGGAGGAGGGAGAAAGTGCAGAGCAGAGAGGACAGAGCTGGGGCAGGCAGAGGGGTGGGTGCTCCCAGAAAAGGGGTAGAAGGGCATAGAAGGTGGGGCCAGAGGTCCATTTTACCTAGTCACCTGGCCTAGCTGGACGCCCTGACACCCTATCGCTCATCTGTCCCCCTTGTCTCCATCACATGAGTGCCAACTAGACCTTCTGGTGCCTACCTAGCCCACTTGGTAGCCTCCCAGGTACGTAGGGGAAGAAGACTTTATTCCGATGAGAGGAATCAATACACGGACAGAGGCAGAAACCTAGAAACCCGAAGACCCAGAATAGCCAACAAGGCCTCATAGATTAACCTTCTAGAATCAACAGACCCTAAAAGAGTTTCAAGCGCAAAAGACCCTTTACCCAAAAGGCCCTATTGAGGAGCCTTAAATCAAGAGAGACCCCAAGAAGGAAGTGAAAAAGTCACCTAGGCTTGAGAGAAGCCCCCAGAGAAGAGGCCCGGCCCAAAGACACCCCCCAGAGGGACCTCAGGAGGAGAAAGCTGGCAGTGAGGCATGCGATTGTCTTGACTCACTCTTTCTTTATGTGGCCTTTTCTTCCCCAGATCCTACTCCACTCCAGGACTATGCCAATTTATGGCCATGCTCCCAACAGCAGGTCACGTCCTGTCCCTCCTGTTGATGATAGGCACAGGAGGTACTGTGCCCAGCCCCCTGGTGCCTCCCCATGGCTGCTATGTGGCAAAGGAAGCAGGTGAACAGACGTTCCGCTGCAGCCAGGCAGGTCTGAGGACTGTGCCTTCTGGCATCCCCAACGACACCCGCAAGCTCTACCTGGATGCCAACCAGCTGGCATCTGTGCCTGCTGGCGCCTTCCAGAACCTGCCTGTCCTGGAGGAGCTGGATCTGTCCCATAATGCCCTTGCCCACCTCTCAGGGGCGGCTTTCCAGGGCCTGGAGGGCACGCTGCGCCACCTCGACCTCTCTGCCAACCAGCTGGCCTCAGTGCCCGTGGAGGCCTTTGTGGGACTACAGATCCAAGTGAACCTATCCGCCAACCCATGGCACTGTGACTGCGCCCTCCAGGAAGTGCTCCGGCAGGTGAGGCTGGCGCCAGGCACTGGGACAGGCATCGTGTGTGGCCCAGGAGCCCGACCGGACCTCGTGGGGCAGGAGTTCCTGCTGCTGGCAGGGGAGGAAGAGCTGTGTGGGGCAGGGCGGGGCGGGGCCCGGAGGAGCACCGATGTGGCCCTGCTGGTCACCATGGGGGGCTGGCTGACACTTGTGGTGGCTTATCTGGTGCGTTATGTGTGGCAGAACCGAGACGAGACCCGGCGCTCCCTCAAGCGGGCCCCAGTGCTGCCTGTGCGTTCCGAGGATTCCTCCGTCCTCAGCACAGTGGTCTGATGACCCAGGATGCTCCTCTAGCCACACCCCACACTCCTACCCCTATGCCCTCTCCTTTCCTCTGACCCCCTCTGCCTCCTGTGCAGCTTCACCCCTGCCCCCAAGCCCATCCCACCCCTCCCTCCTTTATTCCTCCTAAATACCTGCACTGGCTCTCTCTCTCTCTCTCTCTCTCTGTCATCTTAACCAACACCATCTTTGGTGCCTGGAGTTTTTTGGTGCCTACTCTGTGCCTGGATTGTGCTAGACTCAGAAAACCCAGAACAGAGAATGACAGCAGGTGGGGTGGGAGCAAGAGGGGAGGGCTGTGGGGGGCAGGTTGAGGAGGGAGCCTGCACCTGGCCCTGGGCAATTTCAAAGGCTTCGCTGTAGTATGTTTGAACTGATTCTTTTTTTCTCTTTCTTTTTTGCTTTGAGATGGAGTCTCGCTGTGTCGCCAGACTGGAGTGCAGTGGCAGGATCTCGGCTCACTGCAACCTCTGCCTCCCAAGTTCAAGCGATTCTCTGCCTCAGCCTCCCCAGTAGCTGGACTACAGGCGCACGCCACCACGCCCAGCCAATTTTTGTATTTTTTAGTAGAGTTGAGGTTTCACCATGTTGGCCAGGATGGTCTCGATCTCTTGACCTCGTGAACTGCCCGCCTTGGCCTCCCAAAGTGCTGGGATTACAGACGTGAGCCACCGCGCCCAGCCTGAACTGACTCAGGTGGGTGGATCACCCAAGGCAGCATGCAACATGAACCCCTCGGATCATTACAGGCCCACACAGCCCTTCCGCCACCAGCTTCTTCCTGCCCTACAGAGCGGAGGCTTGGAAAGGGAGAGAAAGCCAAGGGTGCCCTGAGGGAGCCCCCAGCTGAGGGGGAGTGAAGCCCCACCCCTTCCTGAACTGGACTCACAAACAGAGGCTTCGAAAGCGCAACTGTAAGACTGAGGTCTCCTACAGAGTGAGGGGCATCAAAGCCAGAGGCATCCCAGGGAGCTTATTCCAAAGAGAGGGACTGCCTCCCCCGTTGGACTAAAGCGAGTTCAAACTGCTAGAAATGGTTTCGCCTTAGCTCTCTGAGAATCTGACATCATCAACCTCTCTCACCCCCAAGGAACCTGTCTCTACTAAAAATACAAAAAATTAGCCAGGCATGGTGGCAGGCATCTGTAACCCCAACTATTCATGAGACTGAGGCAGGATAATCACTTGATCCCAGAAGGTGGAGGCTGCAGTTGAGCCAAGATCACACCACTGCACTCCAGCCTGGGCCACAGATCAAGACCTTCTCTAAAAAAAAAAAAAAAAAAAAGGGAGAGTTTTGGACAGAAAAGAGAGAGGAGAGAGGGTCCCTAGATGAAAGGTGTGGACAAGGCAAGGAAGATGTGCAACAACTCAGAATGTCTGGGCAGCAGCAAGACTCACCCCGGGACTGGAAGAGAGGGTGCAAAGAGGGGCAAGGGAAGGGTAGGTGGGACCAAACTGGAGGGGAGGTCAAAAGCCAGGCTGTGGCCAGATTTAAAATGACACTGTGGGCCGGGCGCGGTGGCTCAAGCCTGTAATCCCAGCACTTTGGGAGGCCAAGACGGGCGGATCACGAGGTCAGGAGATCGAGACCATCCTGGCTAACACAGTGAAACCCTGACTCTACTAAAAATACAAAAACTAGCCGGGCGAGGTGGCGGGCGCCTGTAGTCCCAGCTACTCGGGAGGCTGAGGCAGAAGAATGGCGTAAACCCGGGAGGCGGAGCTTGCAGTGAGCTGAGATCCGGCCACTGCACTCCAGTCCAGGCGACAGAGCGAGACTCCGCCTCAAAAATAAATACATAAATAAATAAATAAATAAATAAAAATAAAAATAAAATAAAATGACACTGTGGGCTGGGCGTCGTGGTTCACACCTGTAATCCCAGCACTTTGGGAGGCCGAGGCAGGCAGATCCCGAGGTCAGAAGATAGAGACCATCCCAGCTAACATGGTGAAACCCCGTCTCTACTAAAAATACAAAAAATTGGCCAGGCGTGGTGGTGGGTGCCTGTAATCCAAGCTACTTGGGAGACTGAGGCAGGAGAATGGCGTGAACCCGGGAGGTGGGGCTTGCAGTGAGCCGAGATCGCGCCACTGCACTCCAGCCTGGGCGACAGAGCGAGACTCCGGCTCAAAAAAAAAAAAAAAGACACTGTGGGCTCCTCCTCTCTTCTCCCTCTGCCTCTACTGAGAGTGTCCACTGAGACCCTCCCCTGGCTTCTTGCTTCTCTTGTCCCTAAGCTCTTCCTGTTCCTGTGCCCTCTACTGGGGATCCCCTCCTCTGGCTCAGGGTCCCTATGCAGAGAGTCCCAAGCTCTCTCCGTCTTCTCCATTATACACTGATGAGTTTCCTGAGCTCCTTCTCATGGGGGAAAGGTGGTCTCTATGACTGAGCTGGGGACAGGTGACTGGAGAGCTGGGCGGGGGAAGTGAGGAGACCCCAGAACATCCCTGGACAACTCAATAAAGTCACTTTTATCAATGCCCTGGTCTCTGATTGCTCGTTTTCCTGGGCACCTGTGGCCTGTTGGTGACGAGAACGAGTGCTGAGCTTGTCTTCAGCCCTCTACCACCCCTTTGGTGGGGGTGCTCCTGCTGGGCTGGAGGCCAGCTTCCCCTCTCCCCTTCTGCTTCCCAGCCCCTGCCACCAGAGTCCATCTGCTAGACTGGCCAGGGCTGTGCCGACACACTCAGAGAGGCTCCTGCCCAGAATGACTGCCCCAGAATCCCGGGCTGCTCCCTCAGCGTCCTGACCCCGGGCTTGTGCTTGTCCACTGGGCAGGCAGGAGAGGGTGGCGTCACTGGCTTCACTCCCATCCTCACCTGTGCCATGGACCAGGGATCATAGGACCCTGGGTTCTGAGAAACCACAGAAGCCTGGTGAGGCAGCTGGACAGCCTCAGTGATGTTACCCGCTTCTGCCCTTCTGCCTGGGACAGAGGGAGAGAAAAGGCACGCTCTTCTGGGAGACACACTATGTCAGTCCCAAACTCTCCCACCAGGAAATGCTGGAGTCTGGCTCAGGAACCAAGACAGCCCAGCCTACTGCCGGCCCAGGCCTGAGGCAAGAATCACTGGGGCCTGGACCCAGGTCCCAGCTTGTCACCACATGCAGCATCAGGGAGCCAGTGGGCTGTGATGGGAGGAGAGAGAGAGGCCTAAAACTGCCTTTGCAAAATGATGACTGAGACAGTGAAAGAGATTTAACTTGACTGACTCCATCTTGCTTTTAACCTCCAAGCTGTCCCCGCTCATTCCTATGCTCATTAGGCATAGGCTGAACTAACTTTGGGAAAAACTTAGTTTATAGTTAAACCAAGATAGTAACAGCCCTTTCCCAAAGCAGACCTCATTCTTGCCTGGGGAATAGATTGCTTTTGTAGAACTAACATTAGCCACAAGATTAGAAATTATGGTTTAGGAGCCATGCTGCTGGAGGCTCCCTTAACTGCTCCTAAGATCAGTGCTTGAGATATTTTGCAGACCCTGCACTTGATGGATCAGCTGGCCCCACCCAGATCGATTAACTGGCTCCTCTGATCTTGGGGTCTCCACCCAGGAACTGACTGAGCGCAAGAGGACAGCTTCGACTCCCTGCGATTTCATCCCTGACCAATCAGCACTCCTGGCTCACTGACATCCCCCCACCCACCAAGTTGTCCTTAAAAACTCTGATCCCCACATGCTCAGAGAGATTAATCTGAGTAATAATAAAACTCTGGTCTTCCACACAGCCAGCTCTGCATGAATTACTCTTTCTCTATTGCAGTTCCCGTCTTGATAAATCGGCTCTGTCTAGGCAGCACACAATGTGAACCCCATGGACGATTACAGGCCCACACAGCCCTTCTGCCACCAGCTTCTTCCTGCCCTACAGAGCGGAGGCCTGGAGAGGCAGAGAAAGCCAAGGGTACCCTGAGGGAGCCCCCAGCTGAGGGGGAGTGAAGCCCCACCCCTTCCTGAATTGGACTCACAAACAGAGGCTTTGAGAGCGCAACCCTAAGACTGAGGTCTCCTCCAGAGTGAGGGGCATCGAAGCCAGAGGCATCCCGAGGAGCTTATTCCAAAGGGAGGGACTGCCTCCCCCATTGGACTAAAGGGAGTTCAAACTGCTAGAAACGGTTTCACCTTAGCTCTCTGAGAATCTGCCATCATCAACCTCTCTTATCTCCAAGGAACAGTCACCCCAAACCAGGAAGGCAGAGGGAAAGTAGAACAAGGCCCCCAAGCTGCCACATGGATGCCACCACAAGCCCACCCCTTCATTTGCTAAGCATCTGTTGGTCAGGCGCAGTGGCTAGAGCCTGTAATCCCAGCACTTTGGGAGACCAAGGTGGGCCCTGAGCTCAGGAGTTCGAGACCAGCCTGGACAAGATGGTGAAACCCCATCTCTACTAAAAATACAAAAATTAGCTGGGTGTGGTGGCACAGGCCTGTAATCCTACCTACTCAAGAGGCTGAGGCAGGAGGATCGCTTGAACCCAGGAGGCAGAGGTTGCAGTGAGCCAAGACGGCGCCACTACACTCCAGCCTGGGTGACAGAACGAGACTCTGTCTCAAAACAAACAAACCATCTGTTGAGTTCCTACCGCATGGCAGACGTTGCAGCTACAAAGATCAGGAAGTTGTGCCTGACCCTGGGGACCTGACAGGCTAGTGTGTCAGTGATGACAATCCAGGAAGACAGGGCTATGCACAGGGGCCATATGAACCCATAAGGGGACATTTCAATCAAACACTAACAAAGGGTCATGTACTTTGCTCACAGGAACCCTCGCTCAGAACTCATTTATTCTTAGTTTACGAGAGTACTAATAATTTCAGAACTGTGGCTTCCTGCTTATAACAAGTTAGAAACAGTATTTTTGAGATAGCAAAAATTATATTACAGAGGGGCAGAACAATAGCAGTGAGAAAGTACACCCTAACGGCAGGGAGGGACATGATTAAAAGTCTAAGAACTCAAAAGTCATTGTCGTAGGGCATTTTAGTGTCTCTTAAACAGCCCTGTGTGGAAAACTGACTCCCCCTGCCTCAAAGGGGCCTATGGACATTGGCAAAATGCACGAGATCAGTCATATTGACTTTGGGTTACCTGCAGAAAAGGTCAAATTTTGAAGTGTCCATTCTCAGAAGCAGGGAGTGGGTGATGCACTTGAGAAAGAATTTCCATCTTATCAGGACTGAAGTAAATAAGGCAGAATGACTATTGGAAAATGCTACTTCAACCTCAACTACGTCCTTGTTCCTTCTTCCCACTGGTTGAAGATCTGCCTCTGTGGCCATGAAAAACAAACCACCCTAAAAGCCCAATCTTTTTCTTTCTTTCTTTCTTTTTTTTTTTAAATTTAGAGACAGGGTCTCACTCTTTCTCCCAGGCTGGAGTGCACTGGCGCCAACACAGCTTTTATGTCCGCTACCACCACACACGCACATGCGTGCACACACACATGTGCCTGCCTCGGGCCCCTGGAATCCAGTTGATCTTCCCCAATCATAATATACATTTTGGCCAGGCCCGGTGGCTCATGCCTGTAATCCCAGCACTTTGGGAGGCCGAGGCGGGTGGATCACCTGAGGTCGGGAGTTCTAGACCAGCCTGGCCAACCTGGCGAAACCCTATTTCTACTAAAAATACAAAATTTAGCTGGATATGGTGGCAGGCGCCTGTAACCCCAGCTACTCAGGAGGCTGAAGCAGAGGTTCACTTGAACCCAGGAGGCAGAGGTTGCAGTGAGCCAAGATCACGCTGTTGCACTCCAGCCTGGGGGACAGAGTGAGACTCCGTCTCAAAAAAAAAATTAATTAAAAAAACATATATATATGTGTGTGTGTTTCTACACTTACAACAATTGCCATCTTCCTCTTTTAGAACACCAAACAAAATTTAAGCCCCCACACGAATACTAATGTCTAAGATCAGTCCTCAATTCTCATTCACTTTTGGGACCAAGGCAATTTATCAGGGAATGCTTCCGGCAGAGGGTATGTGGGAACAAGCACAGGGCACGTCTGTCCTGTAGAACTAAGAAAAGACTTAAGATCAACAGGACTGCAGTCACATGTGTCCTGGTGAGTGCCTCTGTCACTGTCAAGGGCAAATGTCAAAACTCCAAACCCAACACCCAAAACCTCAGTCATCATCGTGAACGATCTGGAAAACCTGAGGAAGAGGTGAGCTTGCAAAGTGGAGTGAGGAGGCAGGTTGAGGATTCCAAGCCAGATGCTAGGGGCTGACATAGAGGAGCAGGACCCACCCAGAACTGCACGGACTGCTCAAGCTGGCAGGGATCTCTATTTTACAAAAGGGCCCAAAGAGGGGCAGCAAGTTATCCAAGGTCACACAGGGAGGGAAGGAAAGAACCAGGCCTAGAATCCACAGGGCCCTGTCCCTCTGGGACAAACATGTACTCCCCTTCCAGAGTAACAAAATAATGGAGAGAGAGGGAGAGACGGTTTCAGCATGTTGGCCAGGCTGGTCTCAAACTCCGCCTCATGTGATCTGCCTGCCTCAGCCTCCCAAAGTATTGGGATTACAGGCGTGAGCCACCACACCCGGCCACAGTGCCCCATTTCTGACCTTCACAGACATCCCCCATCCAAGAACAAGAAGCTGAAAATGCCCTCAGAAGGTCAGAGAAGCAGAGGGCTCTTCTCCCCATCCCCACCCCAAGGGTGGACAAAGTCTTAGAAGGTAAGAGGGACACAGAGACCCCTTTCCTAAGCAAAGGAAAGAAACCTGTCAAGTCAGCAGCTCAAGCCCAGAGCCCCTTCTCAAAGGAAAGACTTTGGGGGTGATGGTGGGTGGGGTGCAGAGGGGTCCCCGGGACACTGGCGGGACATAGTGCTGACTGCGATGGCAGCCACGGGTTTCTTGGGCCTTTTGGGTGCATCCTCCCCGCAAGCCTCCACCATGCTGTTCTAGGTAGATTGAGGCTAGGCCCACCCAGGGCTGCACCGTGGCGCAGGACACCTCTTCCGTTTGGGCTTTCCGTCCTCATGATTTCGCCCTCCATCTGACAGTCATCCATGGTGACAGAGTGTGTCCCTTTCCCCTAAACAGGATCCTCAATGCCCATCGGAAAACGTTGTAAGGCGTTGAGCCCCGACGTCCCCTCACAAGACTCTGCTCTGACCATCTTTTCCTGGCGAGGAGAGTCTGCACGGGGGAGCAGGGCGCAACACCCCAGAAAGAAACCTCTGTGCCTGGGAGTGAGGGACTCGCTGAGTAAAGTGAGGTCGAACAGGGTGGAGAGGGATAGCGTCCCAGTCACCACTGTCCTGAACCCACAGCTCCGTCCGGGCCCGAGATGGCCCCACAGGAGCACAGGGGGTTTCGGGCGCTGCAGGTGGAGGTGAAGGACGAGCTGCGATGCGGAAGGGCCTGACCCGGGAGGCACATCGCCTTCAGAGAGAACGACCCGCTGGGGTGGAGGTGGGGCGGGGGCGGTGTGGGCGTGGCTGGGGAGGCGGGGCTGGTGTGGTGGGCTTACGCAGTGAGGGCGGGACTGAGGTAGAGGCGGGGTTGGGGTGGTGAGGGCGGGGCTGGGGTTTTGAGGAGGTGGCTGGTGCGGAGGCGGGGCTGGTGCGGAGGCGGGGTTGGGGCGGTGAGGGCGGGGCTGGGGCAGAGGCGGGGCTGGCGGAGTGAAGCGGGGCTGGGGTGGCGAGGGCGGGGCTGGTGTGGAGGCGGGGCTGGAGCGGTGTGGGCGGGGCCAGGGCCGATACGGGGTTTGCACAGTGAGGGCGGGGCTAGTGCGGAGGCGTGGCTGGTGCCGTGAGGGCGGGGCGGAGGACGGGCTGGGGTGGAGGCGGGGCTGGGGCGGGGTAACAGGGCTCAAGTGCTGAGAACCAGACTTGCGCCGGAAGCCCAAGCCCGGCTAACGGGTAGGAGGGTGGATGGTGGGGGGTGATAAACTGAGCTTAAAATGGCTGAGGGCGGGGGATACAAGTTGGTAGGGCCAGAGATGGGCTGGATGGGGCGTGATCGGCCTCCTCCTGGGAGATCTCAGCCCACCTGAGGAGGCTTCTTCCGGCCGAAAGAGAGACTGGGCCCTGGCCCTGATGGAATGGCCATTCTGAGCGTAAAGACCTGCGTCCCCCTCTCTTCAGGAAGCTCCCTGTCTCTCTAATTTCAGGGGGATCATCACTTCCCATCTCTGCCAGGTTGATCGAGTTCTGGATCTACAGGAGCCAGTTCTGGGAGGGAGGACTGGGGGTAGGAACAAGGTGTTTGAATGACTGCGGGACTGCAGGAGGCTTCCAGCAGCCTCAGCTCCATGTTAGAGAACATTCTGTACCTGCTGGGGGCTCTGTGTGGTGAGGATGAGGAATGAGGGTGAGGGCCATCCCTGACGTGCCAGGCCTACTAGGTTAGGCCCGATGGTACCAAGCAAGACCTACCACAAAAGTTAAGGGTTCCAGTGCAAAATGAAAATGCAGGACTCCTTGCTACAAAAGTTATTAAGAATTATATTTGACAGGACGCGGTGGCTCACGCCTGTAATCCCAGCACTTTGGGAGGCCAAGGTGGGGGCAGATCACCTGAGGTCAGAGGTTCAAGACCGATCTGGCCAACATGGTGAAACCCCATCTCTATTACAAATACAAAATTAGCCAGGCGTGGCGGCACACGCCTGTAATCCCAGCTACTTGGGAGGCTGAGGCAGGAGAATTGCTGGAACACGGAAGGCGGAGTTTGCAGTGAGTCGAGACCTTGCCATTGCACTCCAGCCTGGGCAACAAGAGCAAAGAATTATATTCAAGACAGCAGCAGCAGAGCATTAAACCAAGCATGGGGCCGTATACAACTGCACAGGTTGCATGCCCATGAAGCCAGTCCTGATACCAAGCTACAAGCAGAGTGGGCAGGGTGCAGACCCTGTTGTCCCCTCTTCCAAGGAAAAGGCAATAGGGGCAAGTCCACCTACCATCCCTACCCCAGCTCATTTTTCCCAAAAGAAAAGGGAACATACCATTCCAGGAATAAATGAATCTGCAGCCCACTTCCCCTCCACGGACACACATGGGAGCTAACCCCAGTACCCAGAGCAACTTTTTTTTTTTTTTTTTTTTTGAGACAGAGTCTTTCTCTGTTGCCCAGGCTGGAGTACAGTAGTGAGATCTCAGCTCACTGCAACTTCTGCCTCCCGGGCTCAAGCAATTCTCCTGCCTCAGCCTCCCAAGTAGCTGGGATTACAGGCATGTACCACCACACCCAGCTAATTTTTGTATTTTTAGTAGAGACGGGATTTCCCCATGATGACCAGGTTGGTCTCGAACTCCTGACCTCAAGTGATCCGCTCCCCTCAGCTTCCCAAAGTTCTGGGATTACAGGTGTGAACCACCACACCCGGCCCCCAGAACCACTTTACAATGCCCTGCCCACAGAGGGAAGGAGGGCATGCCCTCCTTCATGCCCTCTCCTCTCCTTTACCCTCTGCAGAGCTGAGGGAGGTGCAACAGCAGCTGCTGGCCATGTCCAGGGAGAAGGGGATCCTTTCCCAGTAGATGGAGCTGGAGAGGGGCCTGGGGGATGACAATCAGGAGAAAATTGAGTTTGAGCTCATCCAGCTCCACCCCCACACTTGTGGATGGATACTCTGAGGCCCAGAGAGCATACAAGACATTAGGGCCACATAGCAGGGTCTTAGCAGAACTCTCTACAGAACTTAGGTCTCTGGATTCTTAATCCTTGCCCATCTCTGCTTCACTCTAGCATTAACAGGCAGAGGGGGGATCAAGGATGGGGACTGTAATAAAATAGCTTGTTGAATAACAAGAGAGGCTGGGTGCGGTGGCTCACACCTATAATCCCAGAACTCTGGGATGCCGAGGCAGGAGGATTGCTTGAGGCCAAGAGTTCCAGACCAGCTTGGGCAACATAGCCAGACCCCGTCTCTATTTAATACAAGAAGTAATAAAACATAAAAAGTAAAAGAATGGCAGAGTGATGCCATCTTGAAGCAAAACTGCCATGGTGACTGGCATTGGATTCCTGATTCCTGCAGCAAAGTCTTTAAACAATGCCTGTAGCATAGATAACCCCTGTATTAGTCCATTCTCACACTGCGATGAAGAAATACCTGAGACTGGGTAATTTATAAGGGAAAGACATGTAATTGACTCACAGTTCCACATTGCTGGGGAGGCCTCAGGAAAATTACAATTATGGCGGAAGGGAAAAGAGAAGCAGACACTTCACAGAGCAGCAGGAGAGAGTGAGTGCAAGCAGGGGAAATGCCAGACACACATAAAACCATCAGATCTCATGAGACTCACTCATTATCATGAAAACAGCATGGGGGTAACCACCCCCATCGCCCAATTACCTCCACCCGGTCCCTCCCCCGACACAGGGGGATTGTGGGGATTGTAATTCAAGATGAGATTTTGGGTGGGGGACACAGCCAAACCACACCAACCCCTCATAAAGCAACAATGCCTGTAACACAGATAACCCCTCATACAGATGTGTATCTAACCTCCCCAGTGGTCATGACTTTTGCAAGACAGTCTGAGCCATGACTGGTTGCACCTGTTTTACTCTAAAAGCTTGTTATAGAAAAGATATTTTCTGGACAGCAGGTGTGGTGAATCACTTTTATTCGTAAGTCCCTATTAAGTGTTTCTTTCTAAGAAGCTGGATTTGTCAGCCTCTTTCTTTCTTTCTTTTCTTTCTGAGACAAAGTCTCGCTCTTATCCCCCAGGCTGGAGTGCAATGGCGTTATCTCGGTTCACTGTAACTCCGCCTCCTGGGTTCAAGCGATTCTTCTGCCCCAGCATCCCGAATAGCTGGGATTACAGGCGCCCGCCACCATGACCGGCTAATTTTTATATTTTTAGTAGAGACGGGATTTCACCATGTCGGCCAGGCTGGTCTCGAACTCCTGACCTCAGATAATCCACCTGCCTCGGCCTCCCAAAGTGCTGGAATTACAGGCGTGAGCCACCACGCCTGGCCTGCCAGCCTCTTTCTTTTTTTTTTTTTTTTGAGACGGAGTCTTGCTCTGCCACTCAGGCTGGAGTGCAGTGGCCGAATCTCAGCTCACTGCAAGCTCCGCCTCCCGGGTTTATGCCATTCTCCTGCCTCAGCCTCCCGAGTAGCTGGGACTTCAGGCGCCCACCTCGTCGCCCGGCTAGTTTTTTGTATTTTTAAGTAGAGACGGGGTTTCACCGTATTAGCCAGGATGGTCTCGATCTCCTGACCTCGTGATCCGCCCGTCTCGGCCTCCCAAAGTGCTGGGATTACAGGCTTGAGCCACCGCGCCCGGCCGCCAGCCTCTTTCTTTGGCCTTTCAATTCCCTTGGCCTTTGGGGGTAGGTTTGCAGATATCTGCTCACTGCAGAACAGGGACAGGGGCTGAAATTTAAATTTTTACTGAAAATTAAAATTTAAAATTTTACTGCAGGCCGGGCATGGTGGCTCACACCTGTAATCCCAGCACTCTGGGAGGCCGAGGCAGACAGATCACTTGAGGTCAGGAGTTCAAGACCCAACCTGGTGAAACCCCATCTCTACTAAAAATACAAAAATTAGCTGGGCATGGTGGTATGTGCCTGTACTCCCAGCTACTCGGGAGGCTGAGTCAGGAGACGTGCTTGAATCTGGGAGGCAGAGGCTGCAGTGAGCAGAGATCATGCCACTGCACTCCAGCCTGGGTGATAGAGTAAGACTCTGTCTCAAAGATACATAGATAGATAGATAGATAGATGATAGATAGATAGATAGATAGATAGATGATCTCAGTTCACTGCAACTCTGCCTCCTGGGTTCAAGTGATTCTCCTGCCCCAGCATCTCCTGCCCCACCTCACAGAGGAAACTTCTTTGGGTTTGGGCTGGAGGCTGGCAGCGGCCTCCTCACTTATCACTGTGATAATACACAGTGATAATGTGTATTATCACTACACATCAGTATGTGTACTGATAATAATACACAATTTTACCACAGACCACTTCTGAAGTTGGTGGCTCTCTAAATGCAAAGCATCCTGTGATGTTTTTTCTCCACTTGCAGATGGAAACCATTCTGGACTAGAATTTCTTCTAGAGGGAGGTGGAGCCCTTCTGTCTTTACTTTGAGCTGCTGAGGGGGTTCTGAGGTGAGGAGCTGAAAGTGGTCAGGCCCTGATGGGACTCTGTGGCCTTGACATACAAGGAGACCAAGGAGACAGACCCTCCTTACACCTGGGAGCCAAATGCCTTGACACCGCTCTGTGTCCTGTAAGACAGCCTCTCCATCTTTCCAGTGCTAACCAACAACATCTGGCTCTCCAGATATTTTATTCATCAGGGATCCCCAGCCCTGCCTGCCTATGGCTAGGGAAGGCAGGCTGGGGCTTGAGGACAAGCCTAGGGGAGCTGGTGAAAATACAGAGAAGTGGCCAGGCGCGGTGGCTCATGCCTGTAATCCCAGCACTTTGAAAGGCCGAGGTGGGTGGATCACCTGAGGTCAGGAGTTCGAGACCAGCCTGGCCAAAATGGTGAAACCTCATCTGTACTGAAAATGCAACAATTATTCGGGTGTGGTGTCGCACATTTGTAATCCCAGCTACTCGGGAGGCTGAGTCAGGAGAATCGCTTGAACCTGGGAGGCGGAGGTTGCAGTAAGCCAAGATTGCACTCCAGCCTTAACAACAAGAGCGAAACTCCATCTCAAAAAGAAACGAAGGGAGGGAAGGGAAGGGAAGGGGAAGGGAAGGGAAGGGAAGGGAAGGAAGGGAAGGGAAGGGAAGGGAAGGGAAGGGAAGGGAAGGGAAGGGAAGGGAAGGGAAGAAAGAGAAAGAAAAAGAAAATACAGAGACGCTCCAACACGTGCTCCCATGCATCAGCAGGGGCTCAGGAAGAGGTGGGTTGCTGGGAGGATCACCTGACAGAGGAAACTTCTCTGGATTTGGGCTGGAGGCTGGCAGCGGCCTCCTTGCCCAGACCAGGCTGATGGGTAGGGGGATTGGTAGTGGAGGGGTGGGGGGCAGTGAGGGCTGACACCTTGAACCTGGATGCTGAGTTTGACACACGTAGAGCTGAACACTGATATCTGCTCAGCCAGAGTTTGGGGAGGTCTTGGACTCCAAAGCTGATTTGGGAATTAGGGAAGAAATGTTAAAGTTTTTTAGAGAATAAGGAAAGAGTCTGGGAGCTTTACTCTGCTCAGAAAGGAGAATTTATGGAAGTATAGCTCACAATCTGTGATCTGCACCCCCAAACATCCAACCTCCCATATAAGAGATAAAACACAGCATCCCTGGGAAGCATTCTTCCTGCACCTCCACCAGGCAGTCGTGCCCTGGCCCAGCCTGTCTTCATCCTTAACCATTACCATTCCACCTCCTTTTGCTCAGGGCAGGTCTGGGAATATGTTCGTGTGAGGGGTCACTTCTTGCAAATGCTCCAGTTATCCTGCACCCTTCAAGTAGGCTCCAAATCCTACAACGTTCTCCTTGCCCTCCCAACTCCCAGAGTGCCAGCTTCTTCCCATTCTGGCCAGAGTTTGTGACTTCCATGAACGCCAATAATCTACTTTTCTCTGTTTCCTCTGGCCCCTTGCTGAGGGGAAAATCAACAATAACAAAAAGAAGGATCACACCTGTAATCCCAGAAATTTGGGAGGCCAAGGCAGGCGCATCACTTGAGGCCAGGAGTTCGAGACCAGCCTGGCCAATGTGGTGAAACCTCATCTCTACTAAAAACACAAAAAATAGCCAGGTGTGGTGGTGTGCACCTGTAGTCCCAGCTACTCGGGAGGCCGAGGCAGGAGAATCACTTGAGCCCAGGAGGTGGAGGTTGCAGTGAACCGAGATTGTGCACTCCAGCCAGCAATGGAGTGAGGCTGTCTGAAAAAAAAACAACAAAAACAATAATAAAAGGGAAAATGAGTAAGGAAATAATACCCTATACCAATGTCTGTGTCTGTCTGCAGTGCACTGCATGGGTCAGAGAGACAGAAAGGGTCCCACCGGGCAGGTGCCTGGGGCTTCCTCTCCTAAGTCAATTCCCTCTCCTGATCTCCATCTCCTAGCAACCCTACATAGTCACAAGTTTGGTCTCTAAATCAGAGGTGATCATTGTCCATCACTACCTTGATTGACCACCAGAGGGAGATAGAGAGCAAAGCTTACCGCCTGCCTGAGCAGCACTCACCACATGACCTCCTGCTTCGGCATTAAGTCTCTTTTAATTGACCTGAAGCGTCCTTACAAGGCAGTCTAACTTAAATATCCGCCAGTACAATTTAAATTCTGCCCCAGGCCGGGCGCAGTGCGCCTGTAACCTCAGCACTTTGGGAGACTGAGGCAGGAGGACTGCTTGAGCCCAGGAGTTCAAGACCAGCCTGAGCAACATACGGAGACTCTTCTCTACAAAAAATTAAAAAGCTAGCCAGGCATGGCCAGGGGCGGTGGCTCACACCTGTAATCCCAGCACTTTGGGAGGCCGAGGCAGGCAGATCACCTGAGGTCAGGAGTTCGAGACCAGCCTGGCCAACATGGTGAAACCCTGTCTCTACTAAAAATACAAAAGATTAGCTGAGCGTGGTGCTGCATGCCTGTAATCCCAGCTATTTGGGAGGCTGAGGTAGGAAAATCGCTTGAAGCCAGGAGGCGGAGGTTGCAGTGAGCCAAGATTGCGCCATTGCACTCCAGCCTGGGCAACAAGAGCGAGACTCCATCTCAAAAAAAAAAAAAAAAAAAAGCCAGGCATGGTGACACATGCCTATAGTCCCAGGTACTGGGAGCAGGGAGCGGCCGCTGACACAAGAAAATCCCTAAGTCAAGGCTGCAGTGAGCCATGATTGCACCACTGCACTCCAGCCTGGGCAACACAGTGAGAACCTGTCTCAAAAAAAAAAAAAAGAAAGAAAAGAAAAGAAAAAGAAAAGAAAAGAAAAACACGCAGCTAGGCACAGTGGCTCACGCCTGTAATCCCAGCACTTTCAGAGGCCAAGGTGGGTGGATCACCTGAGGTTAGGAGTTCGAGACCAGCCTGGCCAACATGGTGAAACCCCGCCTCTACTAAAAATACAAAAATTAGTTGGGAGCGGTGGCATGTGCCTGTAATCCCAGCTACTCGGGAGGCTGAGGTAGAAGAATTGCTTGAAGCCAGGAGGCAGAGGTTGCAGTGAGCTGAGATCACACCACTGCACTCCAGCCTGGGAGACAGAGTGAGACTCCATCTCAAAAAAATAAATAAATAAATAAGAAAGTAAATGAGGCAGGGCATGGATGGGAGGAAGGAGCACCACCAAGACAGGCCTAAATGTGGATCTTTTCATTCCAAAAGCACAAGAACTTCAATCTGGCTGACCCCACAAGCCCATATATCCCCTCCCTGCCTTGAACCCACCAAGGCCCCAGCTTGGAATAATACCAGTAGGCAGTCTGGGGGAATGGGGCAATGCAGTGCAGACAGGGTTGGGACAACACCAGGAGTGTGAGCACAGGCCGGGCAGATTGCTCTGAGATCAGAGTGAAGGCGGAAGAAATGAGAGAAGCAAGACTTCCCAGTCAGAGAAGAAAAAGCTGACTAGATGGGCTTTGTGGGTCCTCAGGGAGAGCAGAGCCACGTGTGGCTTTTAGATGCCACTGTTCTCCAGATCTTTGCAGAATCCACTAGACTAGGAACCTTGGCCTGCAGCCAGTGGGAGAAGGGTAGTCACTGGGAAGAAACTCCCAAAAGTCTGACTGAGGCAATGCTATGCTGGTGAGAGGGTGGGAGTGGGACCACCTTCCCTGGAGCTGATTAAAGCATAGGAGACTGCACAGCCTCAGGACTGTATGCTGACATGCAGGCATCACGTCACTGTAGTGAGAGTTACAGGGAGGAAGAGGTGGAAATCCAGGAAGAACCAGGAAAACAGACAGAGATGAAAAGACTGTAACACATACAACAGGTTTCTATTTAAATATGTGCTTGTGATAGGGACCAGATGACTAACGACAACCTTTTTTTTTTTTTTTTTTGAGACGGAGTCTTGCTCTGTCGCCCAGCCTGGCATGCAGTGGTACGATCTCGGCTCACTGCAACCTCCGCCTCCCGGGTTCAAGCGATTCTCCTGCCTCAGTCTCCCAAGTAGCTGGGATTACAGGCGCCTGCTACCACGCCCAGCTAATTTTTGTAGTTTGGGTAGAGATGGTGTTTCCCCCATGTTGGCCAGGCTGGTCTCTAACTCCTGACCTCAGGTGATCCACCCACTTCGGCCTCCCAAAGTGCTGGAATTACAGCCGTGAGCCACCGCACGCGGCCTAATGACAACCTTCCCACACACTCAAGCCCCTACCTCTGCCTCTCCTAAGGAGGAGGGACGTTTGATTGCCGGAATGGCTAGAGCTGTGGAAGGAGGATGAAGTATTGGGTGGCTGCAGTAAGCCGTGATTGAGCCACTGCACTCCATCCTGGGTGACAGAGCGAGGCCCTGTCTCAAAAAGGCGTAGGGTGGATGGGAAGGGATGTAAAGAAAAACAGAGTGAGCAGGGACCAGAGAGGCAGGGGCAAGACTTAGCTTTGTTCTGTTTCAAGACATAGAGAAGAGATATTTGGGAGCATCTGTCATATTGAATGAGACTTTGGGGACACAAGTGGAATGATGATTTTTTTAGGGAGTTTTCCTGAGTGTGGAATGGTCTAGTCTCATTCACCATCAGCCCCTCAAGGAAACCCTCAGTAAAGAAGGAATTGGCCTGGCCGGGCGCGGTGGCTCAAGCCTGTAATCCCAGCACTTTGGGAGGCCAAGACGGGCGGATCACAAGGTCAGGAGATCGAGACCATCCTGGCTAAAACGGTGAAACCCCGTCTCTACTAAAAATACAAAAAAACCAGCCGGGCGAGGTGGCGGGCGCCTGTAGTCCCAGCTACTCCGGAGGCTGAGGCAGGAGAATGGCGTAAACCCGAGAGGCGGAGCTTGCAGTGAGCTGAGATCCGGACACTGCACTCCAGCCCGGGCGACAGAGCAAGACTCCGTCTCAAAAAAAAAAAAAAAAAAAGAAGGAATTGGCCTGGCATGGTGGTTTATCCTGTAATTCCAGCCCTTTGGGAGGCTGAGGTGGGCGGATCACAAGGTCAGGAGATCGAGACCCTCCTGGCCAACATGGTGAAACTCCGTCTCTACTAAAAATACAAAATTAGCCAGGCATGCTGGCACACACCTGTAATCCCAGCTACTCGGGAGGCTGAGGCAGAGAATTGCTTGAACCCGGGAGGTGGAGGTTGCAGTGAGCTGAGATCACGCCACTAGCACTCCAGGCTGGAGGACAGAGCGAGATTCCTTCTAAAAAAAAAAAAAAACACATGGGATTTACTCTTCACAGCGTTCAGGGTTGCGTTTCTTTTTCGATGAGTGGTACTGAGAAGAGCCTCAGGGTGGGAGCAGGCAGGCTCAGCTGTCAGGTTATACCTGCACACATGCATGGCCACATAGCCCAACACTATACGGGCCTTGCTTGTAAGTCCCTTATTCTGTCCTCTAGCAATGTGACCACGTGGGCAAAATTTGGAATTTCTTTAAAATTCCTTCTAGGCAGAGATTTAAGCTAAGAGGAGGACGTGAGTGACCTCGGTGCGACATCTGAAAGCCCATGACAAGCCTCCTGGGCTTTTCCACGAATATCGCTGTGCCCCCGCCTACCGATATGCTTATGTGTGTATACAATATTCCGTGAGGAGCAGAAACGCTGAACACTAAATAACAGAAACCCATTTGGTCTAACTCCATCTCTGCCTACTCAGACATCTGCTTCTAGCGGTATCAGAGATATGTCTATGTAGCTAAAACAAATGGAGTTAGGCAGCGATACACACAGGCTGACAAGCCCAGGATGGAGGGCAATGCTGCAGATGCTCTGCTCTCTGCTAGAATGTGTGGACATACAGGACTCCCTATCCCAGGACACTCACAGACCCCCCATGAATCCAAGATGCTCCCCAATGACGGTGATGATGACAGAACAGAGATGCCATCCCTGGTCACTCACACACATACACACACACATACTCCCACTGCCTCCCTCTGCACTCCTTCCAAAGGCACCTGCCTTCCTCTCCTCTCAATCCACAAGCCATCCTCCAGCTGCCACCTCTCTATCAGCCTTGGCTACCCCCACCCACGCTGGCACCTGCCTGGCAGCTCCCTATCCACCCCCTCAGCCCTCAGGAGGCCAGGGCACACGTGGAACAGGTTGATGCTGTTCTCCCGGAAGTAGAGCAGGAGGGGGGTGGGGTCACTAGGGCAGGCGGGGTCCCTGGAAGCCTCTGTCCCTGCATAAAGCAGGCTGTCCTGGCAAGGGACGGTCATCCTCTCAACCTACAGACCCAGCAAGCCCCAGGCCCTCACCCCAGACCCAGCTGCTGGACAGGACCGATCCCCGCTCCCAGGTAAGAACTTGATGACAGCAGGGAAGGCAGGGGTGCTCTGGGGACACAGGGAGATGGGTGGACCAAGAAGGGCATGGAACTCCCCTGGAGTCCAGTGGGATAAGTATCCCGATAGGCCTTGGGGAGGGAAGGGAGAGGCAGGCCTGTGGGCATCTCACCAGTGAAGAGGAGGCTGCCATTGCCCAAGCCCTTTCCAGGTGCACCCAGGTGGCACCAGGAGGTTGTCTGGCAGAACAGCCCTACACATGTGTGCCGTGCTTCCTGCCCCCTGCCGCTGTGAAGTGCCCGTGGTAGATGTGGGGTGCTTCCATGCCAGCTGCTGTGGCCTCTTCCACCCACGGGGATAACTGGGGTGTGCCCATTGGCCACCCAGCCAGAGCACCTGGACTCAAACTTCAAAGACAGAGACTTAAGATGCTGACCCTCAGGTCAGGCGTGGCGGCTCACACCTGTAATCCCAGCACTTTGGGAGGGTGAGGTGGGCGGATCACCTGAGGTCAGGAGTTTAAGACCAGCCTGCAAAATGGCAAAACACTGTGTCTACTAAAAACACAAAAATCAGCTGGGCACAGTGGCAGGCATCTGTAATCCCAGCTACTTGGGAGGCTGAGGCAGGAGAATCACTTGAACCCGGGAGGTGGAGGTGGCAGTGAGCCGAGATCGTGCCATTGCACCCAGCCTGGGCAACAAGAATGAAACTCCATGTCAAAAAGAAAAAAAAAAAGATGTTGCCTCTCAGGTTCCCATGGGTCCCACATTATCCAGGGCCCTCTCACCCTAGCGCACATCTCTCGGGGCCACATTCATTGGTTTTTTCCACACACATTTGCCAAGCTCCAACTCTGTGCCAGGTGTGGTACTTGCCGCTGCAGAGGTGACTAAGACCCATTTCCTGCCCTCTGGGAAGTCACAGACGAGGAGCTGAGAGGGTCAGGTGAGCAGATCATAACAGGAAGGTACATCAGAAGAGCGCTTTGGAAACACAGATACAGTCACCAGCTGCCTGGAGGACTGAGGGAAGAGGTCCCAGGAGGTGACCTGAATTGAGTGTTAGAGGAGGACTAGGGAGTCTTCAGACCTCGAAGGGGTGTTGTAAGGTGAGGAGCATCAAAATGCCTGGATCCTGGCTGGGCACAGAGGTTCACACCTGTAATCCCAGTACTTTGGGACGTCAAGGAGGGCGGATCACCTGAGGTCAGGAGTTTGAGACCAGCCTGGCCAACATGGTGAAACCCTGTCTCCATTAAAAATACAAAAATTTGCCAGGTGTGGTGGCACACACCTGTAGTCCCAGCTACTCATGAGGCTGAGGCAGGAGAATCGCTTGAATCCGAGAGGTGGAGATTGCAGGGAGCCGAGATGGCACCACTGCACTCCACCCTGGGCAACAGAGTAAGACTCCATCTCAAAAAGAAAAAACAAAAGTCTAGATCCAGGCATCCCCCAGGGGCTGTGAGAGGGGAGTGGGTCTACTGATACCTGTGAGCTGGGAGGCACGCACAAGGGAAGAACAGGGTGCAGGGAAGTGTGCCCCACACACAGAAAGGGCAACTGGGGCAGGTGAACAGCTTGACCACCCCGGCCCTTGGTACCAGCAGCATCTCCTTCCCTCCCCTGGTGTCCTCGGACCCTGGCTATTGCTAGTCCCTAGTGTGAGAGAAAGCTTTACTTCCATTGCTAAATAAATGCTCTAGACCAGGTGCAGTGGCTCACGCCTGTAATCCCAGCACTTCGGGAGTCTGGGGTGGGAGGATTACTTGAGCCAGGAGTTTGAGACCAGCCTGGGAAACATAGTGAGACTCTGTCTCTACAAAAAGATTTAAAAATTAGCCAAGTGCATGACTGCAGTCCCAGCTACTCAGGAGGCTGAAGTGGGAGGATCAATCAAGCCTTGGCGGTCAAGGCTGCAGTGAGCTGTAATCACGTCACTGCACTCCAGCCTGGGCAACAGAGTAAGACCCTGTCTCGGAAGAAAAGAGAAGAAAGTGAAACGAGGCAAGGTGAGGCGAGGTGGAGGGAAGGAAGGAAGGGAAAGAAGGAAGGAAGGAAGGAAGGAAGGAAGGAAGGAAGGAAGGAGGGAGGGAGGAGGGGAAGGAGAGGAGGGAAGGAAGGAAGGAAGGAAGGAAGGAAGGAGAGGAAGGAAGGGAGGAGAGGAAGGAAGGGAGGGAGGAAGGAGGAAGGGAGGGAGGGAGCGAGGGAGGGAGGGAGGAAGGAAGGAAGGAAGGAAGGAAGGAAGGAAGGAAGGAAAGAAAGAAAGAAAGAAAAGGGGCCGGGCGCGGTGGCTCAAGCCTGTAATCCCAGCACTTTGGGAGGCCGAGACGGGCGGATCACGAGGTCAGGAGATCGAGACCATCCTGGCTAACACTATGAAACCCCGTCTCTACTAAAAAATACAAAAAAACTAGCCGGGCGAGGTGGTGGCGCCTGTAGTCCCAGCTACTCGGGAGGCTGAGGCAGGAGAATGGCGTAAACCCGGGAGGCGGAGCTTGCAGTGAGCTGAGATCCGGCCACTGCACTCCAGCTTGGGTGACAGAGCGAGACTCCGTCTCAAAAAAAAAAAAAAAAAGAAAAGAAAAGGAAAGAAAGTAAGTCAGTCAGTCCAGTTGGCTCAGCGGCAGTGAAGAAAATGAGTGTGGGGTGAAAAAAAGGAACTTGACAAAGAAAAGGGAGGTGAGGCTTTGCTGACCATCTATGGGACTTTGGGGCAATCTTTAACTAGGTTCCTCACCATAAAATGCAGACTCCGTTGGTTCTTTCCAGCTGTGACATGAGACAATCCAGGCATCTCTAAGAGCTCTCCCTGCCCCAGAGTCGGGTGAACCCTCTCTGCAGGGGCCCAGCCCATATCCCGGGCTTCTCGGCAACCACCTTGACACTCTCCTGTCTCCCCATCTCCACAGAGACCATGACCATGTTTGAAAATGTCACCCGGGCCCTGGTCAGACAGCTAAACCCTCGAGGGGACCTGACACCTCTTGACAGCCTCATCGACTTCAAGCGCTTCCATCCCTTCTGCCTGGTGCTGAGGAAGAGGAAGAGCACACTGTTCTGGGGGGCCCGGTACGTCCGCACCGACTACACACTGCTGGATGTGCTTGAGCCGGGCAGCTCACCTTCAGGTCAGCCTGGAGCAGGGCTGGGAACTGAGGGATTCTGAGGGGTGGGGGCTGGGCACCTGGCCTGCAAGGAGGACCTCAGAGCTCCCTCTGGCCAGAGGTGATTCGATGTCATCTAGCCCAAAGTCATCGTCAGGAGCTGAGGAGCCTGGGGGTCAGGTGATACCTCTCAGCTCAGCCTCTTTTCTTTATTTACTCATTTGTTTTGTAGAGACGGGGTCTTGCTTTGTTCCCCAGGCTGGTTTCAAACTTCTGGGCTCAAGCAATCCTTCCATCTTGGCCTCCCAAAATGCTGGGATTACAGATGTGAGTTACTGCGCCCAGCCAGCCCAGCCCCTTTCATCTTTTCCCTCCTGCAGATCCAACAGATGCTGGGAATTTTGGCTTTAAGAATATGCTGGACACCCGAGTGGAGGGAGATGTGGATGTACCAAAGACGGTGAAGGTGAAGGGAACAGCAGGGCTCTCGCAGAACAGCACTCTGGAGGTCCAGACACTCAGTGTGGCTCCTAAGGCCCTGGAGACCTTGCAGGAGAGGTGAGAGTGGGCAGGACCCAGGGTTGCCCGGGATGTGGGTGGGGCAGTGCATGGAAAGGGTGCTTAGGGCCTTAAGTTAAAAATACAAGTTGAAAGATAGGACCCTTGCACTGACCTTTGCCAATGTGGTCACCACCGGGGAGCTCTTGAAGGCAACCCTTCTGGCCTATGGCTGCATCCAGGCCATTTCCTAGTCACAACTCCCAGTGCTGCCACCGTCTCCAGGAGCACCTCCCCACTGTCACACATGCACAGGGAGGACGATGTCCACACCAGTTTGCTGTGTGATCTTGGAAAAGTCACTTCTCTTGGGACTTCAGTTTTCTTTTCTGCAAAATGACAGGATTGGATGATCATCTCTAAGGCTCCTTCTAACTCTGAGACTATGCAATACACTAGAAAAAGGAGGGATGGGTCTTAACTGCCCCCAGCTGAGGCCTGAGCACTGTGTTCTGCTCCCATAAATGAAGCCTCCTGCCTGACCCCAATACACACTCAGCATGCCCTCGGGAATGCTGCCCCACAGCACAAAGGGTGTGGCAGGTGCCACATTGATGCTGGGCTCCGTGGATGTTTGCCTTGACACGGGAACTGACTTTTAAGTAGTTAAGTAGTGGTTGAAAGAAGGGGAGGTAAGGACTGGGAAGGCCAGAAGGAAGGGCCAGGGTAGTCATCCAGCAAGCATGTATATAGTAAAGCACTCTGCTATGGGCTAGGGTGCGCCTAGAACATCTTTGTCCAAGAACCTTGCAGTCTAGGAAGGTGAAAATTTTAAAAACCTGTGCAACAGTAATTATAATCAAAGCCAAGAACTGCTAAGTGCTGTAGGGATGGTTTGACTGAGTCTTGTGGCAGGTCAAAGGGACTTCTGGCTGGGAAAATAAGGGAAGATCTCACAGACATGGCAGCCTCTGTTCTGGGCCTTGAAAGATGAGTAGAAATTGGGCATGCAGGGCTGGGAGAAGGGTATTATGAAGGCACACAGGTAAGCAATCTCAAAACCACCAGGCTCCAGGAACAGCCAGCATGGCAGGGGCAGAAGAGGTGTAAGTAGAACGAGCAGGAAATGCAGGTGAACCCAAACCACGGAAGAGGCAAGTGACAGCTCCAGGAGACTGAATTGTAGGCACCAGGAAGGTCCTGAAAATGCTCTGATGTGTCCCATGACTAATCCAGCTGAATGGAGGAAGTATGTCAGATAGGGGAAGGAGAACAGGGATTTGAAGCAGTCAGACAAGGCAAGACAGTTTTCTTCTTATTTTTGTTTGAAACGGTTTTTCGCTCGTTGCCTGAGCTGGAGTGCAGTGGTGCGATCTTGGCTCACTACAACTTCGGCCTCCTGGGTTCAAGCGATTCTCCTGCCTCAGCCTCATGAGTAGGTGGGACTACAGGTGCCCGCCACTACACCCAGCTAATTTTTTTAATGTTTTTATTATTTTTATTTTTATTTATTTTTATTTTTGAGACCGAGTCTTGTTCTGTCGCCCAGGCTGGAGTGCAGGGGCGCGATCTTAGCTCACTGCAACCTCCGCCTCCCGGGTTCGAGCGATTATCCTGCCTCAGCCTCCCAAGTAGGTGGGACTACAGGTGCCTGCCACCATGCCCGGCTAATTTTTTATATTTTTAGTAGAGATGGGATTTCACCATATTGGCCAGGCTGATCTCGAACCCCTGACCTTGTGATCCAACTGCCTCGGCCTCCCAAAGTTCTGGGATTATAGGTGTGAGCCACTGCGCCTGGCTAATTTTTGTATTTTTAGTAGATATGGGGTTTCACCATGTTAGTCAGGCTGTTCTCAAACTCCTGACCTCACGTGATCTGCCTGCCTTGGCCTCCCAAAGTGCTGGGATTACAGGTGTGAGCCACCGCGCGCCCATCCTTTTTTTTTTTTTTTTTTTTTTGAGACAGAGTCTCTGTTGCACAGGCTGGAGTGCAGTGACCCGATACCCGGTCACTGCAACCCCCGCCTCCCAGGTTCAAGTAATCATCCTGCCTCAGCCTCCCGTGTAGCTGGGATTGCAGGTGCACACCACCACACCCAGCTAATTGTCATATTTTTGGAAGAGATGGGGTTTCACCATGTTAGCCAGGCTGGTCTCGAACTCCTGACCTCAGGTGATCTGCCCACCTTGGCCTCCCAAAGTGCTGAGATTACAGGCATGAACCACTGCGCCCAGCCAAGACACTGTTCTTCTATCCCATGAGCGATGTAAACTGAGGACCCGAGCTCAGGGCAATAGGAGTGAAGAGGGAGGAATGGATGCACGGCCCATTGCCAAGGGTAATAGAATGGCCTGGGCTTGGTAACTGATTGCAGGATGAGGGAAACGGTTTTGTCAAAGGCGACTGTGAGATTTTACCCAGGTTGTGACATTATAGGACATTAAAGGTACCATTACAGGTGACAAACAGGAAGACAGAGGTTAGAGGTAGATTTGGAGATTGTGAGTTCCTTTTGGATGTTTTGAGTTTCTGGTTCTGTTGAGACATCAGCTGAGAATGTTTAACAGGTGGTTGGAAATAAGGGCCTGGATCTCAGGAGAGAAGTCAAAGTGAAGATATACACAAGGTAATCAGCAATATAAAGATTACAACTGTAGGAGCCAGGGGAGGAGTCTCACTCCTGTAAGCCCAGCACTTTGGGAAGCCAAGGCAGGATTGCTTGAGCCCAGGAGTTCAAACCAGCCTGGGCAAGACAGTGAAACCCCCATCTCTACAAAAACGCAAATATTAGCAGGGCACGGTGGTGCACCTAGAGTCCCAGTTACTCAGGAGGTTGAGGCAAGAGGATCGCTTAAGCCCAAGAGCTCAAGTCTGCAGTGAGTTATGATCGAGCCACTGCACTTTAGCCTGGGCAACAGAGTAAGACCTTAAAAAAAAAAAAGAAAGAAAAAGAAAAAACTGTAGGAGTGAGTTGGGTGGGGGGAGCTTTTGGAGGGAGTTGAGAAAACAGGACTGAGAATAGAATCTTACAGAACATAAAATGTTAGAGAACCAAAGAAACTGGAAAATGAGGTGCAGACAGAATGGATAAGATTTAGAAACTAGAAGCACGGGAGTTGAGCCAGGGTGGTACAGTGTGACTGGAAGCCAAGAGAAGCCAGCGTTGCACGGAGGGTTTCGACAGCAGGATCGAGTATTGCAGAGTTAGGCGAGGTCATTGGGACTGATAGGTAAGAGATCATTGTAATTTCAGCTGAGTAGTGGAAATAGAAGGCAAATTATAAAGAATTTAGGAGGGGCCGGGCGCGGTGGCTCAAGCCTGTAATCCCAGCACTTTGGGAGGCCGAGACGGGCGGATCACGAGGTCAGGAGATCAAGACCATCCTGGCTAACACGGTGAAACCCCGTCTCTACTAAAAAATACAAAAAACTAGCCGGGCGAGGTGGCAGGCGCCTGTAGTCCCAGCTACTCGGGAGGCTGAGGCAGGAGAATGGCGTAAACCCGGGAGGCGGAGCTTGCAGTGAGCTGAGATCCGGCCACTGCACTCCAGCATGGGCGATAGAGCGAGACTCCGTCTCAAAACAAAAAAAAAAGAATTTAGGAGGACCAGGCACAGGGGCTCACATCTGTATTCTCAGCTATTTGGGAGGCTGAGGCAGGAGAATCGCTTGAACCCAAGAGGCAGAGGTTGCAGTGAGCCAAGATCACGCCACTGCACTCCAGCTCGGGTGACAGAGTGAGTAAGACTCTGTTTCAAAAAAAAAAAAGAATTTAGGAGTGGGCAGGAAGTGGACACTGGAGGTGAGCATATCTTTTGATATATTTGCCAATGAAATGAAGGAAAAAAAGGGTAGTAATTTGAGGGAGTAGCATGATCAAAGCAAACAAATTTGTTAGGATTAGGGACACATTTATATATGGAATCAGACAGAAGGAGCAAGTGGAGAGGAGGAACTGGTGTCAACAGCAAGAGAGAGCATAAGACGTGGAAAGAAAGGATCCCAGAGAGATGAGTGGGGAGGAAAGGGGGGCGCATCTACCCCTGAACTGGAGGAAAAGGGAGTCAGAAGCACCTGAGAGGCCCTGTTACTGGCCAGGTGCTGACCCAGATAATTACCGAGTTTATCTCTGAGCAACCCAGGAGGTCAGCATCATTTCATTCATTTCATAGATGAGGCAACTGAGACTCAGAGAAGCTGCCCTGCCAGTAAGCAAGAGATCTGGGTTTCAACCTCAGCCCTAGTCCAGAGTCCTTGCTCCTTCCCTGCCACCCACAATATCTAGCTCCTGGGAATGACAGAAGGAAACAGGAGGGTGTGGCACAGGGAGGAAGGAGCTCTGAATGGTTTCCTTATGTTTCTCCTGCCACAGGAAGCTGGCAGCAGATCACCCATTCCTGAAGGAGATGCAAGATCAAGGGGAGAACCTGTATGTGGTGATGGAGGTGGTGGAGACAGTGCGGGAGGTCACACTGGAGCGAGTCGGCAAGGCAGAGGCCTGCTTCTCCCTCCCCTTCTTCACCCCACTGGGGCTACAGGTTTGATTCAAACACACACACACTCTCACACCCACACTCACATTTACATTCAGCCCCACCCTGGAGGCTTCATTAGCTTTGCTGGATCAGTGCCAACCCAGGATGCTGAAAAGGGCCACTCCTTCCACTAGCTCTTCAAGATCCAAACCCCAGACACAGGCCCCCTCCCTGGTCAGTGGCACCCAGTGAGGGCAGATCCCTGCGCCAGATGCCACAGGGAACTACCGGGGAAGGGGAAAGTCACATTCATGGGTCTTCCCTCATGGTGCTCCCAATCCAAAGAGGAGACATCCTTACTCTCAGAAAGTCCTCAGGTTTATACAGGAGACACCGAGGTTAAAGCCCAGAGAACACAGGCTTGGAAAAGCCAATGGAAATAAAGAATGCTCTCCATACCTCTATCTATTGCATCTAAATATTCAAGGGATGGTTTGGGATGTGGAGCCGGGAGTAGGGGTTAGTCATGGAAGGCGTCCTGAAAGAGGTAAGCATGGGACAGACGGCGAAGAGACGGAAGGAGCCAGGGCTTGGGTGGAAGCTCTAGGGTGATGTATAGGCAGGAGATGGAGCAGGTCTGCCCGGTTCCCTTCATGCATCTGAACCAGGAAGACAGATACAGGTCACTGAAGGGAAAATCAGCAGAAATGAGTGCAAGGACTTTGAAGTCCTTCCTCAGAGTCCAGACCAGGGACACCACTGAAGGCTTCCAACTTCTTATCTCCCTGAAGGTTCTCAGCCCTGACCCTGCACCTCCCCCAACTCGCACTCCCAATATATCATACTTAAGATGTCCAGAGATTCACAAATTCTCATTGTCTAATTCTAGGGATCTATTAACCACAAGGAGGCTGTAACCATCCCCAAGGGCTGCGTCCTGGCCTTTCGAGTGAGACAGCTGATGGTCAAAGGCAAAGATGAGTGGGGTGAGCAGAGACCCGCATGTTCTCCCCACAGGATAAGAATTACCGGCACCAATACTGAGGCACCCTGGTCTCCTCTTGTGGCAATGTCAGAGCATGAGCAGGGAGGTGTATTGCACTGTGATCTGACTGCAACCATGGAGGCTGCTCTGGAGAGAAGGGTGAAGAGGCTCCTGGATTTTGAGCATCTTCCGGGTGCTGGGCACTGTGGTCATTGGGGGAGGGGGTACAAAGATGAACAAGAAGCCTGTGGCCAAAGGAGGAAACAGACAGAGACTGGAATGGAAGGTAGAAAGTGGTGTTCTCATAGTAAAGAATTTATCAAGGAAGAAAAGATTGCTTCCAGCAATGGAGGTTGAAGCAGGGAATTACATGAAGCGCTTGGGGTGCAAAGTCGTAGCCCTTAGCAGAGCCCTTTGGCTTGAGACTGAAGAAGGGAATGTGGGGCAGCTGCTAAGTGCCCTCCTGCCCTGCCTCCCTTGCCCTTCACAGATATTCCACATATCTGCAATGATAACATGCAAACCTTCCCTCCTGGAGGTAAGTGAAACTGCTTACGGGTTTCCCACATCTTCCACCCCACCCCTGACATTATCTGCTAAAATCCTCCACCTTCTCCTAGCTTATACTATAATCCCCCAAGGAGCCTCTGCTTTTGTTTCCCAAGTCCCTAAGAATACCTAGCCTCAACTTTAGGAAAGACAGAGGCATATACATACTGTCCCAGAGAGATACAGAAACCGACACACAGACCGGAAGGCACAGTCAGAAGCAGAAGTAAGACTTGGAGACAGAGTGTGTTCCCGAATCGTGGGGGTGGATGAGCTAGCATAATCTCCCTGTGTTTTTATAATGATCACTGATGAAACTGCCTTGAAGACTGTTTTAGATGAAAAGGCAAAAATGGGTTTTGTGCTGACAGATGTGCATTTTTTCTGTCTTCAGAAAAGTCAGGAGAGGAGAAGGTCATCCGTAAGTGTTTCCTTTCATTCGACTGAAACTTTCTTGACTCAGAATTTTAAAACTCCAGTCTTTTTCTTTCCTTCTCACGGGACTGACAGGGAAATGTCAGAGTGAGTCTCAGCAAACAATTGTCCCCAAAACATGGTAGAAATTCCAATAGCTTGGGAAAAAGCAGTGGAAAGGGGGAGTCTTTGGACAAGATGCCCAGGTGGTCTGATGCCTGAGACCTTTGTCCTCAAGAGCCTTAGTAGCAGCCAGGTACAGTGACTCACGCCTATAATCCCAGCACTTTGGGAGGCTGAGGCAGGAGGATCCCTTGAGCTCAGGAGTTCGAGACCAGTCTGGGCAATATAGTGAGACAGTGTCTCTTATTTAAAAAAAAAAAATTTTTTTTTTTTTTTTGAGATGGAGTTTCACTCTTGTTGCCCAGGCTAGAGTGTAGTGGCGCAGTCTCAGCCCACTGCAACCTCCACCTCCCCGGTTCAAGTGATTCTCCTGCCTCAGCCTCCTGAGTAGCTGGGATTACAGACACCCGCCACCATGGCCTGCTAATTTTTTTACTTTTAGTAGAGACAGGGTTTCACTATGTTGGCCAGGCAGGTCTCGAACTCCTGACCTCAGGTGATCCACCCACCTCAGCCTCCCAAAGTGCTCGGATTATAGGTGTGAGCCATGGCGCCTGGCCTTTTTTTTTTTCCTTTTCTTGAGACAGAGTCTCATTCTGTTGCGCAGACTGGAGTGCAATGGTTAGATCTCAGCTCACTGCAACCTCCACCTCCGGGATTCAAGAAATTCTTGTGCTTCAGCCTCCCGAGTAGCTAGGATAACAGTCATGGGCCACCACGCTCGGCTAATTTTTAGTATAAATGGGGTTTCACCATGTTGGCCAGGCTGGTCTCAAACTCCTGACCTCAGGTGATCCTCCCTCCTTGGTCTCCCAAAGTGCTGGGATTACAGGTGTGAGCCACTGCGCCTGGCCTAACAAAAAAAGAAAAAAAATTTAAGAGTCTTAGTAGCTATAATCTGCTACACACACATCTGCAACTCGGCCGCCCAGCAACTGGGGCCAGAGCCAGTGAGTCACAGTAACACCAGGAACAAGCTAGCTGGACTCTCCCCAGGAGACAGGCAGGATGTATTTCCTCATCTTCCTTAGTGTCTCATCCCCTGGGTATGGCTGCCATTCTGAAGGATTGCAATCTTATCTTTTTTTTTTTTTTTCCCCCCTCAGTTATCCAGGCATCTGATGTTGGTAAGGAACTTCGTGAGTTTCTCCCAAGACTTTGGCATGGAGGTAGCAGTAGGGTAGAGAGAGGAGAAGGCAAAGTCATTCTTCTTTGTCAACTAACTCATGAGAAGGGAAAACAGACCTTCTTTCTCCACTTTTTGCTGGAGTCTCAAAGAAAAGTCAATGGTGTACTGATATGGGATGACGCCTGGGATCTCAGGAAGATTAACTGTTGGGTTAGATGACAACATGTATCCTGGCCCACCTTCTCGCCCCAACCCTCAGGATAGGGTTTTGGTGGATAGTTCTGTCACCGCATTCCTTGGTAAAGAAAAATGGGGTCAGGCTCAAACTAGGGGGTAGAGCATGGGTATCTAAAGGGGCTGAGTGTAGGAGCCCTGCAGGGGGATGCTGATTAGAGGGGAAGGTGCCTGATGGAGGGCTGTGTGTCCCATTATTGTCCCCATAGGGGACGTACACAAAGGCTTCGGGACACTAAAAGAAGAAGTTCAGAGAGAGACCCAACAAGTGGAGAGGCTGAGCCAAGCGGGGCAAAGCTCCCTGCTCAGCTCCCTCAGCAAACTTCTAGGGAAGAAAAAGGAGCTTCAAGACCTTGAGCTCGCGGTGAGGACCTAGTGGAAGTGGGGAAGGGTGGGAGAAGGCATGTTTCGGTGAAGGTTTGGTGGGGGCGGGTATTGCAGCAGGTGGGGAGATCTGACTGGAGCAGGAGGTGGGTGGCCAGGGGAGTCCATCTTAGATACCTTCCCCAAGGCTGGCCACGTGCCCCCAGGCTGCCAGGCCACTGCTCCTCCCTTTGTCCCCTGGAAAAGGGCAAACACTGGGTTCCCCCAAGGCACATCAGATGACGCCCGGGATCTCGGGAAGATTAACTGTTGAGTTAGATGACAACATGTATCCTGGCCCACCTTCTCGCCCCAACCCTCAGGCCAGAAGGGCCATCTGCTGGAGGGGCTGGAACCTTCCCTTTCCAGAGTCCAAAACTTAGGGACCAAGGAACCCAGGAGTCCAGTACTCTTCAGGACTTGAGGTCTCAAAAAAGAAATCAGGAAATGGGAGAGAGTTCCCGTGTGTCAAGGGGTCATTATGTGCTGGGCCTTGGGTTGGGCCCTTTCCTATGTTAGCTTCAATAGTCATCCACCTTCCCCCACAGCTTGAAGGGGCTCTAGACAAGGGACATGAAGTGACCCTGGAGGCACTCCCAAAAGATGTCCTGCTGTCAAAGGAGGCCGTGGGCGCCACCCTCTATTTCGTTGGAGCCCTAACAGGTAAGTGGGGAATAAGGTCTTCCTTTATAGACCTTTTCAGTAATAGGAATGAATCGCTTGAATCAATTCCCAAATGGATGAATAAATGAATGAATGAATGACAAATTATACCATGGTTAAGTAGTTTATATGTACATTTTTATAAATTGGTTTCATGGTTGGGCACGGTGGCTCATGACTGTAATTCCAGCACTTTGGGAGGCCAAGGCGGATAGATCACCTGAGGTCAAGAGTTCAAGACCAGCCTGGCCAACATGGTGAAACCCCGCCTTTTCCAAAAATACAAAAATTAGCTGGGCATGGTGGCAGGTGCCTGTAATCCCAGCTACTCGGAAGGCTAAGGCAGGAGAATCGCTTGAACCCGGGAGGGGTAGGTTGCAGTGAGCCAAGATCACTCCATTGCACTCCAGCCTGGGCAACAGAGCAAGACTCCATCAAAAAAAAAAAAAAAAAAATTGGTTTCATTCCTAAGGATTCACTTGGTTGCATTGGGTGATCTGAGAAGATAGCCTAGTCTTGCTAATAGAGGTTGAATAACCCTAGCTTTATCAGCAACATACTTAAAATTTCTGCATATAGCTAAGCTCATCACTTCTATCCTGATACCTGGTAGCTTTAACTTCAGGGAGTAACATTTTCTGATCTTGCCCCTAAAAGCTCTTCTTCCCTCCACATTTTCTAGTTTTCCACTTAGAAAAACTCTGTGGTCCTTCAGGTGTAAGCTAAAATGTTTGTTCCCTTAAGAAGCCTGCCCTCTGACTCCAAGACCAAAGTGAACCCCTCAGCTATGGCTCCCTTAACATCTGTGTTGTAATTACATCCAATGAATGAAGCTGAAATTCTGGAAGTGTGCTATTTGGAGTCTGTAGTCCCCTCTGCACCAGCAACACACATCTTTCTCTGCTTTTTTTCTTCAGAGCTAAGTGAAGTCCAACAGAAGCTGCTGGTGAAATCCATGGAGAAAAAGATCCTACCCGTGCAGCTAAAGCTGGTGAGGGAAAAACAGCAGATGCTGGGGAGGGTCTGGAAGTAGCTGCAGCCAGTGGAGATACAGATTTTGCCTAAGGATGGAGCCATTCTGGAGGACCCCCCTCTTATCACAGGGGCTTATACCCAGTCCTCCTTTCTATTTCTCCTTTTTTTGTTATTTCACAAGAGGTAGAAGACCGAATTTCTGGGCAATGATCTGGGTTTATCAGCCTGATCTAGGGAGAAGAGACAGAAACTCTGGTCTTGTTTATTCCTAGCCAAATGTTGTAAGCAATTTTTTTTTTTTTTTTGAGGCGGAGTTTTGCTCTTGTTGCCCAGCCTGAAGTGCAGTGGTACAATCTCGGCTCACCACACCTCGGCTTCCCGGGTTCAAGCGATTCTCCTGCCTCAGCCTCCCGAGTAGCTGGGATTACAGGCGACCGCCATCATGCCTTGCTAATATTGTATTTTTAGTAGAGACAAGGTTTCACCATGTTGGCCAGGCTCATCTCCAACTCCCAACCTCAGGTGATCCACCCGCCTCAGCCTCCCAAAGTGCTGGGATTACAGGCGTGAGCCACTGCGCCTGGCCTGTAAGCAAATTTTTTAATGTGTTTGAGTCTGTCTCAATTTATTCCTCTGTAAAATGGGGCTAAAAATCAACGTGCTGCCCACGTATAGGGCTGTTCAAAGACTCAGATGGGGTTGTAATGTAAGGTAAAGTAAGAAATTCTAGTAAGGGGAATGTAACCTTCTTGTGATTTTTGTGAGTTAGGAGAGGACAGAGGTTTCCAGTTCTTTCTTTTCATGCTGTTTTGGTTCCCTCCAGGTGGAGAGCACGATGGAACAGAACTTCCTGCAGGATAAAGAGGGCGTTTTCCCCCTGCATCCTGAGCTGCTCTCCTCCCTTGGGGAGGAGGAGCTGACCCTCACAGAGGCCCTAGTTGGGCTGAGCGGCCTGGAAGTGCAGAGATCGGGCCCCCAATATATGTGGGACCCAGACACCCTCCCTCACCTCTGTGCTCTTTATGCTGGCCTCTCTCTCCTTCAGCAGCTGACCAAGGCCTCTTAATTTGCCTTTTACATCTGCTTCATGACTCCCTAATGCCTTCCCAACCTCGTGGTGCTGTGTCCTTACCACCTAAGGGCATTTCAGAGCCATTAGCTGAAGACATCTGAAATGTCAGCTGGTGACCATGATAACCAATTTCCACCTGTCCAACCATGTATCACCCCCTACCCCTCCAGCTCCGCAACCCGCTAAGCCCATCTGCTGATGCTTAAATTTTCTTTTCTTTTCTTTTTTTTGAGATGGAGTCTCACTCTGTCACCCAGGCTGGAGTGCAGTGGCGTGATCTTGGCTCACTGCAACCTCCGCCTCCCGGGTTCAAGAAATTCTCATGCCTCAGCCTCTCGAGCAGCTGGAATTACAGGCATGTGCCATGACGCCCGGCTAATTTTTGTACTTTTAGTAGAGACAGGGTTTCACCATGTTGCCCAGGTTGGTCTCAAACTCCTGGCCTCAAGTGATCTGCCCGCCTCGGCCTCCCAAAGTGCTGGGATTACAGGCATAAGCCACTGTGCCCGGCCTATGCTTAAATGTTCTAGAAGTAGAAGCACTCAGACTTTTTTTTTTTTATTTCTTTTGTTTTTGTTTTTGTTTTTAGCACTCAGACTTTTAAAACTATGAGTCACCTCAGCAAAACTGAAAAAAAAAAAGAAAAAAAGATTAATTTCCTACCCTAATCTCTCCTACTTATACTTCCCCAAAAAACAAGCTTTACTGGAATTAATGGAAAATATGTCAGTCTTAGGATGATATGTCTTTTGGTGTTTTTCTTTAAAGAATTTATCATACAGAAATTCTTAATTTGTGCCAGAAAAAGAAATTATTATCATACTGCATACAGATCATATGTACATGAATATGATGCTGTACTGTCCTCAGGCAAGCTGGAAAATGCTCAGAGCGTACAGAATGTGGAATCTAGATTCTTTTTTTTTTTTTCTGTTCAATTAGTTTTCTTTAATGGAGTCTAGATTCTCAAGTGAGAAGATATCAAAGCAGTTTGTCTTCAAAGAAGAGCATTTGGGGGTCCCCTAGCTCTGGGTTGAGGGAAAGACCTAGAGATATGTAGTAGAAGCCTGAAACAAAAATAAGACAAATTTCAAATTTATTGAACAGAAAATGCAGATGGGCCTTTAAAAAAAAGCGGGGGAGCCAAGAATAAGACTAACCCAAAATTTTAAAAACTAAATTGTGATATTGTTTCACCTTTCTCTGTTCTGCCCTGAAATTTAGGGTTCTTATAGGAGGAAGTAGTGTGGGTAGGCTTGGCATATGGACCTACTACTAATATGGATATTAAAATCTCATCAAACTGCTGGGTTTATATTATCCTCCTCTGCCTAAAAGCTGGGTTTAAACATCTTTCACCAACCTCTTTTAAAGCAGTCTTAGGACCAGACATAGTAGCTCACGCCTGTAATCCCAGCACTTTGGGAGGCTAATGCAGGCAGATCGCTTGAATCCAGGAGTTCAAGACCAGCCTGGGCAACATGGTGAAACCCCATCTCTACAAAATACACAAAAAAATTAGCCAGGTATGGTGGCATGTGTCTGTGGTCCCAGCTACTCAGGAGGCTGAGGTGGAAGGATCACTTGAGCCTGGCAGGCTGCGGCTGCAGTTAGCCAAGATAGCACCACGGCACTCCAGCTTGGGTGACAGACCGAGATCCTGTCTCAAAAATTAAAAATAATTTTTAAAAAAGTAGTTCTATGCGTGCAGTGCATGGCTGCAATCCCCGCACTTTGCAAGGCCGAGGCAGGAGGATCATCTGAAGTCAGGAGTTCAAGATCAGCCTAACCAACATGGTGAAGCCCTGTCTCTACTAAAAATAAAAATAAAAATAAATTTTAAAATTAGCTGGACATGGTGGCTCACACCTGTAGTCCCAGCTACTTGGGAAAAGGAGGCAGAAGAATCGCTTGAACCCCAGAAGGGGAGGTTGCAGTGAGCCAAGATCACGCCACTGCACTCCCTAGCCTGGACAACAGAATGAGATTCCGTTTAAAAAAAAAAAGTTTTATGAGTGGAAGAATTTCTCTAAGGATTTTACTCCCTGGAGTCAGACTCTCCCCCGGCGTCTTAGTCACCCGATGCCCAGCCTGGTTCCCTCAACCACCAAGAATTTATGACCAACTGCCAGAAGCTTTGTGTTATGCCGCCATCCTCCCTGATCCTGAGCACCTTCCAAAGCCTCACTCTATTGCTCATGGATATACTGGGTTGTCATCTGCTGACTTGGTTGTTTTCTCCTTGTGATGTAAACTTAATAGAGAGATGAGCTAACACCCTAACTATCCAGAAGAGTAACTCCTTTGTTAAGGATGAACATAACTCATGTTTTCTTCCTTACCATTCTCGCCCACCTTCAGTTGCAGATACGGTGTTATGAAGAGGTTCTAATGAGTTTATTCCAATGATGATTCAAAAATCCTGTTATCCATCCCCCAGCCCTGGAGGGTGAGAGGACAGTTGAGGAGGAACTGGTCAAGGCCTGTTCCGTAAAACTAGAGCACATATCTTTCCAGTTAGCAAGTGGCTGTTTAATGCAAGGAACATCCTGCAAGCCTACGAAAGAGGATGCAAAAGATATGTAGGATACCCTTTATACATGTAAAGGAGGAGGAGGTCAAAATATATTTCCTGCCTTCTAGGTCCTTACAACAGGGCTAGATTTTCTTGCAGGGTCCGTGAAAGGTCTAAAACTCAGGACTTCCACTTATGGGAGAGAGAAAAGTTTCAAGGTAGGGAGAGAGTTTTTGTTTTGTGTTCTAAGAAATTGGCAGCTATATCCTTCACCTTGTTTCACCTTCCCTGCAGAACCAGTGGGGGAGTCCTTCGAAAAATAGGTGGGTAGGGTTTCTTGTCCAATTTGCTTCCACTTAGGCACACCACTAGGTAAACCAGCCTTCTCTCCTTAGGCACACTATTATTCTGTTCCCCATTTCACAATGCCTGTCTGGATGTATAAAACCCCTCTCAATGGGCTCCCTAAAGCGTCTGCCAGTAGTGGCTCCCACCCTCTTTCCTCAACACTCCCAATCCACCGCAGCCCAGAGCACTGTGTCTGGTTATCTAACCATCTGACTCTCCCGTATACTACATTCTTGAGCTGTTTTTCAACCCCCTATTTGCTAGCCCTGGGCCGTACATAGGGTGGACCCCTATATTTTGTTACACTGGAGTGATTCTACGCAAATGCACGCTCACCCTGCAGAGAATTGTATGCCTTATCTTCAGCACTAAAATCTAATCAAGGAAGTCCGGATCCCATAGGATTCTTCCTACTCTCCAGTTCGGTTTATTTTAAGCACAACAGCCCTAGCTTCACGTCCCTCCTTCGCAGCCTTCTTTCCTTCCCTCCTGCCGGATGCGCCCAGCAGCCGTTGAGCCCAAGCCCCGCGGATCTGGAAGGAGACCCCCCCATCGGGGAAAATGGAGCGAACTTGGGCGCAAAACCCGCCGGGCAACTCGTGACGTCATCTCGCCCGGCGCTCGGATGGACTGTACTCACTCCACGCTGGTTGAGATGCTCTTAAAGTCCTTTGTAACCCAGATTGGAGCCTGAGGGGACCTCTCGTGGACGCCCACAGAAATGCACTTGAGAGGAACATAAAAGCATCACACTTAAGCGCTAGAAAGAAAGCACCAGGAACCCATACAGGCTCCTCCCCGCTCCTTCCTCGAAGCTCCTCCTTCATCCTGCACCTCGGCTGTTGATTTATTTCCCCTTTGTTGACTCGGCCATCGGCCTGCCGTGCCTGGCCTTTCCCAGAAGGCCCAGCGCCGGGAAGGGGTTTGCAGCTGCTCAGTCATCGTGCGGCCCGACGGTAGCCCGCGCTGGTGTGTAGGCCCGGCTCGGCTCCTGGTCCCCGGTGCTAGGGTTCACGCGAGGCCCCGGCCTCGGTCCCCGGACTAGGCCGTGACCCCGGGTGCCATGAAGCAGGAGGGCTCGGCGCGGCGCCGCGGCGCGGACAAGGCGAAACCGCCGCCCGGCGGAGGAGAACAAGAACCCCCACTGCCCCCGGCCCCCCAGGATGTGGAGATGAAAGAGGAGGCGGCGACGGGTGGCGGGTCAGCGGGGGAAGCAGACGGCAAGACGGCGGCGGCAGCAGCTGAGCACTCCCAGCGAGAGCTGGACACTGTCACCTTGGAGGGTACGGGAGCCCAAGCCGGGAACGTGCCGCGATCACGGGTGACAGCGACCCCTGTGATTCGGCTTCTCGCTGGGAAGCCAGAGCAGCCTCCACAACCCTCAGTTCCTTGGGATTACCCCCAGATACCTGCCCCCGCTGCCCTGACACTTCCGACTCCATGCCCAATGACTGAACCTTCTCTCCAGGCTGGGAACCACTCCCCTCCCATCCCCTCCGTCCCCATATCTGGGGTTGCATCTGTATCTAGGTTCCACTGGGCCTGGGGACTCCTCCTTCTAAGTCCTCCCCTTTCTAAGCCCTCCCCTCTGACCTAGTCCATTTATATCCCACCCGACTGATTTTAGCGCCTCCAATATATGACTGATTGATCCCACTAGAAACCAGTGTTCATGTCTACGTGTGTAAACAGGGCCGGGATGACCTAGAATATCGACTCCTGATTTTTAAAACTGTACAGCAGATTTTTGTTGTCCTAGCTGCCTTTAGCACACTCCCCCGAATGAACCATTTCGACCTAGTATCTTGTTTCCTATTTCTCTAACTGAAGTGTCCCAACAGTCCCTTTACTGCCTCCTTCTCCCTTCAGGTCCCTCCTGCCCCTCTGTTTCTAAAGCGTCTAAGTACATACACACTTAAAACTTTTCGGATGTCATCTTTGTTTGGTTTTGTAATACTCACCTTTGGCCTAAACTGCTGTACACCAGTGTCTCCTATTTCTTTTCTCCGAGGTTCCTGTTTTGAGTATCTGTAGTCCTCTTGTTTCTCCAAGTTCATGTTTTACTTTTAGCACTTAGAGCATCCTGTCTCCATTTGAAGTGGGTAAAGTGAGAGCTTCCCACTGTGATCCTGGTGCCATTTTCGTGGTTCTGGATCAAGTGGGACCAGACTACTTACTAGGTTTTCTTTTCACTAAAATGTGTGAGAAACTGGCTCAAAAACATAGAGATAAGGAAAGTTATCCTCTTAAGTGGTGCTTTTGAGGATGTGATGCTGTTGACTATAGCTCTTACAGTAAAGTTGAGCAACAGGATCAATATCTGATAGAGATCCTTTTACCTAAAGTAGTGACAGCCAATGTTAAAGGTGCCACTCAGCATTGCCTACTGGGTGTGTTTATTACAGGCACTTCATTTTCTTGTTGTAAAGTAATTCATATTCATTGCAGAGATTTTGGAATGTATGAGAAGTTAAAAGCAGGGGGAAGAAAACATGGTTAACAGTTTTTCTTATGAATTTTTGAGCTACTCTCCTATAATTGAGAGCAAGTTATGTATACAGTTTGTATCAAGGCATAACTAAATATAAATTTTGAATTTTATGTGCTTTCATTTACATTCGTAAACATAATCAGCAATTTATTCCAGAAACATTGAATACCCAATATAGTGGTTAAGAGTAATACAAGTTCTGGAATTAATTCCCTCATCTATATAAATACGAGTAATAGTACAATACTTTATTGGGTTATTGTGAACATTAAAATGCTTAAAACTGTGCCTAGCACATAAATATCAGCTGTTATTATTATATCTTAGTGTGGCCCAGATACCCTGTGCTAAGCACTAACTATACAGAAGTGCCTAAGAAACTACTCATTGATTGCATTCCCTTACTGCTTTGCATTTAAACTGTTTCTAGTTTCTTGCTATCATAAATAACTTTGAAGCAATCATCTTTGTGCCCAACTTTTAAAAATCTACTTTTATAATTATTTCTTCAGTACAGATTCCCACCAAAACCTATATACCTGAGTTAAAAAGGCTGAACATTTTAAGGTTTTTGATAGTTATCATCCAGAAAAACTGTGCTCATTTACATTATACCAGGAGAAATGTAGTTTTCACTGTACTCTATAATTTTTTTTTTAATTTTTATTTTTTTTGAGACAGAGTCTTACTCTGTTGTCCAGGCTGGAGTGCAATGGCGCGATCTCAGCTCACTGCCACCTCTGCCTCCCAGGTTCAAGCGATTCTCCTGCCTCAGCTTCCCAAGTAGATGGGATTACAGGTGCCCACCACCATGCCCGGCTAATCTTTTTATTTTTAGTAGAGATAAGATTCATCATGTTGGCCAGGCTGGTCTTGAACTGCTACCCTTATGATCTGCCTTCCTCAGCCTTCCAAAGTGCTGGGATTACAGGCATGAGCCACCGTGCCCTGCCTAGAATTTTTTTAATGTTACGAATTTGGTAGTTCAAAAATGTTTCCATTTGCAATTGCTCAAATACTAATGAAATATAATTTTGGTCTGTTAGCCATTTTTCCTCTTTGTATGTTAGTTCGTCTCCATTTTTGTTTTGAAATTGTGGCAATATAATCGTTATACCATTATATCTCTTAACCATTTATGCAAGCTCTTTATAGAATAAAAATATGAATCTTTGATCACATTTGTTGAAAATATTTTTCTTTTGTATACACAGTTATCTAAAAGGGTTTTTTAAATGAAATCAAGCTCATTAATCTTTTGTGCGTATGTGATTTCTCCCATTGTTTACATTTAGAAAGTCTTTTCCATTAAGATCTGATAAATCTCCAGGTTTCTTTAGTTAATTGGTTTTTCTTTTCTTCCTCTGTCATCCTCTACCCCATCCTGCACCCCCACTGTATTTTTTTTCTTGCCAGTTGGTTATGTCTTAAAATCAATGTGTGGAATCTGTAAATATTGTGTACCCCATTAGGGCAGAAAAGGTGATTGGTCGCATTTTGCCCCTCCGTGAGAGGCTCCTTAGAACTCCTTGCCTGGAGTGGTGGGGGACTAGGAGTGGAAGTGACATCATTTTCTTCTCTGCTCCTCTTCAGACATCAAGGAGCACGTGAAACAGCTGGAGAAAGCGGTTTCAGGCAAGGAACCGAGATTCGTGCTGCGGGCCCTGCGGATGCTGCCTTCCACATCACGCCGCCTCAACCACTATGTTCTGTATAAGGCTGTGCAGGGCTTCTTTACTTCAAATAATGCCACTCGAGACTTCTTGCTCCCCTTCCTGGAAGAGGTGAGTGAGTCAGGCCAACTTAAAGGGTGCAGGCCTGGTCTCAGACCCCCAGGAATAGCGCTTTCCATCCTAAAGTCCCATCTTATTACCTGTGGTTGCATGAGGAGAGAAGCCAAAGCAGCCCATTTTAATACTCATCTGCACAGTGACAAGGGAACCGTCCACTGCCCTGTAGTGTCATTCTTCCGAGTCAGGGGATCAGGACCTTCCCAGCCAACCTCATTTCCCACTACCCTGCAACCTGTACCCCCTACTCCAGTTGAGGTTGCGTTGGGTGACCTGTCCTGTTGTTCTAGGAGAGAGAAGGTGCTGCTACCTCTTTCCTCTGAAGCTTCACTATGGAGGAGTCAGAGAACAGTGGTTAGGAGGAACACAGGTGTCAGGGCCAGGCATCGTGGCTCACGCCTGTCATCCCAGCGCTTTGGGAGTCTGAGGCAGGCACGGTGGCTCACGCCTGTCATCCCAGCACTTTAGGAGGCTGAGGCAGGCACGGTGGCTAATGCCTGTCATCCCAGCACTTTGGGAGTCTGAGGCAGGCACGGTGGCTAACGCCTGTCATCCCAGCACTTTGGGAGTCTGAGGCAGGCACGGTGGCTCACGCCTGTCATCCCAGCACTTTTGGAGGCTGAGGCAGGAGAATCGCTTGAATCCAGGAAGTGAAGGTTGTAATGAACCAAGATCGCACTATCGCACTCCAGCCTGGGTGACAGAGTGACTCCCTACCTCAAAAAAAAAAAGCACAGGTTTTAGAGGTACAGTTGAATTTGAATCCAAACTCTGACAGTTAGTACCTATGGGACTTGGGCAAGTGACTTCATCTTGCTGTGCCTCATTTTCTTCATTTGTTAAATGTGATGAATGAATTGGGGAGAGGGGAGTGTAAAGCTCCTAGAACAGTGCCTGGCACATAGTGAATGCAGACGAAGTCAGTTTGGTGGTGTTGTTGGCCTCTGTGCCAGGAGAGACCTCTCCTTATCCTCTGTAACTGTAAACTCTCCCTCGTTATTCATGGCATGGTCCAGATCTCAGCCTTCTCCAATTCCACTGACCTTCCAGTACTTGCATTTCCTTAAAATCCTGTATACTCAGTCAGCTCCGTGGATGGGGAAACTCATAACATCCCTGGAGGTAGGGCAGTGAAGAGTTTATTGTCTGGGAAAGGGGAAAAATGTACTGTTCCCCCAACTCCACCTTGGATGTTTTCTGACCTTCACATCTCTAAACTCATGAAACATGATTATTTTGGTGGGTGACTGTTAACACTTTATTTTTTCCAGTGTCAGTGACGAAATCTGAAAATAAGTTTTGTGTATATATTGACTTTCCCCAAATTTTCTTTGTTTCCACAAGAAACAATTTTTTGGTCTCATTATTCTGATCTCATCTCTAGAATTATTTCATTAAGCCCTGTCCAGTAGTATTTGCAGTGCTTCCAGGTATGGTGGTTTCATGTGTCCACTTAGGTTGTAGCTTCTTTTTTTTTTTTTTTTTTTGAGATGGAGTCTCGCTCTGTCTCCCAGGCTGGAGTGCAGTGGCTGGATCTCAGCTCACTGCAAGCTCCGCCTCCCGGGTTTACGCCATTCTCCTACCTCAGCCTCCCGAGTAGCTGGGACTACAGGTGCCCGCCATCACGCCCGGCTAATTTTTTGTATTTTTATTAGAGATGGGGTTTCACCGTGTTAGCCAGGGTGGTCTCGATCTCCTGACCTCGTGATCCGCCCGTCTGGGCCTCCCAAAGTGCTGGGATTACAGGCGTGAGCCGCCGCGCCCGGCCGGTTGTAGCTTCTTTGAAGGTTCCTTACATCGTCCTTTATGTCCCCATTATGTTCTGTAAAGAAGTTTATTATTCTCCTGTAACACTTTATTGTGCTTATTAATATTCTATTGCCAGCCTCCTTGACTTGTTTTCTTTGTTTTTTTGAGATAGGGTCTTGCTCTGTCACCCAGGCTAAAGCACAGTGGCACAATTATGGCCCAGTGCAGCCTCAAAGTCCTGGGATCAGGCGATCCTCCTCTCTCAGCCTCCTGAGTAGCTGGGAATACAGGTGCCTGCCACTATGCCTGGCTAGTTCTTTTTTGTTTTTTGAGAGATGGGGTCTCGCTGTGTTGCCCAGACTGGTCTCAAACTCCTGGCCTCAAGCATTCTTCTGCCTCAGCCTCCCAAGTAGCTGGCACTACTGGCGTTGAGCCACCACACCCAACTCCTCCTTGATTTCTTTGGGAAAGACTGTCATCTTTTTTTTTTATCCCTAGCACCTAAAAAAATCTTGGCACATGGTAGACACTCAATAAATATATTGAAATACATAGTGGATGCTCAATACATTCTTGGTTACTTGATCTGACTGAGCTTTTCCATGGTAACTTCTGTCCTCTCCTAGCCCATGGACACAGAGGCTGATTTACAGTTCCGTCCCCGCACGGGAAAAGCTGCATCGGCACCCCTCCTGCCTGAAGTGGAAGCCTATCTCCAGCTTCTCATGGTCATCTTCATGATGACCAGCAAGCGCTACAAAGAGGTATCCAGAATGCAGTGAGAGTGATTCATAAGCCCCAAGTGATGCAAGGGCTTTGGCAGGGAGATCGTCCCTGGTGACGAAATGGAAATAATCACTGATTCTTAAGAACTGTCCCCCACACTCTTTCCCCATAGGGGTATGCGTTTGGTCCCACATCCCAGGAGAACCCACTCCTGCTCTGGGCACTGTGGGACAGGGCTCACAGTGGTCATGCTGTACCGGTCTGTGGGGGATACCAGCGTAGTACATTCTTTGGGGGAAATTAGGGGCATTTGGAGACAGAAAGACCTGGGTTCCAATCCCTGCTGTACCCTAGGCAAATTAATTTCTCCCAGCTGTATGTAAAATGGGGATAATAGTTCCTGCCTTACAAGATGGTTAGCATTACATAAAATTATTTGTTTAGAAATACTTAGCACAATGATCTGCACATAGTAAGCTTTCATGATATTTTCATAAATGGTAGCTGTTACTATGGACTAATAGCTCCATTTTGTATACTGCACTTCCACCACTCCCCCAGCTACGGCCAGCTTCTTTGTTCATTATAGCCACTGTCACAGGAGCACACTGAGGAAATAAGTCCCACTCCTTAATTCCCTGGTTTGTTTCCTTTCCTTCCCACACTGTTGCTGGTTCGTGGTTGGTTGGTTGGTTGGGGGTTTTTTTTGAGACAGGGTCTCGCTTTGTTGCCCATGCTGGAATGCAGTGGTGTGATCACAGTTCACTGCAGCTTTGACCTCCCCAGCTTAAGTGATCCTTCCACCTCAGCCTATTGAGTAGCTGGGATTACAGGCATGCGCCACCACACCCAGCTAAATTTTGTATTTTTTTGTAGAGACAGGATTTCACATTCTTGCCAAGCTGGTCTCCAAACCCTGGGCTCAAGTGATTTCCTGTCCTCCACCTCCCGAAGTGCTAGGGTTGCAGGCGTGAGCCACTGCGCCTAGCCCACTGTTTTGTTTTTATTGGATGGGGTCTTGCTATGTTAACCATGCTGGTCTTGAACTCCTGGGCTCAGGTAATCCTCCCTCCTCAGCCTCATGTAGCTGGGATTATAGGCACGCGCCACTGTACTTGGCTGTTTGTTTTTGAGATATACTTCACCCCTTTAAAGTGTACTACAGGCCGGATGTGGTGGCGCTTACCTGTAATCCCAGCACTTTGGGAGGCCAAGGCGCGTGGATGATGAGGTCAATCAAGACCATCCTGACCAACATGGTGAAACGCCGTCCTTACTAAAAATACAAAAAATTAGACAGGCATGGTGGCATGTGCCTGCAGCCACCAGCTACTAAGAAGGCTGAGGCAGGGGAATCACTTGAACCAGGAGCCGGAGGTTGTGGTGAGCCAAGATTGCGCCACTGTACTCCAGCCTGGTGATAGAGTGAGACTCTGTCAAACAGACAAATAAATAAATAAAGTGTACTACAATTTAGTGGGTTTTAGTATAGTCCCAAAGTTGTATATCCACCCCTAATTCCAGAACATTTTCATCACCCCAAAAAGAAACACTATACGTCCTAGTGGTCACTTCTCCTTTTCCCCTTACCCAGCCCCTGGCAGCTATTAATCTGCCCTGTCTCTATTGAGGACTCCCTTACTCTGGACATTTCATGTAAATGGAATTATACACCACGTGCCCTGGGCTTCTGCCTTTTTTCACTTCACATCATGTTTTCAAGGTTGGCCCATGTTGTGGTGTGTGTCAGTACTTCGTTCCTTTTTAAGGCTGAGTAATATTCCCTCGTGGGTATGCCGCATTTTGTTTATCTGTTCATCAGCTGATGGGCACTTGGGTCGTTTCTGCTTTTTGGTTATGAATAATGCTTCTGTGAACATTTGTGTACATGCTTTAATGTGAACATAAGTTTCCAGTTCTCTTGGCTGTATACCTAGGATAGGAATTGCTGGCTCAAACGACAACTCCATGTTTATCCTTTTGAGGAACTGCCACTTAATTGTCTTTTGGCTTCCTTCCCAGGCACAGAAGATCTCTGACGACCTGATGCAGAAGATCAGTACTCAGAACCGCCGGGCCTTAGACCTTGTGGCCGCAAAGTGTTACTATTATCACGCCCGGGTCTATGAGTTCCTGGACAAGCTGGATGTGGTGCGCAGGTACAGGCAGCCAGGGATCTCACTTGGGGCCCTCGGGGTCAGAGACTTGGTCAGTCACAAGCACACAACTGTGGACCTGCAGAGGGCGATGAACCAGTAGATGTAAGCAGGAAAGAGGGGCAGTGGTTCCCATGCCTTGTGCCATGTGAGAGATGTGGGAGACAGACTGATGCTAGATGAAGTGGGTCACTGCTGGACTATAAAGAACTGTCCCCAGGTTCTTCCCTTCACCCCACATCAAGGTAGGACTGAGGGTGGGTTAGGGGTGGAGGGACAGGGTAGAAAATATTTTACTTCTTTGCTCAAAACCTGCAGTGGCTTCCCATCTAAAGGAAAGGCAAAGTCCTCACACTACCTCATAAGGCCTGACATAATCTGCTCCACTTTGACCTCCCAGACTTCACCTCCTCCTGTTCCTCAGCCCCACTGGCCTGCCTTTCCTCTGATGTGCCCGGCACAGTCTTCTTCAGAGCCTTTGCACTGGCTGCTCCTCTGTCCAGAACACTCATCTCTCCGCCTCCTTCAAGCCTTCCCTTAACTGATCCCTTCTCAGTGAGTCCTGCCTTGGCCAAGCTATTGAAAAGGTCAACTCATCTTTCTCACCTCCTATATTCCCCATTGCAGTTACCCTGGCCTCACAGGCCTCCCATCTTCTGCCACACTGCACACTGTGCTTCTTCCTCATGACCATTGCCTCCCCCACTGGGCTGCGTTCCGTAAGGGCAGGGTTTTGTGCTTTTTGCGCAGCTAGAGTAGTACTCTACACCTTAGACACTCGATAGTTCAGTACTCAGCAAATAACCAGAAAAGCGATTTGTATAACTTTTTTAAGGAATTGAGAAAGAGTGAAGAGTCAAAGGCAGTTCAGAGAGTTGTGATTTGAAGCCTTTGATATCTTTCTTCTTTCCTTCTTGAAGCTTCTTGCATGCTCGGCTCCGGACAGCTACGCTTCGGCATGACGCAGATGGGCAGGCCACCCTGCTGAACCTCCTGCTGCGGAATTACCTACACTACAGCTTGTACGACCAGGCTGAGAAACTGGTGTCCAAGTCCGTGTTCCCAGAGCAGGCCAACAACAATGAGTGGGCCAGGTACCTCTACTATACAGGTGAGCAGAGGGGCCCAACCCACAAATCAGAGGTGTCTCAGGCCTGCCTGGTGCAAAGTTTCCAAGGGGTGGTGCATAAGAGGCCCATTTGGCCCTCTGGCTTGTCCGGGGGGTTGGATGACCCCACTCTGTTGACCAACTCTCCTCTCCTCCACTCCCAGGGCGAATCAAAGCCATCCAGCTGGAGTACTCAGAGGCCCGGAGAACAATGACCAATGCCCTTCGCAAGGCCCCTCAGCACACAGCTGTGGCTTCAAACAGACGGTGAGCCACAGACACCATCCTCCCTTTGCCTCTTTTTTTTTTTTTTTTTTTTTTTTATTAAGATGGTATCTCACTATCTTACCCAGGCTGGTCTTGAACTCCTGGGCTCAAGAAGTCCTCCCACCTCAGCTTCCCAAAGTGCTGGAATCACAAGTGTAAGCCACCATGCCTGGCCTCTGCCTCTGACTCATTCCCTACCACTTCAGTTCTCTTTCCTATGCTAGGGGCTAGGAAAGGCATCCTTAACCTTCCTATCCAGAAGAACCTCAAACTTTTTTCTTTTTCTTTTTCTTTTTTTTTTTGTGTGTGTGTGTGTGGAGATGGGGGTCTCACTGTTGCTCAGGTGAGAACTTCTGGGCTCAAGCAATCCTTCCGCCTCTGCCTCCCTAAGTGCTGGGATTGCAGGTGCGAGCCGCCATGTCTGCAAAAGGTCGCTTCACATCTATTGTGGGTGTCACAAAGCAAACACTACCTGCACCTCTGGCAGTGGATGTTCAGGGTGTTCTCCTTGGCAGATAGGTGTAGAATATTCCTGATTCCCCAGCATGCCTGACAGCCATTCCAGGCATGGACCTAGATTGTGTTGATATAAACCCCAGGTTCTTATCTGGTCCTTCATGTTCACATTTGGAAACTGTATTATCTCTGGCAGAGGAATCCAGAAAATCTCCATAAGGCTGAGTGGCTCAAGTAAACATAAAACTTGGCCACTTAAGAACTGTCAGTCAGCAAGTATTTAAGCATCAACCCTGGTATTAGGCACTGTATGGGATAGGAAGGGAGGATAATAAGTGGTCTTTCTTTCTTTTCTATCTTTCTTTTTTTTGAGACAGAGTCTCCCTCTGTCACCCAGGCTGGAGTGCAATGGTATGATCTTGTCTCACTGCAACCTCTGCCTCCCGAGTTCAAGCGATTCTCCTGCCTCAGCTTCCTGAGTAGCTGGGCAGGTGCCCGCCACCACACCCAACTAATTTTTTTTTTTTTTCTTTTTTTTGAAATGGAATCTTGCTCTGTCTCCCAGGCTGGAGTGCAGTGGTACCATCTCGGCTCACTGCACCCCCTGTCTTTGGGGTTCAAGGGATTCTCCTGCCTCAGCCTCCCAAGTAATTGGGATTACAGGCGCCTGCCACCACGCCCAGCTAATTTTTAAATTTTTTTTTTTTTTTTTTGAGACGAGTCTCACTCTGTCGCCCAGGCTAGAGTGCAGTGGCACAATCTTGGCTCACTGTAAGCTCTGCCTCCTGGGTTCATGCCATTCTCCTGCCTCAGCCTCCCAAGTAGCTGGGACTACAGGCGTCCGCCACCACTCCCGGCTAATTTTTTGTATTTTTGGTAGAGACAGGGTTTCACCATGTTAGCCAGGATGGTTTCGATCTCCTGACCTCGTGATCCGCCCACCTCAGCCTCCCAAAGTGCTGGGATTACAGGTGTGAGCCACCGTGCCCGGCCAACCCAGCTAATTTTTTATATTTTTAGTAGAGATGGGGTTTCACCATGTTGGCCAGGGGTGGGATTACAGGCGTGAGCTACCACTCCAGGCCAGGTATTTCTTCTTATTAGAGTATTTCAAAGAGATAAAGAATGTTGACTCAGAAAGCTTGAGGGTGTGTGTGAAGTTACAGAGCCCCGTAGCCAGGATGTAGACCTAGTCTTCCCAAATTTAAACCTCTGCTCCTACCTTCACACAACATTCACTTCCATAGTGCCTTGACAGGGAACAGGAGACGGGTACGTTAAGTCAGTGTAGTAGGAGATGCATTTTATTTCTGTTCAGAAGTTCAGAGAAAGTCAGATTTGTTTTTGATCAAATAATGAAAGAGAAAGGATCTTAAAGAAAAAGTTGGCTAGGTACAGGCTCATACCTGTAGTCATAGCACTTTGGGAGGCTGTGGCAAGAGGATCGCTTGAGACCAACCTGAGCAGCATATGGAGATACCGCCTCTGCAAAAATAAAAGACCTAGCTGGGCATGATGGCATGCACCTGTAGTCCCAGCCACTTGGGAGGCTGAAGGGCAAGGATCACTTGGGCCCAGGAGGTCGAGGCTGCAGTGAGCCATGATCGTGCCACTGCACTGCAGCCTGGGCAACAGAGCAAGACTCTCTCAAAAAAAAAAAGAAACATTAAAATTGAACTGGTCTTTCAGAGATGGGTAGGATTTTCACAAAAAGTGAAGGCTTTTCAGACACACCGGTCGCGTCAGCAAAATGTTAGATTGCTTACAATGTGAGAGACACTAAAGTTTCTTTTGAAAATCACTAAAAATACAAGTAATTAACATATATAGAATGTGTCATGTACCATGAGAGAGGCTTTCAGGCATTTAAATTTTCTCAGTGGCAGGAAGGCGTAGAGAGAGCTGGAAGAGAGGCCTTGGGCTAGGGCACTGTTGGTGAGGGAGTGCAGGGAGAGAGGGCGGAAGTGAAGGCATGTTTGGGAGAAGGCCTGCAACCAGCCCTCTGCCCTCACACACCCCTGTCACCACCCAGCTTACAGAATCCTCTGGGGGTCTGATGAAGCTGTAGATTCCAATTTGGAGAGTCTGCGTTCCTCACGGGCCCTGGGTGATGCCAGCGCTGCTGGTGCACAGAGCGCTCTGAGGAGTGCGGTACTGGCTCATCCTGTTCAGGGCTGGAGGCCAGCTAGCATTCGTTCCTGCAGCTGCCTTGTCTCCTGTAAACTTGAATGTCTCTCTCCACCCATTTTCACCCTCCTTGTCTTTACTTAATGCCAGCTTCTCTACCTGTGTTTTCCATCGCACTCCTTCCTCTCTCTTCCAGACTTGGCCCATCACCTGTTTGCTTCAGTCTCCTGGAGGAAAACCCCCACCCCTGCTGCTTCCCCTCTCAAGCGGCCATTCCTGTCTCCCCCGGCTCCCTCCCCAACAGTGCACTGGCCAGCCCCTTCCCTCCAGTGTTCTGTCTGCTCCTTCTCACCACCTGGGCCTCAGCAGAGCACTCTGAGAGCTTCTCTGTCGATAGTAAAACCCTCATTCTCTCCTTGAGTGACCTTGTTTGCTTTCCCAGCCTCAGCTCTCGCCTGCATGATGCTCTTCAGCCTGTACATTACTAACTCCATTACTCTGCTTGGACTGCCACTGCAGGCTTCCACAGACTTGGCGGCTTAAACAACCAAAATTGATTTCATCACAATTCTGGAGGCTCTAAGTCCAAGAGCAAAGTGTGACACGATTGGTTTCTTCTGAGGGCCTCCCTCATCTGCTTGTCGATGGCTGTCTCCTGTTGCTTTCACATGGTCTTCCCTCTGTGTGTGTCTGTGTCCTGCTCTTGTCTTAGAAGGACAATAGTCATGTAGGATTAGGGTCCACCCATATGACCTCGTTTTACCATAATTACCTCTTTAAAGGCCCTGTGTCCAAATACAGTCCCGTTCTGAGGTACTGGGATTTAGGTCTATAACATGAACTTGAGGGGGACACAGTTTAGCCCATAACACTAACTCTGACCCCTCTCACCAGCATCAGCCCTACAGATCCAGCTCCCCCTCCCACCCCCCATATCTCTCTCTACAACATGTCCCAAAGAGACCCCTGTTGGCCCCCTTACCATTCCTTCCTCCTGCCTTCCCAATGGAGATCAGGGCCTTGGCGATCATCTCTGACTCTCCCCCACCGTCCTTCCCGTCACTGGGTCGTCTGTTAAATTATCTGCACGTCTTCTGTGTTTGCCTATTCCTTGATATTGCCAGCGTCATGGTTCGAGCCACTAACGTTTCCAGACACTTCTACCTGGTCATCTTCTTCTCCACCAGCCCAGCTTACGCTCACTTGCCTTACTAAGCAGAGCCCCAGCTCTGTCCTTCTCTGACCTGGGAAGCTTCCATTGCTCCCCACTGCTGGAGGGCATCATAACAGTCTTGTGAGGTAGACACGCTAGGTGTTGATACTGTTATTTGGTAGTTTTAGAGATGAGGAACCAAGGACCCAGTTGCTCAGTGTTTCCTAGCTAGTGAATAGAGACTAGACACCAAGTGCTCTACATGCAGACTTCAAACTGCTCAGCCTGGCATGCAAAATGGCAATGGCATAGTCCCCAGACCGTGGTCTCAACTGTCTCTTTCCTAACAGCTCCCCAGGCACCCACACGTTTCTGCCTCTTTTTCAATCTGTACCCTTGACCCTCCTCCTTTTTCTGCTTTGTCAGACTCCTTAAGGCACTTCATAAATTACCATTTCCAGGGATTTCCCCTCACGCATGGGTTACTCCAAGGGACAGGGCAGCCTCGTGGTGCCTGTGGAGGGTGAAGGGTCGGCCTGGCTGTGGGTGGTGTGATCACACACTCCCGTTGTAACCCCTGCCTCCCCATGAAACTTGCTGCCCCACGATTTAGCTGCTTTGTGTTCCGCGCCTGGTGAATTCCTGAGTTAGGGGGCATCATTCCCTCCACTGTAGTTCTCTTGCGTGGTGCTGAAATACTCCACTGAAATGCACCACTCGGAAATACCTCACAGTCCTGTGGAGGAAGACAGGCCCGGGTTTCCAGCCACCCTTCTATGTCTGGATACTCTGCTCATTCACAGAAGCCAGGCCCCTTCCTGCACTTCTGCCTCTACCCAGATAACGAATTCTACCCACTGATAACCTCCTCTCCTCCAGTAACAGTCTGCCTCTCTAGTGAGCATCTCTGGCTGACGCATGTTCTATTCTCCAGGCCTGCGAGCCCTGGTCCCTCGCTGTTGCTGAACCACAGCACCCGCCCTTCTGGCCTCACTTTAGAGCACTGTCATTTCAGAGCAGACTGTGCGCAGGGTGGCCAGGTGAAATGCAGCTGAGGGCTCTGCAACCAAATGTGACCAAAGGCCACATTCCCAGCACCCGGCTCCAAAGGCAGAGCTTGGATTCCATGCCCAGCACAGGTTTTCAGGGCTTCCTCCTCTCTCTGGGCCTAAACAATGATCCCTTCCCCTGTTTCCCACTATATCTGGCAGAATTCAGGCCACATTTCATTTTCTTCTTCCGCCCATGGGGCTCCCTGCCCACTGTGTTGCCCTGTCACTCTGTCCAGGTGCACAAGCTTCTCATCGTGGTGGAGCTGTTGCTGGGGGAGATCCCTGACCGGCTGCAGTTCCGCCAGCCCTCCCTCAAGCGCTCACTCATGCCCTATTTCCTTCTGACTCAAGGTAAGGCTGGATCCCCCACCCCAGAGCCCGCTAGGCCCCCTTCACTGGGGCCTCTTACGTGCCTGTGCCCATTTGCATCATCCAGTCTACTCCTGTTCTCGCTGCAGCCGTCAGGACAGGAAACCTAGCCAAGTTCAACCAGGTCTTGGATCAGTTTGGGGAGAAGTTTCAAGCAGATGGGACCTACACCCTAATCATCCGGCTGCGGCACAACGTGATTAAGACAGGTGTGGATCAGGATCTGAGGGGCTGTTGGAGGAGCAGAAGCCAGGCCGGGGCAAACCTAGTGGGTATCCTTGGGCAAGTGAAGGGTCTGTGCCCGCCCTGCCCACCCCATTGCTCCTTTCTCTCCCAGGTGTACGCATGATCAGCCTCTCCTATTCCCGAATCTCCTTGGCCGACATCGCCCAGAAGCTGCAGTTGGATAGCCCTGAAGATGCAGAGTTCATTGTTGCCAAGGTGGGGCTGGTTCAGGAACCACAGTGACCAGGTTGTCACTTTCCTGCCAATCTCAGGAGGTAGGAGTGGGAGGAGTTTGGCCAAGGAGGGGAATAGGTAAAGCAATGGCATAGTCATTTCAGGGAGGGCCCGTTGTTTGCAGTGAAGCCAAGAAGTTGCCAGAGAGAGAATGGATGCACATGTGAGTGTGTGAGTGTAGGTGTGTGCACATGTTGAGTTTATGATAGTGCTTGTGAGTGTGAGAATATAAGGAGGGCAGAAGAATGGGAAGGAACAAGATTTTCTCTGGTTTAGAAGATGGGCATGCTGGGCCAGGTGCGGTGGCTCATGCCTGTAATCCCAGCACTTTGTGAGGCCGAGGAGGGTGGATCACCTGAGGTCAGGAGTTCGAGACAAACCTGGCCAATTTGGCAAAACCCCATCTCCACTAAAAATACAAAACTTAGCCAGGCCTGGTGGCGGGTGCCTGTAATCCTGGCTACTCGGGAGGCTGAGGCAGGAGAATCGCTTGAACCCGGGAAGTAAAGACTGCAGTGAGCCGAGATCGCACCACTGTACTCTCTTGCCTGAGTAACAGAGCGAGACTCCATCTCAAAAAAAAAAAAAAGGGCCGGGCGCGGTGGCTCAAGCCTGTAATCCCAGCACTTTGGGAGGCCGAGACGGGCGGATCACGAGGTCAGGAGATCGAGACCATCCTGGCTAACATGGTGAAACCCCATCTCTACTAAAAATACAAAAAACTAGCCGGGCGAGGTGGCGGCGCCTGTAGTCCCAGCTACTCGGGAGGCTGAGGCAGGAGAATGGCGTAAACCCGGGAGGCGGAGCTTGCAGTGAGCTGAGATCTGGCCACTGCACTCCAGCCTGGGTGACAGAGCGAGACTCCGTCTCAAAAAAAAAAAAAAAAGAAGAAGAAGAAGATGGGCATGCTGGTGAACTTTCCTCTTTGGGGGCCTGCAGGCCATCCGGGATGGTGTCATTGAGGCCAGCATCAACCACGAGAAGGGCTATGTCCAATCCAAGGAGATGATTGACATCTATTCCACCCGAGAGCCGCAGCTGGCCTTCCACCAGCGTATCTCCTTCTGCCTAGATATCCACAACATGTCTGTCAAGGTGAGAAGCCTGTGGCTGCAGAGTCACACCTGGCAGCAGCACGCCCCTCTTTCCACACTCATGGATTCCTCAGAGAAGACTGGCTTTATTTGTGGCCCAGTTTCCATCCAGTCTCTGTGAAATCACTTAGCTGCGGCACAGGGGGCCCAGAATGGGAAGGGGACTTGGCCATAGTTCCATAGCCAGTTCCTTCTCCTATTGCGTTTAAGGGATGATGTGGTCACCAGGGAGGACCAGGCAGGTATTCAGAGGGTTGGGTTCTATATTTGGTTCCAAATTTGAGTCATTTAACTTCTCAGAGCTCTGTTTCTCCGTCTCCGAAGCTGATAGGGAGGTGTTACCTGTCTTGCTCGCTTCACAGGGTTGGTAAGATTAAAAGAAGTCCCTGTATTGAGGCTCTTAGCGAAGTTTAAATTGTAAAAAAGATGGTGCTGGTATCTAGCTCCACAAAAGGGTGAGCCCTCATCCTCAGTTAAGCACTGAGTTTGGTGCTGTTACTAGTTGGTTGCCATGTTTTTTTCTGGTCTCCTCCCAGGAAACTAGGATATTGCTGCCTTGCTTAAAATCTGGCTAAGCCCTACTCCATGTGACATGCAAGGCCCTTTGTAACCTGGTCCCTTAGGTCTTGCCTCCCCTCCCGCTCCTGCCCCACCACCCAGCAGCCAGCTCCACTGAGTGCAGGCCAGGCCCCTCCCACATGGAATCCTCCACTGGGAAGGCCTCTCCCCATTCCCACATCCACTGTGTTCCTCCTTTTCCTCCTCCCTGCCCAATTGAGAGAGTTGGTCATTTATTCCTCTTTTTTCAGCATTTCCCACAGGGCACTGTAATAATTCCTTTGATGCCTAGCCCCCCACTAGAGTAACTGGAGAGGGCCGCTGTTTGCTGCCCGGTGACGCCTAGCCCCCACTAGAGTAACCGGAGGGCCGCTGTCTCCTGCCTGGTGTCTAGCTCACAGAGGGATGCAGGGAGTACACGTTGCGTGACTGCCTCACCTGCTTCCTTCCCTCCCTTATCTCCTCTCTTTGCTGTGTGCCAGGCCATGAGGTTTCCTCCCAAATCATACAACAAGGACTTGGAGTCTGCAGAGGTAAGCTCTCTGCTTTCTGGGTGAGAGTGAAGGGTCAAACTTCCACACAGAAGGGGAGGCGGGGAAGTGTCTGGAAGGGCTGGGAGTTGCTCTGAAGCTTTGGCCTCACTTGCCTTTCTCCCCAGGAACGGCGTGAGCGAGAACAGCAGGACTTGGAGTTTGCCAAGGAGATGGCAGAAGATGATGATGACAGCTTCCCTTGAGCTGGGGGGCTGGGGAGGGGTAGGGGAAATGGGGACAGGCTTTTTCCCCCTTGGGGGTCCCCTGCCCAGAGCACTGTCCCCGTTTTCCCACACACAGCTCATAGGCTGCACTCGTGCAGGGGGTGGGGGTGCTGGGAGCCAGCCACCCTGACCTCCCCCAGGGCTCCTCCCCAGCCGGTGACTTACCGTACAGCGGACAGGAGGGTGGGCAGGTGACCTCCCCGGGCAGGGTCCTGGCCAGTGGTGTGGGAGCAGGAGGGGAAGGATAGTTCTGTGTACTCCTCTTGGGAGTAGGGGACTAGAACTGGGATGTCTTGGCTTGTATGTTTTTTGAAGCTTCGATTATGATTTTTAAACAATAAAAAGTTATCCAAAGCGCTTTGTGCATCAGTTGCTATACTTCACTGCAATATTGGCAGGCTCAGATTTTGGGTTTTTTGGCCTTAGAGTACTAGCCCCAGGTGTGTAATCTGAGGGCCTGATGGGTCTGCAGATGGGGAGGTGCCCAGGGGAGGATGAAGGGACCCTGAGCTGGGGTCGGGGGCCTAGGTTTACTCTGTTTCCTACCTGTGTGGCTTTGGTAAGGTCTCGTTAGGGAAGGTGTACCATGCGTCCATCACCAGCTGCAGACCTTCACATCCCAATACAGGCACCCAGTGGTGCTTCATGGATATTATGGTTTTTACAAGTTGAAGATGTGGCCGGGCATGGTGGCTCATCCCAAAACTTTGGGAGGCTGAGGTGGGCAGATCACTTGAGGTCAGGAGTTTTGAGACCAGCCTGGCCAACATGGCAAAACCCTGTCTCTACTAAAAATAAATTAGCTGGGCGTGGTGGTGGGCGCCTGTAATCCCAGCTACTTGGGAGGCTGAAGCAGGAGAATTGCTTGAACCCGGGAGGCGGAGCTTGCAGTGAGCCGAGATCTTGCCACTGCACTGTAGCCTGGGCGACAGAGTGAGACCGTGTCTCGGAAAAAGAAAAGGACAAATTGAAGGTTTGTGGCAACCCTGCATCAAGCAAATCTGTGGGAGCCATTTTCCCAACAGCGTATGCTCACTTAACACCTCTGGGTCACGTTTTGGTAAATCCTCTCAATATCTCAAACTTTGTCATGAGTGTATCTGTTCTGGTGATGTGGGATCAGTGATCTTTGATGTTACTATTGTCATTGTTGGGGCACCACAAATTGCACCCATATAAGATGGTGAACTTAGCCGGGCACGGTGGCTCACATCTGTAATCCCAGCACTTTGGGAGGCCAAGGCTGGTGGATCCCTTGATCTCAGGAGTTGGAGATCAGCCTGGGTAACACAATGAAACCCCACTGCTACAAAAAAATACAAAAATTAGCTGGGCATGGTGGCATGCGCCTGTACTCCCAGCTACTCGGGAGCCTGAAGTGGGAGGAGCCTTGAGCCTGGGAGGTGCAGGCAGAGGCTGCAGTGACCTGAGATCCTGCCACTGCACTCCCACCTGGGCGACAGTGCAACCCTGTCTTGAAACGAGAAAACAGAAAAAGGGAGAAAGAATCACATATCTCTCACTTTAAATCAAAAGGTCAAAATAATTATGCTTAGTGAGGAAGGCATGTTGAAAGCTGAGAGAGGCCAAAAGCCAGGTCTCCTGCACCAAACAGGTAGCCAAGTTGTGAAGGAGGAGTTCTTTAAGGAAATGAAAAGTGCTGCTCCAGGTTGGGTGCGGTGGCTCACACCTATAATCCCAGCACTTTGGGAGGCTGAGGCCGACAGATCACAAGGTCAGGAGTTCGAGACCAGCCTGGCCAACATGGTGAAACCCCATCTATACTACAAATACAAAAATTAGCCAGGCATAGCAGTGGGCACCTGTAATCCCAGCTACTCGGGAGGCTGAGACAGGAGAATCCTTGAAGCCAGAAGGCAGAGGTTGTGGTGAGCTGAGATCGTGCCATTGCACTTCAGCCTGGGCAATAAGAGCAAAACTCTGTCTCCAAAAAAAATTTTTTTTGAAAGAGTTCAAGACCAGCCTGGCCAACATGGTAAAACCCCACCTCTGCTAAAAATGCAAAAAATTAGCTGGACGTGGTGGTGCACACCTGTAATCCCAGCTACTTAGGAGGCTGAGACAGGAGAATCACTCGAAGTGGGGAGGCGGAGGTTGCAATGAGTCAAGATCGCACCACTACACTCCAACTTGGGCGACAGAGTGAAATTCTGTCTCAAAAAAATAAAAAATAAAGGTCGGGTGCACTGGCTCACACCTGTAATCCCAGCACTTTGAGAGGCCAAGGCGGGTGGATCACCTGAGGTCAGGAGTTCAAGACCAGCCTGACCAACATGGAGAAACCCCATCTCCACTAAAAACACAAAATTAGCCAGGCGTGGTGGCGCATGCCTGTAATCCCAGCTACTCGGGAGGCTGAGGCAGAATCACTTGAACCCGGGAGACAGAGGTTGCGGTGAGCCGAGATCGCACCATTGCACTCCAGCCTGGGCAAAAAGAGCGAAACTCTGTCTCAAATAAATAAATAAAAATAGTAAATAAAATTAAAAGTGCTGCTCTGGTGGACACATGAATGATATGAAAGCAGAACAGCATTATTGCTGATATGGAGAAAGTTTGAGTCTGGAAAGAAGATCAAACCAGCCACAACTTTCCTTTAAGCCAAAGCCTAGTGTGGAGCAAGGCCCTCACTCTCTTCAATCCTTGAAGGTAGAGAGAGGTGAGAAAGTTGCAGAAGAAAACTCAGAAGCTAACAGATGTTGGTTTGTGAGGTTGAAAGAAAGAAGCTGTCTCCGTGACATAAAAGTGCAAGGTGAAGCAGCAAGTGCTGATGGAGAAGCTGCAGTAAGTTATCCATCAGATCTAGCTCAGATCACTGATGAAGGTGGCTACACTCAACAACAGACTTCCAATGTAGACAAACAGCCTTCTGTTGGAATAAGATGCCACCTAGGACTTTCATAGCTAGAGAAGAGAAGTCAATGCCTGGCTTCAAAGCTTTGAAGGGCAGGCTGACTCTCTTGTTAGGGCTAATGCAGCTGGTGACTTTAAGTTGAAGCCAATGCTCATTTACCATTCCGAAAATCCCAGGGCTCTTAAGAATGATATTAAATCTACTCTGCCTGTGCTCTATGGATGGAACAACAAAGCCTGTATGACAGCCCATCTGTTCCCAGCATGGTTTACTGAACATTTTAAGCCACTGTTGAGACTGATTGCTCAGAAAAAAAAAGTCTTTTTTTTTTTTTTGAGGCAGAGTCTCGCTCTGTCGGCCAGGCTGGAGTGCAGTGGCGCGATCTCAGCTCACTGCAACCTCTGCCTTCTGTGTTCAAGCGATTTTCCTGCCTCAGCCTCCTGAGTAGCTGGGATTACAGGCATGAGCCACCACGCCCAGCCAGAAAAAAAGATTTTTTTAAAAGTTATTACTGCTGATCGATGATGCACCTGATTACCCAAGGGCTCTGATGGAGGGATACCAGGGAAATAATATTGTTTTCATGCCTGCTAACACAGCCATTCCGCAGCCCATGGATGAAGAAGTAATTTCAACTTTCAAATCTTATTTAAGAAATACATTTTGTAAGGCTAGAGCTGCCATAGTGATTCCCCTGATGGATCTGGGTAAACTGAAAACCTAGAAAGCATTCATCATTCTAGACGCCGTTAAGAACATTCATGATGGCCGGGCGCGGTGGCTCACGCCTGTAATCCCAGCACTTTGGGAGGCCGAGACGGGCGAATCACAAGGTCAGGAGATCGAGACCACGGTGAAACCCCGTCTCTACTACAAACACAAAAAATTAGCCGGGCACAGTGGCGGGCGCCTGTAGTCCCAGCTACTCAGGAGGCTGAGGCAGGAGAATGGCATGAACTCGGGAGGCGAAGCTTGCGGTGAGCCGAGATTGCACCAGTGCACTCCAGCCTGGGGGACAGAGCGAGAGACTCTGTCTCAAAAAAAAAAAGAATATTCATGATTAGGGCCGGACGTGGTGGCTGATGCCTATAATCCCAACACTTTGGGAGGCTGAGGAGGGTGGATAAACTGAGATCAGGAGTTTGAAACCAAGCTGGCCAACATGGTGAAACTCCATCTCCACTAAAAAATATATACACATAAAAATTAGTCAGGCATGGTGACACACACCTGTAGTCCCAGCTCCTCAGGAGGCTGAGGCACAAGAATGCTTGAATCCAGGAGGCAGACGTTGCAGTGAGCCAAGATCGTGCCACTGCACTTCAGCCTGGGTGACAGAGTAAGACTCTCTCAAAAAACAAAAAAAGAATATTCATAATTAGGCCAGGAGCGGTGGCTCACACCTGTAATTCCAGCACTTTGGGAGGCTGAGGCAAGAAGATCGCTTGAGCCCAGAAGGCCAAGACCAGCCTGGATAACGAAGTGAAACCTCGTCTATATAAAAAAAAAACTTAAAAATTAGGCCAAGTACAGTGACTCACACCTGTAACTCCAGCACTTTGGGAGGATGAAGCGGGCGGATCACGTGAGGACAGGAGTTCGAGACCAGCCTGACCAACATGGTGAAACCCCGTCTCTACTAAAAATACAAAATTAGCCGGGCATGGTGGCACTTTCCTGTAAACCCAGTTATTTGGGAGGCTGAGGCAGGAGAATCGCTTGAACCCAGGAGGCAGTTGTGGTGAGCCGAGATCATGCCATTGCACTCCAGCCTGGGCAACAAAAGCAAGGCTCCATCTCAAAAACTTAACACTAACAGGAGTTTGGAAGAAGTTGATTACAACCTTCATGGGTGACTTTGAGGGGCTGAAGACACACTTCAGTGGAGGAAAAAACAGATGTAGAAACAGCAAAAGAACTAGAATTAGAGTGGACCCTGAGGCCAGGCCCAGTGGCTCACACCTGCAATCCCAGCAATTTAGGAGGCCAGGGCAGGAGGATAACTCGAGCTCAGAAGTTCCAAACCAACCTGGGTAACATAGCAAGACCTCGTCTCTACAAAAAAAAAAAAGCAGAGCCTGAAGATGGGACTGAATTGCTGCCATCTCATGATAGCATTTGAACAGGTGAAGAGTTGCTTCTTACGGAGGAGCAAGGAAAGTGGTTTCCTGAGATGGAATCTACTCTTGGTGAAGATGCTGTGAACATTGCTGACATGGCAACAAAGATTTAGGATATTACATACATTTAGTTGATAAAGCAGCAGCAGTTTGAGAGGATTGACTCCATTTCTTTCTTTCTTTCTTTTTTTTTTTTTTTTTTTTGAGACGGAGTCTCGCTCTGTCGCCCAGGCTGGAGTGCAGTGGCGTGATCTTGGCTCACTGCAACCTGTGCCTCCCGGGTTCAAGAGATTCTTCTACCTCAGCCTCCCTAGTAGCTGGGACTACAGGCACCCACCACCACACCCGGCTAATTTTTTATTTTTGTAGAGATGGGGTTTCACCACGTTGACCAGGCTGGTCTCGAACTCCTGACCTCAGGCAATCCACTCACCTCAGCCTCCCAAAGTGCTGGGATTATAGGTGTGAGCCACCACGCCAGGCCAGGATTGACTCTAATTTGGAAGAAGTTCTACTGTGGGTAGAACGATGTCAAATAGCATTATTTGCTACAGAGAAACCTTTCTAGAAATGAAGAGTTGTCTGGGTGCAGTGGCTCACACCTGTAATCCCAGCACTTTGGGAGGCCGAGGTGGGCGGATCACCTGAGTTCGAGACCAGCCTGGCCAACATGGTGAAACCTCGTCCCTACTAAAATTACAAAAATGAGCCGGGCATGGTGGTGGAAGCCTGTAATCCCAGCTACTTGGGAAGTTGAGGCAGGAGAATTGCTTGAACCCAAAGGCAGAGGTTACAGTGAGCAGGGATCATGCCACTGCACTCCAGCTTGGACAACTGCAGAAAATTTCATTATTTTCTTATTTGAAGAAATTGTTCTTACCTGAAAGCACTAGGAAAAACAAAAACAAAAATAAGAAAAAAAAAAAGAGAAATTACTACAGTCACCCCAACCTTCAGCAGCCATCACCCTGCTCAGTCAGTGGTCATCAACACCAGGCAAAATCCTTCACTAGCAAAAAGGTTAGGACTTGCTGAAGGCACAGATGATTGTTAGCATTTTTAGCAATAAAGTTTTTTGTTTGTTTGTTTTTTGTTTTTTTGGGTTTTTTTGAGGCAGAGTCTTGCTCTCTCACCAAGGCTGGAGTGCTGTGGTGCAGTCTCGGCTCACTGCAACCTCCACCTCCAGGTTCAAGCAATTCTCCTGCCTCAGCCTCCTGAGTAGCTGGGACTACAGGCGCCCGCCACCACACCCGGCTACTTTTTGTATTTTTAGTAGAAACGGGGTTTCACTATGTTGTCCAGGCTGGTCTCGAACTCCTGATCTCAGGTGATCCGCCCGTCTCGGCCTCCCAAAGTGCTGGGATTACAGGCATGAGCCACCGCACCAGGCCAAGTATTTTTAAATTAAAGTATGTACATATATAAGATACGTTTTTAAACATAATGTTATTGCACACTTAATAGACTACGGTATAGTGTAAACCTAACTTTTTTTTTTTTTTGGAGGCACGGTCTCACTGTGGTCGTCCAGGCTGGAATGCAGTGGCACTACCACAGCTCACTGTAGCCTTAACCTCTTTGGGCTCAGGTAGATGATCCTCTCACCTCAACCTCCCAAGTAGCTGGGACTATAGGTGAGTGCCGCCACACCCAGCTAATTTTGTATTTTTTTGTAGAGATGGGGTCTTGCAATGTTGCCCAGGCTGGACTTGAACTTCTGGGCTCAAGTGATTCGTCCGCCTCAGCCTACCAAAGTGCTGGGATTATAGGCGTGAGCCACCATGCCCGGCCTGTATTGTGTAAACATAACTTTTTTTTTTTTTTTTTGAGACGGAGTCTCACTCTGTCGTCCAGGCTGGAGTGCAGTGGCCGGATCTCAGCTCACTGCAAGCTCCGCCTCCCGGGTTCACGCTATTCTCCTGCCTCAGCCTCCCGAGTAGCTGGGACTACAGGCGCCCGCCACCTCGCCTGGCTAGTTTTTTGTATTTTTTAGTAGAGACGGGGTTTCACAGTGTTAGCCAGGATGGTCTCGATCTCCTGACCTCGTGATCCGCCCGTCTCGGCCTCCCAAAGTGCTGGGATTACAGGCGTGAGCCACCGTGCCTGGCCAACATAACTTTTATATGCAGTGGGAAACCAGCACCTCTGTGACACCCTTTATCGTGGTGGTCTGGAACTGAACTTGCAGTATCTCCGAGGTCTACCTGTATTCATGATTTCCATTAAACATGGGTTTTGGCCTGGCCTTGCTCTGGCTCCTGATCATACTCCAGCCCTGGTCACAGTATTTGGCATCACCCCCTTCCTTTAATCTTCTGCCGCCTCTCATTTTAATGAAACTCCTAAAGTTGACTTTGCAAAACAACACTTCTCCTGTGTTTCCCAAACCCGCCCCTCAATCTCTGTGGCGGATGTTTTGATCCTAGCATCCAGATTCTTCATCTATTTTTAGGGCTCCAATCCTTTCCCCATTTTATCCTTTGATTTTGCAAACCAATCCCAAAACCTTCTCATAGATCTTTGATTCCCTTCCAGGAAGGGTGAGGTGGGAGGACTATGGTTAAGCACCTCCTCTGTGTTGTTTTAGGATATGAGGACAGGCTCAGGTGGGTTAAATGAGTCCTATAGTTGAATGCAGGCTGACCTGATACCAAGTTCAAGGCGCCTTCTCTCAGCCTGTGCTGCCTTCTTTCCGCCTCAGCCTGGGTGTATTAGTCAGGGTTCTCTAGAGGGACAGAACTAATACAATAGTTGTATATATAAAGGGAAGTTTAAGGAGTATTGCCTCACGCAATAGGCCGTCTGCAAGCTGAGGAGCAAGGAAGCCAGTCCGCATCCCCAAACCTCAAAAGTAGGGAAGGTGACAGTGCAGCCTTCAGTCTGTGGTCGAAGGTCCAAGCGTCCCAAAGCTGAAGAACTTAGAGTCCCGCATTCAAGAGCAGGAAGCATCCTGCACGGGAGAAAGATGGAGGCCAGAGGACTTAGCCAGTCTGGTCTTTCCATGCTCTTCTGCCTGCTTTTTATTCTGCCTGTGCTGGCAGCTGATTAGATTGTGCTCACCCCAGTTAAGGTCTACCTTTCCCAGTCCTCTGACTCAAATGTGAATCTCCTTTGGCAACACCCTCACAGACACACCCGGGATCAATACTTTGTGTCCTTCAATCAAGTTGACGCTCAGTATGAACCATCACTCTGGGGTTCTGTTATCCAGTCCATCTTCATTTGTCTTTGGGTCTCCACGTAGCAGTCCTGACTTCAAAAGCCAACTTTTCTTGAGTGTGTGATCAGGAGACATACATATGGCAAGCACCGCTGCCCGAGGCCCTTTCCAGCCTGTTCAACATTTGTAGCTATGATGAGCGTTCTTCATGAGGAGCCCAGCCTCACAAGAGGTTATCAATCTTCATTCAGCCTTGGTTGTAAATGACCGGAGAGAGTTTCTCACCCTCTTCCAGAGAGCTGGGGTCATTCGCCATGATTCTCTGGTTCTTGCCCACATAAGGTCTATGGGCCATTTTTTTTTTTTTTTTTTTTTTTGAGACGGAGTCTCGCTCTGTCGCCCAGGCTGGAGTGCAGTGGCCAATCTCAGCTCACTGCAAGCTCCGCCTCCCAGGTTCGCGCCATTCTCCTGCTTCAGCCTCCCGAGTAGCTGGGACTACAGGCGCCCACCACCTCGCCTGGCTAGTTTTTTGTATTTTTTAGTAGAGACGGGGTTTCACCATGTTAGCCAGGATGGTCTCGATCTCCTGACCTGGTGATCCGCCCATCTTGGCCTCCCAAAGTGCTGGGATTACAGGCTTGAGCCACCACGCCCGGCTATGGGCCATTTTTCTGCTCACTGTCTGGAGGCTTCTTCATTCACTGTCTGGATGAACCCTGTTGGCGTGGCTTCTAATTTCCTGAAGAAACTCAGTGTCACTTTTGTTTTTTTTTTTTTAAGGCAGTCTCACTCTGTCGCTCAGGCTGGAGTGCAGTGGCACAATCTTGGCTCACTACAACCTCCACCTCCCAGGTTCAAGCAATTATCCTGCCTCAGCTTCCCGAGTAGCTGGGACTACAGGCACACGCCACCACACACAGCTAATTTTTGTATTTTTAGTAGAGACGGGGTTTCTATCTCCTGACCATGTGATCTGCCCGCCTCAGCCTCCCAAAGTGCTGGGATTACAGGCGTGAGCCACTGCGCCCAGCCAAGAGTCACTTTCATGCTTAGAGAGCTCACTGTATTCTTTTACCTTCCAGTTTTATTTGTTTGTTTATTTGTTTTGAGACGGAATCTCACTCTGTCATCCAGGCTGGAGGGCAGTGTTGCGATCTTGGCTCACCACAACCTCTGCTGCAAGGGTTCAAGCGATTCTCCTGCCTCAGCCTCTCCAGTAGCTGAGATTACAGGCATGCACCACCACACTTGGCTGATTTTTGTATTTTAGTATAAATGGGATTTCACCATGTGGGCCAGGTTGGTCTCGAACTCCTGACCTCAAGTGATCCACCCGCCTTGGCCTCCCAAAGTGCTGGGATTGCAGACACGAGCCACCGTGCCCAGCTACCCTCTAGTTTTGTTTTGTTTTTTAATTTAAAAACTACATAGAAGTACAAAGAATAACATAACAAATATGTACCCATATATTCTCCACCCAAGTTTAATCATGTTAACATTTCATTAGTCTGCGAAGTTTTTTAATCAAAAAAGAAAATTGGACACCATGGCTCATGCCTATAATCTCAGCCCTTTGAGAGGCCAATGTGGGAGGATCGCTTGAGCCCAGAAGTTTGAGACCAGCCTGGGCAACATAGTGAGACCCCATATTCACAAAATAAAGACATAAATAAAACATTATGGCTAAAGTTGAAGTCCATCTTGTTCCCCTGGCAAAGGCAGCCACTTTGATGAATGCAGCTGAGAAGCTTCTAGTTTTTTTTTTTTTTTTTTGAGACGGAGTCTCTCTCTGTCGCCCGGACTGGAGTGCAGTGGCCGGATCTCAGCTCACTGCAAGCTCCGCCTCCCGGGTTCCCGCCATTCTCCTGCCTCAGCCTCCCGAGTAGCTGGGACTACAGGCGCCGCCACCTCGCCCGGCTAGTTTTTTTTTTGTATTTTATTTTTAGTAGAGACGGGGTTTCACAGTGTTAGCCAGGATGGTCTCGATCTCCTGACCTCGTGATCCGCCCGTCTCGGCCTCCCAAAGTGCTGGGATTACAGGCTTGAGCCACCGCGCCCGGCCTCTAGTTTATATTTTTATACTTTTACTACAAAATAGTATTGAGCTGCCAGGTGTGATGGCTCATGCCTATAATCCCAGCACTTTGGAAGGCTGAGGCAGGAAGATTGCTTGAGCCCAGGAGTTTGAGACCAGCCTGGGCAACATGGCAAACCCCATCTCTATGAAAAACACAAAAAAATGGGCCAGGTGCGGTGGCTCACACCTGTAATCCCAGCACTTTGGGAGGCCAAGGCGGGCAGATCACGTAGTCAGGAGATTGAGACCATCCTTGACCAACATGATGAAACCCCGTCTCTACTAAAAATACAAAAATTAGCTGTGTGTGGTGGTGGTGCCTGTACAGGGTCTCACTCTGTCATCCAGGCTGGACTGCAGTGGGGTTATCACAGCTGACTACAGCCTCCACCTCCCTGGCCCAAGTGATCCTCCCAACTTAGCCTCCCAAGTAGCTAGAACCACAGGCTTGCACCACCATGCCTGGATCATTTTTTTATTTTTTTGTAGAGACGGGGTCTCCTTATGTTGCCCAGGCTGATCGTAAACTCCTGGGCTCACAAGCAATCCTCCTATCTCAGGCTGCCTACATGCTGGGATTACAGGCACGAATCACTATGCCCGGCCAGTATTGAGTTTTAAAATTCTTGTACCTAGTATATTGCAGGAATGTAATTTGCTCTGTTTTCACTCAGTATCGTTTTTGAGACCTAATCATGTTGATGCCCATGCCGAGCACTGTTCTGGGCACTGAGAATACAACTGAATAAAACAAAGTCCCTTTCCTCACAGAGTCTTCACTCTGGACAGGTTGGGAGGCATATATAGCATGAAGGGACCAGTATCTATCTAGCTATTCCCATGCTGATAGGCATTGCAAATGCATTTCCATTGGTTTACTATAACAACGTTCCAAAGAACATCTCTGGCCAGGTGCAGTGGCTCATATCTGTAATCCTAACACTTTTCAGGAGGCCAAGGCAGGAGGATCACTTGAGGCCAGTAGTTCAAGACCAGTCTGGGCAACATAGGGAGACCCTGTCTCTATGAAAAATCAAAAAATTATAGCCAGGCATGGTGACTCATGCCTGTAATCTCTGCACTTTGGGACGTCAAGGCAGGTGGATCATTTGAGATCAGGAGTTCGAGACCAGCCTGGCCAACATGGTGAAACCCTATCTCTACTAAAAATACAAAAATTAGCCGGCCATGGTGGCAGGCGCCTGTAATCCCATTTACTCAGGAGGCTGAGGCAGGAGAATCGCTTGAACCCAGGAGGCAGAGGTTGTAGTGAGCTGAGATCACACCACTGCACTCCAGCCTGGGTGACAGAGCGAGACTCCATCTCAAAAAAAAAAAAAAAATTAGCCAGGCATGGTGGTGCACACCTGTAGTCTCAGCTACTCAGGAAGCTGAGGTGGGAGGATCGCTTGAGCCTGGGCAGTCGAGGCTGCAGTGAGCCAAGATCATGCCACTGCACTTCAGCCTAGGCAACAGAGAGAGACCCTGTCTTAAAAAAATAATAATAATACAGAAAAAAACAGCTCTGTATATATCTCCTGGTACATATATACTATGTATATAGTTTGCAAACTCAGAGGTCCAGATAGTCAATTTTTTAGGCTTGTGGGCCATACGGTCTCTGTCACAACTACTCTGCCTTGTCTTTCTAGCACAAAAGCAGCTATAAACAATACATATGTGAATTTTTTATAGACATGGAGATTTGAATTTCATATGATTTTTACTTTTTTTTTTTTTTTTGTGATGGAGTCTTGTTCCTCTCCCAGGCTGGAGTGCAATGGTATAATCTCAGCTCACTGCAAGCTCTGCCTCCCGGGTTCACGCCATTCTCCTGCCTCAGCCTCCCAAGTAGCTGGGACTACAGGCGCCCGCCACCACGCCCAGCTAATTTTCTGTATTTTTAGTAGAGACTGGGTTTTACCATGTTAGCCAGGATGGTCTCGATCTGCTGACTTCGTGATCCGCCCGCCTCTGCCTCCCAAAGTGCTGGGATTACAGGTGTGAGCCACCGCACCCGGCCGATTTTTACATTTTATAAAATCATCTTTTTAAAAATTTTCCCCTAACCATTTAAAAGTGTAAAAGCCAGCCAGGTGCCATGACTCACACCTGTAATCCCAGCACTTTGGGAGGCTGAGGCGGGCAGACCACTTGAGATCAACAGTTCGAGACCAGCCTGGCCAACGTGGCAAAACCCCATCTCTACTAAAAATAAAAAAATTAGCCGGGCATGGGGTGCACACCTGTAATCCCAGCTACTTGGGAGGGAGGCTGAGGCAGGAGAATCGCTTGAACCCAGGAGGCGGAGGTTGCAGTGAGCCAAGATCATGTCACTGCACTCCAGCCTGGACGACAGAGCAAGACTCGGTCTCAAAAAAACACAACAACAACAACAAAAAAAAATAGTAAAAGCCATTTCTAACTCAGTGTACATACTCAGGTCTGTGTACTCCTGCTCTGAGGCATACCTGAGAAGTAGAGTTGCTTGGTCACGGGGCATATACATTTCTACCTTAACTAGACACTACCAAGTTGCCATCCAAGGAGGTTTTTTTTACAATCTACACTGCCCCCAGCAACAAATGAGAATTGCTCCAGATCCTTTACAAAGATGCTCTAAGCCCAGTACCAGATGAAAACAGGAAGTGGGAGGGGAAGCTGCCAGCCACTTCTAACCATGAAGAACTACCTGAGAGAGCCTTCTGGATGCTGGAAGGATGACTAACGGGGGTCTCTGGAGCCTGCCCCCTGTCAGATCACTGTGGCTTCTGAGCCTCCGGTCCAGCTCAGCCCCATGTATCATAGCTGGTGGTAATGAGCCCTTGCTCTGTTTGGTCTTTATTCTCCCCCGTGTGGGGCTGAAGTCTGGATTGAGCCGTTATTCAAGATGTACAGCTTTCTTGACAGGAAAGTAGTATCACAGAAACAGCAGGGGCTTGAGAAGATGATCTAACTGCAAATCCTACCTGGCTCAGCCACCAGCTAGTTCTGTGATCTTGAACAAGTTTTTTCACTTCTCTGAGGCCCTCCCTTGGCTACAATCCACCAGTTGGTTGTACACCTGTAATCCTAGCACTTTGGGAAGTCAAGGCGGGTGGATGGCTTGAGCCCAGTTCGAGACCAGCCTGGGCAACCTGGTGAAACCCCCTCTCTGCAAAAAAAAAAAAAAAAAAAAAAATACAAAAAATACAAAAAATACAAAAATTAACCAAGCGTGGTGGTCCGTGCCTGTGGTCCCAGCTACTCAGGAGGCTAAAGTGGGAGGATCACTGGAGCCCAGGAGGTGGAGACTGCGGTGAGCTGTGATTGCACCACGGCACGCCAGGCTGGGGGACAGAGTGAGACCCTGTTTCCCCCCACAAATAAAATGGACAAAAGTGTAATAAAATGTGCCGACACAGTGGCTCATGACTGTAATCCCAGCACTTTGGGAGGCCGAAGCGGGCGGATCACCTAAGGTCAGGAGTTCGAGACCAGCCTGACCAACATGGAGAAATCCCACCTTTACTAAAAATGCAAAGGTAGCTGGCTGTGGTGGCAGTGGTGGCACATGCCTGTAACCCAAGCTACTCAGGAGGCTGAGGCAGGAGAATCGCTTGAACCCAGAGGCGGAGGTTGCAGTGAGCCGAGATGGTGCCATTGCACTCCAGCCACTCCAGCCTGGGCAACAAGAGCCAAACTCTGTCTTAAAAAAAAAAAAAAGTGCCTGACGTATAAGAGGTATGCGATGCAATGGTTGCCAGGCAACATGTTTAAGAATGTGGAGCTCCTGCCTTCCATGGTCCTATTAAAAACCCATCCTCAAGGCCAGGGGCAGTGGCTCATGCCTGTAATCCCAGCACTTTAGGAGGTTGAGGTGGGTGGATCACCTGAGGTCAGGAGTTTGAAACCAGCCTGACCAACATGGTGAAATCCCACCTCTACTAAAAATACAAAATTAGATGAGCATGGTGGTGCATGCCTGTAATCCCAGCTACTTAGGAGGCTGAGGCAGGAAAATCACTTGAACCAGGGAGGCAGAGGTTGTAGTGAGCCAAGATCATGCCATTGCACTCCAGCCTGGGCAACGAGCAAAACTCAGTCTCAAAAAAAACAAGCAACAAAAACAACAACAAAAGCCCACCCTCTACTCCCAGGGAGCTGGGCACTGAACTGGGCCCCATCACTGCAAGGTGCTGAGCCATGGAACTGAGGCGGAGCTGCAGGACAGGGGACCAGATGACAACGTGTAAGCAGATCAGCAGGTGAGGTCCCTGCCAGTGGTGACCACCAGGGGGCCCCCAAGCACCAGAGATGGCCCCACCTAGTCACCACGTCCACCATCCAGAGATGTCTGTTTCTTGGCAGGCTGAGGTAAATTAGGACAGAAAGTGACAGTCTTGGGTGTGGTCAGTTAGACTGTCCCAGGCAGGCCCCGTGGCCTGTAGAAAATGTTCAGGCCTAGGCTGGGCACGGTAACTCACGCCTGTAATCCCAGCACTTTGGGAGGCCAAGATGGGTGGATCATGAGGTCAGCAGATCGAGACCATCCTGGCTAACATGGTGAAACCCCGTCTCTACTAAAAATACAAAAAATTAGCCTGGTGTGGTGGCGGGCGCCTGTAGTCCCAGCCTCTCTGGAGGCTGAGGCAGGAGAATGGCGTGAACCCGGGAGGCGGAGCTTGCAGTGAGCCAAGATTGCACCACTGCACTCCAGCCTGGGCGACAGAGCGAGACTCCATCTGAAAAAAAGAAAAAGAAAAAGAAAATGTTCAGGCCTGAGCCAGGGGCCCAGGCTGTAATTCTGTCGCTCACCATGACCTTGGACAAAGCCACTTCCTTCCCTGGCACAGTTCACAGGGCTGGAATCAACTAAGGTCCCTTCCAGCGTGAATGTTGCATGGTTCTAGGATGAGAAGATGGGGACAGTTTCCCCCCTCTCAGCCCAGCCCGTGTCCACTTCAAGGTGAATGGCCAGGGAAGTCACGTGTCCCAATACCCCAGTTCCAAAGCCCTTTGGGACCCTGCTGTCAGGGTCGTGCACGAGGAGGTGAAGGTCAGGTGAAAAAATCTCCTCGAAGGGTCTTGCCTCATTTGGGACAGACATCCGGTTTCCTCTGGGCTCTACCGGGATTCCAGGGGCTTAACTGAATGAGTCATGGGGTCAGGAGGGTTTCTGGGGGAGTTCCCAGCTAATCAGCTTGGGTCAGGACAGCCTGGAACTTTCGATGGTGCCTATCCAAGTGTGGGGTGGGCACTGCAGCCAAGACCCAATGTCCTTATCTCAGGTAGGGACCCTCAGGAGGTCACCCAGACAGGCAGCCTCTGGAGAGTTTGGGGGTAGGAATGGGGGCAACCAGTTTCTTTCTCTCTTAGAATGTGGGGGCTTCGGGGGCAGGCTTGAGAATCCCAAAGGAGAGGGGCAAAGGACACTGCCCCCGCAAGTCTGCCAGAGCAGAGGGAGACCCCACTCAGCTGCCACATCCCTACAGGCTGCTGCCGCCTCCAGGCGTCTACCAGCGGCTCAGCCTTTGTTCAGCTGTTCTGTTCAAACACCCTGGGGCCATTCAGGCCTGGGTGGGGCAGCGGGAGGAAGGGAGTTTGAGGGGGGCAAGGCGACGTCAAAGAAGTATCAGAGATTCCACAATTTCACAAAACTTTCGCAAACAGCTTTTTGTTCCAACCCCCCTGCATTGTCTTGGACACCAAATTTGCATAAATCCTGGGAAGTTATTACTAAGTCTTAGTCGTGGCCCCAGGTAATTTCCTCCCAGGCCTCCGTGGGGTTATGTATAAAGGCCCCCCTGGAGCTGGGCCCCAAAACAGCCCGGAGCCTGCAGCCCAGCCCCACCCAGACCCATGGCTGTACCTGCCGCCCAGAGCCCCATGAAGCTGATGGGTGAGTGTCTTGGCCCAGGATGGGAGAGCTGCCTGCCCTGGCATGGGAGGGAGGCTGGTGTGACAGAGGGGCTGGGGATCCCCGTTCTGGGAATGGGGATTAAAGGCACCCAGTGTCCCCGAGAGGGCCTCAGGTGGTAGGGAACAGCATGTCTCCTGATCCCGCTCTGTCCCCAGCCCTGCAGCTGCTGCTGTGGCACAGCACACTCTGGACAGTACAGGAAGCCACCCCCCTAGACCCTGCCAGCTCCCTGCCCCAGAGCTTCCTGCTCAAGTGCTTAGAGCAAGTAAGGAAGATCCAGGGCGATGGTGCCGCGCTGCAGGAGAAGCTGGTGAGTGAGGCAGGCAAGAGGGCTGTAGCGGGAAGCCCAGTGGGGAGAGCTAAGGGGGATGGAACTGTGGGCCGACATCCTCAGGGACGTGGGAGCATATTAGGAGCGGTGGAGCTGGGGAAGGCTGGGAAGGGACTTAGGGAGGAGGACCTTGGTGGGGACAGTGCTCGGGAGGGCTGGCTGGGATGGGAGTGGAGGCATCACATTCAGGAGAAGGGGCAAGAGCCGCTGTGAGATCAGAGGGTGGGGGTGCAGAGCAAAGAGGAACTGAACAGCCTGGCAAGACATGGAGGGAGGGGAAAGACCAGAGAATCGGGGAGGACCAGGGAAGGAGGAGCGGCGACCTGGCCACGGCGAGTCTCACTCTGCATCCTTCCATACCCAGTGTGCCACCTACAAGCTGTGCCACCCCGAGGAGCTGGTGCTGCTTAGACACTCTCTGGGCATCCCCTGGGCTCCCCTGAGCAGCTGCCCCAGCCAGGCCCTGCAGCTGGTGAGTGTCAGGAGAGGATAAGGCTGATGAGGAGGGGAAAGGAGAGGAGGGACACCCATGGGCTCCCCCAGGTCTCCAGGCTCCAAGCCGGGGGCCTGATGGGAGGGTCTCAGGCAGCACCCCCTAACTCTTCCGCTCTGTCTCCCAGACAGGCTGCTTGAGCCAACTCCATAGCGGCCTCTTCCTCTACCAGGGGCTCCTGCAGGCCCTGGAAGGGATCTCCCCTGAATTGGGCCCCACCTTGGATACACTGCAGCTGGACGTTGCCGACTTTGCCACCACCATCTGGCAGCAGGTGAGCCTTGTTGGGCAGGGTGGCCAAGGTCATGCTGGCATTCCGGGCACCGCAGTCGGGCCTGTGTATGGGCCCTGTCCATGCTGTCAGCCCCCAGCATTTCCTCATTTGTAATGACGCCCACTCAGCAGGGCCCAGCCACTGATCGCAGCTTTCCTCTACAGATGGAAGACCTGGGAATGGCCCCTGCCCTGCAGCCCACCCAGGGTGCCACGCCAGCCTTCACCTCTGCCTTCCAGCGCCGGGCGGGAGGCGTCCTGGTTGCCTCCCATCTGCAGCGCTTCCTGGAGCTAGCGTACCGCGTTCTACGCCACCTTGCCCAGTCCTGAGCCAAGCCCTCCCCATCCCATGTATTTATCTTTATTTAATATTTATGCCTATTTAAGCCTCATATTTAAAGACAGGGAAGAGCAGAACGAAGCCCCAGGCCTCTGTGTCCTTCCCTGCATTTCTGAGTTTCATTCTCCTGCCTGTAGCAGTGAGAAAAAGCTCCTGTCCTCCCATCCCCTGGACTGGGAGGTAGATAGGTAAATACCAAGTATTTATTACTGCGACTGCTCCCCAGCCCTGGCTCTGCAGTGGGCACTGGGATGAGCCACAGTAAGCCCCTGGTCCCGAGGGTCCCCACCTAGGGCCCTTGAGAGTATCAGGTCTCCCACGTGGGAGACAAGAAATCCCTGTTTAATATTTAAACAGCAGTGTTCCCCATCTGGGTCCTTGCACCCCTCACTCTGGCCTCAGCCGACTGCACAGCGACCCCTCCATCCCTTTGGGTGTGAGGTCCCTGGACAAGCAGAGGCAGCCAGAGCTGGCACGCATGACCCTGGGGTCCCACGAACTTGCTGGGGAATCTCGTTTTTCTTCTTAAGACTTTTGGGACATGGTTTGACTCCCCGCATGAGGAACTCAGGCATCACCGACGTGTCTCCTGTTTTTCTGGGTGCCCTCGGGACACCTGCCCTGCCTCCATGAGGGTCAAGACTATGCCTCTTTTTAGGGCTGGGCAGGTGCCTGGACATTTGCCTTGCTGGACGGGGACTGGGGATGTGGGAGGGAGCAGACAGGAGGAATGATGTCAGGCGTGTGTGTGAAAGGAAGCTCGACTGTCACCCTCCACCTCTTCACCCCCGACTCACCAGTGTCCCCTCCACTGTCGCATTGTAACCAAACTTCAGGATAATAAAGTGTTTGCCTCCAGTCATGTCCTTCCTCCTTCTTGAGTCCAGCTGGTGCCTGGTCAGGGGCTGGGGAGGTGGCTGAAGGGTGGGAGAGGCCTGAGGGAGGTCGGGGAGGAGGTCCAGGGAGAAGGGGGAAGGTTCTCAAGTTCGTCTGACATTCATTCCATTAGCACATATTTATCTGAGCACCCACTCTGTGCAGACGCTGGGCTGTGCTGGGGACACAGCAGGGAACAAAGCAGATGTGGAATGAGCAGCCACAGCCGCGCAGGGAAGACAGAGGCACTGGGACCATGGGAACCGGAAAGGAGAGGGCATGGGGTCCAGGTGGGCTTCACAGGCCAGACACAGCCAGACAAGATGAAGCCAGGGAGTGCTGAGCATCTGTACCAGGCTTGTCATTTACCATCTTCCATAAACTTGAGCCCATCCATCAAGTTGGAGTTTCTCTCCTCCTCAGGCTTGGTCTCTGCACTTGCCCCAGCTCGTCACTTCCTGCTTACAGCAGCCCGTAAGCTGAAGAGCGCTAAGCTCACAGCACAGGAGGGTGCGGAGCTGTGGCAAGTAGGGGGGCCAGCGACCACACTGCAGGTGTGAGGCCTGCCTGCAGCCAAAGACTCCTGTGTGGCTTTGGGGTACCCCCACCAGCCCCCCAGTCCACTATCTGCCCAAGCCTTGTCCTCCTCAGCTCCTTGGTCCCTCCCACCTCCCCAGCCTGTGGCTCCTCAGAAAGCAGGGTCAGAAGTGTCCACTGCCAGCTCAGAGTCATCCATCTAGGGGCTCGGAGACGTGTGAAGCAGGCAAGGAAGGGTTAAAGAAAGGTCCGGCCCTCATCTCCCCCGCTTCCCATCCCCCAGGCTAGTCAAATCCCAGGCTAGTCAGAGTGTGGGTAGGGTTGGGCCAGGTTCGGGAGACAGCAGAGCAGGCCACCCTGCCCCAGCACTGTGGGGCCCTGAGCCAAAGCCTCTCCCCTTTCAGGGTACAGCTGGCTTTGCGGGAGGGGGCAGCAGGCCGGCCAACTTGGCTCCAAGGAAGGGAAGCTGCTTTCCCCTGGCCCTTCCTTAGCTGAGCAAGTCCACATAGGACCCTGAGCCCTGCCACCTCTGCACCTCTTCCTCTTCCTCCTCACCACAGGAGTGAGCCTTCCCCGGCCACAGCACAGACAGTCCAGGTAGAGAGCACTGTGCCCTGCCCCGGGTGACACTGACACCAACAGCACCCACAGTCGCAAAGGAATCCACGAGGAGCTTTATTTACACATGAACAAAGATAGATTTCCCTCACATATTACAAAACATACACACACACACACACACACACACCACACACACACACTCACTCTGCGTCTAGAAAGTTCCTCAGAGGTAAGACTACTCCTGGGCTGGGGCGGGTGCACACAGGGATGACCACTGGGCTTGTGGTCCAGGCTGCTCACGCTCCTCAGGTGCTAGCAGACGGAGAGGAAATTTCGAAAGAGGAAACCAGGAGACATCCTGGAGGTCAGGAGTCAGGAGCGGGGAACTGGAAGCTGCCAGAGGCTCTTGCACCATGTGGAGCGGATGTGAGCCACGATGCCTCATCTTTCCTCACTGTTCCCCTTGGAGGCGCCTGGGGCTGCGCCAGTCCCCAGCCCCTAGCCCCCACTGCGGCCATGCCAAGCCCCTCAGAGTGCAGCAATGGCTTTAGCAGCCACCTGGCGGCCCAGGGGCAGGCTGAGGTCCGTGATGGCCAGAACCACCTTGGGGCTGGACATGGCTGACACCTTCACCAGTTCCGACACCTGCCACAGACAGAGATGCTGCTTGCTGGATGGCTGGTGGTAGGCGTGCTGTCCCAGGGGGAAGGAGGCCCCTCCCTGCTCCAAGGGCTGCACCGAGGCCCCAGCACCAGCAGGAGAGCCAGGAAGGTGGTACTCACGGTGGTGAAGGGCATGAACTGCAGGACACTGCCACGGCCACCCTGCTCCAGGCAGTCCACACACTCCTCCATGAACCACTGCACGAACTGGGTGTGGGGGCCAGCGGTGCGCGACCCCAGGATGGAGGAGATAAGCAGGAAGAGGTTGGCTGTGGAGAGTGACAGGAGGGAGTTCCATGAGAGGGGGTGAGGTCACACTCTGGGAGAAGGTGGGACTGAAAAGGGAAAAGAAATACATGCTGAGCATGTCCCCAAAACGGGGTGTCAGAGACAGAAAATAGGAAAGGCAACCGGGGAGGGGAGGAGAGGAACTAGACAGGAGCCTGGGAGCCAGGACAGCCAGCAATGAGGGGCATGGAGGGAGAAGGGAGGGGCGCCATGAGGCCCTTTCCAGCTGACAAGGTCGCCCAGCCTCCATGAGGAGAGGGACTCGTCCAGCTTAGCCCCAGGTTCCGCAGCAGGGGTGGGGAACTTACCCAGGACTCGGTTCAGAGGGTCCCGCATGTTGACCGTGTGGAGCTGAGAGGCTGAGAGGGAGCTGCTCATGGACCGGTCTGCTGTGGGACGGAGCAGATGGAGCGCTGGGAAACAGCTTGCTGAGTGCAAAAGCGGCACTCCCTGGGGATGCCCCCACCCGACCTTCACCCATCGGAGGTAACTGGTACATGGAAAGCCCAGAGAAGACCCTGAGATCAAGAGCACAGAGGGAGGCTGGGTGCAGTGGCTCACACCTGTAATCCCAGCACTTTGGGAGGCCAAGGCAGGAGGATTGCTTGAGCCCAGGAGTTCGAGACCAACCTTGGCAACTAGCGAGACCCCATCTCTACAAAAAATACAAAAATTAGCTGGGCATGGTGCTAAAGCCTGTAGTGCCAGCTCCTTGGGAGGCTGAGGCAGACTGCTTGAGCCTAGGAGAACAAGGCTGCAGTGAGCCAAGATGGTGTCACTGCACTCCAGCATGAGCAACAGAGCAAAACCCTGTCTCAAAAAAACAGGCTGAGCGCGGTGGTTCATGCCTGTAATCCTAGCACTTTGGGAGGCCAAGGCGGGTAGATCACCTGAGTTCAGGAGTTCGAGACTATCCTGACTAATATGGTGAAACCCCGTCTCTACTAAAAACACAAAAATTAGCTGGGCGTTGTGGCAGGCGCCTGCAGTCCCAGCGATTCAGGAGGCTCAGACAGAAAAACTGCTCAACCCAGGAGGCGGAGGTTGCAGTGAGCTGAGATCACGTCACTGCACTCCCTCTGGACAAGAGAGGGAGACTCCAACTCAAAAAAAAAAAAAAAAAAAAAAAAAGACACAGAGGGGCCTCGGATACACAGAGATCCCAATGGAGATGAGAGAGAAAAACTAACGTGCGGTGAGCACACAGCGCCAGGGGCCGATCTTGGTACTTCCTAAGCCACTTACTCCTCACAACCCCCCATTTACAGATGAGGAGACCCAGATGGGGGCTGGCTCAGTCACTAAAGGTCACAGCACTTGCAGCTGGAGCATTTTTCTTCTGATCAAGTGTATAATTGGTCCCCTAGTCCCTAAAAGCCTTCAGAGAAAAGTTCAGGCTCAGGAGAAATCTCTGGAAACAGGAAAAATGCCACAGAAGGAGCCCTTTGCAGTAAGTTTGGCAGGGAGGAGAGGACAGTGAGAAGGATGCCCTCCAGGGAAGAGAGGGGTGGGGGGCTGTGCTCTTTAGGCAGGAAGGTGGGGAGTAGTCCCAAGTCCCAGCCCGGGCCTCTCCGGGCATGTTCGGGGGAAGGAAGGAAGGTCAGAGCTGGTGAGTCAATGGCACAGGCTGTGCCTGAGGCGGTGAACTCACTTGGGTAGCTTGTCATCCCCTCAACCCTGGGGTAAGGGAGGGGGCAGGAGGGTTGCGGGGTGCGGGGGGCGGGGGGCATGGGGGAACAGCTGTGGGCTGGGCTGGACCTGGGCAGAGGAGCGTCAACCCTCAGGGAGTGAGAGCAGCAACCTCTTCCTTGGGGCGAGACACAGATCACCCCCCCGGGGCTAAAACAGCAGGTCCCTGCCATACCCTCCCGGACCAGCTGCAAAGATGCCTGCAGCTGGGGCAGTGGCAGAGTGGCAGCATCGGGGAGTGAATTCCCAGGAACGGGAGCGGCGTGCCGCCAGCCCACACACTCACTGGGGCTTGAAAGGATGTTGGCATCATCCTCATTGGAGCTCAGCAGTCGCATCAACTTCGAAGGCTGCACATCGTCCAGGGGGAAGAGGCTGATATAGTCCTAGAGGGTGTGAGAGTCCCTGTTACATACTCCTAAACCCCCCAGCTTCCAGCTGTCAGGGAAAAGAGCTGGAGCTCCGATGGGAGTGAGGTCAGCATGGCCAGCAGGGCCTTAGTCCCTCTCTGCTCAACCCCTCCCACAATCCTATAGACCCCTTGTGCTCATGGGCAGGTTGGGGCCACACAGATCACCCATGCAGATTCCTGACCAATCATGCCCGGGCACAGCTGCCCCAAGGGCAGGGGGTACATCTGCTTCCCTTTGCCTGGGGAATCCTCAGGAAATGCTGAACAAACCAGTGAACAAGTGAAGCCGGCGGGGGCAGTGGGAGGTGGGGGCCTACCTCGATGTCTTCACGGTGTCTCTTCTTTTGGCGGGTGGATGCCTGTCCCTTGTGGGAGGAGTAGGAACTGAGGGCACACCATACGGCCAGCCTGGCAAAGGGTTCCAGAAAAGGGGACAGTGAGAGGCGACCCCGGAGCTTTCTGTGTCACCCCAGGGTGGCACTAGGTGAGGACTGCCTGACCCTGGGTGGCAGGAGCAGGGCAAGCTCTGAAGAGAATCTTACTTGGCAAGAGCAGTGCCTGGGGGGTCCATGAGGCTGTGCCACTTGGAGGAGTCAGTAAGCAGGCCAGGCAGGATGTGGCCCAGCAGGACCAGGGTCACTTGCTGCATGTCCAGGCAGAAGATGGAGTAGAGCAGTTCCACTGCCCGCAGCGCGTGCTCCTTCCGCGTCTCCTTCAGCAGCTCCTAGTGCACAGGAAGCGGGGCAGTTCAGGAGCCGGGGGCCTGGGATCTGGGGCTCTGACACCCTGCCACTCCAGCACTGGTGCACAGGAAGCGGGGCAGTTCAGGAGCTGGGGGCCTGGGATCTGGGGCTCTGACACCCTGCCACCGCAGCATGGCTGTACAGAAAGGCCCGCAGAAGGGTTCCAGATGTTGTTCCGCCCCTCAGGCTGAATCTCAGTCTCTGGCCAGAGCTCCCCAAGGAGGCAACTCTGAGGCGAGGCATCCCGGGGAGGCCACCTGGTTCACAGCAGCCTCTTAGGGAAGCCTGGCAGACCAGGCCAGGTGTGGGGAGCCAGGAGACAGGACCGATGTCAGCCCACAGCCACTCCAGCCCAAGTACCTTAATCAGGTTGTTGCAGAACCAGTAGACGCCGCCCATGTGCAGCAGAGTGTCGAAGATGTGGATGGAGCGGCTGTCCACCCAGCCCTTCTCCAGCACTTTGGCAAAGATGTCCGTCAGCACCTCCTTGATGGGCCGCTTGGGGGGCAGCAGGTTCCAGTAGGGCATCGTGTCCACCCCGGTGGAGGGAAACTTGATCTGCGTGGCTGTCTGCTGCAGCACGTCGGCACACATGCGCTCCAGGATCGAGTTCATGATCACCACCCTAGGAGAGGGCCGAGAGGACCTGAGGCTCAGGTGCCACTGTGGGGTGGGGAGGCAGAGGAGGGAACAGCCATGCCAGACTTTCCCCTGGATTTGGGTTACAGAAATCTCCCTGGGGCATTAACTCAGTTCTGTGCTGGGGGAGGGTACACCCCGGCGTGACCTAGCTTTGTCTCTGCTCCTGGCAGGTCTCTTACCTGGAGGACACAAAGCCTATAAACAGGGACTGGGCAGGGACTTTCCTCCCCCTGGCCATTCCAGCCAGATATTCACATTTTCTTTTATTCTCCAACTTCCCCCATCCCCCAGGCCTGGGCCCTGCCAACCTGCCACATAAATAAACACAATCACTTCCTCCTGGGGTGAGCGCTTGGGGGTCCCCGCCCAGCCCTGGCCTCCTCCCAAAGTAAACTGTTCCTTCCAGGAGAGGCCCAAGGGCTGCCCCACAGGACTCTTCCCGGCCCCTGGTAGCTGGGCAAATAGAAGTGTATATCCAGGAATTTTCTCGTGGAAAGAGGCTTCGGAAGTGAATACCGACCCAGGCCGAGTGCTGACCGTTCCTGGAATGCAGGGTGGCTCTGGGAAAGTTGCTATGACTTTTAGAGCCACTTTTCCCACCTGCACAATGGAGTCACAGACTTCCCACTACCCCTTACCCAGATAGGACTCAGGGTGCTTAGAATGGGTTACACCAGAACGAGTTCCCTATTTGGTAGGGCGGGGGGAAGGTAGCAGGGAAATGTGGGAAGAAAGGAAAAAAGAAGGAAGCAAGGAGAAAACGAGATGTGCTTTTCCAGACCCTCCAAACCTCATTCAGCTCAATGCTTCCCCTTCTCCCTATTAAGATATCCTCAGGCCCAGTGCAGTGGCTCACACCTATAATCCCAGCACTTTGGGAGGCTGAGGCTGGCAGATCACCTGAGGTCGGGAGTTCGAGACCAGCCTGGCCAAGATAGTGAAACCCCATCTCTACTAAAAATACAAAAATTAGCCGGGTGTGGTGGCACATGCCTGTAATCCTGGCTACTCAGGAGGCTGAGGCAGGAGAATCTCTTGAATCCAGGAGGCAGAGACTGCAGTGAGCCGAGATCAGGCCACAATACTCCAGCCTGGGCAACAGAGCGAAATGCCGTCTCAAAAACAAATAAATAAATAAATAAACAAGCAAACAAACAAATAAATAAACAAAATAAAGACATCCTCAACGTTGCCATAAAGACATGGCAACACCCAAAACGTATTGGCTGGTAAACACCCATGTTCACAGCAGCACTATTCACTATAGCCCAAAGGTGGAAGCAAGTGAAGTGTCCACTGACAGAGGAGGGACCAAGATGTGGTATAGCCACACAACAGAGGTTTTGTTTTTGTTTTTGTTTTGTTTTTTGAGATAGTCTCACTCTTTCACCCAGGCTGGAGTGCAGTGGCACAATCTTGGCTCACTGCAACCTCCACTTCCTGGGTTCAAGTGATTCTCCTGTCTCAGCCTCCCAAGTAGCTGGGATTACAGGCACCTGCCACCACTCCCTGCTCATTTTTATATTTTTAGTAGAGACAAGGTTTCACCATGTTGGCCAGGCTGGCCTTAAACTCCTGACCTCAAGTGATCCACCCGCCTCGGCCTCCCAAAGTGCTAGGATTGCAGGCATGAGCCACCACGCCTGGCCCACAACAGAGTATTATTCAGCCTTAAAAAGGAAGGACATCCTGTCACATGCTACTATATGGATGAGCTTTGAGGACATCATGCTGAGTGAAGTCAGTCAATCACGAAAAGGCAAGGACTATATGATTCCAGTTAAATGAGGCATCTAAAAAGTAGTCAAATTCAGCAGGGCGTGGTGGGTCACGCCTGTAATCCCAGCACTTTGGGAGTCCACAGTGAGTGGATCACTTGAGGCCCAGAGTTCAAGACCTGGCAATATAATGAGACCCTGTCTCTACAAAAAATAGAAAAATTAGCTGGTTGTGGGCCTGCAGTCCCAGCTACTTGGGAGGCTGAGGCGAGAGGATCACTTGAGCCCAGGAGTTTGAGGCTGCAGTGAAACTCACTCTGGGCTGGGCAAGAATAAGACCTTGTCTCAAAAAAAAAAAAAAAGTATCAAGTAGTCAAATTCCTAGACACAGAAAGCAAAATGGTAGTTAACAGGAGCTGGAGGGAGGGGAAAATGGGAAGTTGTTGTTCAGTGGGTACAGAGTTTCAGAGATGTAAGAAGAAAGTTCTGAAGACCTGTTACACAACAGTGTGAATATACTTAACACTACTGAACAGCACACTTAAACAACATGGCTAAGATGGCAAATCTTATGTGTGTTTTACAATAAAAAAAGCAAACAACTTATTGGTTGGGTGAATGAACTCAATGTAGCTGGTCACCACGGAAGTCCTTCAAGCCCTTGAAGAGCCAGGGCAGGAAACTGTCCTAAGAGATAACTGAGGGTGGGGGATGGCCTGTAAAATCTACAGTTTCCTAGCTCCTAGACAGTCATGCAGCTTTCTTCTTTTGGGAGCTAGTTGTCTAGAACTTGAGTCTCTGCGGGCAGACCCTGTTTGGGTCTGCATTTCTGACACACAGCAGGTGCTGGCATATAAAACGCTTCTGCCACAGAGACACAGTACATGTTTGCCGAGTCAGGTAAGTGAATGCATGAATAGGAAAGTGAGTGAGCAAATGATCGAGCAGCGTGTTTGCGAAGGTCAGAAAAGAGAAGGGTGCTTGTTATTGGATGTGCTGACTTCTCACAACACACTTGTAGGGTCTGAGAAGGGAAGGTGGGTTACTGACCTCTCATTGTAGAACTGCAGGGTGTTCTCACTAAACAGCGGCCCTGCCAGCTGGCGGATCATCTGCAGTGACTTCTCACGCTCATCCAGCCCTAGCATCCGGACGTGGGCCACAAGCCAAGCCACAGCACACACCGCCAGACTGCATACCTTCCCTTTGATGTTATCAGTGATTTTCTAGGGGAGAGGGAAAGGTGATGGGCTACCATCTATCTCCCTTTCCTGAACCACCATCACCTTCTCAGCCTCTGTGGGCAGCTAAGTGCAGCGGGTGGAGTCCCGGGCCACACTCCACACAAGTTTGATTTTCCCAGAGCTACCTGGGCCAGAGGGAGTGGCTAAGACTACAATTACACAAAAGATCGATATCAAAACATGAGCTCCTGGATTAAAGGTCTTCTTGCCCTTACGAAATATAACAAGTCATCACCGACTGGCTCTGTGTCTCAGGGGAGCGAAGGCTGCTGGGAAGGCGGGGCTACCTGGATGGACTCGAAGGCCAGGACCCCATTCTCCCAGGCATTGAGGATTTCCAAGATGGCGGCTGAGATGCTGAGACAGGCCTCGTGCCACTTCATCTGCCTGTGGGAGTGCAGAGAAGTCAGCACAGAGGAGCAGGGGATGGGCTTGGGGAGAGGGTCTTGACCCTGCCCCCACCGCCACCCTTGGAGTGGGTGCCCGGGCCACTGACACCAGCTTCATCTCCGAGGAGTTGTTGAGCAGGGCCACCAGGGACTCCACTTTGGTGGAGTCGGGGCGGAAGCAGGGGTGGTCAGGGTTCAGGATCTTGCCCTCCTCAGGCATGCAGGTCTGCATCCAGGTCTCGAAGAAGGGCACCTCAGCTCCTGTGCGCGACTCGGAAAGAATCACCTGGGAAAGGGGAAAGGGGGCACCAGCCGAGTGGGGAGGGCGCGGCGCCTGCCAGCGCTGGATCTGGGGCTGCACCGTTTCCCGCCAAGCTGCTGCTCCAGCCCAGCCCCAAGACTGGGGACGAACTGGTCTAAGGGAGCCAGACGGGGGGCAATGCTGCCACCTAGTGGTCAGTGTGAACATGGGGCTGAAGGGGCCGTCCGGGTGGGCACCTGATTTCTGAGGCCCACAGAACTAACTGGCTGAGAGGCTGTGGGGGCGCAGGCGGTGAGGTGGGGAGAGTTCCGGGTTACCTTCTTCCCCTGAGCCCCCGTCCTGGTTGCTCCCCTCTCTCTCACCTCTGAACCATAGGTCTGGGCCACATGGCACAGCATGAGGAAGGAGATGTCAAACAGCAGGGCCCGGACGGAGGCCGGTTTGGCTGTGGAAGGACAGGAAGGCTGAGCTCCCAGACGAGGGCAGGGGGGAGTCCGTGTCTGGGTCGACAGGGATCGGGATTTGCCTCTAGGAAGGTCAGGGACCAAGTGGCTCCTTCAAAGCTCTGAGGCTCAGAATCCTTTTCTTGAGTCTCAACTGGAACATCATCCCTTCCTTGAAACCAAAGACCCCCAGCACCCTCTCCTGGCATACCCAACCGAGTCATAAAGGGGTGAGGGCGGAAGGAGACACAGGATGGTCTGGGAAGAATACTTTTCCAGCATTACCCACTTTGAAGCTCTGTGGAAGCTTCCATTGGTCATGGCTCTGAGGAGGGAGCACAGCCTCCCCCTGTTGAGCCCTGGAGCCCTCCTCCCTCCCACACTCTCCGCCACACCCCTCCCCAGGGCCCACTGGGCCTGCAGATGCGCAGGGCTGACTTACTGCTTTCTTCGCTGCCATAGGTTGTGAATTCATTCAAACTGAAAGGAATGGAGACAGGTTGCATTAACCAGGGCATGAGCTGAGCAGTAGCTGGGCACTGGGGACTACACATGCTCAGAGAGCAGTCGCGAGAGTCTGAGTTACTGGTTAAACTTAAAATGAGACACATTGGTACAGGAAAAAGAAGGATTTCTTTTCTTTTCTTTTTTTTTTGAGATAGAGTCTCGCTCTGTTACCCAGGCTGGAGTACAGTGGCACAATCTCAGCTCACTGCAACCTCTGCCTCCGTTCAAGCAACTCTTCTGCCTCAGTCTCCCAAGTAGCTGGGATTACAGATGCCCACCACCACACCTGGCTAATTTTTTATATTTTTAGTAGAGACAGGGTTTCACCAAGTTGGCCAGGCTGGTCTTCAACTCCTGACCTCAGGTGATCCGCCCACCTTGGCCTCCCTTAGTGCTGGGATTACAGGCGTGAGCCACCACACCCGGCCAGAAGGATTTTTATTGCTAGAAGATTTCCAAGGCCTAGAGAATGGCTCACTGAATGGAACCATGTTCTATATATGTCAAATTCCAGGACAACCAAAGGCAACAGAATTTGAGAGCCCCTTATTAATAACTGGGCATACTCAGAATTCCTGCATGCCCAGCATGCCCAGTGTTCAACACCTCAACCCTTACCCTCATCCCTTTACCAAACATGTCCACTCCATCCTCAGCTGAAGAGAAAGGAACACTTAGGTCGCAAGAACAGGCCCTTCCTCCAAGATCTCCAGCCAGGATGCTCTGCCTAGGCCCGTGGGTCTCTGGATGAGACCCAGGCCCGTACCTGACTCCTACCCTGCTACCTCCTCCTAACACGCAGCCTCCCTGCACGCCCTGGGGTCAGGGGCTTGGCCTTCCTCACTTGATGAATTTCCGGGCGAAGGATTTCAGCTTTCCAGTGGCAGCAGCGGCAGCCAGCAGCAAGTCCAGACTCTTCCCGGACAGCATGTGGCCCAGGACTCCCAGCAGTCCCTCCGGGGACTTAGAGTGGTCTGCATCCATCGTCTGGGGACAGGACAGGAAATCAAGTCCTGAAGAACACTGAAGACCCCCCACCCAAGATACAGCCTAGCCACATTTTCTCTTTTTCACAACCTGGAATGTAATCTACATCTTTCTGACTTTGATCTGGAAAATAATTCCTAAAACCCACCCTTGCTCTCCGATCCATCCCTCTCATCTACACTGGCATGCAGGTGGTAAGGTTGGAGTGGGCAAGGTCACAGCTGGGAGCTTCTCTGTTGTTTCCTTTCTTTTTTTTGAGACGGAGTCTTGCTCTATTGCCCAGGCTGGAGTGCAGTGGCGCAATCACGGCTCACTGCAACCTCTGCCTCCTGGGTTCAGCGATTTTCCTGCCTCAGCCTCCCAAGTAACAGGGATTACAGGCATGCATCACCACATCCAGTGAATTTTGTGTTTTTAGTAGAGATGTGGTTTCACCACGTTGGCCAAGCTGGTCTCAAACTTCTGACCTCAAGTGATCTTCCCACCTCAGCCTCCCAAAATGCTGGGATTACAGGCGTGAGCCACCGCACCCACGTCTCTGTTGCTTCCACGTGAGAAGGCCTAAATGAAAGTGCCTACTGCAGTGCCTGGTGTACAAATGAAGGTCCCACGGGTTAGCATTCGGTGGCAGCTGCCCTTGCCTCCCCTTTCACTACCTCCACAGCAACTATGTATAAAAGCTAAAGGAGACAGAGGTCTGTGGCCTGTTTGTTTATCTGCAAGCAGAAGGAGCACTGGGAAGAAGAAAGAGAAGACCGTGGTGGCCAGGGAAGGGCACACTCACCTTGAGGATGTTTGTGACAGTGGGCTCTGCCCGGAGGATCAGCTGGATGTTGGGCTGGATGTTGGCATTCTCTCCTGATTTCTGCTGGGGTGTGTGCTCTCGGTCTGCTTTGCTGTGGACATCACCAGTTGGCCAAGGAAGGGAAGAGGAATGAAGAGAAATTCTTGACACATTCCCTCGTTTAAGCCCAGAAGAAATGAGCAGAGGAGGTGGGAAGCATGTAAGAATCTCCAGGTTGGGGTGAAGTTTTTTTTTTTTTTTTTTTTTTGAGACGGAGTCTCGCTCTGTCGCCCCGGCTGAAGTGCAGTGGTGTGATCTCAGCTGAGGTTTATGGAAGCATAGTCAATGTCGCAATCACTGATTTATCCTTAGTCTTCTTTTTTTTTTTTTTTTTTGAGACAGGTCTCACTGTCGCCCAGGCTGGAGTACAGTGGTGCAATCTCGGCTCACTACAGCCTCTGCCTCCCGAGTAGCTGGGCACTCACCACCACGCCCAGCTACTTTTTTACATTTTTAGTAGAGACAGGGTTCACCATGTTGGCCAGTCTGGTCTCAAACTCCTGACCTCAGGTGATCCACCCACCTTGGCCTCCCAAAGTCCTGGGATGACAGGTGAGCCACTGTGCCTGGCAATTTATCATTAGTCTTTTGTTTTTTGAGACAGAGTCTCGCTCTGTCACCCAGGCTAGAATGCAGTGGTGCAATCTCAGCTCACTACAACCTCTGCCTTCTGGGTTCAAGCTCAGCCTCCTGAGTAGCTGGAATTACAGGTGCATACCACCACGCCCGGCTAATTTTTGTATTTTTAGTAGAGATGGGGTTTCACTATGTTGACCAGGCTGGTCTCGAACTCCTGACCTCATGATCTGCCTGCCTCGGCCTCCCAAAGTGCTGGGATTACAGGTGTGAAGCATTGCACCCAGCCTATCGTTAGTCTTAAATGTTCTGAAAGCACATTTAAGATTAAAGGAAGATTCAGGATTTTTACTTTTTTTTTTTTTTTTGAGACAAGATCTCACTCTATCACCCAGACTGGGGTGCAGTGGCATGATTTCGCCTCATCGCAACCTCTGCCTCCGGGGTTCAAGCAATTCTCATGCTTCAGCCTCCAGAGTAGCTGAGATTACAGGCACGCACCACCATGCCTGGCTGATTTTTGTATTTTTAGTAGACATGGGGTTTTGCCATGTTGGGCAGGCTGGTCTTGAACTCCTGGCCTCCAAGTAATCCATCTGCCTCCAGCCTAGGATTTTTACTTTTATCACAAAGATGGGCATGAGTTAAAGAGCAATGACTAAGAATGTAAAACTCTGGTCTGAAGATACCCGAGCTTTTTTTCTTTTTCTTTTTTTTTTTTTTGAGACAGTTTCACTCTTGTTGCCCAGACTAGAGTGCAATGGCATGATCTTGCCTCACCACAACCTCCATCTCCCGGGTTCAAGCAATTCTCCTGCCTCAGCCTCCCAAGCAGCTGGGATTACAGGCATGTGCCACCACAGCTAATTTTTTATTTTTAGCAGAGACGAGGTTTCTCCATGTTGGTCAGGCTGGACCTCAGGTGATCCACCCGCCTCAGCCTCCCAAAGTGCTGGGATGACAGGCGTGAGTCACCGCGCCCGGCCGGTACCCCTAGGCAAAGCCCCAGTCACTTGCAGCTCAAACTTTAGACAGGAGGTTGAAAGGCACCCAGCAGCCCCACCGTAACAAGAGAGAGGTCAAGAGGCTCTTGGGGTAGCCCAGGCGCGCTCACACTTACCGCTTAGCCATAAGGTTGTTGACACTGGCCTCAGACAGAAGCCCCTGCTTGCCACATTCTTGGAGCAGGAAGTTTGTACAGTCACAGCTGTGAGGGAGAAAGATGTGGAGGGAACTGGGCACCTGGCTGGGAGGGTGAGGGGTGGGAGTGGCAGGTCCCTGAGCAGCATCCTCCCTCTTTCAGGATGAGGAAAATCTGGAGTGCCTGAGGGACAGTAGAGGGGCTCTGGGGACTTGGCAACTATGGGCTTCTGCTTCCTGCCCCTGCCAAGGGGAATGAACAAGGAGACAGAGTCCCTTGAGGCTTCTCTGGCACAGAGATCAGGGGAAGAGCCCAGAACCCCTTCCAGTAGGGTGGGGGTGACCAGGGGAGCTCATACTTGCAGCGCTGGTCAGCTTTGTCCAACAAGGGTGTGAGTTTCAGCAGGAACTCAAAAGCACAGTTGACATCCTCAGTGAAGTCCTAGAAAGAGGGAGAAGTGTCCACCTGGTTTCCGGGGCCACCAGGCCCTGATCATCTCAGGCAACCTTGTCTGCTGGAGGCATCAGCCTGAGCTGCCTGGCTGCCTTCTGCCTGGAGCCTGGGTGTATGCTGTGGGTGCACACACATGCTGAAGCACACACACTGGCTGAAGCACATGCACACACTGAAGCACACACATGCTGAAGCACACACATGGCAAAGCACACACATGCTGAAGTACACACAGCAAAGCACGCATACACTGAAGCACACACGCTGAAGCACACACATGGCGAAGCACGCACACACTGAAGTACACACATATGCTGAAGCACACACACATGCTGAAGTATACACACACGCTGAAGCACATACACTGAAGCGCACACACACTGAAGCACACACACGCTGAAGCACACACGCTGAAGCACACGCACACGCTGAAGCGCACACGCTGAAGAACACACGCTGAAGCACACACACACGCTGAAGCACGCACACGCTGAAGCACACGCACACGCTGAAGCACACGCACACGCTGAAGCACGCACACGCTGAAGCACGCACACGCTGAAGCACAAACGCTGAAGCGCACACACGATGTAGCACATACACTGAAGCACACACGGCAAAGCATGCACACGCTGAAGCACACACGCTGAAGCACACACACGCTGAAGCACACACGCTGAAGCACACGCACACGCTGAAGCACACACACGCTGAAGCACACGCACACGCTGAAGCACACACACGCTGAAGCACACACGCTGCAGCACACACACGCTGAAGCACACACGCTGCAGCACACACACGCTGAAGCACACACGCTGAAGCACACACGCTGAAGCACACACACGCTGAAGCACACACGCTGAAGCACACACACGCTGAAGCACACACGCTGAAGCACACACGCTGAAGCACACACACGCTGAAGCACACACACGCTGAAGCACACGCACACGCTGAAGCACACACGCTGAAGCACACCACACGCTGAAGCACACACGCTGAAGCACACACACGCTGAAGCACACGCACACGCTGAAGCACACACACGCTGAAGCACACACGGCAAAGCACGCACACGCTGAAGCACACACGCTGAAGCACACACGCTGACGCACACACACGCTGAAGCACACACACGCTGAAGCACACACGCTGTAGCACACACGCTGAAGCACGCACACACTGAAGCACGCACACGCTGAGGCACAAACGCTGAAGCGCACACACGATGTAGCACATACACTGAAGCACACACGGCAAAGCACGCACACGCTGAAGCACACACACGCTGAATCACACACGCTGTAGCACACGCTGAAGCACACGCTGAAGCACGCACATGCTGAAGCACACGCACACGCTGAAGCACGCACACGCTGAAGCACAAACGCTGAAGTGCACACACGATGTAGCACATACACTGAAGCACACACGGCAAAGCATGCACATGCTGAAGCACACACTGAAGCAGACACGCACTGAAGCACACACTGAAGCACACACATGCTGAAGCAAACACATGGTGAAGCACACACATGCTGAAGCACACACACAGCGAAGCACGCACACGCTAAAGCACACACACGGTGAAGCACACACACACTGAAGCACACACATGGCGAAGCACAGTGAAGCACGCACATGCTAAAGCACACATACACTGAAGGACACACATGCTGAAGCACAAGCACGCACACACTGAGGCACACACATGGCAAAGCACGCACATGCTGAAGCACACACACACTGAAGGACACACATGCTGAAGCACGCACACACTGAGGCACACGCATGGCAAAGCACACACATGCTGAAGCACACACACACAGGCGCACACACTGAAGCACACACACTGAGGCACACACACGCTGAAGCACACATGGCGAATCACACACACGCTGAAGCACAGACACAGCAAAGCACACACACTGAAGCACACACACGCTGAAGCACACACACAGCGAAGCATGCACACGCTGAAGCACGCACATGGCGAAGCACGCACACACTGAGGTGCATACACGCATTCGGCTCTCTTCCAGGCATGAGAACACTGCCCAGCTGGGGCCTGAAGGACCCTCCCCTTTGCTCTTGTTTCTGCTCCCATGCCTCCATCTTAATCCTCAACTCAACTCACCTTGTCCCCATGAGAGTACTTCTTCAACTTCACCAAAACCTGTGGAATCTAGGGGGTGAGGCGGGGGAAAAACAGGAAGATCCATTTCTTTTCTCTTTCATCTACCCCTGAAGGCATCCCCCCGACCCCCTGCTCCAGGAAAAGACAGGAACACTCCTACCCTGCGAGTGAGAGCACACTTAGTGCTGAATGAGAAAGCCAATAGGGCCGGGCGCGGTGGCTCAAGCCTGTAATCCCAGCACTTTGGGAGGCCGAGACGGGCGGATCACGAGGTCAGGAGATCGAGACCATTCTGGCTAACACGGTGAAACCCCGTCTCTACTAAAAAAAAAAATACAAAAATCTAGCCGGGCGAGGTGGCGGGCACCGGTAGTCCCAGCTACTGCGGAGGCTGAGGCAGGAGAATGGCGTAAACCCGGAGGCAGAGCTTGTAGTGAGCTGAGATCCGGCCATTGCACTCCAGCCCGGCGACAGAGCGAGACTCCGTCTCAAAAAAAAAAAAAAAAAAGAGAAAGCCAATAGGTGCCCAGCCCCTGATGCCCCCAGGCCTAGGCACAGGACACAGGGACCCTGCACCTCTGCTAGCTCAACAGAACAAAATGCCATAAGCAAAAGTGGATCCCCAGCTTCAAGGAGGACTGAGGCCCCATTCCCTGGCTCCCTTCACTGCCCTACACCACTCTGTCTGATGACCAAGCTAAACTGCACCTCTGTGGTAAGAAAAAACGGAGTCTGCCAAATGGGCTAAATATAGCCCTGGCACTTTCAGAGAAAATGATCAATGGGAACTTGCCCTGGGATACCTGGCAGGCTGGGCCCAGCACCCACAGAGAGGAACACAGGGCAAAGGTCCAGGGTGCCGCTGCTCTTCCTGAGAACCATTCCTAGACTGGCTCTGCCCCTCCCACGTCCCCAGTACCTTGAGGAAAGTGAAAGCTGTCCACTTGAGCTCCTCCGTACCCTCGGGAGACTCAATGAGCCCCACGAAGCAAGCTTTCCAGATCTCCAGGACAAAAAGTGGGGTGGGGATATGCTGTGGGAAGAGCCAAGGATGAGGCCTAAGAGGGTGCCCATACCCCGTCATCCTTCTGTGGACTCTAAGGATTTGGCTGGCTCAGAGACTGCATGGCAGAGTCACTGCCCAGCTGTGTGCTGAGAACCAGGGGCGTAAGGTCCAATGACAGAAGTGTGCACGACTAGCACCCACTTTCCATCATGGAGCAGGAGAAACCCCACTTCTCCCAGGAGGACTACAATAATCCTCCCTCCTGCCCCCAACAGGCTGGCCCGCCTTGGGGAGGGGAGAGCCACTTGGCCCCTCCCACCTGCATGCGCTTCACCATCGTCAGCTGCTCCACCAGGGACTGTGTCTCGCCTGTCAGGTTCATGGTGCCCTCGAGCAGGATCACGGCGTGGACGGTGGGGAAGCCGGTCTTGTTCATCTGCTCCGCATGCACAGACAGCATCATGGGGATGCTGAGGGGTCACAAACACAGGGGGCAGTGTTTGGGGGGCCAAAGGTGAAGGTGGAGAGGATGGCACCAGGTGCCACATCTTCCCACCCCAGGGCGTGTCCTCCCTCTCCCTCCACCACCATCCCCCAGGGAGCTGGTACCTCCTAATGAGGGTGCCGCACTGCTCGGCCTGGCTCCGGAGCTGGGGGTTGCTGAGATTGGCCAGGATCTCTCCAAGTTTCAAGAGAGAATGCTCGATGGCAGTCCAGGAAGCTGGCAGAGGGAAAGAAGTGCAGAAACGGGATGGGAAACAGGGGAGAGGGAGCGCCTTGCCCCGAACTCCTCAATTTTGGCACCCCCTTTGGCACATGAAACCACACAGGAAGGCTTTCCCTGAGAATGACAGGGAAGGAGGGGCCTGAGGGCAGCATGCACTGTTTCCAGAAGGGGAGTGGGCACCTAGAGCTGGAAACCCCAGAGACCATTCCCAAAGACCTGACTTCCAAGGGACACAGCCAGCTGACTTCAGAAGGTATGGCATCACACAGGCTCAGGAGAGAGAGGCAGAGGGAGGCCAGAGCCCAGTGGCTGGAACAGGGAGGGTAGCCACAAATCACTCGAGGAGTGGGCGGATCCCAAAGTCCAGTCTTGCAGAGGCTGTCACTCTCCTCTGGGGGAGCTGGGTCCCTAAATGGCCTTCTCATTCTCAACCACTCCCTCATCTAGGCATTGTGCTTGCTGCCCTCCCCTGCTGAAGGCCTCTCACACACCCTCTCTCAAACTCCCACCATGCTCTAAGCTTCTGTTCAAGCCCCAGTTCCTTTAGCAACTCACCCAACTGGTCTAACTCACTGTTCTGTCCTTCCTTAATGCCCACACTCATGGTCTAAGCCATATCAGTTAGCACTGAATTATAAGTTACTTATCCTAGTTACAATTCCAGAGGGTCAAATGATGAACAATGGCACCAACTAGCCCATTAACCTCCATGGAGCATAAAAGGGGAAAAAAGACAAGACCTGAGATCCATTAAAATTCAGTATTCATCCAATTTTCAGCCAATAACATTTATCAAGGGCCCAAGGTAAGGAAGAGGCTGTCAACACAGTCCATTTTTATGTAAAGATTATGTTGTTGGACTTTTCACAGGCAATAAAACACACTTGGGGAAGAAATAAATATACTAGTCTTAAAACAAGCTCTCCAACCAGGTCCTGAAGCCTCGTGAGTAGCCCATTCTAGCATTTTGTTCCTGGAGAACAAGAGATCTGTAGGTGGTCCCAAGCCACTTGGGTTTCAAGGAGCAAGACTATGGCCTTAGGACCCCGTTGCTGGAAATACCGGCATCTTCCCTCCCACCAGGTGATCTGTCTGTTCTCAGGCTCTGGAAAGTACCAACACTTAACATCTGAACTTGAGTCAAGAGGCATATGGTACAACAGGCCCAACAGCAGACAGGCACTGTGTTAAAAGGGGCATTTTAGGTAACATTCAAATATAAGAATCATTTGCTTCCAGACGATGAGTAACATGGAGACAAACACAATAACGGACACCGTGCTTGTCTTGTCCTCTAGTTTTTTCCGCGTCTGTGATGTATTAGTCTTGCTCCCACTAGCAGCTATGCTTGATGAGGGCAGGGACCCTGCCACATGCTCCTTTGGTAGCCCCCCGCCCCCCGCCCGCAGCACCTAGCACAGTGCTGGGCGTACCACAATGCTCAGTAAATACCTGTTGGTTGATTGGCTCGGGTGCCACCCTGCCCAAGTCCCTGGGATGTGTGCAATGCTTATGGGGAGAAAAAAAAGGAAGTGGGATGGTTTCAGATCCTCCTGGAAAGAGGTGGGATGGCATCCTGCCTCTCCCTTCTCAATTAAAGGACCGGCTACGGGAGCAGCGGCAGGTGGGGCTCAGGGGAATCAAGGGACATACAGGCCTCCTCTAGTTTGGCGATGTGCAGCAGGGCCCGGTTCTTGGTGCTGCTGAGGGTTTTCTCCAGGCGCTGAAGGCACATGGCAAGCTGCTTCTCCCCAGCGGCTGGAGTGCCGGCCTCCAGCCCCTCCCGCAGCCGCTCTGCAGAGGCTGCCGTGCAGCGCAGCAGCCAGTGGAGGGCGCTAAGAAGGGCTCGGCACAGTCCGATGCACTCCTCGGCTTTGCCGTGACAGCTACAGGGAAGGATGCAAAATTAGCCTCTGTTCTTCTAATGGCTGAAATCCGACCCACACCAATGTTCCCCAGAGTCCCTGGCACTCCCCTACTAGGGACTAGGGCTGCAAAGCTAGCAAAGTCCTAGGGAAGACGCTTAGCCCCTTTGGCTTCTACTGGACAAGATTTCAAATGAGCTACTCCAGACAGAGAGGAGGCACTCTGTCCTAAGGGAGTAAGAAAAGGAGGGGACGGGTGAGTGTGGATGGGCAGGTGGGGAGAAAAAACATGGGAACCCAGAGTTGGTCTCGGTCTGTGTGCTAGGAGCTGCACCTCGGCACTAAGACAAGGCTAGAACGTTGTGAGCCCCCTTACCCCTGTCCTTACCTCAGACGGTCACAAAACATGTCCATGATGTCTAGCAATGCCTGGACACACAGGTCCCGAGAAAAGTCATCAAACTGTGGAAAGGACAGTGGAGATGCTATGGAATGCCCCCGTCCACCCCCAGGTCTTACATGAGGCAGATGGTGTGTTCAGGACTCCTGCTCCTCTCTCCTCCAACCTTGGGTTCCAGACTCAGCATCCTCAACACTGGACATTGGCTCCCAAGCACCAGCTGCTACTTGCCAGGATCCCCCTCCCATGGAAGGCCAGCAATGCCAGCCAGAGGCATCATGTGCTGCCTATCCAGACTCATGGGTCACAGGATCAGGGCTGTCAAGGTGGGGCCTTGTCTGTCATCCCCAATCTAGCTCCTGAGTGCCTATGGTCATACCTTACTGATGGCTGTGAGGACAGAAGAGTAGGACACCATCTGGAGAGAAGGAAGAAAGATAATCTTTAGGTAACTAGTCTCCTACAGTTGAGAGGAACAAAAACTAAGGCTTCAAGTTGCTGTAGCTCTCCTGAACCTCAATCCCTTCCAGAGGCCCTCTTCAACCCAGGGAAGGAGAGGCAGTGTCACTGTGCACCACCCTGTTCCTGCCTCTGTCAGACTCACTGCAAATGGTATCAGCATAAGCCCATCAAGAAGATGATTTTGGGGATACTCAGAGGCTCCATGTTTCAGGTCAGGTGCGGTGGCTCATGCCTGTAATCCCAGAACTTTGGGAGGCCGAGGTGGGCGGATCATGAGGTCAGGAGTTTGAGACCATCCTGGCCAACATGGTGAAACCCTGTCTCTACTAAAAATATAAAATTAGCTGGGTGTGGTAGCGCGTGCCTGTAATCCCAGCTACTCAGGAGGCTGAGGCAGGAGAATCGCTTGAATCAGGGAGTTGGAGGTTGCAGTGAGCCGAGATTGTGCCACTGCACTCCAGCCTGGACAACAGAGTGAGACGAAAAGAAAGAAGGAAAGAAAGAAACAAGGAAGGAAGGAAGGGAAGGAAGAAAGGAAGGAAAAGAAAGGAAAAGAAAGAAAGAAAGAAAGAGAGAGAGAGAGAGGGAGGGAGGGATGGAGGGAGGAAGGAAGGAGGGAGGAGGGGGAGGGGAGGGGAGGAGGGAGGGGGAGGGGGAAGGGAGGGGGAGGGGAGGGGGAAAGACGGAGTTTCACTGTACAAACTACAAACTTTTTTTTTTTTTTTTTTTGAGACGGAGTCTCGCTCTGTCGCCCAGGCTGCTGGAGTGCCGTGACGGGATCTCGGCTCACTGCAAGCTCCGCCTCCCGGGTTCCCGCCGTTCTCCTGCCTCAGCCTCCCGAGTATTTGGGACTACAGGCTCCTGCCACTACGCCCGGCTAGTTTTTTGTGTATTTTTAGTAGAGACGGGGTTTCACCGTGTTAGCCAGGATGGTCTTGATCTCCTGACCTCGTGATTCGCCCGTCTCGGCCTCCCAAAGTGCTGGGATTACAGGTGTGAGCCTCCGACAAACTCTTAATTGTTCTCCAGAACTTACTCTCTAGGACCCATCCAGGACACCTTCCTTGATCAACCCCAACCTCTGTTACCAAGCTCAAACCCTTCCTCTGTGCTCCCAGTAATCACCTTAGGCTCATCATTACATGGCAGGTGTCTGCAGTCCCCACTAAATCAGAAGCTCCTTGCGGACAAGGATGCTTTTACTCAGTGACCACCACAAACTTGATATTTGTAGAATGAATAAATAAAAACACACCTTTAGCTCAGCATGTCTCAGAGTAGCTTCCAAAGCTGCCCTATCCAATAGAGAAGTCACTAGCCCCATGTGGCTATTTAAATTTAAATTAATTAAAGTTAAATAAAATTTGGCTGGGTGTGGTCGCTCATGCCTATAATCCTAGCACTTTGGGAGGCCAAGGCGGGAAGATCATGAGGTCAGAAGATCAAGACCATCCTGGCTAACACGATGAAACCCCATCTCTACTAAAAATACAAAAAAATTGGCCAGGTGTGATGGCGGGCGCTTGTAGTCCCAGCTACTAGGGAGGCTGGGACAGGAGAATGGCGTGAACTCGGGAGGCGGAGCTTGTAGTGAGCTGAGATCGCGCCACTGCACTCCAGCCTAGGCGACAGAGCAAGAGACTCTGTCTCAAAAAAAAAAAAAAGTTAAATAAAATTTAAAATGCAGTTCTTCAGTCACACTAGCCACATTTCAAGTGCTCCACGGCCACATGCGGCCAGGGGCTTCTGTACTGGACAGGGTAGATAAAGAACATTTCAATCACTGTAGAAAGTCCTGTTGGACCATGCTGCTCTAGAGGTTCTCAGGTTGTTAAGAAATGTCAGGCCAGGTATGGTAGCTCACGCCTGTAATCCCAGCACTTTGGGAGTCCAAGGCGGGTGGATCACGAGGTCAGGAGATTGAGACCATCGTGGCTAACATGGTGAAACCTCGTCTCCACCAAAAATAAATACAAAAAAATTAGCTGGGCATGGTGGCGGGCGCCTGTAGTCCCAGCTCCTCTGGAGGCTGAGGCAGGAGAATGGTGTGAACCTGGGAGGTGGAGCTGGCAGTGAGCCGAGATCGCGCCACTGCACTCCAGCCTGGGCGACAGAGCTAGACTCCATCTCAAAAAAAAAAAAGAAAGAAAGAAATATCGCACACACACCCTGAGCTTGTGTGTGACATAAATTTGACAAACACTAGATTAAACATATACAGAGAACTTTACCACAGAACTTCTCAAAACCAGGGTATACTCATATACAATGAGAATCTCTAAGAAGACTGATGATAAAACAAAGCAATATTCTTTAAACGTATTTGACCAAGGAATCTCATGTACCTAGTATTTCCAAAATACATTTTAGGAAATTCTGCCTGAACAGTAAGTTCCCAGAGGACAGAGATGGTATTGAATTTATATCTGTTTCTCTAGCATCTAGCCCAAGAACTGGTATACAATAGATCCTCAGGAAGTTTTTATTGCTTGGAATAGATAAATTCTACTAACTAGTTGCCTTCTGGAAAAATCTTATCTTAAAATAAATTTCTGTTAGTAAAACCTATTCGTCACCATCATAAGACTGGAGATCTAGTTCAAAATAATTTCTCCTAACAAATTAAACCCTACATAAAATCTTGTCATATTAAAAAAAAATTACAGAATGTTGATAAAATATAAATAATACCATAAAAAATAGTTACAGTGGTATACTCAAAATCAGTGGCAAAGCATACCAAAATACAAAAGCAGGATACAATGACAAAAACTATCAGGACAATCACCTCCTAGGCTGTCTCTGCTGGAGGAGTGGAAGCCTCCAAAGATTTAAGAAGAAAGCTGGCAGCCGGGTGCAGTGGCTTACGCCTGTAATCCCAGCACTTTAGGAGGCCAAGGTGGGCGGATCACGAGGTCAAGAGATCAAGACCATCCTGGCCAACATGGTGAAACCCTGTCTCTATTAAAAATACAAAACTAGCCAGGCGTGGTGGCGCATGCCTGTAATCCCAGCTACTCAGGAGGCTGAGGCAGGAGAATCCCTTGAACCCAGGAGGCAGAGGTTGCAGAGAGCCAAGATCGCACCACTGCATTCCAGCCTGACGATAGAGCGAGACTCTGTCTCAAAAAAAAAAAAAAAAAAAGGAGAGGAAGAAAGCTGTCTGCTCAATCACTTGGATATGGCAAACTTTCTGTCCTGTGCGATTTCCTTCTCACCAGAATACACTGCTCTGTTCAGGCATCTTTCACTAGTACACCTCGGTGAACAGGAGCAAAACAGAGAGGGCTTAAATACAATCAGTGTTCAGAACCACCATGCTGTGAGGCCAGAGCTAGTGTCTGATATCCACCAGAAAGCTGGGAGCCTGCCTGGGCAGGATGACCGTAACGTTCCGGCGAGTGTTTTATTTATAACTGATGTCCCCATAGCAAGTGCTTGGCAAAGAACTGAACCTTGCTGGATACCAACCTGCAGGGGGAGCTAGATGTCCCCACTAAACACTGACCCTCAAATGCCAGGAGAGAAATCCCCAATTCTGCATGTTCTGAGGGATGCCATTCATCAAAATGAATTTACAGTCTTCAAATGCTGAATTCTGTTCAGTAGATTTCTGCTAACTGTATTAATAAAGCACGGCTACTCCAGAGAGCTGAAAATGCTTTCTATATGACGAACTGTTTTACAAAGCAGGAACTGGCCTATTCCAGTCTTAATCATTCTATCACAGTAGCTCTGAACCACCACGGCCCCCAGGGTAGGAGACCCTCTGTGTGGCCACGGCGCTTGTGGCTAGCCCCACCTGACCCCGCAGCTGCTCCCAAATCCTCGCTGCTCTTCTGAATATTCAACATCCCAACTAATCCTAAGTGCCCTCTACTCGCATAACATTGGGCCAAAGAGCCTCTTGACTCTGAAGGAAGAATAAATTACTAATTTTGCACAGTACTTGAGAGGTCACAAAGGTCTTTCATATCTATTTACTTCTCTCTGTTACATCAGCCTCTTTCTTTTTCTTCCCTTTCCCATCAGTGTTTACACATTTCAGGACTTTTCTATTGGTTTGTTTGTTTTTTGAGACAGGGTCTCACTCTGTCACCCAGGCTAGAGTGCAGAGATGCTCCCGGGTTCAAGCTATCCTCCCACCTCAGCCTCCTGAGTAGCTGGGACTACAGGCACACACCACCATGTTTTTTTGTTTTTTTGTTTTTTACTTATTTATTTATTTATTTATTGAGACAGGGTCTTGCTCTGTCGCCCAGGCTGGAGTGCAGTGCCGTGATCTCGGCTCACTGCAACCTCTGCCTCCTGTGTTCACGCCGTTCTCCTGCCTCAGCTTCCCAAGTACCTGGGACTACAGGCGCCCGCCACCACGCCCGGCTAATTTTTTATATTTTTAGTAGAGACAGGGTTTCACCGTGTTAGCCAGGATGGTCACGATCTCCTGACCTCGTGATCCGCCCGCCTCAGCCTCCCAAGTGCTGGGATTACAGGCATGAGCCACCGCACGGGCTAATTTTTTTTTTTTTTTTTTTTTTTTTTTTTTTTTGAGACGGAGTCTCGCTCTGTCACCCAGGCTGGAGTGCAGTGGCCGGATCTCAGCTCACTGCAAGCTCCGCCTCCCGGGTTCACGCCATTCTCCTGCCTCAGCCTCCCAAGTAGCTGGGACTACAGGCGCCTGCCAATGCGCCCGGCTAGTTTTTTGTATTTTTTAGTAGAGACGAGGTTTCACCATGTTAGCCAGGATGGTCTCGATCTCCTGACCTCGTGATCCGCCCGCCTCGGCCTCCCAAAGTGCTGGGATTACAGGCTTGAGCCACCGCGCCCGGCCAATTTTTTTTTTTTGAGACAGAGTCTCACTCTGTTGCCCAGGCTGGAGTGCAGTGGCACAATCTCGGCTCACTGCAACCTCTGCCTCCCAGGTTCAAGCGATTCTTCTGCCTCAGCCTCCTGAGTAGCTGGGACTACAGGCACATGCCACCATGCCCGGCTAATTTTGGTATTCTTAGTAGAGACGGGGTTTCACTATGTTGGCCAGGCTGGTCTCGAACTCCTGACCTCATGATCCACCCGCCTCGGCCTCCCAAAGTGCTGGGATTACAGGCATGAGCCACCGTGCCCAGCTACCTAACTTTTGTATTTTTTGTAGAGATGGGGTTTTGCCATGTTGTCCAGGCTGGTCTCAAATTCCTGGTCAAGTGAGCTGCCCACCCACCTGGGCCTCCCAAAGTCCTGGGATTAGAGGTATGAGCCTGGCCTAATTTATTCTATTTTAAAAAGAGCTTCCTGTAGACCCCACACTTCCATTTAACCACCACTCCATCTCTACTGCTCTTCACATATATAAAAGTTCTTTTTTTTTCAATTTTACTTTTTTTTTTTTTTTTTGAGATGGATTCTCACTCTGTTGCCCAGGTGGAGCAGTGGCATGATCTCAGCTCACTGCAACCTCCGCCTCTTGGGTTCAAGCAATTCTCCTGCTTCAGCCTCCTGAGTAGCTGGGATTACAGGCATGCACTACCACATCTGGCTTATTTTTGTATTGGTAGAGACGGGATTTCACCATGTTGGCCAGGCTGGTCTTGAACTCCTAACCTCATGATCCACCCCCTCGGCCTCCCAAAGTGCTGGGATTACAGGCATGAGCCACTAAACCCCGCCTTTTTAATTTTACTTTTTTAGTAGAGCCGGAGTCTATGTTGTTTAGGCTGAGCTCGAACTCCTCACCTCAAGTGATCCTCCTACCTCGACCTCAAACAATGCTGGGATTACAGGTGTGAGCCACCAGACCCGGACAACATAAGAGTTTTCTACATACTCTGGCTCTACCTGCACACTCTCCATTGACTATTCAACCCACTCCAATCACTTCTGTCCTGACCACTCTATGAATCTTCTTAAGGTCATCGACAAACTCTTCATGTTAAACCCAATGGATCCTTCTCTCTTCTGATCTTATCTGACTTCCCAGCAGCATCCGACCCCTTGAAACCCTCCCTCATCCCTCAGTCCTCTCTTGGCTTTTCTTGGTAACACTCACTTTTCTTCCCGACTCTCTGGCCCCTTCTCTTCAGACTCCTATGAGGGTTTATCCTCCTAAGTGTGTTCCTTAAATGAAATTGGTTCCTCAGGAAATTGGGTGTAGTCACTTCTTTGCTCACTCTCCCTGCTCTCTCTACACAATCTCATCCATACCTATAGCTTTGATTACCATCAGTAGCTAGTGACTTCTAAACCAAAAGCTCCACTCTAGAACTCTCCTTTTGAGTATCAGACACCTATGTTCAACTGCCTTCCAAGTATCCTCTTTTTGATACCCCACATAGGCACCTTAAATTGAAAAGGCCGAGATCAAACATGTTATCCTCACCCACATCCCAGCCCTACTCCACTCTTCCGCTGTCTCATGACCCATCAGGTATCTAGTGTCCAAACCAGAAACCTAAGCGTTATCCTTGACCCATTCTCCTCGCACTCCCCTCATCCCATCAATCAAATCATTTCAATGCCACTTCCCAAACTGTTCTTAAATTCATCATTTTTCTTCTGCTGCCACTTCCCAATTTTGTGCTAGTATCATCTCTCACCTGAAGTACACAACAAGAGCCTAAATCAGGGGTTGGAAAACTACAGCCTGCAAGTCCAATCTGGCTCATCACCATTTTTCTATTAGAACACAGCTATACCCATTTATTGACAGATGGGCTATAGATAGTTTTGAGCTGTAATGACGAAACAGTGATGAGAGAGACCATGCAGTCTGCAAAGCTGAAAATACTTACTATCTGGTCCTTTAAAGACAAAATATGCCAGACTCAATGATCTCCCTGTCTTCTGTATTACCTCCCTCCAACTCGTTCTTCAAACTATAACCAGAGTGATCTTTCTAAAATTAATCCACAAATTTCTGTAATTAATCTATAAAGTCAAGGAACTCTTGATTACAATATAATAGGATTTTTATGGGAACTTAATGAATTGATTCTAAAATTTGTCTGGAAATGAAATGTCTGAAAACAATCAAAAAATTTTTGAAAAATAAAGAAACTAAGGGAAGATTTGTCCACCAAGGTATCAAAACATACTATAAAGCTATAATAAAGTTCTGGTGCAAAAAAAAAGAGAAAGAGGCCAGGCGCGGTGGCTCACGCCTGCAGTCCCAGCACTTTTGGAGGCTGAGGCAGGCGGATCACAAGGTCAGGAGTTCAAGACCAGCCTGGCCAAGATGGTAAAACCCTGTCTCTACTAAAAATACAAAAATTAGCTGGGCGTGGTGGTGCGCACCTGTAATCCCAGCTACTTGGGAAGCTGAGGCAGAGAACTGCTTGAACCCAGGAGGCAGAGGTTGGAGTGAGCCAAGATCGTGCCACTGCACTCCAGCCTGGGAGACACAGTGAGACTCCCTCTCAAAAAACAAAAAAAAAAAAAAGAGAGAGAGAGAGAAAGATACCAGTGAAATACATAGGGTATCAAAAAATGGACCCTTGTGTACAAGAGAATTTAGAATTTAAGATATGACAAAGAATGGCCTATTCAATAAAGATAGTTGAGCCATTATCTATCTGTTTGAACAAATAATAAATGTGGATCCCATCTTCATACCACAATAAATTTTAAATGGCTTGAACAAAGTAAATACAAAAAATAAAAGTCAAGTGTTGTCAGAAATTAGAGAATATATTTTCATTTTATTTTATTTTTTATTTTGAGATAGGATCTCACTCTGTCACCCATGCTAAAATGCAGTGGCGCGATCTCAGCTCACTGCAACCTCTGCTTCCCAGCCTCAGCCTCCTGTGTAACTGGGACTACGGGCTCAAGCCATGAACTACCGGCTTTTTTTTTTTTTTTTTGAGATGGAGTCTCGCTCTGTTGCCGAGGCTGGAGTGCAGTGGCGTGATCTCAGCTCAGTGCAACCTCCACCTCTTGGGTTCAAGCAATTCTCCTGCCTCAGCCTCCCAAGTAGCTGAGACTACAGGCACCCACCTCCATGCCCAGCTAATTTTTTTTTTGTATTTATAGTAGAGACGGGGTTTCACCATGTTAGCCAGGATGGTCTCAATCTCCTCAACTTGTGATCCGCCCGCCTCAGCCTCCCAGAGTGCTGGGACTACAGGCGTGAGCCACCGCGCCTAGCCTAATTTTTTTTTTTTTTTTTTTTTTTTTTGAGGCGGAGTCTCGCTCTGTCTCCCGGACTGGAGTGCAGTGGCCGGATCTCAGCTCACTGCAAGCTCCGCCTCCCGGGTTTACGCCATTCTCCTGCCTCAGCCTCCCGAGTAGCTGGGACTACAGGCGCCCGCCACCTCGCCCAGCTAGTTTTTGTATTTTTAGTAGAGACGGGGTTTCACCGTGTTAGCCAGGATGGTCTCGATCTCCTGACCTCGTGATCCGCCCGTCTCGGCCTCCCAAAGTGCTGGGATTACAGGCTTGAGCCACCGCGCCCGGCCGCCTAATTTTTTAATTGTTTGTAGAGACAGGGTTTTGCCATGTTGCAAAAAGCTGGTCTTGAACTCCTGAGCTCAAAGCAACCTGCCCGCCTCCGCCCCCCAAAGTGCTGGGATTACAGGTATGAGCCAAAACACCCGGCCAAGAGAATATATTTAAATCTCTGAAGCAGGAAAGTCTTTAAGCTGACAAAAGCCCAGTAAGGGAAAAAAAGGATAAAACTGACAAAAACATAAAAAATTTCTGCATACTAAGAAAAAAAATTACAGGAGGTTCTCCTGTCCAGCCCACCACCCCTGGACTGTCCCTGCATATAAGTTCCCCCTAGCAAAACCCTATGTGGCATCTGCTGTCTTCAGGTCCCTTCAGCCTCTTGAACCTGGTGCCACCCCAAGCAAATAGGGGTCCAGCACAACAATTGGTGAGCCAGTCAGGAGGCTGTGGAGAAAATCCCATCAGTCTGAGACAATGAGATCCGAGAAGGGGAAATCCAAAGGGAAAATCTCATTATTAACAACAACAGGCTGGGTGTGGTGGCTCACGCCTATAAACCCAGTACTTTGGGAGGCCAAGGCGGATGGATCACCTGAGGTCAGGAGTTCAAGACCAGCCTGGCCAACATGGTGAAACCCTGTCTCTACTAAAAATATAAAAATTAGCTGGGCGTGGTGGCAGGCGCCTATAATCCCAGCTATTTGGGAGGCTGAGGCAGCAGAATCCTTTGAACCTAGGAGGCGGAGTTGCAGTGAGCTGAGATTGTGCCATTGCACTGCAGCCTGGACAACAAGAGTGAAACTCCATACATCTCAAAAATTTTTTTTAAAAAATTAGATTTAAAAAGTGATATAAAACTCAAAAGCATATATAACAAATAAGGATAAGGCCGGGCGCGGTGGCTCAAGCCTGTAATCCCAGCACTTTGGGAGGCTGAGACGGGCGGATCACGAGGTCAGGAGATCGAGACCATCCTGGCTAACACGGCGAAACCCCGTCTCTACTAAAAATACAAAAAATTAGCCGGGCGAGGTGGCGGGCGCCTGTGGTCCCAGCTACTCAGGAGGCTGAGGCGGGAGAATGGCTTGAACCCGGGAGGCGGAGGTTGCAGTGAGCTGAGATCCGGCCACTGCACTCCAGCCTGGGCGACAGAGCGAGACTCCGTCTCAAAAAAAAAAAAAAAAAAAAAAACAAATAAGGATTACAAGAGGATTATATTAAATGACACTTAAAAATCAGTAAAAGCTGGGCACGGTGGCTCAAGCCTGTAATCCCAGCACTTTGGAGGCCGAGACGGGCGGATCACGAGGTCAGGAGATCGAGACCATCCTGGCTAACACGGTGAAACCCCGTCTCTACTAAAAAATACGAAAAACTAGCCAGGCGACGTGGCGGCGCCTGTAGTCCCAGCTGCTCGGGAGGCTGAGGCAGGAGAATAGCGGGAACCTGGGAGGCGGAGCTTGCAGTGAGCTGAGATCTCGCCACTGCACTCCAGCCTGGGCGACAGAGCAAGACTCTGTCTCAAAAAAAAAAAAAAAGTCAGTAAGAATTCTGGTTGGGCACGGTGGCTCACGCCTGTAATCCCAGTACTTTGGGAGGCCAAGGCGGGTGGATCACGAGGTCAGGAGATTGAGCCATCCTGGCTAACACAGTGAAACCCCGTCTCTACTAAAAATACAAAAATTAGCCAGGTGTGGTGGTAGGCACCTGTAGACCCAGCTACTCGGGAGGCTGAGGCAGGAGAATGGCATGAAGCTGGGAGGCAGAGCTTGCAGTGAGCCGAGATCACGCCACTGCACTCCAGCCTGGCGACAGAGCAAGACTCTGTCTCAAAAAAAAAAAAAAGTCAGTAAGAATTCTGGTTGGGCACGGTGGCTCACGCCTGTAATCCCAGTACTTTGGGAGGCCAAGGCGGGTGGATCACGAGGTCAGGAGATTGAGCCATCCTGGCTAACACAGTGAAACCCCGTCTCTACTAAAAATACAAAAATTAGCCAGGTGTGGTGGTAGGCACCTGTAGACCCAGCTACTCGGGAGGCTGAGGCAGGAGAATGGCATGAAGCTGGGAGGCAGAGCTTGCAGTGAGCCGAGATCACGCCACTGCACTCCAGCCTGGGCAACAGAGCAAGACTCTGTCTCAAAAAAAAAAAAAAAAAAAAAAAAAATCAGTAAGAACCTTTTTTGGGGTGATGAAAATGTTCTAAATTGATTGTGATGATGTTTGCCCAACTCAGTGAATATACTAAAAACTAGGGTGCCAAGAGTAGTAACTCATGCCTGTTTATCTCAACACTTTGGGAGGCTGAGCCAGGAGGATAACTTGAGTCCAGGAGTTTGAGACCAGCCTGGGCAACTAAACCCTTCTCTACAAAAAATTAAAAACATTAGCCAGATGTGGTGGTCCCTAACTGTAGTCCCAGGTACTAAGAGGGCTAAAGTGGGAGGACAGCTTGAGCCAGGGAGATCAAGCCTGCAGTAAGCCATGATTGTGCTATTGTACTCCAGCCTGGGCAAAGGAGTGAGACCCCATCTCTGGAGAAACCCTGTCTCTACTAAAAACACAAAGATTAGCCGGGCGTGGTGGCACCCGCCTGTAGTCCCAGCTACTTGGGAGGCTGAGGCAGGAGAATGGCTGAAAACCAGGAGGCAGAGGTTGCAGTGAGCCAAGATCACACAGCTGTACTCCAGTCTAGATGAAGGAGTGAGATTCTGTCTCACACACACACAAAAAAAGCCGTAACAAAAAAAAAATCGAAAAATAGGCAAATGATATATTTATTTGTGTATTTATGAATACATAAATTATATATTAATAAATACATAGGCCTGGAGCAGTGGCTCACGCCTGTAATCCCAGCACTTTGGGAGGCCAAGGCAGCTGGATCATTTGAGGTCAGGAGTTTGAGAACAGCCTCGCTAACATGGATAAACCCTGTCTCTACTAAAAATACAAAAATTATCTGGGCATGGTGGTGCATGCCTGTAATCCCAGCTACTCGGGAGGCTGAGGCAGGAGAATTGCTTGAACCCGGGAGGCAGAGGTTGCCCGTCACTGCCTGGGCGACAGAGGGAGATTCCAAAAAAAAAGAAAGAAGAAGGAAAGGAAAGGAAAGGAAAGGAAAGGAAAGGAAAAAGGAAAGGAAAGGAAAAAGGAAAGGAAAGGAAAAAGGAAAGGAAAGGAAAAGGAAAGGAAAGGAAAGGAAAGGAAAGGAAAGGAGGAAGGAAGGAAGGAAGGAAAGAGAAAGAAAGAAAGAAAAGAAAGAAAAGAAAATGCACATTATAATATGATATAATTATTTGCCTCTGGAAAAAGTTTTAAAAGATTCTATCCAGTGTTGGCAAAGGTGTGGGGAAATACTGTGAGACATTGTGGATGGGGTATAACCTAATCCAGTCATTTTTAGGGGGATATTTGCAGGATCTACTATAATTTAGTATGTATACATTCTTCAAATCACATATTCCACTGTGAGGTATCTACCCTAGAGAAATACTTCCAGACATGCAGACAGGTTAGGTATAAGGATATTCAGTGAAACATTGATTATAACAGTAAAAAATTACAAACAACCTAAATTAAAGTACATATGGGCTGGGCCAGGCACAGTGGCTCACACCTGTAATCCCAGCACTTTAGGAGGCCAACACGGGCAGATCACTTGAGGTCAAAAGTTTGAGACCAGCCTGGCCAACATGGTAAAACCCTGTCTCTACTAAAAATTTAAAAATCGGCCAGGTGTGGTGGTGCATGCCTGTAATCCCAGCTACTTGGGAGGCTGAGGCAGGAGAATCACTTGAACCCTGCAGCGGGGACAGGAGGAGGTTGCAGTGAGCCAAGATCAAGCCACTGCTCTCCCACCTGGGCGACAGAGCAAGACTTCATCTCAAAAAAAAAAAAAAAAGTACATATGGTGTATTATGTAGCAGTGGTTTAGGGGTGAGTCCCATGGCTCACGCCTATAATCCCAACACTCTGGGAGGCCAAGGTGGGCAGATTGAGCTCAGGTGTTCAGGATGAGCCTGAGCAACAAGGCGAACCCTTGTCTCTACAAAAAATGAAAAAATTGGCTGGGGGTTTTGGCGTGCACCTGTAGTCCGAGCTACCTGGGGGGCTGAGGCAGGAGGATGGCTTGAACCAAGGAGGTCAAAGCTGCAGTGAGCCACTATTGTGCCACTACACTCCAGCCTGGGCAACAGAGCAAGGATCCTGACTCTAAATTTTTTTTTTTTTTGAGACAGAGTCTTGCTCTGTCACCCAGGCTGGAGTGTAGTGGTTCGATCTTGGCTCACTGGAACCTCTACCTCCCGGATTCAAGCCATTCTCCTGCCTCAGCCTCCTGAGTAGCTGGGACTGCAGGTGCGTGCCACCATGCCCGGGTAATTTTTACCATGTTAGCCAGGATAGTCTTGATCTCCTGACCTCGTGATCCACCCGCCTCAGCCTCCCAAATTGCTGAGATTACAGGCGTGAGCCATCGTGCCCAGCCTCTAAAAAAATTTTTTAATAAAAAAAAAATCTATGTATCAACTGAGAAATACTATTCAGCAATTAAAAATAAGAAGAATGGGGCCAGGCATGAGTGGATCACACCTGTAATCCCAGCACTTTGGGGGCCAAGGCAGGAGGATCGCTTGAGCCCAGGAGTTTGAGACCAGCCTGGGCAACAAAGTGAGACCCCATCTCTACAAAAATGTAAAAATTACCAGCCCGGGCAACATAGAAAGATCCCGTCTTTACAAAAAATTTAAAAATTAGCCAGGCATGGTGGTGAATGACTATAGTCCCAACTCCTTGGGAACCTGAGGTAGGAGGATTACTTGAGCCCATCAGGACGAGGCTACAGTAAGTTGTGATCCTGCCACTGCACACGCCAGCCTGGGTAACAGAGCAAAACCCTGTTTCAAATTAAAATTAAATAAATAAAAAGAATGTACTACTAACATATACAACATAAATAATAAATCTCAAAAACATTTATGTTAAACAAAAGACAGTCTAAGGCCGGGCGCGGTGGCTCAAGCCTGTAATCCCAGCACTTTGGGAGGCCGAGGCGGGCGGATCACGAGGTCAGGAGATCGAGACCATCCTGACGAACACTGTGAAACCCCGTCTCTACTAAAAAATACAAAAAACTAGCCGGGCGAGGTGGCGGGCGTCTGTAGTCCCAGCTACTCGGGAGGCTGAGGCAGGAGAATGGCGTGAACCCGGGAGGCGGAGCTTGCAGTGAGCTGAGATCCGGCCACTGCACTCCAGCCCGGGCGACAGAGCAAGACTCCGTCTCAAAAAAAAAAAAAAAAAGACAGTCTAAGAAATATATCCCATCTGACTACATTGCTATGAAATCCAAATAAAGGCAATTGTGGAAGAAGCGAGTGGACTAGAAAGCAGTAAAAGGGAACTTTCTGAGAGACCAGAAATGTTCTGTATCTTATTTTGGATGCTGGTGAAATGGGTATATATAATTGCTAAAACTCACTGAATAGGCCAGGTGCGGTGGCTCACACTTGCAATCCCAGCACTTTGGGAGGCCGAGGCAGGTGGATCACAAGGTCAGGAGTTCGAGACCAGCCTGACCAACATGGTGAAACCCCATCTCTGCTAAAAATACAAAAAACTTGCCAGGCATGGTGGGGGACACCTGTAGTCCCAGCTACTCGGGAGGCTGAGGCAGGAGAATAGCTTGAACCTGGAAGTCGGAGGTTGGAGTGAGCTGAGATCGCCCCACTGTACTCCAGCCCAGGCAACAGAGCGAGACTCCATCTCATAAAAAAAAAAAAACAAAAAAAAAACCCTCACTGAATTGATCTTAAGATCTTGTATGTTCTTTTTGAGATGAAGTTTCGCTCTTGTTGCCCAAACTGGAGCACAGTGGGGCGATCTCAGTTCACTGCAACCTCCGCCTCCCAGGTTCAAGCAATTCTCCTGCCTCAGCCTCCCGAGTAGCTGGGATTACAGGTGCCCGCCACCACACCTGGCTAATTTTTGTATATTCAGTAGAGATGGGGTTTCATCATGTTGACCAGACTGGTCTTGAACTTCTGACCTCAGGTGATCCACCCATCTTGGCCTCCCAAAGTGCTGGGATTACAGGATTGAGCCACTGCACCTGGCCCAAGATCTCTGCATGTTATTCTATGTTAATTAAAATACGTATATCTTTAAGGAAGTCTTGTCATATGACTCCTCCACTTAACACCCTTTAAATGATTACTTGTCACCCTAAAAATAAAGCCCAAATTCCTTAGCATCACTCAAAAGTCTTTTATGACCTTATTGTTCTCTCTCTCTAAACCACTCTCCTCCTTAAAGTGCCAGCCTAGCAGTTCTAAAGGTATGGTCCAGGAACTCCTCAGGGTCCCCAAGACCTTTCAGGGGGTCTAGGAAGTCAAAATTATTTTAAAAATACTACTAAGATACTGTTTACCTTTTTGCTCTTTTTCTCTCACAATTGTACAGTGGATTATCCCGGAGGCTCCATAACATGTGATGATATTATATTATTAAATGCATCAACAATTGAAATGCATCAACAACTATATAACTTAGTCATGGATATTTTCCAAATTACCAATTCATGATGTGACAAAAATCATGCATAGATAAAAGATCTATTCAAGGTACAACAAAAAGAGATCAATTAATTTTATTTCATTTTATTTTTTATTGAGACAGAGTCTTGCTCTGTCGCCCAGGCTGGAGTACAGTGGCATGATGTCGGCTCACTGTAGGCTCCACTTCCTGGGTTCAAGCGATTCTCCTGCCTCAGCCTCCGAGTAGCTGGGATTACAGGTGCCCGCCACCACACCTGGCTAATTTTTGTATATTCAGTAGAGATGGGGTTTCATCATGTTGACCAGACTGGTCTTGAACTTCTGACCTCAGGTGATCCACCCATCTTGGCCTCCCAAAGTGCTGGGATTACAGGATTGAGCCACTGCACCTGGCCCAAGATCTCTGCATGTTATTCTATGTTAATTAAAATACGTATATCTTTAAGGAAGTCTTGTCATATGACTCCTCCACTTAACACCCTTTAAATGATTACTTGTCACCCTAAAAATAAAGCCCAAATTCCTTAGCATCACTCAAAAGTCTTTTATGACCTTATTGTTCTCTCTCTCTAAACCACTCTCCTCCTTAAAGTGCCAGCCTAGCAGTTCTAAAGGTATGGTCCAGGAACTCCTCAGGGTCCCCAAGACCTTTCAGGGGGTCTAGGAAGTCAAAATTATTTTAAAAATACTACTAAGATACTGTTTACCTTTTTGCTCTTTTTCTCTCACAATTGTACAGTGGATTATCCCGGAGGCTCCATAACATGTGATGATATTATATTATTAAATGCATCAACAATTGAAATGCATCAACAACTATATAACTTAGTCATGGATATTTTCCAAATTACCAATTCATGATGTGACAAAAATCATGCATAGATAAAAGATCTATTCAAGGTACAACAAAAAGAGATCAATTAATTTTATTTCATTTTATTTTTTATTGAGACAGAGTCTTGCTCTGTCGCCCAGGCTGGAGTACAGTGGCATGATGTCGGCTCACTGTAGGCTCCACTTCCTGGGTTCAAGCGATTCTCCTGCCTCAGCCTCCTGAGTAGCTGGGATTACAGGTGCGCACCACCACGTCTGGCTAATTTTTTGTATTTTTATTTTTTTATTTTTATTTTTATTTTTATTATTTTTTTTGAGACGGAGTCTTGCTCTGCCACCCAGGCTGGAGTGCAGTGGCCGGATCTCAGCTCACTGCAAGCTCCACCTCCCGGGTTTATGCCATTCTCCTGCCTCAGCCTCCCGAGTAGCTGGGACTACAGGCGCCCGCCTCGTCGCCCGGCTAGTTTTTTGTATTTTTAAGTAGAGACAGGGTTTCACCGTATTAGCCAGGATGGTCTCGATCTCCTGACCTCGTGATCCGCCCGTCTCGGCCTCCCAAAGTGCTGGGATTACAGGCTTGAGCCACCGCGCCCGGCCAATTTTTTGTATTTTTAGTAGAGATAGAATTTCACCATGTTGACCAGGCTGGTCTCGAACTCCTGATCTCAGATGATCCACCCACCTCAGCCTCCCAAAGCACTGGGATTACAGGCAGTAGCCACCACACCCGGCCAATAATTTTTTTCTTTTTTTTTTGAGACAGAGTCTCGCTGTGTCGCCCAGGCTGGAGTGTAGTGGCCGGATCTCAGCTCACTGCAAGCTCCGCCTCCCGGGTTTACACCATTCTCCTCCCTCAGCCTCTAGAGTAGCTGGGACTACAGGCGCCCACCACCTCGCCCGGCTAGTTTTTTATATTTTTTAGTAGAGACAGGGTTTCACTGTGTTAGCCAGGGTGGTCTCGATCTCCTGACCTCGTGATCCGCCCGTCTCGGCCTCCCAAAGTGCTGGGATTACAAGCTTCAGCCACCGCGCCCGGCCAGTAATTTTTTTTTTAATATTTGAAGAAATTTATTCTGAGTCAAATATGAGTAACCATGGCCCTTCCGGAGGTCCTGGAAACATGTGCCCAAGGTAGTCAGGTGCAGCTTGGTTTTATCCATTTTAGGGAGGCATGAAATCAAATACAATCAAATATATTTAAGAAAAGTCTCAAAATTTTTAAGAATGTAAAGGGGTACTGGGACCGGGCACAGTGGCTCATACTCATAACCCCAGCACTTTAGGAGGACAAGATGGGAGGACTACTTGAGGCCAAGAGTTCAAGACCAGACTCGGTAACATAGTGAGACCCCATTTCTACAAAAAATACAAAAAAAGAAAAGGAGAAAAAAATAAAAGAAAAAGGAGTCCTGAGAACAAACTCCTTTTCTCTAGCCATACCAAATTATTTTCAGTTCCTGAACAACATTATGTGAGTTTTGCCGCCCACCCTGTGCATATGCTTTTCTCTGCTTTGCACACACACTCTCCTCAATGTGCCTGGCTAACTCCTACTCAACTTTCAGGTCTTGGTTTAAATATCACTTCCTCCACAAAGCCTTCCTTGATTGTTCAGACTGGACTGGGTGCCTTTGCCATGTATTCCCAAAGCAAGGACAGTCCCAACTTAACAATGGTTCACCTTACAATTTTTCGACTTTATTTTTTTATTTATTTTATTTTATTTTATTGTTTGAGACGGAGTCTCGCTCTGTCATCAGACTGGAGTGCAGTGGCACAATCTTGGCTTACTGCAACCTCTGACTCCCTGGTTCAAGAGATTCTCCTGCCTGAGCCTCCCAAGTAGCTGGGATTACAGGCACTCGCCACAATGCCCAGCTAATTTTTGTATTTTTAGTAGAGACAGGGTTTCACCGTGTTGTCCAGGAGGGTCTCGATCTCCTGGCCTGGTGATCCGCCCACCTCGGCCTCACAAACTGCTGGGATTACAGGTGTGAGCCACTGTGCCCCGCCTTAATTTTTCGACTTTATGATGGTGTAAAAAAGATACACGTTCAAGCTGGGCACGGTGGCTTAAGCCTGTAATCCCAGCACTTTGGGAGGCTGAGGCAGATGGATCACTTGAGGTCAGGAGTTCGAGACCAGTCTGGCCAACATGGTGAAACACTGTCTCTACTGAAAATACAAAACTTAGCTAGGTGTGGTGGTGCACCCCTGTAATCCCAGCTACTCAGGAGGCTAAGGCAGGAGAACTGCTTGAGCTCAGGAGATGGAGGTTGCAGTGAGCCAAGATCGTGCCACTGCACTCCAGCCTGGGGGAGTTTTTTGAAACTCCATCTCAAAAAAAAAAAAGAGAGATATGCATTTAGGTCAGGCACGGTGGCTGATGCCTATAATCCCAACACTTTTGGAGGCCAAGGTGAGCGGATCACCTGAGGTCAGGAGTTCGAGACCAGCCTGGCCAACATGGTAAAACCCCATCTCTACTAAAACCATAAAAATTAGCTAGGTGTGGTGATGCATGCTTGTGGTCTCAGCTACCTGGGAGACTGAAGCAGCAGAATCACTTGAGCCCAGGAGGTGGAGGTCGCAGTGAGCAGAGATCACGCCACTGCACTCCACCCTGGGTGACAGAGTAAGACCGTGTCTCAAAAAAAAATATGAGATATGCATTCAGTAGAAATTGTACTTCAAGTGCTCATACATGTAAGCCATTATCCTCAGTGAAATAACTCAGAGATAGAAAGTCAAGGAGGTTGCAGTGAGCTGAGATCACGCCATTGCACTCCAGCCTGGGAGACTCCATCTCAATAAAAAAAGAAAGTCAAATACCACATATTCTCACTGATAAATGGGAGCTACATAACGGGTGCACATACAGAGTGAACTAATAGACACTGGAGAATATAAAAGGTGGGAAGGTGGGAGTGGGGTAAGGGTTGAAAAATTACTTATTGGGGCCGGGCGCGGTGGCTCAAGCCTGTAATCCCAGCACTTTGGGAGGCCGAGACGGGTGGATCACGAGGTCAGGAGATCGAGACCATCCTGGCTCACACGGTGAAACCCCGTCTCTACTAAAAAATACAAAAAACTAGCTGGGCGAGGTGGCGGGCGCCTGTGGTCCCAGCTACTCAGGAGGCTGAGGCAGGAGAATGGCGTGAACCCGGGAGGCGGAGCTTGCAGTGAGTTGAGATCCGGCCATTGCACTCCAGCCTGGGCGACAGAGCGAGACTCCATCTCAAAAAAAAAAAAAAGAAAAGAAATCTGCACTTCTGGCTGGGTGTGGTGGCTCACGCCTATAATCCCGGCACTTTGGGAGGCCAAGGAGGGTGAATCACCTGAGGTCAAGAGTTCAAGACCAGCCTGACCAACATGGAGAAACCCAGTCTCTACTAAAAATATAAAATTAGCCAGACGTAGTGGTATGCACCTGTATTCCCAGCTACTTGGGAGGCTGAGGCAGGAGAATCACTTGAACCTGGGAGACGGAGGTTGCAGTAAGCCAAGATCGCACCACACTGCACTCTAGCCTGGCGATGGAGCAAGACTCTGCCTCAATCAATCAATCAATCAATCAATAAAAAATAAGGACAGGCGCAGTGGCTCATGCCTGTAATCCCAACACTTTGGGAAGCCAAGGCGGGTGGATCACCTGAAGTCAGGAGTTCGAGACCAGTCTGGCTAAAACAGTAAAACCCCATCTCTACTAAAAATACAAAAATTATCTAGGTGTGGTGGCGGGCACCTGTAATCCCAGCTACTCAGGAGGCTGAGGTAGGAGAATCACTTGAACCTGGGAGGTGGAGGTTGCAGTGAGCCGAGATCAAGCCATTGCACTATAGCCTGGGCAACAAGAGTGAAACTCCATCTCAATAAACAAACAAACAACAAACAGGCTTTGTGTTTGATGATTTTCCCAACTGTAAGCTAGAGTGTTCTGAGCACATTTAAGGTAGGCAGATGGCCGGGCATGGTGGCTTACACTTGTAATCCCAGCAATTTGAGAGGCCGAGGTAGGCAGATCACAAGGTCAGGAGTTCGAGACCAGCCTAGCCAATATAATGAAACCCTGTCTCTACTAAAAATACAAAAATTAGCCAGGTATGGTGGCAGGCACCTGTAGTCCCAGCTACTCGGGAGGCTGAGGCAGGAGAATTGCCTGAACTCAGGAGACAGAGGTTGCAGTGAGCTGAGGTCACACCACTGCACTCCAGCCTGGGTGATAGAGCAAGACTCTGTCTCAAAAAAGTGGTAGGTAGATGACCTTTGGCAAGTTATGTGTATTAAGTACATTTTCAACTTATGAGTGGTATATCAGCAACATCACCCCATTGTAAGTTGAGGAGGATCTGTACTCTATTCTAACCTTTACCATAAACCCATCTAGTGACTGCTTATTTACATGTCTATATTACCCACTAAATTATCTGTGTACTGGCATCAAGTCTTGTTCACAGCTATGTCCCCAGGGGCTAGCACTGTCTGGCACATAAAAGTATTCATGAGGCCAGGCGCGGTAGCTCACACCTGTAATCCCAGCACTTTGGGAGGCTGAGGTGGGCGGATCATGAGGTCAGGAGATAGAGACCATCCTGGCTAACATGGTGAAACCCTGTCTCTACTAAAAAAAAAAAAAAATACAAAAAATCAGCCGGGCGTGGTGGCAGGCTCCTGTAGTCCCAGCTACTCGGGAGTCTGAGGCAGGAGAACCCAGGAGGCGAAGCTTGCAGTGAGCCAAGATTGCACCACTGCACTCCAGTCCGGGCGACAGAGTGAGACTCCATCTCAAAAAAAAAAAAAAAAATTCATGAGTATTTGTTGCTAGAACAAGTGAATGTAATCCTATTTTTCTTTTGGTGGTGGTTATTTTTAAGAGATGGAGTCTTGTTCTGTTGCCCAGGCTGGAGTGCAGTGGCACAATCAGTGCTCACTGTAGCCTCGAACTTCTGGCCTCAAGCAATCCTCCCACCCCAGCTTTCTGAGTAGGCGGGGCCACAGGCCTGTGCTACCTGCTACTACTACCAGTAGAATAAGTGAATGTAATATTCATCACAACAAATGAAGTATTATTATTTATGAGAACACTGAAACTCAGTGAAATGATCTGTTCAAACAAATTCATCTAGAAAGCGTAAGCTGACAATTGTAAAACTGCACCCCAAATTTTGTTTGTTTGTTTGTTTGTTTCCTGAGACAGGGTCTCACTCTGTTGCTCTGGCTGGACTGCAGTGGCAGGATCATGGCTCACTGTAGCTTGACCTCCCAGGGCTCTGGTGATCCTCCCACCTCAGCCTTCCAAGTAGCTAGGACTACAGGGGCACCACCACGCAGGGCTAATTATTTGTATTTTGGGGTAGAGACTGGGTTTTGCCATGTTACCCAGGCTGGTCTCAAACTCCTGGGCTCAAGCAATCTGCCTGCTTCAGCCTCCCACAATGCTGAGATTACAGTAATAAACCATTGGGGTCCAAACACACTTCAAGTTTTTTACCCCCAAAACTCTCACTTCTTGGTGGGGGTTTTGGGGGAGCTTACCTGGGAACTAATGGCATACTTTAGGTAGGACAAGATGAGAGGATTGGGGGATAGTCCAATCATGGCCTGCTCTAGTAATGCATCTGCAAGAGGAATAACAAAACACGACTGAGTGATTACAACTTCTTTAGGTTTATCCCTCCCATCTTTCTTTCCCAGTTCACTTGAGACCTGCCAGGTTGAGAATGTCCCAGGTGGCTCCTTTAGGAAAGAATTTCTTCATGTTGATTGCCCATTGGTAGTCACTCCAACGCTCCTTCCAGGCTTGCAAAATGGCTTGCTTCAGGTTGACCACCTTCATGATTTCACTCTGAGCAGGTGGCAGCTGTGGCGGCCAACTTTGAGGTGAAAGAAGTGGAGCTAAAGAAAAGGACACGATGTTCGAAGGAGAACCGGGGAAGGCAGAATTAAATAGAAAGGAGAAGATGCGGTAAGATTTAAGCGAGGCAGAGGAATTTGAAAGACAAAGAGCTAAAAGGATAAGGTAAGATCCTGTCAGGCTTTCTCCTCCTGAACCGCCCTTCCTTAAACTGGGGCACTAAGAAGAAAGAATCGGCCGAGCGCAATGGGTAATCCCAGCACTTTGGGAGGCCGAGGCGGGCGGATCACCTGAGGTCGGGAGTTTGAGACCAGTCTGACCAACATGGAGAAACCTCGTCTCTACTAAAAATACAAAATTAGCCGGGCTTGGTGGCGCATGCCTGTAATCCCAGCTACTCGGGAGGCTGAAGCAGGAGAATCGCTTGAACCCGGGAGGCGGAGGTTGTTGGGGTGGGCCGAGATCGCGCCATTGCACTCCAGCCTGGGCAACAAGGGCAAAACTCCATCTCTTAAATAAATAACAAGGGCAAAACTCCATCTCTTAAATAAATAAATAAATTAATTAAATAAACAAACAAACAAACAAACAAATAAATAAATAAATATCAAAGGGACTAATAAAGAGGGCATCAAGGAGTTAAGCCAGTCCTGGTTGCCTAATTACGCCCTTAGCTCTAAATACGTCCTTCGGCCACCACTACTCCAAGTCCAGATTTGCTCCCTCATTTCTTCCACCTTCTCCAGTCCTGTAACTATACCTCCCAATTTCCTTTTCATCCACCACCTCCCCAAATTTAAGCCTACCGCACAATCCACTTCTAGGTCGTAGGCATCGCCATTTTGGCACTTGTCAAGAAGTTCACTTTCTATTGGCTGGGAGTAACAAACGCCAACCAATAGGGATGCAGCAAGAACGCCCCGCTCTCCTCTGGGAATGGTAGTTCCTTGGACAGAAACCGTATTTGTCTGCGCTGGCAAGGAAACTAAGGGACTAGTCTAGTCGGCCCGCATTGTTCCTCTCCTTTAAGGGAGGACATCCAGGAGCTGAGACACTACAGAGACTCAGGGACTCCAGGAAGCTCGAAAGGTCGCTCACAACCCGGCGTCGCCCACGACGTCACTGTCGACCGGGCTTCTCCATCATATTCCGACACCCTTTCTTTCGTTGGTTAGCCCCTAGTTAATAGGTGCGGCAAGGGTGTGGCGTTCAGCAATACGGCCTTTCTCTTTTCCTGGGCTCTTTCTTCTCTCCTAAGCTCCTGGGGCTACCAGAGCTATTCTCATTTCCACACGTATATTCTAAAAGCGACACTAAGGTGCCTTAGTTGCACACATATCACCGCCCCTGAATCTGACAGTCCTATCAGCATCTCCAAGCCCTCCAAACAGCTTGGATACAAGGGAGAGTAAAGAAGAAACTAAGGTGAAGGTGATCAAAATCAAAGGAATTCTGAGAAACTGTCACAGCTAAGAGGGCTAAGGAGACCTGATGACTAAATGTAATGTGGTTTTCTGAATGCAATCATGGAAGAGAAAAAGAATACTGGGTAAAAACTAAGGAAATCTAAATAAAGCATGGACTTTAATTAATAATGTATCAGTATTAGTTCATCAGTTGTTACAAATGCATCATACTAATGCTAAGATATTAATAAAAAGAGAAATTGGGTGCAGAATATGTGGGGACCCTCTATTACCTTCCATTTTTTTCCTGTAAATTAAAAACTATTTTTTTAAGTTTCTTCTTGTTGTTGTTGTTGTTTAAATCTTGCTTATCCCAAAGATCCATAAATAATAATATCCAGTTATTATGCCCAGGGCCTTGACCATAGCCTTTCCTTCCCCTAGTGAGAAACCCAAAAGCAAATGTTACACACCTCTGGCTCCAATGTCTGAGCCTTCTTATGCATAGCCCTCATCCTTCCCCATACTATGGACTGGTCATCCCTAACATTTACAACCAGAAATAAGAGTAAATTACTCATGAGGCTGAGGCAGGAGGATCACTTGAGCTCAGGAGTTCAAATCCAGCCTGGGCAACATAATGAGACTCTCAGCTCTACCAAAAAAATAAATAAATAAACATGGAGGCCTTTAGCCAGGGCCCAATATCCTAGTTCACAAGTTCAAGCTCAATCCGTATTCCCCAAAAATGATTCCTTTTTTTTTTTCTTTTTCTTTTTTTTTTGAGATGGAGGCTTACTCTGTTGCCCACGCTGGAGTGCAGTGGTGCAGTCTCAGCTCACTGCAACCTCTGCCTCCCAGGTTCAGGCGATTCTTCTGCCTCAGCCTCCCAAGTAGCTGGAATTACAGGTGTGCACCACCACGTCAGGCTAATTTTTGTATTTTTAGTAGAGATGGGGTTTTACCATGTTGACCAGGCTGGTCTCAAAATCCTGACCTCAGGTGATCCACCCGCCTCGGCCTCCCAGAGTGCTGGGATTATAGGCATGAGCCACCGTGCCCAGCCTTCAACAACCATTCTTTGCTCACCCTTTGAGTGGCAAAATCAGTCCTTGGGGGGATAAATCTGGGAGAGCAGCCCATTTAAGGCTCTGGAAGTAAAACTGGCCATTTGGGCAGAGAATTACAGTGCCCTGGGTGTCTGGAGCATGGTCTAGACAGGGAGTCAAGGACTTCTGTTCCAAAAGGGAGAGTGTGGCTGAAGGAGGGTCAGATCATGTCCCTCTGCAGTTGGTACTGCCTATGGCCTTTCTTCCTCCCCATACATTCAATCCACACCCCTCCCTTCAGCTCCCTTTGTGCCTGCCCAAGTGACACCACTGGGGAATAGTGTGTATACAAAACAGCTGCCAAATACATGTTGCCAAAGTTTCTAAAGCAGGAAGGAGGGAGAATACGGATTCCTCACCTCACCTTCCAAATGGCCCCCGGCCACTCCGCTCACACTTGAGACTGCCACAAACCCTGCTTCTCCTCAGTCTCTCATGTATCTGACTTCCCCTCTTCTCCCAGGACCCTCACTCTACCTTTGCCTGCTCCCCTGCTGTCATTCTGTGCTTGTTGCCGCATCCTAAGGCCCTCCACCTGGAGCCATTCCTGGATCATCCTGGAGCCCCTGTTGCATACATTAGAGCCCAAACTGCTTCTCTTGGAGAGAAGCTGTCAACTGTGTGTCCAGTCCACACAGGACTGGGAACTATTTGGGCCCTGAGGATGGTGATATTTTGAGCTCAAACTATTCTCTCTGGCAGGGAGCCTGGCAGATTTCTAGGGAGGTGCCTCCTCCCCACTTCGCAGTGACAGGGAGGCGGCTTTTGTAGTCAGGCCATCTGCCTTCTCTGTCTCCCCACCTCCCACCAGCAGCCCTTTCTCTAGGCTTGGCAAGGTTTCCCCAAAGGCTGGACTCCTATGTACAAGGGCTCCCTTAGTTCTGGGCAAGGACCATTTTTAATTTATCCCTTTTGACCTCCCTGCCTCTCTAGTCTGTAAACATCAGAGGCAGCCTTTCCTATACCACCTCTTCCTTCCACACCACAATATCTTCCTAGGGACCCCCTTGGGCTCTCTGGCTCACTGCAAGCACGGGACCCCATGATAATCCTCCAAAAGGTGAAGAGAGATGCTAACATTTCCTTTGGGTATACAAAAAAATAGCCCCCCAGCCAGGCGCAGTGGCTCACACCTGTAATCCTAGCACTTAGGGAGGCCAAGGCAGGCAGATCACCTGGGGTTGGGAGTTCAAGACCAGCCTGACCAACATGGAGAAACTGTATCTACTAAAAATACAAAATTAGCCAGGCATGGTGGCGCATGCCTGTAATCCCAGCTGCTCGGGAGGCGGAGGTAGGAGAATTGCTTGAACCCAGGAGGCAGAAGTTGCGGTAAGCCGAGATTGTACCATTGCACTCCAACCTGGGCAACAAGAGCGAAATTCTGTCTAAAAAAAAAAAAAAAAAAAGCCCCCCCAGCCCATCTCAAAGCCCAGTCCTACTTACCCCACTTTCTTTTTTTTTTTTTTTTTGAGACGGAGTCTCGCTCTGTTGCCCAGGCTGGAGTGCAGTGGCCAGATCTCAGCTCACTGCAAGCTCCGCCTCCCGGGTTCACGCCATTCTCCTGCCTCAGCCTCCCGAGGAGCTGGGACTACAGGCGCCCGCCACCTTGCCTGGCTAATTTTTTGTATTTTTTTTAGTAGAGACGGGGTTTCACCGTGTTAGCCAGGATAGTCTCGATCTCCTGACCTCGTGATCCGCCCATCTCGGCCTCCCAAAGTGCTGGGATTACAGGCTTGAGCCACCGCGCCCGGCCCACCCCACTTTCTTTTGCTGTTCATTTCCTCTCAACAGGGACAGGGGCTGAGCTCCCACCTCTGCCCTCCTAGTCCCGAGCCCCAACCTCTTTCTTCACCTTGTTGGCTACCTTGGCTAGAGAGAGAAGAGGGGCAGGTGGAAGTCAACCAGTCAGAGTGACATGGCAACCCTGGAGAAGTGTCAGAAAAGCAGCTAGGCCAGAGTGGGGTAAGAGGTGGCGAGGGGCCGGGCGCGGTGGCTCAAGCCTGTAATCCCAGCACTTTGGGAGGCCGAGACGGGCGGATCACAAGGTCTGGAGATCGAGACCATCCTGGCTAACACAGTGAAACCCCGTCTCTACTAAAAAATACAAAAAACTAGCCGGGCGAGGTGGCGGGCGCCTGTAGTCCCAGCTACTCGGGAGGCTGAGGCAGGAGAATGGCGTGAACCCAGGAGGCGGAGCTTGCAGTGAGCTGGGATCCGGCCACTACACTCCAGCCTGGGCGACAGAGTGAGACTCCGTCTCAGGAAAAAAAAAAAAAAAAAAGAGGTGGCGAGGAACAGGGTTCTGGGTACCCAAGGGGAAGGGAACATTCCTTATCTATCTAGGCTAGAAAACAGTATAAAGAAAAGTGGCAAGAGTCCAGACCCAAAAACCCAGAAACACCGAAATCGTTGGTAAGCATACAAGGCACAGAGGGTGTCAGCTTCCCTTCTCTCTATAGGGAAACTGAGTCATTCCTTTTCCTTAAGTGGAACATTTTCCTCTGGAAGCTTGCCTGGGTCCCCCCACTGTGGGCAGCAGGTGGATGGGAAAAGAAAGACAGTCACTCCCACACACTTATACACAGCTAGCTCCAAACCAGTTTCCTCCTCATACCAGTCACCAAATCAAAATCCCTGCTTTCTGTCTATCTGGGGGAGGGGATGATGGGAAAGAGGCCTGTAAGGTGGCTGCACCTCAGGGACTCAGGGACAACCCCCGGATCCCCTGCAGTTGCCTGTGTCTGTCTTCCCGCTGCCCCAGGACAGTGAAAGGCAGAATTTGAATCAACCCTTGGAATAGCTTCCCCTCTAACACCCTGGAGGATGCCTTCCCTCTCCATACTCCCAGCACAGAGAAGAGAGGTGCTGTGATCCTGAGGCCCAGACCGGACAGTGGCTGGGAGGGGAGGCCAGCCTGCCATTTCCTTTGTATGGCCCCTCCCTCCAGGCCCTGAGAGGTGCTCTGCTTTATACTTTTGGCTTCCATATCATACTGCCCTATCCCCTCCTTTAACTGGAGGGGGAGAGCGGCAGAAAAGTAAGCCACAAACTCTGATGGTAAAGGAGATTTCCCTGCTCCCCCTCCTCTCCTCTCTCCTGTTGGTAAAGACTCTAAGGGAAAGTGAAACCAGAAGCTGGGAGCATTTGGGGAATCTAATACTTGGCACATATTAAATGCTTTAAAAAAAAAAAAGTGTCAGGCTGGGTGCGGTGGCTCACGCCTGTAATTCTAGCACTTTGGGAGGCCGAGGTGGGCAGATCATGAGGTCAGGGGATCGAGATCATCCTGGCTAACACGGTGAAAGCCCATCTCTACTAAAAATACAAAAATTAACCAGGCATTGTGGTGGGCACCTGTAGTCCCAGCTACTCAGGAGACTGAGGCAGGAGAATGGCGTGAACCCGGGAGGTGAGCTTTCAGTGAGCCAAGATTGCGCCACTGCACTCCAGCCTGGGCAACAGAGTGAGACTCCATCAAAAAAAAAAAGTCAGATTAATGAATAAAAGTAGGAGAAACCCTGAAAGACAGCCTGGAAAAGGTGTCAGCTTCTTTTTTCATTTCTCATCTCAGCTACCAAAAGCAAGGCTCAGCCAGGCCTGGTCCCTTCCCTGGCTCCCTCTTTTGTGACCTATAGCAAGAGCGCCTGATGGGACAAAGGGGAGAATTAAGTGGCTACTTTCTCTTACCAGGGTAATTGCTAATTTGCCAATCTCTCATCTTCTGCCTCAGCCTCCCAAGTAGCCAGGACTGACGGTCCGCACCGCAACACCTGGATAATTTGTGGGTTTTTTTTTTTTTTTTGAGATGGGGGGGTCTCACTATGCTGCCCAGGATGGTCTTGAACTCCTGACCTGAAGAGATCCTCCCACCTCAGCCTCCCAAAGTACTGGTGATGTCAGCCACCTTGCCCAGCCTGCTCTCCAACTTTCCTTCCTCCATTTGCACCACTCTTTTTGATTGGGAAATCCCTAGGAGGGAGAAACATCTGAGCTTTGAGTTCTCTTGGCTGGTAGTACCTCAGTTTCCTCTGCTGTCTTTCCAGAGCACCCCCAATAAGTCCAGCTCTGTCTGCAGAGTCTAGAGGTGTATGCTGGACATGTCATCACTTGCCGACCTAGGGTCCAGGAGGTCAAGATGAGATAGAGGAGGGGATTTACTGAGGTCCAGGCCATAGAGCTTGTTCCATGGTGGCTGGTAGAGGGGCCTGTCTCCTGTTTCCCCAAACTGCTAGAGATGTGTAAGGCTTTTGAGCAGGGGTAGAGGATGCTGTGTGGAGTTTTAGCTGTCAGACTTTGAAAAAAACCTCTTCAGAAAGATATCTGGATACCTTGGTTCCTAGGGGTCGTATCCTCAAGAAATCTTGGGGTGCTTCCTAGCAACAGTCTGGAAGGAAGGGAGGAGAGACGGAGGGAGAGAGGGAGGGGCCTGGGCATGGCTGTTCTGATGAGAGCCCAGAGAACAGGCTGTTCCTGCTACCTCCTTAGAAACGGAAATCTCGGCTGGAGGCGCCATCAGACATATCCCCTTGGAGGGTCTATCCGTCCTTATTCACGCTACCCCTACCCTCCCCATAGATTCGGGGAAAGCTCTGAAGCAGGGGTGGGGAATGGGAGGGGACAGCCCTGGTAGGGGGGTTTCATGACAAGGACGGAACAGGAGCTGAGGATGAACTGAATCTGAGAAGAGCTAGCAGCTTCAAGAAATGGGTGGGCAGGGTGGGTGGGGTGGGAGGACAGATGAGGCAACACAAGGACAGTGGCTCTAAGCCCAGACCTGGGCTGGATCCTAGCACCTGGGGAGAGACCTGCTTTGAAGGCAGTGTGCCCTTCACTTTGCCCTGCCCAGATCTGTCACCAGTCCATACTAGGAGCCCAAGAAAAAGAGGTAAAGAGAAGATGGGGGTGGCCGGGGACAGTGGCTCATGCCTGTAATCCCAGCACTTTGGGAGGCCAAGGCAGGAGGAGCACTTGAGGCCAGGAGTTCAAGACTAGCCTGGCCAACATGGTGAAATCCCGTCTCTACCAAAAAAACAAAACAAAACAAAACAAAGCAAAAAAACAAAAATTAGCTGGGCATTCTAGAACATGCCTACAATCCCAGCTATTTGGGAGGCTGGGACATGAAAATCCCCTGAACCCAGGAGGTGGAGGTTGCAGTGAGCCAAGATTGTGCCACTGCACTTCAGCCTGGGTAAAAGAGTAAGACTCTGTCTCAAATAATAATAATAATAAATTTTAAAAAGGAGAAGATGGGGCCGGGTGCAGTGGCTCACACCTGTAATCCCAGCACTTTGGGAGGCCGAGGCAGGTGGATCACGAGGTCAGGAGATCGAGATCATCCTGGCCAACACGGTGAAACCCCATCTCTACTAAAAAAAAAAAAATACAAAAAATTAGCTGGGCGTGGTGGCGGGTGCCTGTACTCCCAGCTATTTGGGAGGCTGAAGCAGGAGAATGGCATGAACCCGGGAGGCGGAGCTTGCAGTGAGCCGAGATCATGCCACTGCACTCCAGCCTGGGTGACCGAGCGAGACTCTGTCTCAAATTTAAAAAAGGAGATGGGACTGGTAAATCCTTGTCTTTGAGTGCCCCACTCTGCCCCTCAGGGGAAAAAAAAAGTGGATCAGGAGGCACCTCATTTTCTATGGCTCTGGGTTTAGGATTTCAGAAAGTCTTCCCGACCCAACACTATAGGGCCTTGCATCAAAGAGAGATATGGTGGGGAAAGCCAGGGTGGAAGAGAGACAAAACCATAGCACCTTCCTCCTCCCACTCTGGACCCCATCACTCCTGCCCTGATCCAGATTACTGCTGGCCCTCCCCACTGCCTCCTAGTTCTGCCTTTATGATGCAGAGTGTAAATGTGTCTCATGCATTGGGATTCCCTCCCAGTTCCTTGAGCAGCCCAATCCCAAGGGACTAGTTCCATACAGGGTAGAGTACAGACCCTGAGCACTACACACCACAGCCTTGCTCCCCAGGGTTCCGGCCAAAACTGATCACCGAGAAGGTGGCATCCACTGGCAGACAGCCACCCTCAGCGCACCTCATTCCACTCACTGCACTGACTCTGCAGGCTGCAGCCGCCTGCCCCACACTGCAGCTGTTGCTTGTCTCCTGTGAGCCCAGACTGAACACAGGTTCGCTTACTGCATGGAGGCTCCGCACGCTGCAGCCTCAATTCCCCATTACAGCTGCCACTACACACCACAGGCTCCCTTCACCCATGGCATGCCCTCAACACCACCACTGCACTCTGCACGCTGTAGGTTTCATCCCAGTTGCTTTTCTCATCTCCATAGTTCCAGGGACCCCAAGAGAGGTACCCTCCCCTCCGCGAAGCATTACAAACTCCAGTACCCCCTGTGAAAGAAGTGGCTCCAACAACACTGAGGATGCAGGTGGCTGAGACTAAGACATGAGCAAGGGCAACCCAACTTGGGTAAGCTGTGGGTCAGAATCCCACACTCGCCAAGTGATTCTGCCCAGTATAAACTGGGCGATTAGCCAAGCAGCTCCCCCTAACACACACACAGTCACATACACACACACACCCCTCCCCAAGAGCAGACTGTGTAGCCAGAGCCCCACCCTGAGAGCCGTGGGAAGGCTGTGGCCCCCGCTGGTAAAACTGGGCTAATGACAGCAGGGGAACCGGCGGGGCCAGGGGGGTGCTGGGGTAATTAGGGCTCAGCCTGGTGCTAGGAGATCCTGAGATGAAAGGTGTTCTGACGTCACTGGGTTGGTTTTATGTCCATGAATGCAGGTGTGTGGTGTGTGTATGTGTGTGCTGGGGGTGGGGCTGGCATGGTGGAGACCTCTCCTTTGGGTTGGGTTAGGGGGTCCATTTGTAGGCAGCCCACCGTCTTCCTTAGGTTGACTCTGGTACCATTTGGATTTTTGTGGGAGTAAACATGGGGGGAAATACCACCACCCGGGAGCTAGGAATTGAGGGGGTATGGCAGCTCTTGTCCCCTCCCCAGCGCAGGAGAGGGAGCAGATTGTTGGGGAAATGGCTGGTGACAGAGAATAGAAAGAGCCTATATGGAGAAGGGTGACGTTGGAAAGGGGAGGCAGTGGATCGGTATTGATGTTAGAAATGAGAGGGGAGGGAGGTAACGGGGAATGAGCCCCCACAAGGATTAAAAACGTAAGATGATTGAAGTTAAAAGGACATCAGGGGTCACCTGCCCAGCCTTCGCACCTGAAGCTTGAGGAAGCTCTGCCCCCGACAGCAGTGGCGATTTGTCAAGGTCACACAGTGAGTTACTGGCGGAGAAGGGACCCGAACACCCAAACAAACTCTACACCTGCAAGCGTTTGGTGTTTAGACTTTCTCCCCGATGTATAAGGTGCAGGCGGCTCGTCGATACTTCCTCCTCCACCCCCACGGTGCACACCCGAAAACCCCCCAATTCTCCGGCAAGCAAAGGCTATTTTTTAATGACATCTTTTCCAAAATATGTCACCAAGTACCCACTCCTGCGGGAGCCGCCCGGGCGGGGGAGGGCGAGTCAGAGCGGGGCGGGGCAGAAGCGGCCGAGGGGCGGCCGGGCCTCTGGCGGGGGTCCCGGGGCGCGGCAGGGGGCGGGGGGCGGGGGCGGGCGGCGGCGAGGCGGCCTGCAGGGAGCAGCCGCGAGCCGGCCCGGCGCGCCGAGCCCGAGCCCCAGCCGGAGTGGGGCGGGGGAGGGAGGAGCCAGAGCGGCCGCCGCCTCTGCCGGAGGAGCCGCGGGGCCGCCACACTCGCCCCCCGCCCCCCCCGCGCTCACTCGCACTCACACCCGGGCGCAGGAGGCGGGCGGCCCGGGCCCCACCGGCCCCCCATGGACGCCCCCAGCACGGGGCGCTGAGACCCCCGCGTCGCTGCCCAGCCGGGTCCAGCGCGCCACGCCGAGGTAAGGAGGAGGGAGCGAGGGCATTAATATGCAAATGCCTTGCGATTGATTATGCAAAGCCGCGGGGCTCCGTGGCCAGCTCCCAGGCGGGCTGGGGGCGCCCAGGGGGTGCCCGCTGCCAGCCTCAGCCTTTCCCGGCACCCCAGTGACCCTGTCACGAGCCCGGGAGCGTCAACTGACGCCCTGGGGAAGGGAGGTGTTGTAGGAGGTCAGTGGGCCCCGGGGTTCGCAGGCGGAGATGGCGTCCGAGCCTCCCCCTCGAGGGCCCGCCCGGCCTCTGTCCGGCCAGTCTGCTGCGCATTCCCGGGCCGGGCCCCGTTGCCGGCCGCCGGAGCTCCCCCCGCCCGCCGCGCCGCGGTTTGTTTACGGTGCGCCGGAGGCCTGCCCCCCACCCCAGCCCCCACCCCTGGCCTCTGAGGCCGAGTGGCCTTTGCAAAGCTGCCTCCAGCTGCGGAGGGCAGTATGAGTGCGGTGGCGGTGGTGGGCTTGCATGGGTCTTGGGAGAGGGAAGTTCCCCCCCTCGCTTCACCCGCCTCCCAGTTGAGCATGGCTGTCTGGTTGCAACACTCCTAATTGCAAAAACGCGGCTGTTGGGGGGAATGTGTGTGTGGAGGGGGTGTACTTGACGGTGCCTAGATGATTAGGAGAGTTGCTGGCTGGGGAGGACAGGGAGAAATGGACCTGTTTGTGTACCCCACCTTGTTTCCCTCCCCTTGCAACGTGTCTCTGGTGCCCCTTCTGCATCTGGGGCCCTCCCTTGTCCAGCGTGAAAGAAAGGCCTGGGGGGATGACAGGGGCAATTGAAAGAACCATGTTCCAGGGGTGGGGGTGGGGGACACAGAAGGAAAGACAGTGAGGTGGGAGCCTGCCCCTCAGTGCTGCCTTTGGCTCCAGGAGGGGGAGGGGATGAAGGGGGCTGTTGTCCAAAATGAGGGGGGGAAGCAAAAGTGACATGCAGACACAGAGATATGTCCACACAGACAGCCACATGCACACCCAGGGACACCCAGGCGGACTCAAGGACAGGAGCTACTGGACACACCCACATGGGGACAAGGGAAGAGGCAGGCTGCTGCTGCACCGTGGAGCTCAGAGGGGTGGGATATACCCACGGGAGACCAAGAGCATGGGGACCGACCCATGCACATACCCACCCACGCACAGGGTCACACGGAGATGCTGTCACACACTGGGGCAAGGAGGAGTTGCTGTCACCCACACATAAAAAGTCGCTGTCACATGCATGCATGCACACAGAGCAATTGCACACAGCCGCACAATTACAAAAGACCCTGTCACTCCCAGGCACACACGTGCTCGCATGAGCCCAGTCACACAGACATCATTGCTTGCCGTGACAGTCGCTGTCACTCAGTCAGATGCAAACACAGTTACACATCAACACATGTATACACAACTTAGCAACAAGTATTTTCCTGGACTCTTACTGTGGAACTCTGAGGCTCTGCAGGCAACAAAACCCTTGCTACCAAGAATATTAAATTTGGCTGTATGAAAAGGTGTTCCTGCGTAGTGGTGCAAAGCCTGCATTCCTAATGACATGTTCTTGGTCTCTATCGCTTGAGATACCACCCTGCTAGACAGTGAGCTCTTAGAGACCTGGGAGAATCACTTAAAGAGCTCTGGATGCCACCCAGAGCCTAGCACAAGGGCTGCTCTGTAAATACTTGTGAGTTGATTGACTGTGGAACCTGCAGACACAGGTGCACTCATTTGCACATGGTCGCCTAAACTAAGGTACAGAACGAGTTCATGAGGCCCAGGTCCCCACAGTTGCAGGTCCACACCAACAGTCGTGTCCACACAACCCCAGATGCACACAACTGTAGCCTGTGCAGCCAAGCACACACTTAGATGCACACAATCAGACTTTTCCCCTTCAGCTTCCTCCTCCCTTTTTCCTCTAGGCTCAGCCACTGTGCGGGAATGGGCTGTTTTTTTTTTTTTCTTTTTTTTCTTTTTTCTTTCTTTCTTTTAGAGGGACAGAGAAACAAGAGCAAAGACAGTGGGTTCAGGGGGGTTCCAGAGGGCCGAGTCATGGGCTCAAAGCAGTATCCAGTGACTTCTAGAAGCTGGGATTCTCTTGGCTGCTGGGGGAGGGGAGAGCTGCTCTTCTCCCTACCCTAAAAGCTCTGGGGTATCTAACTGCCCCTGCTCTGAGTCATTTGCCTGGGCCTTTCTTGGGAACAGTCAGTCACCCCCAGCTGAGTTCCTGCGTCCCACCTTGAGTCTGGCCCTTTTTCCCACCTGGACCTTCCTGTCCAAACTTGGAAGCTTTCCTTAAGAGGCCATCGGCTGGCGAGTGTCTGTATGAGTGATGTGTATTTTTGACTTGGAATTTCTCTCTAACTCTGTCTCTCTCTCTGTTGCTCTGCCTTGCAGTGTCTGATTCTCCCTCTCTCTCTCCTTTTTTCTCTGCCAGTCTGTAACTCTCTCTCACCCTGTCGCTACCCCCCGTCTACCCCTGTCCTTGTCTCAGAGCTGGGGACTGGCAGCAATGTTCTTCATACTTTTCCAGTTGTTAATACCCAAGCTCCGCCCATCTGCCCCCCCTGCGCAGCCTCTGGGGTCAGCTTGAGGTTGGGGTGGGGGGCGGGGGGCTCAGCTGGCTGCTCAGGACTTCCTGCACTTCCTTAGTGCTGCAGCTGTGGCCAGCAAGTTTTAGGGGCTGGGAATGGGGGAAGAGAGGGGGGGTCAGCCACTGCCCATGCTGACCCCTCGAGCCTGCATGTCTGGAGACACCAGTTCTGTGGGCACCCTCAGGGTGCAGGCTGCAGCCAGCTAGCATCTCTTAAGCAAGCCAGCTCTTAAGCAAGCCCCCCAACACTGGCCCAAGCTGGAAAAGAACCGCCTCCATGGGCAGTAGGGTAGCTGGCAGGACCCTGCTGAGTTGGGTCCACTGCAGGGCTCACAATGGCCTTTCTCCACACCCCTGGCAGCTGAGGCCCACCTCAGAGATGCCCAACAGCTGTGTCCTCTTTGCCCAGCCTCAGGGCCTGGTTCTGAGGGCACAGCTGCCCAGACTAAGTGTGTGCTAAGCGAGGCCCTCCCACCCATGAGTGCAGGTTCCAGCCTAGAAGGGGTACCTCTTCCAGAGAGGGAATTTGAGGAGGGGGAACTGGGGTAGGAGACACAGAGCCCAGGGGCACCAAGCACTTCTCGCCATGCCCCCCTCTAGCCTTGGCCTATTTGGAGGTGGAGGCACTTGGCAGAGAACCCACAGGGCAGCTACAGAGGGGAAGGACTGAGGCTTGGTCTCAGGGAACATATAGCTGGATGAAAGAACAAGGCATTGGGCTGGGCACAGTGGCTCACACCTGTAATCCCAGCACACTGGGAGGCTGAGGCAGGCGGATCACCTGAGGTCAGGAGTTCAAGACCAGCCTGACCAAGATGGTGAAACCCCATCTGTACTAAAAATACAAAATTAATTGGGTGTGGTGGTGGGCTCCTGTAATCCCAGCTACTCAGGAGACTGAGGCAGGAGAATCGCTTGAACCTGGGAGGTGGAGGTTGCAGTGAGCTGAGATTGTACCACCGTACTACAGCCTGGGCAACAGAGTGAGATTCTGTCTCAAAAAAAAAAAAAAGAAAAGAAAAGAAAAGAAAAAAGAAAGAACAAGGCATTATTTCTCAAGCAGGTGATACGCCATCACAGCCAAGAGCAGGGATGATGATGACGACGATGATGGTCATGATTGACCTGGACTGCCTGGGTCTGAATCCCAGCTCTGTCACTCGCTGGTTGTGTGACTCTGAGCAAGTGATTTAACTTCCCTGTTGCCTTATCTGTAAATTGGGGATGATCATATCTACCTCATTTAGCTTTTTTGAGGAAAAATGTTTTTAAAAGTGCCTAGTTCATAACAAACTGTATATGTGAGCGGTTGTGATGGATGCAGGAAGCTGTGGGCCTGGGGTCTCCCAGATTTCTTACAGTAGCTTGGTGGAGAATTGGATCTCCTAGACATCAGTGAGACTGGGGCCTGGGGCAGTGGGTCTCCAATTTCCAGCCTTCTCACCCTCATGTAATCTTTTCCTCCCAGACAAATTTTTGCAACCTGGAATGAGTGTATGGGAAAGAGCCCAAGGCAGGCCCCTCTGCCCCACCCTCCTTTCACCCTCGCCCTTCAGCTTACAAGGAGCCCTTGGCCCCTCAGCCTGGTACACACCCCACCAGCTAGGGGCACCTGCATAAATCTCTGGGCATCACTGCATCTCTGTTCAGAGTCTGAGCTCTGGGGGTGGGAGAGAGAGAACAGGGAAAGCTGTCCCCTCTCTTTCTTACGTGTGGGCTCGAAGAGGAGGCGGTGCCCTTCCTCCCTCCTGGGAGCCCAGCATTGGTCAACCAGGACCCAGCCGTGGCTGATAGGCACCAGATTCCCCTCGCCCACCATGGCGTGGTACTTAGTGTGAAAGGTGGTGGCAGAGAGAAACTGAGGCACTGAGTAAGGACCAGTGTGGTGGGCACAGCACTTTGAGATTCAGCATCTGTCCTCTTTCCCTTTGTGAGTCTGGTGATCAGGATCCCCCCTCCAAACCCCTTTTATTTAGCCCTGCCCTTCAAGGTGAAGCAAGGACAATGGGAGGATACCCTGTAGGGGTGACGGGAAGCCTTTGGAGTGGGAACCAATCTCAACTCTAGTTCTCGGCCGGGTGCAGTGGCTCATGCCTGTAATCCCGATATTTTGGGAGACCAAGGCAGGAGGATCACTTGAGGCCAGTAGTTCATGATCAGCCTGATCAACATAGTGAGACCCCATCTCTAAAAAAACTTAAAAATTAGCCAGGCATGGTGGCGCATGCCTGTGTTACCAGCTACTTGGGAGGCTGAGGCTGGAGGATCACTTAAACCTGGAAGGTCGAGGCTGCAGTGAGCTGTGATTGTGCCACTGAACTCTAGCCTGAATAACAGAGTGAGACCCCCCCACACACATATCCTCTCAAAGAAAAACCCAACTTTAGTTCTCATTGCTGCAAAGGTGTCTAGGGGACTTTGGAGAAGTTTTGTGTCTCTTGGGGAGGGAGGCAAGCATGACCATGGTGGGAATGTCACTGACTGGGAGTTGGGAGGCCTGGCTTTCGACGTTCACTAGTTGTATGACTTTGGGCCTAGGTTTTCATTATCTAGAGACAATGATTCCTGTCTCACTCAGGGTGAGCGCAAATAACACAAGGTGGGATGACCCCTGTGTTCAATCCATGTTGCATCCTGGCATGGTGAGCAATGTCTGTGGATTCTCCTTTCTTCCCAGAGCCTGGCACATGCCAGGGTGGGGCATACATATGCTGCCTGGAACCAAAGACAGTTCTCAGTCTCTCACTGAAGCATCTGGGGCTGGTGTGTGGTGGGAGCACATGTGGCTGCACCTTGGTGTCATTTGGCAGGCCAAAGCTGGGGTCATAGGGACCTCACTCTGGTGTGCCATTGTGTGAGGTGGTCCAGAGGGAGGGTCAGAAGTTTGCTGGGTAGACAAGAGAAGCAAGATGGGTGTTACTGGTGCGCAGGAAATACTATCCTTGCTTCCCTGTTTTGGGGGTGGGCGTTAAAGGTTGGTACCAAAGGCACAGCCATGCCCCTCAGCAGTGGCTAAGAGCAGAATGATTGAACTAAGTCCCTGGCCCACCTCCTCCTCCTTCTCTCTTCCTCTTCTAAGGAAGAGATCTGCTCTTGGCTCCCAGAGCCCCAGCTGCCTGTTTCTTTTTCTCTTTTACCAGGCAAGGGGGTGGGGGAACAGGGGAACCAAGGCTTTGGTGTCTTTCGGCATTTTTGTACACATCAGTGAGTGGGTGTGTTGTGCACGCATCCATGTGAGAGTGTTTTTGTGCATGTGTGGGCTGGGGAGGGCTCTGAATATCTCCTGGAACGGTACCCAGAGCCCTGTGGCTCTGCGCATGCGGGGTGAGTGTGTGTGTCTGCACGTGTCCGTGTGTGTGCCGGAGACTCAGCTGCATTCACGCGCGCACTCTCTCCCTCCCTCTCCCTCTCTCTCTCTCTCCCTCCCTCTCTCTCTCTCCCTCCCTCTCTCTCTCCCTCCCTCCGTCTCTCTCTCCCTCCCTCCCTTCCTCTTCCCTGTCCCTCTTTCCCCCTCCCCCCTCTCTCTCCCTCCTTCTCTCCCTCCCTCTCTCTCTCTCTCACACACACACTCAATCTTTCTCTCTTCCCTCCCCCTTCCTCCCTCCTTCCTATTCCCTCTCTCCTCGCTTTCTCTCCCTGTGTCTCTATCTCTGTCTCTGTCTCTCTCTCTCTGCCTCTGCCAGTTCTGCTTGGGTAGGGGCTAGCTCCTGCCTCTGGGGTGCCTGGGAGAACATCCCTGCCTTTCTTTCCCTCTCCACCATTCCCTCCCCTCCTGGGCCATGCTCCTCAAGGCTTGCAGGCAACTTCCTCTACTGCCTTAGATGAGGGAGTGAGGAGGGAGGACCCCAAGCCTTGTGCCCATGGTGCCATCTGCAGCAAGTGCCTTGGCCCCGTGACATTCATGCCTCTAGCATTCAGCTGCCCCAGCTCCCAGCTCCAGTTACCCACTGGCTGCTGGGGGAGGGTGGGGAGAATGTGCCTTGCCCAGCTTGGGGGTGCTCCTGCTTCTTCTTTCTTGGCTACTTGGGTCTCCTGCCTCCGCTCCTGAGGGGAATTGGGCAGGGGGGCGTGAAGGTCTATGGGCTGATAAGGAGGGGCTGAGTTCTCCAGTATGGGTGTGGGCATGACCACCCACCAGTGGTCATGGGGGATGGATGTGACCTGGGACGAGACCTCCAGACCTGGGCACCCACCTTGATGCCTGGCTGGAGCTGGTCCAGGCAGGAGGAGGGAGAGGAGAGCAGCAGGTGGGTGAGGCTGTGGGGGAGCCGGGTGGGAAGCACAGTCTTTGATGTTAATACTGGGCATCTGGCCCAAGTCAAGGCTGCTGTTTATGTCTTTCTGTCTCTGACCTGCAGGGGGGGTTTCCTGTTATATTCTTTTGGGGTGGGGTGGGGAGGATCCTTTGTTTAAGTAACCAATCTCCCCCTTATGAGGATCCCCACCCCATCTCCCATTCTCTAGCCTGTAAGGTCCCACAGTGGCTAGGTGATGAGTCACTGCCCCCCAGCTCCAGACCTGTCTCCTGGGGGCCCAGTGAGAGCTCACCAAGGGGTGCTGCCTCCCCTCCTCCCGTCTCCCCCATGCCTGCCAGGCTGGGGCCCTGAGTCTGTGTGTACTCCTCTGCCACATCACACCTGCCAAATAGTACCTTCCTTCCCGCCTTCACTCCTCCTCTCCTTCCTGGCACTAGGATAACAGAGAGTTGGGTGGGGCAGCCCTGCCCAATCCATACCTGAGAATAGAATGGGGGTATGGGAAAGGAGAGGGAGTCTCAGTCCTAGAGAGGCCTCTGCCCCTCATCGTGGGGCACGTGTCGCTGCTGCAGCACTGCCACCACCACAGACTCCCAGGGGCCCTTGGTGTGGGTGGCTGCCCGTGATGCCCATGTTGGCAAGGGGGGCAGTGCTACCCACAGACGCCTGTGCCCATGCATGCCCATTTATGTGTCTGGGCCACAGCGGCCACCCTGGCCCCTCAGCATCGCCGTTCCTGGCTCCCATGGTGGGAGGCTGGGTGATCAGGAGTGGGTGGTGGGGGAGGGATCTCCCCCCACCCTAGCAGCAGGCAGAGGGGAAGGGGAGAGGGAGGTGTGAACCTACCCACAGCACTATTAATAGCCCACATGCCAGGCCACCAACAACCAGCTGTCACCGTGGAAACCATTCCTACGCCCCCCTCCCCCCAGCCTGCATGGGGTGGGACTTAGGGTATGAAGCCCCCCCACCCATCTTTCTTTGTTACCTTTCTCTCTTTGTCTCCCCTCTTTCATGTGTCTCTCCTCCCTTTATCTGTCCTCCTTTCTACCTCATCCCTTCTCCCCATCCCCCATCTCTGGCTCCCCTTTCTTCCTCTCCCTCTACTGCCTTGTCACCCCTAGCTCTACCCCAGCCCTGTCCCATTTCTTTGTTCTTCCCCCTCCTCTCTTCTTCCTTCTTTCCCCCACCAGCCTTTTTACCCCTCCTCTCGTCTTTCTACCCTTTTCTCAGCCACCCTGCCTGTACTGTCCCTGTAGCTGGCAAGGAGGGCTGGGCTTTCTTCAGAGCACTAAGGACAAAGTTCAGGGGCCCCAGAAAGGTGGGGCCAAAGCCCAGAGCAGATCATGCAGGAGGGTTAATGCGAATAGTGTTGGGGGTTAGATCTTGGGGACAGAAACTCCCCTCTGGCAGCCCCAGGAGTCCTTTGGGGGTGTCCTCAGATCCACAGGACTGCAAAGTGGGACGGCCCGGCAGTGGGAACCTGGCGGGGCGCCTGTGGATGCCGCATTGGCCCTGTGTCCCTGTCCCCCCATGGCAGAAGCACTTAAGCTTAATGAAATGCTTCCCCCTCCGCAGGCACTTTGCCTACACTGCCACCCAGCAGCTCTCATCTCACAAGGAGGGAGTGGGTGCCCAGGCCAGCCAACAGGTGGGCCTTGCTGTCCTGCTGTCCAGCCTGGGCACAGAACCCCATAGCTCCGCCCCCTCAGCCTCCTTGGGGTGGGGCCTCCCTCACCTCTGCAGAGGAGGTGCTGGGAAGGAGTTTGAGGAGTTAAGCTGGACTCTGGAGGAGGGGAGAGAGGCTGCCCTTCATTGTGGGTACCCCTGCCCCATGCCCCTTACCCGCTGACCTTTTTCTGCCCACTGCTAACACAGGCTCACGTGGTGTATGTCTCCCCGATGTGTGTCTTCCCGCGTGCTGGGCCCTCTGCCTCGCCTCGGTATCACCCCAAAGGCCCAAGTGTGTCCCTGGAGAGATGCCAAGGAGTCCCCAGGGGTTCCAGCGTCTTGCTGGGTACCCAGTGAGGGTGCCCGAGGCAGACAAGGGCAGCACCTTGCTCCTCTGCCCACTACCAGGGGCTGACTGTAGCCTAGGCTACGCTGACCAGCACCAGGGCACCGTTCAGTTCAACAGAGGGGTAGGGCAGAGAGCAAGCCTGCCCCTCCCCCCAGCGGGCACGTGCAGGCCCTTGGCAGTACCCAGACACATTTGGAGTTAAGGCTGGGCAGGAGAGAGGGAAGGGGAAATAAACATGGTGGCTTAGGTTGGCACTGCCCCAGTTCTGCAATGTAGCAACTGGTAAGTGGCAGGGGCCTGGGGGAGGGGGCCCTCAGGAGCCCTGGCCTGGAGCAGGAGCTGCCCATGCCATGTGGTTGCTGCTGGTGTTCCCTGCCTAGCCCGGCCCACAGCAGCCAATGCTCATTCCTGCACACACTGGTCCTCCTCGGCTACCCCCAGGGCCTGCTACCCGGGGCTGCCCCTCTCAGCATGCCCACTCCTGTGCCTGCCTCCTCCCCTCCCCCGGGGGCGCTTGGGCCTCTGGCTGGCGAGTGGATTTTTCCAGCTTCTGTAAACAAGTGGTGGCAGTGTGCCAGGCGGGCAGGAGACAGGCGGGGGCAGCACCACAGCCAGGGTGTGCCAAGCACCGAGGCACAGCCTGGGGGGGAGACAGAGACACCCAGACCCAGAGAGAGAGAGACATTCAGACACAGACAGACAGACGTATGCAGGCAGCCTGGCTGGATGTGGAGTCAGAAGATCATCCTCTATTGTCCAGCCCAATCCCTGCAGCGGCCCTCGCCCCCTGCCCCTCACTGTCTGGCTGAGAGCATTAGGCCCCAGTGCCCAGCCCCTGGGCTTCCCCACCCACTCCTTCTCCTCCCCAACCTCCACCCCTTAGGGCTGGCTACGCCATTATAAATTTATAACAGGAATTTCTCCACAAGCCAAGAAAAACTTGACCTACTTTCTTGATGGCTCCCTGGGCTAAGGCTCCCTGCTCACGCCCCCCCACCCCAGTCTCCTGTCCAGCCCCCAGTGCCCAGTCCTGGTCTGGGGTGGGTATCAGAGGCAGAACGGACCACTTTTCTGTGCAATGCCCATGCTGTCCACACCACTGGCTTGCCTGGGTGCAGAGGCCCCATCCTGCTGCTGGCCCTGCCCAATCTGCTGACTTATCTCCCCGCCTCTCTTCCCACCCTGGCTCCTTATCAGCTCCTGGGGTTGGGGCCAGGGGGCCTAGGGGTGAGGTCTCATATGCAGCAGCCACGTGACCGAGGTTGAGGTCTTATGTCGGGAGCTGTACCCTTTGTCCCCCTCCTACCTTCCATACCTGCCTGTGTGCACACAGACAGTAAGCCACAGGTCTACAGCCCAGGGTCAGAGGTGCAATGCTGTGGGACGTGGGAATGGTGGGCCCGGCTTGGCAGTGCCCTGGACTCCAGGTAGCAGACCAAGGCTAGCGTTAGGCCATGAGGCTTATCCAACAGCCACCTGCTTACTAGCTGTGTGAACTTGAGTGAATGATCAAACTTTCTGAGACTCAGTTTCCTCATCTGTGAAGTTCTCCTGCCCACTCTGGATGGCACAGATTATCTCTCCAGTTAACATGTGTTAGTTTCCTTTCCTTTCTCCCTTGCCATCCTGGTTGATAGCAGCTCAGCTAAACCAACTGAGAAGTCTCTCGCCTGGGAAGTGGGATTCAAGAGCTTGTGTGGGAAGCTCTGGAGTCCCTGAGGGGCCAGAGCTGGGGATCAGAACTTGGCCGGCAGCATGGGAGGTCAGTTCCCCACAGCTTTCAACATTTCTCTCTATTAAGGCACAAAGATGGGGATTCACGCTTACCGCGTGCTGCTCTATGTCCCACCCCGCCTGTGCTCAAAACTGCTTGCCTCTGGTCCCCTCTTACCCCTATAATCCAGAGAAATTTCAGGAAAACTTGTCTAGAGGGGTGGTAACAATAGCTAGTGTTTCATAGATGCTCATTAAGGGCCAGGCATTTGTCTGAATATGAAGACTGAGACATACTACCTAGCACGTGAGTGATCTCATTCTCTCCCTCCATTCCTTCCCATGTCTGGGGCTTAGGAGGAGGATCTCTGATCTCGCCTGCTGTACCTGTGATCTAAGGGATTATCCTGGTCCCCTCTTCTGCGCCTGCCCTTCCTGCCCCCTGCTATCTTGTTATGGGTCCCCAAAGCCCCAAATGTTACCACCAGAGGGATCCTACCCACCTTCCCACCGTGACACCTTCTTACCCCTGCCTCTCTCTTCTGCCCACAGGGATCTCTGGACAGGACAAGACTCCGAAGCTACTCACCCAGCCCACAGCCCAGGACCCACAGACCCAGCTTGCCCCAGCCCTCCCACCTGCCACTCCCTGGCCCCTCCCACCGCCCGCCCCCCTGGGGGCGCAGGGCATGGTGTGAAAGGCCAAGTGCTGAGGCGGGTATCATGGGTGCTGTGCCCTAGGGCCTGGGTGGCAGGGGGTGGGTGGCCTGTGGGTGTGCCGGGGGGGCCAGTGTGCCCACCCCAGTCTCTTGGCGTGCTGGAGGGCATCCTGGATGGAATTGAAGTGAATGGAACAGAAGCCAAGCAAGGTGGAGTGTGGGTCGGACCCAGAGGAGAACAGGTAATGGGTTCAGCAATTAGGTCATGCCAGCTCCTAAGCAGCAGGCATGGGCACCTGGCTGAAGTGTCCTTTAGGCACCGCCGTTAAGCACCTCTGTGGGATGGACATGAGGCCAGCAAGCCTTCTGCCTACCTCTGTCTGGCAGATGAGGTCAAGTTCAGATATGACAGGCACTTGGATTGAGAGATGCTCATTTTGAAGTGGGGAGTGATACAGAGCAGAGTAATTACAGGGAGCACATACGGGGTCCTTCCCTAGACAGTGCTGGGCAGTCTCAGATGCCCCCAACATCCCCTCCACCATTGCTGCACTCACCTTGAGCATGTGGGATCCAAACAGCCTTGCCATTTTCCTCCTCTCCCTGCCAGCCCATTTACTATCTGACCACAAGTGCGTTGTCCACAGGCTGCGGTTCACGTAGTATGACATTTCAGGGCACATTGGTCACAGCCCATGCTTATATTTGGAATCTATTGGGAGCCCCACAAGCTCTTCCTTGTTCATGGCCAAGGGCGGGCACTGCGATGGGGCTCTCCCAGAGAGTGCAAAACCATGACGGTTTTGCTTCCACGTGGGTAAGGTGTCAGCCTTGCACATACACCAAGGGATGGTTACCTATGATCTGCATTGCCCTGGAGGAGCCCAGAGGGTCTCTGCCTTTTCCATCAGCTCCAAGTGGCACAGAGCTTTGTCCCAGTTGGCACGGTGCCGTGGGAGCTGGGTACAGCCTGTGCCTATGGCCAAGGAGAGGGTGGGGGTAGGGGTGCTCCGGGGAGCAGTGTGGCTGACTGTTTCCTAGGAGATCAGATCCCGAGCCAGGAAGCCAGAGGCCTGGCCAGGCAAAGCCCTAAGGCCCACAACTGGGTCCCTGGAGGGTAGAGGAAGTAGATGGAACTCACAGCTGGGCAGGGCATGGGATAGCCCCCCCCTCCCCCAAAGCCTCACCCCAGGAAGGACTCTGAGGACGATCTGGCCTGTAGCTGTGTGGCTGTCACTTGCAGCCCCTGTGTCTCCCAGCTTAGGCTTCTGTGGGTCTGCAAGAGTCTGCTCCCAAGGCTTGGAGAAAGGCAGGAATGCCAGTTCGTAGTCCCCTAAGACTGCAGCCCCTCCCCCATTGCCTTCCCCTCCCCCATGTCTATGCGCCACCTTGTGGCTATCTCTAGGACTGCACTCAGAGGCTGTGAGTCTGGTGGTAACTCCTGAAGCTGCCAGCTCAACTGGGACCTAGGTGGCCTGAGTTTCCCTGCACCCAACCTTCTGGAAGGCGTGAGGGAGACCTGACCTTTCAGCCTCGTAGGAAGTAGACGGGAGTAATCCCCAGGGGGCGTGGAGCACAGAGCTGTCTGTGACTGTGACCCTGGCCAAGGTCACTGTGTCAGTGTGTTGGGAGCTGCATCCGGCTCCAGGAGGAAGGGGCCTGCAACATGCCACACACAGGGTGGGTGCGGGAGCTTATACAATCCTTGCATGCATGTAGAGGGTTTATGTAACCTGTGTGCACTAAGGTTATGTAACATGTATGTGGAGAGCCTGGCAACATATATGTGCAGTGGCTGAGGGTTGCTAATAATACCTTGCACAGGGGGCTCAGTCCTGGCTCTGACTCCAGCTCATGGTGTCACCAGGCACAAGTAGGGTCTCAGTTTGCTGCTCTGTTAAATGGAGGCTGTGCAGAGGGTGACTCTAGTGTTTTCTATTGCTGTGGGTTATTTAGCATGTGTGTATGACCTGGAGCTCAAGCAACACGTGCACACTGGCGGGATGAGGGTGGTTTTATGAGGTGCCTGTGCAGAGTGTTGTGTAACACAGGGCCATATCCTAGAGGTTGTATAGCACATTTAAGAATGCCCTGAAAATTTCACAGATATGTCAGCCCTGGTGCACACTCACCATCCATGGGTTTATAGTGAAAGCTGCATGGTTATTCATCTGCGCCAGTGTTATGTTGCATATGTATGTGTGTGTTCTAAAGGTTACGTAGCTTTAAGCATATCCTGAGAATTCTTCCAGCGTATTTGTCGTGTACTGAAAGATGAGGATGTCCTGCGGATTATGGGTGCTTCAGGTCTTCTGGTGGGTGTGTTGGGGCTCTAGAACATGCTTGTGCCACAGCCAAGCCCCTTATCTCTCTCCCCTGCAAATTCCAGATAGCTGGACCCTTTTAAGCATTGTCAGCTGACCCTGGGGGTGGGAGGTAGAATGAGGACACAAAATGGAAAGAATCAGGCCTGGGGGGGATTGTATAAGCCTCTCGGATGAGAAAGGGGCTACCCGAAGACTGCTCTGTGATTCTGCCCACTTTGCCCCATCCAGTGCCAGGTCACCAGATGGAAAGCGAAAAAGAAAGAACGGCCAATGTTCCCTGAAAACCAGCATGTCAGGTGAGGCTGGCTGTGCGTGCCCCTTCTCCACGTCCCCGATCCCACCAAACCCAGCCAGGGCTCCCTCTGGACCTGGATGTGGAACAGTAGTTCCTGTGTTTCCTGGAGGGAACTTCCTAGAGGGCTTGGGATGGACTTGTCTGGGGATGAGAAAGGTGATGATGGATGTGCCCAGCTTTTGAGGGTGGATTAGGTCAGGAAGGCCTCTTCCCTCCCCCTAATACTCTCATCTGAGGCCCCACCAGAATCAGGGCCTGAGCTGAAGGACTGAGGGGCTGTATTATCCCCAGTGAGCTGCTGAGATTTATTTTTCCCTCTCCACCATCCTCTGCCTTGTAGATAGAGCAAGAAGAAAGCCCTGAGTGGGCAGTCAGAAGAACTGAGATTCTTCATACTCTTAGGGCAGAGGATGGACAGGTTTACCTCCCGTCTCTCTAGGATTCTACCAGGGAGGCTGGGCTAGGAGAGGGGCCAGAAACCAAAAGTTGAGGGATGGGGAAAAGTGTGAGAGCCCCTCTGCTGGGACTTCAAGCCATGCCTGCCTTCCTCCATCCTTTCCTTCCTCCCAGGGTATATCCCTAGTTACCTGGACAAAGACGAGCAGTGTGTCGTGTGTGGGGACAAAGCAACTGGTTATCACTACCGCTGTATCACTTGTGAGGGCTGCAAGGTATGGAAGCTACCTCCTGCCCCTCCCCTGCCACCTGAGCCCCCGTCTTACTCCCTGTGTCACCTAAAGCCCACCTGTTAGGTCGTCACTTTTTTTTTTTTCCTGAGACGGAGTCTCATTCTCATTGCCTAGGCTGGAGTGCAGTGGCGTGATCTCAGCTCACTGCAACCTCCGCCTTTGGGTTCAGGTGATTCCCCTACCTCGGCCTCCCGAGTAGCTGAGATTACAGGCATGCACCACCACACCCAGCTAATTTTTTTGTATTTTTAGTAGAGATAGGGTTTCACCAACGTTAGCCAGGCCAGTCTCAAACTCCTAACCTCAGGTGATCCACCCATCTTGGCCTCCCAAAGTGCTGGGATTACAGGAGTGAGCCACCGTACCTGGCTCTTTCTCTTCTCTTGTTCATTCATTTGCTCATTCATAACTCCTCCTCTGCCACTCACAGGAAAATTGCCTAACTTCTTTGAGCCTTAGTTTCAGTTTCTTCATCTATAAAATGGGGATAATCATTCTCTTTACCTTATAGCATTGTTGGGAGAATGAAATAATTCACTTGAAGTGTTGAAAACAGTGCCACTGGGTGCTGTGGCTCTTGCCTAAAATCCCAGCCCTTTGGGAGGGAGGCCAAGGTGGGAGCATCCCTTGATCCCCCGAGTTTGAGACCAGTCTGGCCAACACAGTGAGACCCTGACTCTCCAAAATTAAAGAAGTTAGCTGGGTGTGGTGCCACATGCCTGTGGTCCCAGCCGCTCAGGAGGCTGAGGTGGGAGGATTGCTTGAACCCAGAAAGTCAGGGCTACATTGAATGGTGATGGTGCCACTGCACTCCAGGCTGGGTGACAGGGCAAGATTCTGTCTCAAAATAAAATAACAAAATATAAAAAATAAAACAGTGCCACGCCCATAAGAAGCATTTAATAAAAAATGCCAGCCATCACCCATTCATTCGGTGTGTTATTAGGTGTGAGAGTGTAGTACATACCCTGCCTTCAAGCTGCTCACAGCCTGTCAGAGAGAGACACAACTTGAAACAAGCATCAGCAAACATCAGTATTATTCCAAATGTGGTTCGTGGACCATCTGCCCTACTAGTTAAAATGCAGATTCCCAGGCTTCATCTTTTTTTTTTTTTTTTTTTTTTTTTGAGATGGCATCTCGCTCTGTTGCCCAGGTTGGAGTGCAGTGGCATGATCTCGGCCCACTGCAACCTCACCTCCCAGGTTCAAGCGATTCTCCTGCTTCAGCCTCCCGAGTAGCTGGGACTACAGGTGCCCACCACCACGCCCGGATAATTTTTATATTTTTAATAGAGATGGGGTTTCACCATTTTGGCCAGGATGGTTCGATCCCTTGACCTCGTGATTCGCCTGCCTTGGCCTCCCAAAGTGCTGGGATTACAGGCGTGAGCCACCGCACCCAACCTGCCCAGGCTTCATCTTAACCCTACTCGCTCAGAACCCTTTTGTGGAGCCCAGGGATCTTCCTTTTAACAGAATCCTGGAGTGTTTCCAATGCACCTGAAAGAGCAAGAGCCAGTGCTGGGGGTGTAGTGGGAGTTGGGAGCACAGAGGAGAAGAAGACAGCAGGTTCTTCCTGGCAGAGGGGACAACAAGGTCATAGACTTTGGGAGGCCTAACTGTTGTGTTTTGTTTTGTTTCTTTGAGATGGAGTCTTACTCTGTTGCCCAGGCTGGAGTGCAGTGGTGCAGTCTTGGCTCACTGCAACCTCCGCCTCCGGGGTTCAAGCAGTTTTCTCTGCCTCAGCCTGGGTAACTGGGATTACAGGCCCCCGCCATTAAGCCCGGCTAATTTTTGTATTTTTAGTAGAGATAGGGTTTCACCATGTTGGCCAGGCTGATCTCGAACTCCTGACCTCAGGTGATCTGCCTACCTCTGCCTCCCAAAGTGCTTGAGAGGCCTAATTAGATTTCACTTTGATCCTTTCAGCCTGCATAGCCTTTCCAGGATCACCTCCTAAAAATTCAAGGCCTTCCAAGAAACAGAATAATTTAAATCTCAGCACTTTGGGAGTCCAAGGCAGGCAGATCACCTGAGGCTGCACTGTTTTCAACACTTCAAGTGAATTATCTGATTTAATTCTCCCAACAGTGCTATCAGGTAGATAAAATGATTATCCCCATTTTATAGATGAAGAAACTGAGACTCAGATAGGTTCAGCTATTTTCCTGTGCGTGACAGAGAAGGGGTTATGAATAAGCAAATAAATGAATGAGTAAGGTCAGGAATTTGAGACCAGCCTGGCCAACATGTTAAAACCCTGTCTCTACTAAAAATACAAAAATTAGCCGGGTGTGGTGATGCATGCCTGTAATCCCAGCTACCTGGGAGGCTGAGGCAGGAGAATCTCTTGAACCCAGGAGATGGAGCTTGCAGTAAGAGCAGAGATTGCATCACTGCACTCCAAAGTGGGTGACAGAGCAATACTCTGTCTCAAAATAAAAACAAAAAAGAAAAGAAACAGAATTATTTATATGTTAAAGGCCAGGTATGGTAGCTCACGCCTGTAATCCCAACACTTTAGGAAGCCAAGGCGGGAGGATTGCTTGAGCCCAGGAGTTTAAGAACAGCCTGGGCAACATAGTGAGACCCTGTCCCTACAAAAAAATGTTAAAAGCAGCCAGGCATGGTGGTGCACGCACACCTGTGGTCCTAGCTACTCGGGCAGCTGAGGTAGGAGGATCACTTGAGGCTGAGAGGTCCAAGCTGCTGTGAGCTGTGATTACGCCATTGCACTCCAGCCTGGGTGACAGAACAAGACCCTGTCTCAAATAAAAAAGGAAAAAAAAAGTTAAGGCTTGAAGTTTCTCTCTCTTTCTTGTTGTCAACCAAACCAAGACCATGAGGGATTTAGAGTTCCCTAGCAGTGGCAATACAATGCTGGAAGCAATACAAACAGTATAGCATAGAGAAAGGATCTTTTACTCTCATGGACATCTGAGTCCCAGGGAAGCACTCTGAAAAGACAGAGATGCCTTGGCCCCACCCTTGGAGAGTTTGATTTTGTAGTTCTGGGGTGAGACCCAGGAATCTGCATCTTTGGTAGGTGCTTTTGGTGATTTTTTTTTTTTTTTTCCAAGACGGAGTTTTGCCCTGTCACCCAGGCTGGAGTGCAGTGGCGTGATCTCAGCTCACTGCAACCTCTGCCTCCCAGGTTCAAGCACTTCTCCTGCCTCAGCCTCCTGAGTATCTGGGATTACAGGCGCCTGCCACCACACCTGGCTAATTTTTTCACTTTTAGTAGAGACGAGGTTTCACGATGTTGGCCACGCTGGTCTCGAACTCCTGACCTTGTGATCCACCCACCTCAGCCTCCAAACCAAAGTGCTGGGATTACAGGCATGAGCCAACGTGCTCGGCTGCCTTTGGTGATTTTAATGCCACCTGGAATCTGAGAGCTCAGACCTTGGTGTCCCATACCTGAGGCTCAGTTCTGACTCTGCTACCCACTGGCCACATGACTTTGGGCAAATTGCTTCATCTCGCCAACCTTCAGTTTCCTTGTCTGCAAAGTGGAGGCAGTAACAGTTCCTACCCCATAGGGTTGTCCAGAGGGTTCAGAGTGATGTTCCATGAAAGACAAGGCTTATCTTTTGCGGGTTTTCTTGTTTTTGTTTTTGTTTTGAAATAGGGTCTCTTGTCACCCAGGTTGGAGTGCAGTGGTGCAATCATAGCTTACTGCAGCCTTGACCTCCTGGCCTCAAGCAATCCTAACCAATCCTCCCTCTTCAGCTTCCAGAGTAACTGGGACTATAGGTGCACCTCACAAACCCTGGCCAATTTTTGTATTTTTAGTAGAGATGGAGTCTCACTATGTTGGACAGGCTGGTCTTGATCTTGAACTCCTGGCCTCAAGTAATCTGCCTGCCTCGGCTTCCCAAAATGCTGGGATTACAGGTGTGAGTCATTGTGCTTGGCCAGCAAGGCTTATCTTTATTAAGTGATTGACACATTGTAAACGTGAAAAAAATATTAATTCTTCATATTATTGGAATCATCTTGATTTTTGAGGTGTTTCCTTTAAAATAAAGGTGGGGATGGGCACAGTGGCTCACGCCTGTAATCCCAGCACTTTGGCAGGCCGAGGTGGGTGGATCGCCTGAGGTCAGGAGTTCAAGACCAGCCTGGCCAACATGGTGAAACCCATCTCTACTAAAAATACAAAAATTAGTCAGGCGTGGTGGCAGGCATCTATAATCCCAGCTATTCGGGAGGCTGAGGCAGGAGAATCGCTTGAACCTGGGAGGCTGAGGTTGCAGTGAGCCTAGATCGTGCCACTGCACTCCAGCCTGGGTGACAGAGTGAGACTTTGTCTCAAAAAAAAAAAAAAAAAAATTTAAATTAAAAAAATAAAGGTGAATCCCAATGTAGAGAATTGAAATTTTTCTCTTCCCCTACTAGAGTTCATATTCAATCCCTTTCCTTGACTGTTTTGGTTCCCCTGTTTTATGAATTCCACCTGCATGGACAACAGGCAACATATATGAGAATGGTTTTTGGGTCAGTGTTGTTTTTAGAGTCATTTAGCAAGATGGAAAATGAGGTTTTACTTGGATTGGATTTCCGTTTTTTTTTTTTTTTGAGACAGAGTTTCGTTGCCCAGACTGGAGTGCAATGGCACAATCTTGGCTCACCACAACCTCCTCTTCCCGGGTTCAAGCAGTTCTCCTGCCTCAGCCTCCTGAGTAGCTGGGAGGACAGGCACGTGCCACCACGCCTGGCTAATTTTTTCTTTTTTTTTTGAGATGGAGTCTCGCTGTGTCGCCCATGCTGGAGTGTAGTAGCATGGTCTCGGCTCACTGCAAACTACACCTCCTGGGTTCACACCATTCTCCTACCTCAGCCTCTGAGTATCTGGGACTACAGGCGCTCGCCACCACACCCGGCTAATTTTTTGTATTTTTAGTAGAGATGGGGTTTCACCATGTTAGCCAGGATGGTCTCAATCTCCTGACCTCGTGATCCACCTGCCTCGGCCTCCCAAAGTGCTGGGATTACGGGTGCGAGCCACCGCGCCTAGCCTTTTTTTTTTTTTTTTTTTTTTAGACAGAGTTTCATTCTGTCACCCAGGCTGGAGTGCAGTGGCGCAATCTCGGCTCACTGCAACCTCTGCCTCCCAGGTTCAAGCAATTCTCTGCCTCAGCCTCCTGAGTAGCTGGGATTACAGGCACACACCACTATACCCGGCTAATTTTTGTATTTTTAGTAGAGATGGGGTTTCACCATGTTGGCCAGGGTGGTCTTGAACTCCTGACCTTGTGATCCACCCACCTCAGCCTCCCAAAGTGCTGGGATTACAGGCATAAGCCACAGCATCCGGCCTCACGCCCAGCTAATTTTGTATTTTTAGTAGAGATGGGGTTTCTCCATGTTGGTCAGGCTGGTCTCCAACTCCCAACCTCAGTTGATCTGCCCGCCTCGGCCTCCCAAAGTGTTGGGATTACAGGCATGAGCCACTGTTCCCGGCGACTTGGATTTCCAAAGCTGCTATTCCTTAAGGCCTCACATTATCCCCAGTTCAAAGCTGCCTGCTCTAGTCATCATTCCTACCTCTGCCACGAACACTACCCAGGCACCTCCAACCCCTCAGCAGCCTGGGGCTGAGGGCATGTATTTCTCAGGTCCTCAAGCCCAGTAATCTTGGACTTGTGGTGTCAGGAGGATGCCAGGTCCCCTCACTGATCTTGCCTTCTTGCTCTCCACCCCTGACCCCCAGTAAACTGCATGGTTGGTTCAGGAAGGGGAAGCCATGTCATGATCACAGCCTGCTCCATCTCCCCCTACCCCAGGGCTTCTTTCGCCGCACAATCCAGAAGAACCTCCATCCCACTTATTCCTGCAAATATGACAGCTGCTGTGTCATTGACAAGATCACCCGAAATCAGTGCCAGCTGTGCCGCTTCAAGAAGTGCATCGCCGTGGGCATGGCCATGGACTGTAAGGGGCCCGGGTTGGGGGAATAGAGCCAGGTGGCCTGGGGTGGGGATGAGTTCCGGGAGGGCAGCTCCCTTCCAGGGTGCCCTCAGGGCCCACAGGGCAGAGTGGCAATCCAGTCTAGGTCAGGCTGAGGGCAGAAGGTTCAGTGTCTTGGTCCCTGCTGCCCTTCTTCCTGTGTGAAAGAAGACAGGATCCTTGCGTGGGCCCTAGTGCCTACCTGCCTTACAGCACTCGAGGGCCTTAGAGAGGGGTTGTTTGGTAGAAAGAGCTCCTGGGCACCCACTCTAGCACATTGTTCTTGACTCCCAGCGAAGGAGTCACTTCTAGATGATGCCCACTTCTAGATGAGACAGGGCATCTTCCATTGGCTGGGGATTGGGTGGCAGGATCTTGGAGTAACCACCATCACCATAACCCGTTAGACCAGAACATGATATTCATCTGGATCAGCCCAAATTGTTACTGACATGGTCCCGGGGATTAATCAGGATCCAGGTTGTGCTGCCCAACTGCTAGGTGATTTGGGAAGTCACTTAGCCTCCATGGCCCTCAGTTTCCCTAACCTGTACTCTAGGAAGAGTACTTTCCGGGAGCATTATGGAAAGGGGATGGAGGGTGCCATGCATCGGACCTTGTGCCTCTCTCTTAACAGTGGTTCTAGATGACTCGAAGCGGGTGGCCAAGCGTAAGCTGATTGAGCAGAACCGGGAGCGGCGGCGGAAGGAGGAGATGATCCGATCACTGCAGCAGCGACCAGAACCCACTCCTGAAGAGTGGGATCTGATCCACATTGCCACAGAGGCCCATCGCAGCACCAATGCCCAGGGCAGCCATTGGAAACAGAGGCGGAAATTCCTGGTAAGGAGAAAGGGGGCATGGGGAGAGCAGCAGCCAGGTGGCAGGGAGAGGAGAGTGAGCTCAGAGTCCTGTCTCCTCCAGGAAGTCTTCTTAGTGTAATCCAACCCAAAATACATACTCTTCACACTTTTGCTGTCCAGATTTTATACACTTGCGTTTGTGTCCTTGCTGTCTGGACCCTGTCTACTCCATCCAATTGGGAGCTCCATGAGGACAGGACCTTGCCTTTTTCATTGAATTTCCAGAGAGCGAGGGTGACCTTGCTTCTTTTTCCTGCCCCTAGTGACTGGGAGGAGATGGTAAGGATACAGTTATGTCACAGTATTTTTGAGTGCCTGCTGGGTGCCAGGCATTGTGTTAGGCCCTGGTCAAGCTAGTTGCTAAGTAAATGATTAGTTAAGGACCAGATGCAGTGGCTCATGCCTGTAATCCCAGCAATTTGTGAGACCAAGGTGGGAGGATCACTTGAGCCCAGGAGTTCGTCTGGGTAACATACAGAGATCCCACCTCTATGAATAATTTTTTTTTTTTTGGTACGGAGTCTCACTCTCACCCAGGCTAGAGTGCAGTGGCATGATCTCAGCTCACCGCAACCTCAGCCTCCTGGGTTCAAGCGATTCTCCCACCTCAGTCTCCTGAGTAGCTGGGATTACAGGCACCCGCCACCATGCCTGTCTAATTTTTGTATTTTTAGTAGAGACAGGGTTTCACCATGTTGGCCAGGCTGGTCTTGAACTCCTGACCTCAACTGATCCGCCTGCCTCGGCCTCCCAAAGTCCTGAGATTACAAGGTGTGAGCCACCATGCCCAGCCTCTACGAATAATTTTTTTTTTTTTGAGATGGAGTTTTGCTCTTGTTGCCCAGGCTGGAGTGCAGTGGCGCAATCTTGGTTTGCCGCAACCTCTACCTCCCAGCTTCAAGCGATTCTTCTGCCTCCACTTCCCAAATAGCTGGGATTACAGGCATGCGCCACCATGCCTGGCTAATTTTCTATTTTTAGTAGAGACGGTGTTTCTCTATGTTGGTCAGGCTTGTCTGGAACTCCCAACCTCAGGTAATCTGCCTGCCTTGGCCTCCCAAAGTGCTGGGATTACAGGTGTGAACTACTGTGCTCAGGCTCTCTACAGATAATTTTAAAATTAGCTGGGCATGGTGGTGTGTGCCTGTGGTCCCAGGTACTCGGGAGGCTGAGGCAGGAGGGTCCCCTAAGCCCAGGAGGTCGAGGCTGCAGTAAGCCACGATTATACCACTGCACTCCAGCCCAGGCAACAGAGCAAGACCCTCTCTCAAAAGAAAGTGGTCAGTTTGGGAGGAGATGGACAGTTGACTCTATGTGGTGAAGGAAGGCAGAAAACCAGCTCCTGGTTCATGGTGGAGCATGCCAGAGGGTGGCACAGTGCACTGTTAAGGGCACGGGCTCTGATTCCAAGCAGATGTATAACAGTCAGCAGTCAGACTGCTCAAGTTCAAACCCTGGTCCTACCAATTGCTGGTCATGTGACTTTAACCTTATTACTTAGCTGCCCTGTGCCTCAGTTTCCACATCTGTGAAATGGTGATTGTTATAATTATTCCTTTTAGGATTACGGTCAGGATGAAATAAGACATGTAAAACATGTAGCCTGATGCCTGATCATATATTAAGTATTTAGTCATTATAGCTGCTACTACTGTTATTCCCATTGTTATTAGTAGCTTACTCTGGCTCTGGTCTATCCTTTGCTCAAGGTGAAGGAAAAGCTGTGGGGCTGGGACTCAGGCACTTGCAGCCCTTCTTCCCCAAGCTGCCTTGGAGCTCCCCCTGGTGGGCAGGCAGCCTCAGTGAGAGGCTGAAAGGGGTCTGCGGCCCCAGCTGACTCCTGTCTTTCTCTCTAGCCCGATGACATTGGCCAGTCACCCATCGTCTCCATGCCGGACGGAGACAAGGTGGACCTGGAAGCCTTCAGCGAGTTTACCAAGATCATCACCCCGGCCATCACCCGTGTGGTGGACTTTGCCAAAAAACTGCCCATGTTCTCCGAGGTGAGTGGCAGAAGGGAGGAGAGACGTGGTGCTGTGCTGGAGGGAAACCTCCCCCGGTCACCCAGCACAGGCTCATCTGAGGCTCTCTGGACAAGGAGCAATTCCTGTAGGTCAACACACACTCGGCACACAGGCACACATGCAGACACAGACACAGACACACACAGCTAGCACACAGATACATACACAGACACACAGACACACACATATACACGTACACCCAGCACACAGGCACACATGCAGACACACAGACACACACACACAGCACACAGATACATACACAGACACAGACACACACATATACACATACACCCTGCACTCAGGCACACATGCAGATACGTACACAGACACACACACACAGCACACAGATACATACACAGACACACACATATACACATACACCCAGCACACAGGCACACATGCAGACACACACACACCTAGCACACAGATACACAGACACAGACACACACATATACACATACACCCAGCACACAGGCACACATGCAGACACACACACACCTAGCACACAGATACATACACAGACACACACATACATATACACCCAGCACACAGGCACACATGCAGACACACACACACCTAGCACACAGACACAGACACACACACATATACACATACACCCAGCACACAGGCACACATGCAGACACACACACAGACACACACAGCACACAGATACATACACAGACATACACACACATACATATACACCCTGCACTCAGGCACACCAAGGTCTAACTGCTCTAAGAAGTCAGCCAGCTCCAAGTGCTCCCCTCCGAAGCCCCTCATCCCTCAAGTCTATGCGGCCACCCAACTCCAGGCAGCCTGAAAGTTCTCATTTTCCAGAGCACTAGTGCTGGAGACAGGCTGCCCTACTAGCCATGTGACCTGGGTCGAGTTACCTCCATCCCCTGTGCCTCAGTGTTCTCATCTGGAGTGGGCTGGGGATAATGATGGACACTAACTCACAGGCATTTTTTTTTTTCTTTTTTGAGACGGAGTCTCGTTCCATCGCCCAGGCTAGAGTGCAGTGACGTGCACTGCAACCTCCACCTCCTGAGTTCAAGCAATTCTCCTGCCTTAGCCTCCCTGGTAGCTGGGACTGCAGGCGTGTGCCACCACGCCCAACTAATTTTGTATTTTTAGTAGAGATGGAGTTTCACCATGTATGTTGGCCAGGCTGGTCTCGAACTCCTGACCTCAAGTGATCCGCCCACCTTGGCCTTCCAAAGTGCTGGCATTATAGTCATGAGTCACCACGCTGGGTCTCACAGGCATCATTGTGAGGCTTAAATGAAATAGGGCATGCATGTGGCCCAACACAAGGTCAGCCGTTCGGAGTCCATGGGGGCCTCGCCAGCCTCACTGCTCCCGGAGGACACTCTAGGGGAGACTCAAGGACACGGGGAGGGGTATGCTGAGTGCTCCTGTGGCCCTGCCTCTCCACAGCTGCCTTGCGAAGACCAGATCATCCTCCTGAAGGGGTGCTGCATGGAGATCATGTCCCTGCGGGCGGCTGTCCGCTACGACCCTGAGAGTGACACCCTGACGCTGAGTGGGGAGATGGCTGTCAAGCGGGAGCAGCTCAAGAATGGCGGCCTGGGCGTAGTCTCCGACGCCATCTTTGAACTGGGCAAGTCACTCTCTGCCTTTAACCTGGATGACACGGAAGTGGCTCTGCTGCAGGCTGTGCTGCTAATGTCAACAGGTACCTGCTGATTGGCCGGGAGGGCTCAGAAGCTTCCAGGGGTCCCAGAGATTGGCTGGACCCTGGGCCTGTTGCTCAACTCCCTCCTGAATCTTCTTCCGGGCTACCTCTCTGTCACCTAGGCCATCCCCTGTTCCCTGTCCCCTGCTCTGTCACCTACTTCTCACTTGTTCCCCTTGCCTCCCCATCCCTGCTCTGTGCCTTTTCCTATCTTTGCGTCCTTCCTCCTCTCTGCCCCCATCCTCTGTCACTCGCATTCCCCTTTGTCCCCCACTCCCCACTTTGTTCTCAACCACCTTCCATCCCCCATCCCTCCTTTGTCCCCCAGTCCCATCTCTTACCCCTCAGTCCCCTCCCTACCTCCATCAGCACCCTGCCTCTCTAACCACCAACCCTAGTCCTCCCCTCTCCCAGGCTCTTCTCTCTGCCCCAGCCCCCGGCCTGTCCCTCTGTCCTCCTTGCGTTGCCTCATCCTCCCAGCTCCCCGCTGCCCCTCTCCACTTCCCAGCTGCCTCCCTCTGCCTGTGCTTCTCCTGCCCATGTCCCTCAGGGGGAGCTTTTCCCCTCCCCTCCCCCAGCCTCTCTGCTTCTGTCTCCCCTCTAGTCCTTTCTTCCCCCCCAACACCTCACCCTCCCCATCTCCAGGCCTTCGGCCGGCCCTACGTCCCTCACGGCCCTCTTCTCCCACAGACCGCTCGGGCCTGCTGTGTGTGGACAAGATCGAGAAGAGTCAGGAGGCGTACCTGCTGGCGTTCGAGCACTACGTCAACCACCGCAAACACAACATTCCGCACTTCTGGCCCAAGCTGCTGATGAAGGTGACTGACCTCCGCATGATCGGGGCCTGCCACGCCAGCCGCTTCCTCCACATGAAAGTCGAGTGCCCCACCGAACTCTTCCCCCCACTCTTCCTCGAGGTCTTTGAGGATCAGGAAGTCTAAAGCCTCAGGCGGCCAGAGGGTGTGCGGAGCTGGTGGGGAGGAGCCTGGAGAGAAGGGGCAGAGCTGGGGGCTGAGGGAGACCCCCCCCACACCCCTTCTCTCCTTCCTCTCGTCCTTGGATAGATTCAGCTCCCACACACACACCTGCACTGCCCAGGTCCCTCCTCAGACCTCCAGCCCTGGGACAGGGCAAACAAATGAACTTGCTATGGAAAGGACAGTGTGGGAGGCTGGGGGAGCCGTGTCCTACAGTTCCCAGGACCCCGTCCTCTCAGAAGGTAGGGGAAGGGTAGGAGGACTGAGAAGAGACAAGCCACCTTGACTGTAGGGGAAGGAGGAATGTGGGCTGGGGGAAGATGCCCTCAACTCACCCCCTACACACACAAGAGAGAGCCCCCACCCAGTTCCTTGGCCTAGGTCTCCCCTCCAGGCTGAGGGCCTCTCTACTTCCCCAGATGCCTGGGTGCAAAGAACCGCTTGGCTTGGCTCCTCCCCTGGAGGTTAAAATTTATAGTCATTCTAACTGCACTTTGGAAACCAAGCAAGGGGAGAAGACAAATGAAGAAAAACTAGACAGAAAAATACGAAAAAGAGAGAGCGAGCGATAGAGAGAGATGATATTAAGTTATTAACTGAGGCTGACCAGAGGGGAGAGACCCCCCCCTTTACCACCCCATGCACTTTGTGAGCTGCCCTCCTTCCCCCACATCAGAGAGGAATGCCCCCACACCAGAGCCCCAAGGGTAGGGCTGCCGATCAGAGCTGTGAGTTAACACAACAGGGTCCTGGCCACCCCCCTTGCCGTACCCCACCCTCTGTGCCCCTTTGGCACCCCCTGACCCTAGTATGTCCTCTGCTTTCTGCCACTCGTGCCCGCTGAGTTCCATCTACCTCTCATGCTGGATGCCAGCTGGCCCCTCACCAGCCTGCCCTGCTGCCCACACAGCTCCCCTTTAAGTGCCCAGCCCTAGGGGCCTCTCCCCATCCACCTCCTCCTTCCACACCTTGGCACCCACCCAGGAAAAACTGTGGCTCCAGCTCCTACCCTCCTCATATCCTGCAGTATTAGCTAGAAACCGGATGCTGCTGCATTGGGTGGTGGCGGGGAGGACAGGAGGGCTGTGCGTGAGCGTCTCCCAGAACCCTCCACCCTTTTAGCACTCTGTTTCCCTGTTTCCCATCTGTCTTCTGGGCTCTCTCTAACCTCTGCCCTCTCCCCTGCTCCTACTCACTGCACTAACTCTGGGCGGGCAGGCATCGGAATAGGGGTGTTTAGATAAGTGACACTTAGTTGGGGCCCCATGGGAGGGGGTGGTTGGTGCTCCTTTTTCTTTAAAGCTCTTTTGGCCAGCTGCCCCTCTGCCCCAGGACCCCTTCCCCTCTTCTTTTCTCTAATTCAGGGACTTTGGCTTGAGCCCCTCTCGCCCTCCTGGTGAGGGTGCTCTGTTGGTCTGCACTTGGGTGAGCTGCCCTCCTCCCCCTTCCTGTGGCTGCCGCCCACTCCTCAGGGGAGAGAGGGAGAGAGGAGGTGGTCCTCCCATGGGAGCAGGAGGTGGGGGTGGGACAGAGCAGACCAGAGGGCGCTGGGCTCAGGGCTGCATGTCGGCAGGGATGGATGGGTGGACACAGATGCCCCCGGAAGCCATGGGGATTGGGGCAGGGGGTGGGGGGAGGGGTGCCAGGGCTTCCTGCGCTTTGCACTATTGGGGCAAAAATGTCTTAAGCAGTGGGGAACCTGCCACCCCACCCTGACTCTCAGCCTGCCACAGCCCCCTACACACACACACACACACACACACACACACACACACACACACGTACATGCACACACGGACATGGGAAGGCAATGCTATGCTGCCCGTTAGGGCACTGTCCTTTCCCCATCGGTCAGGTGTTCCAACAGGGGTGGAGGGCCTGGAGGAGCACCCACTGTCACCTGTGCATGTTCCTGTCCCACCCTGCTGGGGCCTCGGGCTGCCTGCGCTGTCTTTGTCTCTATCCTCTCTCTCTCTCCTGGAGTACTGATTCCTGTTATTACTCCAGTTCCATGGGTAGGCCCTCTCGTACCTTCCTCCCACGCCTGGGGGCCCAGTGGAATTCCTGACCTGTCTGCTGTCTTCCCCATCCCTCCATCCCCACCCCAACCCCTCCATCCCCATTCTCAGCCATGGACACGGCAGAGAAAAGGCCTTGAAGAGCCTTGGCCTCTTATAGGCACTTGGGACTCCCCCACCCTCCCCAATCATATGAGCTGTGATTCCCCTCCCCCTCGGTGATGTGGGGTGTATGTGTGTGTTGCTCTGCGTGAATGTGTGAGTGAGTACACATGGTAGGGGAGGAGCCAGGGCGACTCAGGAGTGCCACGCACCTGCTCTAGAGCGGCAGCTGTCCCAGTCCCTGCTGTGGAAGTGGGGGACAGGGCCCTCTCCTGGGGGCCATTGGTGCTAATGAGGGGGATGGCCTTGATGTGGGTGCTCAGCATGCCTCCCCCAGTATTGGCCCGGGGCACTAGGGCAGGCAGGGTGGAGCAGCAGGTGCAGTATCGGTGGGAGGACGGGTTGCTGGGAATAGGACGAGGGGGCCAGGCCAGGACAAGGGGGTGCCAGAGCCATGACCACTACCCCACCCCCACCACTCGCCTCTCCATCTCAGTATTGCCCCTCCCATCACTCATAACACACATACCTCATCCAGCCTCCTCCCTGCTCAGACTTGGGGAGGGTGGGGGAGGAGCCCCTACCCCTTCTCCTGGTGGCGGGTCTGCAGAGCTGGGAGAGGGCAGGGCGTGTGACAGAGACACCGTCCATAAGGAGGACAGTAACTCCTGCCCTGGGAACTCCTGGGCAGCGGGGAGGGGGACACTGCCCAGAGGCGCTACTGAATGTATGAGAAGCTGGTGCTGGGCTGGGGGGAGGGGAGTTGTGGCCAGACACAGGGAAGGAGGTAGGTCTCTTCCCCAGGGAGGGGTGGGACCGGCAGGGGTGACTTGAGGGGCTCCTACTCCTGCCCCACATTGACAATCAGTATGTCTGTTATGTGCGATTTTTCACCCCGTTGTGTTTTGGGTCAGGATTTTAAAGAAAGATATTTTTATGGTAATTGTTGCTCGTCTATTTTACTATATATTTATGTAATAAATATATGATGAAAATAACCCCCTTGGGCACCCCCCTTAGACTTGTGTGCTGTTTCCCTATATCCTCCCATCTGCTGGCAGAGTCCCCACCCCACAAACTGACCAGATGGAGAGGTGGCCCCCCCAGCCTTGGCAGTATTTTCACCCCGCCCCCCAAACGAGCACACACCACAGAAGCCAGCTCAGCTGTGAACTCTTGGATTTGAGACAGGAACAGAACAAATCAGGGGGCCAGGGGAGGGCTGTGGGGGAGAGAGAGTGGTTTAAATAGGGGAGGAGGGGAAGTTCGGTGATGGGGGAGGGAGGCAGGTATTTACAAGAAGGCTCAGGGGGCCAGAGGCTCATCTTGGAATATTTTATAACAATATAAATAAGATTCTGGTTTGCTTTTCCTTTTCGTCTCGTAAAGGAGAGAGAAGTGCAGAGTTCGATTCTGTACAAGGGGGCAGCGGCAGAAGGCCGGCCGGGCGGGTCACTGGGCGTCCACCCGGAAGGACAGCAGCTTCTCGGAATGCATGTTGTTCAGGGTCCGCAGGTCCGGCAGCTTGAGCAGCAGCTTGGTGAAGCGGGAAGTCTCCAAGGGCCGGTTCTTCAGCACCAGAGCCCGAAGAGCCCGCAGCAGCGTCTCCTGGAGCTGCTCCACCGAAGCGGAATTCTCCATGCCCGAGCGGTCTGTGGGGAAGACGACAGCAGTGAGGTGGACTCCCCGAGCTCCTCTGACGAGGAACCGGAGGTCTGCGAGGACCTGGCAGGCAATGCAGCCTCTCCCTGAAGCCCCCCAGAGGGCCGATGGGTAAGGAGAAGGAGTGCCATACCTTCTCACAGGCCTCTGCCCCGAGAGCAGATGCCTGAAAGCTGGGAGCGTGGGCTCAGCAGGGCTGGTCACCTCCCATCCCGTAAGACCACCTTCCCTTCCTCAACAGGCCGAATGTGGCCAGGCTCCCTTGCTTTTTGCTGTGTAGTTCCCTCTGCCTGGGATGCCCTTCCCCCCTTCTCTGCCTGGCAACATCTTACTTGTCCTTTGAGGCCCCAACTCAAGTGTCACCTCCTTCCCCAGCTCCCCCAGGCAGAAATAGTTGTCTGTGCTTCCTTGGTTCATGCTTCTACTGTGACACTTATCTCACTGTTTTATAATTAGTCGGGCATGAGTCTGTTTCCCAAGCTAGACTGTGTCTGAATCATGTCTGTATCCCCAGTGCCCAGTGCAGGGCCTGGCATAGAGTAGGTACTCCATAAAAGGTGTGTTGAATTGAACTGCGTCTGCCTCCTCCCCCGGGTCAGGCGAGAGCCTGACCTACCTGCAGAGACAAGCACCACCGCGGTGAAGAGGCCCAGCTCCTCCTCGGTAAGCGCCAGGGAGTTGAGCTTCTCGCTGAAGTCGAACATGGCATTGAGCAGGTCTCCCATGCCCATGGCACCAAGCTCTTGCAGGCTGTAGGTGGTGCGGCTTAGGAACATCACTGTCTGGTCCTTCACGTTGAACAATGATGCAAAGCGCACCATCAGCACCTAGAGGGGGAGTGGGAACAGTCAACCTGGGTGGGGTGGGAGAAGCACTGACCAAATCGCCCTTGTAGTTTGCCAAAGGGTTTAGTGGTGCTGCCTTTGGCTTCTCAGTAGAGTGGGCGTTGTTTCTGAATGGGCAACGACGGAGCCCAGGTGGAAGGATGGCTTTGGGATCCAGTAAGCCTGAATCTGAGTGTCAGCTTTGTTATTACCTGTGACCTTGGGCAAGGCATTCACCAAAGTTAATCTGCTCTTGTCTAGAATGGGGGCAGCACTGTACCCAAGGCATTATTTCAGTGTAATGGGTTGTGATTAAATTCCAGCTGAGATGACAGAAGTCCCAGCCATCCAGAGACAGCAGCAGGAGCAGCTCAGCCCCTTCCACCAATCAGAGGGTATAAGGACAAAGATACTGGGTTCTAAAACCTTTCAGAGGTCCTGCCCACCCCAGACACCAAGGCCTTCTGCTGGATCCTTCCCAAGGTCAAAACAGGAAGTGGCTGGGTGCAGTGGCTCACGCCTGTAATCCCAATACTTTGGAAGTCCGAGGGGGGGGGGGGGCGGATCACCTGGGGTCAGAAGTTCGAGACCAGCCTGGCCAACATGGCGAAACCTTGTCTCTACTAAAAATATAAAAATTAGCCAAGTGTGGTGGCGGGCACCTGTAATCCCAGCTACTCAGGAGGCTGAGGTAGGAGAATCGCTTGAACCCAGGAGGTGGAGGTTGCAATGAGTGGAGGCCGCACCATTCCACTCCAGCCTGGGTAACGAGCGAAACTCTGTCTCAAAAAAACAAACAAACAAAAAAACCAGGAAGCATAAATGGTCACTCACCTCAAAAGTGCCAGCCTTAAGCAGGGTGACTTGGTCGTGCTGAGAAAGGTCACGGAAGCCCGGGATGTGCTTGGCAAACTCTACCACCTCCCGCACAGCGGGCGTGAAGCTCATGGAGAAATCTTCCCAGATCTCCTGCACCGTTCGTCCACTGCGTCCATGCGGGTACATGTTCATAGGACATGCCTGGGGGAGGAAAGGATTGAGGGACGGGAGTGTCAGCCAGTCTGGGTCAGATGAATGCCCCAAGCAGAGCTGGACCCCAGATTCTGCCTGGGCTAGGGGCTGTGGCCCTGGAGGATGGGTCTTTAAGATAAAGTAGCAATTAGGTGCCAGGTGGAGATCAGGGATTCCCAGGCAGAGCCCAGACTGCAAGGCAAGACATTCTCTCCTGGGAAGAGGCTATCCCCACATTTAGCCTCCAGGAACCCCCAGCTGCCCTACACTAAGTCCATTCTGCCAAGCCCCCCCGACCTTCTTAATGCACCCGCCCGCCCCCATGCCCTTACCAGCAGAACATTCTTGGAGTTACCCTGTCGGGCATTGTTGGCAGGTGCCTTGCCTTCTGGGGCTGCATACACGTGGGTGGGGCATAGGCGGTGCCCGTTGCTGTTGGACTGGTGGCAGCTGTGGTGTGCAGGGCCGGGAGGCCAGGTGGGAGGGTAGGAGGAGGGGGCCTGGCGCAGACCATTTAGGGCCTCGTTATGACGCTGGGCGGCCAAGGTGTTGTTGTCATTGGGGACAGGTGGGCAGCCCTGATTTTCCCAGCGATGCGGGGTGGTGGCTGGAGGGCTACCTGATGCATGGTTGGCATTGAAGTTGCCAGGTGAGCTGCCCAGCTTGTCATGGGCGTAGGTGAAGATCTCTCGATGGGCCCGGGCCACCTGGGATATCACATCCTCCACTGTGGGCTCGGGGCTTGGGGATCTGGGAGGCGTCAGCTGTTGTGGGAACTGGGAGAAGCCCACCAGGGGTGAGGGGACTGGAGCAGGGGGTGGCGAGGGGCCCATGGAGCCTGGGGTGGGGTGCTGGGTGGGTGAAGTCTCCAGCGGGCACTGGCTGCTCAACTGGTTGTTGGCCAGGTTCATGGCACTCTGCATCTCAGCAAGCATCCGCTGCTTCTCTCGTTTGGGGATGCGCCCAAAACGCACAGCTGCAACAGGATGAGAACAGCGTCAGGAAGTTCTCAGCCACACTCACGTGCTTCTCTTCCTTCCTTCCTCCTGAAAGGGCAAGGCTCTGAAGGCTTGGGGTTTCACATCAAAACTAAAACCAGCAAGGCCACGCCCATCAAGGGGGTTTCCCTAGAAGGGACTGTTGGTAGGAGGTGACCCGAGGGACCAATGGGATAGACGTGTATGTTGACCCAAGCAGATGAAGGATGGACATCCCCTGTGCAAATGGGATTCACAGTATGATGTGTCTCCATTTGTGACTTTTTTAAAGGGAAAGATTACTTCAGAAACTTTGGGCGGAAGCAAGGGGGAGGATGTGGGGATGCTGCCTCACCGTCTCGAGACATGCCCACGGAGAGACACTTCTTGAAGCGACATTGCTGGCAGCGGTTGCGATTGATGCGGACGATGGAGCAATTCTCATTCTTCAGACACCTTTTGTACTGGATGTTCTGCTGGATGCTCCGACGGAAAAAGCCCTGGAGGGCAGGGGCGGTTAGTGACCACCTCCATCAGGGCTGGGCCTCTGTGTCCAAGGGGGAGGGGGCCACCTGCCCCTGCCCTTACCCCCAGTCCGCCTCACCTTGCAGCCCTCACAGGCGTGCACGCCATAGTGGAAGCCCGAGGCAACGTCCCCACACACTTTACACAGTAACACCATGCCATTCAGCTCTGTGAAAGACACGGGCAGCAGGTGAGCAGGAGAGGCCAGGCTGAGTGGCCAGAGGGGTGGAAGGCTTTCTGGGCTGGAGATCCGGGGAGGGAAAAGCTAAGGAGGAACTCCAGTGTTGAGGGGCACTGGAGTGACAAGACTGGGCTGAAGAGGGGCTGGTGCCACTCTAGGAGAAATCCCTGAAGCCAGAATAGGCCCTGGCAAGACTGGTGTCACGTAAAAACCCATTCCCAATCTGGTCCTGGCCTGCTTCCGTTCCCCCGAATCAGGTGGAAAGGTACTCACTGGTGATGTTGCTGCTGCTCTTGCTGGGGGACACTCGGCTGCTGTCCTCCATGGCCACTTGTAGACTCCCTGGGGGGCTCCCATTATAGAAGGAGGAGGAGGATGACGACGAGGAAGATGAGGAAGAAGGGGAGCCATCATCACTCAGGCTGGGTGCAATGCTCCCAAAGGAGCGAGCTGGGTCTTGAGTGAGGGAGCCAGTGGGGGACGGTGGGAAGTAGGTGGGACAGCCTTGGGTCAGGGACTGGAAGCTGCCATTGGAGTTGTCACTATAGAGGGATTCAGGGCTGGTGCGGCTCGGGGAGGAGCCACTGGAGCCAATGTAGGTGATGACGCCACCTGGAGGGAGAACAAAAGGGAAGGGGGTGTCAGCCGCCATGTCTCTGGACCTAGGGTGCCACTGTGCTCATCCCCACCTGTCTGCCCAAAACACTGCTGGCCACTCAGTTCACCCTGTGGAGCCCCTAATCTTGGAGTTAATAAGCAATTCCCCAACACACAGTACACATGGCATAGCCAAGCAACACCCACAACCCTTTGCAGGACACGTTCAGCTTCTGCTTTGAATGTGAGGTGTGACCCCTGTGGCATAACGCGTATGTGCCCCCTTCCCTATATGCCTTCCTTGGGAATATCGACTGCAGCTAATGACTTAGTTGTCAATTGAAGATTGGGGGATGGGCAGCTGAGCGCCATTCAAAGTGCCCAGTCCTCCAAAAACAAAAACCCAGCTGCTGATTTTAATACTAAGACCATTCCAGGAATGAGACCATGGACCACGGAGGGATAGCTAGCCAACAGTAAAGAGAATGGAGATCTTACAAAAGACAATCACATTCCCCCAGTCTGGGAGATATATTCTCTGAAGGAACTGAGGGAAGGAATCTGCCCGCCTGGTTCCCGTGGCCTCTAAGAGAGTGAGCCACAGCGGACTCTATCTCTGTGTCCAGAAAGGACTTCGCGGTGCGAGTTGCAGGAGGCGGAAGTACAAACTGTCCAGCCTAGGGCTCTAAAATTCCCCCTTCAGATCTCAGCCTGGTAACAATGACCTTGGCTCTCTGGCCACTCAGGGACTTTGACCCTCTGGTTACGTTGCCAACGAGGTGGCTGTGCTCCCGTGGTATTAGCAGGAGAAAAAGGTGACCTGCCTGCCACACCTCTGCCAAGCACCTAGACTGGGCTGAAACAGGCGGGGTGGGAGAAGGGAGGATCCCAGGACACGTGTGAGCTGACACATGCCATGCCACTGTGTCTGCAGAGGCACATGTCTTGCTCACCCACTGACACACACTAAACTGGGCAGGGCGGCCCTAAAATAGCTCAAGGTTGGTCAGGGTGAACCCAGCTCCTTGGAAAATAGTTGCACAACAGATCAGCTCCCACGGTTTCAGGGCTGAGGTGGGGAATGGAATCATTAGGTGACGGTAAATGAAGTTGACCTAGTTCACCCATCCACCCATCCCCCAAAAGAGAGAGAGACCTTCATGCAGAGGATTCCAACCTGGAAGTGAGGAGCACACTCAAAAGAGTCTAGGTCCAGGTCTAGACCCATCACTACCAACTTATTTTGTGACCTAGAGGATATCAACTCCCCTCTTTGGGTCTCAGTTTTCCTTTTTGTGAAAAAAAAGGACAATATCATTTCAGCTATGAGTGTGGGTGCAGCTGCTTTGGGGAGCCCTTTGTAGGCACACTGCAGCTTGTTTGGTGGAGATGAGGGTAAGACAGTGGTCGCAGAACTAAGGAAAGAGAAGCTTGGGGAACAGAGAATTTGGAATGTGGGGAAGCTGAGTCTAAATGAAGTGCAGTGAAGTAGGTGCAAACAAAAGTGAAGGCGAAAGGAGTGAGAAAGATGGTTGGGGTGAGGTCTCTTTAGGGAGTGTAAAACAGAAGGCCATGAAAGGTCATAGATGGCTCCATGTTACTTTGTTTTGGTGATGAGGGGGAGGGGGCCGGGCAGGCGGACCGGAAAAGGAGGCAGGCGGGGGCGGTGAGTCAGCCCAGCTTCACCCAGATCTCGGCGGGGCGGGGCAGGGCGGGAGCTGGGCCCTCAGCCGGCCTCACGTCCCCGCTCCACGTGTGCCTCTCGCACGTGGCTCCCCAACGAGGAAACCGGAACTCGAGGCCCCGCCCTCCTTGCTTCCCGTCAATCGAGAGCAGTAGCCCCACCTCCTCCCCGCCTCTCCCCGGCGACCGGGTCGTGGGCTGGACCCCGAACGCTAGCAGGACCGGGACAACCTAGGGGAAGAGAGAAGGGAACACGCGTTGCCGGGGCGACTGGGGGGGCGGAGCTCATTATGTAACGAGGCCGGGAGGCAACAACCAATGGGGTGGCGGCCACGGCTTCTGCTGAATGAAAACAAACGCAGCACGTGGGCCCGGCTCTCGAGCCATGTGAGCCCTCCCGGTGGCCGGGGCCCTGTAGGTGTCCTCCCTCGGGCCGGGCACCACGCTCTGGACTCCAAGTGTCGCTCCCTCCTGTCACTGAGGATTCCCCAGTGAGATCCGAACGATTCTCCCAGCCCCTCCTTCCCTGAGCCCCGATCGAGCCACTGCTTCTCAGATTCCCTCGAGCCACTGCTTCTCAGATTCCCTCGCGCCTGCAGGAACTAGAGGAGGGGGAAGACAGGAGGGGAGGAGGTCCGTTTTCTGAGGCCAGGCATACCACAGCTGCAGGTAGTGGACAGATGGGGCCGTTTCGGGGCACTGTTCCAAAGCTCCCAGTCCCCCTAAATTTTTCGCTTCACCACCCATACCTCCTCTTCATTTCCACCCGCCCCGGGATTCGAGGCTCAAGGGAGCTTTGGGACTCTGAGGGGTGGTGATGGGGCGTTTCTGAGAGCATTCCCAGCCCGAACAAGTCACTCTGGAAATCCCACATTAAAGCCCCGCAGCATGTTAGCAAATCTCCGGGCCAAGGGACTCCCCGGTCCCTTACAAAGTTCCTCTTGTTATAAGGCGTAGATGGAGGTGGGGAGACAGTGACAGGGAAAAGATGATAGTAAAGGAATCTCAGTACCTGTGTTGTTGTTGGAGTCCAGGGTCGTCATGTCTTCACCGGCTGAGAGCGGTCATTCAAACTGGACCTTGACTCAAACTAGAGGTTGCGATCGCCGCTGTTGCCCCCTGGGCACTAGCTAATGGCGGGGAGAGGACCCCGCGACTCAGGATCAGGATCCGAAGCACCCTGCAGCAAGGTCTCGGGGTGGCCGGACTGCAGCCCTGCAGAAGGGTTGGATGTTGAGGCAACGAAGTTCTGCTTTGCATGGGAAGAGCAAAGAGAGTGTGTGGGGGGAATCAGCCTGCAGTAGTTCTGGCTAGAAGGTAGCAAGGAGCGTCGGGTCTCTGCAGTGTACGGGGTGCCTCTGCCTGCCGACTCCGCAGCGCTGTGGGGTAGCGAATCCCAGTGCACAAGTCCCAGAGAGAGAGAGGTTGCAACCAGGAAGTAAGTAGGTGATGGGGAGAAACGGGGCACCGAGTCGCAAAGAGGCGAGACGTGTGCCCTGCTACGTTCCCTCGGCAGTAATATTTCACTCTGCCAATCTCAGCCGCCTTTTGCCCGAGCCTTTCCCTGGGACAGAGGGCTCTGCGCAGGCGCCAGCAGCCCAGGGTTCCCGGGCCGCACGCGGCACTGGAGCAAGTACCATGTGATCCCAGGGAGCGCCTCGTGCCCCAGTGACACACTTTTCCAACAGCCGGCACGTTGAGCTCTGTGCGCCTGCGCAACGACAAGACTGTCGGGATTTGTAGTCCACTGACAAAGTGGGCGGACTGCGTGCCTTTCCCCTTTCTGCCTGGCAAAGCGCTTACCGGGACCTGGGAGGAGCTGAGAGTAGGGTGGGGTGCGCTGAAGAGTCAGGGTGGCGTGTTTAGAAAGCCTGTATGGCAGGGGCATGTGAATTTCTGGGGAGGGACTGGCAAGCTTGGCTGCTCTCTGGGAGATCAAAGCTAAGAGGCCCTTTCTGCAAACCTTGCAAACGTGAGGGCTTCACGTGATTGCGGGACTGACCTCGTCCTGAGGTTACTGGTGACCGGGAGAGAGACAAGCCAGGGAGGGAGATTTCCCTGGAGTCAGGAGCTTAGGCTGCCCTCTGCTTCGGGGCAAAGTCCAGAGAAGGAAAGGAAATGTGACCCCCTTTCCCTTCTATTCGTCCTAGAGAGAACACCTCCAGGGGAAGGAGTTGCCACAGAGGTAGGGATGTCTGTAGGGACTCCCTGTTTGCTTGTATGACACCATTCCACCCACTCCAGTTGACTTTGGGGTGAGTCATTTCCCTTTGGGAAATAAGGACAGCATAGGGGAACTAATAGTGAAAGTGCTTTGAGATCCTAAAGTAATGAGCAAGATGTGAGGCAGGGGGTGGGGGCAGAGTGATACCCCTGCCCCTCGGTGCTGGAGGGTAGAATATGAATTCCACAGAAGATTACTACTCAGAGGGGAACATGTAGATCATCTTAAGCCCCCCTCTTTCTACTATTGGGGAACAGGAGGCTTAGGAGAAGTGACTGGCCCAAGGTCAGATGTCCATTGTTAGTTTCATCTGCCCACCCCCAACAGGGAGGTGGGTAGATGAACAAGTGAAATACTGAACAGGGGTTAGAAACAGCCAGCATTGCTGGGCATGGTGGCTTATGCCTGTAATCGCAGCACTTTGGGAGGCTGAGGCGGGTGGATCACTTGAGGTCAGGAGTTCAAAACCAGCCTGACCAACATGGTGAAACTCCGTCTCTACTAAAAATACAAAAATTAGGCGGATGTGGTGGTAGGCACCTGTAATCCCAGCTAGTCAGGAGGCTGAAGCAGGAGAATCCCTAGAACCCGGGAGGCGGAGGTTGCAGTGAGACGAGATTGCCATTGCACTCCAGCCTGGGGGACAGAGTGAGACTCTGTCTCAAAAAAAAAAAAAAAAAAAAAAAAGAGAAACAACCGGCATTTCCCTTCAGAGCAACTGTCCCATGAGTAATAACAGATCTCAAGTAGAGGAGATCTATCATGCTAGAGGGCTTGGGACATGGAGCGGATGGAAACTTCTTCAGGCAGCGAAGGGAGAGGGAGCCTGAGCCACCTGCTGTTCCTGCTAAATTCTTCCCCAGGCCCAGTGCTTCTAGGGAGGGTTTTCTTTATATAGAAAGTCCTTGTCCACAGGCAGCCCCTGGGATGGTATTGATGGATGCCTGGGAAACATGAAAGTCACCAAAAAGGTAGAGAAAAAGAATACGGGAGGCCAGGGGTAGTGGCTCACACCTATAATCCCAGGATTTTGGGAGGCTGAAGTGGGCAGATCACCTGAGGTCAGGAGTTTGAGACCAGCCTGGCCAACATGGTGAAACCCCATCTCTACTAAAAATATAAAAATACTAGCCGGGCATGGTGGCAGGCGCCTATAATCCCAGCTACTTGGGAGGCTGAGGCAGGAGAATCAGTTGAACCCAGGGGATGGAGGTTGCAGAGAGCTGAGATCGTGCCACTGCACTACAACCTGGGCAACAGAGTGAAAGACCATCTCAAAAAAAAAGTCAAGTGCAGTGGTGGCTCATGCCTGTAATCCCAGCGCTTTGGGAGGCCGAGGCGGGTGGATCACCTGAGGTCAGGAGTTTGAGACCAGCCTGGCCAACATGGAGAAACCCTGTCTCTACTAGAAATACAAAAATTAGCTGGGCGTGGTGGTGCATGCCTGTAGTCCCAGCTACTCGGGAGGCTGAGGCAGGAGAATCGCTTGAACTTGGGAGGCGGAGGTTGCAGTGAGCCGAGATTGCGCCAATGCACTCCAGCCTGGGCAACAAGACCGAAATTCCGTCTCAAAAAAAAAAAAAGATGAAGAATATGGACACAGGAGTAAACAGGGTAGTGAGGACAGTGAGTTTGACTGCAGGAGCTTGACCACTCACCCTCTGACTCCTTGTAGAAGACGAGCTTCCTAGAATGGGCTAGGCTTTAGCTTTGTTCCCCTGCTCCCAAGAAAAGTGGGAGAGAGAGGGCAGTGGGCTCTTCTCTGGCCCTTTGGCCCAGAGTTGGGAAGCTGTAGCAGAGCGTGGGAGGGACTGGGAGGGGCTAACAAACAAGGAAAGAGGCTTTTCAGGAAAACTTGGTTCTGAGCTCAGCCTCCACCCCCTCTCCCTCCGCCCTCTGGGCTCTGGAGGGAAAGCTAGGAGGTAAGTTGCCATGTTCTGCTCCTGCCTGCTCTCTGTGACCTTGACTCCAAGTCAGAGCCAGGGCCAGAGCCCAGGTGTCTGTCAGGACTGGACTCAAAATCAGGACCCCTGGCGTGCATCTAGCTCCCCACAGCCCAGCACCACCACTAGCACCCTCCCTTTACTTGCCCTGGGTCCTCCACAAGGCCCACAGCTCTATTGCTGCTGTGGTGGTCCTGCCCACCCCCTGTATACTTGCTGGGTGTTTGTTCCTCTAGGAGGGGGAGCCGGGGTGGGTCAAGACTCCTTCCCCGCTGCAACCAGTGAGAAGGAGGAGGGAGCAGAGATAGAGAGAGCTGAAATTCAGTCAGCCTGACGTTCCTCTTGGCAAAACCTGGGTGGTTCTGCAGTCTGTGTGTGGTGTGAAGGCAGAGGCTGGGAGGGAGGGGGCACAGGAGAGGGGTTACCCCCTGCTCCTTCCTTTGCATTTCTTAAAGGGCCCCTCCTTTTCTCCCTGACAAATAAATCATTCGGGTGTCTTTCTTCTACAGCTGGTGAGAGGAATACAGAATGAAAAGGCAGTGTTCTCCCTTGGCTCCAGAAGCTTCTAGTCAGTCTGTGCCTGCTTCTTTCTCTGTCAGCAGCTGCTGGGAGAAGGGCAGAAACTATGTGACCCAAAGCCACCAAAGGGAGGGGGGAAAGGCTGGGTTGTCTGGTTCTGGGGGATCCGGAGTAGAATCTTGGCTTCTCTTTGACCTCAACTTTGACCGTACGACCTTAAGACAACAGGTGCATCTCAACCCAATCTTCCTCCCCTGCCCCTCCAGCTGGATGTTGCTGTTCACTTCTTTTTTTTTTTTTTTCTTTTTGAGACAGTCCCACTCTATCACCCAGGCTGGAGTGCAGTGGCTCACTGCAACCTCTGCCTTCCGGGTTCAAGCCATTCTCCTGTCTCAGTGTCCCAAGTTGCTGGGAGTACAGGCACACGCCACAACGCCTGGCTATTTTTAAATATTTTTAATAGAGATGGGGTTTCACCATATTAGTCAGGCTAGTCTCGAACTCCTGACTTCAGGTGATCCACCTGCCTCAGCCTCCCGAAGTGCTGGGATTATAGGCGTAAGCCACCACGCCCGGCCTGCTGTTCACTTCTACACACACACACACACACACACCATTTCTCCCATAGCCCAGTTCAACTCAAGAAAGGACTGAACTCTTCATAAATAGTACTCAGATTGGATCCAGGTAGAATAGATGCGTATTCACAATCTGGTACAGCAAGGCACTGCCCTGGTTCTGCATACACTTCCACGTGGATTCCTGAGTCTGGGATTCTGGGGACGAACCTTCCCATTAAGGGCCGTGTTGGATCCTGCCTGTGTGTTTCCAAATATGTCTTTCATTTTCCTTGATTTCTTTGGACTTCAGAGGACAGCAGACACAGAGGAGAATAAGCAAAGGTATTGAGAACACTATACCTAACGCTCTGGTCAGTTATGTATTTGTGCATGTGTGTGTGTGATTGTATGACTGTGAGTGAGACTGCATGTGTGTGAGTTGTGAATGCTGTGTGTGTGGGTGTGTGTGTTTGATCTGAGATCTCTTCTCCCTGTCAGAAGGTTGTTCTGGGTAACAGGGCAACACCCAGTGCAAATTCTGGGTGGCCTAAATCTTGGGCCAGCTGCTTGACTGACTGACTGACTGACTGACTGAGGGTGGATCCTTGCTGGAAACAGGTCAGGCTTCTGTAGGTGCCTTCCCATCCCCCTCCTTTCTCACCAAGGAACCATTGCCCAGAGTAGAAACCTGTCTGCCCAGGTGATGCAAACCTGGTATAGAAATGCTGGGGATGCCCCTGAATCAGGGAACCAACCATGTGCCTGGGAGAGACTCACTCCCTGCCCTCCTAAATCCTTTTCCTTGTCTCTAAAAGGCCAGCTATCTTTCTCTACCCCACCCAAAGCCTGGATGTTTTGGGGAGAACTTTAAGAACATGCTACAGGAAGGCAGAGTCTGAACTAACTTGCTTCTCTGTGTGGTGGGGGGAGGGGGATGGAGAAAGAAAGGGCGAGGCATGAGCCAGGGCTGGGTTCCATGGATGTGCTTTGCCTCAGATTCTATCTTTACCTCACTACTGCTTTTTCCAAGGAAAGGAAACCATAAATATGTATTAAGTACCAACCGTATGCCAGGCACTGTGCAAAGTGCTTTATACACATTATCTCATTTAATATTCACAACAACCCTGTGCTGTAGATCTCATTCTTATTTTAGAGATGGGGAAACTGAGACTTAGAGGAGTGTATTAACTTGCCCAGGGTGCCAGAGGGTCTAAGTGATTAGTCTTGAAGTTGTAATTTGCATAGCACTTAAGACTGAAAAGATGTCACATCAAAGAATGATAGCGCTGATGGAAATTATTGGCGGGGGCTAAAGCCCCCTCCAGCTATCTCTTGGAACTACCACTGTCAGTGTCACAATGAAAATGGCAATGCTGGGGATTCAACCCCAGTCCTGAAGATGAAACTCTTTCTACTAGCAAGACTGCCCCTCCTAGAGAGAGAGATTACTGCCACCCTAGGGGAATGTCTGAGCAGCAAATTCATCCTGGTGTTTCCCAAGCAATGGTGATGTTTGGAAGTGGGATATATCACCAAGAACAGAAGCCTGAAGCACCCCCTTGTTCCTGTCCCGGGGAGTACCTTGGCTTTCCAAAATCTCTCTTTTAACCCCAGGCACATTTCCTCGTCCCCTAAACTCTTCCCACTCCCCATCCTACATTTCCCTCATCTGGTTCTAAAAGTAGAAGGGGCAGGAACAGGGTGCACAAACCACAGACTGCTACAGAGGTGACTTAACAGAAGCAGGCATCTGAACTCTGTTCTCGACCCAAACCCTCGGGATTTGGGGTCTGCTGCTGGTGGTGAGGAGAGTGGGGCAAATTAGGTCAGGGCCCTCTAAAGTCGCATGGTGCTTCCTTCCAGGGGCTGTATTAAGAAGATGGGTTGAGGGAGTGTGTGGAAGGCCACCAAGGACCGACAAAAGTTGTGTCCAAAGCCTTAAGGAAACAGCATCCCACTTCCCTATTTACCTGCTTTGAGGAACGTGTCCCTCTAAAACCAGCCCTTCTGAAAACCACTGTCCTGCACCAGTGCTTCTTCAGCAGATGCTCTGAAGAACCTGAAGGAGGGTCCCCCCTCTCTGAGCCCAGGATCTCACCCCCATCACAGGATCCTAGAGGAGGCATGGATTGTCCTTGGCAGTGGAGACTAAGCCCCAGATGACCCTTTTTCTGGCATCCAGTACATGCTATGCTAAGGCCTCCTGTCCAATCTTTGCCATGCTGCTGGAGCCACTGTGGTGTCATCTTCCAGGCCCCTGCACCTGCCCATTGGCTGCCCTTGAGCCTCTGTAGAACTCAGATGCAAGGAGAATGTGGGGGAGGCAGGGGCAAGGGAGAGGGGGTGCTCTGCATCTACTTCCATCTCCACCCTTTATCCCAAGCTCCATCTCAAACCCTTTGCTTATCCGGTGTCTCTCCATTCTTTGGGTCTCTTCAAATCGCCGTGCAGCTGCCTGGGGAGGCCAGAGGCTCATGACAGTCCTCGTGAGCAGGATGGACCTCGGAGGAGCTGCGGCCTGGGCAGGCATTAGGGGCCTTGTGTAGTTTCTGGGAGGCTTACATAAACACTGGCTGGGATGGGGAGGAAAGGGGGGTTGCAATGGGCTGCCCAGGGAAAAAAGCAACCCCCGCCCCGCCAGCTCAGCTTGAGTGGAAAGAAGGAACAAGGCTTACTTTCCCTCCTCCCACTCCTCTCCCCTGGTCTGCAGCTGTTAGTCGGGCTGGAAAGACTGCGGTATCTTGGGGGAGGGGGGACAGGAGAAGGAGAGAGAGAGGATGCGTCTTCACAAATTTGGGATCCCTCCTCCTCTTCTAAATTGGGGGGAGGGCGAGTGGGGAAGAAGCAATTTGCCAAAGAGATTTTCAATGCCTCAGGAAGGAGCTTTGGCTCATTAGAATGCGCAGTTTGCACCCTGAAAAAAAAAATCTGTGCTGGTTGCAAAAATGCAGACGTGTGTAGGGGCCCAGCGGAGATTAAAAAAAAAAAAAAAAAAGCGCTAGCTCTGCAATGCAGGATCTGCGAAGTTTTGGTGCGATGAGGAAATGTGGGTCGTGCTCATTTCATTTGCTTGTTCCTGCTAACCTACTGTCCCCCTGACTCTAGCATAGTCTCATATCCCAGCAAGAGGCACTGCGGCTTAGAAATGGGGTCACGAGTAGGGGGCAGGAGCAGAGGGCCAGAAGTGGGGGTCTGTGGTTAGCGTGCCCAGAGAAGGACCAATGGGGTTTAGAGGGCCAGGCAGATGGAAGGGGACACTTCAATGAGGGATGGAGGCTGAATTTGCCTTTTGCACTCACATTTGTTCTCCAGCTGCAAAGGGGTTAGTGGGAAAGCCCTTCTAGACTTCCTCCAGCCCTCTGCTCTTCCCCATCCCCAAGTAGCAGAGGGACTTTCCCTTTCCGGTCCACTAACCTCACAGAACACTGTTGCAGAACCTTTGCTTCATGTCCCCAAACACACAAATCCCTGAACTGTCCTTGTTCTAATCCTGGAGTGGGCACGTATGTGTGTGTGGCATCCTCCTTCCTAGAAAGAGGGGACAGGGTAGCCTCATTTGGGGAGCCCAGGCTACAGGGGAGCCAACTCTTGGCTCTGGGCTGACATCAGCATATCACCATGAGGGCTGGGGTGGGCTGTTCTGTGTTCTTGGCTTGGGAAGGTCCTTTGTTCTTTTGAGGCTTAGGGTTCTGGGTTGTGAAAACACCAAGGGGCTGCCTGGGAGGAAAATATGCTTGGGGAGACCATGTTTCTTTTCTGGGTGTTTGCTCCCCTGGTGGCTCAGGAGAGACAAAAGGAGACAGAAGCAGGATAAAGCGCAAGGAGACAAGAACGGAGCCCCGCGCGCTTTCCCTCCTTCCTCATCTTGCCTCCAGTTTCTTTGGCCCATGGAGGAAGGGGCCCAGTGTGTTTGTGCCGGCTGGAGGCTCACGCGGGCTGCCGGGGTCACATGGCCCGGGCATGTGCAGCCTGCTCCATTTCTACCACAACAACTCGCTCATAAACAGCCCGGCTGCTGCGGCGGTGGCGGTGGAGACATGTGCAAGCGAGGGGGTGGGGCACGTGGCCCTGCCCGAGCCAAGGGAAGGCGCTCGCTCAGCACTGCCTCCACCCCTCCCCAGCGCTGGCTCTGCCTCGTCACAGGAAATTCCTAGTGCTCCTGTTGCTGCTGCAAAACATGTTTTGGGGAAGTGACTTTCAATAAGGATGGAATCAATGGACTATTTAAAAAAAAGACAGAATAGATAATCAGAGACTAACTTACGCTTGCCCTTACCCTCTGTAAGATGTCTGTACTGGTTAGCGTGGTACCAATTCCTTCCTCCTATATAAAATTGGAACCATGTAATCCCAGCGCTTTGGGAGGCCAAGGTGGGCGGATCATTTGAGATCAGGAGTTCGAGACCAGCCTGGCCAACGTGGTGAAACCCTGTCTCTACTAAAAATACAAAAAAATTAGCCAGCCATGGCGGCGGGTGCCTGAAATCCCAGCTACCTGGGAGGCTGAGGCATGAGAATCGCTTTAACCCGGGAGGCAGAGGTTGTAGTGAGCTGAGATCACGCCACTGCACTCCAGCCTGGGTGACAGAGCGAGGCCCTGTCTCAAAAAAAAAGAAGGAACCAATCAGGTCCTCATGGTAAACATTGGGGTGAGGGGCTGGGGTTCTCTAAGGCAGTGGTTCTCAAGATAAGCATAGGGATCCGGATCACCTGGGGAACATGTTAGAAATGCAAATTCCCAGGCCCCATCCCAGGCTGATTGAATCAGAAGCTCTGGGAGCAAAGCCCAACAATCTGAGTTTTAACAAGACCCTTGGGATTCTGGGAAGCCTGAGACCCACTCTCTACGTCTTTGGTCCCTAGCAATCAGTCCTCTAGGAGAATCTAGCCCAAGATCTGGGGACATGTCAGCTGGGTGTGGTGACTCATCCCTGTAATCCCAGCACTTTGGGAGGCTGAGGTGGGCGGATCACTTGAGGCCAGGCGTTGGAGACCAGCCTGGTCAACATGGAGAAACCCCGTCTCCACAAAAAAATACAAAAATTAGGCAGGCGTGGTGTGTGCCTGTAATCCCAGCTACTTGGGAGGCTGAGGCAGGAGAATTCCTTGAACTGGGAGGTGGAGGTTACCGTGAGCCAAGATCGCACACTGCACTCCAGCGTGGGCGACAGTGAGATCCTGTCTCAAAAAAAAAAAAAAAAAAAATCTGGGGGCATGTCTACCTTCCCCTTTGTGCTGCTTCATCTCAAAGTCCAGCCACAGGGCATATTCAGATTTCGTTTGATTCAGCGTGAAAAGCATTTATTGAGTGCCTCCTGTGTGCAGATTCTGGAAATGCGGGCAAATAATACAACAGTAGTAGGCTATTGAGTAGCTGAGATCTCAAAGAGGAGTGAAAGGTACTGGGTGAGGGAAGAATGAAAGAAATAAAAGGTTAGAATTTTATTTGTTTATCCTTTGTCCATCTTACCCACTTCCTGTCCCAAGGCTCCTATTAGAACAAATGATTGTGGCTTAAATTGTTTTGAGGCTGGAGGTAGAAATTAAGCCTTTATCTATTTTGCTGGCCATGGGGACCCCAAGTTAGTTACAGACATAGGCTCTTAACTTCCATGAGTAACTAAAAGAATATGAGGACCACTCACACAGGCACACACAAACACTCACTCCTTGAGATCTTGGATGCCAAGGTAGGGAGACCAAGGGAAGGAATGAGGTCCCAGAAGGTTGGAAGTTCCCTGTGTAAAATGAGTTTAGCAGATAACAAGCAGGAAAAGTCTTTCAATAGGGGAGGGCGGGGTCATCCCTGGCCTGCTCCACCTTCCTGAGACCCAGAAACTGTGGCCAGAGGAAACAAAGGATCCCTAAGGCAAATCACAAAAGCTCCTGAGAATGAAACCTGAGCCTGGAAAGAGAGTATAGAATGAGGGACGGACACCAGATCCAGAGGGTTCCCTTACACAGGCAAATGGGGGTTAGGAGATTGGGGGGGATGGGAGCCATGCCCAGCCCCTCTCTTCGGGCCTTCTCTCCATCACAGGCAGTTCTCAGGAACAGAACTCCTGTTACTGTCTCAGTCTGAGCAGCTGACTCCTGGCCTCTCCTTGCTTCATTTTTTTGAGGAATAAGCTTTTCTCTGATTCTCACAGAGCCCTTTCTTTTGCTTCTCTGCAAGGCTTTCTCTCTGTGCCTGAAAGGCTCTGGGCTCAACGAGCAGACAGCCCTGCAGGCTCAGCTGCAGTGACCTACATTGGCTCTCCCCTAGGCCCTGGGTGCGGGGGCTGAGATTTGAAGATAGGAACTTGGGAATCTGGCACAGGTCTACAGATGATGACATCAGGCAGACAGGCTGCAAAAGTGGCATTGAGGGACTGGGCCCTAAGGCAGGGGATGCCACAGGACTATGTTCTCACTTTGTCATTTTAGGGCTTTTTGTGGACAAGAGATCAGAAGACTCCCATCTCCGAAATGCAAAAACACCTGAGCAGTGACCCCCTGGAGAGGAGCCAGTGGTCCCTGACAGGCCCAGTCTCTATTAATGAGATTTGGGAGTGGTTTCTGCCTGCTCCGTGTTCTTGCTGAACCTACCCTGTCTGCTGCAGGGGACTGGAAAGATGATGTGGAAGAGCGAGTTCAGATTTCAACTGATTTATTTCAGGAAATGAAGGCTGTGTAAAGGTCAGATATGCAGAAATCCACTTACTCCCAGGCTTAACTATATAGAGACCCTGTACCTCTTTAGACTCAAGGGTTCTGAGAAGGATCCAGAAGGAACCCCCAATATTAATTACCATTTACAAAGTCCTTACCTCAGGACCCTGGCAACTGAATCCCTCCTTCCAGCTACTGGCCCTCTGGAACAGAGAAGGCAGCTTCTGAAATAGGTGCTTTCCCTCTCTTCCACTATAAGCCAACAGTGTTTAGGATGACCACTGCTTCCAGATTGTGTGATTTGCCCTGGCAAGGAAATCCTATTGTGGGGGGAGGAAATGAGGCAGTGGTGACACAAAGTGATGGATGAGCCTTTTGCTTAGCAGAGAGGCAGAGAAAGCCAGCAGGCCGTGCAGAACTGAGTGGCTCTTGGGTCCAAAGGGCTTCCCCTTGGCCAAGCCCCACCCCAAAGCCCAGGAAGTTCACAGCTTGGCGCCCAGCCAAGGCAAAAACATTCCTCAGGACTCTGACAGGCTGGGGGATGGTTCCCACCATGAGGATGGGGGAGGGGAAGGAAACACGCAGGGGAGGAAATGACCACAGAGAAGTGGGTAAGGGTAAGAGGTCGGGAGTGAGTTCTCAGTGCCCTAAGTCCCTTTTAGAAAGAAAGGTTGAGGCTGGAGGGCTTCTCATTGGCTTGTGACAGGCTTGCAACTTCAAAGCACATGACTCCTGGGTCACCCCTCTGCTCAGGGTCATCCCTGATGACCCAAGGTGTCCTCTGGAGGCTTGTTAACTCAATCTCCCTCCTTACTCTGGGGCTGCGGTTGAGCTTGGGAGCCCCTGAGTGGCTAAAAGCTGGAATTGCAGTTGTGCTGGGGGAGGAGCCCATCAGGTCTCCCTCTGCCTCTCCACCTCCGCCCCTCCCTTTCCCTCTCCCTAAGCCCAGGACTCTGGAAATAGCACCTGGTAATGGGAGCGCTGACAGATGCTGAGTTATAGGAGAGCAAATGTCCTGGCTAGAGTCCTCAGCATTCTAGTTTGATCACTTTTGGGCTGTTTCCCTTGAAAACAGGTGCGCCAGCAAGGATTGAAAAACTACCTATTGGGTACTATGCTCACTACCTGGGTGACAGGTTCAATCATACCCCAGACTTCACCATTACACCATATACCCTTGTAACCAACCTGCATATGTACCTCCTGAATCTAAAATAAAAGTTGAAATTAAGACACACACACACACACACACACACACACACACACATAGAAAAGTAGGTGCCCTAGGACTCCTTCCATTGTCTTCCACAAATTACTGTTTAACATGCCCCTGGGTAGTGTGCTTCCTGGCTACAATGAGATCCCCCTCCTAGGGCTCCCAGGCTTGTAGCTTCTGGAGCATCCACTATTCATGGCCCCTATGACCTTGGAGGGAGAAATGGCCCCACAGTAATCCTGATTTTAAATTTACGCCTCCCTACCTGCACTACTTAGTCCTACTCTTCCTTCTCTGAGCCTTGCCCACAACTCCTCCCCCAAGTCAGCCTCCAACTTTGCACATTCCCTCACCCCTAGTTCCCTACCCAATCCCCCAATCCCACATCTCCTGTAGGGGATAAGAGTGAGGTGAGAAATGGACAAAGCTTAGAATTTTTTTCCAAGGAAACTAGTTCCCTCTGCGTGACTTCCTTTGACCTATTTTCTAACTTTCCCTGGTTAGCCCCCTTGTTCCATGTACCAGGGCTTCCCACTGGACTAATTTTTGCTGCCCCGCCCTGCTCCTCCTTCCTCCAACATGATCTCCTGGGGCTCTTCCCATCCAGGGAAAATGTTCCCCAATGCTGAGAAAGAGAGAGATTCCGTTTTGGAAACTGTCAGCTTGAGAAGTCAGAGCTCATAAAGAGACAACTAGAGTGTTGCTGGGGAAGGGGGTGGTGGTAGTGAGCAAAAAGCAGCTCACCCACCCAGAGGAGGCCCCGTTCCCATCACCCAGCCCATAATTAGGGCATTCTTGGCTCTTGTCTGAAATGGGAGGATCTGAGTGCTCTGCCAACATCATGAAGAACTCTAGGGGAAATGGAGTTGGAGTAGAGGTAACCAACTTTGCAGCTGGAAATTAAAACTTTATCCAACTCCACCCCAAAGTAGTTTTATTTGATGACATCCTTCTCTTGCGTTTATCTCATCGTTTGATTGTGTAATCCTTAGTTATTAGCCAGGGAGCTATGTAGATACGAAATCATTTTAAGCAGAGGCAGCTAGCTGCATTCCCCTATTGTACTTGAGCCCTCATCAGCTTTCCTCCCCTCAAGCTGCTGCCCCACATTCACCCTGAAGGGGGCACTTTTGTTCAGTCGTTAGCTGGTGCCAGCTGAAAGAGAGTTCCAGGAAGGAAACATAACAATTGGTCACATGTTGGGGGTGAGGGTTCTCGCAGGGGCTGCTGGGACAGGGAAGGGAGGTCCACGTGGAGTGGGCGGAACGCGCTGAAAGTTTTGGCGGGGCTAGCAGAGGGAGAAAAATACCCAAATTTGAGTTGTGATTTTTAATGCGGGGGCGCGGGGGGAAGGAGGGTGTGTCCTACCCTCTGAGAGGCCCCCGCAGAGGGGAGCAGGAGAGCAGCACACTAGCATCCTGCTCGAGGAAGCCTGGAACGCAGGGCATGGTTTCTGCCAGAAAGAGCTGCGCCAGGCCGGGCTGCAGAGCTGGAAGCCTCTGTGGCTCGACGCTTGTTTCCCATCCCCCGTCCTCCCAGAGAAGGCAGAGGTGGTCTCTCCAACCGTGGTGTGCTTTCGGTGCCACAGGACTGGGCTGATACCAGCCACGCAACTCCAGTCTCTACCTTTCTGAGAGCTTCAGGAAACTGCCCAGATGAGTTCTCTTTCCCTGGGGAGTGGCCAAAACAAGTCTCCTCTTTTTACTACCTAGTTCTGCCCCACTGTTAGCTGAAAAACGTAGCTTTATACAGTCATAAAGCTGCAAGGGACCTTAAAGATGATTTATTTCCATTTTATTTTTTGGTCTGGGAAAACCAAGCCCAGTCAAGTGAAAAGGCTTGCTGCATCCTCTTTTCACAACATAGGCATTCCCTTCAAAGAATGTAGGTCCTAGAAATGGAATTCTACCATTCTATAAGCCTTAGAGGGATGGTGAAAGTATTGGCTTTAACTCTTTCCATACCCTTAGCCAGAAGGCAAAAAGAATGGTCATTATCTCATTAGGGACAGAATTGCTTAGGGAGGCCTGACACAGTGGCTCAATCCGGACACGATGACTGTAATCCCAGCACTTTGGGAGGCTGAGGTGGGTGGATCACCTGAGGTCAGGAGTTTGAGACCAGCCTGGCCAACATGGTGAAACCCTGTCTCTACTATAAATACAAAAACTAGCTGGGCGTGGTGGCAGGCGCCTGTAATCCCAGCTACTCAGGAGGCTGAGGCAGAAAAGAATTGCTTGAACCCAGGAGGTGGAGGTTGCAGTGAGCCGAGATTGCACCACTGCACTCCAACCTGGGTGACAACAAGGTTTCATCTCAAAAAAAAAAAAAAAAAAAAACAAGAAAGAAAAAAAAAAGACTTAAGGACTTGATTTATGGTCCTAAACACAGTTTTCCTAGGCTCCCTCACAGCTGGCAACTCTACTTTGCCCTTCTTGGCCATTGAGAGTTCCCTTCTTTATATTTCTTAGTTCAGGGATTACCACAGCTTGAAACCTAATGGTTTGGAAGCAAGAATTCCTTTTCCTTCGTAGACCTTCTCTTCTCAGGTTTCAGTTTTCTGGTGGTTTAGCCAGGTCATCCTGTGTATTGAGATCAAGATCAGACCTCCAATCCAAAAATTCCAGCCTTGGTTTTGGTGGGGAAAAGCATGTTTACTTAGTCTGGAGCAGTGAAATCCTAGACTTTGGATTTCAGAGCTGTAAAGTTTCCAGAAGAAAAAAAAAAAAAAAAAACAGTTGGGACCAGGCACAGTGGCTCATGCCTGTAGTCCCAGCACTTTGGGAGGCCAAGGTGGATGGATCACTTGAACCCAGGATTTTGAGACCAGCCTGGGCAACATGGTGAGGCCCCATGTCTACAAAATGTAAAAATTAGCCAGGCATGGTGGTACATATCTGTAGTCCCAGTGACTCAGGAGGCTGAGGCAGGAGTATCACTTGAGCCTGGGAGTTCGAGGCTGCAGTTCAGTATGATAATGACTGTGAAGAGCTACTGGACTCCAGCCTGGGCAACACAGCCAGACCCCATTTAAAAAAAAAAAGTCAGCCAACCCCAGTTGTAGAGTCCCAAGTAGTGGTTCTCAAACTTGAAGTACATCAGAATCACCTGGAGGGCTTGTTAAACCACCACTTGCTGCATCTCACCCCACAGTTTCTTATTCATTAGGTCTAGGGTGGGAAGCCAAGAATTTGCATATCTAACAAGTTTCCAGGTGATACTGAAGGTGCTGGCCTGGAACCACAGTTGGGCTAGAGAGGAAGAAAACAGGTAATTTATTCATGGAATTGCCATCTGGTTAGTCTTAGAAATTTGATAGTAAAGCCCTCCTTCTCCCTCACCCCCCTTTCAATTGATCAACAAATGCTGCAAATTAGTAATAATGTGATAACTACATTATCAAGCATTACTAGGTGCCACATGCTATGATAAACATTTTACATGGATTATCTCATTTAATCCTCACAATAACCCTGTGAAGTAAGGTATTAGTATAGTCATTTTACAGATAAGCAACCTGAGGTAGAGGTTAAATAACACACAGCCACTAAACGGAAGAATTGTGATTGCTGTTTGCCGTTTCACACCAGAAACTTTGCTCTTAACAGCTGATTAAAGTTGTCATTCCCTCTATATCCCCATACCATCAGTATCTTAACCACTCATCATCTCACACCTGCACTATCAGCCTTCAAGTTGGCCTCCAGTTTTTGGTGCAGAGACACAAATATTGAAGTTAGCTTTCAGATACACAAATCTAATCACTCTATGCTTTGGTGGAAATCCTCTGATGTTTCACCAAAGCTGATAAATTATACATTCCTTAATTGGGCCTTCAGACCTTCATAATCTGGCCTCAATCTGTTTTATCCCCTACATCCCCCACTATCCAGAACTACACTCCAATGAACTTCTTCCATTTTCTACAATTACACCCTTTTTTTTTTTTGAAACAGAGTTGCGCTCTTGTCACCCAGGCTACAGTGCAGTGGTTCGATCTCGGCTCACTGCAACCTCCGTCTTCTGGGTTCAAGCGATTCTCCTGTCCTGCCTCAGCCTCCCTAGTAGAAGACAGGCACACGCTGCCGCGCCCAGCTAATTTTTATTTTATTTTTTATTGAGACAAAGTTTCGCTCTTGTTGCCCAGGCTAGAGTGCAATGGCACGATCTAGGCTCACCACAACCCCTGCCTCCTGGGTTCAAGTGATTCTCCTGCCTCAGCCTCCCAAGTAGCTGGGACTATAGGCACCCGCCATCAAACCTGGCTAATTTTTTGTGTTTTTAGTAGAGATAGGGTTTCACTGTGTTAGCCAGGATGGTTTCGATCTCCTGACCTTGTGATCTGCCCGCCTTGGCCTCCCAAAGTGCTGGGATTATAGACGTGAGCCACGGTGCCCAGCTGCAATGTTCTTACCTCTGTCTGAAATGTCCTGTGATCTCAACCTTCAAGGCCCACCTCAGTTGTCACTTCCTCCTTAATTCCTTCCAGATGGTATGTTCAAATTTGTTCCTAGACAAATTTATTCTTCTCTATGTTTCACTATTTTTTAGAGACAGTCTTGCTCTATCAACCAGGCTGGACTTCAGTAGTGTGATCATAGCTCACTATAACTTCAGCCTCTTGGGCTCAAACAGTCCTCCCGCCTTAGCCTCCCAAGTAGCTGGGACTACAGGCATGCACCACGACACTCGGCTAATTTTTTTTTTTTTTGAGAGAGCCTCACTCTGTTACCCAGGCTGGAGTGCAGTGGCTTGATCTTCGCTTCCCGGGTTCAAGTGATTCTCCTGTCTCAGCATCCCGAGTAGCCGAGATTACAGGTGTGGGCCACCACATCTGGCTTTTTTTTTTTTTTTTTTGAGATGGGAGTCTTGCTCTGTCACCCAGGTGGGAGTGCAATGGCACTATCTCGACTCACTGCAACCTCTGCCTCCCAGGTTCAAGCGATTCTCCTGCCTCAGCCTCCCGAATAGCTGGGATTACAGGCATCCACCACAATGCCAGGCTAATTTTTGCATTTTTAGCAGAGAAGGGGTTTCGTCACATTGGCCAGGCTGGTCTCAAACTCCTGACCTCAGGTGATCCACCCGCCTCAGCCTCCTAAAGTGCTGGGATTATAGGCATGAGCCACCGTACCTGGCCAAACTTTATGACCACAAAGGGACTCAAACCCTCAATCTTCTGATCCAAAGTCAGACCCCTTATCCATTAGGCCACACGGTCTCCTACTCTAATTTTTGGATTTTTAGTAGAGACCAGGGGTTTCACCATGTTGGCTAGGCTGGTCTCAAACTCCTGACCTCAAGTGATCTGCCTGCCTCGGCCTCCCAAAGTGCTAGGATTGCAGGTGTGAGCCACCACGCCCAGACATAATTTTTAAATTTTTTGTAGAGACAGGGTCTCACTATGTTGCCCAGGCTGGTCCCAAACTCCTGGCTTCAAGTGATCCTCCTGCCTTGGCCTCCCAAAGTGTTGAGATTACAGGCATGAGCCACCACACCCGACCCTATTTTTTAATAAAACTACCACCCTCAGTCAAGTTAAAGGTCAAAGGTAGATAGATGCTTTCTCTTAATATATCTAAACAGCCCATTTACTCATTTAACCAGTATTTAATAAATGCCTACTTTGTGGCAGGTATGGTTCTAGGTGCTGAGGATACGGCAGTAACAAAACATGAAGGAGCCCGGCGCTGTGGCTCACACTTATAATCCCAGCACTTTGGGAGGCTGAGGCAGGTGGATCTCTTGAGGTCAAGAGTTCGACACCAGCCTGGTCAACATGGCGAAACCCCATCTCAACTAAAAACACAAAAATTAGCCAGGCGTGGTGGTGCACACCTGTAATCCCTGTTACTTGGGCAGCCGAGGCAGGAGAGTCGCTTGAACCTGGGAGGCAGAGGTTGGGGTGAGCCAAGATTGCACCACTGCATTCCAGCCTGGGTAAGAGTGAGACTCCGTCTCAAAATACAAACAAACCCCCCAAAACCATGAAGTTCACATTGCAGTGAGGGAGGATAAGGTAATAAGGTAAATTAGAGGTAATACATGCTAAGGAGAAAAATTAAGCAAAAAAAGGGAAGAGGCAGTTTGGAGAAGACTGTGTATACATAGGGGGGCCAAAGGTCTCAGCTGACATACAGTAAAGAGCTGAAGGAGGTGAGGGAGGAAGTCATACGGACATGTGAAGGAGGAAGGATCTAGGTAGAGGGAGCAGCAACTGCAAGGGCCTGAAGGCCAACAGAAAGGAGTGAATAACAGTAGGAGCTAAAGTCAGAGAGCAGTACTGGGGAGCCAGATCCTACAAGCCTTATTATTTTACTTTTCCTCCAAGTGAGATGGTAAGCCATGAGAGGGTTCTGAGTGGAGAAAGATCGTGATCTCACTCCCATTTTACCAGGACCACTGTGGCTGCTGAGTAGACTTAAGTGATGGAAGGCAAAGGTTGAAACTGAGAGACCAATTACAAGGTTACTGCAATTAAAACAAGTGAGATAGGATTGTGTGGCAAAGGCCAAGGTGGAAGTTGTGGTGGTGTTGAGAAAGTGTGGGATTTTGGACTAATATATATATATATATATATTTTTTTTTTTTTTTTTTTTTTTTTTTTTGAGATGGAGTCTCCCTCTGTCACCCAGGCTGGAGTGCAGTGGCACGATCTCAGCTCACTGCAAGCTCTGCCTCCCGGGTTCACCGCATTCTTCTGCCTCAGCCTCCCAAGTAACTGGGACTACAGGCACCTGTCACTATGCCCAGCTAATTTGTTTTTTTTTTTTTTTTTTTGAGATGGAGTCTCGCTCCCGGGTTCATGCCATTCTCCTGCCTCAGTCTCCCGAGTAGCTGGGACTACAGGCGCCTGCCACCACACCTGGCTAATTTTTTGTGTTTTCAGTAGAGAGAGGGTTTCACCATGTTAACCAGGATGGTCTCGATCTCCTGACCTCGTGATCCGCCCGCCTCAGCCTCCCAAAGTGCTGGGATTACAGGCGTGAGGCACCGCACCCTGCCTTTTTTTTTTTGAGATGGAGTCTCGCTCTGTCGCCCAGGCTGGAATGCAGTGGCACGATCTGGGCTGACTGCAAGCTCCGCCTCCGGGGTTCACGCCATTCTCCTGCCTCAGCTTCTGAGTAGCTGGGACCACAGGCGCCTGCCACCACACCTGGCTAATTTTTTGTGTTTTCGGTAGAGACAGGGTTTCACCATGTTAGCCAGGATGGTCTTGATCTCCTGACCTCGTGATCCGCCCGCCTCGGCCTCCCAAAGTGCTGGGATTACAGGCGTGAGCCACTGCGCCCAGCTATATTTTTTTTTTTTAGTAGCAATGGGGTTTCACTGTGTTAGCCAGGAGGGTCTAGATCTCTTGACCTCGTGATCCGCCCGCCTCGGCCTCCCAAAGTGCTGGGATTACAGGCGTGAGCCATCACGCACAGACTTGGACATAAATTTTGAAAGGCAATAGGATTGGCTGACTAATCAGGTATGGGGTGACAAAGAGAGGAAGACGGGGCTGGGTGCGGTGGCTCATGCCTGTAATCCCAACTTTGGGAGACCGAGATGAGCGGATCACTAGGTCAGGAGTCTGAGACCAGCCTGACCAACATGGTGAAATCCCCGTCTCAACTAAAAATACAAAAATTAGCCAGGCATGGTGGTGCACACCTGTAATCCCAGCTACTCAGGAGGCTGAGGCAGGAGAATCGCTTGAACCCAGGAGGTGGAGAGGTTGCAGTGGGCCGAGATTGAGCCACTGCACTCCAACCTGGACAACAGAGCAAGACTCCGTCTCAAAAAAAAAAAAGAGAGGAAGACTGTAGAAGTGTTATTTGGGTGGTGGGAATTCGGTAGCTTGATTTTTAGATGTAAGTTTCAAATACCTAGGCTGGGCGCGGTGGTTCACGCCTGTAATCCCAGCACTTTGGGAGGCCGAGGTGGGTGGATCACGAGGTCAGGAGATCGAGACCATCCTGGCTAACACAGTAAAACCCCGTCTCTACTAAAAAATACAAAAAATTAGCTGGGCGTAGTGGCGGGCGCCTGTAGTCCCAGCTACTCGGGAGGCTGAGGCAGGAAAATGGCGTGAACCCGGGATGCAGAGCTTGCAGTGAGCAGATATTGTGCTACTGCACTCCAGCACTCCAGTCTGGGCGACAGAGCAAGACTCTGTCTCAAAAAAAAGGAAATACCTATTAGACATCCAACTGGGTATGTATACTAGACAGTTGGATATATGATTCTGGAGTTAAGGGATGAGTCCAGAGAGAAACATAAATTAGGGAGCTGTCAGCGTAGAGATAGTGCAGAAAGTCGACAGTGAGGGCTGGGCACACTCCTATAATCCCAGCACTTTGTGAGGCCCAGCTGGGAGGATCGCTTGAGCGAGTTCAGTACCAGCCTGGGCAACAAAGGAGACTCCATCTCTACAAAAAATAAAAAGTTAGCCAGGAGTGGCAGGCCAAGCATGTTGTCCCAGCTACTCAGGAGACTGAGGTGGGAGGATCACTTTGTCCCAGGAGGTTGAGGCTGCAGTGAACCGTAATTGTGCCACTGTACTCTAGCCTTGGGGACACAGCAAGACCCAGTGCCACTAACACACAAGAAAGCCTCAACATGGAAAGCGATCACCACATTCTATGTGCCATCTCATCCCTGCTCACTCCATTAGTTGGTGTCCCTAAGCTCAATACTTCCCTTGCTGATCTGAGGCCATACAGTCTGGTGAAAGAGGGCTGGGCTCGCTTGGCTTTGTAACATATTCACACCCATCTGTTTGTTTTTGTTTTTGAGACAGAGTCTCGCTCTGTCGCCCAGGCTGGAGTGCAGTGGCCGGATCTCGGCTCACCGCAAGCTCCGCCTCCCGGGTTTACGCCATTCTCCTGCCTCAGCCTCCCGAGTAGCTGGGACTACAGGCGCCCACCACCTCGCCCGACTAGTTTTTTTGTTTTTTAGTACAGATGGGGTTTCACCGTGTTAGCCAGGATGGTCTCGATCTCCTGACCTCGTGATCCGCCCATCTCAGCCTCCCAAAGTGCTGGGATTATAGGCTTGAGCCACCACGCCTGGCCCCCATTTGTTTAAAATTTCCAGGGTTTCATGCTTCGGGCCCACAAAGCACAGACAATTTTTGTTGTTGTTGTTTTGAGACGGAGTCTTGCTCTGTCGCCCAGGCTGGAGTGCAGTGGCCGGATCTCAGCTCACTGCAAGCTCCGCGTCCCGGGTTCACGCCATTCTCCTGCCTCAGCCTCCCGAGTAGCTGGGACTACCGGTGCCCGCCACCACACCCGGCTAATTTTTTTGTATTTTTAGTAAAGACGGGGTTTCACCATGTTAGATAGGATGGTCTTGATCTCCTGACCTCTTGATCCGCCCGCCTCGGCCTCCCAAAGTGCTTTACAGGCGTGAGCCGCCGCGCCCGGCCACAGACACAGTTTTAATGAGAGGTTTTCACATCAGGCCAGAGAATGTCAGTCTTCTCCATCTCCATAGAGATTTTAAAAAGCACACCTCAGACAGAAAAGAAAAACAAGCAATTAAGACTATTTCAGGGCTGGGCATGGTGGCTCACGCCTGTAATCCCACCACTCTGGGAGTCCCAGGCGGGCTGATCACCTGAAGTTGGGAGTTCAAGACCAGCCTGACCAAGGAGAAAGCCTGTCTCTACAAAAAATACTAAATCGGCTGGGCGTGGTGGCGCGTGACTGTAATCTCAGCTACTCGGGAGGCTGAGGCAGGAGAATCGGAGAATCGCTTGAAGCCGGGAGGCGGAGGTTGCGGTGAGCTGAGACTGCACCATTGCACTCCAGCCTGGGCGACAGGGTGAGACTCCGTCTCAAAAAAAAAAAAAAAAAAAAGTTTTTTTCACGAGGAATGCTGAGGACTTGTTGGCTCAATTGCTTGGACACAAAGACGCACATACATGAAGCTGGAGAGATAGGAAGAAGCGCTCAACATAGAACACCCTAAGTATCCCTATCCCTTTCAAGGACTAAATCCCTTCAGAGATTTCCTTTGCTTCAGTCTTTCAGGAGCCTCCCGAAGATGCTAGGAGTCGTTTAAGAAGGCTGGAAGATGGCCGTTGGGAAGGAACTGTTGGTAGCTGGCAATACTTCATCCCGAGGAGGCGGTGGCAATAGCTCCCTGGGCAGCAGACATCATGGATTTTCCTCCCTCTGGGAACCAGAGGTCCCTGCGTTTCTGGTTTGAATCCCTTAGAGACAAAGAACTTCATTATCTCCCATACCCGCGTGGGACTGCTGGGGAGGAGACGGGGTGGAGGGGTTAGACTTCTACCTCCATGAAACACCCGCGGGCTCAAAGAGGAGTCTGGATCCTGACTGGTCCAGGAGGCGTGCGAGGCCGCGGGGCCCCTCCGGCGTGGGCCAGGCGCGTTGCCAAGGTGCCCGGGGAAGGGGCCGCCCGGCGCAGGCCGGGGACGTGAAGCGCTCCGGGTGCTCCCATGTAGGCCACACATAGACCGCCGGCACCCTCTTTCCTCTACAACTCCATTCTCTAGCGCTTCTTTTTCCCGGGGAGCCTCCGCTTTCCCCTTCTCCCCGCCGCCGCCCTCGCCCTTCTCCCCTCTCCTGACCCTCCCTCAGCTCACCCCTCCCTCGGCAGCCCACCTTCACCCCGCTCCTCCGCGCGCTCCTCGGTCCTCGCCCCTCAGCCCTGGCCTCCCCTCGCCGGCCCCCGGCCCCCGGCGTCCCCTCCCTGCCCCCCTCGAGGCGGCGGCGGCCCCTTTCACAATAGCGCGGCCCGCCTCCCTCCTCTCGGCTCCCGGTGCACTCCCGCCCGCTCTCCTCCCCGCGCATGCGTTCTCCGGTCGGCGGCGGCTGCGGCGGTGGCGGCTACGAGCGGCTCCGTTTTTTTAAAGGGAAACGCTGAGGCGCCGGGGGTGACTGTGGGGGAGGGGGACCCTGAGCCGCGGAGACCCCCGGGGGAGGCGACAGACCCCCTCTCCCGGAGTAGGAGGGCTTTGGGCGGACCCAGCCCTCCACCCCCTCCTGAGGAGGAGGGGGGTGGAAATGGAGGCTCGGGGCGGCTGAGGCGAGCTCCGGGGCGGGGGGCCGGGGCGGGGAAGGGGGGGTGCGGGGTGGGGAGACGAGGCGGGCCCGGCCGGGCCAGGGGGGGCCGAAGCGAGCTCCGGGGATGAGCTCGGGGGCGGCTGGGTGCGAGCTCCTGCCTCTGAGGCGAAGGCGGCGGCGGCGGCAGCAGAGGCGGCGGCGAGGCCCCCATGGGCCGGCGGCGGGCCTCAGCCGCGGCCTCCACGTCTCCGCACGCCGGCGGGATGGCGCCCGGGCCCCGGAGGAGCCGCGCTAGCGAAGGCCTGCTGCCGCGCTGCTGAGGCGAGCCCGCCAAACTCCCCTCCCCCCCTTAGTCCTCGACCCCTCGCACCTCGCCCCTTCCCCACCCCCTCCTCCGCCTCGGTGCCCGGCGCTGCTCCGGACCACTATGACCATGAGATCCGCGGTGTTCAAGGCGGCCGCGGCCCCTGCCGGCGGCAACCCTGAGCAGCGACTGGACTACGAGCGGGCTGCGGCGCTGGGCGGGCCCGAGGACGAGCCCGGGGCGGCCGAAGCCCACTTCCTCCCCCGGCACCGTAAGCTCAAGGAGCCGGGGCCCCCGCTGGCCTCCTCCCAGGGCGGGAGCCCCGCGCCTTCCCCGGCCGGCTGCGGCGGCAAGGGCCGGGGCTTGTTACTCCCGGCCGGGGCGGCCCCCGGGCAGCAGGAAGAGAGCTGGGGCGGTTCGGTGCCCTTGCCCTGTCCGCCCCCGGCCACCAAGCAAGCCGGCATTGGGGGGGAGCCCGCCGCAGCCGGCTGCAGCCCCCGGCCCAAGTATCAGGCGGTGCTGCCCATTCAGACGGGCTCTCTCGTGGCGGCGGCCAAAGAGCCTACGCCCTGGGCTGGGGACAAGGGTGGGGCGGCCTCCCCCGCTGCCACCGCCTCGGACCCGGCGGGACCCCCACCACTACCTCTGCCCGGGCCGCCACCCCTCGCGCCCACCGCCACCGCCGGGACCCTGGCGGCCAGCGAGGGCAGATGGAAGAGTATGAGGAAGAGCCCTCTCGGGGGTGGTGGCGGCTCGGGAGCTTCCAGTCAGGCCGCCTGCCTCAAACAGATCCTTCTGCTGCAATTGGACCTCATCGAACAGCAGCAGCAGCAGCTGCAGGCCAAGGAAAAGGAGATCGAGGAGCTGAAGTCAGAGAGAGACACGGTACGGGAGGGGTTAATCTGCATTCGGGCCGAGGAGCGAGTTGTGCGCATGCTCGGGGGAAGGGGGCTGTAGGAGGTTAAGGCACCCCCGGGTTAAGGGTAAAGGAGGTTGGCCACCGGCAAAGGAGTATCTTAGGCTCTGGTTCTCTGAGAGTCAAGCTCACAGACACGTTGGGTTGGAGGGAAGGGTTAAAGGGCAACCTCCCAGGGGGAAGGGGAGGGGTTTCAGGTGCCAAAGGGTTAATTTAAAATGACAGCCCCAGACGTGTGGGAAAGATGTTTAGTGGGAAAAGACCTGATCTGTGAGGGGTTAAAAATGAAAGGGTGGGGTGTAGGTGTTGCGGCCTTATGGAAGGGTTAAATTAAAGAGCTATTGCGTTAGAAATGCACGGTGGAGGAGAGAGCTGTAGCAAGCAGCTGTTGCTCTCACCACTGCTGCAGCATCTTTAGATAGGGCAGTAGGCCTTTTAGTGGGCACAGGGGCAGAGGTGATTTATATGGAATCCTATTTTAGTTTTCTTAAATGATATTAAGGAAGCACTGCCTTTGATTTCAGACAGCTTTTAATAGGAACCTGAGTTCTAATACATGACCCACTGACCAGGTCCCTTGTATAGGCATGGTGTTTGAAGCTGGAAGATTTTAGGGCATCAGGGGAAAGTAAGCTTATTAAATGTATTAAATAGACCTCCCCATCCTTATTTTAGAATCTTAGGGAGTAGGAAAGTCGTTTATTATTTCTTTATTTCTGAGTAGCTTGGACAACACAGGCTTGTTTTTACTGCAGCAGTAGTTAAGGGCACCTCCGCGTTAAAACATATTCCTTCAGATATGAGGGAAGCTGGGGTGGGGGGTATTACTGTGCTAGCATACCTTACAGCTGCCTAAAAATAAACATGGTTTCTACAATTGTTGTGTTCAGGCTGCAGCAATCTCTCTTTCCCTCTCTCCCTCCCTCTTCTCTCTCTCTCTCTCTCCCTTTCTCTCTCTGTCTCTCTCTCTCTCTCTCCCTCCCTCCCCGCCGTCCTCATCTCTCCCTCTCTCCTCTTTCTGGCGTCGTGTGCGCTAAGAGCTGAGCAAGGGAGCAGGCGGCTATTCATTTTGTTTGCTTTCCAAATGAATCGCATCGGGTGGCTGTTTTATTGGAGAATGCATTCTGCAAGGTGGATTGGGAGCTGGGGCAGGTCTCATTAAAATATCTCATGGTGTTGATTTGTGGAAGTTACTCAACATGGAGGTGGCACTGCTCAGACTGTACTGCAGTCTAGGGGTGTGATGGTACCGTAATTACAACACATCATATCCTTGTATGGGGGGGAGTGGGAAGACAAGGGCCAGAGAAGGAGAAAAAATCAAGGAAATGTCACCCACAAACGGTGGTTAAGGGCTGTGAATCAAAACATATACAAGGAGATGAAATGAGAGTATGGCTGATAGGGGGTTTCTCTGCTGATTGTGGAGGTTTCTGCTCAGTTCCTGAGGTAATGGCCCCTTTGCAGGCTTTCCTAGTCAGGAAAAGTGGGGTGAGTTAAGGATAGAGTGTCAGAACTTGGTACTCACTGCTTCTGTTGTGTATTGCAATTTTAATGTTGCTTAAGCTTGTTTCACTTATTCCAGTTGTTGTTTGGCCTTGTCTGAAATCTATGCAATGAATGTAATGAAGGCAGCATTAATATCACTGTCTAACCCAGATAAAATTCTTGTAATAGAGTATAAGTAGCACAACACCTTTTCTCAAAACTAAACTAACACAAAGTTTTCAATGATAATAGACTTCCATTTTCTGTTTAGATTTTTAGTCCTTTTAATGAAAACTAAAGGAACTTTGATTTTAATAAATATTTAGATGAATAGGTATAATTTTTTGTGTTACTTCAAATACAAAGCAATGTGTATATATCATGATGGTTGGAATTTATGGGTACTGATTTCTATTTTCCAAATGTTCATTGTTTTAAAAGTACCCCCTCCCACACATACCCCTTTCAAGTAACACTGCCATTCCTGGTAGCACTGTATGAGCTCTTAATTCCTTCTCAATGTACTGTTTGCACTTTTCTGTTGTGTATAGGGTTTTGGAGTAGAAGTAGAGAGGATAGAATTTGGACAATCTTAGGGCCTCTTAAAAGAACATGTAGGCTGGGCACGGTGGCTCAAGCCTGTAATCCCAGCACTTTGGGAGGCCTAGGCCGGTGGATCACAAGGTCAAGAGATAGAGACCATTCTGGCCAACATGGTGAAACCCTGTCTCTACTAAAAATACAAAAATTACCCGGTGTGGTGGTGGGCGCCTGAAATACCAGCTACTCGGGAGGCTGAGGCAGGGCAATTGCTTGAACGTGGGGGTGGAGGTTGCAGTGAGCCATTGCACTCCAGCCTGGGTGACAAGAGCAAAACTCCATCTCAAAAAGAAAAAAAAAGAATATGTATACAATTAATTCTGGAAACTCCCAAACCAACTTGGAACCACAAGGATAGCAGTAGCAGAGACCATGCCATTAAAAGGCATGTTATGGTCCCTCCCGGTGCAGAGGATCTCCTTACAGAAGAATGAACTACAAATTCCCCCATGCCTCTTCCCATCTAGTTTGGCCTTTAAAATTAAACAGTATACCTTGTCTTCTCTTTTTTGTTTAAGGGAAACTGTTCAAATTAATTAATGTCTGCCTATTTAAAAAGTTGAGTTGATGTGGTCCATAGAAAGAGGCAGAAGACTATATGATTCCTAAATGGGGCTAAGTATCTGTGTGTTTAATTTTTTATGTGTTAAGTCTGCATTTTGCTACTCTCTCTTTTAGCTCCTTGCTCGGATTGAACGTATGGAAAGGCGGATGCAGCTGGTAAAGAAGGATAACGAGAAAGAAAGGCACAAGCTGTTTCAGGGCTATGAAACTGAAGAGAGAGAGGAAACAGAGCTATCTGAGAAAATTAAACTGGAGTGCCAGCCGGAGCTTTCTGAGACATCCCAGACTCTGCCTCCCAAGCCTTTCTCATGTGGGCGGAGTGGAAAGGGACATAAAAGGTGTGCTGATAATTTTGTTTGATGAGGACACTTGTTACTAGTGATTGAGAGTAGGGGATTATTGGGATTTATGAATTGGTTTTATAGCAGTCATAACTTGCTTTAGAAGTCTTCTATGCTGAGGGCTGGGTGTGGTGGTTCACACCTGTAATCCCAGCACTTTGGGAGGCCGAGGTGGGTGGATCATGAGGTCAGGAGATTGAGACCATCCTGGCCACCATGGTGAAACCCCGTCTCTACTAAAAATACAAAAAATTAGCCGGGCGTGGTGGCGGGTGCCTGTAGTCCCAGCTACTCGGGAGGCTGAGGCAGGAGAATCACTTGAACTCAGGAGGCAGACGTTGCAGTGAGCCGAGATTGCGCCACTGCACTCCAGCCTCGCAACAGAGTGAGACTCCATCAAAAAAAAATTTTAAAAAGTATTTTGTGCTGATAAACTATCTTGAAACATTCTTTTTTTTTTTTTTTTTTTTTGAGACGGAGTCTCGCTCTGTGGCCCAGGCTGGAGTGCAGTGGCTGGATTTCAGCTCACTACAAGCTTCGCCTTCTGGATTTACACCATTCTCCTGCCTCAGCCTCCGGAGTAGCTGGGACTACAGGTGCCCGCCACCTTGCCCTGCTAGTTTTTTGTATTTTTTGGTAGAGACGGGGTTTCACCATGTTAGCCAGGATGGTCTCGATCTCCTGACTTGTGATCCGCCCATCTCGGCCTCTCAAAGTGCTGGGATTACAGGCTTGAGCCACCGCGCCCGGCCTCTTGAAACACTTTTATGCGGACTGTAAAAGTCTGCTTGGGAGTATATTGGTCACAGTAATAATTATTGAATGCAGCTTACATCATAAAAAGAATGGGCAACAAGTGTGACAGCTGAGTTTCTTAAAACTATAGCAATTCAAGTTAGGAAGTGTTAAATTCCTTCATTGTGTTGTACACTGGTAGACATAGAAAAGTAAAATAGAGGCCAGGCGTGGTGGCTCATGCCTGTAATCCCTTTGAGAGGGCAAGGTGGGGAGGGAGGGATCACTTGCACCTAGGAGTTTGAGACCAGCCTGGGGAACATAGTGAGACCTCATTTTTACAAAAAGTCCAAAAATTAGCTGGGCCTGGAGGTATGCACCTGTAGTCCCAGCTACTCAGGAGGTTGAGGCCGTGAGCCTGGGAGGTTGAGGCTACAGTGAGCTGTTATTGCACCACTGCACACTGCACTCCAGCCTCGGTGACAGAGTGATACCCTGTTTCAATTTTTAAAAAAAGGTAAAATGGAACTGTCCTTGGACTCAGAGAAATTAGCCCAACTGTAAGGATGGGCATACATTTTGAAAACTCAGAATTCAAATGCAGTAAAATATGTAGATGTACAACACCTGATATAAACTAAGGTTTTTTGTTTGTTTGTTTGTTCTGTCACCCAGGCTGGGGTGCAAGTGTCGCCAACATGGCTCACTTCATCTTCCACCTCTTGAGCTCAAGTGGTCCTCCTACTTCAGCCTCCCATGTAGCTAGGACCATAGGCACTCACCACCATGCTTGGCTAACTTTTTAAATTTTTTTATAGAGACAGGCTCTCACTTTGTTTCCCAGGCTGATCTCAAACTCCTGGGCTCAAGTGATCCTCCCACCTCGGCCTCCCAGAGAGCTGGGATTACAGACATTAAACTAAGTTTTGTAAGATGCAGGGATATTAAAAATTATTCTGGGTTAGAATTGTGAAACTTTAAGTAGGAAATCAGTCTTGAAAAAGAAGTATAGCCGGGCGCGGTGGCTCACACCTGTAATCCCAGCACTTTGGGAGGCCGAGGCAGGCGGATCACGAGGTCAGGAGATTGAGACCATCCTAGCTAACATGGTGAAACCCTGTCTCTACCAAAAATAAAAAAATTAGCTGGGTGTGGTGGCACAAACCTGTAGTCCCAACTACTAGGGAGGCTGAGGCAGCAGAATCGTTTGAACCCAGGAGACGGAGGTTGCACTGAGCCGAGATCGCGCCACTGCACTCCAGCCTGGGCAGCAGAGTGAGACTCCGTCTCAAAAAAAAAAAGAAGTATAAAATTTAGGTTGGTAAAGAGGAAGGGAGATGACTTTCTTGGGATGTGGTAGGGGAAGAAGGGAGGAAGAAAGAGGTTAGAGAATGCCAGCAGATAGCAAGATAAAGGAAATAAAGGTTGTAATTAATGTGGTACAGGGTTGGAGGGAAAAGGAAAGAGACTGATCTCTGGGTTACAGGAAATAGGTGCACCTAATGTAGTGGGTTGTAGTGGTACCTAATGATGTTGGCTAAAGGACCTTGAATATTCTTCTTCCTTTTTTTTTTTTTTTTTCTTGAGATGGAGTCTCACTCTGTCGCCCAGGCTGGAGTGCAGTGGCGTGATCTCAGCTCACTGCAACCCCTGCCTCCCAGGGTTAAGCAATTCTCCTGCCTCAGCCTCCCAAGTAGCTAGGATTACAGGCATGGGCCACCAAGCCCAACTAATTTTTGTATTTTTTTTAGTAGAGTTGGGGTCTCACCATGTTGACCAGGCTGGTCTCGAACTACTGACCTTAAGTGATCCGCCCACATCGGCCTTCCAAAGTGCTGGGATTACAGGCGTGAGCCACTGCACCTGGTGGACCTTGAATATTCTTAAGCATGAAAACTCCTTATTCAACAAACATTTACTAGCCAGGTGTGGTGGCTCATGCCGGTAATCCCTGCACTTTGGGAGGCCTAGGTGGGTGGATCACCTAAGGTCAGGTGTTCGAGACCAGCCTGACCAATATGGTGAAACCCTGCCTTTACTAAAAATACAAAAAAAATTAACCAGGCATGGTGGTGTATGCCTGTAATTGCAGCTACTCGGAAGGCTGAGATAGAATTGCTTGAACCCGGGAGGCAGAGATTGCAGTGAACCGAGATCATGCCACTGCACTCCAGCCTGGGTGACAGAGCAAGACTCCGTCTCAAAAAAACAAAAAACAACAACAAAAAAGACATTTACTAATGGCCTATTTTATATACTGCTAAGCCTGGGCTGTTCCTGCTCATGACTGCCAAATGAACACCAGACATTTAGGTACCTGAATACTTGTCATTTTGGGGCAAAATAACCAGCTTATTCTTTTGCTCCAGAATGTGTTCAAATTAGATTTTATTCAAGTGTCAATATATTTTATAATGTTTTCTTCCCTATCTAATAGGAAATCCCCATTTGGAAGTACAGAAAGAAAGACTCCTGTTAAAAAGCTGGCTCCTGAATTTTCAAAAGTCAAAACAAAAACTCCTAAGCACTCTCCTATTAAAGAGGAACCCTGTGGTTCCTTATCTGAAACTGTTTGTAAACGTGAATTGAGGAGCCAAGAAACCCCAGAAAAGCCCCGGTCTTCAGTGGACACCCCACCAAGACTCTCCACTCCCCAAAAGGGACCCAGCACCCATCCCAAGGAGAAAGCCTTCTCAAGTGAGATAGAAGATTTGCCGTACCTTTCCACCACAGAAATGTATTTGTGTCGTTGGCACCAGCCTCCCCCATCACCGTTACCATTACGGGAATCCTCTCCAAAGAAGGAGGAGACTGTAGCAAGTAAGGCATAGAGAACACTTGCTCTTATACCCTAGTGGTGGCGGTCAAGCTAACAAGTGTGAAAATGCCTTTGGCATTTTTAAAAAAGTGCAATCAATAAAGCAGAGTTCTGTCAAGAATGAGTAAGTTAACAGCCAGAGACAGACACTGTGCAGGCATTGCAAATAGATGGAATTACAGCAAAATGTGCTCAATGTATTTGCCTGCTTACAACACTGGGAGATGTGTTTGCCAGTAAGTTGCTCATCACAAGAGCACCAGACTTGGGGGTGTAATCTCCGGCAACTTGCATGCCCTCTGAAAGAAGGGTTTTCTGTGCTGTGAAATGCATAGAACTATACTTTGCCATGCACGACTGTTCCTGCAATTGATATTGTGTGAAATCTGGGAGGGTGGTCTTTGGGTGTTCTCAGGGGCCAATGGTAATTTTTGGGTTGGGGAGCCAGCTTGGGGTGGGGAATTTTCACCTGGGCCTCCGCTCTTTAACTATATAAACATTTATCTGTATATCTATGTCCCTGTCTGGGGGGCAGGAGGAATCTGCCAAAGACCAACAGTCTTACTTTATCTTACTATACTTCACAAAGGTTCTAAAATGTGAAGAGTTTACTTGGATTGCAGTAGCCCATTGGTTGTTCATATATTTAAATAAAATGGTCTACAAACTATTTTTCAAACAATAAGGACTATCTTGGGATATCTGAGCTGCTTGGGGAGGGTGTGGGGTGTGGGACCTTGGTCTTCATTCCCTTTTTTTTCCTTTATGGCTTCCACACAGAGATGCTCCCCTATCTTCTACATCAACCAGTAACTGGAATGTGCCTTCAATCATGTAATATTAGTCTATGTCAGTCACTGCGGTTACTCTGGGGTCATGGTTGGGGAGGCCTTCCAGGATAGAGCCGCAGTCCCAAGTTTCTACCACTGTGTCTTGCCTAGCAGGATGGGGATAGAAATCCATTCCAGTGAGACAAGAGCGTTCTCCAGGCTTTGTTTGGCTGTTTTGGTGACAAAATAAAGTGGGAAAGCTAGATTAGTCATCTTAATGATCTAACCTCTATTAGGCCTCACACTTGAGTACATTAGATCAGGATCCTGATCTAGGTTCAGATTTTTGTTGGTTCAGTCAGTTGAACAGGTTCTTCCTTAATGGTTAACCTTTTTTGCTGCCATGGCAATGCTGTGTAACAACTTAAGAGAAACGTGAAGCAACTTCCCATCCGGGATTGGGTAATGGCTTGGTCCAGAGCTGTTCTGTGTGACTGGCTATTTTTGAAAATCCTGTCTTCCCTAGTACAGACAATTTCAAACACCTCTGAGATTGTGGGCATAGTGAAACAAAAGAATCTGATTGGGGAGATCCCAGCCCCTTGAGGAGCCTGAGTTGTGAATAAACATGTGAATCCTTATTCTTGATGCCCCTATCTCAAGAGGAAGGCTCAATGGCTTGTTCTAGGGGAGCCAAAGTCTTTGTGCATGTTGTTCAGGCTGGACCAGCAAGGTAGTTTGTTTGGAGGGAGGAGGGAGCTGTTTAAGAAGACTACTTATGTAAGTTTTGAGAACACTGATCTTTTATTTGAAAAATAGGGTCAACTTTTACTCACCTGCCATGTTCTGAGTTTAAGGTTTGATATCCTTGGCCATCAACTGTTGCAGGGAAACCACCCTAAATAATGAAGAAAAGAAGTCGTCTCAGTGTAAAAAAAAAAAGTGGTGGGCTTATTTTCTTTTCTTTTGTCTGTTGTTCCCTCTTCCCCTCCCCCAGAGAGAAATTCTCAAAAGAACAACTCAAAAAACAAAATGGCTTCCTAGTGAGAACTTCAGTGATGATCCTTTCCTCCATTTGGGGTATGGGCTTTTTTTCTTTTTACACTGAGATTATTCTTCTTTCCTGCATTATTTAGGGTGTCTGATGCCATCAAGTGTTGCAGGAGAAACTTCAGTCTTGGCTGGTGAGTAGAATAGGAATTGTGCTGGCTGGGCCTGGGGTGGGGGTTGGTGGGATGGTGGATGGTTGGGAGCTGCATTCCCCATCCACTGGATGTGGGAGAGTGAGATTTCTTGGTGTATGATTGATTACACTACTATAGACTTCAAAATGACAACAAATTTCAGTTGTTTTTCAGGAACTGCTATAGCATCCATTATATGAATTGTCAGGTATTGGTTTAGGGTTTTTGTGATCCTGAGTTTGGCAGACTGCAATGGCATTTTAGGTTCTTTTATACCATAGCAAGGACACTGAATATGGCTTCAGGGAGGCCATAGAATGGATTCCTATCACTTGGTAACTTTGTCTCATCTGGGGAGAGACCTCTTATCCTAGTGAATAGTTGTGCGACTTTGGATTTAAGGGTGGTTCCACCCCTCCTCCCTTTCTTTTTCTCTCTTTTTTTTTTTTCAGTTCCTTCTTGGAGGGACCACTCAGTAGAGCCTCTAAGGGACCCAAATCCTTCAGACCTTTTGGAGGTAGGTAACCAACAGCAGTCAATTGAAGAGAGTGAGAGAGTAAATAGAACATGAGGGTATAACTTGAAAATGTCATAGTACTATGGATGAATTAAATAGAATTTTAAGGCCAGACAGAAACTTGAGAAATTATCTGGTCCAGCTCCTTCATTTTATAGATTAAAAAACAGGTCCAGAGTAGCTAAGTGATTGATTAAAAAAATAAGTAGCTAGGTAGTGTTCAAAATAGATTTTATGCTAAGTAGAAAAGTTAGGGCTGGGCTCGGTGGCTCATGCCTATAATCCCAGCACTTTGGGAGGCTGAGGCAGGTGGATCACCTGAGGTCAGGAGTTAGAGATCAGCCTGGCCAATGTGGCGAAACCCTATCTCTACTAAAAATACAAAAATTAGCCAGGCTTTGTGGTGCACGCCTGTAATCCCAGCTACTCGGGAAGCTGAGACGGAGAATTGCTTGAACCTGGGAGGTGGAGGTTGCAGTGAGCCAAGGTCGCACCACTGCACTCCAGCGTGGGTGACAGAGTGAGACTCCATCAAAAAAAAAAAAAAAAGCAAGCATGTACCCCTCAGCCATAAAATTGTATATTCTAAGCTCATTTGACTCTTAATGTTTTGATTATTTCAAGGTCAGATTCCTACAAAGTATGGAGGCGAGGAGACTTTATGGCAGTCTGGGGGTTTTAGTTTGATGTGGTGTTTACCTTGGAAAGTTATGGAAATGATTGTGAAATTTGGAGATTCTAAAAGGGTGTGGATGGGGAAAGGAGTATGTGTTTTGTTGATTCTGTTACCAGGAAGTTCCCATACTATCCATGGAACCCACAGACTCAGGTAGAACCGGAAGGTGAAAGATTTTAACATTCCTGGAAGCTGGAAATCAGTTAGTATATGTGTGTAACTAATACATGGTGATAAATAGCTTATCAGCTGCTTTTCTTTACACAGAACCTGGATGACAGTGTGTTTTCGAAGCGGCATGCAAAACTGGAGCTGGATGAGAAGAGAAGGAAAAGGTGAGGCCAGAGATGCCCATCCTGGAAACAACTGAGCCCTAGGACCTAGGACAGAGGATCAGGGCACCTGACCTCCCTCTTTCATGCTGTGGAGAATCTTGGAGCACCTAACACTCTTACATTACTGGCTTCCCAGTTGGTTGAATATCTTAGTTGGAAATGGTTTCCAACTAAGTAGGAAAACATGTTTGGCCTCTTTTTGTGTATGACCTTCCTCAGTTCTACTTTCTGTGGAACACCAACACATGATCTAGACAGTAGGCTTAAAACAGCACTCCTTTAACCAGGCAGGCATTTCTCTTTACCCTGTCTAGAGGAGTCAGCAGGAGTCTTCCTAGCATCTGGATTGTGTGAGTTGTTTTTATAGAGCAGGTTTTGGGTAAACAGTAATGTTGGGTTTGTTTGTTTTGTTTGGTTTGTTTTTCCCAGATGGGATATTCAGAGGATCAGGGAACAAAGAATTTTACAGCGACTGCAGCTCAGAATGTATAAAAAGAAAGGAATTCAGGAATCTGAGCCTGAGGTTACCTCATTTTTCCCTGAGCCAGATGATGGTAAGTTGTGTCCATCTAAAATAATAGGTTTTTCAAAGAAGGAGGAGGGTGCAAGGCTCCAGGGTACAACTTACTCTGAATGAATTAAGTGTATTTTGGAGCAGATATAACTTCTAGACATTTCCCATCTATATCACTAATAAGCTCCTGTTTGACTTTCTCCCATAGTTGAAAGTTTGATGATTACCCCCTTCTTGCCTGTTGTAGCATTTGGACGACCATTACCAAAATTAACTCCACAGTAAGTATACGTTTTTTTCCTCCCCTTCCAGGTAACTTACACATCCTTCTCAGACTTCATGGAAGCCTAGATATGAGGTAGAACCAGGTGGCTTAGGGATAGCCATGGGTCTTTGACATAAATGAGGCTACCTGGGCAACTAGCTTTTGTAGTAAGATTCCCAAGCCAATAATTAGAAGGATTGCTTTTTGAGATAGAAGTAGATGATCCCATCACTTTAATGGTACACAGTTGTTCTGGCTTTGAGGCAGGAAAGACACTCCAAACTAGTCAGAGATAGGGACATAGTGACATTTTTGTAGTTGCTATCGTGTCCACACTGAATCCTGTCTAGTCTTGCAAGTTGATTTCTTCATCCTCTTTTGCCAGGAATTTTGAGCTACCCTGGTTAGATGAGCGTAGCCGATGCAGGTTGGAGATCCAGAAGAAGCAAACACCTCACCGGACGTGTAGGAAATAGCTGTGCTGGCAAGAACGTTGTCTTCAGATAGTTGTAGCATGCCATTCCAGAGAGTGGCAGAGACCTGTATATGTGACCTTTGTCCTCACATATGTTATCACTCGCTGATAATACCCTTTCATACTCCCTTGACTTTGTTTTCATCACTCTGATTTCACAAAAACTCTTCCATTCGGCTAATTGTGAGTTATGGAGGGTGATTGGGATTTCTTTTCCCTTTGTTGGGAAATGGGCTCTCAAGCTAAAGCTATAGGCTGGCAGATTCAGAAGTTTCAGGGGTCTGTTTCTATACATTTGCCTATGTTAAAGGGGTAAAAGGGCTCTCTTCATTAGACATGTGGAAGATGAAGCAACCCCTTCCTTTAGAACTGTGCCTGCATGGCACTCTTCTCACCCTGGTACACCCTCCTTATAGTGGGTATAGTGATTTTTAACCCTAAAACAAAACAAACAACCTCACCATGAGCTTTAGGACCAGACGAGGAATGACAAGTGAAGCGATGAAGCAAGCCATCTTCACAGAGTAGAAAAGACATCAGAGAGTTGGTAGATAACTGTGTGAAGATAGTTGTTCTCTTGAAACTATTCTGTGATACAGTCATGTGGAAAGGGATGTTTGGCTGTGATTGTTTTCTCAGTTAATGGGTAACTGAATTTCTTTACCCCTCAAAAAACAAAATATTTGGAAAAGAAAGTGGGGATGGTTAGTTTCAGAACAAGTTACAGCTGTAAACAAAAGCAGTTAGCATTTGAGACGGCATGCCAAAACCTGTATAGATGTCCTTGTATCACATCACTTCTCAAGTATTCCTTCATTGGGCTTCATCCTTTTAGCTGGGCTCTTGGTGGTGGGATAGAGACTTAGGGAGGGTAGAGGGAGAGTGTGGAAATAGGTGCTTCCTTTGGCTGGCAAATGTCTACATCTTGAAACAAACAGATGTACCTGAGCTTCTCCATTCACTTTGTAAAAATAAGATTTGTATGTGTACCATCTTGGTCCTCTCCCCTCCCCCATTTTGTTAAAATATCAGGATAGCACTCCCAGGCCACTTTGGTCTCAGTGTAAGATCCCTATTAACTATCTGAAAGGAAAATAGAGCCAAGACCTCTGGTCTCAAATATATAGGAATTGCCTTTCTTTAGTCTTCAGGACTATTGTGTGAAAACAAGTAGGGGTCTAATCTCCTAGAAGGTAGGGGCTTTTATCCTTAAAGAGAATATGTCCCCAGATTATTAGCACTTTTAGAGGAGAAGCCAAGGTATGTAGGGTGTGTGGCTGGCCCATCAGTGGAGCACGAGAGAGAATGGGATACCATTGTGGGAAGAGAAGAAAAGTTCCTCAGGGGCCTCCCACTGCTAAAGCTTTTTGTGAGATGTTGATCTGTGCTTCCTGGATTTGACTTTTAAAGGAATTATTCTGGCAGCACATGTAGTATTCTTGGATGATCTTGCTGCTCTTATTTCTCCTTTTGTATGTGTGTGTGTGTGTGTGGCTATGGGTTTTCATTTGTAACTCCATCTGCTTAGGAGAGTGGGCTCTCTATAAGGGAACCTGCTGTAAACTTCATTGCAGCAAGGATGTAGAGAGAAATAGGACTTAATTCCACTAGGGGCTGTCATCTCACACCTTAAGGAGAAGGAGATTTCTAGAAAAACTGGGCCAGAATTTCTTTGTTCTCCATCATTTTAATGTGGCAGGATGTTCAGTTTTTCTTACTCTTACCTATGTTATATTTCTTCGTAACGTGTCCAAAAAGAAAAAAGACGCAATCAGTGTCTCTTAACTTTGTTCTTTGATCCCTCTCAGTTTCTTCTTGATTTCAGCATGTGTCGGATTCCTAATTTTGGATATGAGTTAGCAAATTTAACCATTATGTTTGTGCCCTACCCAGGGGACTCCCCAGTTTCTGACTTGAAGTAGACTGAGAAGAATCCACGAGGTGCTATTTGGCCAGACTTAAGTAGATTCTATTTCCTTGGTTCTCCCTCTCCCTGAGGACCTCTTATTTTATTGTCCCCTCTTCTAGGTTAATTCTCCTTTGATTTGACTTTGTTGAGAAGGAGGTTGGAGAGTAGATTAGCAAAGTTCCAAGTGCAAAATTACAGTGTGTTAGAGTGTGGGGGGAAAATTAGTCTTATTTTTCCCTACATGGGATACAACACTGTGAATTCAATCTTCAACTGAAGGCCCTGCAGTTCTCCTAAAACATAGTTGTTTGTTTTTCTTTAACAAAGTTTAAGCTAGTGTTAATAAATTTAAAAAAAAATTGCTTGTCTGTCTACTTCAGCTTTGTTTTATGCCCATTTCATATTGTTGTCTGTGTTGTAATTCATAACTTTTGATACCATTTCTGATGTGTAAAATTGGTTGTCTTGTAAATATCTTATAAAGAGTTCAATTGTAAATAAACTATTGTGGCTGTTAATTTTTGAACTTCTGCTTCAATTTATTATATTTATTGGCAAACATTAAACAATTCTGCTTGTATATTTGAAACATTGGAAAAAGAAATCCATTTCCACAATATAAAAGAATAACACATTATTTTCCCCTTTATATAAGATACTCACTTTCATTTGTATATAAGTAGAATGTATTTCATCCTTCTCAATTGTCCAGTGTGCTTCCTTAAGTATAATCAGCAACTTGGCTGGGCACAGTGGCTCACGCCTGTAATCCCAGCACTTTGGAGGCTGAGGTGGGCAGATCACTTGTGGTCAGAGGTTCAAGACCAGCCTGGCCAACACAGTAAAACATGGTAAAACCTCATCTACTAAAAATACAAAAATTATCCAGGTGTGGTGGCATGCACCTGTTATCCCAGTTACTTGGAAGGCTGAGGCAGGAAAATCTCTTGAACCTGGGAAGTGGAAGTTGCAGTAAGCCAAGATCAACCTACTACACTCCAGCCTGGGCGACAGCGAGACTCCATCTCAAAAAAAAACAAAAACAAAAACAGAAACAAAAAAGGACTGGTCCAAAAAAAAAAGGGGGGGGGCTGCACATGGTGGCTCACATTTGTAACCCCAGCACTTTGGGAGGCTGAGGCAGGTAGATCACCTGAGGTCAGAAGTTTGAAACCAGCCTGGCCAACATGGTGAAACCCCGTCTCTACCAAAAAGACAATAAATTAGCCAGGTGTGGTGGCAGGCACCTGTAATCCCAGCTACTTGGGAGGCTGAAGCACCAGAATTGCTTGAACCCAGGAGGGGCAGAGGTTGCGGTGAACCGAGATCATGCCATTGCACTCCAGCCTGGGTGACAGAGGGAGACTCCAACTCAAAAAAAGAAAAGTATAATTAGCAACTTCAGACCCGAGATTATAGGATACTTGGTCCCTGGTGTCTAAGTTAACAAAATCTTATGGTTGGAAAGACCTTAGAGGTCATCTATTGTGACCCCTGATACATGATTTACCCTTGATAACATTCCAGATGAGCAAATTCCAGCTTCTGCTTCAACACTTTGTTTTTTAACATACATTTTTCCCCCTAAGTGTTTGAAAATTCTTGCTTGTTGACAAAAATCTAACTTCTTGTAACTTAAACCCATTGGTTTTTGCTTTGCCTTCTAGGATAATGAAAAAAAGATCAATCCCTCCTTTTCTTCATAGTCCCTAGTTAAAGATTGCTGTGGCTCGAGGCGGGGCACGGTGGCTCACGCCTGTAATCCCAGCACTTTGGGAGGCCGAGGTGGGCGGATCACAAGGTCAAGAGATCGAGACCATCCTGGCTAACACGGTGAAACCCCGTCTCTACTAAAAATACAAAAAAATTAGCCGGGCGTGGTGGGCGGGCACTGGTAGTCCCAGCTACTCGGGAGGCTGAGGCAGGAGAATGGCATGAACCCCAGCGGGGGGGAGTTTGCAGTGAGCGGAGATCGCGCCAAAGCACTCCAAGCCTGGGTGACAGAGTGAGACTCTGTCTCAGAAAAAAAAAAAAAAACAAAACAGGCCGGGTGTGGTGGCTCAAGCCTGTAATCCCAGCACTTTGGGAGGCCGAGACGGGCAGATCACGAGGTCAGGAGATCGAGACCATCCTGGCTAACACGGTGAAACTCCGTCTCTACTAAAAAATACAAAAAACTAGCCGAGCAAGGTGGCAGGCGCCTGTAGTCCCAGCGACTCGGGAGGTTGAGGCAGGAGAATGGCGTAAGCCCGGGAGGCGGAGCTTGCAGTGAGCTGAGATCCGGTCACTGCACTCCAGCCTGGGCGACAGAGCGAGACTCTGTCTCAAAAAAAAAAAAAAAAAAAAAAATTAAATTGGACCCAGACCAAACAACTGAAGGACAAAGCGGCAGACTATCACTTTCCTTATTTAGACACTAAACTTGGCAGCCTTATTTGCAGCAGTTTAGCTTATGATCGATAAGATCCTCCAGGTCTTTAACACTTATTAAATCATATATCCTCCATTTTGAACTCAGGCAGTTGGCTTTTGGAGCTGGACTTATAAGTCGTCACGTTTGGCCACTTGTCTAATTAGCTGAGATTGTTTGAATTTTCTTTTTTTTTTTTGAGACGGAGTCTCACTGTAGCCCAGGCTGGAGTGCAGTGGTGCGATCTCGGCTCACTGCAAGCTCCGCCTCCCGGGTTCACGCCACTCTGCCTCAGCCTCCCAAGTACCTGGGGCTACAGGCGCCCGCCATCTCGCCCGACTAGTTTTTTGTATTTTTTAGTAGAGACGGAGTTTCACCGTGTTAGCCAGGATGGTCTCGATCTCCTGACCTCGTGATCTGCCCGTCTCAGCCTCCCAAAGTGCTGGGATTACAGGCGTGAGCCACCGCAACCGGCCTCGAATTTTCATTTAATCTCTGAAGGCATTCATAATTACTTCCAGTTTCATGTTGTCTATAAATTTGATAAACATCAGGATCTTTAACCATGTTATTTATAAAAATTCTACTCAGGAAAGGCTGCACGTGGTGGCTCACTCCTGTAATCCCAGCACTTTGGGAGGCCGAGGCGGGCAGATCATGAGGTCAGGAGACCGACACCATCCTGGCTAACACGGTGAAAACCCGTCTCTACTAAAATTACAAAAAATTAGCCGGGCGTGGTGGCGGGCGCCTGTAGTCCCAGCTACTCCGGAGGCTGAGGCAGAATGGCGCGAACCCGGGCGGCGGAGCTTGCAGTGAGGCGAAATCGCGCCACCGCACTCCAGCCTGGGCGACAGAGCGAGACTCCGTCTCAAAAAAAAACAAACCATTTTTTTTTTTTTACTCAGGAAAGAATCCTATGCCATAGTGGCTTTTGTTTGATATACATTATTAGCGTGCACTCCTGTAGGTGCACTAAAAACTTAGCTCATGCACTTTGTATATCCTTATAATGGTACAAAGAAAATACATTGATTCTTTTCATTGGTGACAAATGCCTTGCCAAAATCAAAGAATTTCCATAAACCTTAAGAAGGAAATAATGTCAGGATTTTGAATCAACATCCGTTTCTACTGACCATTTATTTTTAAATAGGTTCTAAAATCCTCACAAGGGCAGTAGCTCATGCCTGTAATCCCAGCACTTTGGAAGGCTGAGACGAGAAGATCGCTTGAGCCCAGCCAGGAGACAAGCCTGAGCAAGAGCGAGACCCCCATCTCTACAAAAAATAGAAAAATTAGCTGGGTGTGGTAGTGTGTAACGGTTGTCCCAACTACGAAGGAGGCTGAGGCAGGGAGGTCACCTGTGCCCGGGAGGTCAAAGCTGCAGTGAGCCGTGATCGTGCCACTGCACTCCAGCCTGCGCAAGAGTGAGACCCTGCCTCAAAACAAAACAAAACCGATAACACTGGCATCATACCAGCCTGCACTGTGGGACAGGTGATGGCTGGGGTGGGAAGAAACGTGAAGAGGAAATGAGAACACAGAGAAAACGCTGCAACAAGAAGTCCTCTGGCTTCACTGCAGACAATTGGTTTCTCCTTCGCCCGTTATCTTAAAAACCGGGCTGGTGTAGCAAATCTGACGCAGCACTACGGCTTTTAAGATTTACCTTGATTCGTGATATTACCAAGCAAAGGAATGCAGTAAATTGACCTGCTTCAAACGTAGGTAGAACTGAGAAACGGAAACAGAAAACCATGAAACAGCCCCAGTGTTGCAGTGAAACTGTGACAGGTCGACGCCTTCCACTCGGGAAGCCCAAGATGGCCGGGCCAGGAACCCCGGAGGCAGCTGAAGTCTCAATTCCCCTCACCCTAGGCCTGCCCAAGAGAAGTCAGAGGCCGCGCCACGCCCCCTTACATCACCGATAGACGTAATCCGCTTCCGCCGCAAACAGGTCGCAGGTCTAGGCCCCGCCCCGTGTCCCGCCCACCCCAAGCGGGATGGCCGAGCGCCGCACGCGCAGCACGCCGGGATTAGTTATCGAGCCTCCCAGCAGCCTCTGGGACGGGCGCGGTGCGTAAGTAGCTCGCCGGCGGTGGCCGTTCTCCGTAAGATGGCGGACCGGCGGCGGCAGCGCGCTTCGCAAGACACCGAGGACGAGGAATCTGGTGCTTCCGGCTCAGACAGCGGCGGCTCTCCGTTGCGGGGCGGCGGGAGCTGCAGCGGTAGCGCCGGAGGCGGCGGCAGCGGCTCTCTGCCTTCACAGCGCGGAGGCCGAATCGGGGCCCTTCATCTGCGGCGGGTGGAGAGCGGGGGCGCCAAGAGCGCTGAGGAGTCGGAGTGTGTGAGTGCGCGCAGGCGGGGCGGGGTGGGGTGGGGACCGGGCGGCAAGCCTGCCGGGGGCGGGGTGTAGGTGATGCTCGGTGTCTGGGAGTTGATAGTAGATACTGGGACTTTTTTTGTTGTTTTTACGAGAAAAGGGGAGTTACCCCAATGCGAGTTTGCATCCGGAGTTCTAAGGGAAGAAGAAGGATTGGGGGTTTCTGGGAGGATGGCAGAGCCGCTGGGGATGGAAAGCGGATGTTTATTCAGAAATCAGGGCTGGAGGGAAGGAGACCAGACCTGCCTTGGCTACTGCTTGCCTCCCTCTCCGACCATTTTGTGCTGAGTCTTCAGCTCTTCACCCACATTTCTTTATTGGACTCCCCACTTGTGGAAATCACAAAACTAACCCATGTCTTCTACTTTCCTTCAGGAGAGTGAAGATGGCATTGAAGGTGATGGTGAGTAGCATCTTTTACCCCATTAGGACAACAGTTTTTTTTTTAACATGAACTCAGAAAATCTATTTCCCACTGTCGACATTCTCACACACTGTCACGGATTTAGGGCCACAGAGTGGCTTTTTGTAGCATAGTGGTTAAGAGCATAGGTTTTAGCAGTGTAGTCTTGTGCAAGTTAAAGTTACTCTCTGAGTCTGTTTCTCCTTCTGTAAGTGGAGACTATAATTTTATCCACGTTGTAGGTTGATGTCAGAATTAAATGAGACTCTTAGTCTGACCTATAATAAGCAGCCAAAAAATGTTTCTGGGTTTCTGTTTTTCCACATATTTCTGTTTTATTTCAGCTGTTCTCTCGGATTATGAAAGTGCAGAAGACTCGGAAGTGAGTATGACAGATTTTTTCCTATGGTACAGATCAGAAATGCTTTTAGAAACGTGTACACACCTTCGTTGCAAACGTACCATGACCTCCGTGTTTATCCTCTTGTGTATTCTTCATTTATGCTTCTGAGAAAGTGCTACAGAATGTCTTGTTCTGTTTAGACCTAGGGAAAACTTGGGGCATACGCCGTCTCAAGCCACAGTTGTTACACTGTTAGTTGGCTTCTCTTCCTGTCTGAAGAATATAAGGTTCTAAATAAGAATGAGTACATCTTGAAGTTGTCTGAAAGATGTTTGACAGTTTTATGCAGTGTAGGTTGAGAAGCCAGCCAGTTGGATATTTTTTTCCGTGGATTTTTTTTCCCAAATCTATCTGAAGACTTTGAAAGGGTAGGATTCTGAATGTTTTGTGCCAAGAGCATCCATCATTTTATAGGTGGGGATTTCTCTGTTTCTAGGAGAAAGTTTCCTGTCTTTTGGATAAACTACTAGAGATGCCATCAGAATAAATGTTTGTTTTCTGGGTTGTTGAGTGGAGTCCTGAGTTCTGGTAATGGGATTATATACAGGGGGAATTGGATAGTGGATCAAAGATTTTGTCTATAAATTTTTAGAACCGTTACTACATTTTAGAATCTGTTAAGCCCTTGAAGATGAAACAATGAACATTATAACAAAATTCCTATCTTTAGAGATCTTACAACTTAATAAGGAAGTCGGACAAACATTCCAGCAATTGTACCACTTGCTGATAGGGGATAGCGCTGGGATAGGGCTAAGTAGGGTGTTATAGCTGGGCACTGAATCCATCTTAGTCAGTCAGGAAAGATTAAGAGTTGACTGGGTAGAATGTGTTCTAGGCAGGGGGAACAACCGGTAAGAAAGCCCATAGGGGCCAGGAGCAGTGGCTCACGCCTGTAATCCCAGCACTTTGGAAGACTGAGGCAGGCGGATCACTTGAGGCCAGGAGTTTGGGACCAGCCTGGCCAACATGGTGAAAACCCATCTCTACTAAAAAATAACAAAAAATTAGTTGGGTGTGGTGATGTATGCCTGTAATTCCAGCTACTCGGGAGGCTGAGACACGAAAATTGTTTGATCCCAGGAGATGGAGGTGGCAGTGAGCTGAAATCATGCCACTGCACTCCTACCTGGGTGACGGAGTGAGACTGTCTTAAAAAGTAAATACATTAAAAAAAAAAGAGGCCGGGCACTGTAGCTCACGCCTGTGATCCCAGCACTTTGGGAGGCCGAAGTGGGCGTATACGCAAGGTGAGGAGATCGAGACCATCCTGGCTAACACGGTGAAACCCCGTCTCTACTAAAAATACAAAAAATTAGCCAAGCACGGTGGCGGGCGCCTTGTAGTCCCACCTACTCGGGAGGCTGAGGCAAGAGAATGGCGTGAACCCAGAAGGCGGAGCTTGCAGTGAGCTGAGATCCCACCATTGCACTCCAGCCTGGGTGACAGAGTGAGACTCCGTCTGAAAAAAAAAAAACCCCATAGGGGTACAAAAAAATAATACTTAGGATGAATAAGATCTAAACCCAGCACAATGGCTCACACCTGTAATCCCAGCACTGTGGGAGGCCAAGGTGGGCCAATCACTTGAGGCCACGAGGTCAGGACCAGCCTGGCCAACATGGCAAAACTCCATCTCTACTAAAAATACAAAAATTAGCAGGTCGTGGTCACACATGCCCGTAATTCCAACTACTCAAGTGGCTGAGGCAGGAGAATCCCTTGAGCCTGGGAGGTGGAGGTGGCAGGGAGCCATAATCAACAGCACTGTAATCCAGCCCGGGCAACAGAGCAAGACTCTGTCTCCAAAAAATTTAAAAAATAAAAAAGAATGACTAAGATCTAGAATTTCATATTTGCAAAGTGGTGACTACAGTCAACAGTAACTTACTGTATATTTAAAAATAACTATTGGCTGGGTGTGGTGGCTCAAGCCTGTAATCCCAGCACTTTGGGAGGCTGAGGTGGGTGGATCACGAAGTCAAGAGATCGAGACCACCCTGGCCAACATGGTGAAATCCTGTCTTTACCAAAAATACAAAAATTAGCCGGTTGTGGTGGCGCGCGCGCCTATGGTCCTAGCTACTCAGGAGGCTGAGGCAGGAGAATCGCTTGAATCTGGGAGGCAGAGGTTGCAGTGAGCCGAGATCACGCCACTGTGCTCCAGGCTGGTGACAGGGCAAGACTCCATCTCAAAAAAAAATGTGTCAATAAAAGAATGTAATTGAATTGTTTGTAACAAAGGATAAGTGCTTGAGGTGATCCATACCCCATTTACCCTTAACATGATTATTACACATTGTATACCAAAAAAAAAAAAATCTCATGGGCTGGGTGCGGTGGCTCACACCTGTAATCCCAGCACTTTGGGAGGCTGAGGCGGGTGGATCACCTGTGGTCAGGAGTTCAAGACCAGCCTGGCCAACATGGCAAAACCCTATCTCTACTGAAAATAAGAAAAATTAGCTAGGCGTGGTGGTGGGCGCCTGTAATCCCAGTGACCCAGGAGGCTGAGGCAGGAGAATTACTTGAACCCAAGAGGTGGAGGTTGCAGTGAGCCAAGGTGGTGCCATTGCACTCCAGCCTGGGCAACAAGAGCGAAACTCTGTCTCAAAAAAACAAAAAACAAAAAAAAAACTCATGTACTGCATAAATATATATATACCTACTATGTACTCACAAAAATTAAAAACTTTCTTTTTTGTTTGAGATGGAGTCTTGTTCTGTAAACCAGACAGGAGTCCAGTGGCGTGATCTCGGCTCACTGCAACCTCCGCCTCCCAGGTTCAAGCAGTTTTCCTGTCTCAGCCTCCTGAGTAGCTGGGATTACAGGTGCACGCCACCACACCCGGCTAACTTTTGTATTTGTAGTAGAGATGGGGTTTCACCATGTTGGCCAGGCTGGTCATGAACTCGACCTCAGGTGATCTGCCCGCATCAGCTTCCCAAAGTACCAGGATTATAGGTGTGAGCCACTGTGCCTAGCCGTCTTTTTTTTTTTTTTTTTTTTTTTTGAAGAGGCAGGGTCTCACTCTGCTGCCCAAGTCACCCAGGCTGGAGTGCAGTTGTGGGATCACAGCTCACTACAGCCCCCAATTGCTGGGTTCCAACAGTCCTCCTACCTTGACCTCCCAAATTGCTGAGATTACAAGCATGAGCCGGCATGCCCAGCCAAAAAAAATTAAATTTTTTTTTTCTTTTTTGAGACAGAGTGTCACTCTCTTGCCCAGACTGGAGTGCAATGGCTTGATCTCAGCTCACTGCAACCTCTGCCTCCCAGATTCAAGCCATTCTCCTGCCTCAGTCTCCCAAGTAGCTGGGATTATAGGTGCATGCCACCACACCCGCCTGATTTTTGTGTTTTTAGAAGAGACGGAGTTTCACCATGTTGGTCAGGCTGGTCTCGAACTCCTGACCTCAGGTGACCCACCCGCCTTGGCCTCCCAAGGTGCTGGGATTATAGGCATGAGTCACCATGCCCCCCAATTTTTTTTTTTTTTTTAGATGGAGTCTCGCTCTGTAGCCAGGCTGGAGTGCAGTGGCGCAATCTCGGCTCACTGGAGCCTCCGGCTCCTGGGTTCAAGTGATTCTCCTGCTTCAGCGTCCTGAGTAGCTGGGACTACAGGTGTGCGCCACCACGCTCAGCTAATTTTTGTATTTTTAGGAGAGAGAGGGTTCCACCATGCTGGCTAGGATGGTCTCCATCTCTTGACCTCGTGATTCATCCACCTGGGCCTCCCAAAGTGCTGGGATTACAGGCATGAGCTACTGCGCCTGGCCCAAAATTTTTTTTAAAAAGAGAGAAAGCCCAGATAGAGAAAATAGCGTTTGGGAACTTGGGAGTAGTTAGGTGTGACTGGAGCTTTGTTGGTACAGGATAGGTATTAGAAATAAAGACAAATTGGTGAGCGGAGGCCACCAATTGGTGAGGTGAGACGATTGCTTGAGCCTGGGAGGTGGAGGTTGCAGTGAATCAAGATTGTACCACTGCACTCCAGCCTGGGCAACAGAATAAGACCCTGTCTCAAAAAAAAAAAAAAGTGATGTGATTGGATTTCTTTATTTTTTTTAATTTTTATTTACCTTTTTTTTTTTTTTTTTTTTTTCTGAGATGGAGTCTCACACTGTCACATGCCCAGGCTGGAGTGCAGTGGTACGATCTCGGCTCACTGCAGCCTCCACCTCCCAGGTACAAGCGATTCTCCTGCCTCAGCCTCCCAGGTAGCCAGGTAGCTGGGACTACAGATGCACGCCACCACACCCAGCTAATTTTTAAAAAATTTTTTAGTAGAGATGAGGTTTCACCATGTTGGCCAGGCTGGTCTCGAACTCCTGACCTCAAGTGATACACCTATCTTGGTCTTTCAGAGTGCTGGGATTACAAGCATGAGCCACTGTGCTTTGTCTGATTTAAATTTTAAAGAAGTGTTTTTCAGATCCAGAGAACACTTGCATCAGAAAATCCAACTGGCCATTCTCTACTGAAACAGACTCTTGGGAGGGGCATTGTGGACTCAGACATTTATGTATTAAAGAATATCCCGGCCGGGCGCGGTGGCTCAAGCCTGTAATCCCAGCACTTTGGGAGGCCGAGACGGGCGGATCACGAGGTCAGGAGATCGAGACCATCCTGGCTAACACGGTGAAACCCCGTCTCTACTAAAAAAATACAAAAAATTAGCCGGGCGAGGTGGCGGGCGCCTGTAGTCCCAGCTACTCGGGAGGCTGAGGCGAGAGAATGGCGTAAACCGGGAGGCGGAGCTTGCAGTGAGCTGAGATCCGGCCACTGCACTCCAGCCTGGGCGACAGAGCCAGACTCCGTCTCAAAAAAAAAAAAAAAAAAAAAAAAAGAATATCCCAGGTTGATGCTCTGTACTGTAAAATTTGAGGATTCTTTTACAGTAGTTATTTTGTCTGCAATGAAGAGGAACAAGATCAGAGACAGAAAAGCTAGTTAAGAAAGCTATTGTAGGTATCTACTTAAGTACTTAGTGTGGCATGGAGTAGAGTTGTGATATTGAAAATAGAAGTGGACAGAATTCAGAGTTACAAGTGGTTTTGGGATGGAGAATATTTGCAGTACAGCTGCTTTTTGATTCATGGCATAGTTATATCCCATTCTGGTAAACCCATCATAAGTTCAAGACAACTTCTTGGCTAACTTGGAGCAGCAGCTCTCTGTTGCTATCTAGCGTCTCAAGGAGTATGATTCCTTTTTTTTTCTTTTTTTTGAGACAGAGTCTCACCCTGTCTTGCTCTGTCTGCAGTGGCGTGATCTCAGCTCACTGCAACCTCCGTCGCCCGGGTTCAAGCGATTCTCGTGCATCAGCCTCCTGAGTAGCTGGGACTACAGGTATCCGCCACCATGTCCGGCTAATTTTTTTGTATTTTTAGTAGAGACGGGGTTTCACCGTGTTAGCCAGGATGGTCTCGATTTGCTGACCTCCTGATCCGCCTGCCTCGGCCTCCCAAAGTGCTGGGATTACAGGCGTGAGCCACCGCACCCGGCCTTTTCCTTTTTTTTTTGAGACGGAGTCTTGCTCTGTTGCCCAGGCTGAAGTGAAGTGGCGCGATCTCTGCTCACTGCAAGCTCCACCCCCTGGGTTCAAGCCATTCTTCTGCCTCAGCCTCCCAAGTAGCTGGGACTACAGGCGCCCGCCACCACGTCTGGCTGATTTTTTGTATTTTTAGTAGAGACAGGGTTTCACTGTGTTTGCCAGGATGGTCTCGATCGCCTGACCTCATACAGTCTGCCCTCCTCGGCCTCCCAAAGTGTTGGGATGACAGGCGTGAGCCACTGTATCTGGCCATCTTTTTTATTTTTTAAAAAATATTTTGAGGGGCCGGGCGCGGTGGCTCAAGCCTGTAATCCCAGCACTTTGGGAGGCCGAGACGGGCGGATCACGAGGTCAGGAGATCAAGACCATCCTGGCTAACATGGTGAAACCCCGTCTCTACTAAAAAAATACAAAAAATTAGCCGAGCGAGATGGCGGGCGCCTGTAGTCCCAGCTACACGGGAGGCTGAGGCAGGAGAATGGCATAAACCCAAGCGGCGGAGCTTGCAGTGAGCTGAGATCCGGCCACTGCACTCCATCCTGGGCGACAGAGCGAGACTCCGTCTTAAAAAAAAAAAAAAAAAAAAATATTTTGAATAGAGATGGGGTCTCTCTATGTTTTGCAGTCTGGTCTTGAACTCCTGGGCTTAAGGGATCCTCCCACCTTAGCCTCCCAAAGTTCTGGGATTACATGTGTGGTGAGCCACTGCACCCAGCTGAGAAGTACAATTTCTACTGAATGTTTATGGCTTTCACACCACCATAAAGTCAAAATTATAAGTTGAACCATCATACATCAGGACTGTCTGTAGTCACTAGAGATTGGAAACGCTGGAAAAACTGACAGGCAGTATGGAGTGTTCATTGAGTTTTGGGGATTGTGAATTTATAACAGCTTACCATTCTATATGTAAAGGAGTTTGGATGTTATCCTAATGGCAAGGAAAGAAGTACCATTGAAGGCTTAAATGTGGAGGATGAATTGTGGGTGAGGCACAGAGGAAGACTAGGGGCAGAAGAGCTGTTTAGAGGTTGTTAGGATAGTCCATGGAGCATGGCAATGGTGTCCTAAAGAAGGTTCATACTTGTGGGAATGGCAAGATGTGGACAGATGAGAGAGAGTAACAACCCCTTCGTTGATTGAATGTGGAAGCTGAATTAAGGAGTCAAAGGAGGCCAGGCACCGTGGCTCATGTCTATAATCACAGCATGTTGGGAGGCTGAGGCAGGTAGATTACTTGAGCCTAGGAGTCTGAGACCCACCTGGGCAACATGGAAAAATCCCGTCTCTACAAAAGAAAAGTAGGAAAAAAAAATTATCCGGTCTTGCTGGCTCAGGCCTGTGGTCCCAGCTACTGAGGAGGTTCAGGCAGGAGGATCATCTGAGCCCAGGGAGGTCAGAGCTGTAGAACTGTGATCACTCCACAGCACTCCAGCCTGGACAACAAAGTGAGACCCTGACTCAGAAAAAGAAAAAGGAATCAAAGGAATGTGCAGGTTGATGAACTGTTAAGGAAGGGACAGCAGGAGAAGAATTATGGAAGGACAGTGGTGGGTTAGGTTTTGGATGTTTTGAGATTGAGAAGGTGTGGGACTTTCAGGTGGTGATATCTGGTAATAGCTTTTGATTCTTAATTGCTCATACCTTTCTGAGTTTTCATTTCATTTTTGAGTTTTTCCAATTCTGATTGATGTTCTTTCATGCCTTATATGATTTTCTTAATGTCTTTTTAGCTCATTTTGAAATAGAACTTGCGATTTTGATATAATATGTGGATGTCTTTCTGGCATGCTTTCATTGTCTGTAGGAATGCTATTATTTTTTCTTATTTTAACTTTATATGGGATTTAACTTCTATATTTTCTGTTCATTTTTATGTAACGTTAGTTTTCCTGGTCTTTTAGAAGGAAGCATGATTTAGAGTAACTTCTTCTAACTTCACAGAGCTCCTTCTTCTGTTGTTTTTCTGTGATGGTGAGAAATATGATGACTTGCTTTCTGAGATTTGTTGCTTTTGTTCCCTTTCCCAGCTTGTTCTGGACCATCCCTGTCCTACTGAATTTGGTTCTGCTCTCAACAGTTTCTCTTCTAGGAACTCCCTTCTAGGGCAGTGTAGGGCTCTGTCCCTAGAAGGGAGCCCTGGCAGCCAGGTCAGCTTCATCCCTTGAGACCTTTTTTGTTTTTTTGAGATGGAGTCTCACTGTGTCACCCAGGCTGGAGTGCAGTGGCGCAATCTCAGCTCACCGCAACCTCTGTCTCCCGGGTTTAAGCGATTTTCCTGCCTTAGCCTCCCCAGTAGCTGGGTCCTTGTATGCCACCATGCCCAGCTAATTTTTGTATTTTTAGTAGAGATGAGGTTTCACCATGTTTTCCTGGCTGGTCTCAAACTCCTGACTCAGATGATCCACCCACCTCAGCCTCCCAAAGTGCTGGGATTACAGGTGTGAACCATCGTGTCCATCCAGACTTTCTGACCACAGGGCCCTTACAGTCACTTGGTAGAACCCTTGCTAGTTGTTGTTTTTTTTTTTTTTAGACGCCAGACTGGAGTTCTGTCACCAGACTGGAGTTCAGTGGCATGATCTCTGCTGACTGTAACCTCCACCTCCTGGGTTCAAGTGATTCTCCTGCCTCAGCCTCCCAAGTAGCTGGGATTATAGGCACACGCCACCACACCCAGCTAATTTTTGTATTTTTTTAGTAGAGACGGGGTTTCACCATGTTGGCCAGAATGGTCTCGAACTTCTGACCCTCATGATTTACCCACCTCAGCCTCCCAAAGTGATGGGATTACAGGCATGAGCCACCGCGCCTGGCCCCCTTACTAGTTTTAAAGTATAGTTCTCAGTTTTCACAGTTGTACTTTCCCTTGATTACCTGTTGATTATTTCAGTGTTCTCCTGTTCTCAGGTCCATTTGCTTTCTCTGCTTTCTCCTGCGTAGACACCAATACTGTACAGGTCCTATAGCTGTTGGTGCTTTGTTATGCACTTACATTTTGGGTCTTGGGGGATACCTGGTAACTTAGCTTGTTGCAGTGTTGTCTGAAGGTTTTGGTTTCTTTTTTATTTTTTGAGACAGAGTCTTGCTGTCGCCCAGACTGGAGTGCAATGGCTCACTGCAGTCTTTGCCTCCCAGGTTCAAGCTATTCTCATATCTTAGCCTCCTACGTAGCTGGGATTACAGGTGCGTGCCACCATGCCTGGCTAATTTTTGTATTTTTAGTAGAGACGCGGTTTTACCATGTTGGCCAGGCTGGTCTCGAACTCCTGACTTCAGGTGATCCACCCACCTCGGCTTCCCAAAGTGTTGAGATTACGGACGTGAGCCACTATGCCTGGCCAAGGTTTTGGTTTGGATCTTGGTTTTGCTGTCCAGAGCTCTCACTCCATGTGGAGATTTGAAGACAGATAAAACTGTGCCACTGCCATTTTCTGAGAGTCTTCCAAGAATTTTTTTTTTTTTTTTTTTTTGGAAATGGGTCTCCTTATTTTGCCCAAGTTGGGCTTGAATTTGAACTTACAATCCTCCCACATCAGCCATCAGCCTCCTGAATAGCTGAGACAATAGGTTCATACCACTGTGCCTGGCCAAAAAAAACTTGTTAAAGAAACTTGACTGAGGGAAGGCTAAAGAGATGGTAGTTGGAAAGGTTGCTTTGAGATCAAGAGGTGATTTAGTTGCTTTTTTAAAAGTTAGGAGAGTCTCAAATATGGTCAAAGATTGAAGAAAAGATAAGGGGGGAAAAAGAGAGGGAATAAATAATAATATTGAGTACTGGTATTTTTGACTGAATATATGAGAAGAAGTAGGAACCAGACAAAACAAGCATCTTCCATTGTAATTACAGAGAAGTGGGAAGGAAAGGTATATGCAAAGGAAGATTAGAAAGGAGGGAAAAGCCAGGTGTGGTGGCTCATGCCTGTAATCCTAGCACTTTGGGAGGCTGAGACACGAGGTCAGGAGATCGAGACCATCTTGGCTAACATGGTGAAACCCCGTCTCTACTAAAAATACAAAAAAATTAGCCAGGCGTGGTGGGGGGCTCTCGAGCCTGGGTGATAGCGTGAGACTCCATCTCAAAAAAAAAAAAAAAAAAGCGGGGGGAAACAAAAGAGGGAATAGATAACAATATTAAGCACTGGTATTCTTGACTGAATACGTGAGAAGATGTAGGAACCAGACAAAGTAATTAAAAGTGGAAAGGAAAGGTATGTGCAAAGGAAGTTACCATTCCCTTTTGTGCTTTGTTTTTGTGAAACAGAAGGATAGAGCAAGCCAGGCACTGTGACTCACACCTGTAATCCAAGCACTTTGGGAGGCCAAGGCAGGAGGATTGCTTGAGCCCAGGAGTTTGAGACCAATCTGGGCAACAAAGTGAGACCCTCTCTCTACCAAAAATTAGCCTGGTGCAGTAATGTGTGCCTATGTCCCAGCTACTTGGGAGCTTGGAGTGGGAAGATCCCTTGAGCCCAGGAGGTTGAGGCCACAGCAAGCTATGATTGCACCACTGTCCTCCAGCCTGGGTAACAATGTGAGACTCTCGACAAAAACAAAAGAATGACATCTTCAAAAAGAGTGTGTGTGTGTGCGTGTGCGTGTGTGTGTGTGTGTGTGTGTGTTTAACCCCCTTTGGCAACGGAGTAGTCTGTTGTAGGCCTGGAGAAAGCAGACATTTGAATTGATCCAGTTCCAGGCATATGAGAGTGGCAGGAGAATTGGGATGTTACTAGTAGTGATTGAAATGAATGAACTATGGAGTCTAGAGGAGAAGAAAGTGAATGTGAGAAAGGACTGATAGATAGGCAGAAGTTAGAAGGATCAAGGTAATGGACATATTAAGAAATTAGAGACGAGAGAGTAAGGAAACAACTAGGAATAAGAGACATTTTTTAAAAAACTGATTTACTGTGACTAGGTGCTGTGACTCACGCCCATAATCCTGGCACTTTGGGAGGCTAAAGTGGGCGGGTCACAAGGTCAGGAGATTGAGATCATCCTGGCTAACATAGTAAAACCCCATCTCTACTAAAAATACAAAAAAATTAGCAGGGCGTGGTGGCGGGCGCCTGTGGTCCCAGCTACTTGGGAGGCTGAGGCAGGAGTATGGTGTGAACCCGGGAGGCGGAGCTTGTAGTGAACCAAGATGGCGCCACTGCACTCCAGCTTGGGCGACAGGGCGAGACTCCTTCTCAAAAAAAAAAAAAAATACTGCTTTATTGAGATACAATTCACATAACGTACAGTTCATTTATTTATAAAGTGCATAATTTAGCCAGGTGCGTGCCTGTACTCAGCTGCTTAGGCTGAGGCAGGAGGAATGGTTGGCCCAGGAGTTCGAGACTGGCCTGGGCAATGTAGTGAGACCTTATCTCTTTTTATTTGTTTGTTTGTTTATTTTTGAGACAGAGTCTTGCTCTGTCACCCAGTCTGGAGTGCCATGGCACAATCTTGGCTCACTGCAACTTGAGCCTCTGGGCTTCAAGTGATTCTCGTTGGTCAGCCTCCCGGGTAGCTGGAGCTACAGGCATATGCCATATGCCAGGCTAATTTTTAGTATTTTTAGTAGAGATGGAATTTCGTCGTTTTCGCCGGTCTGGTCTCAAACTCCTAGCCTCAAGTGATCTGCCTGCCTCAGCTTCCCAAAGTTCTGGGATTACAGGCATAAGTCACCACGCCTGGCCCATAAGACCTTATCTCTATAAAAAATAAAAAATTTAGCCAGGTGTGGTGGCGTGTACCTGTGGTCCCAGCTACTTGGCAAGCTGAGGCAGGAGAATTGTTTGCGCCCAGGAGGTAAAGGCTGCAGGGAGCTGTGATCACGCCACTGCACTCCAGCTTGAGTAACAGAGTGAGACCCTCATCTCAAAAAAAAAAAAAAAGAAGGAAGAAACCCAGTTATCCCATCCTTCCCGTAGCCTTAAGCAACTGCAGATCTACTTTCTGTCTCTGTGTCTCTGTTGATTTTCCTATTCTGGCCTTTCATATGAATGCAGTTATGTAATATGTAGATTTATGTGTCTGTCCTCTTTCAGTATAATGTTTTCATCTGACTTGTAGCATGTGTCAGTACTTCATTCCTTCTTTCTTCCTCCCCACCCCAGCTTTATTGAGGTATAACTCACAAATAAAAATTGTATACATTTAACACATACAGTATGGTGTCTTGATACATGTGTACCTTTTGGAGTACCACAGTTAAGCTAATTAACATATCTGTCACTTCACATAGTTAACCTTTTTGTATGTGTGTGATGAGAACACTGAAGAGCTACTCTTTCAGCACATTTCAAGTTTACAATATATTATTTATTTTTATTTTACATAGTTTAAAAAGAGACAGAACCTTTGTCGCCCAAGCTGGTGTTCAGTGATGCAGTTACAGCTCACTGCAACCTGAAACTCCTGGGCTTAAGCGATCCTCCCATCTCAGCCTCCTCAATAGCTGGGACTACAGGCGTGCACTACCATGCCCAGCTAATTTTTTTTTTTTTTTTTTTTTTTTTTGTGCAGTGACGTGATCTCGGCTCACTGCAAGCTCCACCTCCTGGGTTCACGCCATTCTCCTGCCTCAGCCTCTGAGTAACTGGGACTACAGGCACCCGCCACCACGCCTGGCTAATTTGTTGTATTTTTAGTAGAGACGGGGTTTCACTGTGTTAGCCAGGATGGTCTCTATCTCCTGACTTTGTGATCCATCCGCCTTGGCCTCTTAAAAGTGCTGGGATTACAGGCGTGAGCCACCGCGCCCAGCCTCACCCAGCTAATTTTTAAATTTTTTGTAGAGGCAAAGAATCGCTGTATTGCCCAGGCTGGTCTTGAACTCAGCTTCAAGCAATCTTCTAGCCTCAGCTTCCCAAAGTATTAGGATTACAGGCATGAGTCACCTTGCCTGGCCAAGTATATGGTAAGTTATTATTATTATTATTTTAGACGGAGTCTTGCTTTGAGTGCGGTGGTGCAGTCTCGGCTTACTGCAACCCCTGCCTCCCAGGTTCAAGCAATTCTCCTGCATCAGCCTCCTGAGTAGCTGGGATTACAGGCGCCCGCCACCACGCCCAGCCAGTTTTTGTATTTTTGTAGAGACAGGATTTCACCATGTTGGCCAGGCTGGGCTCGAACTCCTGACCTCATGATCTGCCCACCTCGGCCTCCCAAAGTGCTGGGATTACAGGTGTGAGCCACCATGCCTGGCCAGTACGTTATTATTAACTGTGGTTACCATGCTGTACATTAGGTCTCCAGAACTTATAACTGAAATTTTATATCCTTTTACCATAATCTTCTCATTTTCCCTACCCTTAAGCCCCAGACACCCCCTTCCTACTCTGTTTCTATGAGTTTGACTTGAGATCATGTGGTGGTTATCTTTCTGTGTCTATTTTACTTAGCATAGTTCTCTCTAGGTTCATCCATTTGTTGTCACAAATGGCAAAATTTCCTTTTTTAGGACAGAATTACATTCCATTATTTGTGTGTTCCACATTTTCTTTATCCATTCACCCATCAACAGACACGAGTTATTTCCGTATCTTATTTCCATCTTTTGGTTATGAATAATTCGTCTACAAACATTAGTGTACACGTTTTTGTGGGGACATATGTTTTCACTTCTCTTTGACTATGTACCTAGGAATGGAATTGCTGAGTCATGTGGTAACTCTGTAATCATTTGAAGAACTAGAACCACCATACTGTTTCCAAGGTGCTGCACCATTTTACATAATTAACAGCAGTCTATGAGGGTTCCAGTTTCTCCATATCCTTAACAGCACTTGTGTTATTTACCCAGGTGCATGCCTGTACTCTCAGCTACACAGGAGGCTGTGGCAGGAGGATTTCCTGGGCCCAGGAGTTTGAGACAAGCTTGGGCAACAGAGAGAGATCTGTCTAAAACTTTTTTTTGCCGGGCACGGTGGCTCGTGCCTATAATCCCAGCACTTTGAGAGGCCGAGTCAGATGGATCATTTGAGATCAGGAGTTCGAGACCAGCCTTACCAACATGGCGAAACCCTGTCTCTGCTAAAAATGCAAAAATTAGCCAGGCATTGTGTCACGCACCTATAATCCCTGCTACTCAGGAGGCTGAGGCATAAGAATCACTTGAACCTGGGAGATAGAGGTTGGAGTGAGCTGATTTGATTCTAGGTATCCTATTAGGTATGAGATATTCTCTCATTTTGATTTGCATTTCCCTGATGACTAATGATGCTGAGTGTTTTTTTCTGGTGCTTATTGGCCATTTGTGTATCTTCCTGGGAGAAATGACTATTCAGATACCTAGGCCATTTTTTTAAAAAATTTATTTTTAATTATCGTTTTTATATTTTTAGACACAAGGTCTTGCTGTATTATCCAGAGTGGTCTCAAACTCCCGGGCTCAAGCAGTCTTCCCAACTCAGCCTCCTCAGTAGTTGGGACTATAGGCGTCAGCCACCACACTCGACCTTTGCCCCAAGTAGCTTACAGGTGTGCACCGCCACACCTGGCTAATTTTTGTATTTTTAGTAGAGACAAGGTTTTGCCATGTTGGCCAGTCTCGTCTTGAACTCCTGACATCAGGTGATCTGCCCACCTCGGCCTCCCAAAGTGCTAGATTACAGGTGTGAGGCACCGCGCCTGGCTTTTTTTTTTTTTTTTGAGACGGAGTTTCACTCTTGTTGCCCAGGCTGGAGTGCAATGGCGTGATCTCGGCTCACCGCAACCTCTGCCTCCCAGGTTCAAGCCATTCTCCTGCCTCAGCCTCCCAAGTAGGCGCCACCAGGCTTGCATAATTTTTTTTTTTTTTTTTTTTTTTTTTTTGAGATGGAGTCTCGCTCTGTCCCCTAGGCTGGAGTACAGTGGCGTGATCTCGGATCACGGCAAGCTCCGCCTCCTGGGTTCACACCATTCTCCTGCCTCAGCCTCCGGAGTAGCTGGGACTACAGGTGCCCGCCACCGTCCCCAGCTAATTTTTTGTGGTTTTAGTAGAGACAGGGTTTCACTGTGGTCTCGATCTCCTGACCTTGTGATCCGCCCACTTCGGCCTCCCAAAGTGCTGGGATTACAGGCATGAGGATACTTTTTTTTGTATTTTTAGTAGAGATAGGGTTTCTCCATGTTGATCAGGCTGGTCTCGAACTCCCAGCTTCAGGTGATCTGCCCGCCTCGGCCTCCCAAAGTGCTGGGATTACAGGCGTGAGCCACCGTGCCTGGTCCTTTTTTTTTTTTTTAAATTGAGATTTAAGAGTTCTCTATATATTCTGTATTCTAGATGTAAGTCCCTTATCAGATATGATTTGAAAATACGTGTTCCCTTTCTCTGAATTGTTCACTTTCTTTATAGTGTTCTTTCAAGCACAAAGATTTTAGTTTTAATGAAGCCTGTTTTATGTTTTTCCTTTTGTTGCAGATGCTTTTGGTGTTAGGTATCTAAGAATCATTGAGAGTCATGAGTCTTCCCCTAGGAGGAGCCAGGGTTTATTAAAATGAGGCTACAAGAGTTAGATCTGGAAGACACATTTAGAATAAGGATACCAACCCCATCTCTTAGTCTGAAATATGTGGGAAGTGGAAGAATAAGCTAAAATTTCTGTATTAGAATGTTTCAAAGGAAGCAGTTCCTTCAGGGTAGAGCTAGTAAGAATTGGAAAGATAACACTGAAGTGGTGGGTGATGTAGGGGAGTTTGTCTCCTCTGGAAAAGGGTTTTGATGACATCCCTTTGCCAAAGCGTGTGACCGTGTGGTAGCACCTTGGCTTCAGTTAGACTAAGCTTTGACTGATTTGGAGCCTCCTCAGCACTGTGCTATTTGTATCTGTTCTGCCCTGGAAACAAAATTAGTTTTTCACTTGAAATAAAGTTGCCTCATTTGACATCTTACCACAGATCAGAGGGTGGAGCATAAAACAAGGTTTCCTTATTAATCATGTGATAATGCTATTTAAAGGTATTTGAATTAAGTCAGTATGTGTGTGTGTAGGGAGGTGGAGAATTAAAATCACATACACCAAGTTATTGTAATTTCTGCTTGAAAATCTTCAGGGAACACGGGATCAAGGAAAGAACTGAATGATTGCCACCTACCCATCCCAGTCTTGAGGAGGGTCTTCATGTAATTAAGGGAAATGGGAAGAATCAATGGTGCTTGGTTGTTAAAAAGCTATAGGTAAAGGCTTGATTCTGATAGTGTGGATATAGTCAAACAGTCTCCCTCTATTCAGTTACCCTTCTGGGAATCCTAACCCAAAATACTCAAGGCGAAAATAGTTGAACGACATGGGAGTTAAGAGTGCCCATCCTGTCTGAGTACAGTTGCTCATGCTTCTAATCCGAGCACTTTAGGGGGCCAAGGCAGGAGGATTACTTGAGTCCAAGAGTTTGAGACTAGCCTGGACAAGAAAGCAAGACCCTGTCTCTACAAAAAAAAAAAAAAAGGACAAAAATTAGCTGGGCATGATGGCACATGCCTGCAGTCCCAGCTACTCAGGAGGCTGAGGCAGGAGGATCACTTGAGCCCAGGAGTTTGAGGCTGCAGCAAGCCTCGATCACACCACTACACTCTACCCTGAGTGATACAGCGAGACCCCATCTGTTAAAAAGAAATAAAAGGGAGCTGGGTGTGGTGGCTCACGTCTGTAATCCTAGCACCTCAGGAGGCCGAAGTGGGTGGCTTGCCTGAGCTCGGTACTTTGAGACCAGCCTGGGCAACATGGTGAAACCCTGTCTCTGCTAAAGTACAAAAATTAGCCAGGAGTGGTGGCACACACCTGTAGTCCCCACTACTCAGGAGGCTGAGGCATAAGAATTGCTTGAACCCAGGAGGTGGAGGTTGCAGTGAGCTGAGATCGTGCCATTGCACTCCAGCCTGGGCGACAGAGCAAGACTCTGTCTCCAAAATAAATAAATAATAAATAAAATATAAAGGACACATATCCCTGTGCAGTAAGAATTCCAAGTATAATTTTTGACTCCCCCCAACTACTGAGTCAACTGGAAGCTTTACTAATAACAAACAGTCAGTGAATACGTATTTTGTATGTCTATTATGTACTGTACTCTTTAAGCTAGAGAAAAGAAAATGTTATTAAGAAATCATATTCACTATTAACGAAACATACTATTCAGTGGAAGTGGATCATCATAAAGGTCTTCATCATCTTTGTGTTGAGTAGACTTCAGAAGAGGAGGGGTTGATCTTGCTGCCTTGGGTGACAGAGGCAGTGGAAGGAGAGGCAGGCATTACTTGCTGTAACTTTTATTGAAAAAAATTTGCGTAGAAGAGGACCTGAGTGGTTCAAACCCCTTGTTCCAGGGTCAACTACACCCAGATGCTGAGCAGGGAAAAACGAGGAAGTGGGATTAATTGGCTTGTCTGGGCCAATCAGGCTGACTCAGCTCTATTTGAAAAGATGGCAGAAACTGCGAGTTTGAGAGCTTCTCAATCAGGAATTCAGGAATCCCACATTGAGCCTCTTTGACCAGATTATTGGGGCCAGCCTGAGTCTTGAGTGACAGGGCAGTCTGGTTCAGGTCAAGTATCAGACCCAGTAGGAGAGTGAGAGACCAGTGTACATATATCTACCAGGTTTCAGATGTAACCCATCAATGAGGACACCACTACCTTTCCTTGAAACCATTTCTCTGTGTTCTCGTAGGCCTCCCTAGCCATAGCTCTGCCTCCTTAGGTCCAAGTCTGGGGAGGACAAGGAGAGGAGAGTAACCCTATTCTAAAGCCAGTTCCCTTGTCATGAGCCTTAGCTGCTGCCTTTTCCTACCTAGAACTAGCCACACATCCATTTCCTGGCCCTTTCTAATGGCCTAATGATCCTTTGTGTGTAGACCCAGCACTTTCTCCGTCATGAACAGTGTTACCCAATCTTGATGTGGTAAAAGAGGGAAGAAGATAGTAAAAAGGAAAGAGAGAGAGCACTTGGACTAATTTTTTTCATTTCTGAAATGCGATGGTTGTACAAGTTGTCCTCTAAGGTTTTTTAGGTCAAATTTTTGTAATTATGTGATTCTGGATAGTTTCTGACTGCGGGAATTTCCTGCTGCAAAAACTAGTACTCATAGGCATCAAAAAATGTAAGCTGGCCGGGCGCGGTGGCTCAAGCCTGTAATCCCAGCACTTTGGGAGGCCGAGACGGGCGGATCACGAGGTCAGGAGATCGAGACCATCCTGGCTAACACGGTGAAACCCCGTCTCTAAAAAATACAAAAAAACTAGCCAGGCGAGGTGGTGGGCGCCTGTAGTTCCAGCTACTCCGGAGGCTGAGGCAGGAGAATAGCGTGAACCCAGGAGGCGGAGCTTGCAGTGAGCCGAGATCGGGCCACTGCACTCCAGCCTGGACGACAGAGCGAGACTCTGTCTCAAAAAAAAAAAAAAAGTAAGCTGCTATTTTCTTTTTTTTGAGACAGAGTCTCGCTCTGTCACCCAGGCTGGAGTGCAGTGGCGCAATCTTGGCTCACTGCAAGCTCCGCCTCCCAGGTTCCGGCCATTCTCCTGCCTCAGCCTCCCAAGTAGCTAGGACTACAGGCGCCGCCACCTCGCCCGGCTAGTTTTTTGTATTTTTTAGTAGAGACGGGGTTTCACTGTGTTAGCTAGGATGGTCTCGATCTCCTGACCTCGTGATCCACCCGTCTTGGCCTCCCAAAGTGCTGGGACTACAGGCTTGAGCCACCGCGCCCGGCCAAAGCTACTATTTTCAAACTTGAGGATAACAGTGCATTGGGAAATCATGGAGTCATTATCAAGAGTTTGCACATCTGGTTGGGCGCAGTGGCTCATGCCTGTAATCCTAGCACTTTGGGAGGCTGAGGCAGGAGGTTCGTTTGAGCCCAGAAGTTTGAGACCAGCCTGGGTAATATGGTGAAACTCTTGTCTCTACAAAAAAATACAAAAATTAGTTGGGCATGGTGGTGTACATCTGTAGTCCCAGCTACTTGTGGGGGCTGAGGTGGGAGTAAATTACTTGAGCCCAGGAGGTCAAGGCTATATAGTGAGTTGAGATCACGCCACTGCACTCCAGCCTGGGCGACAGAGTGAGACCCTGTCTCAAAAAAGAGTTTGCACATCTACTCATTCAGTTCTCGTTATCTATAGACTAAAATATACATCTCCCCCCTATATAGTACTATTTTTGAATATATGTAAATTAATAAAATGTAAACTTAAAGTGTTACTGAATGTATAACAGTTTGTTGTTTTTTGTTTGTTTTTGAGATAGTCTCTGTTGCACAGGCTGGAGTGCAGTGGTGCGATCTCGGTTCACTGCAACCTCTGCCTCCCAGGTTAAAGTGATTCTCCTCCTTCAGCCTTCCGAGTAGCTGGGACTGCAGGCACACATCAGTTTGTTGTTTTGGTTTTTTTGTTTGGTTGGTTGGTTTTCTTTTTTTGGAGACAGGGTCTCACCTTGTTGCTCAGGCTGGAGCGCAGTGGCACAATTTTGGCTCACTGCAACCTCTACCTCCTGGGCTGAAATGATCTCACACTTCAGCCTCCCAAGTTACTGGGACTGCAGCACACGCCACCACTCCTGGCAAATTTTTTTTTTTGACAGGGTCTCACTCTTTCGCCCAGGCTGGTGTGCAGTGGTGCCATCTTGGCTCACTGCAACCTCCACCTCCTGGGTTTAAGCAATACTCTTGCCTCAGCCTCCCAAATAGCTGGGATTACAGGTTCATGCCACCATGTCTGGCTAATTTTTGTATTTTTAGTAGAGACAGGGTTTCACTATGTTGACCAGGCTGGTCTCAAACTCCTGACCTCGAGTGATCCACCTGCCTCGGCCTCCCAGTGTGTTGGGATTACAGGCGTGAACCACTACATCCAGCCTGGCAGTTGTTTGTCATTGTATGTTTTCTCAGTGAATATCTCATGGGGATCCATGAAAACTTTTAGATCTTTTTTTTTTTTTTTTTGAGACGGAGTCTCACTCTGTCTCCCGGTCAGAGCCATCGCACCCGGTCGCGTGGACCCCTTTTTAAGATCTAAAAGTTTTCAGCCTGGCGCGGTGGCTCAAGCCTGTAATCCCAGCACTTTGGGAGGCCGAGACGGTCGATCACGAGGTCAGCAGATCGAGACCATCCTGGCTAACACGGTGAAACCCCGTCTCTACTAAAAAATACAAAAAAACTAGCCGGGCGAGGTGGCGGGCACCTGTAGTCCCAGCTACTCGGGAGGCTGAGGCAGGAGAATGGTGTGAACCCAGGAGGCGGAGCTTGCAGTGAGCTGAGATCCGGCCACTGCACTCCAGCCCGGGTGACAGAGCGAGACTCCACCTAAAAAAAAAAAAAAAAACAAGGGGGTCCACATAATCAAAAAGGTTGGAATTTCTGCTGTAAGCCATTTTGAGATGGGATAGTTCACAGCTTAAGTCAAAGTATAGTTATTACGCACTGCATGTTTAAGAGACAATTCATAGGCCAGGTACAGTGTTCATGCCTGTAATCAACAGCACTTTGGGAGGCCAAGGGAGGAGGATTGCTTGAGCTCAGGAGTTCAAGAACTGCCTAGGCAACGTAGTGAGACCACATCTCTACTAAATATTAAAAAAAAAAAAATCAGCTGGGTATGGTGGCATGTGCCTGTAGTTGCAGCTACTTCGGAGGCTGAGGTGGGAACATCACTTGAGCCCAGGAGATTGAGATTGCAGTAAGCCATGATTGTGCCACTGCACTCCTGGGCAACAGAGCAAGACCCTGTCTCAAAAAAGATAATTCATGGAGATAGAAATCATCAAAGAAGATTAAGCTCCTCTTATATGTTAGGTATTGTATAGTAAGTCTCCCTTCCATTCTTATCCTCTGGGCCCGTTAGAGGCTGCTGCTGGTTGGTTTGTTTTTTTTTTTTTTTTTTTTTTGAGATGCAGTCTTGCTCTGTCGCCCAGGCTGGAGTGCAGTGGTGCAGTCTCGGCTGACTGCAAGCTCCACCTCCCGGGTTCACGCCATTCTCCTGCCTCAGCCTCTTGAGTAGCTGGGACTACAGGCATCTGCCTCTGTGCCCGGCTAATTTTTTGTATTTTTAGTAGAGACGGGATTTCACCGTAGTCTCGATCTCCTGACCTTGTGATCCGCCCGCCTCGGCCTCCCAAAGTGCTGGGATTAAAGGTGTGAGCCACCATGCCTGGCCTGTTTTGTTTTTTTTGAGACAGAGTTTTGCTCTTGTCACCCAGGCTGGAATGCAGTGGCACAATCTTGGCTCACTGCAGCCTCCTGCCTTCCGGCTAATTTTTGTATTGTTAGTAGAGACAGGGTTTCGCCATGTTGACCAGGCTGGTCTCTAACTCCTGACCTCAAGTGATCCTCCAGCCTCGGCCTCCCAAAGTGCTCGGATTACAGGTGTAAGCCACTGCGCCCAGCCTGCCACTTTTAATAATTCTTGCACATGTTCCAGGAAAACCTATGTGGATATATATGTGTGTATGTGTATATTTTTTTAATGTGATTTTTAAAAATAGCGTTTTTATTATTATTATTATTTTTTGCAACAGAGCCTTACTCTGTCGCCCAGGCTGAAGTGCAGTGGCGCAGTCTGTGCTCACTGCAACCCCTGCTTCCCTGGTTCAAATGATTTTCCTGCCTCAGCCTCCCAAGTAGCTGGGATTACAGGTGCCTGCCACCATGTGTGGCTTATTTTTGTATTTCTAGCAGAGGTGGGGTTTTGCCCTGCTGACCAGGTTGGTCTCGCACTCCTGATCTCAGGTGATCTGCCCGCCTCAGCCTCCCAAAGTGTTGGGATTACAGGTGTCAGCCACCGTGCCCAGCCAAAATAGGATCTTTATCTTCTGGAAATATGGGTAAGAATATTGATTTGTTTGTTTTTCAGTTCTATGTTGTACTAAAAATTTAATCAATAAATGTATTCCTAAAGAGTAGAAAATTGAAATGCAGCCGGGCACGGTGGCTCACTCCTGTAAACCCAGCACTTTGGGAGGCCGAGGCAGGCAGATCGTGAAGTCAGGAGTTTGAGACCAGCCTGGCCAACAGGGTGAAACCTGGTCTCCACTAAACATACAAAAATTAGCCAGGCGTGGTGGTGGGTGCCTGTAATCCCAGCTACTTGGGAGGCTGAGGCAGGAGAATTGCTTGACCCCGGGAGGCAGAGGTTGTAGTGAGCCGAGGTTGTGCCACTGCATTCCAGCCTGAGTGACAGAGACTCCATCTTGGGTGTGGGGGGGGGGCGAGGTGGGAATTAAAATGCTGTTCAGATCTTATCTGCATCACTGACAGGGAAACTTTTTGCAGGGTGAAGAAGGAGAATACAGTGAAGAGGAAAACTCCAAAGTGGAGCTGAAATCAGAAGCTAATGATGCTGTTAATTCTTCAACAAAAGAAGAGAAGGGAGAAGAAAAGCCTGACACCAAAGGCACTGTGACTGGAGAGAGGCAAAGTGGGGATGGACAGGTCAGTACATTCCACAGTCCTCCATTTTAGAGGCTGGAATAGGGATTATTGAGTCTTGGAAGAGTAAGGATCCCTTTATCTGTCCTCTAGGAGAGCACAGAGCCTGTGGAAAACAAAGTGGGTAAAAAGGGCCCTAAGCATTTGGATGATGATGAAGATCGGAAGAATCCAGCATACATACCTCGGAAAGGGCTCTTCTTTGAGCATGATCTTCGAGGGCAAACTCAGGAGGAGGAAGTCAGGTAAAAGCCACTTGGTGCTGCCGCTGTCTAACATGTATTTTAGACATGTAGGCCAGGTACTTTGCTAAATGCTTTGCCTGTATTTCATTTATTACAGCATTTTAAGATAAGTATTATGATTATCCTTCTTGTACAAATGAGGAAAGTGGGCTTAGAGTATTTGGTAGTTCTTGGTGAGGCAGCTAAGATGCAGACCTAGGGCAGTCTGTTTCCAGAACTCATCTTCTCTTAATTATTCTACTTTTTCTTTTCTTAATCTGAGGCATAAGGCCTCTGAGAAGTGAGGTACTTGCACAGGCTGCCTTTTAGGAGAAAGGAGATGTTTTTCAGAGGTACTGAGTGGCATGAAATGAAGTCCTTTTCTCATTTCTATGTCTTGTATTTGAGCCCAGCAGGCTCTGAGGTTCTGTGATTCACACTTGCTTAGGGGAGGCCCGTTTTTTATAATCTCTTTGGGATGATGAGGAGACTACGTGAAGTTCCTGTTGTCCCGCTGCCTGACCCGTTTTGTTCATGAACATCTCTACTTGGAGAATTCTGCTGACCCAAGACACTTTTGCTTCGTTTTATCCAGACCCAAGGGGCGTCAGCGAAAGCTATGGAAAGATGAGGGTCGCTGGGAGCATGACAAGTTCCGGGAAGATGAGCAGGCCCCAAAGTCCCGACAGGAGCTCATTGCTCTTTATGGTTATGACATTCGCTCAGCTCACAATCCTGATGACATCAAACCCCGAAGAATCCGGAAACCCCGGTGAGGCATTTTAGAACATAGACTGGGCTAGGCATGGTGGCTTACGGTGGCTTACACCTGGAATCCCAGCACTTTGGGAGGCTGAGGCAGGAGGATTGCTTGAGGCCAGGAGTTCAGGACCAGCCTGGGGAACATAGTGAGACCCTGTCTCCAAAAAAAAGGAAAAAAAAAAAAAATAGACCATAGACTATAGATATGTTTTAGAAAGAACTCTCTTTGCTTTGCTTTGCTTTGCTTGCTTGCTTGCTTGCTTTCCTTCTTTCCTTCTTTCTTCCTTTCTTCCTTGCTTTCCTTGCTTTCTCGCTTTCTTGCTTTCTTTCTTTATTTTGAGACAAGAGTCTCACTTTGTTGTCTAGGCTGGAGTGCAGTGGCATGTTCTTGGTTCACTGCAACCTCCACCTCCCGGGTTCAAGTGATTCTCCTGCTTCAGCCTCCTGAGTAGCTGGGATTACAGGCGTGTACCATCACGATCAGCTAATTTTTGTATTTTTAGTAGAAATGGGGTTTTACTGTATTAGCCAGGCTGGTCTCAAACTCCTGGCCTCAAGTGATCTGCCTGTCTTTCTTGATCTCCCAAAGTGCTGGGATTACAGGCCTGAGCCACTGTGCCCAGCCTCCTTTTTTTTTTTTTTGAGACAGAGTCTCGCTGTCACCCAGGCTGGAGTACAGTGGCCGGATCTCAGCTCACTGCAAGCTCCGCCTCCCGAATTCACGCCATTCTCCTGCCTCAGCCTCCCGAGTAGCTGGGACTACAGGCGCCGGCCACCACGCCTGGCTAGGTTTTGTATTTTTTAGTAGAGACGGGGTTTCACCGTGTTAGCCAGGATGGTCTCGATCTCCTGACCTCGTGATCCGCCCGTCTCGGCCTCCCAAAGTGCTGGGATTACAGGCTTGAGCCACCGCACCCGGCCCAGCCTCCTTTTGTTAATTTCTTAACAGTTTCTTCATTCCATTTTTTGTAGATATGGGAGTCCTCCACAAAGAGATCCAAATTGGAATGGTGAGCGGCTAAACAAGTCTCATCGCCACCAGGGTCTTGGGGGTACCCTACCACCCAGGACATTTATTAACAGAAATGCTGCAGGTACTGGCCGCATGTCTGCACCCAGGAATTATTCTCGATCTGGGGGCTTCAAGGAAGGTCGTGCTGGTTTTAGGCCTATGGAAGCTGGGGGGCAGCATGGTGGCCGGTCTGGCGAGACTGTTAAGCATGAGACTAGTTACCGGTCACGGCGCCTAGAGCAGACTCCTGTGAGGGATCCATCTCCAGAAGCAGCAGATGTTCCAGTGCTTGGCAGTCCTGAGAAGGAAGAGGCAGCCTCCGAGACACCAGCTGCTGCTCCTGATACTGCACCACCAGCCCCTGACAGGCCCATTGAGAAGAAATCCTATTCCCGGGCAAGAAGAACCCGAACCAAAGTTGGAGATGCAGTCAAGCTTGCAGAGGAGGTGCCCCCTCCCCCTGAAGGACTGATCCCAGCACCTCCAGTCCCAGAAACCACCCCAACTCCACCTACTAAGACTGGGAACTGGGACGCTCCAGTGGATTCTACTACAGGTGGACTTGAGCAAGATGTGGCACAACTAAATATAGCAGAACAGAATTGGAGTCCGGGGCAGCCTTCTTTCCTGCAACCACGGGAACTTCGAGGTAGGTATCATAGAACTGGTGGCTTTTTCCCCTTTGCATCATCAGGTTTAGGGGTATGGGACTTCTGTCTCAGGAAGGTGGTGTCTGACAAGTGTCTACTTTTTCTTTTTTTTTTTTTTTGAGACGGAGTCTCACTCTTTCGCCCAAGCTAAATTCAGTGGCACAATTTTGGCTCACTGCAACCTTCGCCTCCCAGCTTCGCCGTGTTACCCAGGATGGTCTCGATCTCTTGACCTTGTGATCCGCCTGCCTCAGCCTCCGAAAGTGCTGGGATTACAGGTGTGAGCCACCGTGCTGGGCCTTTTTTTGTATTTTTATTTATTTATTTGTTTTGAGATTTATTTGTTTCTGTATTTTTGTTGTTTTGAGATGGAGTCTTGCTCTGTCGCCCAAGCTAGATGCAGTGGCACGATCTCGGCTCACTGTAACCTCCACCTCTGTGTTCAAGTGATTCTCCTACCTCAGCCTCCCAAGTAGCTGGGAGTACAGGAGTGCACCACCACGCTGGGCTAATTTTTGTATTTTTAGTAGAGACAAGGTTTCACCATGTTGGCCAGGATGGTCTCGATCTCTTGACCTCGTGATCCACCCACCTTGGCTTCCCAAAGTGCTGGGATTACAGGGGTGAGCCACAGCTACCCTGCCTGGCCCTTTTTTTTTTTTTTTTTTGGTGACAGAGTCTTGCTCTGTTGCCCAGACTGGAGTGCAGTGGTATGATCTCAGCTCACTATAACCTCTGTCTCTGGGGCTCAAACAATTCTCCTGCCTCAGCTTCTTGAGTAACTGGGATTACAGGCTCACACCACCACACCTGGCTAATTTTTGTATTTTTCGTAGAGATGGGGTTTCATTATGTTGGCCAGGCTGTTCTCAAACTCCTGACCTTAAGTGATCCACCCACCTCGGCCTCCCAAAGTGCTGAGATTACAGGCGTGAACCACTGCACCTGGCCCCAGCTAATTTTTAAAAAATTTTTTGTAGTGACAGGGTCTGGCTGATCTTGAACTCCTGGGCTCAAGTGGTCCTCCTAAAGTGCTGGGATTACAGGTGGAACACACTGCACCTGCCCAGTCATCATTGAGCCTCCTGAGTACAGGATCCTTTTCCACAAAAAGTAGAAGAAGACAACGTTGTTATTTGAGCTAATGGTTAAATGTTTGAAGGCAAAAATTTATTCAGTTGAATTTTGATCAAGATCTTCTCTAATATCTTTGAAAGGCAAGCTTCCCTTATTTCCTTAATCTTCTAGAGACAGATTGCCCAATAGAACTTTCTGTAATGATTGTACTTTTGTGTTTTTGTTGTTGTTATTATTGTTTATATAGATACAGTTTTTTTTGTTTGTTTTTTTTAGATGGGGTCCCACTTTGTCACCCAGGCTGGAGTCTGGAGTGCAATAGTGTGACCTTGGCTCACTGCAACCTCCGCCTCCAGGGCTCAAGCAATCCTCCCATCTCAGCCTCCTCAGTAGCTAGGATCACAAGCACACATCATTACACCTGGCTGATTTTTTTATTTTTTGGAAAGACGGGGTTCTCATTGTGTTTTCCAGGCTAGTCTTGAACTCCTGGGCTCAAGCAGTCCTCCTATCTCTGCCATCCCAGAGTGCTGGGATTATAAGCATGTGCTACTGCACCCAGCTGGAATTGAACTTTTAATTAATTGAAACTTAAATGTCCATATTTGGCTAGTGGATATCATACTGGGCAGCATGGTTTTAGAGAGTTAGACCTACATATTACCCATTTTGCCTATTCAGGTTTGTCTTTCTCCAGCCAGATAGATCGAAGGATCTTTCCTTAGTCTGAAATCTAACTTAAATATTGGAACTCTTCATTTGGAGTTATAGCGCCCTTCTTACTATTGGAGGACAATCTCTAGAACATTCCTTTTTGTCTTGAGTCATTTTAGCCAGAGGAGAATCTCCTCTCAAACTTCCAACCTAGATCCCTGTGAATGGGATATAATCAAGTAGATTTACAAAGCATCCCTCCCTTGTCCAGCTGTTGCTCAGAAACTCTTGGGCTGAGATTTTTCAGTATGTAGGATAATGTAATGTGCTAATTATAATCTTCCAATGATTCTATGCAGGGAACAATTTAATAGGAAAAATTTGAACTTGATTTTCTTTATTGAAGTCATTTTGTTTTTCATGTTCAAGGGCTTTATTGCTATATTAAGATGGCAGACAGTGGGGACAAATTTCTAAATGCTGGTGTAGACAGAAAGCAGAGATAGTTTATAGAGAATTTTATTAATTAAAAGAAAAAAGGCATTCCTCATGTGGATACTTAAACCTGTTTCTTGGTAGTATCTTTGAGTCCCACTCACATATGTCTGATCTGCAGAAGTAACTTTTTTGGTTTATTACAGGTATGCCCAACCATATTCACATGGGAGCAGGACCTCCACCTCAGTTTAACCGGATGGAAGAAATGGTACAAAAGGGGAAAAGGGTAGATGGGGGAGGGAGCTGCCTGTTACACAGCTTGTTCATTGTTTAAACCAAGATAAGGTCTTTTTTTTTTTTTTGGAGATGGAGTCTCACCTCATTGCCTAGGCTAGAGTGCAGTGATGGGATCGCAGCTCACTGCAAGCTCTGCCTCCTGGGTCCCAGTTCAAGCAATTCTCCTGCCCAGCCTCCCAAGTAGCTGGCATTACAGGAACGTGCCATCATGCCCAGATAATTTTTGTATTTTTAGTAGAGACAGAATTTCACCATGTTGACCAGGCTGGTCCGAAACTCCTGACCTCGTGATCCACCATGCCTGGCCAAGATAAAGTCAGTTTTTCCATTGATTATCCATGTTTATTTTAATTTGGATCTCAGAAATGTAAGGTAGAAGGTTTAGGTTCAAATCTTTTTTTTTTTTTTTTTGAGACAGAGTCTTGCTCTGTGGCCCAGGCTGGAGTGCAGTGGCGTGATCTCGGCTCACTGCAAGCTCTGCCTCACAGGTTCTCGCCGTTCCCCTGCCTCAGCCTCCCGAGTAACTGGTACTACAGGTACCCGCCACCACGCCCGGCTAATTTCTTTGTTATTTTTAGTAGAGACGGGGTTTCACCGTGTTAGCCAGGATGGTCTTGATCTCCTGACCTCATTATCCTCCCGACTCCCAAAGTGCTGGGATTACAGGCGTGAGCCACTGCTCCTGGCCCTCGGTTCAAATTTTGTTATCTTTCATTATTTTTCAGCTCACTTTGCAAATACCCATTAAACACCTGCCATGTACCAAGTGTTTTTCAACACCTAAAGGAAGGTAGAACTTGACATGAGAGCCCTCTAGAATTCTTATTGTTTAGGCCTCTTTCTTTGTCTCAGGGTGTCCAGGGTGGTCGAGCCAAACGCTATTCATCCCAGCGGCAAAGACCTGTGCCAGAGCCCCCCGCCCCTCCAGTGCATATCAGTATCATGGAGGGACATTACTATGATCCACGTGAGTTTTTTCTTATTGTTGGGGTACTTTTCTTGGCAGTGTGAAGTGAAGTAAGACACTAGGCTCCTGAATTTCTCTTCTGACCTCTCATAGTGGTAATCAGATTGTCTGGTTGCTGTTTTCTTCGCATGGAATATTGAGAACATCTTTTAAAGGGCTTGGGGAACAAGGAGACTTGTCCATGTGATGTGAAGAGTAAGGGTTTATGAGAGTCCCAATGTGATATCTTACAGTGCAGTTCCAGGGACCAATCTATACCCATGGTGACAGCCCTGCCCCGCTACCTCCACAGGGCATGCTTGTGCAGCCAGAAATGCACCTTCCCCACCCAGGTAAGTTTAGTATCTCTGCTTGTATGCTTCCAGTACCTGAGGATATATGTTGGGAGCACCACAAACCCTATCCTCCTGAGTTCTGTGCTGCTAGCCTGGGCGTCTGGCCATCCTGGCTCCCTTGGCAACAAATTCCTCTTGTGTCCATCCTGAGGACTTCCATCCTGAGCCTGATTATACTGAGCAGTCCAGCCAGGCCATCCTATGAAAATGATGTTACTTTATTTTTCAGTTTTTTTCTTCTCCTTATCCAGGTTTACATCCCCACCAGACACCAGCTCCTCTGCCCAATCCAGGCCTCTATCCCCCACCAGTGTCCATGTCTCCAGGACAGCCACCACCTCAGCAGTTGCTTGCTCCTACTTACTTTTCTGCTCCAGGCGTCATGAACTTTGGTAATCCCAGTTACCCTTATGCTCCAGGGGCACTGCCTCCCCCACCACCACCGCATCTATATCCTAATACACAGGTGAGATGGCTAATGATCATGTTTTTCTAGATACATATTCTTTAATTCAGACAGGAATGTGGTATGGGGAGAATGCTAAAGGAATTTGAGAGAACATTTCAGTGCCACTGATTTGTATGTGACACTAAGACGCCTCTTAGTGGTCAGGAGCTGGAAATGCAGCTTATGTAATGCCCATCATCTTTATTCTTTACAGTTTTTTTCTCTGTCGCCCAGGCCTGTAGTGCAGTGGCATGATCTCAGTTTACTGCAACCTCCACCTCTTGGGTTCAAGCGATTCTCCTGCCTCAGCCTCCCGAGTAGCTGGGATTACAGCGCCTGCCACCACCCCCGGCTAATTTTTGTATTTCTAGTAGAGATGGGGTTTCACCATGTTGGCCAAGCTGGTCTCAAACTCCTGATCTCAACCGATCCACCTGCCTCAGCCTCCGAAAGTGCTGGGATTACAGGCATGAGCCACCGCACCCAGCGTTCAGTTTCTTTAATGGTGTTTCTTTCCTGTGTTGTGGTACATCATAGGTGGCAGTACCTGCTTTTCACTCTTGCATAAAGAAGCTATATTCTACTCCTTATCACCCCACCTCTGTCCTGCTTAACTTCCACCACGTTGACATAATCAAGTATCTGTAGTGTCGCTACTGAACTCAGCCTTTTCCATTTGTCAGCTGATGTTAGGAATTAGAGAAAGCTGGGCAGTACTTTGAAGAAATAAAAACCAGAGCAAAATAATGACAAATTAAGGCAAAAATGAATAGTCACTTTATTTTGAAGGGTGGGCAGATCAGATATTTTTAAAATTATAAATTCCCCAATACTCTTGTGGATGAATAATATTTCCTGTTCATCATAGGTTGGATGAATTCATTCCTAACTTTTTCTTCTCCTGGCTTGTGGGGTCCAGGCCCCATCACAGGTATATGGAGGAGTGACCTACTATAACCCCGCCCAGCAGCAGGTGCAACCAAAGCCCTCCCCACCGCGGAGGACTCCCCAGCCAGTCACCATCAAGCCCCCTCCACCTGAGGTATGCGAGCTCCTTCCCATACTTAATGCACATGCTCCGTCAGTGGGCTTTCCTTCTCCCCAGAGGATTTCCCTCATTTTTCTGGGTGTGTTTCTATGGAAAACAGTCTTTTTGGTATGACCTGATAACAAATTCCAACTTTATTATTTCAGGTTGTAAGCAGGGGTTCCAGTTAATATGAGTTTCTGAATATTTTAAATCTTAACATCATATAAAAGTAAGTGCACAACTTACTGTGAATATTCTTAAAACTAATGCTTACACTTGCTTAACAAACAAAAATCACTAATTAATGCTTTTTTTTTTTTTTTTTTTTTTTTGAGATGGGAGTCTCAGTCTGTTACCCAGGCTGGAATGCAGTGGCACAATCTCGGCTCACTGCAACCTCCATCTCCTGAGTTCAAGTATTGCTCTTGCCTCAGCCTCCTGAGTAGCTAGGATTATAGGCACGCACGACCACACCTGACTAGTTTTTGTATTTTTAGTAGAAATGGGGTTTCACCATATTGGCCAGGCTGATCTTGAACTCCTGACCTCAGGTGATCCTCTTGCCTTGGCCTCCCAAAGTGCTGGACTTACAGGCGTGAGCCACCCCGCCTGGCCTCTAATTAATGCTTTAAGTTATAATAATCATAGGATATCTGAGGAGGCTTAAAGGAGTCCTGAAATTTGCCAGTTTGTTTGTTTGGCAAGTGTATTGGGCAAGGTTGAAGTAGAAATGACTGTTACATGACAATTTTCAATTTAGAAGCTACAAGGAAAAAATACAGGAAGGCAATTTGAGATGTTATAGCAGAAAAAACCAGTTCTAAAGATCATAGAGGAGAAAGACTGGGGGTTTTGTTGCTTTTGTTTTGTTTAAGGACATTACTTAATACACATTATTTAGAAATGTGGCTTTTTGAAAACAGCTTGTAAATGCCCAGAAGGCCCACTAACACTTTGGTGGTTCTTCCCTTTTTCCAACCCCTGTCAGAACGGCAGAGGTGAGAACTCAGAAGAGAAACACAGCTGGCTATCTACTACCAGAAGGGCTTCAAAGATATAGGGTATGGCTTCTACCAGCAAACAGCTGAAAGAGGAGGACCCCTGCCTTCCTCTAAGGACAGGCTCTGGAGAGAGGGAGAAACAAGTGGACCTCGTCCCATCTTCACTCGAGTTGGCTGTGTTCGGGGGAGCAGAGCCAGACAGTCCCAAGCTTCTGAGTCTAGATCCAGAAGCCCATGTCTTCTGCTGTTCTTCACTTTCTTCTGGGAAATTGAAGTGTCTTCTGTTCTCAAGGAAGCTCCTTCTTGTTTGTTTTGTTTTCTAAGATGTTCATTTTTAAAACCTGGCTTCTTATCCTTAATATTATGTTAGTTTTTTCTCTTTGTCTCTGTTTCTTGCTCTCCCTACCTTTAAATGAAACAAGTCCATTCTTCTGGTTTGCTAGCCCCTCTGGATTCCCTTTTGACTCTTCCCTGCATCCCAGATAATGGAGAATGTGTCAGCCAGCCTTCCTCACCAAGGCTAAAAAGACCTGGCCTTTCACTTTTAGTTGGCGTTTGTTATCCTCTTGTATACTTGTATTCCCTTAACACTAACCCTGTGGAAGCATGGCTGTCTGCACAGAGGGTCCTATTGTGCAGAAAAGCTCAGAGTAGGTGGGTAGGAGTCCTTCTCTTTGACTTAGGTTTTTAGGAGTCTGAGCATCCATCAGTACCTGTACTATGGTGGGCTACTGTTCTCTGCTGAGGGCAAATACCCTACTGTGGGGAGAGATGGCAAACCAGATGCTTTTGTGAGAAAGGGATGGTGGAGTGAGAGCCTTTGCCCTTAGGGGTGTGTATTCACATAGTCTTCAGGGCGCAGTCTTTTGAGGTAAGTGGAATTAGAGGGCCTTGCTTCTCTTCTTTCCATTCTTCTTGCTACACTCCCTTTCCAGTTGCTGTGGACCAATGCATCTCTTTAAAGGCAAATATCATCCAGCAAGCAGTCTACCCCATCCTTTGCAATTGCTCTTCTCCACGTCTTTCCTGCTACAAGTGTTTTAGATGTTACTACCCCGAATTCTACTTTTGTCCTTGCAAACAGAAGATACTACACCTGGGCTTAAGGCCTAAGGAAGCCAGTCACCTTCTGGGCAAGGGCTCCTATCTTTCCTCCCTATCCATGGCACTAAACCACTTCTCTGCTGCCTCTGCGGAAGAGATTCCTATTACTGCAGTACTTCTGTCCGCCAGGGGTAACTTGGCCACTGTCCCTGTCCTTCTGCAGAACCTGAGGGTAAAGATGGTGGCTGTGTCTCTCCCGGGTAATGTCACTGTCTGTTTTTATTCCTTCCCTCTAGCAGCTGGCCTAACCACTTGAGTCACAGTTGTGGCATGGCGGGGTGGGGGGGGGGGGCACTTAATCTGTAACCCCCAAGGAGGAAATTACTAAGAGATTCTTCCAGGGGTAGCTGGTGGTTGTGCCTTTTGTAGGCTGTTCCCTTTGCCTTAAACCTGAAGATGTCTCCTCAAGTCTGTGGGCAGCATGCCCAGATTCCCAGACCTTAAGACACTGTGAGAGTTGTCTCTGTTGGTCCACTGTGTTTAGTTGCAAGGATTTTTCCATGTGTGGTGGTGTTTTTTGTTACTGTTTTAAAGGGTGCCCATTTGTGATCAGCATTGTGACTTGGAGATAATAAAATTTAGACTATAAACTTGGCTCTCTTGCCAATGTTTTGCATGAGTCTTGATTTGGGAGGGAGGGAAGAGGACTCCCTAATTCCCCCACAGGGTCACGGTCACAACTCAGGTCAGCCCAGACTTGTGAAACAGAAGCCCAGAGAGATGAGGAGCCCCTTTGAGGCCATAAATGTGTCTGCACTCCCCATCAGTTACCTTTTTTAACCACATAGATTACCAGGATATCATGCCATCCCTTAGATTGGAAGTGTCAGGGACAGAGAAGTAGAGAGATGCTGCTTATTCACATGAGCATCTAGTATTCTTTATGGCTTCCTTTGTGTTTGGCAAGTAAGTTTCCCAAGGTAATATGCCATCAGATGTCAATATAACTATACCAAGTCCTCGGCTGGGGGAAGTGCAGGTAGCTAGCTTTCTTGAAAAGTAAAGATGCCGACACTAAAGTATTAAGGACCACAGTCTTAGGGAGATGATCAGGTCAGGTAAGGGGAAGGAATTTTTTTTTTTTTTTTTGTATTTTTAGTAGAAATTTTTGTATTTTTTTGTACCAAAAAAAAAAAAAAATTATATTTTTAGTAGAAATGGGGTTTCACCATGTTGGCCAGGCTGGTATTCTTTTTTTTTTTTTTTTTTTTTTGAGACGGAGTCTCGCTCTGTCGCCCGGGCTGGAGTGTAGTGGCCGGATCCTGGCTCAATGCAAGCTCCGTCTCCCGGGTTCACGCCATTCTCCTGCCTCAGCCTCCCGAGTAGCTGGGACTACAGGCGCCCGCCACCTCGCTCGGCTAGTTTTTGTATTTTTATTTATTTATTTATTTATTTTATTTTATTTTTTTTTTTTGAGACGGAGTCTTGCTCTTTCGTCCGGGCTGGAGTGCAGTGGCCGGATCTCAGCTCACTGCAAGCTCCGCCTCCCGGGTTTTACGCCATTCTCCTGCCTCAGCCTCCGGAGTAGCTGGGACTACAGGCGCCCGCCACCTCGCCCGGCTAGTTTTTTGTATTTTTAGTAGAGACGGGGTTTCACCGTGTTAGCCAGGATGGTCTCGATCTCCTGACCTCGTGATCCGCCCGTCTCGGCCTCCCAAAGTGCTGGGATTACAGGCTTGAGCCACCGCGCCCGGCCTAGTTTTTGTATTTTTAGTAGAGACGGGGTTTCACCGTGTTAGCCAGGATGGTCTTGATCTCCTGACCTCGTGATCTGCCCGTCTCGGCCTCCCAAAGTGCTGGGATTACAGGCTGAGCCACCACGCCCAGCCAAGTTTTTTGTATTTTTTTTAGTAGAGACCGGGTTTCACCATGTTAGCCAGGATGGTCTCAATCTCCTGACCTCGTGATCCGCCCGTCTCGGCCTCCCAAAGTGCTGGGATTACAGGCTTGAGTCACCGCGCCTGGCCTGAGTCTGTATTCTTAGTGTCCTTGCCAGTGACTCTCCACCCTACCAGATCCAGTGTCACTTTCTTTTTTTTTTTTCCTGAGACAGTCTTGCTCTGTCACCCAGGCTGGAATACAGTGGCACGATCATAGGTAGCTGCAACCTGGAGCTCCTAGGTTCAAGCAATCCTCCTGCCACAGCTTCCCAAATAGCTGTGACTACAGGCCCACACCACCATGCCCAGCTAATTTTTTTTTGTTTGTTTTTAGTAGAGTAGAGGTCTCACTGTGTTACCCAGGCTGGTCTGGAATGCCTAAGTTCAAGTGATCCTCCTGCCTTAGCCTCCTAGGGTGCTGGGATTATATGTGCAAGCCACCACACCCAGCCCCAATGTTCCTTTCTTAATAACAAATGTTTTGCAACACTAATCCCAAAGTGAAATTAACAGATAATATGACCTGCCTGGACACATGGTTTCAAAAAACAAATCAAGTTTCAGTTTACCTAGTCCACTTGGCCTTTGATGCTTAGAGGGCAGTTCCCACCTTTGAAGTGACTTTTTCCTCTGGGTGGGATGGAAGTTTACTACAGAGGCTATCCCTGGTATGGGAGAGCAATTTTCTTTTTTTTTTTTTTTTTTGAGACGAAGTCTCGCTCTGTCGCCCAGGCTGGAGTGCTGTGGCTGGATCTCAGCTCACTGCAAGCTCCGCCTCCCGAGTTCACGCCATTCTCCTGCCTCAGCCTCCCGAGTAGCTAGGACTACAGGCGTCTGCCACCTCGCCCGGCTAGCTTTTTGTATTTTTTTTTTAGTAGAGACGGGGTTTCACCGTGTTAGCCAGGATGGTCTCGATCTGACCTCGTGATCCGCCTGTCTCGGACTCCCAAAGTGCTGGAATTACAGGCTTGAGCCACCGCGCCCGGCCGGGAGAGCAATTTTCATATGGAGCTGGCAGCATTTGTTGGGTTTCACAAATCCATACACTGGAGGCATGGATATCATACTGCATCTTTTTTTTTTTTTTTTTTCGTCTTGCTCTATTGCCCAGACTGGAATGCAATGGCACAATCATGGTTCACTGCAGCTTTGACCACCTGGGCTCAAGCAATCCATCCACCTCAGCCTCTCAAGTAGCTGGAACCACAAGCATACACCACCACACCTAGCTAATTTTTTTTTTTATTATTTTTGTAGAGACAGGGTCATTGTATTCCTGGGCTCAAGTGATCCTCCTGTCTGGGCTTCCCAAAGTGCTGGGATTACAGGCTTGAGCTGCTGTGCCCAACTATTGTACATCTTATAAAGACAGATGGGACTTCCCCCATCCCTTGGTGCTGGTGCCACAGCCAGAGGACTGTGACTTTCCTGACCCACATCCCTAATTCTTTTTTTTTTTTTTTTAGACTGAGTCTCGCTCTGTCACCCAGGCTAGAGTGCAGTGTCACGATCTTGGCTCACTGCAGCCTCCGCCTCCCGGGTTCAAGTGATTCTTTTGTCTCAGCCTCCCAAGTAGCTGGGATTACAGGCGCCCGCCACCATGCCTGGCTACTTTTTTTCTGTATTTTTAGTAGAGATGGGGTTTCACCATGTTGGCCAGGTTGGTCTCAAATTCCTGGCCTCAGGTGATTGGCTGAGCTCAGCCTCCCAAAGTGCTGGGATTAGGCATGAGCCACCACTCTGGGCCCCTAACTCCTCTTTGAATCATGTCAGTTTGCTTCTCTTCCCCACAGTGTGATGGATGACTGTAGGCCTGATCTCCCGGGATCATGCAAAAAATGTCAACCAGCCTTGGGGTGGGTTACTGGCAGGAGGTTTGAGTGTTGGATGCTTCCCCTTTACCCTTGCCTCTTGCTTCCCCAGTCCTTCAGTTAGACCCTATTGCTCTCTCTGTTGCCCTGGTAACCAGCTCTGCAAGAAGAAACTCTCACTCAGCAAAGCCCCCAGGTTCTCTCTATCCTCCCAGCCTGCCTCTGGGTGGTCAGAAAGATGAGGGTGTGTAAGCAGCAGACAGCCTTAGGTGGCCCTGCCCAGTCCCCTTGTAGAAGCCCATGGGCTGGGCCCTCAAAGCTTTTTCGCCCCTATCTCATAGTTACTATTCATACCACCCTGCTTTCCTCTTTATTTCTTCCATAAGCAGCTGCAAATGCCCTGTCAACCCTCTTCCCCTTCAGGGTCAGCACATAGACCTGCAAACTTGTGGGCAACTCGGAGCACCAAAGACTTGGAATTCCAAAGTCAACTCCCAGTATCTGCAGTCCACTTGGGTTGGACTGTCCCTCTAGGGCAGTGATTTTCAATCCTGGCCATTTGTGTCATGTGAGGAGCTTTTTAAATACCATAAGCCTTGGCCCTGGTTCAGAAATCTGATTTAATTGGTCTGAGATAGGGCCTAGGCATCAGTACTTTTTTTTTTTTTTTTTGAGACAGAGTCTTGCTCTTGTTGCCAAAGCTGGAGTGCAGTGGCACGATCTCCGCTCATTGCAGCCTCTGCCTCCCGGATTCAAGTGATTCTGCCTCAGCCTCCTGAGTAGCTGGGATTACAGGGACCCGTCACCATGCCCAGCAAATTTTTGTATTTTTAGTAGAGACAGGGTTTCACTATGTTGGCCAGACTGGTCTCGAACTCCTGACCTCATGATGCACCCTTCTCGGCCTCTCAAAGTGCTGGGATTATAGGCGGGAGCCGCTGCGCCTGGCCAGTATTTTTTTTTAAATATGGAGTCTCTCACCCAGACTGGAGTGCAGTAGCATGATAACAGCTCACTGCAACCTTCACCTCCCAGGTTCAAGCGATCCTTCTGCCTCAGCCTCTAGAGTAGCTGGGATTAAAGGTGTGTGCCACCATACCCGGCTAATTTCTTTTTTTATTTTTAGTAGAGATGGGGTTTCACCATGTTGGTCAGGCTGGTCTTGAACTCATGACCTCAAGTGATCTGCCCGCCTTAGTTTCCCAACACTTGAGATTACAGGCGTGAGCCACCACGCCCAGTCGGCATCAGTATTTCTGAGAAGCTTCCCTGTGATTCCAGTGTGTAGTCAGGGTGAAAACCACCGCCACTCCAGGAGGACCATGACTTGATGCTGGCTCTCCTCACTGATTGAAAATGTTGAACTTAGTCTCTGCCTGATATCCTTGAGCATTTGGGGGAGCGCTGGGGTCCTGTGTCCCAAGCTTCTAGCTTCCAGAAGTCTTTCAGTCCCTTTTATTTTCAACCCCCCACACCCTTCACACTCCCCAATTCGCCCTTCCTAACCAACAATTCCCAAATCCTGCCCAGAGAGAAGGTTACCAAGGCAACCGGCTTAATCTGGTAACTGTGGCATGTGCTGGGAGAGAAGCCCTTCCCTCTTCCTATTCAGTTCATAAAATGCTACCTGGGGAGCTCCAACCCATTCCAGCCACTTTCCCCTTTCAAGCCCGGGGATATTGGGGTGTCCAATAAGGGGAGCACAGGAAGCTGATATTCAGACCTCTAATACAGCTTCTTAGTCAAAATTGTGCACTGTCGTCTTTTTACTGTTTCCAAATCCACAAACAGATGGGTGTGCAAAGCTTTATTTCTGTGAACACATGCTCTAGCACACATGGGAACAGATATGCACATACATTGATACGTATGTCGTACACACCCTGTTCAGTTTTACTACCACTCCCAGCCATTAGCATTCCTGTCCCTGCCTGGTTGGTGCTTGGTAAACAGGGGTGGGGCATTGTCTAGAGAGCCTCAACCCACCCGGAACCTGCTGCCACTCTCCGCGCCTAGTAAGTCTAACCTGGATGTTCTCACACTTAACATGGCTTTACACTGCCCCCCCCCTTCTGGGGCAGCATATCCTTAAGGACAGAATGCTCCTGGAGTGGGCATCAGGAGTAAGGATTACTTGGAGTGTTAATTTGGCACCACTTTTCCCACTCCATGGCTATGTACACTTGGGCTTAATGATAGTTGGCAGTTCTGGGGCTTGTCACCTGTCTCCATGGCCCTGCTTCCTTCTGCTGCCATCTGGGCCCAGGTGCCCTTGTGCTCCTGGTCTCCTCCCCATTGCCTATTATCCCCTCCTCACCCCAGCTAGACCTGCCACAACCTGCTGCTCCCTGCCTGGCTCCTACCTGCCTGCCAGTACCTGCCCACAGACCAGGCCCACACCACCTATGGTGCCCTACCAGAGAGGACAGATGGGCACCGCCTCCAGTGACAGTGCTAATTCATCCAAGAGGCCTTCCCAGCCCTTCTCACAGAAGGAAGATAAAGTCCACCTATTCCTGTGAGTATGGGAAAGGTGCACACTCTTGGGTTCAGCAATCTGTAGGCCTGACTTGGGTACACAGGTAGTTGAGTCAAGATGTCCAGGCCACAGACCTGTCCTGACTTTGAAATGATGCTGAGACCCGGTTATCCCTTGAGCCAAGAATCCTTCCCCATTGGTAAATCTCTGCCTTACCTTTGCCCTTAATTTCTTCTGCCCGGAACCCAAGTCCCTTACTGTTTCCCTCGTGGTCAACCCCAGCGCGCGAGTTCAAGCCTCTTGCGGCGCGGGGGCAGGCCCAGGAAGGTCAGGGGCGGGGACTGGGCGGGGACTGGAGGAGGGGGCGCGGTCTCAGCTCCGCCACCTTCCCCCTCCTCACGGTCAGGAGCGCAGCCGCCGCCGCGTCCTCTGAGCCTTGCGCTCCGCCCGCTGCCTCTGCCGCCGCAGCGCAGAGCCGGGGGCACCAGCCCCGCAGCCTGCCCACTCTTCGGGCCGCGTGCCGGCTGCAGCCGGCATGGGGGGTTGCTGAGAGCGGGCACTCCTTCCTTCTGGCACCTCCCCCGGCTACTGGCCCCTGGACTCTGGCCAGCGAGGCTTGGCACCTCTGGCCCCCAGTCCGGCTCCTGGCACGGCCCTCTGCTCCTCCAGCTCTGAGCATCGTGTCCCCGCCCCCCCCCCCGCCCGCGCCTGGGACACCTGGGTCCCCCGGCGGCCCCTAGGAGAGGGGCGGGGGGGGGGGCATGAAGCCTCTGGAGAAATTTCTGAAGAAGCAGACGTCGCAGCTGGCGGGCCGAACGGTGGCGGGAGGTCCCGGTGGGGGTCCGGGGAGCTGCGGGGGGCCTGGAGGGGGTGGGGGACCCGGCGGGGGTGGCGGTCCAGCCGGGGGAACGCGGTCGTTGCAGCGGCGTCAGAGCGTGTCTCGCCTGCTGCTCCCCGCTTTCCTCCGGGAGCCCCCCGCCGAGCTGGGGCTGGAGCCGCCCCCTGAGGAGGAAGCGGGAGAGCCGGCGGGGGTCTCGGAGGAGCCGGGCAGCGGGGGGCCCTGCTGGCTGCAGCTGGAGGAGGTGCCGGGGCCGGGGCCGCTCGGGGGAGGGGGGCCCCTGCGCTCCCCTTCCTCCTACTCATCTGACGAGCTGTCCCCGGGCGAGCCCTTGACTTCGCCGCCCTGGGCCCCCCTGGGCGCCCCCGAGCGGCCGGAGCATCTTCTGAACCGGGTTCTAGAGCGGCTTGCTGGAGGGGCCACCAGGGACAGCGGCGCCTCAGGTAAGGAGCCGGTGGGCTCGAACACCCAGAGCAGGGTCTGGTCCCGGCTCCTCTTCCTTGCCCTTGGAGCGTGGGGGTGGCGCCGTGCTGGGGCCTGGTTATGGGGTTGAGTGGTCCACGGAAGCCGGCTAGGGGCCTAGCGGAGGCAGAGACCCTACCGCGGAAGAGGAGGGCAGTACCCACCTTCCTCCCTACAGCAGCCTCACCCCCATCTGGAGAAGCAGCTGAGCCTCTTGCCTCTTACTCTCCTTCAGTCACCCTTCCTTTCCCCTGGGCATTGTAGCCACTGACTCCCATGGGTCCCTGATGTTGAATACCTCCTCCTGTGGCTCCAAATTAGGGCCTGACACATTAAGATGGAAGCTGCCCAGCGCAGCCATGCCACCTGCCAGAGGTGCTTGAGCCCTGAAAACCCTGGGGTCCCTGACTGTTCAGAGGCCTGCACAGCACAGGCTGGCCCACCCCAGGAGGAAGTGCCAGACAGGCACAGGCCCCAAGCTGCCTTTTAGGCATCAGCAAAGGATGCGTTGTCCTTAGCAGTTTGGTGGGGGGATAGTGTTCTCCTTGGGGTAGACTCAGAAGGTGTCTGGAAGGGGAGAGGTGGCTGGGTCGGCATCAGGGCCCTGCAGCATCTAGGGTGTCCAAGCGCCTCCAGCTTCCACCCTTCCCTTTTGGTGTCAGGCCTCAGCACACAGCACTTTTTTTTTTTTTTTTTTGAGACACAGTCTCACTCTCACCCAGGCTGGAGTGCTGGAGTGCAGTGGTGTGATCTCAGCTCACTGCAACATCCACCACCCAGGTTCAAGCGATTCTCCTGCCTCAGTCTCCCGAGTAGCTGGAACTACAGGCGTGTGCCACCACGCCTGGCTAATTTTTGTATTTTTAGTAGAGACAGCATTTCACCGTGTTAGCCAGGATGGTCTCGATTTCCAGACCTCGTGATCTGCCTGCCTCGGCCTCCCAAAGTGCTGGGATTACAGGCGTGAGCCACCAGCCTGGCTAATTTTTGTAGTTTTAGTAGAGACGGGGTTTCACCAACTTGGCCAAGCTGGTCTTGAACTCCTGACCTCGTGATTCACCCACCCCCCCCACTTCGGCCTCCCAAAGTGCTGGGATTACAGGTATGAGCCACTGGACCTGGCACACGGCCTCTTTAAAACATAATCACGGCCGGGCGCGGTGGCTCAAGCCTGTAATCCCAGCACTTTGGGAGGCCGAGACAGGCGGATCGCGAGGTCAGGAGATCGAGACCATCCTGGCTAACACGGCGAAACCCCGTCTCTACTAAAAAATAGAAAAAACTAGCCGGGCGAGTTGGTGGGCGCCTGTAGTCCCAGCTACTCGGGAGGCGGAGGCAGGAGAATGGCGTAAACCCGGGAGGCGGAGCTTGCAGTGAGCTGAGATCCGGCCACTGCACTCCAGCCTGGGCGACAGAGCGAGACTCCGTGTCAAAAAAAAAAAAAAAAAAAAAAACAAAAACAAAAAAACATAATCACCACACCCTGAGAAGCTTGTTCCCTAAATGATGATACTATTTCACCATTCCCTTTCAGCATCCCTACTAAGGGGCCTTTGAGGAAACCAAGGCCCCAAATAGCTGGTTAGTAGGGGTCTTTAGGTCTAGCTCTAGGCATTGCACTAAGCCCAGGAGGGTCTGAGGTTTGGGAGCCCTGGCTGATACCCTAATGCTGAGGGCTTTCACACTTGCTCTCAGCCCTCGGCAGGGAACCCCAACCTAGATGTGTGGAGGGGGGGCTCCACTCTCCTAGATCCTTCTCAAGACCTGGGTCCTCTCCTTTGGCGCAGACTGTAGTTGCCCTGGGGAGCTGACACCTTTTGGATTTAATTAGAAAAATATCAGACACACACAGCTCTCCTAACCATAACTTCCCGCCTACACCACACACCCTGTGTCTCTATGACACATTCCCTAGGGGGGCTGTACCTTGGCCCAGAGCCTGCCTTGGAAAAGGCAGATGCCCAACTGTGGCCCCCATATCAGCATCTCCTCCACTTTGCCCCATCTTACTCTTCCTTTGCTCCAGCTTAGGAATCCTGTGAGATAAAGTCTATGAAGGATGTCAGGCCTCTCGTTTCCTCACCCCCATCCCTGAAGCTGGGGGTCAGAGCTGGGGGCTCTCTGACTCATTGTAAGAACACAGCAGGGTAGCTGGGCAGGGAGGAAAAGGGAGAAACTGTCTTTCCCCATTTACAGGGGCCTGGTGCCACATGCTCTGCTCATTCTCCTTTGGGGTAAGACTCCTGAAATGTCACCCATGTTATCTGGCAGCCTTGATTCCCAGAGTAACTGGTTTGGGAAATTCCAAACCAGTCTCAGGGTGAATGAGAATCAGCTTAACCTGCCACTCTGATGTTCTCCAATAAAACCAATGTTCTCAAGTCATCCTGGTCTCCTCCCAGGGTATGTGGGAGGAGAGAACTTACAGAAGTTACTCTTAACCTACCAAAGCCTCTCCAACGTCCAAGCAGCCCCCTCTGACCACTAGGTTTTACTCTAACACTCTGCTTGCCTCGGGCATACTGAGAAAGGACAAAGACGCAGGATTCTGGGTTCTTATTCCAGCTCCAGGCAAGTCCCTCCCAGCTCTGGTCCTCAGTTTCACATTTGCGAAATGAAATCATTGAAGTCAATTACTTCATGTTGGTTTTCCTTCCCCACCTTCATGGCTAGAACTGACCACAGGGGATAGTGAACCAGAGGCAGTCAGAAGCCTTGGTTTTGTCCTGGGACCGTGCCTGGGGACCTGGCCCTAACCTGTCCTGGTGAGGACACCTGGCTCCCTCCCTGCACCTTGCCTGTCTGTGTGTGCCAGGCGGCCCTGCCCCACCCCAGGGCTGGCTGCAAGTCAGGGCGACCTTGTACCTGGCTGACTGGCTGAGCCAGGCCCAGACGGGGGTGTGGAGGGGAAAGGGGTGGTGAGAGGAGCCGCTCCCCTTCACCATTCCATCATTAACCCTTCTGTCTCTGGGCACCTAAAGGACACAGGATTTCTATTTAAAGGTTCTGGGATCAAAGCAATGGCAGTCTCTTCCAGTCAGGCTGGTTCCCACCTGCCTAGTTAGAACTCAAAGCTGTTAGGTAGGGAATGGGGAGGAGAAGAGGGATACACGCGCGCCTGCGCACATACACACACACACACACCCACATACACACACACACACACACACACTCCCCACTGATGCTAACCTCTGTGTTTGGAAATACTCTTTGTCTAGAGACTCTTCTGTGGGCTACTTCTTTTTTCAGGCAGAACTCAAGCTTGGTGTGTTATCTGACCAACTTCCCACATACTCTGAAGAGAAGTGCACATGGCCATCAAAGGCACGCCCCCCCCTTCCCTTCAGCTGCCTTGGCAGCTGCCAAACCCACCCCCGCAGCGGCTGCCCAGAACCTTTACACACGTGTATGTGCGTGTGTGCAGAGCATGACGGGGCAGGTGGCTGGGGCTCCAGCCTGGCTAAAGAGAACTTGCCCTCAGGGGCAAGAGAGGGAGGCACTGCATTTCCAGTTTCATTCTGGAAGTGCCCTCCTGACATCCGTGGTGCCCACTGATCTTTACAGATGTCCTGCTGGATGACATTGTCCTTACCCATTCTCTCTTCCTCCCGACGGAGAAATTTCTGCAGGAGCTACACCAGTAATATCCTTTTGTAGAGTCTGTAAAAGGAGAGGTCAGAAGGGAGCCACTCCCTCCATCCCACATGCAATTTCCGAGCCTAAACTCTCCCCTAGGAAACATACCTGGGGCTGGGTGTGGTGGCTCACGCCTGTCATCCCAGCACTTTGGAAGGCCAAGGTGGGTGGATCACCTGAGGTGAGGAGATCGAGACCAGCTGGGCCAACATGGTGAAACCCCATCTCTACTAAAAATACAAAAAATTAGCCAGGCATGGTGCCACACACCTGTAACCCCAGCTACTTGGGAGGCTGAGGCAGGAGAATCACTCAAACCCAGGAGGCGGAGGTTGCAGTGCGCCGAGATCGCATCACTGCACTCCAGACTGGGCGACAGAGTGAGACTCCATCTCAAAAAAAAAAAAAAAGAAAGAAAATAAAAGAAAACATACTTGGATTTCAGTCCCAGCTTTTCTACTCACCAGCTGTGTGACTTGGACAGATCACCTAACCTTGTGGGGACTCAGTTACCTCTTCTGTAAAATGGAGGTAAATAGCACCTGCCTTGCCTATTTATGAGCTGCTATGAAGATCACTCTGATAGCAGATGTGGGAGTGCTTTGGAGGCTGCAGAGCCCTGTACAAATGAAAGGTGTTATTTATTTATTTATTTATTTTTTGAGACGGAGTCTCGCTCTGTGGCCCAGGCTGGAGTGCAGTGGCCAGATCTCAGCTCACTGCAAGCTCCGCCTCCCGGGTTTACGCCATTCTCCTGACTCAGCCTCCCGAGTAGCTGGGACTACAGGCGCCCGCCACCTCGCCTGGCTAGTTTTTTGTATTTTTTTAGTAGAGACGGGGTTTCACCGTGTTAGCCAGGATGGTCTTGATCTCCTGACGTCGTGATCCGCCCATCTCGGCCTCCCAAAGTGCTGGGATTACAGGCTTGAGCCACCGCGCCTGGCCTATTTATTTATTTATTTTGAGATGGAGTCTTGCTCTGTCATCCAGGCTGGAGTACAGTGGTGTGATCTCAGCTCACTGCAACCTCTGCCTCCTGGGTTCAAGTGATTCTCCTGTCTCAGCCTCCCCTGTAGCTGAGGACTACAGGCGCACACCACCACACCTCACCTGGCTACTTTTTGTATTTTTTGGTGGAGACGGAGTTTCACCATGTTTCCCAGGCTGGTCTCGAACTCCTGACCTAAAGTGGTTTGCCTGCCTTGGCCTCTCAGAGTGCTGGGATTATAGGCGTGAGCCCCTGCACCCAGCCAAGGTGTTATTATTCTACTAAGGGCGCCTCTATCCCCACTGAATTATTGCTCTAAAACATCTGGTTGCCCAGCGAGTTATGCTGGGGTCTGATGTAAACATCAGGCCACGGTTGTGCTTCAGTAGGGTCTGCTAGAGAGGAGCCGCTGGATGGGCTATTCATAGGGTCTCATGTAAGCATGGGCCTCTCACAGAGTTATTTTAAGACCTAATTGTAAATGTCAGACCACTGAGTACAATGTTACAGGCTCTTGGCCAGGTGCGGTGGCTCAAGCTTTTGGATCCCAGCACTTTGAGAGGCTGAGGCGGGTGGATCACTTGAGGGCAGGAGTTTGAGATCAGCCTGGCCAACAAGGTGAAACTCCGTCTCTACTAAAATACAAAAAACTAGCCGGGCTTGGTGGCGAGCACCTAGTAGTCTCAGCAACTCGGGAGCCTGAGGTAGGAGAAATCGCTTGAACCCAGGAGGCAGAGGTTGCAGTGAGCTGAGATGATGCCATTGCACTCCAGCCTGGGCAACAGAACGAGACTCCCTCTTAAATAAACAAACAAATAAATAAAGTAACAAGCTGTCTTAGAAACACCAGGCCTTCCAGTGAGGTATAGTCAGGTTTGTGGTAAACACCACTGGCCTTTATTAGGTGCACTGTGAGCTCCAGGCCCTGGGCTGGCCAGAGGTTGGAAGGGTCTGGGCAGGTTATCCTCAAGTGAAAATCTAACCTGTCTAACCTGCAGGAGCTGGATGTGGTCAAGTGGTCATCACTACCTACCCTAAGCAAAAGCCTAGGCTGGGGCATTAGGAGGTCTTGGCTCCAGGACCCCTGAAACTCCTTTCTTTCTGGCCCCAAATCTAGAGAATATTTGGGGGCAATTTAGCCTCCCACCTTTCTTTCTTTCTTTTGAGATGGAGTTTTGCTCTTATTGCCCAGGCTGGAGTGCAATGGCGTGACCTTGGCTCACTGCAACCTCCGCCTCCTGGGTTCAAGAGATTCTCCTGCCTCAGCCTTCCGAGTAGCTGGGATTACAGGTGCCCGCCACCATGCCCGGCTAATTTTTGTATTTTTAGTAGAGACAAGGTTTCACCATGTTGACCAGGATGGTCTCAAACTCCTGACCTTAAGTGATCCACCTGCCTCAGCCTTGCAAAGTGCTGGGATTGCAGGTGTGAGCCACCGTGCCTGGGCTTTTTCCCTTTTTTTTTTTTTTTTTTTTTTTTTGACACAGAGTCTCCCTCTGTCATCCAGGCTGGAGTGCAATGGCCCTATCTCGACTCACTGCAACCTCTGCCTCCCGGGTTCAAGCGATTCTTGTGCCTCAGCCTCCGGAGTAGCTGGGATTACAGGCACCCACCACCATGCCCGGCGAATTTTTGTATTTTTAGTAGAGTCATGGTTTCACCATGTTGGCCAGAGCAGTCTCGAAATCCTGACCTCAGGTGATCTGCCTGCCTCGGCCTCCCAAACTGCGGGGATTATAGGCGTGAGCCACTGCACCCAGCCTAGCCTCCCATCTTTCTTCTCAGTTCCTCAGGTCTGCTTGCCTAGGGATTTTTCTTAACTTAAGGGTCAGCTTTGTTCGGGCAGGAGGCATGGAGGGCCCTGAGGGGCTGGGCCGGAAGCAGGCCTGTCTAGCCATGCTTCTCCATTTCTTGGACACCTACCAGGGGCTGCTTCAAGAGGAAGAGGGGGCCGGCCACATCATCAAGGTGGGCCTGGGGGAAGAGAAGGTGGGTAAACAGGCTATTAGCTCTGGAAGGGGGGCCCTGTGAAGGAGCCATACTTCTTATGCTGGGTACCTGGAAGGAAGAGATGCCAGGGGGCTTTAGCTTATATGGCTCTCCTGTGCTCAAAGGCATGGAGACCTTGCCCGGCCCCTGCAGAGAGTAGCTCTTGGGATGAGACCCCTTCCTTCACCTTCTTTGTCCTCCTCTCTCCAGGATCTATACCTGCTAATTATGAAGGACGAGTCCCTTTACCAGGGCCTCCGAGAGGACACTCTGAGGCTGCACCAGCTGGTGGAGACGGTGGAACTAAAGTGAGGGGGAGTGGGGCAGGGGTGGGAACGGGAAAGAGGTTCCCTGCGTTCCTGTACTACAGGGGCTGCCTCTGGCCTATTGGCTCCAACATGGATTTGCTTGTTTGTTTTGAGACAGAGTCTCACTCTGTTGCCCAGACTGAAGAGCAGTGGCGCAATCTAGGCTCACTGCAACCTCCACCTCCTGGGTTCCAGGGATTCTCATGCTTCAGCCTCCTGAGTAGCTGGAATTACAGGGGTGCACCCTGCCTGGCTAATTTTTGTACTTTTTGTAGAGATGAGTTTCATCATGTTGGCCAGGCTGGTCTTGAACTCCTGGCCTCAAGTGATCTGCCCACCTCAGCCTCCCAAAGTGCTGCGATTACAGGTGTGAGCCACTGTGCCCGGCTTCCAATATGGTTTTATTTCAGCTCTTTTCTCTCACAGGAGGGTGGCACAAAACGCTGTCTCCAGTCACTTTTTTGTCCATTCTGCCATTCATTTGTCTGATAATCCAGTGGTGTAATGGTAAATATTTAACAAGTGCTGCAGGAGAAAGAACCCTGATTTGTAGCTTTTGCTGATTCCTACAATGTAAACTCTGTCACCATGGCTGATTTCAAGCTACCAACGTGACAGCACTGAAGGAGGAGCTGGGAAGAGACGTGCAGCACAGGCCATTATGTAGTATCTCCACCATATAGTAGATGCAGTAAAAGGTAGTAAAATGGCTGGGCAAGGTGGCTCACACCTCCCAGCACTTTGGGAGGCCAAGGCGGGTGGATCACTTAAGGTTCAAGACCAGCCTGGCTAACATGGTGAAACCGTCTTCACTACAAAAAAAAAAAAAAATAGGGCCGGGCGCCGAGGCGGGCAGAACACGAGGTCAGGAGTTTCAGAGCAGCCTGGCCAATATGGTGAAACCCCGTCTCCACTAAAAATACAAAAATTAGCCGGGCATGGTAGCACACGCCTGTAGTCCCAGCTGCTTGGGAGGCTGAGGCAGAAGAATTGCTTGAACCCAGGAGGCGGAGGTTGCAGTGAGCTGAGATCACCTTACTGCACTCCAGCCTGGGTGACAGAGCGAGACTCCATCTCTAAAAAAAAAAAAATGCCGGGTGCGGTGGCTCACGCCTGTAATCCCAGCACTTTGGGAGACCGAGGCGGGCGAATCATGAGGTCAGGAGTTTGAGACCAGCCTGACTAACATGGTGAAACCCCGTCTCTACTAAAAATACAAAAATTAGCCGGGCACTGTGGCATGTGCCTGTAGTCCCAGCTACTCAGGAGGCTGAGGCAGGAGAATGTCTTGAACCCAGGAGGCAGAGGTTGCAGTGAGCTGAGATTGCATCACTACACTCCAACCTGGGTGACAGAGTGGACTCATTCTGGCCAACATGGTGAAACCCCGTCTCTACTAAAAATACAAAAATTGGCCGGGCGCGGTGGCTCAAGCCTGTAATCCCAGCACTTTGGGAGGCCGAGATGGGCGGATCACGAGGTCAGGAGATTGAGACCATCCTGGCTAACACGGTGAAACCCCGTCTCTACTAAAAACTACAAAAAACTAGCCGGGCGACGTGGCGGCACCTGTAGTCCCAGCTACCCAGGAGGCTGAGACAGGAGAATGGCGTGAACCCGGGAGGTGGAGCTTGCAGTGAGCTGAGATCCGGCCACAGCACTCCAGCCTGGGTGACAGAGTGAGACTCCGTCTCAAAAAAAAAAAAACAAAAAACAAAAACAAAAATTAGCTGGGTATGGTGGCATGCGCCTGTAGTACCAGCTACTTGGTAGGCTGAGGCAGGAGAATCGCTTGAACCCAGGAGGCAGAGGCTGCAGTGAGTGGAGATTGTGGCACTGCACGCCAGCCTGATGACAGCGAGACTCCGTCTCAAAAAAAGAAAAAAAAAAGTGAAACAGGAAGGAAACTACTTTTTTTGTAATAACTTATTTGATTACAAATTTTATGTATGATTTATTAATTTATATTATTATTTTTCAATAGAGACAGGGTTTCATTATGTTGTCCAGGCTGGGCTCCAGCAATCCTCCCGCCTCGGCCTTCCAAAGTGTTGGGATTCTAAGTGTGAGCCACCATACCTGGCCTGAATATAAGTTTAAAACATATATATTTATATATGGAGATATATGTATTTATTTATATTTTAATGGCTCTTTAAAAAACAGTTGGCAAAATTCCCCAGAACTTAACAATATGCTCTTGTGAGCTAGTGTGAACCAGCTTCAGGACACCACTGCATCCATCCATCCATCCATCCATCCATCCATCCATCCATCCATTCTGCCCTTTTAGTTTCTCTCTTCTCTGTCCCCAGCACCACACTTAGGGAGGCCTCAGCTTGTGGTCTAGCATCCTTCTCTCCCTTCTCTGTGCTGACACTAGAGAGATCTTTCATGCTCCTATTCCAAAGGCATCCCTGCTCCCCATGCTTCCAAGAGAAAGTGAAACATCCCAGCATTTGATACCCTTCCCTTTCTGCCTTCTGCTGTTCCTTCCCATCTCATCTACATCCCATCCATCCATAACACCTCAATTCCTGCACTCTCCAACTTCCCACGGTCGGTTATATTGTCCACCCCAGAATGCCAGAATGCCAGAATGCCAGAATGCCAGAATGCCCTCCTCCCACCCCCTTCTCTCTTTTTTTTTTTTTTTTTTTTTTCTGAGACGGAGTCTTGCTCTGTCGGCCAGGCTGGAGTGCAGTGGCGCGATCTTGGCTCACTGCAAGCTCTGCCTCCTGGGTTCACACCATTCTCCTGCCTCAACCACCCGAGTAGCTGGGACTACGGCACCTGCCACCATGCCCGGCTAATTTTTTGTATTTTTTTTTTTTAGTAGAGATGGGGTTTCACTGTGTTAGCCAGGATGGTCTAGATCTCCTGACCTCATGATCCACCCGCCTTGGCCTCCCAAAGTGCTGGGATTACAGGCGTGAGCCTCTGCACCCGGACATTTTTTTTTTTCTTTTTTTTTGAGATGGAGTCTTGCTCTGTCGCCAGGCTGGAGTGTAATGGTGTGATCTCGGCTCACTGCAACCTCTGCCTCCCGGGTTCAAGCGATTCTTCTGCCTCAGCCTCCCAAGTAGCTGGGATTACAGGTGCACACCACCAAGCCCTGGCTAATTTATATATTTTTAGTAGAGACGGGGTTTCACCATGTTGGCCAGGCTGGTCTTGAACTCCTGGCCTCAAGTGATCTGCCCACCTCGGCCTCCCATCCCTCCCAAAGTGCTGGGATTATAGGCGTGAGCCACTGCACCTGGCCTCCACCTCCTTCTCTTCCTGCTCTCCTCCAAGGCCCAGGTCAAATGCTATCTTCTTGATGAAAACTTCCTAGATCTTCCTTTTAGGAATAGCTTTCTCCTTCCCCCACACCAGCAGAACTCTCCTGGTACCTTTGTTACATCATCAACACCTCCTTCTGGGCTTTAGAAGTAGCTGGATGCCTGTCTATCTCCTTCCCAGACTGTGAAGTTCTTTTCAGCAAAATTCAGCAAATGGCTGATGACCTACTACCTACCATGTGCCAAGCAGTGTGCTAGGCCCTGGAGGATGAAAAAATATTCAGTAGGAACCAAATCCCAGTCCTCAAAAGCTCTCAATCTCATAGAAGAGATAAGAGGTGAACATAAACATTATCCCAATGTTCTATAGTAGTTGAGACAAGAAAGTGACCTTCCTGGTGCGTGGGGTGGACCAGAGAAGAATTCATGGAAAAGATGGCATTTGATTAGGGTTACTTGGACAATTATCTCATCCTGCTCATTGTCCTCTCTTCTGACCCCCTTAACCACCTTCTGAAACTGTTGCTGGTGCATCCTTGACCCAATTCTGATATTCTTGCTTGATGTTGCCTGCTTGGTGTTGGTTGTCCATATGCCTGGCAGGGCGTGCTGATGCCCAGCTGTGTCCATGCCAGGATTCCAGAGGAGAGTCAGCCACCCAGCAAGCAGGTGAAGCCACTCTTCCGCCACTTCCGCCGGATAGACTCCTGTCTGCAGACCCGCGTGGCCTTCCGGGGCTCTGATGAGAGTGAGTGTGGGCATTAGGAGGGGCAGGGTGTCCTGAGTGGTTCAGGGGGACATGTCTCTGGGTCTTGGGCACCCTCAGTGGCATCTCCCTGGGTGGTAGAACCAGCCCCTTTCACAGGACCTTCTTCAGAGGTGGGGAACAGTGGCACCCTGGAGGAAACTGTACCAGCTGCTGCCACTCTGCCCTCTGTTGAAAGCCATTTTCCTGTTTCCGTCCAGTCTTCTGCCGTGTATACATGCCTGACCACTCTTATGTGACCATACGCAGCCGCCTTTCAGCATCTGTGCAGGACATTCTGGGTTCTGTGACGGAGAAACTTCAATATTCAGAGGAGCCCGCGGGGCGTGAGGATTCCCTCATCCTGGTAGCTGTGGCCTCCTCAGGAGGTGAGGGTCAGGAAGAACTGGGCTGATGCTCCGAGAGGAGAAACTCACAAGCTCAGTGCCCTGTGGGAGGGGAAAAGACTGAATTCTAGGCCCTTGCTACTCAAAGTATGGTCCTGGGACAAGCCTCATGTGCATCGCCTGGGAGCTTGTTAGGATGCAACATCTTGCTAGGTGCAGTGGTGCAAACCTGCAGTCCCAGCTACTCAGGAGGATTGCTTGAGCCCAGGAATCCAAGGTAGTACATTATGATTGCACCTGTGAATAGGCACTGTGCTCCATCCTGGGCAACATAACAAGACTCTGTCTCTAAAAGAGATGCAGCATATGAGACCCCACCCCAGACCTGCTGGTCTTGTTCAAATCAGCATTTCAACAAGACCCCTAGGAGACTCCTATGCCTACTAAAGTTTGGGAGGCACTAGCTGGGCATGGTGGCGTGCACCTGTAATCCCAGCTACTTGGGAGGCTGAGGCAGGAGTATTACTTGAACCGTGGAGGCGGAGGTTGCATTGAGCCGAGATCGTGACACTGTGCTCCAGTCTGGTCAACAAGAGCAAAACCCTGTCTCAAAAAAAAAAAAAAAGTTTGGGATGCCCTGGTCTAGGCCTCAGGTTCTGACCTGGGTGCTGCCCCTCACTCACCTGTGGATTGTGTTCTGGTCCTTTAACCTCCCGGTGTATGTAAGGATGCCACATTTCTCAGGCTAAAGACACAGGATGAGTGGGAAGGCAGAAAGCCAGCAATGTCACTGAAGCTTTGTTTTCCTCTACGGTAGGAAAAAATTTCAGCCTTCCCAGTGTCACAAGGACAACAGAGTAAGAGAAAAGCTGTGAAAGAAAGGGAGTAGAAAAAAGTTATAAGTGCAAAAGAAATCATCATTTGACCAATTCCAGATAAATATGGAATAAACTGGTGATAATATGAGTTCCATTAGTCTACAATGTGTCAGTGTGGGGTGAGGAGTTTTTGGATAGGACAGAGCCAAGTGTGGGGTGTGTGTGAGGGTCCAGGCAGCAGGGGCTGAGGATGAGCAGCTCTTTCTCCTGCAGAGAAGGTCCTTCTCCAGCCCACTGAGGACTGTGTTTTCACCACACTGGGCATCAATAGCCACCTGTTTGCCTGTACCCGGGACAGCTATGAGGCTCTGGTAAGAACTTTCCAAGGCCTTGGCTGGAATGGAGGGCTGAGGGGGGCTGTGAGCAATCCCTCACCGTGCCACCAGGAGCCCAGCTCCTATACCCCTGCCTGCCACCAGGTGCCCCTCCCTGAGGAGATCCAGGTCTCCCCTGGAGACACGGAGATCCACCGAGTGGAGCCTGAGGACGTTGCCAACCACCTAACTGCTTTCCACTGGGAGCTGTTCCGATGTGTGCACGAGGTGGGGACCGAGGCTGGCGCTGTGCTGGGGGGCTGGAGGGAGAAATGTGCCATTGGGAGACGGTGTTCGCAGCACAAGGTCCTGGTTCAAGGCTCACTTGCAGCAAGCCCTTGGGTAACGCATGGCTGTAACCTCTCTTTGTTCCCCCATCTGAAAAAAATCGCAAAGAGAGAGACCCCAGAGCAGAGTGGCCCAGGGCCCAAGTGCTGCTTACACAGAACCTGACCCAGGATTTGTGTTTTTAAAATATTCACTATTAAAGAAATAAAATAAGGCAGAGACAATAATGCCTAGCAGATGGTTGTCTTGAGGATGTCAGCCGTGAGTGCTTGCCTGGCACCTAGTAAGTGCTCAGTAGCTGGTGAAATATTATTAATGCTGGTTGTTTTCTTTTTCCGCATCTTTGCCGCCTCCTGTCCCTTCTATTTTTCTATTTTCTACCCCTTCCGCCCCTGCCCTCCTGCCTTTTGCTCCTCATCGCCTTGCACTGCCATCTTCCCACCCACTCCCCTCACTCCCGGGCGCCCTGGCCGCTTCTCCGCTGCCGTGGGTGCAGCTGGAGTTCGTGGACTACGTGTTCCACGGGGAGCGTGGCCGCCGGGAGACGGCCAACCTGGAGCTGCTGCTGCAGCGCTGCAGCGAGGTCACGCACTGGGTGGCCACCGAAGTGCTGCTCTGCGAGGCCCCGGGCAAGCGCGCGCAGCTGCTCAAGAAGTTCATCAAGATCGCGGCCCTGTGAGTGCGGCCGTCGGCGGGAGGGGGAGCTCAGGCCCGAGGCCTGACCGCCCGCCCCTGACCCCGCCTCTCACCCCCGCAGCTGCAAGCAGAACCAGGACCTGCTGTCTTTCTATGCTGTGGTCATGGGGCTGGACAACGCTGCTGTCAGTCGCCTTCGACTCACCTGGGAGGTGATGAGACCCCTCCCGTTCCTACCTGGGGATCTGGGCATCCCGGGCTTCCCGAATTGCGTCCTCTCGGGACGGCCGCTGGCCTTGTGGGAGTCTTTGTGCCAGTTGGAGAGAGGCGCCCTCTTCTGGCATACGCAACCCCAGGGCTCACAGCTTGGCTAATGGACCCTGTCTTTGTGCAAATTAGTGAAAAGCCAGGATCCCGCCTGAGTCGCAGCAGGCAGCCCTTGGCCAGGTCAGGTCGCAGACTTGGCTGTGGGAGTTGGGCTGATTTTCAGCCATAGTCAGTGGGGCCATCTTTGTACAAAGCACCTACATAAGAGAGACCTGGCCTTCCCCAGAATAATGAATTCCTCTAGTCTGTTTCAAGCTTCTAGACTTAGCCAAGGCCTGACTTCGTTTCCCCACCCACCAGCTTCCCAGCCCCCTACAAGCCATGCAGGCCCTTTTGCCCTCCTCCAACAGGGAGAATTAATCCGAGGCTCCCATGTAACCCAAGGAGCTCCACTCTAATGTCCCTTCTCCTTCCTTCAAACTCTGCAGAAGCTGCCAGGGAAATTCAAGAACTTGTTCCGCAAATTTGAGAACCTGACGGTGAGTGGGTTTGGCTCTTTCTTCTGCTCTTGGACTGAGAGCCCAGAAACCCTCTGTTCGCATGAACCCCCTTCCTCAAGCTTTCCTTTCAAGGTGTTTAGTGCGTGCGTGCGACCCCTACCCTCCTTACCATGCTGGAGGGGGAGGGCGGAAGGATTGCGCGCCAGTGTTTCTTGAAGTAAAGGGGAGTAGTCAGGCCCCTCCCCACCACACCATTAGAAAGCCCCCAGTACCCCTATCTGATCAGGAATGTATACAGGGCAGGGGGTGAGGGAGGAAGCTGGGGACATCTTTGGGACACATTGGCCAGTCTGTCCCTTGATCTCTCTCCTGTGGAATACTAGGATCCCTGCAGGAACCACAAAAGCTACCGAGAAGTGATCTCCAAAATGAAGCCCCCTGTGATTCCCTTCGTGCCTCTGATCCTCAAAGGTGAGAGAGTAACTCCCAAGCTGTGCCGCTTCCACCCATGCTTCCCTTCTCCTATATCCCGCTTCAGACTTCCAGCCCCCTCTCCACTCAGCCCTGAGTATCTGCCTGGAGAGGAGCTCCCCACCCCAGACAGAGTGGGTTCTGGGGAAGAGCCGGGTCCTCAGGTGCAGTGGCCCCTTTGGACCGCCTCTCTTATCCTTTCCTCACATTGGATTCTCTCCACATCTCCTAGATCTGACTTTTCTGCATGAAGGGAGTAAGACCCTTGTAGATGGTTTGGTGAACATTGAGAAGCTGGTGAGTGAGTGGCACTGCAAACCTCTAGTCCCACAAGTGAGGGGCTTGCATCCTTTCCCTCTCTCATCACCTCCCAAAAATAGCAGCCTTCCTCCAAGTGCCCAGCTTGCCTAACAGACTTGACTGTCTCCCTGGTGGCATCACTGTGGCAACCCACCCACGGGTGGCAGAGCTGACAGGCAGCTTGGGGGCAACTCCACCTCCCCCTCACCTGGCACTCTGTTACACCCACTCCTTTGGTCCTTCAGAGACCCTCCAGAATTGGAGACTGGAGGGAGCAAAGCAGAGTTGGAGAATGGCGGAGGGGGAGCATAAGAGGGGGAGCTTCTTTCTGTGCCCCTTTCAGGGCTCATTCCTTGTCATCTCCCAGCATTCAGTGGCCGAAAAAGTGAGAACAATCCGCAAATACCGGAGCCGGCCCCTTTGTGAGTACCCAGGGTACTGAAAGCAGTACAGGTAGAGCTTTGACTGAATGGGAGGGTTCAGGGCAGAACTCCCTGTCCAAATGTGTATTTCCATACACTTGCTGGTTCCCCATTCTCTCCTTGCCTCTGCAGAGGCCTTCTTGCCCAACATCTGTCTCAGTCCACAGCCTGATCCTCTGCCCGGTGTATGTGTAGAGGAAAAAGGGAGGCTGGGAACCTGACTGCCTCTCCCTCTTTACCCACTAGGCTTGGACATGGAGGCATCCCCCCATCACCTGCAGACCAAGGCCTATGTGCGCCAGTTTCAGGTCATCGATAACCAGAACCTCCTCTTCGAGCTCTCCTACAAGCTGGAGGCGAATAGTCAGTAAGAGTGGAGGCTCCAGTCAGACCCGCCAGATCCTTGGGCACCTGGCACTCAAGCACTTTGCACGATGTCTCAACCAACATCTGACATCTTTCCTGTGGAGCAAATTCCTGCTCCACGGGAAAGAGTTGGATGGATTTACCCCTGGACCCATAAGTCTGTTCATCCTGCTGAAGTCCTCTCCCCATTGCTCCTTCAAGCCAAAACTACACTTTGCTGGTTCCTGTCCCCTCTGAGAAAGGGGGCAGAAAGCTCCTTCCCCTATCCCATCCCATCGAGATCTGTTCTGGGGATGGAGCTTCCAGCTTCCTCTTCCCAGCAGGAAAGAATGCCGCCCACCCTTCTGTCTTGCAGAGTGGGATTGTGGGAGGGATTGGCAGCCTTCTTCTCCACCACCTGTCCAGCTTCTTCCTGGTCAGGGCTGGGACCCCAAGGAATATTATGTTGCTGTGTGTGTGTGTGTGTGTGTGTGTGTGTGTGTGTGTGTGTGTCTCCTTTTAGGGAGCAGGAGTGCATCTGGTAATTGAGGGCGGATGTTGGGTGTACTGGGGAGGGGTCCTTCTGTTTGGTGCTACCCTTGTCTACTCTGACCCTGGATGGTACGGGGTGCTTTCTCCGCCCCCACACTCTCTGCTCAGCTCCTCATGCTGCCCTGCATGCCCAGGCTGGTGAGCCAAGCTGCTTTTCAGGGCAGGGAGTGGCAGCAGGTAGGAGGGGTTACCCATCAGCCCTTGCAAGTCCCCCACTCAGGCCTCCTGAAGGTCTGGGAATGGACTCTGATGAGAGGGTAAAAGATGCTCAGGGAAACACAGGCCTCAGCTGCCTAGAGGACCCTCCCCCTGCCTTGCAGTGGGCTGGGGTAGAGCAGTATCAGGAGCTAGGGGTGTCTGCTGCCCACATTCCTGCTTTTTGGGGTATCTAACTGCTAAGGAGGGAGTTGGCATCCCCCTTCTGACTCATGTGTCTGACACCAACAACATGGTCTCTGTCCCTCTCCCTGTCTTGACTCCTCCTTTGTCCTCCCCGTAGAGCTGGGGTGGGGTGGATCCCTATACCTGGGGCAGGCAGCCCCAAAGTGGGGGAGGGGGATGGCAGAGACTGTAAAGGCGCCACCGGACTCTGGCAAGGCCTTTATTACCTCTGCTCCCCTCCCTCCCATCACCAGCCTCAAGGCCTGAGGGGTGCAGGGGCTCCTGGCAGCTACTGGGTGAGGTTTCCTGGCACAGCCTCACCCTTCTTTCTGGCACCACCTCTTTCCCTTTTGAAGAGGCAGCAACAGCAGTAGCAAAAGCAGCTGCTGTTCCTGCTATGAGGGTGTATATATTTTTTACCCAAAGTTCTGGAATTGTACATTTATTTTTTAAAACTCAAAGAGGGAAAGAGCCTTGTATCATATGTGAACATTGTATCATAGGTAATGTTGTACAGACCCTTTTATACAGTGATCTGTCTTGTTCCTGTGGCAAAAATCCTCTATGAACATAGGTAGGCGCTGTGTCCCATGCCCTCTTGCCCTGACAGTGTCCCATGGGCCCCCTCCTGTTCCTTGCCCCCTCCCTGCTACTGCTGATGCACTCTCCTCTCCCTGCAGCCCCCAGCTTCCTAGCCTTCCTCCTGACCCCTTCCAGCAGCCTTGGAACTCCAGCTGCCACCACCCTCTGGGTCGAATACTGGGACACACTGGCCCAGTCTTTGCTGCTGCTCACCCCTAACCTTGATGCCTGCCCAGGGACCCCCAGCCCCCTCCCCTTGCCCTGCAGCTTTAACAGAGTGAACCATGTGTATTGTACAGGCTCGGTTGTCATTGCAGAAACTGCTGGGTGGAAAAGAAGCCTATAAAGTCTATGAATCAACCTGTCTGCTGTTCTCCATTCTGTTTTCTTTGAGGCTGTGGAAGGGCTGAGGGAGGGGAGAGGGGATGACCCCTCAGTGCTGCCAGGAGCAGGGCTGTTTTGGAGAGACTTTGAAAATGTGGGTGGCTGGGTACAGTGGCTCATGCTTGCTTGTAATCCCAGCACTTTGGGAGGCCGAGGCGGGCAGATCACCTGAGGTCAGGAGTTCGAGACCAGCCTGGCCAACATGGTGAAACGCTGTCTCTACTAAAAATACAAAAATTAGCCAGGCATGGTGGTGCACTCCTGTAATCCCAGCTACTCGGGAGGCTGAGGCAGGAGACTAGCTTGAATCAGGAGGTGGAGGTTGCAAGGCGCAATGGCACTCCAGCCTGGGCAACAGAGCAAGGCTCTGCCAAAAAAAAAAAAAAAGAAAAGAAAGAAAATGTGGGTAAGAGGAAAAGATGCCAACCTCACGACATGTCACATAATGCCTGGAACTCAGAAGAGGGGATGTTTTAGTTCATACATGTTCCAGGTGGCATAAATAGATCACATTTAATTCTAATCCTGTAAGGTAGAAGATGGAGGTAGAACAGTCCCAGAATAATTACTAGTGAGGGCACTGGTCCCCTAACCCAGGTCTGTCCCCTGCAGACAGCATGCACTGTTCACACAACCAATATTTACCAGTACTACTAAGAGTATAGGGTGCAGAGAGCCTTGTGTTAGGCTCAAATGATAGCCTGAGTTCCAGAAGACATCATACACTCAAATAGCTATGCCTGGGCCCTCAATCTTCCGCATTCACATCTGTTTCTGCCTCAATCTTCTGCATCTCAGAAAAATGGTCCTCTCATCCACCCAGGTTTTCTCGCTCTATTGCCAAAGCTGGAGTGCAGTGGCACAATCTTGGCTCACTGCAACCTCTGCCTCCCAGGTTCAAGTGATCCTCCTGCCTCCGCCTCCTGAGTAGCTGGGATTACAGGCACAGGCCACCACACCCAGCTAATTTTTGTATTTTAAATGGAGACGAGGTTTCACCATGTTGGCCAGGCTGATCTCAAACTCCTAACCTCAAGTGATCCACCCACCTTGGCCTCCCAAAGTGCTGGGATTACAGGTGTGTGCCACTGCCCAGCCACCCACCAAAGTTTTCTTTTCTTTTTTTTTTGTTGAGATGGAGTTTTGCTCTTATTGCCCAGGCTGGAGTGCAATGGCATGCTCTCTGGCTCACCACAACCTCTGCCTCCTGAGTTCAAGCAATTCTCCTGCCTCAGCCTCCCTAGCAGCTGGGCTTACAGGCCACCACACCCAGCTAATTTTGTATTTTTAGTAGAGATGGGGTTTCTCCATGTTGGTCAGGCTGGTCTTGAATTCCCAACCTCAGGTGATCCGCCTGCCTCAGCCTCCTAAAGTGCTGGGATTATAGGCGTGAGCCACCGCGCCTAGCCCACGCACCCAAGTTTTCAAGGCAAAAATATAGGACTCACCATTGGTGCCTCTTTCTCCCACCCCTCATTCATCTCAGCCAGTCCCATCAGCTACAATTCCAGAGCATTTTCTGAGTGATCCACTTCTCTGTGACTCCCCTGTGACCACACTAGTCCAAACCACCTTCATATGTTCCCAGCCTCCTACCTGGTCTGTCAGCTTCCTCTCTCCGATCCATCCCTACCTGCCACCAGTGTGATTTCCACATGACAGCCAGGGTGTTCTTTCAAAAGCAACAATCATGCTGGGCATGGTGGCTCAAGCCCATAATCCTAGCACTTTGGGAGGCTGAGGCAGGAGGATCACTTAAACCCAGGAGTTCAAGACCAGCTTGGGCAACATAGTGAGACCCTGTCTCTACAAAAAAAAAAAAATTAATGAGGATGCAGTGAGCTGTGATGGCACCACTGCACTGCAGCCTGAGCAACAGAGTGAGACCCTGTTTCAAAAAGTATTTCCAAAAAAAAAGAAAGAGAGGGCCGGGCGCGGTGGCTCAAGCCTGTAATCCCAGCACTTTGGGAGGCCGAGACGGGCGGATCACGAGGTCAGGAGATCGAGACCATCCTGGCTAACACGGTGAAACTCCGTCTCTACTAAAAATACAAAAACTAGCCGGGTGAGGTGGCGGGCGCCTGTAGTCCCAGCTACTCGGGAGGCTGAGGCAGGAGAATGGCGTAAACCCAGGAGGCGGAGCTTGCAGTGAGCTGAGATCCGGCCACTACACTCCAGTCCGGCGACAGAGCGAGACTCCGCCTCAAAAAAAAAAAAAAAAAAAAAAAGAAAGAGAGAAGGAGAGAGGGAGGGAGGAAGGAAGGAAGGAAGGAAGGAAAAAAAAACAAAAAAAACCCCCCAGCGTCCTTCAACACATGAATGGACAAATACATTGGGGCATATTCTTATGGTGGAATACTATACAGCAAGAAAAAAGAACAAATTATTAATACCTGCATGAATGAATCTCACAGACTTAATGTTGATTAAAGGAAGCCAGACACAGGCTGGGCATGTTGGCCCACACCTCTAATTTGAGCACTTTGGGGGCCTGAAGTAGGAGGATCTCTTAAGCCCAGGAGTTCAAGACCAGTCTGGCCAACATAGTGAGACCCCCATCTCTACAAAAACTAAAAAATGTAGCTGAGCATGGTGTCTTGTGCCTGTAATCCCAGCACTTTGGGAGGTTGAGGCAGAAGAATCACTTGAGTCCAGGAGTTTGAGACCAACTCAGGCAACATAGGGAGACCTTGTCTCTAAAAAAAAAAATAAAAAATAGGCCAGGCATGGTGGCTCACGCCTGTAATTCCAGCACTTTGGGAGGCCGAGGTGGGCGGATCGCCTGAGGTCAGGAGTTCGAGACCAGCCTGACCAGCACGGAGAAACTCTACTGAAAATACAAAATCAGCCGGGCGTGGTGGCACATGCCTGTAATCCCAGCCACTCAGGAGGCTGAGGCAGGAGAATCGCTTGAACCTGGGAGGCAGAGGTTGCGGTGAGCTGAGATCGCACCACTGAACTCCAGCCTGGGCAACAAGAGTGAAACTCCACCTCAAAAAAAAAAAAAAGTCTGGGCAGGGTGACTCATACCTGTAATCCCAACACTTTGGGAGGCCGAGACCTGTGGATCACGAGGTCAGGAGTGCAAGACTAGCCTGGCCAAGATGGTGAAACCCCATCTCTACTAAAAAATACAAAAGTTAGCTGGGCATGGTGGCGGGCACCCATGTAATCCCAGCTACTCGGGAGGCTGAGGCAGAGAATTGCTTGAACCTGGGAGGCAGAGGTTGCAGTGAGCCGAGACTGTGCCACTGCACTCCAGCCTGGGCGATAGAGTAAGACTCCATCTCAGAAAAAAAAAAAAAAAAAAGAAAGAAGAAGAAGAAAAAGTTCAAGAACAGGCTAAGTTAATCTATGGAGATAGAAGTAAAAATATTGCCTACTCAATAGGGTAGGGGGAAGTATTGACCAGGAAGGGGCATAAAGAAGTCCTGTGGGGTGACAGAAATATTCCTTATTGGCCGGGCGCGGTGGCTGTCGCCTGTAATCCCAGCACTTTGGGAGGCCGAGGTAGGCAGATTGCCTGACCTCGGGAGTTTGAAACCAGCCTGGGCAACATGGCGAAACCCTGTCTCTAAGCCGGATGTGGTGGCGCATGCCTGTAATCCCAGCTACTCAGGAGGCTGAGGCAGGAGAATAGCTTGAACCCGGGAGGTGGAGGTTGCAGTGAGCTGAGATCACACCACTGCACTCTAGCCTGGGCAACAGAGCGAGGAATAAATAAATAATAAATAAATAAATAAAAGAAATGTTCCATATCATGACCTGGGGGTGGTATACAAGTGTGTGTGTCCGGCACGTTGAGTTGGTCATGTGAGATTTGTACGTGTTATCATAGCTACATTACACCATAAAGCAATTCAGATTCTGACAGTCTCCTGTTTTTAATAACAGATTTTTTTTTTTTTTTTGAGATAGAGTCTAGCTCTGTCGCCCAGACTGGAGTGCAGTGGTGTGATCTCAGCTCACTGCCAACCTCCACCTTCCAGGTTCACGCCATCCTCCCGCCTCAGCCCCCCGAGTAGCTGGGACTACAGGCGCCCGCCACCACGCCCAGCTGACTTTTTGTACTTTTTTTTTTAGTAGAGACGGGGTTTCACCGTGTTAGCCAGAATGGTCTCGATCTCCTGACCTCATGATCCACCCACCTCGGCCTCCCAAAGTGCTGGGATTGCTGGGATTACAGGCGTGAGCCACTGCACCTGGCTATAACAGATTTAAAATAAAAAATTCTCCCTTCCTGGCCAGGCATGGTGGCTCACACCCGTAATCCCAGGACTTTGGGAGACCGAGGCAGGCAGATCACTTGAGGTCAGGAGTTCAAGACCAGCCTAGCCAATATGGTGAAAGCCTGTCTCTACTAAATATACAAAAACTAGTTGGGTGTGGTGGCAGTCACTTGTAGTCCCACGTACTCAGGGGACTGAGGAAGGAGAATCACTTGAACCCAGGAGGCGGAAGTTTCAGTGAGCTGAGATCCCGACACTGCATTCAAGCCTGGGTGACAGACCGAGGCTCTATCTCAAAAATAAATAAATAAGGTGTCCTCTTGGTGAGGTGTGCTGTGTGCAGTGAAGAATTTAAGCAGTGCCCTTTGAATCCACTAGGTGTCACCACCAAGATTGTTTTCTCAACCTGCCTGGGGATGGGGGAGGAGGCTACAGAGTACAGAGGATAGGGCCTTGCTTGGGGTAATATTGAATCCTTCTGAGAGGGTCTATCCCCAGGTATAAGTCATATTTGACCAGAAGAATTTGTTTCTTCAGTCTCTCCCTATCTATGAGCTCTTTCATCTTTAGCGTTTAAACCCTCTCAAGCCTCCATTTTTAAAAACACTTTCCTTCTGTAGTCCTAGCGGGAGGATCACTTGAGCCTAGAAGTTTGAGGCTGTAGTGAGCTATGGTCACACCACTGCACGCCAGCCATGTAAACAGACCAAGAACCTGTCTCAAAAATAAATAGGCCGTGTGCAGTGGCTCATGCCTGTAATCCCAGAACTTTGGGAGGCTGAGGCAGAAGGACTGCTTGAGCTCAGGGGTTCGAGACCAGCCTAGGCAACATAGTGAGACCCCCCATCTCTACTAGAAAAAAAAATAGCCAGGTGTGGTGGCGCACGCCTGTAATCCCAGCTACTCGGAAGGCTGAGGCATGAGAATTGCTTGAACCCGGGAGGCGGAGGTTGCAGTGTGTGGAGACTGAGCCATTGCACTCCATCCTGGGTAACAAAGTGAGACTGTCTCAAAACAAACAAACAAACAAACAACAACAACAACAACAACAAAAAGAATCCTAATATTTGGGGGAAAGAAGAGAAAACATTATTATTATTATTATTTTTTTTTTTTTTGAGACGGAGTCTCACTCTGTTGCCGGGGTGGAGTGCAGTGGCCGGATCTCAGCTCACTGCAAGCTCTACCTCCCGGGTTCATGCCATTCTCCTGCCTCAGCCTCCCGAGTAGCTGGGACTACAGGCGCCCGCCACCTCGCCCGGCTAGTTTTTTGTATTTTTTTAGTAGAGACGGGGTTTCACAGTGTTAGCCAGGATGGTCTCGATCTCCTGACCTCGTGATCCGCCCGTCTCGGCCTCCCAAAGTGCTGGGATTACAGGCTTGAGCCACCGCGCCCGGCCGAGAAAACATTATGTTTAAATGTGTTGTGTAGTATTTCAATCATACAAAAAGTTTAAAGACTAATATAATGAGCATGTGAGTCCACACCTCCCAACTTAAGAAATGAAATCTTGGCCAGGCGCCGTGGCTCACTCCTGTAATCCCAGCACTTTGGGAGGCCGAGGTGGGCGGATCATGAGGTCAGGAGATCGAGACCATCCTGGTTAACACGGTGAAACCCCATCTCTACTAAAAATACAAAAAAATTAGCCGGGCAGGCTGGCAGGCACCTGTAGTCCCAGGTATTTGGGAGGCTGAGGCAGGAGAATCACTTGAACCTGGGAGGAGGAGGTTGCAGTGAGCCGAGATCGTGCCACTGCACTCCAGCCTGGGCGACAGAGAGAGACTTCGTCTCAAAAAGAAAAAAAAAAAAAGGAAAAAGAAATGAAACGCTACCCTCCAGCTGAACCTGGTACCTGTCCCCAGTCACATCCTCTTTCTTTCTTTTCAGAGACAACTACCCTCTTGAGTATGGTATTGTGACACAAAGTAGCAAACGTAAGTACCCACTTTTGTTAATTCCGCTTGCCAGCAGAATTTTACCAATTCCCTTGGCAGCAGAATTTCACAAAGCCCCTGACTCAGTGTGAGCACAGTCCCCAGCCCAGAAGAATGCCCTGAAAATGATAAGCCGGATAGGGCACAGCTTCCTGTGTCTCTTGCCAAAGTCACTGTAATTTCCGAAAAGATAAGTTCAGTGATCCTGGCCTTTGCTTCTTCCCGTACGTAAAACAATGTGACGAATTAATGATTATGCCTCTGTAATCTATAACCAGATGTATCTTCGCACCCAAACTTTGATGAGATTTTGCTCTAATGTAACTTCTGAACACATACACATCCCCCCCCCCACCTGTGTCTTCACTGCTCTGGAGCAGTCTAACTGAAACTCTCTGAAAGTCTCCTCCCAGGTTGGGCACAGTGGCTCATGCCTGTAATCCCAACACTTTGAAGGCTGAAGCAGGTGGATCACCTGAGATCAGGAGTTTGAGACCAGCCTGGCCAACATGGTGAAACCTCGTCTCTGTTAAAAATACAGAAAATTAGCCAGGCGTGGTGGCAGGCACCTGTAGTCCCAGCTGCTCGGGAGGCTGAGGCAGGAGAATGGTGTGAGCCCGGGAGGCGGAGGTTGCAGTGAGCCGAGATTGCGCCATTGCACTCCAGCCTGGGCGACAGAGCAAGACTCTGTCTCAAAAAAAAACAAAAAACAAAACAACACACACACACACACACACACACACACACACACACACAAAATGGCCGGGTGCGGTGGTTCACACCTGTAATCCCAGCACTTTGGGAGGCTTGAGGCGGGCGGATCACAAAGTCAAGAGATGGAGACCATATTGGCCAACATGGTGAAACTCCGTCTCTACTAAAAATACAAAAATTAGCTGGGCTGGTGGCGCATGCCTGTAATCCCAGCAACTCGGGAGGCTGAGGCAGGAGAATTGCTTGAACCAGGGAGTCAGAGGTTGCAGTGAGCTGAGATTGCGCCACTGCACTCCAGCCTGGCAGCAGAACGAGACTCTGTCTCAAAAAAAAAAAAAACAAAAACAAAAATAGCTGGGCGTGGTGATGGAAGCCTGTAATCCCAGCTACTCGGGAGTCTGAGGCAGGAAAATCTCTTGAACCTGGGAGGCGGAGGTTGCAGTGAGCCAAGGTCGTGCCATTGCATTCTAGCCTGGGCAACAGAGTGAGACTCTGTCTCAAAAAAAAAAAAGAAAAGAAAAAATAAAAAAGAAAAGAAAAGAAAAAAGAAAGAAAGAAAAAAGAAAACAGAAAGTCTCCTCCCAGATCACAATCCTCAGTGAAACTCTGCATAAAACTAATTTTTATTCTTTAAATGCTGGGTTTCTCCTTCCTTCCCTCCTTCCTTCCCTCCTTCCTTCCTTCCTCTTCCTTCCTTCCTTCCTTCCTTCTTCTTTTTTTTTTTTTTTTGGCAGGAACTTACTCTGTTGCTCAGGCTAGAGTGCAGTGGTGTAATCACAGCTAACTGCAACCTTGACCTCCTGGACTCCAGTGATCCTCCCACCTCAGCCTCTCGAGTACCTGGGACCGCAGGCATGCACCACCATACTCGGCTAATTTTTTAATTGTTTGTAGAGACAAGATTTCGCCATGTTGCCCAGGCTGGTCTCAAACTCCTGGGCTCGAGGGATCTTGGGATCTTCCCATCTCAGCGTCTCAAGTGTTGGGGTTACAGGCTTGAGTCACTGTTTCCAGCCAAAATCTCAATTTTTCTTTCATCAACAGTATAACATTCCTGTAAACTTGTACTACATTTGTATACATCTCCAAACAGTGTGTTGCAATTTTGGGGACAACAGTTTTATTGAGATGTAGTTCACATACTATGTAATTCACCTAAAGTGTACAAATCAATGGTTTTTAGTATATTCACCAAGCTGTGCAACCATCACCACAGTTTTTTGTTTGAGATGGAGCCTCGCTCTGTCTCCCAAGCTGGAGTGCAATGGTGCGATCTCAGCTCACCACAACCTCTGCCTCCCAGGTTCAAGCAATTCTCCTGCCTCAGCCTTCTGAGTAGCTGGGATTGCAGGCGCCCACCACCATGCCCGGCTAATTTTTGTATTTTTAGTAGAGATGGGGTTTCACCGTGTTGGCCAGCTGGTCTCGAACTGCTGACCTCGTGATCCACCCGCCTTGGCCTCCCAAAGTGCTGGGATTACAGGCGTGAGCCACTGCGCCTGGCCAATTTTAGACATTTTCATTACCCCCCAAAGAAACCCCCTGTACAAGACTGTTCATAGCAACATTATTTGTAGTAGCCCAAAGTAGATAAACTAAAATGTGGTATATTCATAAGAATATTCATACTATTCCATCATAAAAAATAATGTATTTGCCCATTCTCACACTCCTATAAAAAACTACCTAAGGCCGGGTGCGGTGGCTCACATCTGTAATCCCAGCACTTTGGGAGGCCGAGGTAGGTGGATCACCTGAGGTCAGGAGTTCGAGACCAGCCTGACTAACATGGTGAAACCCCATCTCTACTAAAAATACAAAAACATTTAGCTGGGCATGGTGGCAGGTGCCTCTAATCCCAGCTACTTGGGAGGCTGAGGGAGGAGAATCGCTTGAACCCAGGAGGCGGAGGTTGCAGTGAGCCAAATAGTGCCACTGAACTCCAGCCTGGGCAACAAGAGTAAAACTCCATCTCAAAAAAAAACCCAGAAAACCAAAAAACAAAAACAAACAAACAGGCCGGGTGCGGTGGCTCAAGCCTGTAATCCCAGCACTTTGGGAGGCTGAGACAGGCGGATCACGAGGGCAGGAGATCGAGACCATCCTGGCTAACCCGGTGAAACCCCATCTCTACTAAAAAAAAATACAAAAAACTAGCCGGGCGAGGTGGCAGACGCCTGTAGTCCCAGCTACCAGGGAGGCGGAGTTTGCAGTGAGCTGAGATTCGGCCACTGCACGCCAGCCTGGGCGACACAGCGAGACTCCATCTCAAAAACAAAACAAAAACAAAAACAAAACAAAAACAAACAAACAAAAAAACTACCTGAGACTGGGTAATTTATAAAGAAAAGAGGTTTAGGCCGGGCGCGGTGGCTCACGCCTGTAATCCCAGCACTTTGGGAGGCCGAGGTAGGTGGATCACGAGTTCAGGAGATCCACACCATCTTGGCTATCATGGTGAAACCCCATCTCTTCTAAAAATACAAAAAAATTAGCTAGGCATGGTGGTGGGTGCCTGTAGTCCCAGCTACTCAGGAGGCTGAGGCAGGAGAATGGCGTGAACCCAGGAGGTAGAGCTTGCAGTGAGCCAAGATCACGCCACTGCGCTCCAGCCTGGGCGAGAGAGCGAGACTCTGTCTCAAAAAAATAAAAGAAAAGAAAAGAGGTTTAGGCCGGGCGTGGTGGCTCACGCCTGATATCACTACACTTTGGGATGCCAAGGCTAGCAGATCACAAGGTCAGGCAATCGAGATCATCCTGTCCAACATGGTGAAACCCTGTCTCTACTAAAAATACAAAAAATTAGCTGGGTGTGGTGGCACGTGCCTGTAGTCCTACCTACTTTGGAGGCTGAGGCAGGAGAATCACTTGAACCCAGGAGGCGGAGGTTGCAGTGAGCTGAGGTGGCACCATTGCACTGCAGCCTGGACAACAGAGCGAGACTTCATCTCAAGAAAGAAAAGCGGGGCAAGGTTTAATTGACTCACAGATCCACAGGACATACATGAGGCATGGCTGGGGAGGCCTCAGGAGACTTACAATTACGGCAGAAAGGCAAAGGGGAAGCAAGTAATATTCACATGGGCAGGAGAGAGAGAACAAAACGGGAGGTGCCACACACTTTTATTTAGTTATTTATTTATTTTAAGACTCACTCTGTTGCCGAGGCTGGAGTACAGTGATGTGATCTCAGCTCACTGCATTCTCTGCCTCCCAGGTTCAAGCGATTCTCCTGCCTCAGCCTCCTGAGTAGCTGGGATTATAGGCATGCGCCACCACACCTGGCTAATTTTTGTATTTTTGGTAGAGAAAAGGTTTTACTATGTTGGCCAGGTTGGTCTTGAACCCCTGACCTCAGGCAATCCACCCGCCTTGGTCTCCCAAATGCTGGGATTACAGGCGTGAGCCATGTGCCTAGCCAGTGCCACACACTTTTAAACAACCAGATCTCATGAGAACTCATTTATTATCACAGAATCAGCAAGGGGGAAATCTGCTCCCGTGATCCAGTCAACTCCTGCCAGGTCCCTCCTAACACTGGAAATTACAATTTGACATGAGATTTGGGAGGGGCCACACAGTCAAACCATAGCAAGGAATGAAGTACTGATATATACTACAACATGGATGAACCTTGGAAAAATTGTGCTAAGAAACCAGACACAAAAGGCCTCATATTGTATGATTCCATTCATGTGAAATGTCCAGCATAGACAAATCCATAGAGACAGAAAGTAGATAGTGGTTGCCAGGGGCTGGGGCGAGAGCAGAATGGGGAGAGGCTATTAATGGGTATGGAGTTTCTTTTAGGGTGATGAAAATGTTTTGGAATTAGATAGTGGTGATGGCTGTACAACATTGTAAATATACTATATACTCACTCAGATACTTTAAAGTGGTTACAATGGTGAGTTTTATGTTATGTGAATTTTATTTGCTTGGCTTGTAGACTCATCACACCAATCTCTGCCTCCATCATTACAAGGCATTCTCCTCTGTGTGTGTCTCTCTGTGTACTCTCTTTTTCTTTCTTTCTTTTTTTTTTTTTTGAGATGGAGTCTCACTCTTGTCACCCAGGCTGGAGTGCAGTGGCACGATCTCGGCTCACTGCCACCTCTGCTTCCCGGGTTGAAGCGATTATGCTGCCTCAGCCTCCTGAATAGCTGGGATTACAGAAGCCTGCCACAACGCCTGGCTAATTTTTTGTATTTTCAGTAGAGACGGGGTTTCACCATGTTGGCCAGGCTGGTCTTGAACTCCTAACCTCAGGTGATCCGCCCACCTTAGCCTCCCAAAGTGCTGGGACTACAGGCATGAGCTACCATGCCCAACCTTTTTATGTTTTTTTATTTTTATTTTTGTTTGAGATGTAGTTTCGCTCTTGTTGCCCAGGCTGGAGTGTAATGGCACCATCTCGGCTCACCGCAACCTCTGTCTCCTGGGTTCAAGCAATTCTCCTGCCTTAGCCTCCCGAGTAGCTGGGATTACAGGCATGTGTCACCATGCCTGGCTAATTCTGAATTTTTAGTAGAGACAGGATTTCACCTTGTTGGTCAGGCTGGTCTCGAACTCCTGACCTCGTGATCCGCCCACCTCGGCCTCCCAAAGTGCTGGGATTACAGGCATGACCCACTACGCCTGGTCTATTTTTTGTATTTTTTATAGAAACAGAGGTTGGCTGTGTTTCCCAGGCTGATCTGGAACTCCTGGGCTCAAGCAATCTGCCTGCCTCACCCTCCCAAAGTGCTGGGATTACAGGTGTGAGCCACTGTGCCCAGCCCCCTCCCCTTCCCTCCCCTCTCCTCCCCTCCTCTTCCTTCCCCTCCCCTCCCCTTCCCTTCTTCCTTCCTTCCTTTCTTTTTCTTTTTCTTTCTTTCTTTTTTTTTTTTTGAGACAGGATCTTGCTATATCACCCAGGCTGGAGTGCAGTGTCACGATCTCAGCTCACTGCAGCTTCTACCTCCTGGACTCAAGTGATCCACCTCAGCCTACCGAGTAGCTGGGACCACAGGCGTGCAGCACCAAGCACAGCTAATTTTGGGGGGTTTTTAGTAGAGACAGGGTTTTTGTTATGTTGCCCAGGCTGGTCTCAAACTCTTGGCCTCAAGCAATCTGCCTGCCTTGGTCGGCCTCCCAAAGTGCTGGAATTACGGGTGTAAGCCACCATGCTTGGCCAATTGAATGCTTTTATATTTTATATAAATATTATAGTGGATGTGGTTCAGCAACTCCCCACCCACAACACTGTGCCTGTGAGGCTCATCCAGGTCAGCATGTGTAGTCTGGTTTGTTTAGTTTTGCTGTTCTGTGCTTCTCTTTGATTCTCAACCCAGTGCATCTGCCTTTCTCTGTCATCACTCACTGAAGCTGCCTAGGTCAAGAGTACCAATGACTCCCATATTAGCAAATCCAAGAACACTTATCTTCCTATTGCCGGCATTTGATATTTCTGATCATTCTTCCTTCTGGAACACTTATTGCTGCTTCCAGGATGCTACGTTCTCAGGATTTCCCTGTCTTCTCTTTCTCAGTCTTCCTTGCTGGCCTCTCCCTCAGCCTGGTCCTTGTATGTGGAGTGCCCCGGCTCTCTCTGGAGCCCTTTTTTCTTCCCTCCATAATCCTGGGCTTAGATTTAATCGTTATATTTGTATTTGGTTATCTACTGCTGCATAACAAACAATTCCAAATTTAGTAGCTTAAAAATGACAACTTTGTTTTATTTTATTTATTTATTTATTTTGAGACAGAGTCTTTCTCTGTCGCCCAGGCTGGAGTGCGGTGGCATGATCTTGGCTCACTGCAACCTCCACCTCCTGGGTTTAAGCGATTCTTGTGCCTCAGCCTCCCAAATAGTTGGGATTACAGGCAAGTGCCACCACGCCCAGCTGATTTTTGTATTTTTAGTAGAGACAGGGTTTCACTATGTTGCCCAGGCTGGTCTTGAACTCCTAACCTCAGGTGATCCGCCTGCCTCGGCGTCCCAAAGTGCTAGAATTACAGGTGTGAGCCACTGCACCCAGCCTAAAAACAACCACCATTTTATAACTTCTCATGATCCTCCGGGCTGATGGGAGTTTAGCTGGAAAATTCTTCTGGTCTCACTAGAGGTCTCTCTTGCTGCAGACAGAAGGCCACTGGAGGGCCGGGCGCGGTGGCTCATATCTGTAATCCCAGCACTTTGGGAGGCCGAGGAGGGCGGATCACCTGAGGTCAGGAGTTTGAGACCAGCCTGGCCAGTGAGGCAAAACCCCATCTCTACTAAACATACAAAAATTAGCCGGGCGTGGTGGCAGGTGGCTGTAATCCCAGCTACTCGGGAGGCTGAGGCAAGAGAATTGCTTGAACCCGGGAGGTGGAGGTTGCAGTGAGCCGAGATCGCGCCACTGCACTCCAGCCTGACAAAGCGAGACTCAGTCTCAAAAAAAAAAAAAAAAAGTCACTGGAGCTAGCTAGGATACCAGCTCACATGTCCTGAGCCCTGGTGGGAACAAAGGGACCACAAGGATGGCTGGGCCTTTCTCTCCACGTCCAGGCCTCTCCCTCCAGGTGGTTTCTGCAGCAGAGTACATGATTTCTCACATGAGAGATGAGTCCCAAAACAAAAAAGTAGAAGCTGTCAAGTCTTTTTAAAATTTAGTCCTCGACCTGGTACAGCCTCACTTCTGCTGCATTCCACTGGTTAAGAGCAGTCACAGGCCAGCCCCACATTCAGTAAATACCAGGACTCCTGGTTCACTGGGAACCATCTTTGAAAATTAGCTACCACGGTTTATGAGTCCCAAATTCCTAGGATTACTCTCCTAAGTTTCAGACCCAAATATCCAGTGGTCTAAGTAATCTCTCTTCTTGGTCATTCCACTCTGCTCTTCAGGCTCCTCCGGCACTCCAGCCCCTCCTCTTGCTCTACAACTGTTTCCAGCTAAGTGTTAACATCACCTCCATGCAGGAGTTCAAGTCAGAAGCTTAGCAATCATATTTGGATCCTCCCATTCTTTGGTCCCGCATTCCTTTTCTTAAATAACTCTAGACTTACTCCTCTCCATCTCTATTGCTGATACTCTAATAGCAATCATGGCTAAGATTGGTGAGTAGTTTCCATGCATGTAAACACTTGGGATGCATTCCATTTGGGCTTATCTGCTTATTTTGCAGATGAGGAACCTGAGGCTGGTAGGGATTGGATAATTTGCCCAAAGTCTCACCCTATTCAAGAGTGGGGAGAACTAAGAGGCCTTAGGCTCTGCAGACAGACAGGCAGCCCTGCTTTTAGAGGCTTTGTGGCAAGCCGGTGTCCAGCTGCCACTCAGTGTAGCCAACTGTCTCTCAGTTGGCCTTTCCCAGCAGTCTCCCAACTGGCGTTCCTGCCTCCAACCTGGCCCCATCTGATCCATCCTCCATGCTGCAGTCAGAGGTATCTTTCTAGACTACCAAGAGGATCCTGGTCTTCTCTGCTTAAGTCTTTCAATGGTTTCCCTTGAGATAAAATCTAACTTTTCCCAATACGTCGTTAAATCCTTCACAAATTGGCCCCTGTCAGCTTGACAGTACAGCGTGGGGCAGTAGTTCTTCATGGCAGCATTTTGGAAATGCGATTGTCCATCTATGACAATGGTAACAATGTGCTATTGGCATTTGATGGTCAGTGCTCAGGGATACTGGAGTGCTGTAATACAAGGGACACCCAACCAAGAATTATCCTTGGTTTCCACAAAACTCTGTTTTTTTTTTTTTTTTTTTCAAGAGTCTTGCTCTGTCACCCAGGCTGGAGTGCAGTGGCACAATCTTAGCTCACTGCAAGCTCTGCCTCCCGGGTTCAAGTGATTCTCCTGCCTCAGCCTGCCGAGTAGCTGGAATTATAGGTGCCCGCCACCACGTCTGGCTAATTTTTGTATTATTTATTTTTGTTTTTTGAGACAGAGTCTGGCTCTGTCACCTAGGCTGGAGTGCAGTGGTGCGATCTTGGCTCACTGCAAGTTCTGCCTCCCGGGTTCACGCCATTCTCCTGCCTCAGCCTCCCGAGTAGCTGGGACTACAGGCGCCTGCCACCATGCCCGGTTAATTTTACTGTATTTTTAGTAGAGACGGGGTTTCACCATGTTAGCCAGTATGGTCTTGATCTCCTGACCTTGTGATCCGCATGCCTCGGCCTCCCAAAGTGCTGAGATTACAGACGTGCCTAGCCCTGTATCTTTTTAATGTATATATTTTTTGAGACGGAGTGTCACTCTTTTGTCCAGGCTGGAGTGCAGTGGCACAGTCTTGGCTCACTGCAACCTCTGCCTCCCGGTTTCAAACCATTCTTCTGCCCCAACCTCTGGAGTACCTGGAATTATAGGCACCTGCCATCATGCCCAGCTAATTTTCATATTTTTATTAGAGACGGGGTTTTACCACATTGGCCAGGCTGGTCTGGAACTCCTGGTCATAAGTGATCCACCCACCTCAGCCTCCCAAAGTGCTGGAGTTACAGGCGTGAGTGGGCCCCCTCTTTATGGAGGGGGAATCTCCCCTCTTAAATTCCTCTGAAGACTGGGTGTGGTGGGTCATGCCTGTAATCCCAGCACTTTGGGAGGCCGAGGCGGGCGGATCATGAGGTCAAGAGATAGAGACCATCCTGGTCAACATGGTGAAACCCCGTCTCTACTAAAAATACGAAAAATTAGCTGGGCGTGGTGGCGTGTGCCTATAGTCCCAACAGCTTGGGAGGCTGAGGCAGGAGAATCGCTTGAACCCCAGGAGGAGGAGGTTGCAGTGAGCCGAGACTGCACCACTGTACTCCAGTCCGGCAACAGAGTGAGACTCCATCTCAAAATCAAATAAAATAAAAAATAAATTAAAAATTCCCCTCTGAAGAGGTTTTGGGGTGTTTCCCTTCCCATGAGACAATGCCAGAAGTTCAGGTTCACTAGGTTAGTGAAGTGCCCTCGGAGTAAGAGCTTGTTTCAGTGTTCCACTGACCTCTGTCTGCATCCCCTGCCTTAACTTATTTTATTTTGCCCTGAAAATTCCTTACTTTTTCAGCAGCTCATCAAAGCATTTAAAATTTTTTAAAAATGAGGCTGGATATGGTGGTTCATGCCTGTCATCCCAACACTTTGGGAGGCCGAGGCAGGCAGATCACCTGAGGTCGGGAGTTGGAGACCAGCCTGACCAACATGGAAAAACATCTCTACTAAAAAACACGAAATTAGCTGGGCATGGTGGCATATGCCTGTAATCCCAGCTACTTGGGAGGCTGAGGCAGAATTGCTTGACCCCGGGAGGTGGAGGTTGTGGTGAGCCAAGGTGACGCCATTGCACTCCTGCCTGGGCGACACAACCAGACTCCATTTCAAAAAGAAAAAAAGAAAAAAAATTAGGCCGTGGGCGGTGGTTCATGCTTGTAATCCTAGCACTTTGGGAGGCCGAGGCGGGCAGATCACGAGGTCAGGAGATCGAGACCATCCTGGCTAACACGGTGAAACCCCGTCTCTACTAAAAATACGAAAAATTAGCTGGGCGTGGTGGCGTGTGCCTATAGTCCCAACAGCTTGGGAGGCTGAGGCAGGAGAATCGCTTGAACCCCAGGAGGAGGAGGTTGCAGTGAGCCGAGACTGCACCACTGTACTCCAGTCCGGCAACAGAGTGAGACTCCATCTCAAAATCAAATAAAATAAAAAATAAATTAAAAATTCCCCTCTGAAGAGGTTTTGGGGTGTTTCCCTTTCCCATGAGACAATGCCAGAAGTTCAGGTTCACTAGGTTAGTGAAGTGCCCTCGGAGTAAGAGCTTGTTTCAGTGTTCCACTGACCTCTGTCTGCATCCCCTGCCTAACTTATTTTATTTTGCCCTGAAAATTCCTTACTTTTTCAGCAGCTCATCAAAGCATTTAAAATTTTTTAAAAATGAGGCTGGATATGGTGTTCATGCCTGTCATCCCAACACTTTGGGAGGCCGAGGCAGGCAGATCACCTGAGGTCGGGAGTTGGAGACCAGCCTGACCAACATGGAAAAACATCTCTACTAAAAAACACGAAATTAGCTGGGCATGGTGGCATATGCCTGTAATCCCAGCTACTTGGGAGGCTGAGGCAGAATTGCTTGACCCCGGGAGGTGGAGGTTGTGGTGAGCCAAGGTGACGCCATTGCACTCCTGCCTGGGCGACACAACCAGACTCCATTTCAAAAAGAAAAAAAGAAAAAAAATTAGGCCGTGGGCGGTGGTTCATGCTTGTAATCCTAGCACTTTGGGAGGCCGAGGCGGGCAGATCACGAGGTCAGGAGATCGAGACCATCCTGGCTAACACGGTGAAACCCCGTCTCTACTAAAAATACAAAAAATTAGCTGGGCGTGGTGGCGCATGCCTGTAGTCCCAGCCACTCGGGAGGCTGAGGCAAGAGAATCGCTTGAACCCAGGAGGCGGAGGTTGCAGTGAGCCGAGATTCTGCCACCACACTCTAGCCTGGGTGAGAGAACGAGACTCCGTCTAAAAAAAAATAAAAAATAAAATAATAATAATTTTTATCTGGGATTTTTAGTTGTTTTTTGAGGAGACAGAGTCTTCCAGGTACTTGGCCTGGCAAAGGAAGGCATAAACATGAAATACCTTTGCATGTATTTAGTATGACTTTTTTCCAAGAATGTAACTACTATGTAAATTGTTTTGTATTGTTCAGAACTTTATCAAAAGTTGTTTACTATTTTGGAAAATAGTAACACTAATGGTGATGCTGTTCTATACAACACCCTTAGGTAAGTCTGCATTTATCTCTACCACATTCTTAGTGATTCTAGGTATGGGTGCAAGTATCTGACTACTTTATCTTCCAGTGTAATGGTGCCTGGGTGTTTGCATATTGAATCGCCATCCTTCTATTTGTCTTTTTTTTTTTTCTTTTGAGACGGAGTTTCAATCTTGTTGCCCAGGCTGGAGTGCAATGGCACACTCACACATTCTCAGCTCACTGCAACCTCTGCTTCCCGGGTTCAAGCGTTTCTCCTGCCTCTGCCTCCCGAGTAGCTGGGAATAAAGGTGCCTGCCACCACGCCTGGCTAATTCTTTGTATTTTTAGTAGAAATGAGATTTCACCATGTTGGCCAGGCTGGTCTCAAACTCCTAACCTCAGGTAATCCACCTGCCTCTGCCTCCCAAAGTGCCGGGATTACAAATGTCAGCCACCGTGCCCGGCCTAGTTGTCTTTTTTATAATCAAGACATCATATTGATTTGTTTTTTAAAATCATGTGTCCAGGCAGGTTATATTATGTTAATTTCACTCTGGGATATTAGTGTTGCAAAATATTTGTTATAAGAAAGGAACATTGGGCCGGGCGCGGTGGCTCAAGCCTGTAATCCCAGCACTTTGGGAGGCCGAGACGGGCGGATCACGAGGTCAGGAGATCGAGACCATCCTGGCTAACACGGTGAAACCCCGTCTCTACTAAAAATACAAAAACTAGCCGGGCGAGGTGGCAGGCGCCTGTAGTCCCAGCTACTTGGGAGGCTGAGGCAGGAGAATGGCGTAAACCCGGGAGGCGGAGCTTGCAGTGAGCTGAGATCCGGCCACTGCACTCCAGTCCGGGCGACAAAGCGAGACTCCGCCTCAAAAAAAAAAAAAAAAAAAAAAAAGAAAGGAACATTGAGGCTGGGTTTGGTGGCTTGCACATGTAATCCCAGCACTCTGGGAGGTTAAGGCAGGAGGATCACTTGAACCTAGGCATTCCAGACCAGCCTGGGTAACACAGTGAGACCTCGTCTCTACTAAAAACAAACAAAAAAATTTAGCATGGTGGTGTGGGCCTGTAGTCACAGCTGTTTGGGAAGCTGTGGCAAGAGGATTGCTTGAACCTAGGAGCTCCAGGTTGCAGCTACCTACGATCGTGCCACTGTATTCCGGCCTAGGTGACAGAGCAAGACCGTCTCAGAAAAAAAAAAGAAAGTGACATTGGATCTGTTAGGGTGCAGTCACTGGCAAGGACATTAAGAACACAGACTCAGCCAGGCATGGTGACTTATGCCTGTAATCCCAGCCCTTTGGGGAGGCTGAGGCAGGCGGATCACGAGATCAGGAGTTCGATACCAGCCTGGCTAACAGTGAAACCGTTTCTAAAAAAATGTAAAAATTAGCCAAGTGTGGTGGCGCACGCCTGTAGTCCCAGCTACTCGGGAGGCTGAGGCAAGAGAATTGCTTGAACCCAGGAGGTGGAGGTTGCAGTGAGCCGAGGTCGTGCCATTGCACTCAAGCCTTGGTGACAGAGTGAGATTCCATCTCAAAAAATAAAAAAGAAAAAAAGAACACAGGCTCAGCTCAGCGGGGTACAGTGGCTCACACCTGTAATCCCAGCACTTTGGGAGTCCGAGGCGGGTGGATCACAAGGTCAGGAGTTCCAGACCAGCCTGGCCAAAATAGTGAAACCCCATCTTTAGTAAAAAATACAAAAATTAGCCAGGTGTGGTGGAGCACCCCTGTAATTCCAGGTACTCAGGAGGCTGGGGCAGGAGAATTGCTTGAACCCAGGAGGCGGAGCTTGCAGTGAACTGAGATCATGCCACTGCTCTCTAGCCTGGGGCGACAGAGCAAGATGTGTCTCATTAAAAAAAAAAAAAAAAAAAGGGCTGGGCGCAGTGGGACATGCCTCTAAAATTCCAGCACTTTGGGAGACCGAGGCTGGCGGATCACCCGAGTCGGGAGTTCAAGACCAGCCTGACCAACATGGAGAAACCCTGTCTCTACTACAAATACAAAATTAGCTGGGCATGGTGGCACATGCCTGTAATCCCAGCTACTTGGGAGGCTGAGGCAGGAGAATAGTTTGAACCCAGGAGGCAGAGGTTGTGGTGAGCCGAGATTGTGCCATTGCACTTCAGCCTGGGCAACAGAGCAAGACTCTGTCTCAAACAAACAAACAAATAAACAAAAAACACAGACCCTGGAGATACTTTTACTTTTGCTACTTACAGGTATGTGACTTTGAGCAAGATGGTTAACCTTGCTGTGTCTGTTTCTTCATCTGTAAAATGGGCTTCAAAATACCTGCCTCAGAAAGTTACTGTGAGGATTAAATGAGTTATGTGAGGTTTGGACAGTGCCTGGCACATGGTAAGTGTTACTAAATGTCAAACCTACGATGACTTCTGTAACCTAATTTCTTGCCTCCCTCAGAAGTTCTAACTCTAACCTTATCAACATGCTTTATGGGCCAGGTGAGGTAGCACACGCCTGTAATTCCAGCACTTTGGGAGGCCCAAGTAGGAGGATCACTTGAGGCCAGGAGTTCCAGACCACCTGGGCGACAAAGGGAGATGCTGTGTCTTTGAAAAGAAAACAATTGGCCAGGTGCAGTGGCTCACACCTGTAATTCCAGCACTTTGGGAGACCGAGGCGGGTGGATCATGAGGTCAGGAGATCAAGACCATCCTGGCTAACATGGTGAAACCCCATCTCTACTAAAAATACAAAAAATTAGCCAGGTATGGTGGTGGGCGTTTCTAGGCCCAGTTACTCAGGAGGCTGAGGCAGGAGAATGGCATGAACCTGGAAGGCAGAGTTTGCAGTGAGCTGATATTGCGCCACTGCACTCCAGCCTGGGTGACAGAGCAAGACTCCATCTCAAAAAAAAAAAAAAAGAAAAAAAAAATTAAAAATTAGCTGCGCGTGGCCACCAGTGCCTGCAGTCCTAAATAGGAGGCGGAGGCAGAAGGATCACTTAAGCCCAGAAGTTCAAGACTACAGGCCGGGCGCGGTGGCTCATGCCTATAATCCCAGCACTTTGGGAGGCCAAGGTGGGTGGATCATTTGAGATGAGGAGTTTGAGACCAGCCTGGCCAAGTTGGTGAAACCCCATCTCTATTAAGAATACAAAAATTAGGGCTCGGCGCAGTGGCTCACGCCTGTAATCCCAGCACTTTGGAAGGCCGAGGCAGGTGGATCACCTGAGGTCTGGAGTTTGAGACCAACCTGGCCAACGTGGTGAAACCTCATCTCTACTAAAAATACAAAAAATTAGCTGGGCGTGTTCGCGAGCACCTGTAATCCCAGCCACTCAGGAGGCTGAGGCAGGAGGATTGCTTGAACCTGGGAGGTGAGCTGAGATTGCGCCATTGCACTCCAGCCTGAGCAACAAGAGTGAAACTCTGTCTCAAAACAACAACAACAACAACAACGAAAACCAAAAATTAGACAGGTGTGGTGGTGGGTGCCTGTAGTCCCAGCTACTCGGGAGGCTGAGGCAGGAGAATGGCGTGAACCCAGGAGATGGAGGTTGCAATGAGCTGAGATCACACCACTGCACTCCAGCCTGAGCAATGGAATGAGACTCATTCTCAAAAAAAAGAAAAAAGAAAAAGACTGCAGTGAGCCATTACTGTGCCACTGCACCGCAGCCTGTGTCTAAAATACCCTCTCTTAAAAAAAAAAAAAAAAGTGTGTTATTGGAATGTGCCATGATTATTCTTGCTTTGCACAACCTTTCCCTACAATGTTTTTCCCTCACTTCTTCCCTGGTCAATTCCTACCTGTCCCTCAAGTCTCACTTAGAATTTGGGTATGGCCTCACTTAGTTACTTTTTGTTTTCTTCCTTGAGACAGGGTTTTACTCTATTGCTCAGCCTGGACTGTAGTGGCACAATCATGGCTCAGCCCAGCCTTGATCTCCTGGGCTTAAGTGATCCTGCCACAGCAGCCTCCAAGTAACTGGAACTACAGGCTCACGCCACTGGGCCCAGCTAATTTTTTTTTTTTTTTTTTTTTTTTTTTTTTTTTTTAAGACAGAGTCTCACTCTTGTTGCCCACGCTGGAGTACAATGGCGTGATCTTGGCTCACCACAACCTCCACCTCCTGGGTTCAAGTGATTCTCCTGCCTCAGCCTCCCAAGTAGCTAAGATTACAGGCATGCGCCAACACACCTGGCTAATTTTGTATTTTTAGTAGAGACGGGGTTTCATCATGTTGGTCAGGCTAGTCTCGAACTCCCGACCTCACGTGATCCGCCCGCCTTGGCCTCCCAAAGTCCTGGGATTACAGGCATGAGCCACCACGCCCGGCCATATCTGGGTAATTTTTGTAGTAATAAGGTTTCACCGTGTTTCCCAGGCTGGTCTTGAACTTCTGGGCTCAAGTGATCCACCCCCAGTCAGCCTCCCAAAGTGCTGGGATTACAGGCATGAGCCACTGCACTTGGGCCACTTAGTTACTTTTTTCCTGAAGCCTATATCACTATCTCCCCAAGTCTGGGTGAGATGTCCCTATATTTATCCCAGTGGCTGCCCTTGTCATACAGTGTAAGTGTTATAGAGCATGGGAGTTTACATTAGCTACAGTGGACAGTGAATGCCCTCTGAGGAAGAAGCATTTGCAGTAAGGCTTGAAAAATGAGGAAGTGGCAGAGGATAGCTAGTACAAAGTCCCTGAAGGTGGGAACTGCTGAATGGGGTACATTGCAGTGAGTGAGGAGGGGACAGGCAGGGGACGAGGTTGAAGAGCTGGGAGGCTCTGGTGTTTAGATGCATCATCTCCCTGGCTCCATCGCCCCACCTATAGCCATGCAGGATGTAGACAGCTGAAAATCTTTACCTTGTGTCCCTGATCCCTATGCCTGCAATGTGTTCCCTGCCTTCTCTGATTAATAATAAAATTCCATTCATCCTTCAAGGCCCAGGTCCAAACCATTTACGAAACCTTCTTCCATTCTTTAGCAGGAATTAATTGCTCCCTTGTCTGAAGTCCCACAGCACTAATCACATGCTGACTTGTATCTCAGCTAGCTGTTTATGCCAGTCTGCCCACCAACGTAGAGAGTTCCCTGAAGGCAAAGGCTCTTAGTCACCTCTGTAGCCATCTCCTGGTGTTTAGCAGGTACTCAATGTGACATTTACTTGACTAGTGGGTGGTGCCTAGTACTACTCATGGCAGAATAGAAGGAAAACAAAAATAGTAACAATTTATGCTCTATTACGTTTCCCCATTCATTACCTGATTTCAGCCTTCCAACAACTCTATGAGACAGATGGGACAGGCACTATTAGACCCATTTTACAGATAGGGTAGCTGAGGCCCAGTGGCACACAGCTTGTAAGTAATGGGGACTAAGTCTCAAACTTGTCCCCTTACTTCGGATTCTGTGCTAGGAATGGAATTAAACCAAAGAGTATTTTGAAGCTATAATGGAAAGCGCTTTTCTGGGTGGACTAGGGAGAGATCCTTAGTCAGCTGTCAGGGGTTAACAGCAGCTCCATCAAGGAGGGCACAGGATTTCTCTCTCTGGCCCAAGCAGCTGGAGGAGTCCACAGCACCATCCTACGGCCCTGGAAGCTGGAGGAAACCCCAGCCCGAGAAAGAAGAGACTGGTGTTCGGGTCAGGTGGGTAAGATGACGTAAATGATAACTTGTGAGCAGAGGCCTGCCTCTGTTGCTATGACAACCGGAGCTTCACTACTTGGCCTTTGCAAGGTTGGCTGAGGCGGGTTCTTCGTTAATTCGAGATTAAGGAAGGATATTTAGCGGGGAGAGTGTGTGTGTGTGCGGCGGATTAAAGACGAAAGGAGTATATTCAACAATGACTGTTTAGCTCAGTGTTCTCCACCATGGCAACACGTTACAATCACCTGCCACAATTTCCTGATGCCTAGGCTGCACCCCAGAATTAAATTAGAATTTCCAGGAGTGGGAACCAAGCATCATAGTTATTTAAATCTGGCAGGTGATTCCAATTGCAGCTAAAGTTGCAAACCCAGGTTTTAACTCGTAACCGGCATTCTTGTGACCTTCCCAAGATGGCGGGCACTCAACAGCTTCTGCCTTTACGTGGGCCGGCAGGGGGCGGGCTTCCCAGGGGCGCATGCGTCCCGCGTCTCTTCGCTCCCTGCTCCCTCCTCCTTTTTCCCCCGCCTCCATTTTGTTCGCGGACGCTGGGGACGGTGGGAGCAGATCCATTTCCGGGTTGGCAAAAGGGGCGGCGGCGGCGGCGAGAAAGAGAGCTTGCCGGGGGCGAGCAGGACAGGACGAAGCCGGAGCGTAGGCGGCGGAGGATTCGCTCCCAGAGCGGCTGTGGCCAGGTCGGAAAGAGGCCGGGGCGGCTGGGTCAGTCGCTGAAATGACCTGCGGACCTGAGTGGGAGGAAAGCCGGGGGGAGGGGGACTCGGGGCGGGGCTTGAGAAGAGAGGGGCATTAGAGGAGGGGTCGGAGGAGAGAGGGGTCTTGGGGGCGGGGCCTGAGGGGCGGGGGGCCTGGGGACTGAATCGGAAGAACCTGGAGGAGAGAGGGCGTGGGGAATCTGGGGAGGAGTGGTCGGGTATTGGTATGGGGCGAGCGCGGACTGGGAAAATGGGGAGGAAGGTTTTTGAGAGACAGGTAATAAGGGCTCCTGAAGGATTGGGTGAGATAAGGCGGCAGCTCAAGGTGAGGAACGAGGTAATCGTGCGCAAAGAGGGAGACGGGAACGGAGGACCTGTTGGGAACAGCTGATTAGCAGGATGCTGTGAGTGAGGAGTCCAGTGTGACATTTTGGGGATTGAGTTAAGTGAAAGCTAGCGTTTGGGAAGATGACTCGGGAAACTGCTTACACTAGAGGGAATCTTGAGAGCGTTCGTTGAAAAGGAATCAATCGAATTAAAGGTTGTATTGAGAATGTTGAGAAGCGCATTGGAACGTCTGGAGTTGAGGGTTCATGTTGAAGTGGTGTGAAGTGAGGGAAGATGGAATTTTTTTTTTTTTTTTAAAGGTGGGGTCTGGCTATGTTGCTCACACTGGTCGTCTTGAACTACTGGGCTCAAGCGATCTTCCCACCTTGGCCTCCCAGAGTGCTGGCATTACAGGTGTGAGCCACTGCGCCCGGCCAAGATGGAAATCTTAAAGTGTTCAGCATGAGTGTGTATGGTCTAGTTTTTGATCAGGAAGGAAAGTTCTTAAAGATAACATTGGGGCAAGGAACTGGTATGTGATGGAATGTTTTTTTTTTTTTTTTCTTTAAGAGACGTGATCTCACTTTGTCGGCCAGGCTGGAGTGCAGTGGCATGATCATGGCTTCTTGAAGCCTTGACCTCCCGGGCTCAAAGTGATCCTCCCACCTCAGCCTCTCCAATAGCTGGGACCACAGGTGTAGCCACTACTCCTGCCTAATATATGTGTGTGTGTGTGTGTGTGTGTGTGTGTGTGTGTGTGTTTTATTGTTGTTGTTGGAGATAGAGTCTTGCTCTGTTGTCCAGACTGGTCTGGAATTCCTGGGCTCAAGTGATCCTCCTGCCTTGGCGTCCCAAAGTGCTGGGATTACAGGTGTGAGCCACTGTGCCGGCCCAGAATTCGTTGTTTTTTTTTTTTTTTTTGTTGTTGTTGTTGTTGTTTTGAGACAGAGTCTTGCTCAGTTGCCCAGGCTGGAGTGCAGTGGTGCGATCTCAGCTCACTGCAAGCTCTGCCTCCCGGGTTCATGCCCATTCTTCTACCTCAGCCTCCCGAGTAGCTGGGACTACAGGCGCCTACCACCACACCTGGCTAATTTTTTTTTTGTATTTTTGGTAGGGACGGGGTTTCACCGTGTTAGCCAGGCTGGTCTCTATCTCCTGACCTCGTGATCCGCCCACCTCGGCCTCCCAAAGTGCTGGGATTACAGGCATGAGCCACCACGCTCAGCCAGAATTCATGTTTTTTTTTTTTTTTTTTTTTGAGACGGAGTCTCGCTCTGTCGCCCAGGGTGGAGTGCAGTGGCCGGATCTCAGCTCACTGCAAGCTCCGCCTCCCGGGTTTACGCCATTCTCCTGCCTCAGCCTCCCGAGTAGCTGGGACTACAGGCGCCCGCCACCTCGCCCGGCTAGTTTTTTGTATTTTTTAGTAGAGACGGGGTTTCACCGGGTTAGCCAGGATGGTCTTGATCTCCTGACCTCGTGATCCGCCCGTCTCGGCCTCCCAAAGTGCTGGGATTACAGGCTTGAGCCACCGCGCCCGGCCCAGAATTCATGTTTTTTAAAGGACTTGAATAATCTGTTACTGCTTTGGGCTCTGCCAGAGTCCCCGTCCTTTTTCATGCTGTTATTTTTGCCTTACGGTTTTGGTTTTGACTGTCTTACTGAATGTTTTTGGCTATTCTGTTCTCCTTTTACAAATCAGAAGAGAACTTGAGGGAGTAAGGACAGTTTTAGCCTACCTATGGATTTAGTAAGTAACTTCAAGGCAAATTATTAAACTCTCGTTTTTTTCCCCTTTGAAATATAGGTCTCATCTGTCCCTGCCTCTAAAAGTTTGTGTTAACACATGGGATCTTTAAAGTGGTTGCATGGAAGTGATGTCTGAAAACGAGACTGCGATATTGACATTTAGAAGACACACAATGGTGCACCTGTCTGTAATCCCAGCTGCTTGGGAGGCTGAGGCAGGAGGATTGCTTGAGCCTAAGAGTTCAAGACCACTCTGGGCAACATAGCAAGACCCCGTCTCTCTCTCTCTCTGTTTTTATTTATTATTTATTTATTTATTTATTTTTTGAGGTGGAGTCTCGCTCTGTCGCCCGGACTGGAGTGCAGTGGCCGGATCTCAGCTCACTGCAAGCTCCGCCTCCCGGGTTCACGCCATTCTCCTGCCTCAGCCTCCGAGTAGCTGGGACTACAGGCGCCTACCACCACACCTGGCTAATTTTTTTTTTGTATTTTGGTAGGGACGGGGTTTCACCGTGTTAGCCAGGCTGGTCTCTATCTCCTGACCTCGTGATCCGCCCACCTCGGCCTCCCAAAGTGCTGGATTACAGGCATGAGCCACCACGCTCAGCCAGAATTCATGTTTTTTTTTTTTTTTTTTTTTTTTGAGACGGAGTCTCGCTCTGTCGCCCAGGGTGGAGTGCAGTGGCCGGATCTCAGCTCACTGCAAGCTCCGCCTCCCGGTTTACGCCATCTCCTGCCTCAGCCTCCCGAGTAGCTGGGACTACAGGCGCCCGCCACCTCGCCCGGCTAGTTTTTGTATTTTTTAGTAGAGACGGGGTTTCACCGGGTTAGCCAGGATGGTCTTGATCTCCTGACCTCGTGATCCGCCGTCTCGGCCTCCCAAAGTGCTGGGATTACAGGCTTGAGCCACCGCGCCCGGCCCAGAATTCATGTTTTTTAAAGGACTTGAATAATCTGTTACTGCTTTGGGCTCTGCCAGAGTCCCCGTCCTTTTTCATGCTGTTATTTTTGCCTTACGGTTTTGGTTTTTGACTGTCTTACTGAATGTTTTTGGCTATTCTGTTCTCCTTTTACAAATCAGAAGAGAACTTGAGGGAGTAAGGACAGTTTTAGCCTACCTATGGATTTAGTAAGTAACTTCAAGGCAAATTATTAAACTCTCGTTTTTTCCCCTTTGAAATATAGGTCTCATCTGTCCCTGCCTCTAAAAGTTTGTGTTAACACATGGGATCTTTAAAGTGGTTGCATGGAAGTGATGTCTGAAAACGAGACTGCGATATTGACATTTAGAAGACACACAATGGTGCACCTGTCTGTAATCCCAGCTGCTTGGGAGGCTGAGGCAGGAGGATTGCTTGAGCCTAAGAGTTCAAGACCACTCTGGGCAACATAGCAAGACCCCGTCTCTCTCTCTCTCTGTTTTTTATTTATTTATTTATTTATTTATTTATTTTTTTGAGGTGGAGTCTCGCTCTGTCGCCCGGACTGGAGTGCAGTGGCCGGATCTCAGCTCACTGCAAGCTCCGCCTCCCGGGTTCACGCCATTCTCCTGCCTCAGCCTCCCGAGTAGCTGGGACTACAGGCGCCCGCCACCTCGCCCGGCTAGTTTTTGTATTTTTTTTAGTAGAGACAGGGTTTCACCGTGTTAGCCAGGATGGTCTCGATCTCCTGACCTCGTGATCCGCCTGTCTCGGCCTCCCAAAGTGCTGGGATTACAGGCTTGAGCCACCGTGCCCGGCCTGTTTTTTTTTTTTTTTTTTTTTTTTTTTGAGGCGGAGTCTCGCTCTGTCGCCCGGACTGGAGTGCAGTGGCGGATCTCAGCTCACTGCAAGCTCCGCCTCCCGGGTTCACGCCATTCTCCTGCCTCAGCCTCCCGAGTAGCTGGGACTACAGGCGCCCGCCACTTCGCCTGGCTAGTTTTTGTATTTTTAGTAGAGATGGGGTTTCACCGTGTTAGCCAGTATGGTCTCGATCTCCTGACCTCGTGATCCGCCCGTCTCGGCCTCCCAAAGTGCTGGGATTACAGGCTTGAGCCACCGCGCCCGGCCTTTTTTTTTTTAAGATAGAGTCTCGCTCTCTTGCCCAGGCTGGAGCGCAGTGGCGTGATTTCAGCTCACTGCAACCTCCGCCTCCCAGGTTCAAGCGATTATTCTGCCTCAACCACTTGAGTAGCTGGGATTACAGGCATGTGCCACCACGCCCAGCTAATTTTTATATTTTTAGTAGAGACAGGGTTTCACCATATTGGCCAGGCTGGTCTCGAACTCCGGACTTTATGATCCGCCCACCTCGGCCTCCCAAAGTACTGGGATAACAGGCATGAGCCGCTGTACCTGGCCAACCTGTCTCTTAAAGAAAAACAAGACTGGGCATGCTGGCTCACGCCGATAATCCCAGCACTTTGGGTGGCCGAGGCGGTGGATCACCTGAGGTTAGGAGTTCGAGACCAGCCTGACCAACATGGTGAAACCCGGTCTCTACTAAAATACAAAAATTAGCTGAGCATGGTTGCGGGCCCCTGTAATCTCAGCTACTTGGGAGGCTGAGGCAGGGAATTGCTTGAACCTGGGGAGGTGGAGTCTGCAGTGAGCTGAGATCGCGCCACCGCACTCCAGCCTGGGCAACAAGAACAAAACTCCACCTCAACAACAACAACAAAGACAAAAAAAGGAAACACGACTTTCTTCCTCTCAGCCTTGCTGCTGCTGGTGTGTGTGTGTGTGTGTGTGTCTGTGTGTCTGCATGCCAGCCAGGGAAGAACTGGTTTTGATTTGATGCATGTTCAGTTTTTTTTTTTTTTTTGAGACAGAGTTTCACTCCTGTTGCCCAGGCTGGAGTGGAATGGCACAATCTTGGCTCACTGCAACTTCCGCCTCCCGGATTCAAGCGATTCCCCTGCCTCAGTCCCCCAAGTAACTGGGACTATAGCCATGCACCCCCATGCCTGGCTAATGTTTTGTATTTTAGTAGAGATGGGGTTTTACTACCTTGGTCAGGCTGGTGTTGAACTCCTGACTTCAGGTGATCCACCCGCCTCGGCCTCCCAAAGCGTTGAGATTACAGGCGTGAGCCACCACACCTGGCTGCGTGTTCAGTTTTTAAATTCTTACTAGTGTCAACTTTTAAAAGTAAAAATTTCATATTGTGTTACATTGTATTGGTTGCCATCAAGATGAAGATAGGGAAGTTAAGAGTTGGGGAAGGTGGAGATGAATGAAGTCAATTGATGGAGACTAGTAGAATGCACTGTTTTTATTTATTTATTTTGAGACAGAGTCTCGCTATGTTGCCCAGGCTGGAGTGCAGTGGCGCAATCTTGGCTCACTGCAGCCTTCGTCTCCTGGGTTCAAGCAATTCTCCTGGGTCAGCCTCCCAAGTAGGTGGAATTACAGGCATGCGCCACTGGGCCCGGCTAATTTTTGTATTTTTAGTAGAGACGGGGTTTTGCCACGTTGGCCAGGCTGGTCATTTACTAATTCCACCTTACACTTGATACTAGAGTAGTGTTTACCCTAGCTGGTACTGATAAGTTATGTGATAGCAGCACCAAGGTGAAATGCAGGGGAGGTGTGAACATTGGAGTTTTCAGATTTTACTGATGGCTTTTATGAAGGGAAGAGACTCTAGACTCACTAGGTGTTTTTAGGAAAAAAAAAAAAAGGGCAAGAGACAGAAGTCTTGTTCTGTTGAAGAGAAAATTATTAAATGTTCTTTTCTTTACTTGGGCTCTCTGATTGGGAGAGTGACCTGGTATGCTTTAGTCTGTTTTCTTGCTCTGAAATAACAGCAGAATTCATGGCTCTTGGTTTAGGCTCTTCAGCAAACGTGGTCTTTTTACAACCCCAGGAAGAGCTGCAGGCTACAAAATATATGCACTTATTTGGGAGTAAAAACCTGCTTAATATTATGCTATTTCAACCTACAGTGTACCTTTTTGGTTTGTTTTTTTTTTTTTTGAGACAGAGTTTCACTCGTGTTGCCCAGGCTGTAGTGCAGTGGCACAATCTCGACTCACCGCAACCTCCGCCTCCTGGGTTCAAGCAGTCCTCCTGCCTCAGCCTCCCGAGTAACTGGGATTACAGGCATGTGCCACCACGTCCGGCTAATTTTGTATTTTTAGTAGAGACAGGGTTTCACTGTGTTGGCCAGGATGGTCTCGAACTCCCAACCTCAGATGATCCGCCCGCCTCGGCCTCCCAAAGTGTTGGGATTACAGGTGTGAGCCACCGCACCCGGCCCTGGTTTGTTTTTTAAGGGGATTTTGAGGTAACTTATGGAGGCTTAGTGCTCCTGGGCAGACTTTTGGTGCAGCCTGCTTCTTTTTTTTTTTTTTTTTTTGAGATGGAATCTCGCTTTGTCCCCTAGGCTGGAGTGCAGTGGCGTTATCTCGGCTTGCTGCAAGCTCCGCCTCCCGGGTTCACGCCATTTTCCTGCCTCAGCCTCCCGAGTAGCTGGGACTACAGGCGCCTGCCACCATGCCCGACTGATTTTTTTTTTTTTTTATTAGAGACAGGATTTCACCGTGTTAGCCAGGATAGTCTCGATCTCCTGACCTTGGGATCCGCTGGCCTCGGCCTCACAAAGTGCTGGGATTACAAGCATGAGCCACCGCTCCCAGCCCAGCCTGCTTCTGTAATGTAATGAGTTCCCATTTTTCCTATCCTGTCACAGTTTTCCATTGCTCTGCTTGAGCCAGTCCTATGTGGAAAATGGCAAATTACATATTTTTTCTCCCCTTTTAGTCTCTGGTGGACATCTTGTCTGTGTCACAGTTTGATACTGCCAAATTGAAAGGATTCTTCACTGCTTCAAATGGGGAGGGTGACAGAAGCTGAGCTGTTTCCTGGGTCAGAGAATGGACTCTGTCAAAGCAAAGAATAGTTGTAGAGACACAAACTGGGCCCTTGAAGCTATGACTAACATTTTGGCAACATGCATCCCTTTGCCAAATAACTTATTTTCTTCTTGAGTGTGATTGTTGATCTCCTTCTCAAAGTAGGCTCTTGTTGCTACTGTTCTTCACACAACTCCCAAGCAAAAGTTGGCATAGTTCCGGTTGACTGACTGTGTCTTGAGGGATATGCCCTGGATTAGAGTGGATGGGGCGTTCCATGTTAAAATGAGGCTCATTGGCAGATCCTGAGAGCTGCTCTGCAAAGAAATAGAGGCAGTACTCTTTACTGAATGTTCTTGCAGTCCTTTATCTTTCTTCTAAATTCAAGCCTGTTTCTTATTCATCTAGTGATTAAATGCGGAATCATTGCCTTTGCCTAGCTTCGTGGGCATGGTGAAAGAGAAGACAGTATTTCCAACTATTTTTTTTCTTGTCTCATTTTCAAGCCATTGAGCCTGAGGAACTACAGGCTAAATTTATGAGCATTTCTTCATATTATCTATGGAGGGCTACTAAAAAAAGTGCTGAATAGACCTTTATGGGGAACAACAATGTTAATAGGAAAAGAAGGTGATGTGTTTGCTAATGTGCTATGTCAGTCTTAACTCTCTTAAAATGTTGGCTTAGTTTGGCTTAAGAGCCTGCGGAAGTATGTAAGTTATCAAATAGGAGAGCCAGAAATTGGTTTCTTCTTGCCATTTAGGCTTGGCAAAGTTAGAGCAATTCGGAATGGCTGTCCAATAATGTGTTCTATTTAGTAAATACTCTCTTGTTTTTTAGGGAATAGTTAGCTAAAGGTAGGGTTATCTCCAATATGTTTTGGGATGGATTGTGAAGATCATTCCGTTTTTATTTTGAGACAGGATCTCTCTCTGTTACCCAGGCTGGAGTGCAGCGGTACGATCTGTAGCCTCGACCTCCCCAGACTCAGGCTCAGGTGTTCTTCCCACTTCAGCCTGCTGTGTAGCTGGGACTACAGGCACGCGCCACCATGCCTTGCTAAGTTTTATTTTTTGTAGAGATGGGGTTTTGCCATGTTGCCCAGCCTGGTCTTGAACTTCTGGACTCAAGCAATTCGCCAGCCTTCTCGGCCTCCCAAAGTGCTGGGATTATAGGTGTGAGCCACCGGGCTCAGCCATTATAATTGATTTTCAAAAAAATTTTAGTTTCATGGGTTCAAATTTAGTGCCATTTGGATTTTGAGGCCCCTCAGTGGAAATAATTTGTTTTTAGCAAGTAATTATGATATTTCTAAAGTACAAATTCACTGACCTACTTTCTGTGCTTCTGGAAATGCTGAATCGAATAATCCTTTTTTTTTTTTTCCTTCCAATAATCCCTCTGTGAAAACATTCTCCATATGTATTCAGATTGGGATAGTTGGTAAAAAAAAAAAAAAAAAAAAAAAGGAATTTTCTTCCTTTTTTTTTTTGAGATGGAGTCTCATTCTGTTGCCCAGGCTGGAGTGCAGTGGCACGATCCCAGCTCACTGCAACCTCCGCCTTCCGGGTTCATGGGATTCTCCTGCCTCAGCCTCCTGAGTAGCTGGGACAACAGGCGCCCGCCACCATGCCTGGCTAAATTTTTTTTTGTAATTTTAGTAGAGATGGGGTTTCACCATGTTGGCCAGAATGGTCTCGAACTCCTGACCTCGTGATCCGCCCACCTCAGCCCTGCAAAGTGCTGGGATTACAGGCATGAGCCACTGTACCCGGCCTTTGGAATTTTCTTCTAAGGTAGTACACTAGTATGGGATGCAATGTCTGAGATTTGTGGATAAGTGAGTTTTCTGTCTTCCATTTCTGCCCTCCCAGTGCTCAGCCAGTAGGGAGGATGTTTATCATCTAAGATCCAGGTGTGAGACATTTAAACTGTTTCTTTCCCTGTCTTAGAAATAAGGACAGAACTGTTTTTAGCAAATTTTATTTTTTTATTTTTTAAATTTATTATTATTATTATTATTGAGACTGAGTCTCGTTCTGTCGCCCAGGCTGGAATGCATTGGCACAATCGCATCTCATTGCAGCCTGTGCCTCCTCGGTTCAAGCGATTCTGCTGCCTCAGCCTTCCGAGTAGCTGAGATTACAGGCACACGCCACCATGCCCAGCTAATTTTTGTATTTTTTAGTAGAGATGGGGTTTCACCATGTTGGCCAGGTTGGTCTTGAACCCCTGACCTAGTGATCTGCCCACCTTGGCCTCCCAAAGTGCTGGGATTACAGGTGTGAACTACCACGTCCAGCCTATTAATTTTTTTTGAGACAGAGTCTCGCTCTGTCAGCCGGGCTGGAGTGCAGTGGCACGATCTGGTCTCACTGCATGCTCTGCCTCCCAGGCTCAAGCAATTCTCCTGCCTCACCCTCCTGAGTAGCTGGGATTACTGGCGTATGCCACCACGCCTGGCTAATTTTTGTATTTTTAGTAGAGATGGGGTTTCACCATGTTGGCCAGGCTGGTCTCAAACTCCTAACCTCGTGATTGCCTGCCTCACCCTCCCAAAGTGCTGGGATTACAGGCGTGAGCCACCGCGCCTGGCCACAAATTTTATATTTTAAATAAATAATACAAAATTTAAAAGACAAAAAGGTATATAAGAAGGATGGCGGCATGGAAGTCAGAATCCACTAAGGAGTATGTATCAAGTCACCTGACAAGAAAAAGAAAGTATATAGTGAATGCCCTTGGAAACATCTACGTTTGTCTTCCTGTCAATTCAGTTCATCTTCTTAGAGGCAACTCATATTATTTTCTTAAGATCTGTTCAAGGCCGGGTGCGATGGCTCACCCCTGTGATCCCAGCATTTTGGGAGGTCAAGGCAGGCAGATCACCTGAGGTCAGGAGTTTGAGACCAGCCTGACCAACATGGTGAAACCATGTCTCTGCTAAGAATATAAAAATTAGTGGGGCATGGTGGTGTGCGCCTGTAATCCCAGTTACTCGGGAGGCTAAGGCACAAGAATTGCTTGAACCTGGGAGGCGGAACGGTGAGCTGAAATTGTGCCACTGCACTCCAGCCTGGGTGACAGAGCGAGACTTTGTCTCAAAACAAAACAAAGCAAATAACAAAAACAAATTTGTTCCAGAGATACCAGGTACATATAAAGCAAATATATATATTTCTTGCATTTTTAAAAAATAAATGTAGCACACTGTTAATATTATCTATGTCTTTTGCTTGTTTTTTTTTTTTTGTTTGTTTTGCTTTTTTAAATTGTTTTTGAGATGGAGTTTCACTCTTGTTGCCCAGGCTGGAGTGCAGTAGCGCGATCTCTGCTCATTGCAACCTCCGCCTCCAGGTTTCAAGCGATTTTCCTCCCTCAGCCTCCTGAATAGCTGGGATTATAGGCATCCACCACTGTGCCTAGCTAATTTTGTAGTTTTAGTAGGGATGGGGTTTCTCCATGTTGGTCAGGCTGGTCATGAACTCCCGACCTTGGGTGATCCGCCTGCCTCTGCCTCCCAAAGTGCTGGGATTACAGGTGTGAGCCACTGCGCCTGGCTGTTTTGCTTGTTTTTATACCTCTTTTGGCGGTTACTCCGTATCAGCAATAAAGATGCTTGGCACCTACCCTACACTGATAGGATAGTGTTTCCAGTCTTTTGCTGTTACAAACTATGCCCCAGTGAAGAAGCATATACACTTAGCTCTTTGCATGTGTGACTGTGTCTGTAGGGTTAATTCTTAGAACTAGAATTGCTGAAGCTGGTTTTCTTTGATGTTTGTTATTCATTTATTCAACAAGAACTTTTGAGTTCCTGCTGTGTGCCAAGTACTGTGGTAGGGGATGCAGGGGATGCAGATAGGGCAGTGAACAAATTTTCTTGGTCTTTTTTTTGTTTTTTCTTTTTGAGACAGAGTCTCACTCTGTCATCCAGGCTGGAATTTAGTGGTGCAAACATGGTTCATTGTAGCCTCGACTTTCTGGGCTCAAGCAGTCCTCCCACCGTAGCCTCCTGTGTAGCTGGGACCACAGGTGTGTGCACAACGTCTGGCTAATTTTTAAAATTTTTTGTAGACATGAGGTCTCACTTTGTTGCCCAAGCTGGTCTGGAACTCCTGGCCTGAGGTAGGAGGATCACTTGAGTCCCAGGAGAGGGAAGTTGCTGTGAGATGTTGCGGCAGCACTGCACTCCAGCCTCGGAGACAGAGTGAGACCCTGTTTCAAAAAACAACAACTAAAAGAGTAATAGCATAGTGAATTTTGAGGTCAGCCTCTAGAGCTTTTATTTTATTTTTTCCTTTCAGTTCTTTTTTCTTTTTTTGAGATGGAGTCTTGCTGGAGTGCAGTGGTGCGATCTTGGCTCACTGCAACCTCCGCCCCCCCGGGTTCAAGCAATTCTCCTGCCTCAGCCTCCTAAGTAGCTGGGATTACAGGCGCCCGCCACCATGCCCAGCTAATTTTTGTATTTTTAATAGAGACGGGGTTTCACCATGTTGGTCAGGCTGGTCTCGAACCCCTGACCTCGTGATCCACCCACCTTGGCCTCCCAAAGTGCTGGGATTACAGGTGTGAGCCACCACACCTGGCCCATCCTTTCAGTTCTTTAATTTACTAGATGATGAGACCATCAGTATCATAAAGAAGTCTGATGCTTGTGCAGTGAAACAGTTTTTACAAGAACTTTCCTGTATAAAACCTATTCTTTTAGTCTTGATTTCTCTTAGATCCTGCAAATCAAACTTGGTTGGCTGGATTAGCTCTTAAAATTTTAGGATCTTAGAAATTGTTTGGAGATTAGGATTATTGGGGAACAATTCTTGGATTATGGGGGATGATGAGATTGTTAGTTTACCAGACTTACTATTTAGGGAACAGAAAACCAATGTGTGACTGTGTATGTCACACATTTAGTAGGGATGAGAAACCCCATCCCTACTAAAACTACAACATTAGCTAGGCACAGTGGTGGATGCCTATAATCCCAGCTATTCAGGAGGCTGAGGGAGGAAAATCGCTTGAAACCTGGAGGCGGAGGTTGCAATGAGCAGAGATCGCGCTACTGCACTCCAGCCTGGGCAACAAGAGTGAAACTCCATCTCAAAAACAATTTAAAAAAGCAAAACAAACAAACAAAAAAAAAACAAGCAAAAGACATAGATAATATTAACAGTGTGCTACATTTATTTTTTAAAAATGCAAGAAATATATATATTTGCTTTATATGTACCTGGTATCTCTGGAACAAATTTGTTTTTGTTATTTGCTTTGTTTTGTTTTGAGACAAAGTCTTGCTCTGTCACCCAGGCTGGAGTGCAGTGGCACAATTTCATTTACTTCTAGGGGGAGGAGCAGGGAGGAGTGTTTAAAAAAAAAAAAGACTTTGGGAAGCTGTGGCAGGCGGATCACGAGGTCAGGAGATCGAGACCATCATGGCTAGCACGGTGAAACCCCGTCTCTACTAAAAATACAAAAAATTAGCCGGGTGTGGTGACGGGCGCCTGTAGTCCCAGCTACTCGGGAGGCTGAGGCAGGAGAATGGCTTGAACCCGGGAGGCAGAGCTTGCAGTGAGCGGAGATCACACCACTGCACTCCAGCCTGGGCGACAGTGAGACTCTGTCTCCAAAAAAAAAGAAAAAGAAAAAGAAAAGAAAAAACCTATTTACTATTAGGGAATGTTGACTGTTTTAAAAATAATCTTCATGGTGCTAGAGAGAGAACAGATGTTCTTATTTTGAACTGATGCATATAGTATTCTGTCATACCCATCATCTAGACCATATGTCTTAGCACGACATGTAAGTCTTGTTGGGCACACAAGGTAGCCCAAGGGCCATTATAACTCTGAGTATATGAAAGCGTTTTTTATCTGCAAGTACATTGACTTTTGTTTAGAAATCACAGTACTCAAAACCCAGATGGTCCTGTTTGATTTAGTATCTTTCTTGTTTAATTTGTTTAGCTTGCCCTGTTTTTATAACTTAGACTCTTGACTTAGCAGCGTATCACTAGTGATCAAGGGACGGAAATGTGCAAATTTTCTAGCATTTCAGCAAGGAGCATCTGTGTTTCTGATGGCTTAAGGGTATTAGAATGCAAGAGAAGAGACTCCTTGACAATGGAAGTCACAGCTTTGTTATTAGATTGTCTGTGGTGAGTTGGGACTTAATATATTATGTTTGAAATGACGGCCGGGCGCGGTGGCTCAAGCCTGTAATCCCAGCACTTTGGGAGGCCGAGACGGGCGGATCACAAGGTCAGGAGATCGAGACCATCCTGGCGAACACAGTGAAACCCCGTCTCTACTAAAAATACAAAAAACTAGCCGGGCGAGGTGGCGGGCACCTGTAGTCCCAGCTACTTGGGAGGCTGAGGCAGGAGAATGGCGGGAACCGGGAGGCGGAGCTTGCAGTGAGCTGAGATCCGGCCACTGCACTCTAGCCTGGGCGACAGAGCAAGACTCAGCCTCAAAAAAAAAAAAAAAAAAAAAAAAGAAATGAGGCATGACACTTCTCTCCATGTGAAGTCTGGATCAGCATTTTATGGAGCATCTGTTTAAGTTTTCTTTCAGGCCTCTTCTTAGTGGAGACTGTCATCACTGGATTTTCCTTCTATCTGACTGTTCTGTCTGTGCTTTTCTACTTTTATGTATGGAGTGTGCAGATGAAGGCTGACTCCTGGAAGTTGGGAGCTAGTAATATGAGATATGGCTAGCTTAAAATCTGAGAAGAGCTGTTTTTTTGGTCATCAATGACTAGGTTTCAGCCTGCCTTGTGAGCGTATTTTAAGTTTAAATAACAGTTTCTTAGAACAGATTCTTTGATTTTTTATTTTTTAGCAGTTAGTGGCATTACATTGAAAACAAGACCTAAAAAGAGAGTTAAGGTAATTTATTTTACTTTTTTTTTTTTTTTTTGAGACGGAGTCTCGCTCTGTCGCCCGGGCTGGAGTGCAGTGGCCTGACCTCAGCTCACTGCAAGCTCCGCCTCCCAGGTTTACGCCATTCTCCTGCCTCAGCCTCCCGAGTAGCTGGGACTACAGGCGCCCGCCACCTCGCCCGGCTAGTTTTTTGTATTTTTTTTTAGTAGAGACGGGGTTTCACCGTGTTAGCCAGGATGGTCTTGATCTCCTGACCTCCTGATCCGCCCGTCTTGGCCTCCCAAAGTGCTGGGATTACAGGCTTGAGCCACCGCGCCTGGCCACTTTTTTTTTTTTGAGACAGGATCTGGCTCTGTCACCTAGGCTGGAGTACAGTGGTGCGATCTCTGCTCACTGCAACCTCTGCCTCCTGGGCTCAAACGATCTTCCCACGTCAGCATCCTGAGTAGCTGGGATTGCAGGCACATGCCACCACGCCTGGCTAATTTTATTTTTGAAACAGGGTCTCGCTCTATTGCCCAGACTAGAGTGCAGTGGCATGATCTTAGCTCATTGCAGTCTCTGCCTCCTGGGTTCAAGGAATTCTCTTTTTTTTTTTTTTTTTTGAGACGGAGTCTCGCTGTGTCGCCCAGGCTGGAGTGCAGTGGCGCAATCTCGGCTCACTGCAAGCTCCGCCTCCCGGGTTCCCGCCATTCTCCCGCCTCAGCCTCCGAGTAGCTGGGACTACAGGCGCCCGTCACCGCGCCCGGCTAGTTTTTTTTTTGTATTTTTAGTAGAGACGGGGTTTCACCGTGTTAGCCAGGATGGTCTCGATCTCCTGACCTCGTGATCCGCCCGCCTCGGCCTCCCAAAGTGCTGGGATTACAGGCTTGAGCCACCGCGCCCGGCCTCAAGGAATTCTCATGCTTCAGCCTCTGGAGTAGCTGGAATCACAGGTGCACGCCACCACACCCAGCTAATTTTTGCAGTTTTAGTAGGGACAGGGTTTCACCATGTTGGCCAGGCTGGTGTTGAACTCCTGACCTCAAGCAGTCCACCTGCCTTGGCCTCCCAAAGTGCTGGGATTACAGGCATGAGCCACCATTCCTGGTCTAATTTTTGTATTTTTGTAGATGGTTTCACCATGTTGCCCAGACTGATCTCGAATTCCTGAGCTCAGGTGATCCACCCACCTCGGCCTCCCAAAGTGATGGGATTACAGGTATGAGGCACCGTGCCCAGCCGGTAATTGATTTTAAGATTCATTTCTCTCTCTCTTTTTTTTTTTTTGAGACGGAGTCTTGCTCTGCCACCCAGGCTGGAGTGCAGTGGCCGGATCTCAGCTCACTGCAAGCTCCGCCTACCGGGTTTACGCCATTCTCCTGTCTCAGCCTCCGGAGTAGCTGGGACTACAGGCGCCCGCCACCTCGCCCGGCTAGTTTTTTGTATTTTTAGTAGAGACGGGGTTTCACCGTGTTAGCCAGGATGGTCTCAATCTCCTGACCTCGTGATCCGCCCGTCTCGGCCTCCCAAAGTGCTGGGATTACAGGCTTGAGCCACCGCGCCCGGCCTCTCTCTTTTTTTTTTTAATTTGAAGTAGAATTTCGCTCTTGTTGCCCAGGCTGGAGTGCAATGGCATGATCTCAGCTCACTGCAGCCTCCGCCTCCCAGGTTCAAGCGATTCTCCTGCCTCAGCCTCCTGAATAGCTGGAATTAACAGGCGTGTGCCACCATGCCTGACTAATTTTGCATTTTTAGTAGAGACAGGGTTTCACCATGTTGGTCAGGTTAGTCTTGAACTCCCGACCTCAGGTGATCCGCCTGCCTCAGCTTCCCAAAGTGTTCAGATTACAGGTGTAAACCACAGTGCCCGGCCCAATTTTGTATTTTTAGTAGAGATGGGGTTTCACCATGTTGGCCAGGCTGGTCTCAAACTCCCAACCTCAGGCCTCGGCCTCGCAAAGTGCTGGGATTACAGGTTGTGCCATCACCTTCAGCCTCAACAGATAATATCTAAGAATGGAAAAATCAAGAAAGAACTGTGTAGCCAGTTGCAGTGGAGCACACCTGTGGTCCCCACTAAGGCAGGAGGACTGCTTGAGCCCAGGAGTTCAAGGCCATCCTGGACAACACAGCAAGTCTTCATCTATCAAAAAAAAATAAAAATAAAAATAAACAGCCTAGACATACTATATGGAAATATGGATAATATACATCGGGGGGAAAAAACATTGCAAAAGTGGTTAAAAACAAGCAGAAATAAAGCAGTTTTTTTTTTCTAATTATAAGCTTTGTAGTACTATTTGATTATTTATGTATTCTTACTATTTTGACGACAAATATTACCAAAAACCAAAAACCCACCACAGGCGTGGTGGTGCATGCCTGTAATCCCAGCTACTCGGGAGGCTGAGGCAGGAGAATTGCCTGAATGCAGGAGGCGGAGGTTGCAGTGAGCCGAGATTGCGCCATCACACTCCAGCCTGGGCAACAAGAGCAAAACTCCATCTCAAAAAATAATTAAAAACAAAAAACAGGCCAGGCGCGGTTGCTCATGCCTGTAATCCCAGCACTTTGGGAGGCTGAGAGGCAGGCGGATCACAAGGTCAGGAGATTGAGACCATTCTGGCCAACATGGTGAAACCCCTTCTCTACTAAAAATACAAAAAGTTGCTGGGTGTGGTGGCACATGCCTGTAGTCCCAGCTACTGGGGAGGCTGAGGCAGAAGAATTGCTTGAACCCAGGAGGTGGAGGTTGCAGTGAGCCGAGATCACACCACTGCACTCCAGCCTGGTGACAGAGTGAGACTTCATCTCCAACAACAACAGCGACAACATCATCAGCAAAAACCAAAATTATCTGGGTATGGTGGCACGTGCCTGTAGTTCCAGCTATTTGAGAGGCTTGAGGGGTGGGAGCACTTGAACTGGGTAGGTCAAGGCTGCATGCAGTAAGCCGAGATCACACCACTGCACTCCAGCCTGGGTGACAGAGCGAGACCCTTTCTTCAAAAAAAAAGAAAAGAAAAACCATTTTTGGTATTTCAAAGAGGATATTTTAGATGCTTACAAGACCATTGGAGGGCTGGAAAAGCATAGGTCAGGGAAACCTCGTTGCAGGAATTTTAAGAAATTGCTTCCGTTAATAATCTTAGCTGCCTTGAGCACCAAAACAGGCAGTTCGCAGAAAATTAGAAACGGCTGCAAACCACATGTCTGCCATCTGTCTGAGGCCACACGCTCTCATTGCTACTGGAGAAGCAATAATGGCATCTACCCTTCTTCCATTGTGCAGATCTTAAGTGTTGGTAGAATTTAAACCACAATGGCACCGATGGAGGATTCTGATAAATGTAGTTCCCAGGCCTCCAACTTCTCCCTAACTCCAGATAAATCCAGAAGGAAGTAGACGTGAAAGTTACAGAGGAAAAAAAATTTAGCGCCCAGTATCATGACTGTATCATTCGTTACCTTTGCTTCCTTGTGTAGTTTTTCCCTAGATATAGTAATTGTCATTCTTTTCCTTCCTTGCTTTTTTTTGTTTTCTGCTTGTTACGGAAAGTCACTAATTTATCCCTAAACTCTGACAGGTATAAATCTCTTCTCATCATTGAAGCACATTAGTGGAGCACCTCTTCCAGAGGCTTTATGAAAGGAGTCTTGGCCGGGCGCGGTGGCTCAAGCCTGTAATCCCAGCACTTTGGGAGGCCGAGACGGGCGGATCACGAGGTCAGGAGATCGAGACCATCCTGGCTAACACGGTGAAACCCCGTCTCTACTAAAAAACACAAAAAAATTAGCCGGGCGAGGTGGTGGGCGCCTGTAGTCCCAGCTACTCGGGAGGCTGAGGCAGGAGAATGGCGTGAACCCAGGAGGCGGAGCTTGCAGTGAGCTGAGATCCGGCCACAGCACTCCAGCCTGGGCGGCAGAGCAAGACTCCGTCTCAAAAAAAAAAAAAAAAAAGAAAGGAGTCTTTGGAGAGTAAGACTTTTTTTTTTTGAGATGGAGTTTCGCTCTTGTTGCCCAGGCTGGAGTGCAATGGCACGATCTCAGCTCACCACAACATCCACCTCCTGGGTTCAAGCGATTCTCCTACCTCAGCCTCTGAAGTAGCTGGGATTACAGGCATGCCTTACTATGCCAGCTAATTTTATATTTTTAGTAGAGACCGGATTTCTTCCATTTTGGCAGGCTGGTCTCGAATTCCCAACCTCAGGTGATCCACTCGCCTTGGCCTCCCGAAGTGCTGGGATTACAGGCATGAGCCACTGTGCCCGGCCTCTGGAGAGTGGGACTTTTTTGAGGCCTTGCATATCTGAATTTTCTCCTTTCTACCTTCATGCTTGGCAGTTTGACTGGATTTAATTTTTTTTTTTTTTTTTTTTTTAGATGGAGTCTTGCTCTGTCACCCAGGCTGGAGTGCAGTGATGTGATCTCAGCTCACTGCAACCTCCTGGATTCAAGAGATTCTCCTGCCTTAGCCCCGCCCCGAGTTGCTGGGATTATAGGCATCCGTCACCATGCCTGGCTAATTTTTTGTATTTTTAGTAACGAAAGGGTTTCATTCACCATGTTGGCCGTGCTGGTCTCGAACTCTTGACCTCAGGGTGATTCACCCGCCTCAGCCTCCCAAAGTGCTGGGATTACAGGCATGAGCCAATTATGCCCGGCCTAGATATAAAATTTTCTACTGGAGATTATGTTTCTTTGGAAATTATAAACCCTTGCTTTGTGGTCTTCTAACCCTTTTTTTCTTTTGAGACAGAGAATTGCTCTGTTGCCCAGGCTGGAGTGCAGTGGTGCAATCTTGGCTCCCTGCAACCTCCACCTCCCGGTTCAAGCGATTCTTTTGCCTCAGCCTCCTGAGTAGCTGGAACTGCAGGCGCGTGTAGAGATTTAGTTTTGCCATGTTAGCCAGGCTGGTCTTGAACTCCTAGCCTCAACCGATCCTCCTCCTGGCTTAGCCTCCCAAAGTGCTAGGATTACAGGCATGAGCCACCCCACTCAGCCTGTCTTTGTTTTTTTTTTTGTTTTTTGAGACAGAGTCTCACTCTGTCCCCCAGGCTGAAGTGCAGTGGCGTGATCTCAGCTCACTGCAACCTCCACCTCCCCGGGTTCAAGCAGTTCCCTGCCTCAGCCTCCCGAGTAGCTGAGATAAAGGCGCCTACCATCAAGCCCAGCTAATTTTTGTATTTTTAGCAGAGATGGGGTTTTACCATCTTGGCCAGGCTGGTCTTCAGTTCCTGATCCTGTGATCCACCTGTCTCAGCCTCCCAATGTTTCTAACTTTTAATAGTGGCATTATGAAGTTTGATGCTATTTTGACTCTAGATTCTTTGGATGGGATCTGTTTTTTCTCTGGAAGACTTTAGGATCTTGCCTATATCCCTGGCATTCTGAAATGCAACCATGTTGTGCCTTGGTGTGGATATTTAAAAATTCATCATACTCAGCATTCAGTGGACCTTTTCAGTCTGGAAGCTTATTTCAGTCTATCCTGGGAAATTTTTTTGTATTATTTCTTGTATTGATAATGTATTCTCACTTTGATAATTATTTATCTCCTCTCTCTTTCTGGGAACTCAGATGGTGAAACTCCTAGGTTGGTATTCTTAATTTTTTTTCTTAGTCAATTTTTTTTTTTTTTTTGAGACAGAGTCTCACTTTGTCGTCCCAGCTGGAGTGCAGTGGTGCGATCTTTGCTCACCGCGGTCTCCGCCTCCTGGGTTCAAGGGATTCCCCTGCCTCAGCCTCCTAAGTAACTAGGATTACAGGCGCGCGCCACAACTCCCGCCTGATTTTTGTATTTTTGGTAGAGACAGTCTTACCATGTTGGCCAGGCTGGTCTCAAACCCCTGACCTCAAATGATCCGCCTGCCTTGCCCTCCCAAAGTGCTTCAGATAACAGGTGTGAGCTACCGCGCCCGACCCTAATTTTCTATTTTTTTTCCTTCATTCAATTTTTGTGAGATTTCCTTAGCTGTTCTGCCAACTCTCTATTATCTTTTAAATTCCTGTTACCAGTTTGTTTAAGTTCCAAGGGCTTTTTTTTTTTTTTTTTTAGATGGAGTCTCACTCTGTTGCCCAGGCTGGAGTGCAGTGGCATGATCTCGGCTCACCGCAAACCGCCACCTCCTGGGTTCAAGCGATTCTCCTGCCTCAGTCTCCCAAGTAGCTGGGATTACAGGCACATGCCATCACACCTGGCTAGTTTTTGTAGAGATGGGATTAGTAGAGATGGGGTTTCACTACCTTGGCCAGGCTGGTCTCGAACTCCTTACTTCGTGATCTGCCCGCCTCGGCCTCCCAAAGTGCTGGGATTCCAGACATGAGCCACTGTGCCCGGCCATTTATTTTTTAAGAGATGGAGTTTTGCTGTGGGGCCCAGGCTGGACTCAGACTCCTGGGCTCCAGTTATACCTCCAGGTAGCTGGGACTACAGGCTCATGTCACTGTGTCTGGCTTCTGTTTATTTTTAAGAATGAGACACTAAGAAGCTCATCAAGTGATGGGCGCTGCTATAGGGTATTGGGATTACGGGCAGCCTGGCAGGCTGGTAAAAGGACTCCTCCAGTCCTCTGCCTAGAGAGTATAAACCAGTGGCAGGTGTTTGAGTATAAGTCTGGCTGCCAATGTTTTTGGAGCCAAGTGAGAGAAAAGAGCTGGGGACGGAGGAGAGGTCTCACTGTTGACTCATTAGGCTTTCCACTTGACACCCTTATTTCAGTCACTGCCCTTAGCTGTGACTTAATTCCTTTGGACTCTTTGGTTCAGCTTTTCTTTCTTTCTTTTTTTTTTTTTTTTGAGATGGAGTCTCACTCTATCGTCTAGGCTGGAGTGCAGTGGCGCTATCTTGGCCCACTGCAACCTCTGCCACCCGGGTTCAAACGATTCTCCTGCCTCAGCCTCCCAAGTAGCTGGGATTACAGGTGCCTGCCACTGCATCCGGCTAGTTTTTGTATTTTTAGTAGAGACGAGGTTTCACCGTGTTGGCCAGGCTGGTCTTGAATTCCTGACCTTAGGTGTGCCACCTGCCTCGGCCTCCCAAAGTGCTGGGATTACAGGCGTGAGCCCCCGCGCCCAGCCTGGTTCAACTTTTCTAATCTGCTTGGCAGCATGGGGAAGGATGAAGGAATCCATTTGTTATACAGACTTTCTGAGTTTGTTTGTTTGTTTGTTTGTTTGTTTGTTTTTGATGGAGTCTTTGTCACCCAGGCTGAGATTGCAGTGGTGCGATCTCAGCTCACTGCAACCTCCACCTCCCAGGTTCAGGCGATTCTCCTGCCTCAGCCTCCCAAGTAGCTGGGAACTACAGGCGTGAGCCACCACACCTGGCTAATTTTTTTTTGTATGTTTAGTAGAGATGGGGTTTTGCCAGGTTGGCCAGGCTGGTCTTGAACTCTTGAGCTCAAGTAATCCGCCTGCCTCGGCCTCCCAGACTTCTGGGATTACAGGCGTGACACAGCGCCAGGCCCAGACTTTCAACCAGTCCTCCTGTTTAGCACCTTCTACACTATCACCCCATCTTCCTGAGGTACCAGGTGTCTCTAATTTGAGACATTTTGATTCAGAAGTTCATCTGTGGTGGGAATCTGCTTGCTTCTTCCCACTGCAATGTTTATTTTTTTTACTTTTGTGAAGTTATTTATCACTAGTGCATTTGCTTTTTACCTTCCAAAACTTTGTTGACATCTCTCTCTCTGCTGTCTCCTTTCCCAGTTTTTTTGCTTGTTGTTTGGTTTATGTCTTTATAAAAAAAAAATCCCTTTGCTGTAATTTTAATGGTGTTTTATGATGGAACATTGATTAATGCATGCAATCTATTATGTTTAACATGTTATTCAACATATTCATCAGCTTTTCCTTGCTAATATCCATTCAGACACCATAATGTCTTTACAGTTCATTACTAATACTCCTTTAGAAAAGTGTTTTCTAGACTTCTCTAACACCAAGAATCACTTAAAATGCTTGTTGGGATATACAGATTACCAGATCATTCTCCTGGAAAACTTCTGATTATAGTTGGTTTAGATTAGCACCCGGAATCTTTTTTTTTTTTTTTTTGAGACGGAGTCTTGCTCTGTTGCCGGGGCTGGAGTGCAGTGGCCGGATCTCAGCTCACTGCAAGCTCCGCCTCCCGGGTTCACGCCATTCTCCTGCCTCAGCCTCCCGAGTAGCTGGGACTACAGACGCCCGCCACCTCGCCCGGCTAGTTTTTTGTATTTTTTAGTAGAGACGGGGTTTCACAGTGTTCGCCAGGATGGTCTCGATCTCCTGACCTCGTGATCCGCCCGCCTCGGCCTCCCAAAGTGCTGGGATTACAGGCTTGAGCCACCGCGCCCGGCCCCAGGAATCGTTTTTTTAAAGTGTGTTTGTTTTTCAACAAGTGCCCTAAATGTATCTTATCTTCAGGCAAGTTTGGAAATCCTGCTTTAGAAGGATTCTTTTTAAACCATTAATGCCATCTTACATCTCCATGGCAAACTCTTTAGCCTTCCCCTAATACTGCTTTTGTATTCAGACTTTGTTTTAGCCTGTCTAGCTTTGGTCTGGATTTCTAAATTAGCATGTGTGTCTTTCATCTGATTAACTCCCCTCTTAATATTAAATGCTGGCTGATGGTAATAACTTTGGCCTTGGGTGACTTCATTTTTTTTTAGTCAGAGTCTCTAAACCCACTGGTTCCTGGGATGTATAGGGGAGGAAATACTAGTTAGGAACATTGAGCTACTCTGCATCAATTCACTAAGTCCAGGAATCAGTGTTTTTGGTGAAATGGAAAATTGACTCAGGCTTTGAAAACAGATGTCCTAATCATCTGCCTTGGGTTTATGCAGCATCATGTTTGGAGATGTTGAAGCACTGTGAAGTTTGTTTTTAACTTTACAATCAAAAGGACACAATTCTCCCTTTTGTATTATAGATTCCTAGGCCTAGAAAGGAAAAAGGGTTGTATCATTTACTGCCAGTCTGTAAAGCATCTGGAAATGTGTTTGCAGCTGCTCCTTGGTTGTTGTGAATTGCTTAGAGGTTAAGAGCCAAATAGTACTTGTCCTAGTAATGTTGCAGAAGCTAACTGTGGTACCCTAGTCTCAGTTCTTGGAAATCTTGTGGCTATGATTACCTAAAATACAGCTGAGGAGGCCGTATAGGCTCTGACATAGAGTTGATTCGCATTCTAAGATGAGCAGCTCTATAGAAATAGCTGTAATACATTTTTACAACTTCCATTGAAACAGTTTTTTGAAAGGCTAAGGCAGGAGGATTGTTTGAGCTCAGGCATTTGAGACCAGCCTGAGCAACATAGTGAGATCCTGTCTCTGCAAAAAAAAAAAAAAAAACAGCCAGATGTGGTAGTCCCAGCTACTCAGGAGGCTGAGGTGGGAAGATTGCTTGAGCCTGGGAGGTTAAGGCTGCAGTGAGCTGGGATTGTGCAACTTGCACTGCAACCTGGGCTGTAGGGTGAGACCCTTTTTCAAGGAAGAAAGAAAGAAAGAAAAAAAAGAAACAGTTTTTTGTTGTTGTTGTTTGTTTGTTCTCGCTCTGTCACCCAGGCTGGAGTGCAGTGGTGCCATCTTGGCTCACTGCAAGCTCCACCTCCCGGGTTCACGCCATTCTCCTGCCTCAGCCTCCCGAGTAGCTGGGACTACAGGCACCTGCCACCATGCCCGGCTCATTGTATTTTTTAGTAGAGACGGGGTTTCACCATGTTAGCCAGGATAGTCTCGATCTCCTGACCTCGTGATCCTGCCTCGGCCTCCTGAAGTGCTGGGATTACACGCGTGAGCCACTGCACCCGGACTGTTTGTTTTTTGTGACAGAGTCTCACTCTGTTGCCCAAGCTGGAGTGCAGTGGCACCATCTCAGCTCACTGCAACCTCCATCTCCTGAGCTCAAGTGATTCTCTTGCCTGAGCATCCTGAGTAGCTGGGATTATAGGCACCCACCACCACGCCTGGCTAATTTTTTTGTATTTTGGTAGAGACGGGGTTTCACCATGTTGGCCAGGCCGGTCTCAAACTCCTGACCTTAGGTAATCCACCTGCTTCAGCCTTCCAAAGTGCTGGGATTATAGGCGTGAGCCACTGTGCCTGGCCAAGAAACAGTTTTGATGAACAGAGTCACAAAAACAAAGCTACATCGTAAGTGTTAGTCTCATTGGTTATTGATCAGTGGCTGTATTATAAGGCATGACTTTGAACTATTCCTGATTTACTGCAATTGACTGTTTTCTGTATATGTCCCCCTATCTCCCAGCCAGTGCTGTACTTCAGTGCTTTCAGGATAATGAGATTTTTCTCTTTGCCTTGAGGGGTTGGGCGTGAGGTCATTCCCTGTTTTCTGTTTCGGATGATTTTCATATATTTAATTTACATTGCTTTTGCATTACTTATTGCTAGTCATCTTTTTGAATGAAGCTTTCTTTGCAGCTCTGGTTATTTAATTGAACATAGGAGTAGACTTCTCATTGATTTGTTATCATTTTAGATGATAGAATTCAGCTCCTGGGCTGCCCTGTATCTGGGAATAACCCATAGTATCTATTATTTACCACATAAAGTAGTATATGAAGGTAGACTTCCAAATTTACATTTTTAGGGCTTTAAAAAAATAATCTGGGACTCGTCTGATGGCAGTGGGTTATCAGAGCTTATTAACATTAGTGTCACTGCAGTTGGTATACAAACGCCCACTGCTAAATTTGACTGACTTTAAAAAAATTCTGGGGGAAGAGGAAAGAGTCACATTAGTAGGGAAAGTTGCGTTTTGGGGATGCATTATGTTTTTTTGTTAAAGAAAATATGTTTGAAAGAATTTCATCATTCAATAGTTATATCTTCTTCATTTTCTCTTTCAGGGGGGAGTAAAACATCAAGGTTTCATTTGTTGTAGAAGTCCTAGGATTTTTCAGGTTTTTTTTTTTTTTTTACGGAGTCTTGCTCTGTTTGTTGCCCAGGCTGGAGTGCAGTGCAATGGTGCCATCTTGGCTCACTGTAACCTCCGCTTCCTGGGTTCAAGCAGTTCTTCTGCCTCAGCCTCCTGAGTACCTGGGATTACAGGCATGCACCACCACACCCGGCTAATTTTGTATTTTTTCAGTAGAGTCGGGATTTCTCCGTGTTGGCCAGGCTGGTCTCAAACTCCTGACCTCAGGTGATCCATCCGCCTCGGCCTCCCAAAGTGCTGGGATTACAGGCATGAGCCACTGTGCCCGGCCTGATTTTTCAGTTTTAATATTCATGATGGTTATGTGATTTTTTTGTTACTTGTTGGATCAGTCAGATTTGCTGCATAGTTGAATTTCTGTGATGAAAATTTCTGTGGTTGAAAAAAATTTTTTCCCTTAAGTAACCTTGGAATTTTAATTAATTCCATCTCTACATGTGATAGAAATCTGTTTCACCAGAGGTTTGACTGAATTGAATTTCAAGAAGTGGTAGCACTTTCTCCATTGAGAGGAGAGGGCTGTGAGCTATAGAAAAAGCCTTTTTTTGGAGTGGTAGTGGTAAAATATGTGTAACATGAGTGTTATTCTAGTCTGTTTCCTTGTACTTTAGAGAAACCAGAAACGCTTTAGTGGAAACCCTCTGCTGTAGTCTGTCCTAGAACACGTGGAGGCAAGTCCTTCATTCCTCTTGACGTTATTCCCTGTGTAATTATAGAAACCTGTTTGGCTCCTGCCGTCGTTGGCTCCTGGAGTGGCATGTGAATACTCTTAGGCAGCTCCTGGCTCTTTTCTCATTTTGGGGTTCTTTGGCCTGGTGACTGGATGCCATTTTGCCATTGTAGTAATGAGCTCCTACCTCCCAGGCTGGATTGCTTTTCAGGAGCAAAGCTGAAGGACAGGTGAACAGGTGGGCAGGTTACCAGCAGGTGACTTTTAACCCTGGAAGGCCTTCCGTTAGTACTGAGTCTCTGGATGAGATTAAGCCTGGAGATTAAGTGTAGTCTGTGGGATTAATGAGATAACCGATCGAACTTCTGGTTTGAGTGTGAAGCTATTGGTTCGTTTAGGTTTCTTTGGTATTACAGTGTTGGCATATTGGACAGAGGAGGAGACCACTTTTGGATTTGGAGGATGGCCTATATATAAAGCCTCAGGTTTCATCTCTTCTCACTCTGTTCTAGCTATCCTGGCCTTTTTACTAGTTCTCTAACACACCAACCACATTCCCATGTCAGGATTTTTTTGCTTGCTGTTATTTGTTTTTGAAATGCTCTTTCCCAGATGTTTACATGGCATGCTCTGCTCATGGAGAGACTTCCTGGGAGAGCCAGATACTCTCCCCCAGTGGTCCTTTCCTTGTGACTCTATTATTTTATCATCATTATTACTATTTTGTTGTTGTGGTGGTTAAATTCTTCTGGATCCTGAAGCCTGCAACCCTATTTAAAGGAAGACTCTAACCTGGGCACCTATAGTCCCAGCTACTGGGGAGACTGAGGCTGGAGGATTGCTTAAGCCCAGACATTCAAGACCAGCTTAGGCAACATAGTCTGGACAACCTGTCTCTAAAAAAATAAATAAATAAAACAAAAGAACATTCCAGTCTGTTCCTATACTCTACCTTTATGATTCTCTGGGTTTTTTTACTCCTTTTCTCAGTAACTGTGATACTGAGATTTTATTTCTACCCTGTCTCTTACACTAGATGTAAGCTCCAAGTTAGTAGACGTTTGTCTTGCTTATCTTCTAGTACAGGGCTTAGCAAACTCAGCACTGTTGACATTGTAGACCAGATAATTCTTTTTTTTTTTTTTTTTTGAGGTAGAGTCCCATTCTGTCACCCAGGCTGGAGTGCAGTGGCACAATCTCGGCTTACTGTAACCGTCACCTCCCGGGTTTAAGTGATTCTCCTGCCTCAGCCTCCTGAGTAGCTGAGATTACAGGTGCCCGCCACCATGCTTGTCTAATTTTTGTATTTTTAGTAGAGATGGGGTTTCACGATGTTGGCCAGGTTGGTCTCGAACTACTGACCTCAAGTGATCCGCCTGCCTCGGCCTCCCGAAGTGTTGGGATTACAGGCGTGAGCCACCACACCTGTCCTGACCAGATAATTCTTTGTTGTGGGTGGCTGTCTTATGCGTTGGAGGATGTTTAGCAACATCCATGTTTTCTGTCCACTGGATGCCAGCAGCACTCCCTACCCTACTTGTGACAAATATGTCTCTAGACATTGTCAATGACTCTGGGGAACAAAATCCCTCCTGGTTGAGAGCCATTGTTCTAGAAAAATACTTTGGCACTCAGTGGGTGCTTCAATATTTGTTAAGTGGATTAAGTGGTGGATACTTAATTGGATGATGGATGCATGAGTGCATTCAGCATATTAAAAATTTTTGGAGCATTGAACAACACTTATAGCCTTGTGTTCTTTCTTTCCTCTTTTCATAGATATCTCCATTCTTCTGTCTCTTTTCTGTTTCTGGCATGTTGATCCATCCTTTGCTGCATTTTCCTCCACCCACATTTGATTGCTCTTTTAGACAGTACTACTTTTTTTTTTTTTTTTCAAGTCTCACTGTTGCCCAGGCTGGAGTACAGTGGCGTGATCTTGGCTCACTGCAACATCTTCCTCCTGGATTCAAGCAATTCTCCTGCCCTAGCCTCCTGAGTAGCTGGGATTACAGGCGCGCACCACCACACCCAGCTAATTTTTGTATTTTAGTAGAGACGGGAGTTCACCATGTTGGCCAGGCTGGTCTCAAACTTTAGACCTTAAGTGATCTGTCTGCCTCGGCCTCCCAAAGTGCTGGGATTATAGGCGTGAGTCAACGTGCCCTGCCTGTGCTGCTCTTTTTTTTTTTTTTTTTGAGACTGAATTTCGTTCTTGTTGCCCGGTCTGGAGTGCAATGGCATGGTCTCGGCTCACTGCAACCTCCACCTCTTGGGTTCAGCGACTCTCCTGCCTCAGCCTTCCAGTAGCTGGGATAACAGGTGCCTGCCACCACGCCCAACCAATTTTTGTATTTTTAGTAGAGATGGGGTTTCACCATGTTGTCCAGGCTGTTCTCAAACTCCTGACCACAAATGATCCGCCCGCCTTAGCCTCCCAAAGTGCTGGGATTATAGGTGTGAGCCACTTTGCCCAGCTAGGCCTGTGCTACTCTTATATTTACTTTTGTTCAATTCAGCAAGTGACTCCTGAGCAGCTATGGTATGCTGTAGAATAATGAGAGAGAACCCTAGAAAGATATGGTACTGTCTGTGCTTAAGATGTCATTTGCTGGCCGGGTGTGGCGGCTCATGCCTGTAATCCCAGCACTTTGGGAGGCCGAGGCGGGCGGATCACGACATCAGTAGTTGAGTCCAGTCTGGCCAACATAGTGAAACCCCGTCTCTACTAAAAAGACAAGAAATTAGCCAGGTGTGGTGGTGGGCGCCTGTAATCGCAGCTACTCAGAAGGCTGAGGCAGGAGAATCGCGTGAACCTGGGAGGTGCAGGTTGTGGTGAGCCGAGATCGCACCATTGCACTCCAACCTGGGCGACAGTGCGAGACTCCGTCTCAAAACAAGACAAAAAAACGAAAGAAAACCCAACTCATTTTTTAAAATGGACATAGGTGTATGAAATGTACCTCCAAATTTTAATTCTTATTTCAAGGTTTTTTTTTTTTTTTGAGACAAGATCTTGCTATGTTGCTCAGGCTGGAGTGCAGTGGCACAATCTCGGCTCACTGCAACCTTTGGCTCCTGGGTTCAAGTGATTCTCCTGCTTTAGCCTCCCAAGGTAGCTAGGATTACAGGCGTGCGCCACCAAACCTGGCTGATTTTTGTATTTTTAGTAGAGATGGGGTTTCACCATGTTGGCCAGGCTAGTCTCGAACTCCTGACCTCAAGTGATCTGCCTGCCTCGACCTCCCAAAGTGCTGGGATTACAGGCATGAGCCACCGCCTCTGGCCTTGTTTTTACTTTTCTTGAGACAGAGTCTTTCTTACTCCTTCACCCAGGCTGGAGTGCAATCTCAGCTAACTGCAACCTCCACCTCCTGGGTTCAAGTGATTCTTGTGCCTCAGCCTCCCGAGTAGCTGGAATTACAGGCGTTTGCCACCATGCCCGGCTAAGTTTTGTATTTTTAGTAGAGATGGGGTTTCACCAACTTGGTCAGGCTAGTCTCAAACTCCTGATCTTGAGCAATCCACCCCGCTTGGCCTCCCAAAGTGCTGGGATTACAGGCATGAGCCATTGCGCCCAGCCTCAGGATAGTTAAAAATTGATATTAATGGGCCACCATAGGGTTGAGTTAGTAATTGTTAAGTACTTATCAGAATGGAATTTAAAATCCAATTTTAACAAAACCTACCCATTCAATTTTTACTTATTTTCATTTGTTGCAATTGTCTTTGGTTTCTTGCTATTAATTCTGTTTTTGTCTAAAACCTGGTTGAAAAATATACGAAGTGGCCTTGGTAATTTTGAACTTCTTGTTCGTTGTGAATGTTCTTGGGGTTGGTTATTGTACTGAAAGGTTGTGAACAGCTGATACATCAGTTTTTTAATAAAAATTTTAAAATTCTTTTTTTTTTTTTTTTTTTGAGGTGGAGTCTCTCTCTGTTGCCCAGGCTGGAGTGCTGTGGCGCAATCTTGGCTCACTGCAACTTCCGCCTCCTGGGTTCAAGTGATTCTGGAACTTCAGCCTCCCGAGTAGCTGGGAGTACCTGCCACCATGCCTGGCTAATTTTTTTTGTAATTTTAGTAGAGATGGGGGTTCCACCGTGTTGGCCAGTCTGGTCTCAAATTCCTGACCTCAAGAGATCCGTCTGCCTTGGCCTCCCAAAGTGCTGGGATTATAGGCGTGAGCCATTGCGCCTAGCCTAAAAAATATTTCTTATTAATTAGAGACAAGTTCTTACTTTGTTACCCAGGCTGGTCTCTAAGCACAGGCGATCCTCCTGCCTCAGCCTCTCAAAGTGTTGGGATAGCAGGCTTGAGCCATAATGCCCTGCCTGACTCTCTTTCTACCAAACATTTATGTTTCATCTCTGATACTGTTAGAGAGATTTCATTTGATTTGAACTATGGGATCAGAAGAATTCCATTAGGGAGGAGTGTCTGGAATCTTTTTCTTTTGAAGACACAACTGTCTTCTCCTTAGATTATCTGGGAGATAGAGTAGACAAAGCTATTGTGGTTTTTTCAGAGAGGATCCTGAAATTAGTTTTACCTATCTCTGTTTCTTTGTATTGATAAATGGTTTATTAGGATATTAAATAATTAAACATATATTTAAGAAAAAAAGATGATTTTCTTGTTGATGTCTCAGATTCCTATTCATATGACTGATTCTTGTAAGGAAGAACTGGGACCTTAAGATTTTGCTGAGTGAGGGAGGTAGCCTGTTTTTTTAAAGTCAGTTTTTTCCCCTTGTGGGATTTTGTTCAATGCTTTGATACAAAAACTGTAATTTACTTTGTAGTTAAAACTGACATCAAAGGAAAGTACTGTTACCTGAGGCATGAAAATAGAAGATAGCATTAAGATTTAGAATTTTTCTTGATTTTTGTGTCTTTTTAAAATAACTTGCAATTGAAACCTGAGTTTTAGAGCAGCAGAATGCCATTTGAATAAAGGCCCCAGATTGTAGTGGTAACTAGGATACCTCTTAGATAATTTTAAGTGTACCAGAAAAGCAGCAACTAAATTGGATTCTTCATTTATCACATATAAAAGGTAGTAGTTGGTGTCTTTGTACTAAGGAAGTCTCCTGTTTTTAAAATGTAGGAATATTTGAAGTGAAACATTAGGAAATTGAACAGAAAAATAGGCTTTGTCTTTTTAAAGACGAATAGAAGGAAGCATTTTTTTTTTTTTTTTTTTGATATGGATCTTCGCTCTTGTTGCCCAGGCTGGAGTGCAGTGGCGCAGTCTTGGCTCACTGCAACCTCCGCCTGCGTCCTGGGTTCAAGCAATTCTCCTGCCTCAGCCTCCTGAGTAGCTGGGATTACAGGCATGCGCCACCATGCCCGGCTAATTTTGTGTTTTTAGTAGAGACAGGGTTTCTCCATGTTGGTCAGGCTGGTCTCGAACTCCTGACCTCAGATGATCCGCCTGCCTCGGCCTCCCAAAGTGCTGGGGTTACAGGTGTGAGCCACCGCACCCTGCCAGGAAGCACTTTTTAAAAGTGCATTACTTGAGTTTTATCAAGACTTATTTCTGAATTCTGTAATGAATTTGACATCAGGAAGACTTTTTTTTTTTTAAGATGGAGTCTCGCACTGTTGCCTGGGCTAGAGCACAGTGGCGCGATCTCGGCTAACTGCACCCTCTGCCTCCTGGGTCAAGAGATTCTCCTGCCTCAGCCTCCAGAGTAGCTGGGACTACAGGCACCTGCCACCACGCCTGGCTAATTTTTTGTATTTTTAGTAGAGGCAGGGTTTCACCATGTTGGCCAGGCTGGTCTCAATCTCCTGACCTTGTGATCTGCCCACCTCAGCCTCCCAAAGTGCTGGGATTATAGGCCTGAGCCACCCCACCCAGCCGGACATCAGGAAGATTTTAAATAATATTCTTTGGTGTTTATTTTTAAGATACTGACTCCTGAGGTTGTGAAAAGCTTATTTTATCTTTTTTTTTTTTTTTTGAGACAGAGTCTGGCTCTGTTGCCCAGGCTGGAGTGCAGTGGTGCAGTCTCGGCTCACTGCAAGCCCCACCTCCCGGGTTCACGCCATTCTGCCTCAGCCTCCCAAGTAGCTGGGACTACAGGCACCCGCCACCATGCCCGGCTAGTTTTTTGTATTTTTTTTTTTTTTAGTAGGGACGGGGTTTCACCGTGTTAGCCAGGATGGTCTTGATCTCCTGACCTCGTGATCCACCCGCCTCGGCCTCCCAAAGTGCTGGGATTGTTACAGGTGTGAGCCACCGCGCCTGGCCTTTATCATGGTTTTTAAGATGGAAGGGCTTAAGAAAGGAATGAGAATTACTGTGTTGCCGAACTTGAGGCAGCCTCAAGATGTTTCTGAAAATCAAGGTCTCTGAAGAACACAGATGGTGAGGTTTGTAGTTCTAATTTAATAGATCAGAAAGGAAATACTTAAAATTCTGTAGAGAACCTTCTTGTTCTTTTCTAAATTTAATCTCAGGTTTAACCTCAAGGCTGTTAGATCCTTAGCTGCATGTGGTGGTGTTCACTTGTAGTCCTAACTTCTCGGGAGACTGAGGCAGGAGGATCACTGGAGCCCAGGAGTTTGAGGTTACAGTGAGCTATGATGGTGCCAGTGCTCTTTAGCCTGGGAGACAGAATGAGACCCTGACTCAAAAAAAAAAAAAAAAAACGCTGTTAGATTCTTTTTTTTTTTTTTTTTGACAGGGGGTCTCGCTCTGTTACCCAGGCTGGAGTGCAGTGGCGCGATCTCGGCTCACTGCAAGCTCTGCCTTCCGGGTTCACGCCATTCTCCTGCCTCAGCTTCCTAAGTAGCTGGGACTATAGGCGTCCACCACATCCGGCTAATTTTTTGTATTTTTTAGTAGAGACAGAGTTTCACAGGAAGGTCTCAGTCTCCTGACCTCGTGATCCGCCCGCCTCAGCCTCCCAAAGTGTTGGGATTACAGGCATGAGCCACTGTGCGTGGCCTGTTTGTATTCTGTCACTAAGAAATCTGGAATGAGTTAAATTTCATTTAGGGAAAAATAGAAAATTGCTAAACCACACTAATTTCTAGGGGAGTTTTTTGTTTGTTTTCTCCATAGTGATTAGTGAAAAGGAAGAAGTCAGGAGACCTGGATATGAGGCCTAACTCTGCACTTTACTCCTGAGTGATCTTGGGCATTTGCCCTTTGATGAGTCAGTTTTTCTCATGTACATGTAGGCACTCCCACTCCTGGGACTTCAGTGTCCTCACCCATAAAATGGGAAGGATAATACATCATTTTGTAATAAATGGCATTGAAAGGAGTGTGTCATGCATACAATCCCTGTGGAGCCAGAAGAAAGCTTGAGAGCCACTGTTGGTAGTCAACACTGAAGTCAGTCACTTGATAAAGATGATGTTTCTTTGACTTTTTTAATGTATTTAATTTTTTTAAGGGGTCCTCCTATGTTGCCCAGGCTGGACTTAAACTCAGAGGGTGAAGTGATCCTCCTTCCTCGGCCCCCTGAATAGCTGGAATTATAGGCAAGCGCCACTGATGAATCTATTTTTCAGTTAGAGTTTGAATTGAGTCTATTTTAGGAAGGCATCTTTAACTGTATAATATATTGCTTAAAAAAAAAATTGCCATGCTAGAGAATTCCTGCTTTGCTTAAATAAGTGGAGCACACTGACAGGCATAAGGCTGTTTCCTTTAGGTCATTATTCACCTTGTAGCATGTAGATTGGATCACCTATGGACATGGAAAGAGTAAAGGACTTGTCTGAATCTTTTTTGGGTCATTCTAGGGGATCCTTTCAATGATCACAATGGCCAATGGCTGATAGAACTAGAAACCCAGGCTGGACACAGTGGCTGACGCCTGTAATCCGAGCACTTTTGGAGGCCGAGGCGAGAGGATCACTTGAGATCAGGAGTTTGAGACCAGCCTGGCTAACTTGGTGAAACCCCGTCTCTACTAAAAATACAAAAATTAGCCAGGTATGGTGGCATGCGCCTGTAGTGCCAGCTATTTGGGAGGCTGAGGCAGGAGAATCACTTGAACCTGGGAGGAAGAGGTCCCAGTGAGCTGAGATGATGCCCCTGTAGTACTCCAGCCTGGGCAACAAAAAAAAAAAAAAAAAAAGGAAAGAAAATAGAAACCCCCTCAAAAAGGCAGGACCTCTGGTGACTGGAATTAGTTGAAAATGTTTGTTTCTGAATCAACTGTTATTTTCCCTGTTTTTTGTTTGTTTTTTGTTTTGAGATGGAGTCTTGCTCTGTTGCCCAGGCTGTAGTACAGTGGCCCAATCTCGGCTCACTGCAGGCTCCGCCTCCCAGGTTCACGCCATTTTCCTGCCTCAGCCTCCCCAGTAGCTGGGACTACAGGCATCTGCCACCATGCCCGGCTAATTTTTTGTATTTTTAGTAGAGATGGGGTTTCACTGTGTTAGCCAGGATGGTCTCGATCTCCTGACCTCATGATCTGCCCGCCTCGGCCTCCCAAAGTGCTGGGATTACAGGTGTGAGCCACTGCGCCCAGCCTATTTTCCCGCTTGTTTCCTAGTAGCTTTCTTTGATAATGCTGTGGGCAGTTTGGAGTGGAATGGTCACAGTAAACCCAGGAGATTCAAAGAAAAGAAATGTTTTTGTTTGTTTGTTTGTTTTTCTACTTCTTGTGTTTTCTTTATTTTAAATTCCTTTCCCTCACCTGGTGATAGATGTTCTGCTTATTATTTGGTGTTTTTTTTTTATCAATTTTTAAAGCCTCATATGTTAAACGACTCGCAAGGCAAGATTGCTCTTAGTTTTGAAAGCAGAAATGAGAAGGTATTTCCCTTGGAGGGAATTTATTGGCTTATTTCTTGAAGTGAGTGCAGACACCGTTCCCCATGGGAACCACCTAGCCCGAGTGCTGTCCGATTCTTTGTGGTTAGAGCAAATAGCTCTATTGGGCAGCCAGCCTATAGTGGCATCTCACTGGCAGGAGTTGGGACTTTGAAGACTTTTACAGTCTCATTTCTGATCAAATTCTACTCTCCTGCAGTAGTTTTTGGTTTTATAGAACTTTTGGAAAAATTTCCCTTTCCTTTCATCATTCCCAGAGCATTGAGAGAAGTATTAAATTACTCCATTATTGACAGAGAGGTTTTGGTCACCCATGTAAGGAGTTCAGAACCAGGCCTTCCCAGTGAGCTGCTGTGCTGGTTTGATTTTTTCTTTTTTTTTTTTTTTGAGACAAAGTCTCACTCTGTTATCCAGGCTGGAGTGCAGTGGTGCGTTCTCGGCTCACTGCAACCTCCACCTCCTGGGTTCAAGCAATTCTCCTGCCTGAGCCTTCCAAGTAACTGGGATTACAGGCGTGCACAACCACACCGGGCTAATTTTTGTATGTTTAGTAGAGATGGGATTTCACCTTGTTGCCCAGACTGGTCTTGAACTCCTGGGCTCAAGCCGTCTTCCTGTCTCGGCCTCCCAAAGCGTTGGGATTATAGGCATGAGCCACCACGCCTGGCCTCCTAATCTTACTAGTCACCTTGCTTAGAAGCAGTTCTTCCATGGATTGATTGGTGAGGCTGGTTACCCTCTTGAACCTTCCTTGTCATCTGTAAGTTGTACTCATGGTGGCCATCTTATTTTGGCTTCCATTTTTTGTGGGGGAGGTGTCAAAAAATGGGATTTCCTGAAAATGGCTTTGTGGGGGTATTGTTCTTGAGTTCTGGTTTTAGTCTGATCTGTAAAATGAGGATTACTCACAGACTATAATAGAGGGACAATTATATAGTTTTTGCGTGTTAAGTGTTTGGTGACCTGATAAATGGCTATCAGATTCCAGGGATGTGACTATACCAGATGTTGGTAAACTGTGGCCCATAAGTTAGATCTGGTCTACAGCCTGTTTTTTTATGGCCCATAAACTAAGAATGATTTTTCCTTTTTTTTTTTTTTTTGAGACGGAGTCTCGCTCTGTCACCCAGGCTGGAGTGCAGTGGCCGGATCTCAGCTCACTGCAAGCTCTGCCTCCCGGGTTTACGCCATTCTCCTGCCTCAGCCTCCCGAGTAGCTGCGATTACAGGCTCCCACCACCTCGCCCGGCTAGTTTTTTGTATTTTTTTAGTAGAGACGGGGTTTCACTGTGTTCGCCAGGATGGTCTCGATCTCCTGACCTCGTGATCCGCCCGTCTCGGCCTCCCAAAGTGCTGGGATTACAGGCTTGAGCCACCACGCCCGGCCTTTTTTTTTTTTTTTGAGACGGAGTTTCACTCTGTTGCCCAGGCTGGAGGGCAATAGCACGATGTTGGCTCACTGCACCTCCGCCTCCTGGGTTCAAGCAATTCAGTTTCAGCCTCCCGAGTAGCTGGGACTACCGGCACATGTCGTCATGCCCGGCTAATTTTTGTGTTTTTAGTAGACACAGGGTTTCACCATGTTGGTCAGGCTGGTCTCGAACTCCTGACCTTGGGTGATTCACCCGCCCACCTCGGCCTCCTAAAGTGCTGGGATTACAGGCGTGAGGCACCGTGCCCGGCCTGATTTTTACATTTTTGAGAGGTTATAAAAATAAAGAAAATGAGAAGATAAACCGCAGACTGGGAGAAAATACTTGCAGAAGATATATCTGTTAAAGGACTGTTACCCAGAATATACAAAGAGCTCTTAACACTCAACAATAAAAAAGCAAAAACAACCCAATTAAAAATATGGGCCGGCCAGGCATGATTGCTCACACCTGTAATCCCAGCTGGGAGGCTGAAGTGAGATGATTGCTTGAGGCCAGGAGTTGGAGACAAGCCTGGGCAATATAGTGAGCACCCATCTCTAATTTTTTTTTTTTTTTTGAGACAGAGTTTCGCTGTTGTTGCCCAGGCTGGAGTGTAGTGGTGCGATCTCAGCTCACCCCAACAACCTCTGCCTCCCAGGTTCAGATGATTCTCCTACCTCAGCCTTCGCAGTAGCTGGGATTACAGGCATGTACCACCACACCCAGTTAATTTTGTATCTTTAGTAGAGATGGGGTTTCTCCATGTTGGGCAGGCTGGTCTTGAACTCCCAATCTCAGGTCATCTGCCCGCCTTGGCCTCCCAAAGTGCTGGGATTACAGGCATGAGCCACCGTACCTGGCCTAAATTTATTTATTTATTTATTTTTTCTTTTTTTTTTTTTTTTGAGACGGAGTCTCGCTCTGTTGCCCAGGCTGGAGTGCAGTGGCCGGATCTCAGCTCACTGCAAGCTCCGCCTCCTGGGTTTACACCATTCTCCTGCCTCAGCCTCCCAAGTAGCTGGGACTACAGGCGCCTGCCACCTCGCCCAGCTAATTTTTTGTATTTTTTAGTAGAGACGGGGTTTCACCGTGTTAGCCAGGATGGTCTTGATCTCCTGACTTCGTGATCCGCCCGTCTCGGCCTCCCAAAGTGCTGGGATTACAGGCTTGAGCCGCTGCACCCGGCCCTAAATTTATTGATTGATTGATTGATTGATTGATTGAGACGGAGTCTCGCTCTGTTGCCCAGGCTGGAGTGCAGTGGCCAGATCTCAGCTCACTGCAAGCTCCGCCTCCTGGGTTTACACCATTCTCCTGCCTCGGCCTCCCGAGTAGCTGGGACTACAGGCACCCACCACCACGCCCAGCTAATTTTTTGTATTTTTAGTAGAGACAGGGTTTCACTGTGTTAGCCAGGATGGTCTCGATCTCCTGACTTCGTGATCCACTTCAGCCTCCCAAAGTGCTGGGATTACAGGCGTAAGCCACCATGCCCAGCCCCAAAATTTTTTTTTTAATTAGCTGGGCATAATGACATGTGTGCCTGTAATCCCAGCTACTTGAGAGGCTGAGGTGGGAGGATCGCTGGAGCTCAGGAGTTCTAGGCTGTGGTGAGCCATGATTGTGCCACTGTGCTTCAGCCTAGGCAATGGAGAGAAACCCAGTCTCTTTAAATAAAAAAAAAAAGGACAGAAGTCCTAAGTAGACACCTTACCAGAGAAGAAAAACAGATGACAAGTAAGCATATCAAAAGCATATGAAAAGATGTTCAGCATCATAAGTCATTAGGAAATTGTAAATTAAAACAATTGATTTAAACAGATTTACCAAGCTCTGGACTGTATCACAGTGGAACTAGAAGATGAGGTGTTCAGTCTCTTTCAGTTACCATGCCTAGTTCTCTTGTTCTCCTGGGCACTTGTATCTAATGGTAAAGCTGTTCTTATGAATTTCTGTTTCATTTGCAGGTATATGAATGACCTAAAGCTACAAATAAAGACGGAGAGAGAACAGTGCCAACTGGGAGCAGGGCAAGAATGCCAATTCCTCCTCCCCCGCCACCCCCACCTGGCCCTCCTCCACCTCCCACATTTCATCAGGTAGGTAGTCCTTCCATCAGGCTATCTCAAAACCTTTGAGTAAATAGGTTGATGGTCCTCACATATTATTATTATTTTTTAATCCCTTTTGGTTAAAATTTCTAGATTTTCCTACCCGTAGCATTCCTATTCTTTAATTCTGTTTTTAACATTCCAGATTGTTATTCCTAGCATTAAAGGATACATAGGGCTTCCTTGTACAAGACATAGTGTATAATCAATGACATGTGGTACAGGAAGGTGGAGAATAAACAAGTCCATCTTCTTCAGCTGGTTCTGATTCCTGAGAGGTCCTCTTAGGACCATAATGGCATGTCTGGTTTCCTTGTCCTGGTTCACTCTAAATGGAGATTTGGACAGGTGGCATTGGAGTAGGAGCTAGTGTTTTCCCCTAAAACTATCTGCTGTATAAAAGTTAGTTTGTTGTTTCTTTGGCATTTTTGAGAAAAGTGGTGAGGAATCTTTTTTTTTTTTTTTTGAGGCAGTCTCGCTCTGTCGCCTAGGCTGGAGTGCAGTGGCACGGTCTCGGCTCACTGCAACCTGCACCTCCTGGGTTCAAGAGATTCTCCTGCCTCACCTCCTAAGTAGCTGGGATTACAGGCATGCGCCACCACGCCTGGCTAATTTTTGTATTTTTAGTAGAGATGGGGTTTCACCATGTTGGCCAGGCTGGTCTTGAACTCATGACCTCGTGATCTTCCCGCCTTGGCCTCCCAGAGTGCTGGGTTTACAGGCGTGAGCCACCGCACTCGGCCTGAGGATTCTTAGTGGTTTTCTCTTGATACCACTTCATCATCTCTTCTATTCAAAATCAGTTCATTTTAAAGCCAAGTCCATCAAGTCCAACACCTTATCAAGAAGGAAAGGAGTTTTTGAAATGTGTTGGTTCGAAGACTGAAAGATTCAATAATAGGAAAAAAAGCAATGTGATTTTTGAACGAAGCAGGAAGCTACTTTAACCATACCTGGATTGTGATACCTGGTTTCACCTGAGAAAGAGGGAACCTGAGGCCAGGCGCAGTGGCTCACACCTGTAATCACAACACTTTGGGAGGCTGAGATAGGTGAATTACTTGAGGTCAGGAGTTTGCAACCAGCCTGGCCAACATGGTGAAGTCCTGTTTCTGCTAAAAATACAAAAATTAGCCAGGTGTGGTGGCAGGCGCATGTAATCCCAGCCACTCAGGAGGCTGAAGCAGGAGAATTGCTTGAACCCAGGAGGTGGAGGTTGCGGTGAGCTGAGATCACGCTGCACTCTGGCCTGAGTGACAGAGTGAGACTTCGTCTCAAAAAAAAAAGGGGGGGAAAGGGGGTTGGGCGCAGTGGTTCATGCCTGTAAGCCCAGCACTTTGGGAGGCTGAGGCAGGCGATCATGAGGTCAGGAGGTTGAGACCGTCCTGGCTAACACGGTGAAACCCCGTCTCTACTAAAAAATACAAAAAATTAGCCAGGTGTGGTGGCAGGCTCCTGTAGTCCCAGCTACTTGGAAGGTTCAGGCAGGAGAATGGCGTGAACCTGGGAGGCGGAGCTTGCAGTGAGCGGATTATCACGCCACTGCTCTCCAGCCTGGGCGACAGAGCGAGACTCCATCTCAAAAAAAAAAAAAAAAAACCAAAGGAACCTGTATGTATTCTATTTTTGTAAAATTTGGAAGTAAAAGTAACTTCAGAGAAGAATAGGCCATGGGTGTGTGTATGCGTGCACGCATAGGTGTGTATGTGTGTTTATGTGCATATGTTAAGTGTTTTACAGTTGAGAAATTGTACCCTGAAGAGGAAAAGTGACTTGCCTATCTAATCTGTTTCAGAACTAGAACTAGAGTTCAGTTTACCCACTTCCGTTTGTTTTCATAACCTGTAGTTTTTAGACATTTTGTTTTAAGAATATGTATAGCTGGGCACGGTGGCTCAAGCCTGTAATCCCAGCACTTTGGGAGGCCGAGACAGGTGGATCACGAGGTCAGGAGATCGAGACCATCCTGGCGAACACGGTGAAACCCCGTCTCTACTAAAAAATACAAAAAACTAGCCGGGCGAGGTGGCGGGCGCCTGTAGTCCCAGCTACCTGGGAGGCTGAGGCAGGAGAATGGCATGAACCCGGGAGGCGGAGCTTGCAGTGAGCTGAGATCCGGCCACTGCACTCCAGCCCGGGCGACAGAGTGAGACTCCGTCTCAAAAAAAAAAAAGAATATGTATGAACCGCCTTTTGGAGCAGTTTTGTGTGGAAGCCCAATAAATGAAGTAGATAAAAGCAGAGCTTGGCCAGGCGTGGTAGCTCACACCTGTAATCCCAGCACTCTGGGAGGCCGAGGCAGGTGGATCAGTTGACGTCAGAAGTTTGAGACCAGCCTGGCCAACATGGCGAAACCCCATCTCTACTGAAAATACAAAAATTAGCTGGGTGTGGTGGTTGGGCACCAGTAATCCCAGCTGCTTGGGAGGCTGAGGCAGGTAAATCACTTGAACCCCAGAGGCAAAGATTGCACCCAGCACTTTGGGAGTCCAAGATGAGCAGATCACAAGGTCAGGAGATCGAGACCATCCAGGCCAACGTGGTGAAACCCCATCTCTACTAAAAATACAAAAATTAGCTGTGCGTGGTGGCATTTGCCTGTGATCCCAGCTACTCGAGAGGCTGAGGCAGGAGAATCGCTTGAACTAGGGAGTCAGAGGTTGCAGTGAGCTGAGATCACGCCACTGCACTCCAGCTTGGGCAACAGAGTGAGACTCTGTCTCAAAAAAATAAAGCAGAGCTTGTATGGTTATAGTCGGGGTAGAGGAGGCAGTCAATGAAGGCTTTTAGGTAGGTGGTGATACTTGAGCTGAGTCTTAAACCATAAGTAGAGCTTAGCCAGAAAGAAAGGAGGGAGGGAGGGCACTTGAAGCTGAGGAAGCAACATGTAGAAAGATACTGATTTGGTATTAATTAATGAATGAATGAGACAGGGTCTCACTCTGTTGCCTAGGCTGGAGTGCAGTGGTTGTGATCATAACTCACTGCAGCCTCTAATTCCTGGGCTCAGTGATCCGCTTGCCTCAGCCTCCTAAGTAGAGGGGACTATATGTACATGACACTGCACATAGCTAATTAAAAAAAATTTTTTTTTAGGCTGGGTGCAGTGGCTCATGCTTGTAATCCCAGCACTTGAAACTCTGTCTCAAAAAAAAATTTTTTTTTTTTTTTTGTAAAGGCAGAGTCTTACTTTGTTGCCTAGACTGGTCTTGAACTCCTGGCTTCAAGTGATCCTCTTGCCTGGGCCTCCCAAAATGCTGGGATTACAGGTGTGGGCCACTGTGCCGGCCTCGTGCTGATTTGCAAGAAAGCATATAGAGGTTTAGATTATTGCTTGAGGGGATGTGGTAGCAGATGCAGCTGGAGATGTAAGCTGAGGGTTTAGATTTTTCTTCTGACCATCATGAGGAGTTGTTGAAATATTTTCAGCAGCAAGAGTAACCTGTTTTTGCGCCTTTCCAATACAGTTTGGGGGACTGGGGTTGGGGTCGAGCCTGGAGACAGAGGCCTGTTGCCATTGAAAATTTAGATCTAAGGCTGAGCACAGTGTCGCATGCCTGTAATCCCAGCACTATGGCAGGCTGAGGCGGGCGAATCACCTGGGGTCGGGAGTTCAGGACCAGCCTGGCCAACATAATGACAGCCCACCTCTATAAAAATACAAAAAAAGTTAGCCAGGCATGATGGTAGGTGCCTATAATCCCAGCTACCAGGGAGGCTGAGTTGGGAGAATCACTTGAACCCAGGAGGTGGAGGTTGCAGTGAGTAGAGATCGCACTATTACATTACACTCCTGCCTGGGCGACAGAGCAAGACTCCATCTCAAAAAAAAAAGAAAAAGAAAAAGAAAATTTAGGTCTAAACTAAAGCTATCAGCATGGATAGGGGAGTCAAGATATTTAGAGGGAGGCTGGACACGGTGGCTCATGCCTATAATCCTAGCACTTTGGGAGGCCGAGCCAAGCAGATCACGAGGTCAGGAGATCGAGACTATCTTGGCTAAGACGGTGAAACCCCGTCTCTACTAAAAATAGAAAAAATTAGCTGGGCATGGTGGTGGGCACCTGTAGTCCCAGCCACTCGGAGGCTGAGTCAGGAGAATGGCGTGAACCCAGGAGGCGGAGCTTGCAGTGAGCCGAGATTGCACTACTACACTCCAGCCTGGGCAACAGAGCGAGACTCCATCTAAAAAAAAAAAAAAAGGTATTTAGAGGCCAGGCGTGGTGGCTCACGCCTGTAATCCCAGCACTTTGGGAGACTGAGGCGGATGGATCACAAGATCAGGAGTTTGAGACCAGCCAGGCCAACATAGTGAAACCCTGTCTCTACTAAAAATACAAAAGTTAGCCAGTCAGAGCGAGACTGTGTCTCAAAAAAAAAAAAGATATTCAGAAAGTGAAATCTTTTTTTTTTTTTTGATGAGACAGAAACGAGACTGTGTCTCAAAAAAAAAAAAGATACTCAGAAAATGAAATCTTTTTTTTTTTTTTTTTTTTGATGAGACAGAATCTCATTGTCACCCAGGCTGGAGTACAGTGGCGTGATCTCAGCCCACTGCAGCCCCCGCCTCCCAGGTTCAAGTGATTCTCATGTCTCAGCCACACGAGTAGCTGGGACTTCAGGTGTTTACCACTATGTCCAGCTAACTTTTGTATTTTTAGTACAGATGATGTTTTACCAAGTTGGCCAGGCTGGTCTCGAACTCATGACCTCAGATGATCCACCTACCTCAGTTTCCCAGAGTATTGGGATTACAAGTGTGAGCCACCTCACCAGATCATATGTATTATTTTTCAAAATGTTTTACTTGAGGAGACCAGGTGCAGTGGCCACACTTTGGGAGGCCAAGGCAGGTGGATCACCTGAGGTCAGGAGTTTGAGACCAGCCTGGCCAACATGACGAAACCCCATCTCTTCTAAAAGTACAAAAAAAAAGTAGGTGTGTGTGGTGTCATACGCCTGTTGTTGCAGCTACTTGGGAAGCTGAGGCACTAGAATCTCTTGAATCTGGGAGGCAGAGCTTGCAGTGAGCCGAGATCACACCACTGCACTCTGGCCTGAGCAAGAGAGGGAGAGTCTGTCTCCAAAAAAAAAAAAGATTGTATCAAACATTATTGCTATAAAAAGATACTTACTTTTAAATATTTGAGAGCTTAATTGGCATTCCATTGTGTGCTTATATTATCATTGTTCCTTTTGATTTAGCTTTTAGATTATTTTCAGTTTTATGCTATTAGAAATAGTTTATTGCTATTATTAGCATCTTTGTGCACTTGTCCAGTTGTTTTCCTTTTTTTTTTTTTTTTTTTTTGAGACGGAGTCTCGCTCTATCGCCCAGGCTGGAGTGCAATGGCCGGATCTCAGTTCACTGCAAGCTCCGCCTCCCGGGTTCACACCATTCTCCTGCCTCAGCCTCCCAGGTAGCTGGGACTACAGGCACCTGCCACCTCGCCTGGCTAGTTTTTTTTTGTATTTTTTAGTAGAGATGGGGTTTCACCGTGTTAGCCAGGATGGTCCCAATCTCCCAACCTCGTGGTCCACCCGTCTCGGCCTCCCGAAGTGCTGGGATTACAGGCTTGAGCCACCATGCCCGGCCTGTCCAGTTGTTTTCTTTTTTTTTTTTTTTTTTTTTTTTGAGACGGAGTCTCGCTCTGTCGCCCAGGCTGGAGTGCAGTGGCCGATCTCAGCTCACTGCAAGCTCCGCCTCCCGGGTTTACGCCATTCTCTCGCCTCAGCCTCCCGAGTTGTTTTCTTAAAATGAATTCCTAGAAGTAGAATTCTTGTGCCACACATTTTCAGGCCTTTTTTTTTTTTTGAGACGGAGTTTCGCTCTTGTCGCCTAGAGTGCGATGGCACGATCTCAGCTCAGTGCAACCTCTGCCTCCCAGGTTCAAGCGAGTCTCCTGCCTTAGCCTCCCAAGTAGCTGGAACTACAGGCGTGTGCCACTATGCTTGGCTAATGTTATATTTTTAGTAGAGACAGGGTTACATTATGTTGGCCAGGCTGGTCTTAAACTCCTGACCTCAGGTGATCTGCCTGCCTTGGCCTCCTAAAGTGCTGGGATTACAGGTATGAGCCACTGCACCTGGCCTGGACATTTTTAAGGCTTTTGATACATATTGTTAAATTGCTTTCTAGAAAGATTATACCAATTTATCTTACCTTAGGTAGTATAAAAGTTCCCTTTTCCCTGAATCCTTATGACTACCATAGAGTAGTTATTCATCGCATTTATTTATTTTTCATTTTTAAATTTTATTTATTTATTTATTTTTTGGAACAGAGTCTTGCCCTGTCAGCCAGGCTGGAGTACAGTGGTGCGATCTTGGCTCACTGCAACCTCTGCCTCCTGGGTTCAAACGATTCTTTTGCCTCAGCCTCCCAAGTAACTGAGATTACAGGCATGCACCACCATGCCAGGCTAATTTTTGTATTTTTAGTAGAGACAGGGTTTCACCATGTTGGCCAGGCTGGTCTCGAACTCCTGACCTCATAATCCACCCACCTCGGCCTCCAAAAGTGCTGGGATTACAGGTGTGAGCCACCATGCCCGGCCCATCCTGCGCATTTTTTGAGCTTCCTCTCTGTGCCAGGCACTCTGCAGCAGTGAGCGGTGGTTCCTGCCTTCATGAACCCTGCCTTCAATAAGTTTTTATAGTCTCTTTAGTAAAAAAAAAATTTTTTTTTTGAGGCGGAGTCTCGCTCTGTCACCCAGGCTGGAGTGCAGTGGTGCGATCTCAGCTTACTGCAACCTCTGCCTCCCAGGTTCAAGCAAATCTCCTGCCTCAACCTCCTGAGTAGCTGGGACTGCAGGTGCATGCCACCACGCCTGGCTAATTTTTGTGTTTTTAGTAGAGACGGGGTTTCAGCATGTTGGCCAGGATGGTCTCGGTCTCCTGACGTCTTGATCCACTGCCTTGGCCTCCCAAAGTGCTGGGATTGTAGGCGTGAGCCACCATGCCTGGCCTTCTGATTTTAACCTTTACCAATTGGTAGTTACTATGTTTTAACTTGCATCTTTTTATTTTTATTTTTATTTTCTGAGATGGAGCTTTGCTCTTGTTGCCTAGGCTGGAGTGCAGTGTCAGGATCTCTGCTCACTGCAACCTGTACCTCCCGGGTTCAAGCAATTCTCCTGACTCAGCCTTCCAAGTAACTGGGGTTACAGGCATGTGCCACCATGACAGGCTAACTTTTGTATTTTTAGTAAAGACGGGGTTTCTCCATGTTGGTCAGGCTGGTCCTGAACTCCCAACCTCAGGTGATCCACCTGCCTCAGCCTCCCAAAGTGTTGGAATTACAGGCATGAGCCACTGCGCCTGGCCGCATACATGATTTTTTTTTTTTTTTTAATCTTGAGACGATGTCTCACTCTGTCACCAGGCTGGAGTTCAGGGACGTGATCTCGGCTTACTTCAATCTCTGCCTCCCAGGTTCAAGTGATTCTCCTGCCTCAGCCTCCTGAGTAGCTGGGATTACAGGCACGTGCCACCGCACCCGGCTAATTTTTTTATATTTTTAGTAGAGATGGGGTTTCACCATGTTGGCCAGGATGGTCTCGATCTCTCAACCTCACAATCTGCCCGCCTCGGCCTACCAAAGTACTGGGATTACAGGCGTGAGCCACTATGCCCGGCCGCGTGTGTCATTTTTTATACTGCAGTGTATGAAGCTCAGGTCAGAGGCGTGAGGATGAGATACAAATATTTGAGGTTTGGGGAGTTACTGGTGGCAATCAAGCCCTGGGACGGGGTGGGTGTGCCCAGGACCATTTGAATAGAGGCTGAGGATAGAACTCTGGGAAATGAAGTTTAAGAGGTAAGTGGAAGATGGAGAACCTGAAAAGAACCATGTTGTTGAAAGGTTGCAAAAATTAGCCAAATGTGGTGGCATGTACCTGTAGTTCCAGCTACTTGGAAGGCTGAAGTGAGAGGATCACTTGGGCCTGGGAAAATGAGGCTGCAGTGAGCAGTGATCGTGCCACTGCACTGCAGCCTGGATGACAGAATAAGACCCTGTCTCAAAAAAAAGCAAAAACAGGCCTGGCGCGGTGGCTCAAGCCTGTAATCCCAGCACTTTGGGAGGCCGAGACGGGCGGATCAGGAGGTCAGGAGATGGAGACCATCCTGGCTAACACGGTGAAACCCCGTCTCTACTAAAAATACAAAAAACTAGCCGGGCGAGGTGGCGGGCGCCTGTAGTCCCAGCTACTCGGGAGGCTGAGGCAGGAGAATGGCGTAAACCCGGGAGGCGGAGCTTGCAGTGAGCTGAGATCCGGCCACTGCACTCCCCCGGGCGACAGAGCAAGACTCCGTCTCAAAAAAAAAAAAAAAAAGCAATTAGAGAGTAGAAAACGCCTGGGGCTTTGAGACAATCAGAGCATTCAAATCTTGGCTGTTTGTTTATTAATGATGTGATATTACCTTTATTTCCTCATCTTTGGAATGGGAATAATATAGTTTATAACTTTATTTAGAGGTTAAATTGAAGTAATAGGGAGACAGTAGGGTATGTTAGTTGAGATAGGATATGAGTTTTTAGTGTCACTGTTGGAGTTTGGACTCTTGTTTTATCGTTTATTAGTTGCATGACCTTAGATAGCTATTCAGCTTCTGGCCCACCCTTTCCAAATGGCAACAATGATAATAATACCTTTCTCATGGGAAGGTTTCGAGATTTAAATGAGCTAAGGCAAATATTGTGCTTACCACAGTGCCTAAGTCATAGTAGGGACTCACTACGTTTTGCCTTGATGATGATGATACGCGTTAACATACATACATAGTGTCTCACATGCAGACTAGCACAAAGATTACTAAGTATTACTGCAGGCCTCCCATCGGAAGCTTCTGAATAAGAAGGAAATGGAGCTCCTTCACAGAAGATAGAACAGGAGGGAAAAAACTGAAAAGGATGATGCACATTGATATTGCTCTTTGGCATATATATCTAATGAGGTTAGACAGATATCTCAAGGAATCCAATTTGTTTTAAGTCATTTATCCCAAGCTTGTGATAAAGGGAACTTTTTTTTTTCTTGCAGACGCATTCTCACCCTGTTGCCCAGGCTGGAGTGCAGTGGTGTGATCTCGGCTCACTGCAACCTCCAACTCCCGGGTTCAAGCAATTCTCCTGTCTCAGCCTCCCAAGTAGCTGGGATTACAGCATGTGCCACCACACCTGGCTAATTTTTTGTATTTTTAGTAGAGACGGGGTTTCACCATGTTGGCCAGGATGGTCTCGAACTCCTGACCTCAAGTGATCCACCTGCCTTGGCCTCCCAAAGTGTTGGGATTACAGGTGTGAGCCACCGCACCTGGCCAATAAAGGGAACTATTTAGGATAAACTTATATTTCTCTTATCCTCCAGGCAAACACAGAGCAGCCCAAGCTGAGTAGAGATGAGCAGCGGGGTCGAGGCGCCCTCTTACAGGACATTTGCAAAGGGACCAAGCTGAAGAAGGTGACCAACATTAATGATCGGAGTGCTCCCATTCTCGAGAGTGAGTCTGAGCTTCATTTCCTAGTGAACCGGCAGGATCCCAGGAGTGACTTGGAGACTTGGCTGTGTTGTTATTTTTGTTGGGGCTTGAGTGGGAGAGTTTTGTCCTGGGATATGCTTTGGCTCTCTTCTCATTCTTCTGAACCTTAGAAGTTTCTTCTTGACTCTTGGAGAGCATCTCAGGTTTAAGATTACCGTCTCACTGGGCGTGGTGGCTCATGCCTGTAAGCCAAGCACTTTGGGAGGTCAAGGTGGAAAGATTGCATGAGCCTAGAAGTTCGAGGCTGCAGTGAGCTGTGATCACGTCACTGCGCCACTGCACTCCAGCCTGGGCAACAGAGCAAGACTCTGTCTCTCAAAAAGGAAAAGAAAAAAAAAAAAAGAAGGCTGCCATCTCTTATTGTAACATACTCATCTGGGGACATCCTTGACTGTCCTTTGAGGATACTGCCACATTCCTAGAAACCTCTTGACTGAAACCAGGGTTGATTTTATGATTGCTACAAGTGTCCGTTCCTGTAGGCCTCTGGAGAGTGTTCACATATTGGTTCCTGATCCGTTAGCCTTTTATCTATCATCTGAGATGTGGAGAGGAGAGTCCAGATAACTATGTTGAACTTTTTTTTTTTTTTTTTAGCCTGAGTTTCGCTCTTGTTGCCCAGGCTGGAGTGCAGTGGCATGGCCTCAGCTCACTGCAACCTCCGCCTCCTGGGTTCAGATGATTCTCGTGCCTCAGCCTCCCAAGTAGCTGGGATTACAGGTGCGTGCCACCACGCCTGTCTAATTTTTTTGTATTTTTAGTAGAGACGGGGTTCTCACCGTGTTGGCCAGGCTGGTCTTGAACTCCTGACCTCAGGTGGTCCACCTGCTCGGCCTCCCAAAGTGCTGGGATTACAGGCGTGAGCCACTGCTCCTGGCCCCCCAAACATTTATTTAACCCCCTTATCCCTTTGCCCTAAATAAAGGAAGATCAGCCACTTGTTCTTTTTTTTTTTTGAGACGGAGTCTCACTCCGTCACCCAGGCTGGAGTGCAGTGGCGCGATCTCGGCTCACTGCAAGCTCCATCTCTCGGGTTCACACCATTCTCCTGCCTCAGCCTCCCAAGAAGCTGGGACTACAGGCACCCACCACCACGCCCGGCTAATTTGTTGTATTTCTAGTAGAGACGGGGTTTCACCGTAGTCTCTTATCTCCTGACCTCGTGATCCGCCCACCTCGGCCTCCCAAAGTGCTGGGATTACAGGTGTGAGCCACCGTGCCCAGCTTCACTTGTTCTTTCTCTTTCATCACAACAAAGAGTTTCATCCCTACACAAAGCTGTGGAGCAGAGACGCCTAGCTTTCCTTTCTTTTCTGTTCTCTCTTTTTTTTTTTTTTGAAACAGGGTCTTGCTCTGTCTGTCGCTCAGGCTGGAGTGCAGTGGTATGATCACGATTCACTGCCACCTCGACCTCCCAGGCTCAATCAATCCTCCCATCTCAGCCTCCCAAGTATATAGGTATGCATCACCATGCCTGGGTAATTTTTGAAATTTTTTGTAGAGACAGGGTCCTACTATATTGCCCAGGCTGCTCTCGAACTCCTGAGCTTAAGTGATCCTCCCATCTTGGCCTCCCAAAATGCTGGGATTAATGACATGAGCCACTGTACCAGGCCTGCTTTTTTAAATAGAAGGGCAAAAACAAGACTGGTGTGTTTGCAAGCGATAGCCCAGACAGATGAGGGGTTTCCCCTCATGATTGACTTGGTCATCATCTGAGAGCATGTGAAATGAAAACCCTACTGGTATGCTTTCCAGAGCCCAAAGGAAGCAGTGGTGGCTATGGCTCTGGAGGAGCTGCCCTGCAGCCCAAGGGAGGTCTGTTCCAAGGAGGAGTGCCGAAGCTTCGACCTGTGGGAGCCAAGGACAGTTCAGGTATCTGATGAGTACTTTCCCAGGATATTTCCCTGGTGTGTTAATTTCTGATGTCCCAAGTGGGCTATCTCAGGTTGAGAAGTGTGGTAAAGGTCGGGGGCAGAAAGACTTGGGAGCAGGGGAGGAGTTATACAGTAGAATACAGCAAAAGCCGAGGGATTAAATGAAAGCGGATGCAACTTAGATAAAGAAAATGTGGTATATATACACTAGAATACTATTTAGCCTTAGAAAAGAAGGAAACTTCTGTCATTTCTGATAATACGGATGAACTTGGAGGACATTATACTAAGTGAAATAAGCCAGGTACAAAAAAACAGATACTGCATGATCTCATTTATATGTGGGATCTGAAACAGTTGAACTCATTCATAGAAGTAGAGAGTGAGTGGCCGGGCGCGGTGGCGCAAGCCTGTAATCCCAGCACTTTGGGAGGCCGAGATGGGCGGATCACGAGGTGAGGAGATCGAGACCATCCTGGCTAACACAGTGAAACCCCGTCTCCACTAAAAAATACAAAAAACTAGCCGGGCGTGGTGGCGGGCGCCTGTAGTCCCAGCTACTCGGGAGGCTGAGGAAGGAGAATGGCGTGAACCCGGGAGGCGGAGCTTGCAGTGAGCTGAGATCCGGCCACTGCACTCCAGCCTGGGCGACAGAGCGAGACTCCGTCTCAAAAAAAAAAAAAAGAGAGTGAAATATTGGTTACTAGAGGCTGGGGGCAGTAGGTGTTGGGATGAGGAAAGGGGAGATGTTGGTTAAAGGGTACAAAGTTTCAGTTAGACAGGAGGGATAAGTTTTAGTGATCTATTGCAGCAGTCCCCAGTCTTTTAGGCACCAAGAACTGGTTTCATGGAAGACAATTTTTCCATGGATGGTGGGTGGGGGATGGTTTCGGGATGAAACTGTTCCACCTTAGACCATCAGGCATTAGTTAGATTCTCATAAGGGGCATGCAACCTAGATCCCTCACATGGGCGGTTCACAGTGGAGTTCGCCCTCCTATGAGAATCTAATGCTGCTGCTGTTCTGACAGGAGGCGGAGCTCAGGCGGTAATGCTTGCTCTCTCACCTTCTGTGTGCCCCGTTCCTAATAGGCCACTGACCTGTACAGGTGTGTGGCCCCAGGGGTTGGCGACCCCTGATTATACTTCATGTATATTTGAAAATTGCTAAAAGAAATTTTATTTTATTTTATTTTATTTATTCTTTTCTTTTTTTTCCTCCTGAGATGGAGTCTTGCTCTGGCCCAGCCTGGAGTGCAGTGGTGCCATCTTGGCTCACTGCAACTTCCCCCTCCTGGGTTCAAGCCATTCTCCTGCCTCAGCCTCCTAAGTAGGTGGGATTACAGGCACAGGCCACCACACCTGGCTAATTTTTGTAGTTTTAGTAGAGATGGGGTTTCGCCATGTTGGCCACGCTGGTCTCAAACTCCTGACCTCAAGTGATCCATCCGCCTTGGCCTCCCAAAGTGCTGGGATTACAGGCATGAGCCACTGCGCCTGTTGTAGAGTAGATTTTAAGTGTTTTCACCATAAAAAGAAAAGTAGGTGATGGGTATGTTAGTTTGATTTAATCATTCCACAGTGTATACATTTAACAAGGCATTGTATCCCATAAATACATAAAATTATTACTTGTCAAAAATAAAGTAAAATTTAAAAATAAATAACAATGTATCCTGAGCCTGAAACCATATTAAAACCTAGAACTAGGCCGGACGTGGTGGCTCACGCGTGTAATCCCAGCACTTTGGGAGGCTGAGGTGGGTGGATCACCTGAGATTAGGATTTCGAGACCAGCCTGGCCAACATGGTGAAACCCCGTCTCTACTAAAAATACAAAAATTAGCCGGGTGTGGTGGCGCATGCCTGTAATCCCAGCTACTCAGGGGTCTGAGGCAGGAGAATCACTTGAACCCATGAGGCAGAGGTTGCGGTGAGCTGAGGTCGTGCCATTGCCCTCCAGCCTGGGCAACAACAGCAAAACTTCGTCACAAAAAAAAATAAGCAAAAACCCAGAACTATGCAAGTCCTTTCCCTGCTGCCATGCAGGTTGCACTAAGGAGCTGAGTGAAGTAGAGATACTGACCAGTATCTGTCTAGCTCTGTTGACCCCATGTTTGTGTATTTGTAGAGAACCTGGCTGGTAAGCCGACCCTGCAAGTCCCCAGTTCCCGAGCTGCTGCCCCAAGGCCTCCAGTATCTGCAGCCAGCGGGCGTCCTCAGGATGATACAGACAGCAGCCGGGCCTCACTCCCAGAACTGCCCCGGATGCAGAGACCCTCTTTACCGGACCTCTCTCGGCCTAATACCACCAGCAGTACGGGCATGAAGCACAGCTCCTCTGCCCCTCCCCCACCACCCCCAGGGCGGCGTGCCAACGCACCCCCCACACCTCTGCCTATGCACAGCAACAAAGCCCCCGCCTACAACAGAGAGAAACCCTTGCCACTGACGCCTGGACAGAGGCTTCACCCTGGTCGAGAGGGACCTCCTGCTCCACCCCCAGTCAAACCACCTCCTTCCCCTGTGAATATCAGAACGGGACCAAGTGGCCAGTCTCTGGCTCCTCCTCCTCCGCCTTACCGCCAGCCTCCTGGGGTCCCCAATGGACCCTCTAGCCCCACTAATGAGTCAGCCCCTGAGCTGCCACAGAGACACAATTCTTTGCATAGGAAGACACCAGGGCCTGTCAGAGGCCTAGCACCTCCTCCACCCACCTCCGCCTCCCCCTCTTTACTGAGTAATAGGCCACCTCCCCCGGCCCGAGATCCTCCCAGTCGGGGAGCAGGTAAGTGCTTGGAAGCACCTTTTTCCCTATCGTGCTATGAATTGATTTTATCTTTTCCCCAGAGCACTCCTTGAAGACAGTAATTCATTTATTCATTCAGTGGGTTTATTGAGTACCTTTTTATGCATCAGATCTGTTGGTAGGGAAATAGCAATAAATAGAAAAGACAAAAAGTTCCTGTTTTGGACAGTCAAACCAGTAAAATATATAAGTACATAGTATGTAGTATGCTTTAGAGAATTACAAAGCAGAGGAGAGGAATAAGATGTACTGGGGCGGAGGTCGGATGATGATAACTTAAATTGGAGCAGTAGGGAGAGAGTCAAGACAGTCCTTACTGATAAGGTGAAAATTTGACAAAGACCTGAAGAAAGTGACGAGTAAGCTTAGTAGTTATCTAGGAGAACGGCTGTTGCAGGCAGTGGGAACAACAAATGTAGAGGCCTTAAGGCAGAAGTATTCTTGAAACATTTTGGGGATAGCAAGGGGGCCTTTGTGGCAAGACTAGAAAGACTGAGTGGGGGAGGGAAGAGTGGTAGGACTTAGAGGTTGGAAAGCTGGAGCTGCAGGGGAGAACACTGCAGGATTTTGCAAAGACCTTGAATTTAACTTTGTGAGATGGGAAGCCACTGGAGGGTTTTAAACAGAGAAGTAGTATGATTTGACTCACCTTTTAAAAAGATCACTAGCTCCCATGTTGATAACAGACTGCAGTAGGACAAAGGTGACAAAAGGAGACCAGTTACTGGGCTGTTGCAGTAAATGGCCAGATGGTTAGGACTACTGCGAATTATGGGAAGATAGGTGTTTGGTTTGAGACAAGTTTGAGATGCCTGTTAGGTACTCAAGAAGAGATAGTGAATTGGTACTTGGCTATCAGACTCCAAAGTTGAGGGGAGAGGTCTCGGCTAGAGAGACACATTTGAATGATATTGAAAACCACATGCTAGATGAAGTCACCTAAGGAGTGAGTGTGGATAAGAAGAGTCCTAGGAGGCTGAGGCAGGAGAATTGCTTGAACTCAGGAGGCAGAGGTTGCAGTGAGCCAAGATCACGCCACTGCACTCCAGCCTGGGTGACAGAGTGACACTCCGTTTCAAAAAAAAAAAAAAAAAAAAGATGAGGGCTAAGCCCTCGCCCTCCTACATTAGAGGCAAGAGAGAGAAAGAATACCCAGTGGAGGAAACAGAAAAGCTTCTAGTGAGGATGAAAGGAGAAAAAGCAAGAATGTGATGGAGAAACTCCAAGGTAGAGTAAGTGGTCAGCTGTGCCCAGTGCTGCAGATGGGTCGGGTAAGTTAAAGGCCAAGAACTGGCATTGGTCTTAGTATCATGGGACCCTTTGGAGTAGTTTCAGTGGAGTGGTGGAGGGCGAAAGTGAAAGCTTAATTGGAGTGGGTTCAAGGATGCAGGAATAGGAGGAGAGAAATTGGAGATAGCAATATAGAAATCTCTTAAAAGAGTTTGCTGTAAAGTCCAGGAGAGAGGGGTGAAGATAAGTGAAGTGAATGTTGGAGGAAGATGTGGGGTTGAGAGTTGGTTTTTTCCCATCCCAAGATGGGAGACCTATTTGTATGCTGATGGAATGAGTAGCATGAAACTTAGGAGAGAGGGAAAAAAATTGAATCAGAGGAGAGGGAACAGATTGCCTGAATAATGACCTTAGGAGGCCAGAGGAGAGGGAATGTGATCCACAGGTAAAAGGTTGGCCTTAGATAGAAATGTGGTTCTTCCATAGTAACAAGAGGGGAGGCAGAGCATATAGGCTTAGAAGCAAGTGGATAGGTGGGTGTAGTGGTAGAAGCAAGTGGAAAGTTTATTCTAATTTGCTTCTGTTTTCTCAGTGAAATGGAAAGCAAGAGCATCAGCTGTGATTGAGGCGAGGGAAGGAGAAGGCAAGTTGAGGAGAGAGAAGTGGCATGAAATGGTCATCTGGAGCATGGGAGTATGGGTGGATTAGGGAAATGTGCTCAGATAGGTAATCACGCAAAGGGCCCACTTGAGATTATGGGCCATACGTTTCATGTGAGATTAGTCTCATGTGTGTTCAGCTGTGATTTGCAGGTACAAAATAAGAGTAGAGCTCTGTTTAACCAGTGTTAGCATGTTTTAGGCATGTGCGACTCTAAGGGAGAGTGAGGCAGGAAGGAAAGGGTGTATGTGAGGGAGTGATTGCAATAATGGAGCCTAAGCTGGGTGAGGAGGGAATTCAGGAACCCTGGAAAAAGAAGAGGTTGTGTAATCTCCTTATAATTAGCATAACTGAAATTTTAGAGTGAGGGGAGACCATGACAGCTCTCTGGGGCCTTATTGGACCTGGGAATTTTGGCTCCCATATCCTTGTATCATTAGACTTTGAGATATACCCTCCACAAACAGCTTCTTAGCCTTTATTTATTTATTTGTTTATTTGTGTTTTGAGACAGAGTCTTGCTCTGTCATCCAGGCTGGAGTGCAGTGGTGCGATCTCTGCTCACTGCAACCTCCGCCTCCTAGGTTCAAGTGATTGTTGTGTTTCAGCCTCCCAAGTAGCTGGAATTACAGGCAAGTGCCACCATACCTGGCTAATTTTTGTATTTTTAGTAGAGACGGGTTTTCACCATGTTGGCCAGGTTGGTCTCAAACTCCTGACCTCAAGTGAGCCACTGCGCCCAGCTCTTAGCTTTTATTTTAAAGTCAGTTTCTGTAGGTATAGAACATTGATTAAGGAGTTATGTCATGGAGTCTGGGCATGATGGTTCATGCCTGTAATCCCAGCACTTGGGATTGGGGAGGTTGAGGCTGGCAGTTCACTTAAGCCCAGGAGTTCGAGACTAGCCTGGGCAACATTGGCAAAACCCTGTCTCTACAAAAAATAATTTTAAAAAATTAGCCTGGCATGGTGGTGCATGCCTGTAGTCCCAGCTACTCGAGAGGCTGAGGTGGGAAGACCACTTGAGCCCGGGAGGTGGAGGTTGCAGTGAGCCGTGATAGTGCCACTGCACTTCAGCCTGGGCAACACAGCAAGACCTTGCCTCAAAGGAAAAAAAAAAAATGGTAAAGGTTATATCATTAAGTAACAAGGCATTAAAAGCCTATTAACCTGTGTGCAGCTGCTTTATTTGGTACACACAGATTTGTACTCTGGCAGCTGGCCATCTAACATAGGGCAGCCAAACAGTGGCCTGCTGCATTCCTGATCCCATATCTCCCTAGCTTTAGCCATAAGGAGGTAGTCCTAAGGTGGACCTTGATTCTGTAAAGTTCAGGTTTGACTTTTTTTTTTTTTAACTTAGGGATTTTACAAAAGACTCTAGGGATTTTACAAAAGACTCTTTGAGCAAAGCTCATATCTTTCTGACCTCATTCAGGAATAGAAGAAGAGAAAAATGCTATTTCCGTGGGTTGAGCTGGGTACTTTTAAATGTCTGCAGGCTTTCTTGCTTCCCACTTTACCATTCTTTCTCTGTGATAGCTAGGGCTACAGGGGTGTTGCCACCATGTCTGGCTCATTAAATTTTTTTTTTTTTAAGATGAGGTCTGTGTTGCCCAGGCTGGACTCAAACTCTTGGGCTCAAGCCATCTTCCCACCTTGGCGTCCCGAAGCCCTGGGATTACAGATGTAAGCAATTGTACTGGGCTAGAGCAGCAATTCTTAAGAGTGATAAACCGGAAAAAAATTGAGGTATTTTAGTCAGAGATCATTTGAGTATTACCTCGATTTGTTGTGTGACATTGGACAGATCACTGATTCTCTCTTTTGTCATCTGTAAAATGTACATTTGAAAAGTACAGTGGGGGTAAGGCACAGAGGCTCACACCTGTAATCCTAGTGCTTTGGGAGGCTGAGGCAGGAGGATCGCTTGAGACTGGGAGTTCCAGACCAGCCTGGGCAGCATGGTGAAACCCCATTTCTACAAAAAATAAAAAAAGTAGGCCGGGTGCAGTGGCTCACACCTGTAATCTTAGCATTTTGGGAGGCTGAGACAGGCAGATCACCTGAGGTCGGGAGTTCAAGACCAGCTGGCCAACATGGTGAAACCCCGTCTGTCTACTAAAATACAAAAATTAGCCGGGCATGATGGCGGGTGCCTGTAATCCCAGCTACTCAAGAGGCTGAGATAGAAGAATCACTTGAACCCGGGAGATTGTGGTTGCAGTGAACTGAGATGGCACCACTGCATTCCATCATGGGTGGCTGAGCAAGACTCTGTCTCAAAAAATAATAATAAATAAAAATAAATTTTAAAAACCTAGCTAGGCATGGCAGCGTGTGCCTGTGGTCCCAGCTACTTGGGAGGCTAGGATGGGAGGATCACTTGAACCCAGGAGGCAGAGGCCGCAGAGAGCTGAGATCACACCACTGCACTCCAGCCTAGGCAGCACAGCAAGACCCTGTCTGTCTCAAAAAAAAATCCTAAAAACACAAAAACTAGTATTATTGGTTCATAGAGTTTGTTTCAAGAATTTTTTCTTTGCAGAGTAAAACACTGTCCATTTTTAAGGGAATTTAAAAAAAATTGAAACCATCATACTTTTCTCAAAATTAGGGTTAATCTTGGATTACAAAAGGCTGTCTCCTATCCCAGGACTTCTTTTGCAAATTGTTTTTTAGGGACTGGAGTTCTGGCTCTGTCACTTGAAACAGTCTTAAAACTGGATCTGGGGCCGGGTGCGGTGGCTCACGCCTGTAATCCCAGCACTTTGGGAGGCTGAGGCGGGCGGATCACAAGGTCAGGAGATTGAGGCCATCCTGGCTAACACGGTGAAACCCCGTCTCTACTAAAAATACAAAAAATCAGCCGGGCGTGGCAACAGGTGCCTGTAGTCCCAGCTACTCAGGAGGCTGAGGTAGGAGAATGGTGTGAACCCAGGAGGCGGAGCTTGCAGTGAGACAAGATCGTGCCACTGTACTCCAGCCTGGGGGACAGAGTGAGACTCCATCTCAAAAACAAACAAACAAACAAAAAAACTGGATCTGACAAAGCCCAGAAGCTTATTGGAGACAGCAGAACCTGGCTGGGATGAGGGAGGGAGCTGGAGGAGCCAAACAGATCACTCTTATCCTGCTCTATTTTGCCATTCCAGGTCATCTCATCACTGTCACCTGCCTGGTGTCTAGCTGGTGCCAGTGTCCTTGTGAACCTGGCTAACCCTGTCTACCTTGCTGGCCTTGCCCGGGAGTAGATACAAATTCTCAGGGCCTTGAGGAATCTGGGTTTTCGGGAATATTTTTCAGGGCTTAAAGAAGCTTCTCTTAAAGAGCTTTGGTTTGAGTAGGTTTGGAATGAAAATAAGGCTCAGGCCAGGCGCGGTGGCTCACGCCTGTAATCCCAGCACTTTGGGAGGCCAAGGCGGGCAGATCATGAGGTCAGGAGATTGAGACCATCCTGGATAACATGGTGAAACCCCATGTCTACTAAAAATACAAAAAAATTAGCCGGGCGTGGTGGCGGTACCCGTAGTCCCAGCTACTCGGGAGGCCGAGGCAGGAGAATGGCATGAGCCCGGGAGGCGGAGCTTGCAGTGAGCCAAGATTATGCCACCACACTCCAGGCTGGGCAACAGAGCGAGACTCCGTCTCAAAAAAAAAAAAGGCTCAGAGATCTGCTGGGAGGTATAAGATTTCTCTTTAATTATTGCATCTAGTGTCCCCTGTTTCTACTTGAACAAAGCTTGGAAACAGGAAGAGTTGACATTCTGAGTGTGTCTTATGGGAAGCAAAAACATTTATTGGGCTTATTGTGTCAGCTTGTGTGTGTGTATGTGTGTGTGTGTGTGTGTTCCATTACTGTTGTACATGCTTAGCTACAGTCACTATAGAAATTCTGACAGTAGTCAGGAGGAATAATAAGACACTCTTTTCTTCAAGACAGTCTTGCTCTGTCACCAGGCTGGAGTGCAGTGGTGCGATGTTGGCTTATTGCAACCTCCACCTCCCAGATTCAAGCTCCTCCTACCTCAGGCTCCAGAATATCTGGGATTGCAGGCATGCGCCACCACGCTTGGCTAATTTTTGTACCTTTTTTAAAAATTAGAGGTGGGGTTTCTTGCCCGGGCTGATCTCGAACTCCTGGCATCAAGTGTTCTGCCTGCCTCAGCCTCCCAGAGTGCTGGGATTACAGATGTGAGCTACTGTGCCTGGCCAAGATACCGTTTTATTACTAAAAACAGTTTTGTCTGTTAAGCTGAGTAGTCTCTTCATGTACTATTTAGGTAACAACTATTTATCGGGCCACGTGCTGTGGCACATGCTATAATCCCAGCCCTTTGCTGAGGCTGGAGCATTACTTGAGCCCAGGAGTTTGAAGCTGCAGTGAGCTGTGATTCCACCACTGCACTTTAACCTGGGTGACACAGTGAGACCCTGTCTCTAAAAAAAAAAAAAAAATTGAACATGGCCCAGATACCAAAAGATGCACTTCCAAGCCACTGAATTGTAAATCTGGTTGGAAAGATACTATGCAGAATACTGGGAGTTATGAAGAGCAGTGTGGGAGAGTAGAACGAGCAGACATGTGTCTTGCCGGTTTTTATTTGATCTGCGACCTTAAACAAATAACCTGAGTCCCAGTTTTCTCATTTGTGAAATGGGGATAATACCACATTCTTTACAAGTGTGGCTATAAGACTTTTTAAAGATTTAATATACCTAAAATGCCTGGAACATAATAGATACCCAATAAATGGTAGCTGCTATTATTGTTAGTTAATACAGTGCATAGGAGTAAGACAACTTAAACACATTAGAATCTATTGTATTCCAGTCATATTGCCATGTCTTCACACATGCTTTTGACGTTACCTTCTACTTGGTAGCAAATTTTCATCTTTTAAGAGTGAATTTGATTTTTGGAAATGACCAAAAAGCAGATTCAGACACAGGTATGAATATCTTCTTTTTCTTTTTTTTTTTTTTTGAGGCAGAGTTTTGCTTTTGTTGCCCAGGCTGGAGTGCAGTGGCACAATCTCGGCTCACTGCAACCTCTGCTTCCTAGGTTCAAGCAGTCCTCCTGCCTCAGCCTCCCGAGTAGCTGGGATTACAGGCGTGCGCCACCACTCCCGGCTAATTTTTGTATTTTTAGTAGAGACTGGGTTTCTCCATGTTGATTAGGCTGGTCTTGAACTCCCAACCTCAGGTGATCCTCCCGCCTCGACCTCCCAAAGTTCTGGGATTACAGGTGTGAGCCACCACGCCCGGCATAGGTATGAATATTTTCATTGGTGGTGGGGCGACCTCAGAAATGAAATGTGACCATCATATAATAGTGTTTATAGCTCTGTCTGCTAAAACTTGCTTTGGAGGCAGTTCCAAAAGAGGTGTTTGCAATGTTTGAGCAATGAGACTGTTACTGGACATTTGTAACTTCCCACAATGAATCTGCTGTGTATATTTTGAAAGTCGCTCATTGATATTAGAGTAAGTGACATAGCCTGTATATGCTGTGGGAGAGCAGAGGTGGAGGGACTCAGAAGAAAATGGATTGCTTTGGGAAAGGCTTGAGAAGATGGGACTTGGATTGAACCTTGAAGGGTAGGGAGGATTTGGAAATAAGGGAAGGGGGGATATCAGAATATTGTGAGGGGAGTCACAAGAGCAAAGCATGTAATTCAGTTTATTCAGCAGACATTGATTGAACACCTGCTGTGTGCTGTACTTGGGAACCCAGAAGGAACTGCTCTGACATCAAGGGGTACGCAGTATACTGGGGGAAGAGTACACAGAAGAAATAATTATAACAGTCTATTCAAGTGGTAGATACGCACAAGCTGCAGTGGAAATGCAGAAGAGGGCTCCTGACCTAGCCTAGCAATAAGAAGGGAAGAGGAGAAGCCAAACTCAGGCTGATAGGCATGGTAGGTTACTATGTAAGCAAAGGCTTTGAGACTTTATTTATTTATTTACTTATATATTTGAGATGGAGTCTTGCTCTGTTGCCCAGGCTGGAGTGCAGTGGCACAATCTGGGCTCACTGCAACCTCCACCTCCCAGGTTCAGGTGATTCTTGTGCCTCAGCCTCCTGAGAAGCTGGGACTACAGGCACACGCCACCGCACTGGGCTAATTGTTTGTATTTTTAGTAGAGATGGGGTTTCATCATGTTGCCCAGGCTGGTCTCGAACTGCTGAGCTTAGGCAATTTCTCCCACCTTGGCCTCCCAGAGTGCTAGGATTATAGACGTGAGCCATCATACCCAGCCACGGTTTCAGACTTTATGATTTAGGCAGTGCAAAGGCTTTGAAAAAATTGGATCAAGGTTTTAGGGAGATTAGTGAGTTGGTGTTAAGCAAAATGAATTTGGAGGGGTAATAGACGAAGCAAGGAGAACATTCAGAAGGCTTTTGCAGTGGAACAGGCTAAATATAAAGAAGACCTGAATTAGAATTGTGGAGGAACGCCTGGAAAAGCAGAAAAAAAATCAAGAACAGATAGGGTTCTTGACTGGTACGAAATGTAAAAAGGCCATACATTTATTCTGAATATTGGTATCTGGAAGAATGGTGATGTTATTCAAGTAATAAGGACAAAGGGGAACCAGGCACTGTGAGCCTCTGTGGGACATGTTATTCTTTTAGCTCATGTGTTTCAAGTCATTCTGCCGCTTGCCATCTCCACATCCAAACCTAACTACTTTGGATTTTAATTGCAGCTCCTCCACCCCCACCACCCGTGATCCGAAATGGTGCCCGGGATGCTCCCCCTCCCCCACCACCATACCGAATGCATGGGTCAGAACCCCCGAGCCGAGGAAAGCCCCCACCTCCACCCTCAAGGACGCCAGCTGGGCCACCCCCTCCTCCTCCGCCACCCTTGAGGAATGGCCACAGAGATTCTATCACCACTGTCCGGTCTTTCTTGGGTGAGTAGCTAGCTATCTGTAGTTTCATGGTTCCTGCGGTGACTTCACCCACTCCACTGCCATGGCTGCCAGATGGCCACCGTAGAGCGGGAATGGCCACATGGGATCCTTTGTTCACAATAGTTCTCCTCCTGACTTTATCCTCACACTTATGGGCTGTGTTCATTGACTTCCTTATCTTGATGTGAATTCTAAGCATGGATGCTTTGGAATAGGTTGAAGTAAGATCAGCAAGTGTTGTGCTAGCTTAACTCTAAAGCCACTCCAAAGATGAGTTTCTGTAGCTCACTTTTAGGTCAGAGACTCTGTATCTTCTTTAGGATTATTCAGACAGGACTTACGTATTCTCCTAGGAAGGAGTGTTCCTTTGTAGCTCTTCAAAAACAAAACATTTGATTGTTCTTGGAATTACTTTTTAAAATTATTTTTTATAGAGACCGGGTCTCACTCTGTTGCCCAGGCTGCTGTCAAACTCCTGGGCTCAAGCAGTCCTCCAACCTCGGCCTCCCAAAGTGCTGGGATTACACATGTCAGCCATCACACCCAGCCTCACAGCCCCTCCTTGGAATTTTTGGGGAAAAAAAAAAAAAGTCCCATGGCACATTGCCTGGAAAGAAACAAGAAGAAAGAATAACAAAAAATATTAAAGCAAAAAGGATCGGGTGTGGTGGCTCATGCCTGTAATCCCAGCACTTTGGGAGGCCAAAGTGGGAGGATTGCTTTGAGCCCAGGAACTTGAGACTAGCCTGGGCAACATGGTGAAACTTCATCTCTCTAAAAAATACAAAAATTAGCTGGGTGTGGTGGCACACGCCTGTGGTCCGAGCTACTCAGGAGGATTGCCTAAGTCCAGGGAGGTTGAGGCTGCAGCAAGCCATGATCACACCACTGCATCCCAGCCTGGGCAACAGAGCGAGACTGTCTCAAAAAAAAAAAAAAAAAAAAAATCAGCTGGGTGTGGTGGCTCATGCCTGTAATCCCAGCACTTTGAGAGGCCGAGGCAGGTAGATCACCTGAGGTCAGGAGTTTGAGACCAGCCTGGCCAACATAGTGAAACCCCATCTCTACTAAAAATATAAAAAATTAGCGTGGCATGCCCCTGTAATCCCAGCTACTCAGAAGGCTGAGGTAGGAGAATCGCTTGAACCCAGGAGGTGGAGGTTGCAGTGAGCCAAGATCGTGCCACTGCACTCTAACCTGTTGACAGAGCAAGACTCTGTCTCCAAACAAAAAAACGAAACCCAAAACATACACGTTAATCCAAAGCCACTAACTAGCAGTGTTATTTTGAGGAAGTCACGTTACTCCTTGGGGCCTCACTTCCCTTATTTTGTAAAATTAGGCTGACTAGATGAGAAGTGTATCAGATTAACTTTTCCAAGATTATAAATGTTGGGGGGCTCTACCTAAAAGATTCCAGTTCCTTGGTTCTGGGAGTAACCCTAAGTAAAGGTTGTCCAGAGGCTATTGTTAGACCCCTCTGTTGAGGACCCCTGGAAAAAATCTCTGAAAGGTCCCTTGCAGGCCTAACACTCTAGATTCTTTTTTTTTTTTTTCTTTTTCTTTGAGATAGCATCTTGCTTTGTCATCCAGGCTGGAGTGCAATAGCACAATCACGGCTCACTGCAGCCTCGACTTCCCAAGCTCAAGCAATCCTCCCATCTCTCAGCTTTCCAAGTAGCTGGGACCAGAGGCGTGCATCACCATGCTTGGCTAATTTTGTATTTTTTTTGTAGAGATGAGGTTTTGCCATGTTGCCCAGACTGGTCTCGAACTCCTGGGCTCAAGCTACCTGCCCACCTCGGCCTCCCAAAGTGCTGGGATTACAGGCATGAGCCACCATGCCCAGCTTCTAGATTCTTTAATGGTTGCTGTCTTTATCCCCTGTCCTCCATGTTCTAGTCTATTCCTATTAGGCATGCCAGGGTTTTTGCTTTAAAGATATATCCTTATTGTAGAAACCTTTGGGATGTGATCAAGCCACACTTATAGAAAATTTGAGCCTTCTTGTGGAAGGGCCATAGAAAATAGGAGTAGAAGCCATGTTGGCTGTCCCAACTATGTAAGTGAAGGTAACATGGGCTGAAAGGGAATTATCTGCTCAAATCTCTCACTAGCCATAGACAAATATTCCCATTTTAAATTAATTTCTGCCAATTTCTGGATTTAGATCAGTTGTTTTGCCATCACGACAGTCCCTAAGATGTTATTAAAACACAGAATCGGCTGGGCCTGGTGGCTCACAGCTGTAATCCCAGCACTTTGGGAGGCCGAGGAAGGTGGATCACCTGAGGTCAGGAGTTCGAGGCTAGCCTGGCCAACATGGTGAAACCCTGTCTCTACTAAAATTACAAAAATTAGCCAGGTGTGGTGGTGCATGCCTGTAATCCCAGTGATGCTGGGCAGAAGAATCGCTTGAACCTGGGAGGCGGAGGTTGCAGTGAGCCAAGATCATGCCACCGCACCCCAGCCTGGGCAACAGAGTGAGACTCCGTCTCAAAAAAAAAAATCTCTTTCTGCTTATTCAGAAAGAATTATATTTGTTCCTGCTACCATGCAAACAACTGGGCTCCTGTCCTGTTCTGTGCCTGACTTGATGGAAAGGTTTAAAGAATCGGCTCAGGCTAGGCATGGTGGCTCACACCTGTAATCCCAGCACTTTGGGAGGTCAGGTGGGCAGATTGAGCTCAGGAGTTCGAGACTAGCCTGGGCAATATGGCGAAACCCCGTCTCTACTAAAAATACAAAAAACTCGCCGGGCGAGGTGGTGGGCACCACTGCACTCCAGTCTAGGTGACAGAGTGAGACTGTTAAAAATATATATATATATAAAGAATGAGCTCAAAGATGCACTACTTAGTACAGAGAGGTTTCGAATACATGCCCTGTGCATGCAAGGCGTGTGGGGTGATGCTGCTGCTGTTCTCAGGGTCGTTAGTTTGGTGGTGCAGTAGGTCCTCACGGTACCTCAGAATGCCTGAGAGATTAGTAAGTGGGGAGGGTTGAAGTGGTCAGAGGCCTTGGGAGCACAAGCAAGGATGATAGGAATTAATACTCTGTTCTTTTCGCAGATGATTTTGAGTCAAAGTATTCCTTCCATCCAGTAGAAGACTTTCCTGCTCCAGAAGAATATAAACACTTTCAGAGGATATATCCCAGCAAAACAAACCGAGGTGAGAATAATAAAAAGATTTTTCCATAATTGCATAAAATGTAGAATTTGTGTGTTTTCTTAAGTTAAAATTTGCTTCTCGCTGGACGCAGTGGCTCACACCTATAATCCCAGCACTTTGGGAGGCCGAGGTGGACGGATCACAAGGTCAGGAATTCGAGACCAGCCTGACAAACATAGTGAAATCCTGTTTCTACTAAAAATACAAAATTAGTCTGGGCGCGGTGGCTCACGCCTGTAATCCCAGCACTTTGGGAGGCTGAGGCAGGCAGATCATGAGGTCAGGAGATCAAGACCATCCTGGCTAACACGGTGAAACCCCATCTCTACTAAAAATATAAAAAATTAGCCAGGCGTGGTGGCGGGCGTCTGTAGTCTCAGCTACTCAGGAGGCCAAGGCAGGAAAACTGTTTAAACCCAGGAGGCGGAGGTTGCAGTGAGCCGAGATCACGCTACTGTACTCTAGCCTGGGCGACAGAGGAAGACTCCGTCTCAAAAAAAAGAAAAAAAAAAATTGCTTCTCGTCATCTTCATTGACTTTTTATTTTTTGAGATGGAGTCTCCCTCTCATCGCCCAGGCTGGAGTGCAGTGGCGCCATGTTGGCTCACCCCAACCTCTGCCTCCCAGATTCAAGTGATTCTCCTGCCTAAGCCTCCCAAGTAGCTAGGATTATAGGCGTGTGCCATCATGCCCGCATTATTTTTGTAATTTTAGTAGAGACTGGGTTTTGCCTTGTTGGCCAGGCTGGTCTCAAACTCCTGACCTCAGGTGATCCACCTGCCTCGGCCTCCCAAAGTGCTAGGATTACAGGCGTGAGCCACTGTACCTGGCCTCTCATCTTCATTTTCTTAAGCAAAACAACAATAAAACTTAGTCCCCAGATTTTAAAGATTAGCTTAAAGAGCCTGTCTCTAATTTTAGAAATGTGTGGGTTGTTTTGATTCTGGTGGGTGACCTATATGTGTGTGGTTTTTATTTTGTTTTTTTTTTCAGCTGCCCGTGGAGCCCCACCTCTGCCACCCATTCTCAGGTGAAGCCTGGCTTGGTCCTGTTCCTCAGGAAAAGGATGGACCTTCTCTTCTTCTCAGATGGTCCCTTCCATTCCCCTGAAACCTGCATGAGAGCTCCTAACATGTTTCTCCAATGCAACCAACCCCTAGACTCCAAGTGTCCTCCCAGCTCACGTCCATCTATGCATCTCGTCTCTGGATTTGGTGACCAGACTCTTTATATTGACAGTAGGATCTCAAACCCTGCATCCATCCTTCCTCCAGCAAGCCCTGCTAGCCACATGAGGAACAAGTTTCCGTGTCTCCTGCCTTCCTCTTGGGGAAAGGTGCCTTGTTGTGATGAAGTAACTCACTGTTGGGGCAGGGTGGGGAATGGTACTCCTTCCTTCTCCTGTCCACGGTGGGGGAAGCTTGGCAGGTATATTATATTTCATCATTTAGGAGGCTGACATGACCAGGACTTATGGGTGGGAGGGGAGCATTTTTAGTGAAGCAAGAAAGGAGTTTGCCAAGAAGTGATCTGTTTTAAAGGTCATATTTGGAGAAAGGGCAAGGAATTGGGTCTGCTTTATTTTAGGGGTATTTTGTTTTTGTTCTCACCTGCTGCCCGCCCCCACCACCCCAGGGATAAATTGGATATAAACACTAAATACTAATCAGTTGAACTTAACATTTAATAAAAAGAGAGGGTAAAATAAACCGAGGACCATTTTAGAACTAGTCAGTTCTCTGCAGCAAAGGGACCAGGAGCCGTTTGAACCCTCTGGGACCCCTCACCCCACTGCTTCACGGTGCTAGGCTGAGGGATGTTTTTCCTCCCCCTTACCGCCCATGCCCTCGAAGGAAAAGTCACTTTTTGTGGAGGGCATCATTCATTCCTGATTCACAAACCCCAAAAACCTCTGGTGGGAGATAGGAAGATAGGGCATGGGCCTAGGCCTTAACCTCAATCCTGAGTCTCCCTCAGTCTTTTCTGACTGGCTCTGAAGTTGTCAGTGGCTCTTTCTGTCCTTCAGCCCCTGGAAGGTGCTCCAGGATAACAAAGAAGGGCAGGTTGAAGCCCCTCATGGAAGGAGCTGGCTTTGTGGCGCTGCAAAGGACTTTTAAGTCCTGCCTGTACTGAAGTTCACAGCCCACCTGACTGAGCAGACTCTTCCTGTTCCTTTCTCTACCACCCTTGCCTTCCCAGGACTGCACGATTTAACACAGCAGAGTACAGAAGGGTGAAGAAGTGAGCAGGGGCTCATGAGGATATTCAGATACTCCTCTGTGCCAGGAAGCACAGAGACTTTGCTGAGTTTTGCCTCAGTTCAGCAGATCTTCCTTGGCAGCCAGCCATAGGTTGTTTCTTTGTCTTCCAGGTCCTAAAGAGCACAGAGAAAAATGGAGGTCCCCAGTCTAGGTAGGAACTGTCGTTGGCTGATTGGACGAGGACTTCTTTTTTTCCAACAGCAGGATGGGGCTTCTGGGCTCGACACACCAGATGCTTTGGTTTTCTACAACTGTTGCTACGTGTAGAGGCTGTTCAGAGCATGGCATGAGAGCAAGGAGACCATGGCTACTCTTTGAAATGGATGGGGAAAATTATCTTAAAAATTTAATCACACACATCACAGGCTTAAACTGTGTTAGGGACCTTTCCAGTTGATTGGATCACAGGCTAGAGATCTGTGCATGGTGCCAGGTGAAACCCAAGTCTCCCCAGTGCTAGGTGAGGGAGGGCTCAGCAGAGGTAATGTGTATGGGGTCTGCTGTCCTTTGCCATCCCCTAGACCACATTAACTCTGGGACAGACCATGATTAGGTGTGTCACCAAACTTTTCCTAATAATTTTTTATGTATCATTCTTTTTTCTAAACTGTTAGCAGTTATCTCCCAGAAGTATCCCTAGCATCCTGAAGTAAACAGAACTGCTGGACGTGGTGGCTTACGCCTGTAATCTCAGCAATCTGGGAGGCCAAGGTGGGCAGATCACCTGAGGTCAGAAGTTTGAGACCAGCCTGTCCAACATGGCGAAACCCCATCTCTACTAAAAATACAAAAATTAGCTGGGCATGATGGCACGTGCCTGTAGTCCCAGCTACTGGGGAGGCTGAGGCATGAGAATCGCTTGAACCCACGAGGCGGAGGTTGCAGTGAGTGGAGATGGCGCCACTGCGCTCCAGCCTGGGTGACAGAGTGAAACTCCGTCTCAAAAAACAAACAAAAAAACAGACAGAACTGAGAGAGGGGATGCTAGTGGAGGGAAAAGGAGAGAGTACAAGAGTTCATACTGCAGCAGAGTTCCAGGGCAGATACTGACAAGCGACTAAACTTTGACTGTGAAGTCTTCCCATTTATTTTTGAAATGGGAGTCGATGCCTTTTGTACATTATCAAAGTGTCTTTTTTTTTTTTTTTTTCCTCCTTTACTCACACAGAGCATCAAAATATCACGAGTAAAGCCAAACCCCCGCTTTTCACTGGGGCTGATACCTTCCTCTCCATGGCCCGCTGCCCCTCAAATTCCCCAGCACTTGGACTGTGTCACATGGATATTGATTGTGTACTTGTTGTCTCCGCCTCATGCAAAAAGGCCTGGGTCTAGATCTAGTCAGATGGGTTTTTTTCAGAGCATGTTGATGATACAACACCTGTTTAAATGTCTTTGCCTTATACATTATTTGGTCCCGCTGTTAATAATAGATTTATTACTATGTATATTTACTATTGAAGATGGGAATGTGATCTGCATAGTTATCAGTCTATTTTCTATGTTGTAAAAAGCTTCTAATATAGGGTTTAAGGTGGGCTGGCTACAAGAGCACTAAAACTCCTCACCTTTTAAACTGCTTTTTTTATCTGCTTGTGGGAATGTCGTCTCTTCCATGGAAGATTGGGTGGTCTCATGTTGAGGCTGTTGCCCAGTCCCATTAACTCCCTTGTCCCCCCGCAGAAGGAAGAGACATTTCCCAGCTAAGCACCAGGAAGCTGTGTTAAAAGCCCTTGTATGGGTTTGGTTTTGTGATGTTCTTCCCTAATGGGAAAAACTTTATAGTTGTTTCTTACTGCCCTGTGTGGGAAGCAGGGCGGTGGCCTCCAGGTTTTTAAATGAGCTAGATGTCCCTCTTCCCCTTCTCTGGTCACTGAACCTGGACCAAAGCACTTTGATATTCCAGGTGTGATTTTCTCTGTCATGGGGATTTGCTCCAGCTGCAGAGCCCCATCATTTTCACAGCCTAGGCCAACAGAGTGAGAACCTAGGGCTACCCTAGCTGATGGATGTGAGGCTGCTGTCTCCAGGAGCTCATCCCAGCCCTGCTAACTGGCAGCGGCAAGGATACTCGTCACCGGCCATTGCACTGGGGAACTCCCTCACCCCATGGCTTCCCAACTTGAAACCCCGATTTACCTCCAGGGAGAGGTGAGAAAAAAAGTTTAAATAGACTTGCTACAGAGCAACTCAGGGTTGGGGTGTGTTTTAATTCTCCTGATCACTTGAAATAATCTGTAGGCTGAGTGCTTATGGGGGTGGGGGAGAAGGGCGACTCCAGGGTCCTTCCCTTTTGTGAAGCTCTGGGGGTGGAGTGTGGGCATCTGAGGCCCTATGATGGCACTACACTGAGCTGTCTGTCCTTCTGGAACCCCAACCTGCAATCAACTGCAAATCAAATTCTTCACATTCCAGCTACAGTCTTTTTTTCCCCATTGAATCTCAGTCCCTGGCCATGTGGTCAAGGTGGCTTTCTGTTAGGCTATCCTAATTTTGGGAATGGGAGGGGAGAGACGAGGGCCATTATAACTCTGCCTTCAAGGCTCATCTCTTCAAAACAAAACAAAACTACAACCACCATTAAAACCACATGAAAAAGATTAACTGTAGGGAGGGTTTGGTTCCATTCAACTCCACATTCATTGTGCCTTTACTTGTGTTAGATTTCTGTGCTTTCTTCCCCCCCCTCTTTGAAGCAATTAAAATCTTCCTTGATAACTGCTGTTTCTTTCTACTCTTGTTTCTGGCAACTTAGTGGGTTCCTTCTGTAGTTGTCTTAAATCTCATTCCACTGGTGGCAAGAGGGGGCCTAGCCTTCTTTTCTCATGTCTAATCTTTGTCCTTTCTCATGGTGCCCTGCATGGAAGTCACAGTCAACACTGAATAAATGACTAGAATGACATGTGTGTGTGCATGCGTGTGTGTGTGTGTGTGTGTGTTCATCTGTCTGTGGATCAATTTCTTTTAGAAAATAATTTATTGTATGATTTATTTTGGAGTTATATTCTGATTACAGTGCTCCCTCTCCCAAATAGCATTGATTTTTTCCCCCCCTCTAAAATGTATAATCTGGTCTCAGGTTGGATTCTTTGGTACATTTCTTTCTTCTGGATGCCGTGCAGTTTAATTAAACCTTGCTTAAAAACAAAAAGTGAAAAATGTGTACTCTTGTGTGGAATACCGCCTCAAGTGGTGGCACAGAGAGGGGAGAAAACCTTTGCCTCATAATTTGGGTAAATGTAGTGGTTTGATTCCAGGTCTTTTGAAAAGGCAGATCTACTGACTTGGGCAGAGTCATCTACAGCTTCCTGGGGGTCTTCTTTCCTGCCCTCCAGCTGTATTTTGAAAATTACAGTTCTAGTTGGCCAGGCGTGATGGCCCAGTGCCTGTAATCCCAGCACTTCGGGAGGCCAAGGCAGGTGGATCACTTGAGGTCAGGAGTTCGAGACCAGCTTGGCCAACATGGTGAAACCCCATCTCTACTGAAAATACAAAAATTAGCCGGTGTCGTGGCGCATGCCTGTAGTCCCAGCTACTTGAGAGGCCGAGGCGGGAGAATCGCTTGAACCCAGGAGGCGGAGGTTGCACTGAGCTGAGATCATGCCACTGCACTCAAAAAAAAAAAAAAAAAGAAAATTACAGTTCTAGAGTTCTAGTTACCCTTCCTGGGAGATTCTGATAGTCCTTATTTTATTATTTTTTATTATTATTATTTTTGAGACAGGATCTTGCTCTGGAGTGCAGTGGTGTGATCATAGCTCACTGCAGCCTCCAACTCCCAAGCTCAAGTGATCCTCCCACCTCAGCCTCCTGTGTAGCTGGGACCACAGGTGTGTACTGCTGTGCCTGGCTAATTTTGAAAATTTTATTGTAAAGATGAGGTCTCCCTATGCTGCTCAGTCTGGTCTCAAATTCCTGGGCTCGGCCTGGCGCGGTGGCTCAAGCCTGTAATCCCAGCACTTTGGGAGGCCGAGACGGGCGGATCAAGAGGTCAGGAGATCGAGACTATCCTGGCTAACACGGTGAAACCCCGTCTCTACTAAAAAATACAAAAAACTAGCCGGGCGAGGTGGCGGGCGCCTGTAGTCCCAGCTACTTGGGAGGCTGAGGCAGGAGAAGGGCGTAAACCCGGGAGGCAGAGCATGCAGTGAGCTGAGATCTGGCCACTGCACTCCAGCCTGGGTGACAGAGCAAGACTCCGTCTCAAAAAAAAAAAAAAAAAAAAAAAAAATTCCTGGGCTCAAGTGATTGTCCCATCTCGGCTTCTCAAAGTGCTGGGATTACAGGAATGAGCCACCACACCCAACCAGTCCTTATTTTATATTTCTACCTAACTCCCCTTTGCGCATTATTTCAGGGAACCTAAGAGGCTTCCTGGCCTTGTGACCTTTTCCTTGAATCTCTTATAAGTCTTTCTACCTGTGTTACACGGCAGATTCTCAAATTGAGGCTACAGGAAAGAAGGGTGGGGACAAAGCATACAGAAAGTATGTATCTGTTTTTATATGGGTGTTGGCTGTTTTTCCTCACTGCTTTTTAAGCTGAATCTTAGCTGGTTTTCTTGAACTTTGCCTTTAGGTGTAAAAATTCAACCAGACACTCTCTCCTTACTGTGGTCAGCTGACAGCATAACCACTAAGGCTTAATGAGCTTAACTTGCACTTTGATCACTAGCAAAGGTCTTGAAGTTATTTCTCTTCCTCATTCATAATGGGTGTGTGTATGAATCACTCTCACATAATTTAGATATAAAAACCTATGAGGATGAGGGAGGGAGGAGAGAAAAAAAGGACTCCTTTCATTTTCATCTGTACTTCCCAGATGGGCTGAATCCCTGATTATTTGACCCATCATTGTTATTAATATGGTTAATAAACTACCTGTTTATTGATTGAATTGTTCCTCCGATTTGAAATAGCCTGCAAATGGAGTTTGCCTAAATGACCTTCGACTTCCTAACCCTATAATTCATTCTGTCTTATTGTGATGGTATTGCTAGTGCGTGTGTGTGTATGTCTACACACACACACAAAAGGATGCCAGACAGGTTCTTCCAGTGTGATTTGATTCCTTATCCATGATACTGTGTATGAGTTAGCAGGTGATAAGGACACTAGTTTCCTCCCTCCATTACTGAGGCAGAGCTGCTTGCCGTGAATGTGCCTCTTAAGTATTTCCCAACCCAATCTAACCATGAACTGAGTGACCCACTGGAAGGAAGCTGCCTGTCTCCAACTTCCTAGTACTCTGCAAAGAGAGGTAAAGGAACTATGGAAAATGAACTAGAACTAGAAATATGTTAACCTCAGGATTCTGACTGCCCCAGAGGATAACTGGGGATATGCTTTGCCTCTGACATCACTGGAGCCCAGTCTGGATCGTTTTCACACATAATTGAATTCATTCTCCACTCCTAGGCGTAAGGGTGTGAGACTTAAAGGAGTATATGCTCTCCAGCCACAAGTGTTTATGCAAAGGGTAGATGTCCACTTGGCAAGAATGTCCTTTCCATTCCTTCAGCAAGCACTTATTGTACACTTTACTGTGTACCAGGCGTCTACAGTATGAAGATGAAAAGTCTTTTTTTGCCGGGCGTGGTGGCTCATACCTGTAATTCTAGCACTTTGGGAGGCTGAGGCAGGTGGATCAAAGGTCAGGAGTTCGAGACCAGCCTGACCAATATGGTGAAACCCTGTCTCTACTAAAAATATGGGCGCCTGTAATTCCAGCTACTCAGGAGGCTGAGGCAGGAGGGTTGCTTGATCCCGGGGGGGACAGGTTGCAGTGAGCTGAGATTGCGCCACTGCACTCCAGTCTGGGTGACAGAGGTGAGACTCCATGTCAAAAAAAAAAAGTATTTTGTTTTTTCCAATTTGGAAATGGGGTCTCGCTATGTTGCTCAGGCTGTCCTCAAACTAGGCTCAAGGGATCCTCCCACCTCAGCCTCCTGAGTAGCTGGAATTACAGATGCATGCCACTGTGCAAGGCTAAGACATGGTCTTTGACTCCAAGGAACTCATAGTTAGTAGACTTCAGGATAGCTACCAGGAGAAGCCTATGCAGGGTATTAAAAGGCTTTATGAGAGTTAGCCAGGGAAGATGGAAGGCGAGTGACATTCCAGACACAGGAAACAGCAAAAACAAAGGCAAGAAACAAGAAGCAAGAAGCAAGAAACAATATGATGTGTACCCATCACGTTGCTGGAGGCTCATTATTAGTGCAAAGGAAAAGCTTCAAGTAGATAACCTTTCAGTCCTGACACTCTGAGATTATTTGCCTGCTTCCACGGTGGTCATTTACACCTGTAGGCTTTTCTTGGACCACTGCTATGTTTCCTGGTGTTTTCTTTCTTTTCCTTTTTCTTTTTCTTTTTTTTTTTCTTGAGGCGGAGTCTTGCTGTCTCCCCCAGGCTGGAATGCAGTGGCGTGGCCTGATCTCCGCTCACTGCAAGCTCCACCTTCCGGGTTCACACCACCTTGCGGGTTCACACCATTCTCCTGCCACAGCCTCCCAGGTAGCTGGAACTACAGGCACCTGCCACCACCACGCCTGGCAAATTTTTGTATTTTAGTAGAGACGGGGTTTCACTGTGTTAGCCAGGATGATCTTGATCTCCTGACCTCATGATCCACCCGCCTCAGCCTCCCAAAGTGCGGGGATTACAGGCGTGAGCCACCACACCCAGCCGTTTCCTGGTGTTTTCATAGGCTCCAATATGCATGCTAAGTACTCATAGCTGCCTCTGCTTTCTCCTTGTAACCAAGGTAGGTTGTTTACCATAACCACCCCCTTAAAGCTGGCTGGGGCAATTTTTACATGCCCATGTTATAAAGATATGAACAGTGAAGGTTGCTTCCTGAGTTCTGTTGTCCTACGAAGACATCAGAAATACCATCTAGTCCTTTTAAAAGCTTCCATTGTGGCCAGGAGCAGTGGCTCACGCCTGTAATCCCAGCACTGTGGGAGGCTGAGGTGGGTGGATCACGAGGTCAGGAGTTTGAGATCAACCTGGCTAACACAGTGAAACCCCCTCTACTAAAAATACAAAAATTAGCCAGGCATGGTGGCGTGTGCCTGTAGTCCCGGCTACTCAGGAGGCTGAGGCAGGAGAATGGCTTGAACCCAGGAGGTGGAGCACTCCAGCATGAGTGACAGAACGAGATTCTGTCTCAGAAAAAGAAGAAGGAAAAAAGCTTCCATTGTGTGGTAACTTTCTCCATTCATGACAGCCCATTTTCTTCACTTTTGGAGTTTTCAGCTGCTAAAAAGCCTTCACAAAATGTACTCCACCATCTCTTCCTGTTTAGAATCTGAATCTGTCTAATCATCCCCCTGTGATAACGTGGTCAACAGTTTGATGTTCTGTCAGAGTTCAGAGTTAAAATTCTAGCTTTTCCACTTACTAGTTGTGTGACCTTGGGCAAGTTTTCTGAACTACCCTCTACTGTAGTTCCTTCATTTGTAAAACGAAATAACACCAGCTTCGTGGGGGTGCTTGTGAAGATTAATAAGCTGATGTAGGTAAAATACTGAGCACAGTCCCTGACATACACTTAAGCACTCAACATTGGCTCTCTTCATGAACTAGGTACCAATTAACTGATGATCGTAATATTGTTGCTTTCCTCTTTCTAGGCTTTATGGCTCTATTTTATTTGTTACTGAAGGGTAAAAGATAAATGTTTACCATCACCTAGAATTGGGTTCTGGCCTCTAAAGGAGCCTGAGGCTTAGATGAGTTATTGGCTTTGGAAGCTGGCCTCCAAATTACTGCGCTAATTTATATTTTTCATTAAAAACTCAGCTTGCCTCTTCTATATAGCTGTCTTCCCTGGCCCTGAAACCCTAGTGTTTCGCCATAAAAGATTTTAAAATTAAGGGGTCATAATTCTCTCCCCACGATGTGTGGATTAATGGTAAGAAGGTGCACAGAACATAATATTCTTACGTTGAACGAAATACAAGCAAAGATTTGGCTTGTTTCTCATCTTTGAAGCACAAATCAAGAGATACTATGATGAAGCATAGTTTTTCTTTATGTAGGTGTGTAGAACTTTATCCAAAAAATCACTAGTTCAGCCATCAGTAGATCTGGATCCTAGGCTTTTCGCTGTCACCAAGATGCTGTGACCTCTAACCTTGTATACAGGTTTGCTTTGTACCTTGCGAGGTTGAGCATTAGAGAGGTAAGTAAAGTGCCTAGCATCATACCTGGTGCACAGAACCCAAAACGGTAGGTATCATGTAGCAGTTCTGAAAATCTAGCCCATCAGGATGATGCAAATGGGTACGTTCGGCAGTGAGAAGGGGAACCACATCTTGACACATCCAGTCGAAGGAAGAGCGCGGAAGTAGAGTCGCGCGGCAGCAAAGACTACGCCTCCCACCGTGCTTTGCGGCGGGGCCGGCCCGCCTTACCCAGAGTCGCCCTGCAGCGATAGCGCGTCTTTCCATCGAGGCCCCGGATGTAGAGTCCCTCCCACCCGTACAGTAGTCATGGCCTCACAGTGACGCTAAGACTTGGGGCTCTCTCATTGGCTGTAACTCTTCTACTGGATTGGAAGCAAGAAAAGAGGCGGTGCACAAGGCGAACGGCGCTGTGACTACAGCCAATCAGAAGCGAGGCCGGGCTTTGGCGGGAGGTGGGAACACTGTGGCCATTCGAATTTGGCGCGAGCGCGGCTGGATTTTGCTGCTGCCGCTGTGCAGTTTGTTCAGGGGCTTGTGGTGGTGAGTCCCTGAGACTGCGTGTGAGAGACGTGAGAAGGATCCTACACTGAGGAGGTGGGAAGGAGAGGATTGCTCGAGGAGGCCTGGGGTTTGTGAGGCAGCGAAGTTGCGTGAAGGCTGCGGGTTCCGGCGAGGCCCGAGATAAAGTGAAGGTAAAAGAGCTGAGCTCGCTGGCAGTCTGAGGTCAGGATCAGGGAAAGGGCAGGTGCCCTCGGGGTAGTTATAGCAGTTGTGCGTGGTGTGAAGGAGCTGAAAGTTGTAGGAAGGAAATATTCTGGGGTGCGTTGAGAGCTGCCTAGAATGAGGACTGAGTGCAGAGGCGGAGAGAACTGAGGGAAGACTGAACTGCAGTGTGAGGGCTTGGGAGAGAAGAGACTAAATGTGGCGGATGCTGGGCTGAACTGGTGGTAAAGACACCCCGCGTGCCTGGAGAGAGGGAATTAGAAGTTCTATATAAATCAATTCATGTAACTGTTTTTTTTTTTTTTTTTTTGGAGACGGAGTCTCGCTCTTGTCCCTTAGGCTGGAATGCAGTGGCGCGATCTCCGCTCACTGACTGCAACCTCCGCCTCCCGGGTTCAAGCGATACTCCTGCCTCAGCCTCTAATAGCTGATACTACAGGCGCCGGCCACCACGCCCGGCTAATTTTTTTTTTGAGACGGAGTCTCGCTCTGTCGCCCAGGCTAGAGTGCAGTGGCGCGATCTCGGCTCACTGCAAGCTCCGCCTCCCGGGTTCACGCCATTCTCCTGCCTCAGCCTCCCGAGTAGCTGGGACTACGAGCGCCCACCACCACGCCCGGCTAATTTTTTGCATTTTTAGTAGAGAAGGGGTTTCACCGTGTTAGCCAGGATGGTCTCGATCTCCTGACCTCGTGATCCACCCGCCTCGGCCTCCCAAAATGCTGGGATTACAGGCGTGAGCCACCGCGCCCAGCCGTAATTTTTGTATTTTTACTAGAGACGGAGTTTCACCATGTTGGCCAGGCTGGTCTCGAACTCCTGACCTCAGGTGATCCGCCCGCCTCGGCCTCCCAAAGTGCTGGGATTACAGGCGTGACCCTCCACGCCCTGCCTATTTCAGGTAGCTTCTTATTGCATCGCTCAATTGGTTAAGAACTTGGGCTCTGGCGCCAGAATGCCTGGGGTTACATATCTGTTTTTCTGTGACTTTGGGCCACTGTTTATCTCAGTTTTCTCATGTGTAAAATAAAGGCTAATAGTAGTACCTACCTCTTTAAGATAGTTGTTAAACGAATTGGTACCTAAAGTGTTTATAACAGCGGCTTCCACGTAGTAGGTAGACAACAAATGTCAGCTGTTCTTGCATAGATTTGGATGTGAAGCAAAACTGAATGCTAAAATATTGTGATAACATAATTTACTTAGGAAATAAGTGTTAATCATCAGTATAAATTCATTTATTCTCTTCACTTTCACATATTGACTAGTTGTCCTGTTATTTTTTTTTAATCTAGCTGTGCTGCCATCATGCCTCAAACCCGATCCCAGGCACAGGCTACAATCAGTTTTCCAAAAAAGAAGTTGTCTCGGGCATTGAACAAAACTAAAAACTCAAGTGATGCCAAACTAGAACCAACAAATGTTCAAGCTGTAACCTGTTCTCCTCGTGTAAAAGCCCTACCTCTCAGCCCCAGGAAACGTCTGGGTAAACCATCCATTATATCACTTTTTCACTAGCAGCTCGTGACCTTTCTTTTCTCAGTAAGATGTGTGTCCTTTGAAGGAGCTTTCTAAGTTTAGTTAAGACTTTTGGCCGGGCGCGGTGACTCAAGCCTGTAATCCCAGCACTTTGGGAGGCCGAGACGGGCGGATCACGAGGTCAGGAGATCGAGACCATCCTGGCTAACACGGTGAAACCCCGTCTCTACTAAAAAACACACACAAAAAAAACTAGCCGGGCGAGGTGGCGGGCGCCTGTAGTCCCAGCTACTCAGGAGGCTGAGGCAGGAGAATGGCGTAAACCCGGGAAGCGGAGCTTGCAGTGAGCTGAGATCCGGCCACTGCACTCCAGCCTGGGCGACAGAGCGAGACTCTGCCTCAAAAAAAAAAAAAAAAAAAAACTTTTTTTTTTTTTATTTGAGACAGTCTTGCTCCATCTCCCATCCTGGAGTGCAATGGCGCGATCTCAGCTCACTGCAACCTCTGCCTCCCAGGTTCAAGCGATTCTCCTGCCTCAGCCTCCCAAGTAGCTGGGATTACAGGCGCCCACCACCACACCCAGCTAATTTTTTTTTTTTTTAGTAGAGACGGGGTTTCGCCATGTTGGCCAATCTGGTCTCTGACCTCCTGATCTCAGGTGATCCACCTGCCTCAGCCTCCCAAAGTGCTGGGATTACAGGCGTGAACTACCGCTCCTGACCTAAGACTACTCTTCATTTTAGTTATTTTCAGAATGGTTGCTAAGTGCTTACCAAACTCCAGAGTTAAGCCACTTACTGAGGTCACTTTCTGAACTACTTAATAGGTCTGATCTTCAATTCCTTAATGCTGAACTTAGTTCTGTTAGTGTTTTAAGTTACCTTGTAGTTACATGGTATTATGAAACTTAACCTCAGTATTTGTGAAAGTAAAAGAAACAAAAAGGTGACATGCTGGATATTTTCCGTCCTTTAGAACAATGGTTGGTAATTCTTTCTTGTTTTGGAACATTTGTTTTTAATGGGGGGGTGATTTGGTTGTTTCTGGAGACATGTTTGGTTGTTGCAGCTGGGTGTTGCTACTGGCATAGTGGGTAGAGGCCAGGGATGCTGCTAAACATTACAATGCACAGGACAGCTCCTTGACAATGAAGAATTATTTGGTCCAAGATGTCAGTGGTGCCAACGTTGAGAAAACCTGTTTCAAAACAGCCTTATAATTTCATCCTGGTAAAACCCGTTTGGTTTCTACTAAATGCAGTAGTCCTCACTTATCTATGGGGGATACATTCCAAGACCCCCAGTGGATGCCTGCAATTGAGGATAGTACCAAATCCTATGTATACTGTGTTTTTGATCTGATAACCAAGTCAGCTACTAAGTGACTAGTGGGTGGATAGCATATACAGTGTGGATATGCTGGCTGAAGGGATGATTCATGTCTCTGGTAGGATGGTGTGGGATTTCATCATGGTACTAAACAGCATGCAATTTAAAACTTGTCAATTGTTTATTTCTGGAATTTTCCATTTAGTATTTTCAGACTGAGGGTAACTAGAACCGTGGATGAGGGCACTACTGTAGTAAGATCAGTGGTGCCATCTTGTGGCCAATATTTGCTGCTAAGTGAGAAGGCATTTTATGTTGGTGGTTCTAAGGTAGAAATTCACCTCTTTCTGGGAGAGGCAGAGGTCTTGCACATCCTTTTACTATCCAATGCTATGAGTGACTACATTTTGATTTTATTATGTTTCAGGTGATGACAACCTATGCAACACTCCCCATTTACCTCCTTGTTCTCCACCAAAGCAAGGCAAGAAAGAGAATGGTCCCCCTCACTCACGTACACTTAAGGGACGAAGATTGGTATTTGACAATCAGCTGACAATTAAGTCTCCTAGCAAAAGAGAACAAGCCAAAGTTGACCAAAACAAAATACTTTCTTCAGTTAGAAAAAGTCAAGAGATCACAACAAATTCTGAGCAGAGATGCCTACTGGAGAAAGAATCTGCATGTGTGAGACTATTCAAGCAAGAAGGTTTGTTCTTCCATGGCAACTGTTAGTGCAGCCATTGTAACCAAGGCTGATGACTCCAAATGAAACCACCCAATGGGTCTTCTCAGTCACCTTCTGTTGTGTCTAATTGACCTTTTATGTCTGGCACAGGCACTTGCTACCAGCAAGCAAAGCTGGTCCTGAACACAGCTGTCCCAGATCGGCTGCCTGCCAGGGAAAGGGAGATGGATGTCATCAGGAATTTCCTGAGGGAACACATCTGTGGGAAAAAAGCTGGAAGCCTTTACCTTTCTGGTGCTCCTGGAACTGGAAAAACTGCCTGCTTAAGCCGGATTCTGCAAGACCTCAAGGTACATTGAGAGTCTGAATTATGATGCTCTTGGTAAATGATACTTGGGTGTTTTGTTTTGTTTTTGAAACAGGGTCTCACTCTGTTGTCCAAACTGGAGTGCAGTGGTGTGATCTCAGCTCTCTGCAGCCTTGACCTCTTGGGCTCAGGTGATCCTCCCACCTCGACCTCCTGGATAACTGGGACTACTGGCACTCACCACTACACCCAGCTAATTTTTTGTAGAGACAGGGTTTCACCATGTTGCCCAGACTTGTCCTGAACTCCTGAGCTCAAGCAATCTGCCTGCTTCAGCCTCCAAAGTGCTGGGATTACAGATGTAAGCCACTGTGCCTGGCCAGCACTTAGTTTTTAAGAGTTAAGAAAGAGGGCTAGGCACAGTGGCTCACACCTATAATCCCAGCACTTTGGGAGGCCGAGGTGGGCGGATCACCTGAGGTCAGGAGTTCGAGACCACCCTGGTCAACATGGTGAAACCCTGTCTCTACCAATAATACAAAAAAAAAATAGCCGGGTATGGTGGCAGGTGCCTATAATCCCAGCTACTTGGGAAGCTGAGGCAGGAGGATCACTTGAACTTGGGAAGCAGAGGTTGCAGTGAACTGAGATTGCACCACTGTACTCCAGCCTGGGTGACACAGCAAGACTCCATTTCAAAAGAAAAAGGAAAAAAAAGAGTTAAGAAAGAGTAGGCCTGGTGTGGTGGCTCACGCCTGTAATTCCAACACTTTGGGAGGCTGAGGTGGGTGGATCACCTGAGGTCAGGAGTTCAAGACCAGCCTGGCCAACGGGGCAAAACCCCATCTCTACTAAAAATACAAAAGTTAGCTGGGTGTGGTGGTGCATCCCTGTAATCCCAGCTACTTGGGAGACTGAGGCAGGAGAATCACTTGAACCTGGGAGGCAGAGGTTGCAGTAAGTTGAGATTGTGCCATTGCATTTCAGCCTGGGCAACAGAGTGAGACTCTCCAAAAGAAAAGAAAAGAAAGAGTAGAAGTTTAGAAGATTGAAGGTTTCTTCAAAACAAGACATTTGTAATTTCATTGTTTAAGTCTTTCCAAATGAAAGTAGAGCTTCCTTACGTGCTGTTAGCTCTTTAAAGACATTTTAGGCTCTATCAGATCTTTGTTTTCTGAGGCCAAAATAACTACCATGTTTGCATTTTTTTTCCAGAAGGAACTGAAAGGCTTTAAAACTATCATGCTGAATTGCATGTCCTTGAGGAGTGCCCAGGCTGTATTCCCAGCTATTGCTCAGGAGATTTGTCAGGAAGAGGTATCCAAGCCAGCTGGGAAGGACATGATGAGGAAATTAGAAAAACATATGACTGCAGAGAAGGGCCCCATGATGTAAGTATTGTTCTGCTTCATGTTGCTCTGAAAATCTGCAAGGTCTGTTGCCCATAAAAAGTACATTTTGTATATTTGCTCTCTGAAGGATAGTTACATAAGCTTAAAGGGAAAGAAGAGAAGGAAGATACACCTAGTTTTAAATTGGATTACTTGTAGATGATGTGGAGTATCCTTGTAGCAGTAACTAGAGATAGGATAGATTATGATCTTTAAACTGGTCTGAGCTTTAGGAAAGTGACCTGAAGTCAGCCTATACCAAACATTAGAGGGTTAGGAAGGTGAATATGGATTCTAACTGTTTCTCTTTTTATAGTGTGTTGGTATTGGATGAGATGGATCAACTGGACAGCAAAGGCCAGGATGTATTGTACACACTATTTGAATGGCCATGGCTGAGCAATTCTCGCTTGGTGCTGATTGGTTAGTGCTCAATTGTTAATGTTACATGGTGGTTTTAAAGTATTTTTTTAAAAATATATATTCAGCTTATTTATCAACTAATTTATCTTAAACCAGCTTTCTGCCTTGTCAAAATAAGAAAGTTAAATGACTAGGTACATCTTACCTAATAGATATATCTTATCAACTGGGATGGAGTAGGAGACAACTGGGAAGCAACATTAAGATGCTAGATTCTATAACTGGAAATTTATTTAGCTTTCAGAGGATTTAGTTTTCCCTTTAGGATAATGTGACCAATGATCAATGTTGTTGATCTCCTCCTTAGGTATTGCTAATACCCTGGATCTCACAGATAGAATTCTGCCTAGGCTTCAAGCTAGAGAAAAATGTAAGCCACAGCTGTTGAACTTCCCACCTTATACCAGAAATCAGATAGTCGCTATTTTGCAAGATCGACTTACTCAGGTCAGTGCTAACTGTTTTGCCAAATTATGTGTTCCTTGGATCACCTGTGCTAGGAAAATTTAACAATAGTTTTAAAATATTTTTGCCTTGATTGCTTTATTAATGGAGCAAGAAGTTCCTATGGACCATAGTGAGAACATTTTTATGTGAATTTCTGCTTCATTCATTTACTGGGTGTCTCAGTGTTGAAATAAAATCAGGAGTTAGAGGAATTTTGAGATGGAGTTTTGCTCTTGTCGCCCAGGCTGGAATGCAATGGCACGATCTCGGCTCTCTACAACCTATGCCTCCCGGGTTCAAGCGATTCTTCTGCCTCAGCCTCCCGAGTAACTGGGATTACAGCACCCACCACCACGCCCAGCTAATTGTTATATTTTAGTAGAGCTGGGGTTTCACCATGTTGGCCAGGCTGGTCTCAAACTCCTAACCTCAGGTGATATGCCTGTCTTGGCCTCCAAAGTGCTGGGATTACAGGTGTGAGCCACTGTACCTGGCCTCAAGTGCTTTCTTTAATGACTTTTAAAAAATAGGGCCTATGAAAAAACTTTTTCTGTTGAAAGTAACTAAATAGATTTTTTATTTTTGCTAATTTCAGTTCTGATTGCTTTTTTTGCATTTATGAACTTCTACCACATCCGTACAAAATGCTTAAATGTGTGAAAACTCTCAAATATCTCCATTATTTATGAGAAGAAAAGGCATCTTTTTGACCCTAAAGAGTTGCCAATCAAGTTTAGGGTTAAATGTGAAAATATTTATGCTTGGGACCTAAATTACCAAGGGAGAATCTTATAGTTCAAACTGTCATATTCTATGTCTTGTCTTAAGGTATCTAGAGATCAGGTTCTGGACAATGCTGCAATTCAATTCTGTGCCCGCAAAGTCTCTGCTGTTTCAGGAGATGTTCGCAAAGCACTAGATGTTTGCAGGTGAGTTATGGCACTGTTGCCTCCTTTTATTAAAAACAAAAAGAAATGCTGTTAATTGTCTCATGTAACTCAAGTGAATGTGGCTTAAGAGGCTCTGTTCTGCTACTTTTTTACGCTCAGAAAGGAGGACTTGTTTCTCAGTGGGGAGCTCTGGATTTCCACCGTGTTAATGTCTGAAACATTATCAGTCCATTACCTACAGAGGGAGAAACAAATGAGATGTTGCTGGCACTCCCTGTGGTGATTATAGATTGGTTAATTACATTTGTATTAAAAAAGACTCCAGTTTACTTTTCCATTAGCTGGTCTCAAGCAGGTTTATTTATGGACCTGAACCATCTTTGCCTTTAGACTTTTTCCCTTCCTTTCCTTTTGTGAGCACCCCTTCTTCCCTCCAGTTGGTGGTCCCCCATAGTTGTACTCCAGACCTCTTTCTCCCTTCCCATCCCCCTGCCCCTCCTGCTGGGGAAAGCCTCTGTGCTGACTGATGAAATTTCTTCCTTCCCAGTAGGGACGCTGGGTCCATTAAAATGATACTTGCTGTGCTGGCCTGCTGGTCCAACCTCCCCCTATTGCCATGCAGAAGACCCAGGTCTGGCTTATGGCTTCCTGTGGGCAAAGTACTTTGGAGAGAGCAGTGGGAGAGTAAGCTCTTCCTATTGCTAGATTGCATGATCCTGAATTTGAAAGTTTCCCCTAATCAGCAAACTACTTGGGTAAAGACTGCAACTATGAGCAATTGTCATGTAGGCTAACGTGGTTTAGCCTACACATATCCTATGTATATATAACTGAAGATATCTCTTTTAGGTTTGGTGTGTATGGGTGGTGCTGGCTCCCTTTAGTTAGTCACCCACACTACATATCCTCTCTTCTACCCATGACATTTTCTCCTCATCCAAAATGTTATCATTGGCTTAATGTATGATGACCTACTTGGCATCTATTAGGAGGAAACCATTGAAGTTTCTCAAATCTGACGTCCATGAATTATTTCAAAGCAATTAAGTCCCCTTATCTGAGAAATAACCCAGTTTTGTTTGGGGGCTTTAAAATTATAAAACATCATAATTTTAAAGTTATACATAGGATATGTATAGGCTAAACCATGTTAGCCTACATGACTATTGTTCATAGTTGCAGTCTTTAAGCAATGGTCATTAATGTGCCTGCTTTTGAGGCTGGTGGTTTGGTATGGTGTTTGGTTTGGCTCAGACTAAATTAATTTTAGAAATTTTTTTTATAGGAGAGCTATTGAAATTGTAGAGTCAGATGTCAAAAGCCAGACTGTTCTCAAACCACTGTCTGAATGTAAGTAGTTTATCTTCTTCTTGTCTTCCTTTGTAACTGGAAGCTTAGCTTTTCTGAGGAAAGAGGTAGAAAGATGAAATGAACATAGTTAAATCCAAACTCACCCATTTTTATGTGTGTCTGTGTTTTTAGTCTGTTTCATCTACTTTATTTCAATCTTGCCTGCCAGTACTATAGTTCATGCATTACTGGAAATGAGTTCCCAGGGTATTGCATAAATGGCTGGGACAGAGTAAGTTTTCTTTCCAAGCTCTAGAAATGAAACTTGTAGACAATGAGGTTGGATCAGCTCTCTGGGTGCTTAGGTTGCATGGACTTTAGGTCTCAATATAGGTGAAAGCAAAGCCTGATAAATAAGGGAGAATTGGGTAAAAGAATTGTGAGGCCAGAGGCCCGGCGCAGTGGCTCAAGCCTGTAATCCCAGCACTTTGGGAGGCCGAGACGGGTGGATTACGAGGTCAGGAGATCGAGACCATCCTGGCTAACACGGTGAAACCCCGTCTCTACTAAAAAAATACAAAAAACTAGCCCGGCGAGGTGGCGGGCGCCTATAGTCCCAGCTACCTGAGAAGCTGAGGCAAGAGCATGGCGTAAACCTGGGAGGTGGAGCTTGCAGTGAGCTGAGATCCAGCCACTGCACTCCAGCCTGGGCGACAGAGCAAGACTCCATCTCAAAAAAAAAAAAAAAAAACAAGAATTGTGAGGCCAGGTATGGTGGTTCACACCTGTAATCCCAGCACTTTGGGAGGCCAAGGCGGGAGGATTGCTTGAGCCCAGGATTGTGAGACCAGCCTGGGCAATATAGTGAGACCTTGTTTCTACAACAAAATTTTAAAATTTTTGCAGCCATTAGAAATATGAGTTCATATCCTTTTTAGGGACATGGATGAAGCTGGAAGCCATCATTCTCAGCAGAGTAACACAGGAACAGAAAACCAAATACCACATGTTCTCACTCGTAAGTGGGAGTTGAACAATGAGAACACATGGACACAGGGAGGGGAACATCACACGCTGGAGCCTGTCAGGGGTGAGGGCTAAAGGAAGGGAGAGCATGCAGGACTTAAAACCTAGACGACGGGTTGATGAGTGCAGCAGGCCGTCATGGCACATGTATACCTATGTAACAAGCCTGCACATTCTGCACATGTATCCCAGAACTTAAAGTTAAAAAAAAAAAAATTAGACAAGCATGGCGTGTGCCTGTAGTCCTAGCTACTTGGGAGGGTGAGGCAGGAGAATCACTTGAGCCGGAAAGGCAGAGGTTGCAGTGAGCTGAGATCGTGCCACTGCACTGCCAGCCTGGGCAACAAAGTGAGACTGTCTCAAAAGAATAATAATAAGACAAATTATAAATTCAACTTGGGATAGATATCTCAAGCTTTTTTTTTTTTTGAGACGGAGTCTCGCTTTGTCCACCGGGCTGGAGTGCAGTGGCGCTATCTCGGCTCACTGCAAGCTCCGCCTCCCGGGTTCCCGCCATTCTCCTGCCTCAGCCTCCCGAGTAGCTAGGACTCCAGGCGCCCGCCACGGCGCCCGGCTTTTTTTTGTATTTTTAGTAGAGACGGGGTTTCACCGTGGTCTCGATCTCCTGACCTTGTGATCCGCCCGCCTCGGCCTCCCAAAGTGCTGGGATTACAGCCGTCAGCCACCGCGCCCGGCCCAATATCTCAAGCTTTTAAAGAAATCTAGAAGGTAGAGGTAAAAATATTATACTGCTACAGTAAGCTACACGCTATCACAAATGACAAAATTAATTTTCCATTCCCTCAGCCTTGTTGTTTTGTTTGTGGCAAATGTAAAATGGCCATGAACTACATATCTTACAGTATTTGATATCCAGTGTTAGTCTTTATAAACAGAATAGTAAAATTTGATTGTTTCTTTTTCACTCCTACACTGGCTGGGAGTTAGTACAATTGTTTCTGGCATTATAGTTCTGCATGAAATTCTTTCTTTTTTTCATCAATTTGCTAAAATAAAATAATTAAAACTATTTCAGAAGTAGCCAAAAATAGTGCTTAGGCTAATAGTAGGCAATATATACCAATGTATAGACTTAGATACTGGTTTCTTCTTCCATTTCAACTTTTCAGATTATTCCCTTTCCCTCCTTTTCCCCCACCAGTAACATTTAGGCTTGTCACTGGCCCCTGTGAGCACCACTAGCACAAACATAATTTAAAAAGGTAAAGAGGTTGTAAGTTCTATCTTTTGACTTCGGGTTTGTGTGGGATTGGCTTTTTTGTTTTTCTTTTTCTTTTTTTTCTTTTTTCTTTTTGTGTGAGACAAGGTCTTGCTCTGTCTCCCAGGCTAGAGTCCAGTGTGCAATTATGGCTGGTGCCATCATGGCTCACTGCAGCTGCAACCTCCCAGACCCAAGCAGTCCTCTCACCTCAGCCTCCCCAGCTCCAGCTACTGCTAATTTTAAAATTTTTGTAGAGTCAATGGGTGGAGGAGTCTCCTTATGTTGCCCAGGCTGGTCTCAAACTCCTGGGATGAAGTGATTCTCCTGCCTTAGCCTACCACAGCTTTGGAATTACAGGCATGAGCCATACCAGGTTGAGATTGGCCTTTTTTTTTTTTTTTTTTTTTGAGACGGAGTCTCGCTCTGCCGCCCAGGCTGGAGTGCAGTGGCCGGATCTCAGCTCACTGCAAGCTCCGCCTCCGGGTTCACGCCATTCTCCTGCCTCAGCCTCCCGAGTAGCTGGGACTACAGGCGCCCGCCACGTCGCCCGGCTAGTTTTTTGTATTTTTTAGTAGAGACGGGGTTTCACCGTGTTAGCCAGGATGGTCTCGATCTCCTGACCTTGTGATCCACCCGTCTCGGCCTCCCAAAGTGCTGGGATTACAGGCTTGAGCCACTGCGCCCGGCCGAGATTGGCTTTTAATGGCTCCAGAAAGCTACAGGGAGAATGACTTCAACTAAATATAAGAAGAAAATGTCTAATAACTAGAACTAACTGGGCTTCCTTGAAACATAGTGGGTTCTCCAGCATTGAAGATATTCAGACAAAAGCTGGATAGATGCCACTTGTTGAGATTGTTTTAGAGAGGACTCGGCCATTGGATAGGGAGTAAAAATAGACTTCTAAATTCCGTTCAGTTTTAAGATTCTCTTACTTGATCTGTGATCTCCGGTTTCTCCATTAGTCCTCTGCAGCATCCCTTTGTGGTAATGTAATATTATAGAAGTAAATTGTTGTGGGACAACTGCAAGTGATTTCAGGAAGTAACTTCAGGCAAAGGTTGTTACAGAGCACGTTTCTCTGTCTTGGAATTCATGCATCTACAAACGATGAGGCCATAGTCTTTTTTTTTTTTTTTTTGAGACAGGGTCTTGCTCTGTCACCCAGGCTGGAGTACAGTGGCGTGATCTTGGCTCACTGCAACCTCCTCCTCTCCGGCTCAAGTCATCCTCCCACTCCAGCCTCCTGAGTAGCTGGGACCACAAGCACGCACCACCACACCCCGCTGTTTTTTTGTATTTTTAATAGAGATGGGTTTTCACCTTGTTGCCCAGGCTGGTCATGAATTCCTGAGCTCAAGCCATTAGTTATTTTTCCTGATCCTCTCCCTCCACCCTCCTATAGGCCCCAGTGTGTATTGTCCCCTCTGTGTGTCTATGTGTTCTCATCATTTAGCTCCCACTTAGAAGTGAGAACATGTGGTATGTGGTTTTCTGTTCCTGCAGTAGTTTGCTAAGGATATATCTTATGCAGCTTATTGGCAGTTTCCCAACCCCTGGCTTTTATTAAGATGATGATATCTGACCAGGCATGGTGGCTCACGCTCATAATCTCAGCACTTTGGGAGGCCGAGGAGGGCAGATTGCTTGAGCTAAGGAGTTCAAGACCAGCCAGGGCAACATGATGAAACCCCATCTCTACAAAAAATACCAAAAAAAAAAAAGATGGTGCCATCTGCTAGCATATCTAGTGACATTTTCTCAAGTGTTGCTCTACTGCTGATCAACTTGGGCAAGGGAACCAAACCTCAAAGGTCATTTGGGGAAGCCCTCTGAAGGACTGATATGGCAGTGACTTCACTCGCCACATTTAGCCACTCATTTGATCCAAAATATTAGGTAATTTAATTTTCCAACTTTTTTTTTCCTTTTTTTTTTTGAGACAGAGTTTCACTCTTGCACCCAGGCTGGAGTGCAGTGGCACGATCTTGGCTCACTGCAACCTCTGCCTTCCGGGTTTAAGTGATTCTTCTGCCTCAGCCTCCCAAGTAGCTGGGATTACAGGTGCCCTCCACCACACCCAGCTAAATTTTTGTATTTTTAGTAGAGACGGGGTTTCACTGTGTTGGGCAGGCTGGTCTCAAACTCCTGACCTCAAGTGATCTGCCCACCTTGGTCTCCCAAAGTGCTGGGATTACAGGCATGAGCCACTGCACCCAGTCTTTTTTTTTTTTTTCCTTTCTTAATTACCAAGCACAGTCACCATCTTTGCTTCAAGGTTCTGTTATTCTATACCTCTGAGATACTAGGAACTAGCCCGGCATGGTGGCATGCACCTGTAATCCTAGCTACACAGGAGGCTGAGGCAGGAGGATCACTTGAGCCCAGGAAACCAAGGCTGCAGTGAGCCATGCTAGTGCCACTGTACTCCAGCCTGAGCGACAGAAATCCTGTCCCCCCCCCACAAAAAAAAACAATAGTTCTCTGGTCCTTTCACGAGGTGGGTTTTGTCCCTCTGACATTAAATTACATTCCGTAAGACAAAATAGCTCACTATTTGGCCCAGAGAAAGGGTAACCCTACTTTTCAAGTCATCCCACATTATTTTGACATCCTTAAGAGAATAGCGTTATCTCTCATCCTTTGGCCTCTGGTTAGAGAGAAACTCTGCTTTGCCACCATGTGACCGTACTTGAATTTCCTTTAGCTCAAACTTAATATCATCTGTCTCATCATGCATACACACACACAATATTTTAGAAATCGAATTAAGCTTGACTTATTTACTTTATAGGTAAATCACCTTCTGAGCCTCTGATTCCCAAGAGGGTTGGTCTTATTCACATATCCCAAGTCATGTCAGAAGTTGATGGTAATAGGATGACCTTGAGCCAAGGAGCACAAGATTCCTTCCCTCTACAGCAGAAGATCTTGGTCTGCTCTTTGATGCTCTTGATCAGGCATTTGAAAATCAAAGAGGTCACTCTGGGGAAGGTAAGTTGGGATGGAGCAGACAGAGCGGAGGTAGAGATCAGAATCTGCTTTGCAGAGCAGGTATTTTCCAAAAGGCCTATGATACTTCAGCTGATATGAATTTAAAATGGATTTTAACAGTAAGAATTAATACTGGTACTATATAAAAGGCACCTATTTCCCTTGGGTTGTGGTTGAGAGTTTACCATTAATCTTTTCCCCATACTCCCCTTCATTTCTGCATCTCTCTTTGAAATACATAAAGTCGGCCGGGCGCGGTGGCTCAAGCCTGTAATCCCAGCACTTTGGGAGGCCGAGACGGGCGGATCACGAGGTCAGGAGATCGAGACCATCCTGGCTAACACGGTGAAACCCCGTCTCTACTAAAAATACAAAAAACTAGCCGGGCGAGGTGGCGGGCGCCTGTAGTCCCAGCTACTCCGGAGGCTGAGGCAGGAGAATGGCGTAAAACCCGGGAGGCGGAGATTGCAGTGAGCTGAGATCCGGCCACTGCACTCCAGCCCTGACGAAAGAGCAAGACTCCGTCTCAAAAAAAAAAAAAAAGAAATACATAAAGCCCCTTTCCTACATTACTGTATAGGTTTTCGGGAATATCTGCAGAAGCCTGTTCAAGGATTTTATTGAAAAGAGGAAGAAATAGGGTATTCAGATAAGTTTTTGCAAACCCAGACTCAGGTTTCTTAAATGATTAAAGGCTATAAGCAATGTGACTTTTAAGCAGCATTTGTTCTCCCTTGTTTCCTACCAGTTATATGAAGCCTACGGTAAAGTCTGTCGCAAACAGCAGGTGGCGGCTGTGGACCAGTCAGAGTGTTTGTCACTTTCAGGGCTCTTGGAAGCCAGGGGCATTTTAGGATTAAAGAGAAACAAGGAAACCCGTTTGACAAAGGTACAACTGCTTTTTTGTGACAGTATTTTTAATTGTTCTATTTTGTAGAGTGATGCTAAAGTAAAGGTTTATTGTTAAACGAGATGACCACAATTAGTTAAACCAGTCGATTTTTGTTAGGTAAGGTTTAAGGTGTGTAAAGATGGGAGTGTGATATGAATATTTTTTCAGGCCATTGGAAAAAAAAAGTAGTAGAGACTTTTGTCTTTTGTGAGAAAAGTTTAATATGGTATAAGTTTGTGTAGTGACAACTTTGCTTTTGTGAGTTCTCCAGTGTGAAAAATCCTTTTCTCTTCTTTACAGGTGTTTTTCAAGATTGAAGAGAAGGAAATAGAGCATGCTCTGAAAGATAAAGCTTTAATTGGAAATATCTTAGCTACTGGATTGCCTTAAATTCTTCTCTTACACCCCACCTGAAAGTATTCAGCTGGCATTTAGAGAGCTACAGTCTTCATTTTAGTGCTTTACACATTCAGGCCTGAAAACAAATATGACCTTTTTTACTTGAAGCCAGTGAATTTTAATCTATAGATTCTTTAATATTAGCACAGAATAGTATCTTTGGGTCTTACTATTTTTACCCATAAAAGTGACCAAGTAGACCCTTTTTAATTACATTCACTACTTCTACCACTTGTGTATCTCTAGTCAATGTGCTTGCAAGTGTACAGATCTGTGTAGTGGAATGTGTGTATATTTACCTCTTTGTTTGCTTAAACATGAGTGGGTATTTTTTTGTTTGTTTCTTGTTTTTTGTTTTTGAGGCCGCATCTCACCCTGTTGCCCAGGCTAGAGTGCATTGGCGTGTTCTCTGCTCACTGCAGCATCCGCTTCCCGGGTTGAAGTGATTCTCTTGCCTCAGCCTCCCGAATAGCTGGGATTACAGGCGCCCACCACTGTGCCCAGCTAATTTTTGTATTTTTAGTAGAGACAGGGTTTTACCATCTTGGCCAGGCTGATCTTGAACTCCTGACCCTCAAGTGCTCCACCCACCTCAGCCTCCCAAAGTGCTGGGATTACAGGCGTGAGCCACCACACCCAGCCATGAGTGTATTTTGTTAAGAACTTTGAGGTTAGGGTAAGAAGAATGAAAATGATCCAGAAAAATGCAAGCAAGTCCACATGGAGATTTGTAGGACACTGGTTAAAGAATTTATTTCTTTTTGGAGTATACTATGTTCATGGTGCAGATACTATGACATTATGGCATTTTAAAGACTCACTGAGTTTCTTGGGCACTCCCAAGGGCGTTGGGGTCATAAGGAGACTATAACTCTACAGATTGTGAATATATTTATTTTCAAGTTGCATTCTTTGTCTTTTTAAGCAATCAGATTTCAAGAGAGCTCAAGCTTTCAGAAGTCAATGTGAAAATTCCTTCCTAGATTGTCCCCCAGTCTTCGCTGCCCTTAGATGAAGCCACTTATTTCAAGATGCTTACTTTGGGGTTGGGTTTTCATCTAAACACATTTTTCCAGTCTTATTAGATAAATTAGTCCATATGGTTGGTTAATCAAGAGTCTTCTGGGTTTGGTTTGGTGGCATTAAATGGCAATTTGTGACTGAGACACCAGAGGGCACCATTATAACATTGACTGCTTTGAAAGGGGATGCTTGAGGCTGAGGTAGTTTTGAGGGAAAAGGGGAAGTTCTAGTTTGATTTGTTTGGGAGATTGCTGTACTTTTATAACTCAAGCAAATGCTTGAAATGTAAACCATGTGTGATATGAATGATCTGAGAGCCAGTGACCAAGTCTGCTTTTCCCAGAGCTTTCCTGCTGCCGCCTCTACCTTTCTGACATGGCCTTCCATTTGGGAACTTGATATGTGTACAAACGATCTGTTGGCCACTGTTTCATTCATCCTGACCACTGTATCCTTGTAATGTGATCTGAACTACAACAGGTGGTATGGGATAGAGGCAGGGAAAGCAGAGAGAGCCCTCTGAAATGAACACTACCCACTGGTGTGTGTAGCACAAGATAGTCTGTAGGCATGAGCCTGAATGTTGTTCTCACACTCCTTTACTAGAGCATTCATTCCCTCTGAAGGTAGTTTGAACATGGAAACAGTTCTATACCTAGAAGTTTGGAAACTGTCTGGGAGTATAAGGGTTAACAGGCATAATTGCAAAGATTGTCCAAAGACTGATGGAGAGCAGAGACTGAATGGGATTGAGAACAGATGCGAAGCTTGATTTAAATTACATTTTATTGGATGCTGCAGCCTTAAGAGACGTGACTGCTTTACAGTTTGTTTCCACACTGTGGGCAGCTGCTGTCTGTTCTGTGTCCACGATAGGATCCTGCCCAATAAGGAGCAGCCTCCCCACCTCATTGTGTTTGAGGCTTGGCGCCTTCATCTTAACTGTAGGGCTTGAGTCAGGAACATAGCTTGACTCGCAGTGGGGCTGCTATGTATCCTCCCTGGCTTCCAGCCAAAATCACATTGGTAGATTCGAAGGGGCCAAATTTGTTTCCCCTCTATCTCCTTTCTCTCTCTTTCCCCTGGTTTTGGAAATAGGGTTTTCTGTCTACTGATTTGTTAGTTTCCTTTTCTTTACTTCTCCCCTCACTGTCAATTTCTAGGTCATTGCTGCTCTTAAGACTTTAGCAATTGGAACAGGGTTGGTTCTGTCAATGATGCGTGAAGCAGACTTAGTGTCCCTGCTTGGCTTCCGTTGCCCTTGTGGGAGCAAAAACTGATATATGTTTGTCAGTAAAGTCTTAAGTGTAATTCAGACTGCTGAGGAAGAAAGCCCCTTCCTTGCTGGCTTTTCTCACTGAAGCTGAGAGCTACAGGAAGGTGGTAGGAGTTTTAGTGGGATGGGATGGGATGGGATGGGCTTGTGGTTAGCAGTCATAGGCTGCTTCACTTAGAGCAGTGGCAGAGATGCTGACCTACATTCTTCCTTTTGAAGGTGATGAAGTGTCTGTCTATATCCTGGTTTATCTCTCACCCCCACCCCAAGGAAGCTGATTAAGCTTCCATAGAGTATTGGATATTGCCATGGAAAGAGCATAGACAAAATAAATTGGTGTGTGTTTCAACCCCAGACCTGCCACAGACATTTCTGGCTCAATGGAGACTTGCCTGTGGCTAGCTAACTCTGCAAGAATGTGTGAGGTCCAGGCTGGGCGTGGTGGCTCACGCCTGTAATCCCAATACTTTAGGAGGCCAAGGCAGGTGGATCATCTGAGGTCAGGAGTTTGAGACCAGTCTGGCCAACACGGTGAAACCCTGTCTCTACTAAAATAAAGTAGCCAAGCATGGTGGCGTGTTCCTGTCATTCCAGCTACTGGAAGGCTGAGGCAGGAGAATGACTACAACCTGGGAGGCAGAGGTTGCAGTGACCCGAGATAGCACCATTGCACTCCAGCTTGGGCGACAGAGTGAGACTGTCTCAGAAAAAAAAAGAAATACCGGGTGCGGTGGCTCACGCCTGTAATCCCAGCACTTTGTGGGGCCAAGGCAGGTGGATCACTTGAGGGTCAGGAGTTCAAGAGCAGCCTGGCCAACATGGCAAAACCCTGTCTCTACTAGAAGTACAAAAATTCACCTGGTGCCGTGGTACACACCTATAATCACAGCTACTTGGGAGACTGAGGCAGGAGAATTGCTTGAGCCTGGGAGGTGGAAATTGCAGTGAGATGAGATCATGCCACTGTACTCCAGCCTGGGTGACACGGTAAGACTGTCAAAAAATAATGTGTGAGGTCCAATCTACCCAGAGATCAAAAAGTTGGCAGAGCCTTATTCTCTCTGAGCCCCCCGTTTGCATTCCTCCCTACCTTTACTAAGTGTCCCTTTGAATATACATCAGGCCAGGTGTGGTGGCTCATGCCTGTAACGCCAACACTTTGGGAGGAGGCAGCAGCAGGAGGATTACTTGAAGTCAGGAGCTTGAGACCAGCTTGGGCCACATAGTGAGATCCCCCTTACCCTTCTCTACCAAAAAAATCTTAAAAATTAGCTGGGCATGGTGGCATGCACCTGTAGTCCTAGCTACTCGGGAAGCTGAGGTGGGAGGATGCTTTGAGCCCAGGAGTTCAACTCGGCATGGGCTATGATCACACCACTGCATTACAGCCTGGGTGACAGAGTGAGACCTTGTCTCTAAAAGTAAAAGACAGAAAGCAGATACACCAATAAGAATGAGAAGTTGGGAATAAGATGTGACTTTGTGACTTTGGTTTTATATATATATATATATATATATTTTTTTTTTTTTTTTTTTTTTTTTTTGTAAGACTGAGTCTCGCTCTGTCACCCAGGCTGGAGCAGTGGCACGATCTCTGCTCACTGCAAGCTCCACCTCCCAGGTTCACGTCATTCTCCTGCCTCAGCCTCCTGAGTAGCTGGGACTATAGGTGCCCACCACCACGCCTGGCTAATTTTTTCTGTATTTTTAGTAGAGACGGGGCTTCACTGTGTTAACCAGGATGGTCTCAATTTCCTGATCTCGTGATCCGCCCGCCTCAGCCTCCCAAAGTGCTGGGATTACAGGCTTGAGCCACTATGCCTGGCTGGTTATATATATTTTAAATATCTTGAGAGGTGTTAACCTTGACTGCTGAGGGAGAACAAAAGAGACCCAAGATTGAAATTTTATTTACATTTGTATCTGTCCCTAGCAATTAGCGTAGTGCCTAATACCTGGTAGGTACTCAATAGTTGCTGAACAGATAAATTAACCAAAAAGATGCTGCCTTTCCCTCCGTGGTGAGAACAGTTCTAAGGTGAAGGTAAATGTTGGTACTTTCACACAAAGGTGGGGCAGGCCCCTGCATAAGAAGGGTGCTCTGTCTTACAAAATGTGTCTTGGCACAGTTTTGGAGCATTTATTAGCCTCACAGATGCATTCCAATCACTCCCTCTGATGTAGTGGCATTTTGCTTGAGGCAACTTCCATGTTGCTGGTGGGACGCTTTGGCTAGAGGGCTGCCTGTCTGGATGTTACTCAGTGTGGCTAGACTGGCCAGAAGTTGGGTCTCTAGGCAAGGGTTTAGGGAGAAGCCCACCTTTGATGTCCCATTTTTTTGTTGTTGAGACGGAGTCTCGCTCTGTCGCCCAGGCTGGAGTGCACTGGCGCAATCTCGGCTCACTGCAAGCTCCGCCTCCCGGGTTCACGCCATTCTCCTGCCTCAGCCTTCCGAGTAGCTGGGACTACAGGCGCCTGCCACCACGCCCGGCTATTTTTTTGTATTTTTAGTAGAGATGGGGGTTTCACCGTGTTAGCCAGGATGGTCTCGATCTCCTGACCTTGTGATCCGCCCATCTCGGCCTCCCAAAGTGCTGGGATTACAGGCGTGAGCCACTGCGCCCTGCCTGATATCCCACTTTTTAACTTGGGGAAAGTTGTGATCTCAGGTTCCTCCTGAAAAGATAAGGTACCTTCTAAGATACCTTCTCTTAAGCTACAAACAGTGCAGGTCTTCCTCTTAGAAGCGGTGTGTTGGCCGGGCGCGGTGGCTCAAGCCTGTAATCCCAGCACTTTGGGAGGCCGAGACGGGTGGATCACGAGGTCAGGAGATCGAGACCATCCTGGCTAATACGGTGAAACCCCGTCTCTACTAAAAAATACAAAAAAAAACTAGCCGGGCGAGGTGGCGGGCACCTGTAGTCCCAGCTACTCGGGAGGCTGAGGCAGGAGAATGGCATAAACCCGGGAGGCGGAGCTTGCAGTGAGCTGAGATCCGGCCACTGCACTCCAGCCCGGGCGATAGAGCGAGACTCCGTCTCAAAAAAAAAAAAAAAAAAAAAGAAGCGGTGTGTTCTGTAAGGGGAGAAGGTGTGCCCTCTGGCCTCCCCTTGATTTTCAACCCCAGCCCCAAGGCACTGGCAGTGGAAGTTAATTGGGTGCAAGGGGCTTGGGTAAAGGCTGAAGACTGGCGAAAGGAGAGAGCCAGCTTCGTTTTTTAAAAAGCTCTAATTGAGTTCTGAATCAGCCTCACTCCCTTTGATCCCTCCTCTGTTTCCCACACTGCCTGAAAGAGCTAGATCAGCACTTTATAACAAGGGTGCGCCTGCTCCCCACACCGCCCCCCCTCTCCTGACGCTCTCTGCTGCCGCCATCCACTGCTTGTCTCCTTCAGTTAAGATAATGAAGATGCTGAGAGATAAAATGTGTATTTAATAAGGGTGGGGGTAGGGAGGCGGAAAGGGGCAACCAGGGCCTTCCCTAGTTTGGGGCCTCGCCAAGACTTAAGCTGAAAGCAAAGCTAGAGTAAGACTTGGCCCCAGGGTGTGGGGGTTTCTGGGCCTCAATCCAGCTGACTTCACTGCCTGCTGTTTGCCCTAAATTCCCCCACCTCCACCCTCTCACCCCCACACTGCTTTCTTCTTGCTCCCAATGGGAAAAAGGACTCTTGCTTCGACTTTCTTTTCAGCTGGTAACTTGGCCTTTGGTGCGGTGCCCCCCACCCCAGTGTCAGCTGCAAGGTCGGGCTAGGGCAGCCCCCTCTAGCCTAGGCCTGTAGAAGCTGTGGGTTCACAGTGGGGGGTGAAAAAGCTGGAGTTAATGAAGACCAGCTGCTAGTCTGGGTTCTGCCTACAGCTAGCTGGAGGCCGGCCTTTGGTGGTGGTTGATGGGGGGTGGGGTGACCTCCATCCATGGGCACAAGGATATCCTGTGGCAGCTAGGCTTGTGCTTCTCTCTGAGCTTAGTTTTATCCTTAGTCTGTAAGAGAGTAGTCTGTTTTCTTCTTCGCCTACTCCTCTCCTCCCCAAATAACACTCAGCTCTTATTGAACTTTATAACTGTAGTGGTGGCCCAGCTGAGATCTGAGGATCTCCAAACCCTTTTGTAAACACTCATTAACTGCCTGGGAAGAACGAAGAGCCCTGTTTAACAGCTGGGAGAGAACTGAGGCACATTAGGGTGAAAGGCTTGACCTAAACTCACCCCATGGACTCCACCCTGGGGCCTTCCATCCTTAGTCCAGCTCCTTTACTCAGTTCTTCCTGCAAGACACAAAGAGGTGGAGGCATTGTTGGTGTCTTCTCCCCTTGTAGGCAGAGGCCATGCCCTCTCCCCTCAAGTCTGTCCCTGACTTCCTCTGGCCCTTCCCCTCATGACATTTTCCCTGCTCTGCTGCTAGAGATATGTGCAACTCTCCTTGCAAAATGTTCTCAATCCACAACTTCACAATTCTTATCCACCTTTCTCTTGCCCATGTAGCCCACCAAACCTGAATTCTCCCTTTTGAGCTACTGAGAAGACTGGCTATACTAAACCGAATCACTGACCTTGAAGTTGATCTGTTGTATTGAAGTCCCTCTGCCCCTAGATTTATCCTAAATGGTATCTAGGAAAATATTCTCTCTTTAACTTGTTTATTCTGGTCATAAAGATTGGGGACATTACTGAGGGCTGGGTGGGGGCACTAGTTGACCTCTAGGTTCTGCATCCTGTTCTTCCACTGCCAGTCACCATTTCCAGTAGTAGATGTAACCCAAAGTCCTTTTTTGTTTTTTTCTCCTTCCCTAATCCCACCTGTTTATATTCTTGCCTATATATGTACATTTGCAGACCCCACACATTCCCGGATACACATACATTGGTCCTACCTTTTCCCCCCTGTTTCTAGCTGCCATCTAAGTGAGCCTGCACTTTTTACATGCTGAAAATCTGGTTTTTTTCCCCTGGACTGCCTCCTAGGCACTTGAGAATAACTGGGAGGGATGAAGGGACTCCTGCAGTCCATGAGGAAGAGGACAAAAGTGAGCGCCCAACCAAATGAATGCTGCCTTCCCAAAATCTCTAGCTGAATGCCTTAGCAGGAGTGGCAGGGAAAGAGATCTTAACCCCACCTCCAGCACCAAAACCTAAATCCATCTGCTCAGGGCAGGCAGGAAGAAATGTCTATTTTCTCCTGTTTCATGCCATCCTATCCTCAAGTTGTCCATATGCTGTGTATTTGAGACAGGGAACTGTTCCTGTCCCCAGCCGACGACCAGACGCCCATCTTTCTTCCAGTGGGTTATTTCTCCCCAATGAGTCCTCCGCTCTGCGCCGGCTGACCCGGTCGGGGCTAGTGGAAGAGGGCGGGGAGAGCCTTCTGCTTGACGAGTGGGCTTTAGGACCCAACGGGAACCTGTGCCTCTTGCAGCAGCCTAACCCAGAAGCAGGGGGGAATCCTGAATTGAGCTGAGAGGGCTTCCCCGGTTCTCCTGGGAACCCCATCGCCCCCCTGCCAGCACACACCTGAGCAGGTAGGACCATGCACACCCCTTCCCAATTATTCTTTGGCCGCCTTTGACCCTGGCCTCTGCTTCTGATCTAGCCGTTTCCCTCTCGCCAGTTCTGGCTTTCCCCATCCCTCCTCTCCCGTCGCTCACTGTAGTCCTGGGAGGTGGGAGCCTGGGAACTGTGGGGTGTCTGAAAGCTCAGAGCCCCCTGCACCCTCCAGTACCCTTCCTGCGTTTCTCCTGAGGCAGTTCCCGGTCTCTAGCTAAGAATGGGGAGTAGAGGGAAGGTCTGCCCAGGCCCCACGCCCTTGCACCCTCCTTTGCAGTATTGCCTAATACCCCTTCCCCCACCTCACCTAGACTGGAGAATTGGCAAGTGCTGGGGTAACAGAGAAGAGAGCCAGAGAGAGACCTGAGCTTTCCCCGAGGGATTTCTTTCTTGCTTCCTCGCCCAAAGAGCTCAGGACTTTGCCCCCACTCCCTACTCACCTTGTAGGGGAACTAATGTCCCCTTCCAGGTTGATCTCACACTTGGGTGGCTAAAGGCTTTGCTGGAGGGTAGTGGAGGTTGTGAGCATTTTGGTGACCTTTTCCTCTAGGAAAGTTCTTTCAGCTTAGAGCCCCCATCCCTGTCAACATCTCAACACCTGCTGCAGAAGCCCCCACCCCACCCGTGTGTGTGTGTGTGTGTGTGAAGAGACAATGTGGTTGTAAGAGCTAGAAGCTTTGGATAGAGGTGGCTGCATGCATTGAAGGGGAGGGATACCAGAGTGTGGCCCAGGCCAGAACAGGCTCAGTCCAGATGGCTAGGGAAGGGAGTGTAGACCAGATTGAGGAGGTCACCCAGCCTTGCCAGCTTCCTGAGCTCCTTGGCTTTCAGAATCTCAGGCTCCTGGTGTTTCTCTAGAGCTACGAGGTCCCCAAGCTTCTGCCCCACTACAGGCTCTCTGGGAGAGGGCTAGATGGCACCTACTGTTTACAGTGGCTTATTTTTCTCTCCTGTGGTGGGCAGACAGGCCCTGCTCTCTGAAGATCTAGGGCATGTCATTCTGGTTTGGTGGGTTTACAGGAAGGGTGTACATCTTGTATGAGTTACCATGTGTGAGTGTGTATCTTGCTTCTGGGGGTAGTAGACTGGGGAAGGGGTGATAGAAGAGACTGGTCACACTGAGGGAACTCCCCTAGCTCTCAGTGTGTGGTAGGAGTGGGTGGCATGTCCCCATCTGGTAGCTCTGTCTAGGTGTGGGGTGTGCTCTGCATTCTTCCATGACTCCCCGGGTCCCCTAAAGGTTGGTTTTGGAGGACAGGGTGGATAATGGAGTGGCTTCAGATTTCGCTCTGGTCTTGATCCAAGAAGGAAAGTAGAGATTCTGACTGTGAGCAGTGGACTGGGAATCAGAGGCCTGAACTGGAGACTTAGCCTGGTTACTTAACTATATGTGTTTATGTATGTCTTCCCCTTCGCTAAGCCTCAGTTTCTTCATTTGTAAAAATGGCTATCAGTAGCAAGCAGGGACATTGCCACCAAGACCATACAGAGAATGTATTGTAAAGCTCACTGCAAACGGTAGTAATGGCTGGGGGGATCTAGGATGGAATCCTCTTCCTAAATCTAGGTCAATCTCTCTGCCTTCAGTTTTCTTCCCCCATCCTTTGCCCATCTGGGGGATGGAGGAACCAGGCAGGGCTATTGCCCTGGGTACTGCAGAATTCCCCTAATGCAGGTTGTAGCTGTTGCCAGAGCACCTGTGGTCACAGAGTACAGATCTCTCCACCAGGCATTTCTTCCTCTGGGGCCCCATACTTGCTCCCCTGAGCCATGTCTCCACCTTCCTTCTGCCATCCCTGCTTGGCGTCCTTGTCTCTCTCTCCCCTGCCCAGTGGCCTCCTTGTCCGGCTCACTGGGCAGGAGCCCTAATCGGATTCGACAGCTGAGATATGTGTGGCGGCTAAGAGCAGGCGGGAGGGAAGCCAGTGGGAGGATGGTATGAGGACTGCCCCTGGCACTGCCCCGGCCTCCTGAGCACCACCTTGGGCCTGCTGATTTCTTACTTGGCTTGGGCCCAAGGAAGGGGTGCCAGAGGAAGCTCAGGAATGAACAGGCTGAGGTCTGGAGACTAGGAGAGGAGGAAACACACCAAGGTCCTGAGGACCTGGTTGATATTTGATGACCTTAATGTCAGTGTCTCTGACTCTGACAAGGAGGAAAGGACAGAGATGAGCCAGGCTGACCCCCGCCACCTCATTCCCATGGCCCCACTTTCTTCTCTCTTCTTGTTCAGAAATGTGTTCACTTTGCCTCCTCTAGACCCTTTGGCCAGTACCTCCTTGTGGGTCACATCTGGGAGCTTCTGGGGTGCCACATGTCTGCCTCAATCTGGGCTGTTTCCTCCCCTCCAAGGTATTTCACTCTCTCTGGGCTGGGCGCCAGGACTCCTGGGTTTCCCGCCTGCCTGTGGTGCAGGGCTCCCCTGCAGGGCTCCAGAGAGTCGCTTAGCTGGTTTCCTTCCTTCTGTGTGGGGAGGGCCTTCCCCTAGGGCTGGGAGGTGTCAGGAATCCCAGGTGGGACAGGGGTGGGGGCACAGTAGCCTCTGGCACTGTAGCACCCCAGCTTCTCCCTCCTAGCCTCTGACTCAGCTTGGGGGCAGCACATGCCCAGCCTGCCAGGCATGGCCTATTCTTGCCTCCAGGCTTCTGTCTTTATAGAAGCCTACATCTCCTGCTCTCATTTTTTAGCTTTTTTTCCCCATGATATCTGGGGCTGGCTATCAAAATCCCTGGTTTTGGGGAGCAAGGGACTAATATAATTGAGGCTGGGGCACTATTTTGTCTTCCCTCCAGTTGGGCCAGGATGAAGGAAACTGTCACAAACTTCCCCACGCCAATTCTTCCTGCCCTCAAAAGACCAGTCAGTGGAGCCAGGCCCTGCCCTCTGGGTGCCCACAGTGTGGTTGGCACTGATTTGTCAGAAATTGGGAAGGTTTCCCTCTAGACCGCTTGCCTCCTTTCTCCTCCTCCCACAGGGTAGGGGCAGCTCTGTGATTGCAGGCACTTATGGGCAGTCCTCCCCCTAGGGAAGGGGTGTGGGATGCCCCCAGGATGGCCAAGTTGGCACTAGCCCCAGGCTGGAGTGCTGGACAAGATTCTGACCTGGGAGTTAGTTGGGGGAAGGCAGGGCATAGGCCTCCCTGCCCCCCTCGTTTCCTGCTCTTTGGGCAGCTGTGGGCGAGAAAGGCTGCAGGGACTATTTTTAGTTGGTCAGTCCCCTGGCAGGAGGGACGTGCAGAGCAGCACGGGGCAGGCAGAGGGGCTTGCCAAGGTGAGGGTAAGCAGGCAGGCAGAGGTGTGAGGAAGGGCCAGAGGGGCAGAAGACAGAGCAAGGAGGCATGGGGAGCAGGGGCAAGACCTTACCCAGAAGGACCTGACCCAGGTAGATGGGCCGGGGCTGGAATGGGTGGAAGAGTCCTGGCACCCTTCAGGGCTTTCTTTATCCAACTGGACTGAGAGCTGGAAGAGGTTTTAGGGGCTACCTAGGCAATCCCTTCCCCTTTCAGAGAAGGAAACTGAGGCCTAGAGAGGACACTCAATCAGTCATTGGCTGTGTTGAGACCTGAATCCAGGCCCTCCCTTTGCACTGTTTTTCTGTTGTCATGGTTCCTCACTACACCTCAGTGTGCTTCCTTCCCCTACTGCAGCAAGGAGGACCACGAGCCAGGCACACCTGGTCCATTTTCCCCTCTGCTTGTTTGTGCAGGGTCTCTGTAAATCCCAGCTTGGTTTGTTTATAAGTCTCCATGTGGAGAGAGTCTGTGTCCAGGCTGGAAGGAGGTCAGAGTTGGGTTTGTTTGGGTGGCCTGTGGCCACTGGTGTGAATGGAGGTACTGGACAGGCTCCAGCAGGCTCACAGGCTGGTGAGCTGTGGGGCTAGCAGACACCTTACAGAAGGGACGTCCAGACTTCCCAGAGCCCTTTGTGAGCCCTCTTCCTACCCTGCCCAGGACCTGTGGGTCATGGTGGCTGTTTGCCAATCTCCCCAACAAAAGAAGGGAGCAGGGTTGAGGAGTGGGAAGATTACTACTGGCTTCTGATCACTAGTCAGAAGGGGGCCCCCTCTGAGGCCTGGAGGCAGGGAAAGTTGGGGCAAGTTGGGGTGTGTATAGGGAGAAAACTCAGTGGAGAATTGTGGTCCCTCAGAATTCAGTCTGCTTTCTGTCTTCTGCCTTAGGCTTTCCCCAAGGGCCACCATGTTGCACAGCTTCAGGGGGAACCATTCCATAGATTATGATGTGAATGGCACCCCCTGGGGTTGTTCAAGGCCCTGCCTGTGTAGCCACACATGGTGCATCTGTCCCCCACGTTCTTCCTTCAAATTAGTTCAGACCCAGCTGGAAGGAGGTGTTCCAGACAGGCCTTACACCCTCTCCCTCTCCGCTACCCTGCCTCATGCCACTCAACATCTCCTGTTCCTCTGCTGCCCACCCCCAATGCACCAAGCAGGTCATGGTGCACCACCATTTGTATTGTAGGAGCCCCTCCCCTTCTCTCCACTCAGTTTCTGTGTCTCTGGGGGGCTGATTTATCATGCCCCCCATCAGGCCTACTGTGGTGTGTGAGAAATCAATAGTGCAAATGGATTGAGGCTGTTTAGCCTGTCATCTCCCCTTGGGCCCCACCAACTCTTCTGGGACTTGTGGAGTTGCTCAGCCCCCTTCTGGCTCAACATACACATATTTAGTGGTTGTAGCCAGAGCACTGAGCACAGGAATTACTCTTTCTGTTCGTCTGTCTCATTCTCTCTCTCTCATATACTGGGCTGGTCTTAGCATGACAAATACTCTTGAACATTTATTTTCTAGCTTGGGTGGAGGGGCTTAAAGGGCAGTAGGCTGCCAGCCAGAGGTGGGGAGGGAGGCAGGTGGGTGAGGGAAACTGTGGGTAGAGGGGTGGGGTGGGGGTGGGGACTAGCTGGGGAAGGGATTGGGTGACAGCCCACCCCATCAGCTCCGGTAACTCAATCCCTGCACCCCACCCTCCCAATTTCCCTCCTGCTGAACAACTTCAGCAGCTGCTGGCAGAAACAAGACTGGCAGAAGTGTGTATGAGTGCATGTGTGTATGGGGGGAGAGGGTGAGAGGGGCTGTGGGGGCAGGGAGTGCTGCCAGGACATGTTAAAGGAGACTCACAGCCTGGGTACAACTTGGGTGGCAGGAGGAGGTGGGGCAGGTGGGAGAGTGGGTGGTGAGTGATGGGCAGGCTGCAGTGGGGGCAGGGCAGCCCAGGGGTCTCACAAAACTTGTTGGCACTGGAGCAGGGCCTGGTGTGGTGGGGGTGGGCAGTGGTGAGGGGGCAGGGGCTGGCACAGACATTGCTGGCCCCAAAATGCTGAGGCCCATTCTTCGCCAGGGGGCGCCTGTAACCATGGAGGGACAGTCTGCCCCTGTCTCCAATCCTTGGGCCGTGCCTGCTGGGCATCACAGTCTCAGTGGTGACTAAGTCACTTCTGTCCTGGGGCTGGCAAGGTGCCAGGCTCAGCTCTTCTCGGTAGGTGAGTCACTGCCCTGGCATCTCCCCCGGATGCAGCTGAGTCACCCAGCCATGCCTGCTAGGCAGGTGGGCACCATGCTTTTGGTGGGGGTGGAAGGCTATGTGTGCTGCCCCCAGTGTCTTCTCTGATCTCTCTCTGGCATGTCCTGGCCCCACCTTTAAACCTGCAGAGCCAGGCAAGGATGGCGCTTCTCCCTTGTGATCCACTGAGGGGTGAAGGAAGAGGTAGCAGCGCACAGAGTGGAGTGATATATGTTTGATTTGGAGTAAGTAGGGGAGAGGAGAGTTGAGGAGGGAACATTGATTGAGATATATATATATATTTTAACAAAAAAGAGACAGGGTCTTGCTATGTTGCCCAGACAGGTCTTGAACTCCTGGACTCAAGCAACTGTCTCATCTTGGCCTCCCAAAGTGCTAGGATTAAAGGTGTGAGCCACCATACCTGGCCTGGGTTTGAATCCCAGCCCTGCCATTGACAAGCTGTATGACCTTGAGGAAGGCAATTTTCTTTTTGAGCCTCAGTTTTCTCATCTGTACAATGGCAACAGGAGCCTGCCCCTTCAGGACTGTGAGAATCAAATAGAGTGGGACTATTAAGGTACTTGTGGGAGGAGCTGCTTTTGGGATGAGCTAGGAGGCTTGGGAGGGGAAGAGGAGTCAGCTGGAGCTGGTTCCAACAAACTCCCGCACCATCTGGTGGTCTTGGAGGGCCAATGGCTTCTCATCCTCTCTTCGGACTATCACTTAATGCTGTTCTTCAGGAGTTTCCACAGGCTGTGAGAGGACAGCCTTGTTGTAGTAGAAATGTGGGCCCTCCTAGGGTGTCTCAGAGCTATATTTTATCTCTTTTGACTACTGAGAACTGCCACTGGCCTTGGTACCTGTCCAGACTCTCTTCCTTCACTTCCTCTAGTTTGAAGAGGGATCCTTTTCTTGGGAAACCAGTGGCTCAGGCTCCTCCCCCAGCCTATCTCCTGTGTGCAGGGAAAGAGGCCCCAAGGAGTGTCCTTCCTAAAGAGTGAGGCGCCCCTGAGCATGTGGCTTTTCTCTCTCTGCTAGTTTCCTGCTGCTCCCTGGGTACCCTTCTCTCCTCCTGCATCAGGGTCCCTGGTGGGAGGGGGTGGTGGAAGCCCTGTTATGAGCCCAGCACAGCTGGAGTTCAGCTGCTGCTGCAGATTGAAGACTCTTGATCCCCCACCTGGGGACCTCTCCTGCCTTCTGCAGTCAAGCTTGGGTAGGGCTGGGCCTTGGACAGGTGGTACTTGTTGCCCTGGGCAGGAAGGAAATGCCCCAAAGATGTGCATGCTATGTGTTTGTACACATGGGTGCTGGTCTTGTTTGAGTGTCTGACCCCTGTGGGGGGTGGGTTTGTGTGTATGAATTTGTTCCCTCATCCACACATGGGGCTACTTCTGCGCCTGTGTAGAAGTATGCCCCACCCTCTGCTTCATGCCCTTGTCTGTGCACAAATGTGTTTGAATGTACTTGTTCATGCGTGGATGTGCATACATGCGTTGGGGGTGTACACATCCCTGCCCTGAATGTGCACGTGGAAATGCATTTGTACCAGGATGCCTGACCCTATGATGGCAGGTGTACCTGAAGGTCGTCCCACTTGGGAGGCAGTGTAGCTATGTGCATGCATGCTTGCATTCTTGTGTCCATGAGCCTTCCCCTCTAGCCTCAAGGAAGGAAGACTGGTAGGATCTAGGTTGGGAAGTGCCTGTGGGCACTGGGGGTGGGCTGGCGCTGACTCCAGTCCTGGGCTGGTTCTCACCTGGGCAGAGTTCCCTGCTGTTGTCGGGGCTCAGGCTGGAAGGCCCTTGGGGGAGCGCGGCTGGGGGGTAAGGGGTTAAGCGGTGGCGTCCACATCTGGGAGCCATTGGCGCATTCCTGCCGGCTGAGCGCATGTTTGCGGATGAATCTGGACAGGACAGGGCGGGAGGGGCTGGGCGGGAGGTTCGCACCGGCGGACGGAAATCCAGACGGGAGCGGGAGACAGCTCCGGCCCAGCGGGCGGGAAGAGGCCTGGGGAAGCGCGGCCCAGCACTGCTGGGGCAGTTTCCCGTGCGCCGGCCCTCAGGGCAGAGCGTCCCGCCATCCTGGCTTGTCCTACCTTACCACGGCTCTTGGGCTAAAGCCAGGGACAATCAGATACTTCAGTTCTAGACCCGGCTCTGCAACTGGTGCGACCGTGGACAAAACCCAGTGCTTGCTCTTGGCCTCTCTTTCCTCTGTAAAGCGCGGGCCGCCGTCGGACCAGTGGGTCTGAGAGCTCTGCCACCGGGTCAGGCTGAGAGTCTCCTCACTGGGCTGGAGGCCTGGGAGTGCAGCACTTCCCCTTCCAGTGGGAAGTTCTGTGGGGGCACTCGTGGCCACTTCTCTGCCTGGGAACAGGGCGAGAGGGGAGTATTCCCTAAGCGATTCTGCTTCCCCCTAAGCCCGCCAGTGGACTGCTAGCAATGGGGACAGGATCCTCCCAAACAGAGCAGCAGGCTGGGAGCGGGGTCATGACTGTGTTGGGGACTGGGGTCTCTCAGATGGAGAGTGATTCAGATCCTGTCCAGTTGGAATAGGAACAAGAGCTTTCCTGGCTTCTCCAAACTTGTTCGGGAGAGAGAAGCTTGAGTCTGAGTCTTTGAGCACGGAGGGGTGCTCCTGGGCGCCCCTACTGGAAGATCCAAAAGTCTTGCCCTTTGAGAAGAGTACTTTAAGGGGGCTGGGGAGTTGGATTGAGCCACAGTTCCTAGGACCCACTGGAGCTGGAAAGGTGTTTGGGGAAAGAAGAGATGTACTTGCGGGAGATCTACTCCTGGACTCTTTTTTTTCTTGCAGCTGAGATACTTAAGATCCAGGGAAGGGAAGTGACTTAGTCAAGGTCACACAGCTCTCAGTTCCAGCTGGTCCCTAGAAGAGGATTATAATTATAGGATTCAGGGGCTTGACAGCTAGGGCAGGCGTCACCGCACTCACTTCCATGTTACGCCGCCGCCTCACTTCTCGGGCTTAGGTGTGGGTGTGTGTGTGGCTGGGGGGAAAGGAGTGTAGGATACCACACGCTGCGGTCTTCTCCACCAAGCGCTATTTTCATTCTTTCCGCAGAACCTCACCCCCCCTGTCGCTCTGAATCTTCGGTTCTGGGTCTGAGGGAGGGATTCTCCCGGATTCCCACGGTCCAGTCTTCAGTTAGGAGCGGCTCCTTTAAGACTCGCCCTTCTCGGGGTCTATTAAGGAGAGGCGGGGGCGGGCGTGAGTCTGTAGATCCGCCCCTGACTGGTGATTGGTCGGTGGGCTGGCAGGGGCGGGCCTGAGGGAGAGGGCCTCCCCCCACCTCTGCTCCGTACCCTCCGCCCCTTCAGTCTGGGGCTCCGGGTAAAGTTTCAGCCTCCGCACGTGACTCGCTATGGCCGCTGCCGTCGCCCCGCGCCCCTGAGCCGCGGCCCCCCGGACGGCTCCTCTCCCGGGACCCCGCACCCTGATGCCGAGAAGCACTAGGGCGCCGGGTTAGGGCAGACGCTGTGCTCGCGGGCACCCCGAACGGGTTGCGTCCCCGGCTGCGAGGTAACTCCTCCCCCGGGGATTTTGGGGAGCCCCTGGTTCCCGCAGGCGTCGGGGCCCCATGTCCTGCCCCAGATTGGCGCTGCGGGAGGGGACTGGGTGCCGGGAGGCTTCCGACGGAACCCGGGGTTTCCTGGGCTTCCCAACTCGCTGCCGCCGTGTCCAGGGTGGGGGAGCCCCGTCTGTGCGTCTGCCTGCGCCGTGTCTTCGCGCGCAGCCTTGAGGCGTCTGTGGCCGTCTGCTGCGCGTGTCCCCCGCGCTCGAGCTGTTGCAGAACCACCGCTGGGAACTCCTGTTCTCTCTTTTTCTCTTTAAAAACAAGCAAAACAAAAAGGCTTTCAAACCTGTTTGGGGAGAGATCGGATGCTCAACGGACTAGCCACCTCTCTTTTTCGCTCCTATTATCTGAGCTGCCCTGTGGTTTGGGGAGAATCAGCCAGGGGGCCCACTCCCACCAGAGGGAGCTGGCCGGGGGCGGGGCCCGCTCAGCTGGTGTCCCCCGTGGAGTGAGGGGAACTCACTCAGGATTGGGTGCGGGAGCCAGTGCAGTATGTATGTAGGGGTGTTCCCGGGTCTTGTGCCACCATGGGGTGTGGGAGCTTTTTGGAGTGAGGGAAAGACGGAATAGACTGGTGGACTTTGCTCTGCTGAGGGTGTCTGGGACCTGGTGCCACCCACGAGGCTTGGAAGCTGCTGGCCAGATGTGTGTGTGAGCCTGTTGTGGGGTTGGGGGGCGGCTGGGATAGGAGCTTGGCTATGTCCCCTCATCTTCTCTCTGGGCACTGCCCTATTGTGAGGCTGCTCCTTGCGAAGGACAGGCCGCCAGTGTGTTAGGGTGGGGATGGGTGCCCACTAATCCGGGAACCAGACAGAAGAGCTCCCCAGTCTTGGAGATGTTTCCGCACCCTCCATCCTGTCTTGGATCGGATGCCCAATGTGATGGCCTGGAAGGGTACCTCCTGCCCCCTCTGGCTCTGTCTTCTGTAACCAGGTTGCCTTCTGTCTGATGGCTGTGTGCACATATGTGTATGTATATATTCTTGGAAAGGATTGTTTCTGAGAACACCCCCCGACTCCCCACGCCCTGCTGCTTACCCCAAGGATCACTTCTGCCCTTGACACTCCCTCTCCTCACTTTCCTGGCCAGGATATTCTGGGATGTCTCTTATACCCTTCCCTGTCTGCAGTCTTCATAGGGCGAGATTGTTTTGGGGAAGTGGTTCTGTAAGGACCTTCCAGGTCTTGCTAGGAAATTGGACCTCAGGCCCCAAACTCTCCTACAGGGCTCCATGAGGAGGCTGTGCCGGGGAAGCCCCAGGTTGGAGTGGGGGTGGCTTGGAGCCTTGGGGCTTCCCCTGGAGGGGGTGGGGGGGGGGCGGGTGGAGATGAGGCTAGGGGGGAGGAACAAGAGAAAAAATATTTGGAGTTGGTTGTATGATGCTTCTTCCTGGAGGAAGAAGAGGGGGTGGTTGTGGAGTCTGGGAGTTTGTGGCTGTGAAAGATGGTGGAGCTGGAGGAGGAGCTGGGACATCAGTACTGCCTGGGAGTCTGGACCATGTGGTATCCTGAAAGAGAGGTCAGGAGGGTCAGACTGGAGTAGACTCTTGGGAGCTGAGGATCTTGGATTTGCAAGGATTTTGAGGGTATGAGTGAGTGTACATGAGGTGTCACTGCAGGGGTTTCACCATCAGACTGACGACAGTGGCACAGATGCAGTGGCAGTTCTGAGAAGATCCTGGGCTTGGAATGGCTTAATCCTGGCCACCTCCTCCTTCCTATAGCCCCTAAATCTCTATCCCTTCAGTCTGACCCTAAATGCCCCAGCTGCCACCCTGGGACTCCTTTTTAGTCCCCTTCCTACTCCCAACCTTGAGGCAGCCTGGCAGGAAGCCAGCTGTGGGCAGCCCCATCCTGATCGCCCATGTGCCTCCCCCGCTGGGCATAGTCACCCACATGTGCCATGACGTGGTTCCCGCCACCCCATCTAAGTATGGGGGAGAGGACATTGTCGGAGTGGCCCCTCAGGTCTGTTTTGGGGACGTTCACCCAGACCCCAGCTAATGAGCGCCCCTTCCCCTAAACCATTTAGTCTTGGAAGCTGACTCTGCCCTCTGGGACCTTTCCTCCCAGGCCACTCCTTGCTCAGACTCCAGTCTCAGGTGGGATGGTCCTAAAAACTGTGTGATGTGAGGGTGGGACCTGTCCCAAAATACAAACCCCAATGCCCAGTTTCCAGTCCTCTTGGAAGCATGAGCCGGATAGGACTTAGGCTGGGCTGGAGGGGTAGGTATGTTTTGGCCTCTGTGGGGTCTATTAATATTAGGGAGCACTGCCTGGGATCTGCGGTGATAGGCATCTGGGGATGGTAATCCTGTCCCTGCGACAAGTAAGCGGGGTAATCTCTGCTTGCTCAGTACCCACACCCATCTTGTGTTGGTAGTTTTGGGAGTGTGGGAAGCTGGCAGGGCCCCTGGCAAGATGACCAGGGTTGTCTTGACTTACTGGGTTTTGGGAAAGGAGTATGGCAACTGATACCCCGGCTCCCAGGGCTTTGGCTGCACATTCTCTCTGACGCCTGCTGTCTTTCCTCCCTCTACTCCCCTCTCCACCCTCTGGCTGCTGTCTGGAGCCCACACGGTTTGTGGGGGGATGCGCGGCGGAGGGCAGGGCCTGGATCTCCGTGTGTGTCCAGAGAGTATTCTGAGAATTGGCAGAATTGGCTAAGGGTGTCTGGGTGTCCCCACAGGGTGGGCGGCATGTGGGGACCTGGCCTAGTATGAGAATGTGTCAGCGTTGGTGTGTCTGTCCCCAGTCTGGCTCGGGTGTGGGTGTCTCGGGTGTGGGTGTCTCTTGCTTCGTCTGGATCTTGCCTCCCGCTCCAGTCCCGCCCTCCCCTCGCTCCCCCCTAGCTGGGACCGCCTGCTTGCTCTCCCTCTCTCCCCACAACTGGAGCCTCCCTTGCCTGTTCCTGGAATTTGGAGAGGAGGAGGAGGAGGAAGAGGCAGGCAGACAGACCTCCCACACTCTAGCCCGCCCACCTGGCATCATGGGGAAATGAAATAGGTGCTATGGAACTACGTTTTCCCTGGCTTCCCTAGACCCTCCAGCACACATCATGAGGGCCAGGGGCCAGCTCTTAGGGAAGGGCCATGGGCTGCCCACCCCTCTGGCCAGTGACACCTCCTTCTACTTAACATCCTGCCCCAAAGGGCCACTGCTGGACCTCTAGGCACCACTGTCAGCCTGGGGAGCCAGTGGGATTAGGCTGCTGCCAGGCTGGCCCGCACCTGTTGCCAACCCCAGCCCTATAACTGGAGCTTGTCTGGGAGGGGGCTGCAGAATGACAGGTGTAATTTCTGCAGCTAGGCAACTCTACCCCCCCCACTGGATATGCCTTTCCCTTCTGCCGGAACAAGGAAAGGCTTTCCCTTCGCCACTCCAAGTGTCAACCTGGTCTTATGGATGATGCCCCTGTCCTGCCCGATGACCCCCACCTCCATCCGTGGCTGCAGAGCTGGGCTGCCTTCCTTCAAGTTTTCAGAGCTGTGCTGCCCTGGAAGGGCTGGGGGTGTGGGGGTGTGTAGATGGGGGTGGTTCTCTGTTAATGTTTTAATTGCCTAAAAACTGGGAGCTCAGCTCTGGGCCAGTGGGGAGTCTGGGTCTGGCTGGCCGCCCGGTTTGGGCTAAATATAGTCTGGGACATCTGCAGAGAAGGGGAGGGGGGTGGAGGGAGGTTCCATTCCCCCACCTTCAGCCAAGGTGCCCTCGTCTGGGCAGGCACCTTGGAGCAGTGAGGGGGATTCCTCAGCACAAAAGGCAGGGGAGAGGTGGCAGAGAAGAGGCGGCAGGGGAGAGGTGGCAGGGGCTGGGCACAGTTGGGACCTTGCTTGCCTAGAGGCCAGTAGATGCCGGAGATGAACCTGGAGGCTCAGGACAGGGCAAGAATGGGGCACGCCGGGGCTGGGTCCTCTGGCTGTTCCCTCTCCCCCCAGAGTTACTTGAGGTCAGGCAGTCTCCATGTGTCATTGTACCCTGCAGGCGGTGTCACTGTGACCCACTCGCTGTGTGTCTGTGTGTACACACCTACCTTGAAGTGGCTTTATCCTGGCCCTCTCCCCGGAGCCTCTGTCCCCTGGGTCCTACTGCAGGTCCTCAGCCCTCCTTCCCTCTGTCCCTCACCCCACAGTGAAACCTTCAGCCCAGGAATCGAGACTTGAGAAGGGGAAGCTGCGGTGGGGAGTTCTCTGATCTCCAGTCACGGCAGGAAGTGGAAAAGATGGGGGTTGAGGGGGGAACCCATGAGTGGCAGGCAGGGAGGGAGAGCCCTGTCAGTCCTGTGACCCACTGTGCAGAGCAAGGTGGGGGTTGGCCTCCTTTCTAGTGGTCCCCCTTCCCTCCAGCTCCAGGTAGGAGAAACCTGGGGACAACTGATTGCCCAGGGGCTGCAAACAATCTTCATCACCCCCCAACACTGAGAAAAAAAAGTCTTCCTGTCACGTGGCTGTCACTTCCTGTCCCACTGTGGTTCCCGGGATGTTTGTTGTTGGTTGCCATGGTGATGTCTGCCATGGGCACTAGCCCTGGTTCTTGTGGGGAAGGAGCTACCCTTCCCCACTAGGCTGGGGGGGTACTTGGGGGACTTGACTGGGGGGTCCTTTCAGGCTGAGTGTGTGTGGTCTCTGATGCTCCAGATTCCCCAGGACCCCCCAGACTTCTGTCTGTGGGGAGGAGTCACTGCCACCTACTCAGACTGAGTGCTGGGGAGACTGTGACCGCATCTGGCTGTGACTTTGTGAGTCTGACTGATTTTGCAGCCCTTGGCCACTCTGGCCAGCGTTCCTCTTGCTCATAGAGATGCCCATTCAGGAAACCTCTGTGCTCCCTATCTGTCCTCATATACAGTTCTGGAGCCTGCTCCCATCCTGTGTTCTGATGGAAACCACCTTCCCCAGGGAGTTTCTATGGCTTCCTGGACTCCAGGCTGGAGTGTCAAGGGGCTCTGGGGCGGGGTCCCAGGTTGCGTGTGTTTGGGGCCGGGGAGGTGGGGGCTTTGCAGACTATGCCTTCCCCTACACACACAGCCTGCACCCGCTTCTCCCTTGTCCGGCAGGCCCTCTTCTCTAAGGGGAAGGCCATGGGGCTCTGTGACCTATTATCCCTACCCCACTGGGGGCTTCCCTGTTCAGCTGGAGATGGAGAGGGGAAGAGAGTCCCCCTAGTTCTAGCCCCAACTTGAGTAGGCGGGTGTGGAATAGGAAGTTGCTGGGGGGGTGGTCAATGGGTCGGAGGGGGGCTGTGGAGCAGGGCACAGTCTGACTCAGGCCTGGTCTGGGGTCAGAGCCAAAAGGATATCCTGAGGCAAGACTGGGGGAGTGTATTCCTGGATTCCCTGCAGCGTGAGTCCCCAGGGTGGGATGCTGAGAGGGGGCTGGTACCATCTAGTCCAGCTGGCAGTTTGCCCTGGGACTCAGAATATGGCAGTCTCAGGGTTGGGCTGAGCTGAGGGGAGGGGCGGGGGCTGCTGCAGGCTGTCTGCCCATCCTGGCCCTGTGTGTTTCTCTGTAAACTGTCCCCCCATTGTGAGAGTACTGTGTTTCCTGCTTGGTCCCGTGGAGAGGAGGTAGTGGTGAGGAGGACAGCTGCCAAGGTGAGGGTGGGGAAAGCCCCGTGCCAGGCTGGATGTGAGGTCGGTGGTTTCCAAGCTAGGGGGTCCCCTTTTGTCTGTGCCCCTTTGGTCCCTCACCCGACAGAGCTGCCTGTGTATGGTCCACACATTTCTGTGGTCTGGCTGTGGCCTCAGTAGGCTCATCTCTTCCTCTTCCCATTTTTTTTCCTTCCCTGTGGGTTGGTCCCTCTTCTTGAGGCCTGAATTACCCCCTGCCCTTTCACCTACTCGCTGCTTGGAGTAGGGAGGCTTCAGTTCTGGTTCTAGGTGGACCTCTCAGACACCCTGGGCTTCAGAGGTCCTGAGCATGTCCCCTGGGGGATCTGGCGTATGGCCCCTGGGGATGGAGGAGTTGGGAGCACTACCCTGGCCAGCAGAGACCCCCACTTCCTCCTCCTAAAACCTGGACTGCCCCGAGCTTGGATTGTCCAGTCGCCCTTTCTGCCTGGTATCCAGTCACTGGTGAGATTATGGCCTGTGGGGGTCCTGCAGCTCTATGTAGCTGGGGAATAACCCCGGGCTGAGTGGAGTACAAGCTGTGGAGACATTGGACCTATTCTTTTGGGACAAGGCACTGTGTCTTGAGGCAGTGGGCAGTGGGAGCACCCGGAAGTGAGATACTAGGCTTCTTCCTTCCCCTGACTCCCAGGAGGACATGCTTATGGCCTGCACCGACTAGGGCAGATTTTCAAACCAGTCCTAGCTCTAGCAAGGCTGGCCTGGGGTTCTGTGGGGTTGGTGGGGAAGAGGCACCCTCCAGCTATCCCAGCCACCCCCAGGTGATCCTTTTCCAGCCCTCCTAGGGTAGCCTCTTTTAAAATGAGGCTGGGCTGGCTGGGCGCGGTGGCTCACGCCTATAATCCCAGCACTTTGGGAGGCCAAGGCGGGCGGATCACAAGGTCAAGAGTTTGAGACCAGCCTGGCGAACATGGTAAAACCCCATCTCTACCAAACATACAAAAATTAGCTGGGCATGGTGGCGGCTGCCTGTAATCCCAGCTACTCCGGAGGATGAGGCAGGAGAATCGCTTGAACCAGGGAGGCAGAGGTTGCAGTGAGCCGAGACTGTGCCATTGCACTCCAGCCTGGGTGTCAGGGTGAGACTCCATCTCAAAATAAATAAATAAATAAATAACATATAAAAAATAAAAAATATAATGAGGCTTGGCTAACCTGGCTTCCTGCAGCCCAGACCCTGGTGAACAGACAGGAAACAGAGGACCCGAGTGGCCGGATTGTAGGCTTGCCAGGGAGGAGAGGGGTGAGAGCCTTGGCCAGAGGAGACCCTTGAAAAAGCGGCGAGTAGTCATCGCTGCTCCCCAACCCCTGTCTGCAGATATGAGGGGCGTTGGGGAGGGGAGAGGTTGTGGTTTTGTATGTATGGGAGTGTGTTTTCCTGGAAAGTTTGTAAATGGTTCTAGTTTAGAATCGACCCTGTTCTGCCCTGCTTGGCCAGCTCCTGGCGGGATAGGGGTCCAAAGGCGGTGGGGCTTTGCTTCTGCCAGGGCTCGAGTCCCTCCTGCCCGAGTTGAGCTTGAGCTCTGGGTGTCATTTGCATATGATTCATTAACTGTCTAGAATGCTTAGGAAACCCCCAGTCTCCCCTTCTTTTAAGCTCCCCAATCCTTCTCCCCTTCTTTCAGCCCCTCTGACACTGCCTGACCTCTATTTCTTGGGAACCATTGTTTCGGGGGAGCCTGGAGAACAGAGAGAATGAATGAGGAAGGGAGGCTGGGGCCAGCCCCAGCTGGGTTTGGGGTCCCCTGCTTCTCTGTCCTGAGTATAGGGGAGGAAATGGTATATTTCTCTTCCCCTTCTCCCCTCCTCAAATCCAAAGGTTTCCCTTTTTTGGTTTGTGAAATGAAAGAAGGGAATTTGGGAAAGGGTTGTGGTCAGGCCTCCACCCACACCCCGAATGTCCCTTTCTCCACATCCCTCTCCTCCGTCTGAGGGAAGCAGACCCTGGGAAATGGGTAACTCTCCCTCCTGGGAGGGAGAGTCAACAGATGTTGCCCTGGGTGGGGTGAGGCAAGGGACAGCAGGCCAAGTGCTGAGGGGCACCAAGGTGGTGGCAAGAGGTGTGGGGATGGAGGGCTCCAGTTGCCCGGGCCTCCCCTGTGCCAAGCTCTAGGCTGGGTGCTTTCCAGGACTTCCTGTCTGAAATTGCACAGCTTGTTTTTGAGGTAGACAGTTCACAGGCGAGTAAACAGTTGCTTAGAGAGGTTAAGAGACTTGCGTAAGGTCACCCAGAGTGGCAGAGCTGAGATTTGACCCTTCCGACTTCTGGTTCTTTCTCCCATCTTCGTGGCTCAGAAAGCTCTCACCTTTTTCTCTAGGTGTGTGACTCTGGGGTGTAACACGTGGGCAGCTAGAGACACTGATGCTGGGGAAGGGATCCTGGCACCTTCTGAGGGTGAGAGCGGCCCCAGTGGGCAGGGATGTGGGGCTGGCTGCAGGTGCTCCAGCCCCCTACTCCTTTTTCTGCTGTGCTTAGGCTAGGCTCGGTATATTGGAGGTGTGGGCCTGTGGTTTTCTCTCTCTCAGGGGAGGGTGCCCGTGGGCAGTGGAGGTGGCTGGCATAGGGTGGAGGTTGGATGTGGGTAGTTTGTTTTCCCCCTCTTTGGTACTGGTTTCGATTCTCTGCCGAGGCCTTCTCCACTGCTGGGGTGTCGTGGGCTGGGGCCCAGGTGGCTCTCTGAGGGTCATAGCTCCTGAAGGACCTTCTGAGGCAGAGCCTGTGCTCTTTCGGGCCCACCCTGGTCATCCCTGCCCTTGCCCATCCCTGTTCTCTGGTCTGTCTGGCCCTTGGCCCATTTCTGTGACCTTTAGTCTGTCCTGCAGCTCAAGGACCTCCCCAGGGAGCTGAGTAAATTTGCACTGAAGTTTGCAGGCAGAGCTGGGTTAGGCTTTTTGGAGGCTCTGATAGGGGTGTGGGGGGCCTTCCAGCCTTGCCCTGTAGTGTGTGTGGGTGGTGGGCTGAGGGGGAGGTGGGGGTAGTGGGGATTGAGGTTTGGCTCAGTTTCAAACTCCTCAGGGGCAGAGTTCATGTGGCTGTGGTTTTCTCTTCTCTGGGAGCAAGGGTGGGTTCCAGAGGGTCCAGGCTGGACTGGCTGAACTGGCCTCCCAACCCCCAAAGGCTGGGTCAGGATGCCTGGGATCTGGATGGCATTCTGGGCCTCAGCCTGGGTTATGCAGGCCTCGCTTTGGGTTAGCTGCCCCTTGGGCCTCACCTTGAGAGAGGCAGGCCTCTGTGTGGATGTGAATTCACCTGAGTGTTTGTGGACCTGGTGCATGGGCTGGGCCCACAGGGAGGACCTCAGAGCATCTTTGGGCAGAAGCAGCAGGTACAAGGGCCACCCTGGCTGTATGAGGTCCGAAGAATATACAGTTTGGGAGACTGTGGGGCTGTGGTTGTGTCTTTGGGGAGCTGTGTGCTGGGGCCCATGCATGCAGTTTCTGAGCTGTGTTCACTGTGTGGTAGAGCCCAGGTGTGGAGAGATGGTATCTCCAGGTTCCCTCTCCTCACATGCATGCCTGCACACACACAGGCTGGGGCTGCAGGCATGCTCTTGCCACCCAGATGTTTTCTGTAGACCTGCATGCATGAGTTTGTAGGTGTATTTGTGTGTGAGGGTCCAACTATAGGAACTGATGAGGTTCCGCCAGCCCCTTCTTCCCTTGCATGGCTCCCCCAGCTCCAGTTCCCGTTGTGTGGGGCCCCACAGGAGTTGGGAGGGGGCCAGGGCAGCAGCTGGTCCAGTGGGTGGGGCCCCTGTTCCTCTGACATCAGCTCTGTCGGCCTAGGAGGGAATTGGCAGGGGCCTAGGGTAGGAAGGGGGCTCTTTATTCAGGAGTGAGGAGAGAGGCCCTGTGATTGTCATAATGAGTGACAGTAAAACTCGTGGTCATTAGCAAGGTCCAGATTTTACTCCTGGGGCAGCCGCCTCTCCCTAACCCAGTACCTGTCCCCTCCCGCCCTCTCTCCCTCAGGTCCACACAGGCTGGCTGGCTCAGCTGGGCCAGAAGTCCTGGCCTCTTCCACGGTGGCCTTGGCAGGAACTCCCCCTTCCCAGGCCTGGTCTTCAACCAAATGCTGGCCATGTGCTTGTCCCCTGGACTCCAGGTTTGAGGCTGGAGTCTGGAGCTCAGAGCCTGGAACCGACCGTAGCCTGAGCTTGGGGTGGAGTGGCAAGGGGTGTTGGAAAGGGACGGTCCTTATTTTGAGTCTCTGTGGCCCTGTTTCTTTTCTTTCTTCCCTCTTCTTTTTAAAACAGCTTTATTGAGATATAATTCACATGCCATAAAATTTACCCATTCAGTGGTTTTAGTATATTCAGAATTGTGAAACTACCACCACAATTAATTTTAGAACATTTTCATCACCCCAAAAAGAGCCCCCATACCCAGCAAGTCACTTCCCGTCTTCCTCAAATCCACGCCCCAGCCCCTGGTAACCACAAGTCTGCTTTCTGTCTCTATAAATGTGCCTATCCTGGACATTTCATATAAATGGAATCCTACAATATATGGTCTTTGTAACTGCCATAATGTTTTCAAGGAATATCCATATCATAGTATCAGTACTTCATTCTTTTTTTTGGCAGAATAATATTCCATTGTAGGGACATACAACATTTTATGTATTCATCGGTTGATAGACTTTTGGGTTGGTTCCACTTTTTGGCTATTAGGAGTAACGCTGCTGTGAATGTTCATGTGTAAGTCTTTTTGTGGACTTACGTTGTCATATCTCTTGGGTAGATACCTAGGAGTAGAATTGCTAGGTCATTTGCTACCGCTGTGTTTAACCTTTTGAGGAACTGCCAAACTGTTTTCCAAAACAGCTATTCTATTTTACATTCCCACCAGCAATATATGAGGATTCGAATTTCTCCACATCCTCGCCAGTACTTGTTGTTATCTGTCTTTCTTATTAGAGCTAGCCTAGTGGGTATGAAGTGGCATCTCATTATGCTTTTTTTTTTTTTTTTTGAGATGGAGTCTTACTCTGTTGCCCAGGCTGAAGTTCAGTGGCGCAGTCTCGGCTCACTGCCTCCTGGGTTCAAGCAATTCTCGTGCCTCAGCCTCCTGAGTAGCTGGGATTATAGGCATGTGCCACCACGCCTGGATAACTTTTGTATTTGTATTTTTTTTTTGAGACAGAGTCTTGCTCTGTTATCCATGCTGGAGTGCAGTGGTGTGATCTCGGCTCACTGCAACCTCCGCCTCCCTGGTTCAAGCGATTCTCCTGCTTCATCCTCCCAATTAGCTGGAATTACAGGTGCCCGCCACCATGCCTGGATAATTTTTTAGTAGATTTTTGTATTTTTTAGTAGAGATAGGGTTTTACCATGTTGGCCAGGCTGGTCTCAAACTCCTGACCTCAGGTGATCCCCCCGCCTCGGCCTCCCAAAGTGCTGGGATTATAGGTGTGAGCCACCGCACCTGGCTAACTTTTGTATTTTTAGTAGAGACAGGGTTTTGTCATGTTGGCCAGGCTGGTCTTGAACTCCTGACTCAGGTGATCCACCTGCCCCAGCCTCCCAAAGTGGTGGGATTACAGGCGTGAGCCACCACCCCCAGCTTCATTGTGCTTTTGATTGGCCATGTTTCTTTTTGTCTGTCTCTTTTCTTTTGTCTTTCATATATGTGTTTTTCATATATAAATACATGCATATGTATTTATGTATAAACTATACCCAAAATGGATTTGAAGCATCCTCTTGTCCTCTTGAGGATATGTTATTTGTGTTCTCTCTTTTTGCTCTTGTTGCTGCCTGTCTGTCTCACTGTGTTGTGGAATCTCTGGGTTCATCTCTGTCTCTCTGTCTACCCCATGGTATTATCTGTGCATATATCCTCCGGTGCTAACTGTTCAAACAGGGTGTGGATTTCTATTCACACTGGCGAAGGGGGCATCTGGCCTTTCATCTTCTGCCCACCTGCCATCCCACTTCATGTGTTTTGCTTCTGCAGTTAGACGTATGTGGGTGAACCCTGAGATCAATCTCTCCTTCACTGCCTGGGGGTAGGAGGCTTCCTGGGCAGTCCTTGCCCTCCTACACATTGCCTACCCCTGGGCCATCCATGCTGTTAAGTGTTGGAGGTGATACCTAGGAGTCCTCAGTTCCCATTTTCCTAGTAGTATGTATGTAAATGGGCCTCCTCCCAGGGCCTGTGGGACAAACCCGTCTGGGGTGCTGGGGCTTGGATGTAGGGGGGAAGTGGTGTAAGAGGGGCCCCTGGCTTAGGAGTCATTTTTCTGAGAAGTGCCAGTGCTTTAGGGAAGCGGCTTTTCCTCCCCCTCCTTCTCCCCCCACCCTCCAGCACACGCTCTCTGCATCTTGACCTCAGGTAACCCTCACTAGGGGAAGGAGGGCCAGCTGCCCGCTTCTGCTGCAGTGATCCCTTGAGGTGGCACTGTGGACCCTTTCCCCTCAGGATTGTGGGTGAGAGGCCCTCCAAGGCTCTGGGCTCTGTTCCTGTCTCCTCAGCCTGGCTGTGCTATCCTGCCACCCCCAGCAGTGTCTGGGCCCTGCTTCCAGGTCGTCTCTGCCAGCCAGGCATGGTGCCAGCTGTCTGCTCAGCTGGGTGCCACGGGAAACTCTCCGGCAGCCCAGGTTGGGGAGCTCCACGGGGAATGGCCGTGTGCCTGTTCTTCAGTGCCCACTCACCTGTCTTTCTTCTTTCTGCAGCATCACGGGACATGGCCCCCTCAGCCACCTAGCTGGGGCCCATCTAGAAGTGGCATCCTTTTTGGTGCCCTGAAGGCCAGCTCTGGACCTTCCCAGGAAAAGTGCCAGCCCACAGAACTGCTTGACCAAAGGACCGGCTCTTGAGACATCCCCCAACCCACCTGGCCCCCAGCTAGGGTGGGGGCTCCAGGAGACTGAGATTAGCCTGCCCTCTTTGGACAGCAGCTCCAGGACAGGGCGGGTGGGCTGACCACCCAAACCCCGTCTGGGCCCAGGCCCCATGCTCCGAGGAGGGGTGGTCTGAAGCCCACCAGAGCCCCCTGCCAGACTGTCTGCCTCCCTTCTGACTGTGGCCGCTTGGCATGGCCAGCAACAGCAGCTCCTGCCCGACACCTGGGGGCGGGCACCTCAATGGGTACCCGGTGCCTCCCTACGCCTTCTTCTTCCCCCCTATGCTGGGTGGACTCTCTCCGCCAGGCGCTCTGACCACTCTCCAGCACCAGCTTCCAGTTAGTGGATATAGCACACCATCCCCAGCCAGTAAGTCTGGGTGTTGTGGGGTGGGGTGGGAGGGGACTGTGGAGGGCGGCAGGCCTCAGAGCTTGGGCTCTGGGCACATCTGTTCTGCTGTGAGCTGAAGGCACGGTGAACGGCAAGGTCTTCTCCAGTTGGGGTGACCATCATTTGAGGTCTTGAAAATGAAAGCCCTATGGCCTGTAGGCCAATCATGGTGGCTGTGTTTGAAGTTGGGGGTGGCAGAGGGGGAGATGAAACCATGCTGTTCTGGCCTGCAGTGGCCCTCGCACCCCTCTTCTGTGCTCTGCTGTTGGGGTCTTATAAATAGCTCCAAGGACTGGACACACCGGCTGGAGGTGGGTAAACAAACCTCTTGACATTTGATGGAAATGGCAGCTCTACCTAGAGTGAGAGCGGCACACCACCTACGCCCCACCCCCACTCAGTGCCTCTGAGGGAAAGGGCTTGAAGGAGCAGACCGAGGAAGGCTGGCTGGAACCCCACCTCTCCCCCTGCCAGCTCCACCCCCGGCCATGCTAGGATGTGCTTCCCTTTGTGGGGAGGATGAAAGGGAGGGGCCCACAGTCTAGCTGGGTGGATAGGGTGAGTGTCCCAGGAGGGGACACTTGGCCTGGACTCTGGCCTCGGACGCATGCATGGTCTTGGCAGGGCCTGTGTTTTCTCTGCCTCCACCCTCTGCCATGTGGGTCACTCGTTAGCTGGGCAGGGGTCTCAGTACCCTTCGCCGCTGGCCGAGCCAGGTAGTGGGAGGTGGCGGCAGCTATGGCCAGCTGGCAGAGTCCAGGGCTGGGGCCTGCCAGGCCGCTTACAGTAACTCTGGCCCCCAGGGCCCAGCTGGGCGCCAGGCCAGGGCTGGGGGGAGGAGGGAGCCGGGGCCTGGCCTGGGACGGGAGGGGGTGGAAGCAGCAGAATGGGCCGTGGGCTGCTGGCTGGCTGGCCGGTCAGCTGCTGACCTGGGAAATGTGTCCCCACCTCTCCTGGCCAGCAGGGACTGCACACCCTGCCCTGGGCACCTACCACCCCTCTCATGGCTGCTGGCAAGCTGCCTGGCACCACTGCCCTATGTGCCTGACTGGGCTGGGTCAGTGCCCCCTTCTCAGTGTGGGGGCAGCACTCTGTCCCCGGAGCCAGGGAGTCTCTTTGTCCCTGGGGCAGGCCCTGGCTGGGCGCCTCACTGCCCGCACTGGCTGGCTGCCCACTGCCACCACTGCTTCCTGGATCGCCTCCTCTGGCTTAGCTGTGGCCCCCTCCCTCCCAGGCTCCAGCAGCCACCAGGAGCAGGGACTTTATGTCTATGCTTCTTTATGTTCCCCACCCCTTATGCCCTGGGACCAGGGGGCAGACAGGTGCGGCCTCAGTTTCCCCCTCCACCCCTTATCAGACCTTCATCTTCTGCTTCTGCTGTCTCTTCTCTGCACCTCATATGGGAGTATGGGATGGATGGAGTCGGGGGACTCTGATTCTGGTCTGGTCCTGTAGTCTGTGTTAGTGATGGGGAAAGGCCAGCCTCTGGGGTTTGGGGCTGCTGGGGAATGTGTCGGTCGGTGTATCTTTGTAGAATATTCACTGCATTTAAAGGGACTGTGATTTATATTCTGGACTTGGATCACTGGAACTAGAAGAGTGTCTGCTTCCTGACAGGGTAGGGTTTTATTTTTATTTATTTATTTATTTATTTATTTGAGACAGAGTCTTGCTCTGTCGCTGAGGCTAGAGTGCAGTGGTGCGATCTCGGCTCTCTGCAACTTCCGCTTTCTAGGATCAAGCCACTCTCCCGCTTCAGCCTCCCGAGTAGCTGGGACTCCAGGCATACGCCATCATGCGTGGCTACTTTTGGTATTTTTAGTAGAGATGGGGTTTCACCATATTGGTCAGGGTGGTCTTGAACTCCTGGCCTCATGATCCGCCCGCCTCGGCCTCCCAAAGTGCTGAGATTATAGGCATGAGCCAACGTGCCTGGCCATTTTTATTTTTTTAAGATGAAGTCTTGCTCTGTTGCCCAGGCTGGAGTGCAGTGGCACCATCTTGGCTTACTGCAATCTCTGCCTCCCAGCGATTCTCGTGCCTCAGCGTCCCAAGTAGCTGTGATTACAGGTGCATGTCACCACACCCAGCTAATTTTTTTTTTTTTTTTTTTTTTTTTGTATTTTTAGTAGAGAGAGGGTTTTGCGATGTTGGCCAGGCCAGTCTTGAACTCCTGGCCTCAAGTCATCGGCCCTCCTCGGCCTCCCAAAGTGTTGGGATTACAGACGTGAGCCACCTCGCCCTGCTTGCTTGCTTGCTTCCTTCCTTCCTTCCTTCCTTCCTTCCTTTCTTTCTTTCTTTCTTCTTTTCTTTCTTTCTTTTTTTTATCATGGGGTCTCTGTCTCCCAGGCTGGCGTGCAGTGGCATGGTCATAGCTCACTGCAGGCTTGAACTCTTGGGCTCAAGGCATCCTCCTGCCTCAGCCTCTTGAGTAGCTGGGACTACAGGTGCGCGCCACCACACCAGACTGATTTTTTGATTTTTCGTAGAGACAAGGTCTCACCATGTTGCCCAGGCTGGTCTCAAACTCCTGAGCTGAAGCAGTCCTCCTGTCTTGGCCTCCCAAAGTGCTGGAGATATGGGCATGTACCACCGCATCCAGCTCAGGGTAGGATTTTTGAAGGGGGAGGAGTTGGGAACCTGCGACCTGGTGCCTGTGGACAACTTGTCCTAACGCAGGTGATGACAACAGAGTTCCCAGACACTCTGTCCATCTGGAGCCTGGTCTCATTGGGGGGTTGGAGGTGGGGGCTGGGGCATGGCCCCATCCTTGCCCATCCTGGTCAGAGGGAGCAAATGCTTTGCCCTCCCCTCCCCTCAGTGTTGCAAGCCTCTTCCTCTTTCTTAGAGGTGGGTGGGGAAGGCTTCCCATCCTGGTAACCTTCTCCCCAAATGTGGGTGGGGTGCCCACATTTCAGGCAAGTGTAGCCTTCTTTGACTTTCTCCACCCAGGTTAGGCAATGCCCCCTTCCTGCCCCCTCCTTCTGGGAGCCTTTTGGTTTCCCTGCCCCTCCCCTCTCCCTGGTAAACAACAACAGCTTCTCTCTCTGCCCAGACCCTTAGCTTCTGAGCTTCTCGCTGACCTTCCTCATCTCTGGGACAAGGTGTGGCCATGGGTCTGAGGGAGCCTGGTATCTCCCTCCTGCAGAGTCGGGGCTGCCTGGTGGACAGAGCTCCTGAGCTTTGGGTAGAAAAGCATGGCAGATAAAAGTATCACATGCCTGGCCTCAGAGATGGAGGCCGTTTAGCCTTTCCTGCTCGCCTGGCCTTAGGGCTGGTGCTAAGGTGAGGCGGTTCCCAGGAGAGGTGGCAATCCATGGTCCTCCATTCCTGCAGGAGCAGTGGTACAGCCTGGTCCGCTCACACCCTTTTTGTAGGAATCCTTGCTGATGAGGCTTCCTCCTCCCATTCCCCACCAAACAAAGGTGTGGGGTCTCTCTTCCCCCTTCATCCCTTTCCCCAGGTGGGGAGGAGGCAGCACATTAGATGGCCTGGGTGTGCCCTTTAGAGACCTAGTAGTCTATGGGACCAAAAGAAATCCTTTCCAGGTCACTGTGGGGAAGGTATTTGTCATGCTACAGCCAGGGTGGGAGCCCTAGAGATGGTCCGGCGATCCTCCCCACCCCCTAAACCGGCCCCTGGGGCTTGGTCTCTGAAGACTAGTGTTTACTGTGGAGATTTGGGATTTTGTGTGCACTACGGGTCAGGGCTGTGTGTGTTTTGGGGGTGGGGTCACGGTTGGGTGTGTGTTGGGAAGGGGATTAATGACGTGTGTATTGGGTGAGAGGGTTAGAGAGCTGAGTGTGTTTTGGGGGAATTAAATCCAGAGCTGAGGAGGGAGAGTCAGCTTGTCTGTGTGTTGGGGCTGGGAGGGGGTGTGACTTAGGGCATAGAGTGTTTAAAGAGTAGTGGTCTTTGGTTTGGGTTCTTACCTTTCTTCTGGTTTGGAGGGGAGGACTGATCTGCCTTTTTTGTTCACTCCGGGAATTCCATGGGCAAAGGGGTCTGACTGAGGGCTGTGGAAAAGGCATTTAGTGCTGGGTTTAAAACTTGGACACTGGGCTGGGCGCGGTAGCTCCCAGCACTTTGGGAGGCCAAGGCGGGCAGATGACCTGAGGTCAGGAGTTTGAGACCAGCCTGGCCAGTATGGTGAAACCCCATCTCTACTAAAAATACAAAAATTAGCTGGGCGAGGTGGCATGTGTCTGTAATCCCAGCTACTTGGGAGTCTGAGGCAAGAGAATCGCTTGAACCCAGGAGGCGGAGGAGCCTAGGGGATAGAATGAGACTCTGTCCCCGAAAAAAAAAGATAATAAAGTAAAACTTAGACGCTGGCTGCGTGAAGTGGCGCATGCCTGAAATCCCAGCACTTTTGGAGGCCGAGGTAGGGCCTTGAGCCCAGGAGTTTGAGACCAGCCTGGGCAACATAGTGAGACCCTGCCTCTACCAAAGAGAAGAAATTAGCCAGGTGTGGTAGCGCGCCTGTAGTCTCAGCTACTCGGGAGGCTGAGGTGGGAGGATCGCCTGAGCCTGAGAGGTTGAGGCTTCAGTAAGCTGTGATCACGCCACTACACTCCAGCTTGGTGGGTGACAGAGCAAGACCCTGTCTCAAAAACAACAACTTGGACATTTGTGTCACTTATGACTTGCTGATAACCTCTCTGAGCATGTTTCTTTTTTTGTTTGTTTTTTTGTTTTGAGACGGAGTCCTGCTCTGTCGCCCAGGCTGGAGTACAGTGGCATAATCTCTCAGCTTACTGAAACCTCCGCCTCCCAGGTTGAAGTGATTCTCTTGCCTCAGTCTCCTGAGTAGCTGGGATTATAGGCATGCACCACCACACCCGGCTAATTTTTGTATTTTTAGTAGAGATGGGGTTTCTCTATGTTGAGGCTGGTCTTGAACTCCTGACCTTAGGTGATCCGCCCGCCTTGGCCTCCCAAAGTGCTGGGATTACAGGCGTGAACCACCGCGCCCAGCCTATTGTTGTTTCTTTAATTTTTTTTTTTTTTTTTGTGACAGAGTCTTGCTCTGTCGCCCAGGCTGGAGTGCAGTGGTGTGATCTTGGTTCACTGCAAGCTCCGCCTCCCGGGTTCAAACCATTCTCCTGCCTCAGGGTCCCGAGTAGCTGGGACTACAGGAGCCCACCACCATGCCTGGCTATTTTTTTGTATTTTTAGTAGAGATGGGGTTTCACCATGTTAGCCAGGATGGTCTCGATCTCCTGACCTCGCGATCTGCCTGCCTCGGCCTCCCAAAGTGCTGGGATTACAGGCGTGAGCCATCGCACCTGGCTTGTTATTGTGTTGTTTTGTTTTGTTTTTGAGATGGAGTCTCACTCTGTCACCCGGGCTTGAGTGCAGTGGCGCGATCTCGGCTCACTGCAACCTCTGCCTCCTGGGTTCAAGCGATTCTCCTGCCTCAGCCTCCCAAGTAGCTGGGATTACAGGCACACACCACCACACCCAGCTAATTTTTGTATTTTTAGTAGAGACGGAGTTTCACCATGTTGGTTGGCCAGGATGGTCTTGATCTCTTGACCTCGTGATCCGTCCTCCTTGGCCTCCCAAAGTGCTGGGATTACAGGTGTTAGCCACTGCGCCCAGCAGGGACCCAGGCCCTTTGTAGGTGGGAGCTGGAGAGAATGGGATGTTAACATCTATAGAGCACCTACTGTGTGTCAGAAGCTTTGTCTGTGTTTTACAAATTTTAATCCCTGCAATCCTGGAAGAGGGACATTATCCCCACTTACACAGAGGACACAGTGCTGGGGGAGGTTAAAGTACTGCAGAATCCTGACTGTAGGATTGTAAAGCCGGGCTGTTTTCCACCATCCAGATAGGCGGCTTTGGAGGGGATTGTGGGGCACACTCTTGGGTATGGGAAGTGTGGGGGGTGGGGTATAGTGCTGACTGAAACCCCCTTCCCCGCTGCGGAGGCCCTTTTTCTGCCTTGGAACCTACCTTTCCCCGGTAGGGGGTGTAGGAAGGCCCAAGCCATACCCCCTCCTCTCTGTTTTGGATCCTGAAGGTTGGAGAGAAAGAAAGATAAGGGGCCTGGGCCAGATCTCCATCCTGTCCTGGAAGCTGTGGATACAATCTGTTCACACCATCCCCACCCCCAAATCTGCCCGCTGTAGCCCACGAGAGTTTGCAGAACTCAGCGGGTGCCCTCCCCCCATCTCCAGACAGACACTGAAGGAACAAAGTGTAAAAGCCACAGTTCTTATTCTTCATTTGTTTCAATTTGTGGATGGAAGCAAAGACGTTGCAAGCCATCAACAGAGGAGCTGAGGATGGGAGCCCCGAGAGGGTGGCTGCCTATTTGCTTCATATGCCTAGAGACTGGAGAATGCCTGAGGGTCTGGGTGAGCCCAGAAAGGAGGAGGTTGTGTCCTTCCCTTCTTCCTCTGCTCTGCCACTTCCTCCCTGTTGCAGTCTGTGCATCTTTCCTGCTTCCCACTCTTTCCCTGGACAATAGGAGGGACGGCCCAGGCGGAGGGACAGCCCAGGCAGAGGGAGTGCTGCCTAGCAATGCCTTTTTTGGAGTCTGAAATGTAGAGTCAGCCAAAAGACCATGACATGGAGTTTTTAATGAAAATGGGGTCGCTCACCTTTTATCTCCCAGCAAGGATAATGCACAGATTCCCTCTGGACAAGATCCCAGCATGGACAGGGGGAGGGGACTCAGGGAAGGAAGCCCGTCTTCCTTTTAGGTGGGTCAGGGCCGAGGTGTTGTGTCTACCCCATGCCAAGGGATGTGTCGCCTATGGGGCTGGACCAGTGCAGGCCCGACTGCCCTTTGAGGGAGTAGTGTCTGTGGGAAGAGGAAGTGGTTCCCGTCTCTAAGTCATTTTGGGGCAGTGCCTTCTTCCTCCTCCTCCTCTGTGGAGCTGGGGCACAGCCAGGGATTGGGCCTCCCAGGGTGGACTGGAGGCCACTCAACCTTTGGCTGTCAGAAATAGAGGTGCTCCCCTCCCCATTTTGACTTCTGGGTTGCTGGAAACCTCAACCAGCACACAGACCAAGGGCCCTCCATGGGCAGGAGTCTTAAAGCACAGTTCTTCCTGTGTGGCCTTGGGCAGGTTACCCAAGCTCTCTCCAAATGTTTCCTCCTCCTTAAAGCAAGATTTCTGGCTGGACACAGTGGCTCACACCTGTAATCCCAGCACTTTAGGAAGCCAAGGTGGGAGGATTGCTTGAGCATAGGAGTTCGAGACCACCCTTGGGCAACAGCAAAACCCCATCTCTACAGAATATACAAAAATTAGCTGGGCATGCTGGTGTGCGCCTGTAATCCTAGCTACTTGGGAGGCTGAGGCATGAGAATTGCTTGAATCCGGGAGATGAAGGTTGCAGTGGGCCAAGATCACACCACTGCACTCTAGCCTGGGTGACAGAACAAGACTCTGTCTCAAATAAATAAATAAAAATTAAAAAAAAAAAGCAAAATTTCTAATATCTCCCTGGCTGGGCGAGTTGCTGTTAGGCCATGGTTGCCCGCTTCCTGCTGAGGCCCTTGGTGAGTTTCACGTACCCAACAAGGCTGTGATAGTGAGGGGCAGGGTAGAGCTGGGCACTGTCTTGGGGGATGGCACCACTCTGTACTGGGACCCAGTGTCCACCTGGCACTGGGCCTCATGATTTCCTGTTTGTTGTCCCCTCCAGATGGGGTTGGGGAAAGGAGGGGGCCCTGCCTGGCACAAGTGGGGGCCAGTTCAGCCCGCACCTGCTGAGGGCTTACTAAATGCAAAGCCCTGAGAAGGAGCTGGGGGAGGGATAAGGCTGAGCAGGATGGGGCCCCAGGCCTGCAGACAGCTGCCACCGGAGGCCCCCAACCCCAGCTGCGGGCCAGAGCCTTCCTTGTTTCCCACTTCTCCCACTGCCCCAGGACACTGTGTTCTGCTCTGACCTGCCCCATGACCTTGCTGTTGCCCAGAACGGGCCTCTTGCCCTGATTTCTCCTCTCCAGCTCCGGAAATCCTATCTATCCTTCAAGGAACATCTTGAATGCTGCCTCTTCCCAGAAATCTTCACAGATGTTCCCCCTTCCTTGCCACACTCTGCCTCCCTACTTAGAATGCTTCTGCGTCCTTATTTATTTTTTAACAACACTCATCTCTCTACCATGAAGTTGCTTCTCCCGTTCCTGCCATGAGCTGTAACCATTTGGGACATCTTTTCCTGACCACAAGGTCTTTGATGGCAGGGACAGAGTCTTAGGTCCCTTAGCACCTTGCAGCTGTGAGCACAGGGCCTTGCTCCATCATTTGAAAGATCCCAAGGGCATGGAAGCACTCCGTCGTCTTCCCCATTAGTCTCATCCACTGTCAAGATTTGCATACCTGCCCCTAGACCCCAGCATTCCATCTGCAGCCCTGACTGCACTTCAGGGCCCCACACCCACCTGTCAAGCATCCCAGTGCACTTCTCTGCTTTGCAGTCTCAGGAACTTCATTGATGCATAAGCCACACACAAGTCTCTTGGCTACCTCTTTTCCCATACCCCCCTACCCCACTCCCGCACGTTGATTGTACCACCTTTAAAATATCTATTGAATCCACCTTCCTCTGTCCATCAGCACTTCTAGTTTCCTAGGCCAAGTCACCCTTGTCTGCTGCCTGGACTACTGCAGTAGCTTTTACCTGGTCTCTCTTGCCCTCCTATAATCCAAGATCTTTTTACACTGTAAATCTGATCTTACCTTTCCTTTGCTTGGAACCTTTCTATGGTTTTTCCTTGTATTTAGGATAAAATCCAAAAGCCTTATTGAGGCCTATAAGCCCCCCTGGTCTGGCCTGAGCCCACCTCTGCAGCCTGATCTTGTGTACCTTTTCCTTTTGAATTTTATGCTCCATCGTCCTAGCCTTCTGCCAGTTCCTTCAATGAACTCACCAACTTCTGTAACCCCAGGGCCTTTGCACAGACTCACCCTTTAACTGGAACTACACTCCTTTCTACTCTTTGCCCGATTAACTTATAAACTTTCTCTTACGGTACGTCTGTTTTATTTGATTTCTTCCCTAATTTAGTTCAGCCTAAATTAGGTACCTATGTTAATTCTCCAGAGCATAATACCATTTATCTCAGTTTGCAATTGTGTGTGTATATAGTGATTATTTGCCTAATGGCTGTTGCTCCCTAAGGTCTACAAGGGCATGTTCCCCAGGGTGTCCACGTGGAACGTGCTCAGAAAAATACCTTGAATCAGCCTAGCTTGGTAAGAACATGGGCTTTGGCAGCAGGAAGTTCAAATACCTGCTCTACTCTTTATTATTAGTAATGTGATCTTGGACAACCCACATAGCCTTGCTAAGACCTGTTTTATTTGTAAAACTTATCTCTTGGAGTTGCTGTGAGGATAAAATGACAACATATATAAAGAGCCAGGCTTCTTCTAGAAGAATATCCTTGGGTAGCATGTACATTTCCACCCTTCCTTTTAGAGAGTGGGGGTAATAGGATACCAGCTCTTCCAGGGGTATCCCCTCTTTCTAGGGACCTGCCCAAGCTAGGTCTTTCTTCCAGTGAAATGTGCATCCCGAGGGTTTCCAGGATGAAGCAGTCAACTGGAAGGCAACAGCTCCTCCTTTTATCTCTCCAGAGCTGGACAGTGCACCAGGGGCCGATACTGGTTCCCCAGCTGGGAGACACCCTGGGCGGGGCTTTGCTCGCCGGAAGCACGCAGAGCGTGGGGAGGACAGCCCTCTTTGCTTGTGTTTGTGCCAACAGCACTGGCGCTGCCGCGTCGGGTTCCGGCGGCCGTAGTCACACATGATGTCACAGACAATGACACAAGCCGGTGTCTCATTCCGACACAGCGTCCGAGCTGCACAATGTCACACTCGGGTGCCAAACACTTGGCCCCGCAAGCCCCGGCCCTACGCCTCCTGCCACCGCTCTCCGCGTCTCCGGGGGAGGTGGCCCGGTCCGGCCGGGCAGGGGGCTGGCGGGCGAGCCCCGCGGGCGGGCTGGCGAGCGGGTGATGTCACGGGCAGCGGTGGGTGGGTCACTCGGAGGTGAGGCGCCGCCAGGCGAGTTCAGCGAGAGTTCAGCCGCATTGCATTAGGCAAATGAGGCCCGGCTTGGGTGGGGGTGTGTGTTAAGGGGAGGACACCGGGACCACCCCCCTCTTCCCCGCCCCACCACCTCCTCCACCACGGCTTCGCTCGGCCAGGGACTGACCAAACCTTGGGGGAGCCTGGGAGCCGGAACTGGGACAAGGGAAGACGCCCGCCTCTCTTCTGTCCTTGTTCCCCCCGCAGCCCCCTCCTCTCCCTGTACTCGGCCTGCCTCTGTACTCTGTGTACTCCTCCTCTGGTATCTTTCCTCCTTCCTTCTCTCCTCTCCTCCCCCTTCCCAGGCTGCCCCTACTCTCCCGTCCACATGCCGCCTCTCCCTCTAGGTTCCCTGCGTTTCTCCCACTGCAGCCGGACCTGCTGGGAATGGGTTAAACCAGGGGCGGTGCCTGGACGGGGCGGGGCGGAGGAAAGGGGGTGGTACCCGGAGGGAAGGGGGCGCGCAGAGCTGGGGTGGGGGGGCCGTGGCGCGCACCACCGGAGACCGAGCGAGCCGCTGGCTGCCCCTGGCCTGGCGGAGGTGGAACCGCGCGGGATCCCCACCCCCACCCGGAATCCTCGCCACGGAGAATCCCTGGAGAAGCCCCGGATCCCCGGCAGGGAGGAGGAAGTGCTCGTTGACCCCTGCCCCGCGCTGATCCCGCCCCCGGCCTGCGGACTTGGGGAGCCGCGGTACTCTGCCTCGAATACCACGAGACTCTAGACGGGAGTCCCCCTCGAGGTGAAGCCGCTGAGTTCCCGGGCCCCGCCAGGCTTCCCTGGGAGAGCCGAGGGACCCCCGCTCCCAGCACACACAACTTCCCCGCTTTTCACCGGGACTGGCGGAGCGGCCGGCGGACTTTGACGCGGGGACTTAAGGGCAGGGGGCGCCCCCCTGCCTGGGTCACCAGTCGGGGCGAGGAGACGTCTCCTCGCCCCCAGCTGCTCTGCTCGGATGGCGCCGCCGGCTGAGTGACGGGGGCGGCACGCAGGACTTCCCAGCTCGGACCTCTTGCCTTCGAGGGGGAAGATGTACGAGAGTGTAGAAGTGGGGGGTCCCACCCCTAACCCCTTCCTAGTGGTGGATTTTTATAACCAGAACCGGGCCTGTTTGCTCCCAGAGAAGGGGCTCCCCGCCCCGGGTCCGTACTCCACCCCGCTACGGACTCCGCTTTGGAATGGCTCAAACCACTGTACGTACCGGCCTCTCCCTCTGCTGTTGTAGGGGTGGGAGTGGGCGGTAGGGCTTCCACTACCACTCGGGCGTGAGAGTCCGGGGTGTAGTGGAGGTCTTGTCTCTACCTTTCACTTAATCCATGTTGCCGTTGCTGGACAATTGAACCCTCCCCCCAGCACTCCCCTTCCCGGTAACCCTGAGTGCAATTTCTGTTAGATGAGGGCTGAGAAACTTTGAGGGTTCCTTCTTTCAACAAACATTCCTTCATCTCTTGTTTCACTTCTTCCAGGAGAAATGAAGCCCAAGCCCCTTGCCCCCAGTTTATATCTTCTTGCCTGGAATCCAGTAGCTTCGCAGCAGGCTGGAGGGTGGGGTAAAGGTCCTGTCTATGTGGGTTTGTCTGCTCCCGGGGGAGGGGCGCCCTCCCCAGATCCCACACTTGCCAAAGCCCAAGGGAGAGCCCCTTCCTGAGCGACAGCTGCTGCCCCCAGCCCTTGCTCTTGCGTCATTAGAGTGGGTGTCAGGGGAGCCCTCGATGTCTTTGGTATTGACAGTGGGGTGTGGCAGAAAGGGGCAACTTCATCAGACACCCATCTGCCACCCAAACCTTCCATCTTGGCAAGGGGCACTGGGTCCTTGTGGGAGTGTTGTCCTGGCCCCAGACACTTGGCTGTCATCTTTGAGGCTTTCATCCCCAGGAGTGGAGGGGAGAAGCTGCTCTGGTGAGAAGAATCGCTCTCCCCCTAATCCTAATCCGGTTTGTTCTCTGGGGGATGAGTTTGTTTTTGTGGGTCTGGGGCTGCCCTGGAAATGAGGACTGCATCCCTTCCCAGCTCCGCCACCAAGTCCTTTTGTTACCCTGACTTCACTTGGGGATAGGGCCAGGTCCTGGGCTGTCCCTTCCTAAGAGGGGCACTGATATGAGAATCCTAGCATCCTGGCAGCCTGGTCACCTTCTCTTCTTGTTGTCCCCTGCCTGGGTGCAAGCTCCTCTGGGAGGAAGGGCTCTGTGCACACTCAGGAGCTCGGTGCACCAGGGTGTACACCTGGGCATTTTCCTGCACAGCCGTGAGGCAGTGTACACTGGGTGGGCGGGAGCAGGCGCAAGGTGGGTTATTGTTAGATGGCTCAGGTTTCTTCCCCTACTGGGCTTTGGGCTCTTCACTGGAGGGGAAGCTCTTCCCTGAAGGATCTCCCACCTTCCTGGACCTGCTGCCTCCCTCCTGCCTGCCAGGGAGGAGGGGTGGAGTGGGTCTCGAGGGGGCCTGGCAGATTGGAGAAGGTTGAAGGGCAAAGGGACTTACCCCATCTGAAGCCCTTCTTGCTCGGAGAAGGGAGACCTGAGATGGACAGACAGCCCACCTCTGCCCTCCCAGAGCCACCTCTATCCCAGCTTTTCGTATTGTCCTGCCCCCAACCTTTGCCTCCAGGGCTGAATCAGCTGTGTGGCTGTAGACACAGGAGGGAGGGTATCAGCCGACTGTTGACTTTGGAGGAAGAGAGAGAGAGGATGACTCTAGGACCCTTTTTCTCATTTTCCCAGTGCTGGAGCAAGACCCCCCTCCCCTAGGGGGAAAGTTGGGGCAGGGCTGCCAGAGTCACCTCTTCCACTGCCTTGGCCACCTTCTCCAGAGGGCTGGAGAGAAGCTGGGATCTGAGAGCTTGGGCTCCAGCCCCTGTCTCTTCTTAGCCCATGGGGACAGCTCAGCTCTTCCTGGCCCAGAACTGGAGGGGGAGGAGGATCACAGAGAGTAGGACAGGCAGTGTACTGGTGAGCCTTGCTTCCCCTAAACCACTGGACATGGGGAAGTGGAGACCTGTCCCCACACCCGTGCTGGGGTGGGGTAGTAGACCTAGAGACCTGGGCTCCCAGTTCCCATAGTCTGAGCGTGGGTGTGCGTGTAAATCAGTGAGGTCTCAGTGGACTCGGGTCCTGAGGCTGTGAGGCTGGCAGTGATGGGGGTCTGGGGGCTTGCCTTGAAGCACAGGAAGGACCTGGAGTCTGAGGGTGGCAACTAGACTCCATCTAGAATATGTGGGGCCAACGCCCCCACCTTGGAAGGGACCCCTTGGGTGTGTGGAAGCCCTCTGGTGACTGGAGCCGCCTCCAGCCCCCTCTTGGGGAATGCTCCACTGCCCCCTTCACTGCCACTGAAGGTGGGAAGAGCAGGTTGGCTGTGGGAGGAGGTGGCCTCCTGGGTTCTGCAGGGCCCCAGGGACCTTGCCTCCCTCCCCAGAGCCCCCATTTCGGTGCATTAGAGGACAAGGGGGGTGTACAGGATGTGGCTCCCCATCTGTCTCCCACCAATCTCCGCCACTCACACCTCCGCCCGCTCCCAGACGTCCAAGAATGTGAAGCACGTGGATGCCCGTAGTTGGGGGAGGGGGAGATGCTTATCAGGCGGCCGCTGGTCTAGGGGCCTTCTTCCGCTGCTGCGGTACAACCAGAGCTACCCCCGCCTCTCCCCGGGAGGAGGAAGGGCGGTACAGAGGGCTCTACGCCCCCTCCCCAACCATCCCCAGGGGCTGCGAGGGGAGCTGCGGAGGAGCGGGCGCCAGCTGGATTGGGAGGGGAGCCGCTGGCCGGGGGCCCGGCTGATTTCCTGCTGATCTCCTCCAGGAAACCGGCCCCTTGTGCGAGCCTGCGAACGGCTCGGGGGCGTGGGGAATCTGGAGTGGAGCGCTCTGCGCCGCCCGCCCTACCAGAATGGGGAGCGAGGGAGGGGCACCCTGGCAGCGTCGGCGGGAGGGGACGCCTGGCTTCCTGGGTCAGTTCCAGTCCTCTGTGGGGCGCTGGAACTTTGAGCCGGGAAGGTGTGGTTCTCTAGCCTGAGTCCTTTTGCAGGAAGAGGAGAGATTGGTGGGCTGGGCCTCTGGGGAGGGAGGTCAGCAGGGAGGGGCCAGGCCCGGGTAATCCCTCCCGCGTTGGTGTCCCTCCCGGCCCCACCTGTGTGTGTAGGGAGTTATGGCTGTGTCCTAACTCTTGCAGAGGTTGTGAGGATTCCGGAGTCCCCCACACGTCTGCCTTGGTCCTTGTACCTCACCTGCTTGGGTTGCTGGCTGGAGGCCTGGGGAGGTGGGGCCTCGAGCTCTGGGCTCAAAGGGCAGAGCAGGGAAACCTCAGAGCTGGGTTACCTGGGTGACAGGTGGGGACGTGCTGGAGGTAGGGAGCAGGCTATGTTACAGCCTCCAAGGCAGCCAAGCTGCCATTGGGTAGGCTAAAAGGAGGCCTTGCCTAGCCTAAACTGTAGTCCTCGCCTCTGGTCATCTCTCCCATTCTGCCAAAAAATAATTTTAAAAAGCACATTCTTTCAGTTCCGTAAACACCCTCTGTTGGACTTTGCTTTAGCTCCATGTTTTTATGGGTCTTTGCCCTCTGGTCTGTCCCAGGCCTTAGAGCTGTTTACCCCTCATTCTGGTATCCCCCATGACTCCCCATACCCTAGCTCCCCTCCTGACACCCCACTCTGTACCCCAAACCTCCCTCAGTCCTTTCTCCCTCTCCAGTCTGTTTCATTTTAGAAGTGGGGCCTTGGGAGAGGTGGGGCCCAGGGCAAACGGTGGATTAGGAGGGGTGGGGAGGTCAGTGCCTTCTCCCTCTGCTTGTCGGAATGCTCACCAAGATTCTAGACCATGGTTCCCCCCAGCCCTCCACATACCCCCTTGCCCTTGATCCCCCTCCCCCCACCAGTCTGGATTGTCTATTGTTACTGCTTTTACGTCTTGGAAAAAGTTAGCACAACAAAGGGCTCCTTTGTGGCTCACCCCTTCTGCCTCCTGGCCTCACCCAGGCCCCCCAACCCCGCCCCCCCCCCCCCCAGCAGCTGTTCTCAGGCCTCTCAGCCTGTCTGATTTGCTTGTCTGGCCTGGGGAGAATGAGGTGGGAGAAAACCAGGCCGGGGCAGTCAGTTGGTGTTGGGGTGAGGAGCAGGTGGGGGGGTGGCGGGGAGGGAGATGGGGGAGGTCAGGAGAGAATCTACTGGGCTGGGGGCGGTGTGGGCATCAACTGTCCCATTGCTGCAGGCTGGTCGAGGGGCAGGGAAGGGGATGGGGATGGGGGGCCATAGCAGTGCTGGTTAGCCAGGCTGGCCAGGAAGTGGTGCCCAGGTACTACTAAGAGCCAGGAAAGGCCTGCCGAGGTTGTTGGCCTAGTTCCCTGTCATCAGCCGCCTAGTAGCTCCCCCTGTGTCTGCAGGTAAGGGCAGAGGGTGGTAGCACAGAGTCAGCCCCTGGTGTTCCCATGCTTCCTTCCCCTGTGCCCCAACTTTAGGGCCGTGTGATTTGGGGCCATGTGACTCATGTCGGTAAGGTGCTTGGGCCAGGCGCTCTGGGCACCTTTAAATGCCAGCCAGTCTCATGTGCTGGAGTTTGGGGTAGGGCTCAATAGGACTGTGCAATATGGGAGGAGGCAGGGATCTGTCTACTTAGGGAGGCATCCTTGTCCATCCTTGGCCCTGGACAAGTGGACTTGAATGTGGTAGGGGCCTCAGGACGATGCTGGGTGGCCCCTTGGGAATCTGGGATTGCCTCAGTCATAGTTCTTATCTTGCACCCAACACTCTTAGCTGCCCAGGCTTTGGACACAGATAGCCCCTGCCCAACCCAGCCCTGTTCTGCCCACAGTGATGGGTGGGCATGGAGCCAGGCACTGGGGAGGATTTGGCCAGTGAGGGCTGCCTCTGCTGTCTGGGTCACCCCTCCTGGCTGCCCTCTTGGAGCTGAATAACAGAAGGGGAGGGGTAGTAACCCGGACATGGTATTGAGGCCAGACAGACAGAGCATTGATGGGAACAGACCCCCTTTGTCATGCCATCTCTCCCCAGATAGGGGGTACCCAGAATGATGGGATTCTGGGGCCCCGGGGACTCTTCTCCCTGTATTCAGGGTGTCCCCCTGCCTATCTCAGGGAGTCACCTCCTGCTCTGCCCAGCATTTGTGACTCTTGTTTGCACCCCCTGCCTTGGGTCCCTGGCCCTGGGATTGTTTGGGTGGAGGAGGGGCTGTGGCTGCTGGCAGAATGGGGTGGAGGGGGGAGCGGAAGCAGAGGGGGCGGGGGAGTGGCCGGCTTTGAATATCCTGTTGACCCCAGTTTCCTGTGCCCCCGGCTTGTGTCCTTTTCCCTCCCTCCTCTTCAAGCCTTAACTCCTTCCTAACTCGGGGGAGAACGGGGCCAGGCCGCCCAGGGGCAAGAGCTTTAAAATCAGGGTGACCCCCATCCCTACTCCCCAAGCACAGTCACAGCACACATACAAATCTGATGGTTTATCATTGTCTCTTTGTGGTTTTGAAGGTGTGGGTCCTAGGAATCCGGAGGAGTGATGGGGCGCTGCAGACTTCATTGGCAGCCTCCTTCCCTGAGTCTGGCTGGGGAGTCCCAGTTTTCTTAAGACTTGAATCCTGCCAGCAGTGGTGAGGCTGGGAGAGGCTCTTAGGAGGGACTGTGAGGCAGGGTGGAGCTTGGTACTAAGGATGGCGACCTAGGTCTCTAACTGCCCCTCCCCTCTTCTCTCTCTAGCCATTGAGACCCAGAGCAGCAGTTCTGAAGAGATAGTGCCCAGCCCTCCCTCACCGCCCCCTCTACCCCGCATCTACAAGCCTTGCTTTGTCTGTCAGGACAAGTCCTCAGGCTACCACTATGGGGTCAGCGCCTGTGAGGGCTGCAAGGTGAGTTGAAGGGGTCATTGGGAAGGACAGCTTGATGAGGTCAGTGGGATATCCCCACTTCCGTGTCCTGGGAGTGTGGAGTTGGGGTGGGGGGTATCCCTGAAGTTGCTGCTGTTGTTTCTCTGTGGAAGTTGGCGACAAGCAGGGACACCTACCATAGGTCCTCCCCGACAAATGTTCAGGGCTCCCTCAAACCAGAGGTCCCCTCCTGCCTCAGCTCCTTTCCCTTTCTCCATCCTCCAGCTGGCAGGGCGTATGCCTGCTCTGCCACCGCTGCCCAGGTTGCCATGGTGAGCTGGCTGCCGACTGGCTCTTGGCTGGGGACCCAGGAGGCCTCCCTCAGCGGCCCTGCCTGAACCTCACCATGGCAGCCTGGCAGGAGGCAGTTAGGAGCAGGCACCGTGCCTTGGCTTCCCCTTCAGGTGCCCGGGCTGTGGGCTCCCCGGTGTCTGGCTGAATTTCCCCACCTTCACGTTAGGTGCCAGGGTGCAGGTGTACCCGGTCCTTAGCAGCCCTCTGCCCAGCTTCTCCTCCTTTCCCTGGGGCCTGAGCCTCTGTGTGCGTTTCTTCCTCCAGATATTGGGGCTCAGAATCTGCACAGCTTTGGGCCTTGCAGCTCTGGGCTGCTCTTCAGCCTGGAGTAGCTATCCCCAGGTGTGGGACAGAGGTCAAGGGCAAAGCGCAAGGCCTCAGGCTGTGTGTCTGCCTGTCCTGTCTGGTTGTTCCTGGTCTCTTCTTCATCTGTCCGCCTGTCCCTCTGGTCAGCCTATATGTGGAGCCCCTGGCCAGCCTGGGTCTGTGTCTGTGATGGGCCGGCGCACGCCTGTCTCGGTGAACTCGCATCTTTCTGCCTTGCTCCTGAGTGCGTGTGTGTGTTCGCCTCCATTTCTCTGGCCAGCCCGTGTATCTGCCTCCTGGCCTCTTTGGGCTTGTCTTCTCTTCCTGTGTTCTGAGTTCAGGGCTGTGGGTTCCAGATTCCTGGCTGTTTCCCAGTTCGTCCCATGTCTTCCTCTTTCTGACTCACCAGCAGCCCTGAGGCCCTTTCCCTGGAAGGGAGGAGTCAGATGTGTGCTGTGGGTTGGGGGAAGACTCCTGCCCATCCTGCGGCATTGAGGCGGGTACTGGGATTCTCCTGAGGAGGATCCTTTTAGGTGGATCATTCTCCCCAGCTTTTCTGGCCTGCTCAGGTAGGCGATGGGCAAAGGCTTTGGGGTAGCAGCTGGCCTGGCCCTCCTCCCCTAGACTGAGGCTATAGCCAGGCACTGCTCCCACTGTGGGTGTGGACAACCTGACTCCCTCCCCTCCATACCCAGGGCTTCTTCCGCCGCAGCATCCAGAAGAACATGGTGTACACGTGTCACCGGGACAAGAACTGCATCATCAACAAGGTGACCCGGAACCGCTGCCAGTACTGCCGACTGCAGAAGTGCTTCGAAGTGGGCATGTCCAAGGAGTGTGAGTGCCATGGGGCAAGAGCCGAGTCCCGCCTGAGCTGGGGCCTCAGGTGCTCCTAAAGACCAAGGGAGCAGAGCTCTGTGGATGTGTGTGCACATGCATGAACACGCATGCCGTGGTGTGCGGGCTCACGGTTGGGGATGGTTTGTGTGTAGTTGCAAGGACCTGTTTGCAAGTCTGGCTGGCTGTGTGTGCATGGGCAGGTCTGTGCTCCAGGACCGTTGTGTGTAACCGTTCCTGTTTCTGCGCGTCTGGCGGTGTGTGCATGGGCAGGTCTGTGCTGCAGGACTGTGTGTGTGTAACTGTTCCTGTTTCTGCGCGTCTGGCTGTGTGTGCTTTTGCGCATGTGTGCATGTGTGCTTGCTCCAGGATGGCTTTCTTCCAGGCCTTGCTTGGCTTTGGGGTGGGGCTCAGAGGCATAGTTAGTCCCTTCTGATTGTGAGTCTTAGGGGAGGGGCTTGAATTCTGAGGGGTGCTTGGCTGGACTTATGTGTGTATTGGGGGGGTGGAAGGGCTGGCACAAGGATCCAGAAGCCATTGTCTAGTTAAGCCTGGGATCCAGAGTTGGAAGAAAGAATTGGGACTTCTCAGATCCCAGAGGAAGTGGGTTTCCACTTTGGGCTCAGCTGAGGCCTGATGGAGGGAGGGAAGGAAAGGCTGGACAGGGAGACCCTCTTGTGTTGAATCATGGGTGTTGCCCTGGTGACCGGTGATTGATGATGTCAGAGATAAATGACGCTGACAGACGCCTCCTTGTCTGCGTGGCCGTTGCCATGGAGCCTGAGCCTTGGGGGATGGGATGGGGGAGGGGGCTGCAGGACCCTCAGCCCTTTGTGGGGAGGGTAGTGGGGAGGAGGCACGGGTGAGATGGTTCTGACTGTTGGACGAAGAGCCCCAGACAGGAAAGGAGGGGACTGGAGTGTCCTGCCACAGGAGGCTGGGGGTGCCTTGTCCTGAGCCCAGGAAGTGGTGGGTCCTGCTGCAAGAGTGGGTGACAACTTGACCCACAAGCCCGGAACGCTTCGCTTAAGGGCTGTCACCTCCTCCCTCTGTTTGTGCCACCTTCTGCTCTTTTCATGGCAGAAAGACCAGGGTGGGGACCCCATCTCTCTCCCACCAACTCCCCTTCTCCCTCCCACCGCCAACTCCCCCTCTCCGGGCTGCTCTGTGCCCCGGAGCTGAGCAGCTGCCATTTCAATAGAATTAAAGCTTCCGAATGATAAACGTCTTGTCACAGCTGCAATTTTCTCTTCCCAAATTATCCCCCCACTCTCCCTCTCCCTCTCCCTTCTCTCCCCTGCACTTTATTGAATTTGCAGAATCGACATGAGTGATCTCCAAATTATGCCAGCTACCCCCTCCTCGCTACCCCCTCCCTGAGCCCCTCCCCCACCCTCCCTTCCTCCCGCGTCAGCAGCCACCACCACCAGCCCTGTGAGTGATTGTGTGTCTGGGATAATCGGCTGGTAACGACCCCATCGCTTCTTTAAAGCCGAGTGGTGTGTGCGGCTCAGCGCCTCTGGTGATTTGTCAGCTCCCCAGCTAATGGGCCAAGAGAGTCTCCCTGCCGGGCCCTCCACTCTCAGGCTGGGGAGCCCTACTCCCCACTTGCCCCAGGAGCTGCTCAGAGCCAGTCCCAAGGGACCCCCAGGGAGACTGCAGCTGGGAGGGCTGGGTGAGTGGAGGTGGGAGAAGGACCTTCCTGGGGAAAGAGGAGGCAGAGCACCGAGGAGGGAGACACCGGCGCCTGGAGTGTGAGCTGGATAGACGCGTGGGGGACAGCACTCGGCTGGCTGCGGGGGTGTGTGTGCAGGGCCACAGCTGTGCTCGTGGGGCTTCTGGGGCCGAACTTGATGTGTGGGTTGGGTGGGCATGGAGGGCTGGAGTGCTTGGCGATGCCTTGCCTGCCTGTGAATGCGTGCTGTGTGCCCGTGCTTACAAGCCGGGGTGACCTCCTCAGCAGCTGGCAGCTGTCTGTCAGGCTGGGGGTGGATGAGGCCCTGAGCAGCCTGCAGCTGCCCTCTAACCCCCTCTGCCCTCCACAGCTGTGAGAAATGACCGGAACAAGAAGAAGAAGGAGGCGCCCAAGCCCGAGTGCTCCGAGAGCTACACGCTGACGCCGGAGGTGGGGGAGCTCATTGAGAAGGTGCGCAAAGCGCACCAGGAAACCTTCCCTGCCCTCTGCCAGCTGGGCAAATACACTACGGTATGGCTTTCCCCTGGCCTGCAGGGAGGGATGTGCCCTGGGCCGCAGGGCCAGGACGGGCCTCTCTCAGCACCCCTTCTTGTGCCAGGCATTTCCTCCTGCCCCCTGGCTGGATCTCTGCATCCTTCCCTTTCCCCCTCTTCTCCCTCCCACTGCTGCCTCTTCCTAAGGAGCTCCCAGGAAGTGAAGGCTGGGTAGAGGGCAGGCCTGTGGGGGCTGGAGCCAGGCCGAGAAGGGCTGCCATAGAGAAGAAGGCCCTCACTTTCCCTCCTCCCCCAGAACAACAGCTCAGAACAACGTGTCTCTCTGGACATTGACCTCTGGGACAAGTTCAGTGAACTCTCCACCAAGTGCATCATTAAGACTGTGGAGTTCGCCAAGCAGCTGCCCGGCTTCACCACCCTCACCATCGCCGACCAGATCACCCTCCTCAAGGCTGCCTGCCTGGACATCCTGGTGAGGGTCTGCACTCTGTCCCCCAGGCACTGCCCCTGTGTCCTGGGTAGATGGCCTTCCAGCCAGACAGCCACCCTCCTAAATGTCTGTCTGCAGTCAACCTGTCCAAATGCCCACCGTCCAAATGTCAGCCCTTCCTCTCCCCGTATGTCCACTTGTCCACTCATCTCCCTGTCCACTCAGCCACCTAGCAGCCAGATATGCAGGAGCCCACCTGTTCACCCACACACATGTCCATCCAGCCATCCATCCATCCATCCATCCATCCATCCATCCATCCGTTTAGCCAATAATAAAGATTCCCCTAGGGGCCAGGCGCAGTGGCTCATACCTGTAATCCCAGCACTTTGGGAGACCAAGTGAGGCAGGAGGATCGCTTGAGGCTGGAAGTTCAAGACCACCCTGGGCAACATAGTGAGACCTTGTTTCTGCAAAAAATTAGAAAGATTCACCTAGGATTCTCTGGCCAGTGTTCGAACTGGGTGTCAGGAACCCAGCGGTGAACGCGCCACCACCCCCCCTCTTGAAACCTTCCATGTGAGGCAAGAGATAAGTCAACAGAGGTTGCAAAACTGTGATCAATGCTACCTGGAGATGGGGGGAGGGCTCATGACCGCTTGGGCCTGAAGGATGATGTCTCAGAGGAGGTGACATCTAGGGGTTTGTAGAGGGGGAGGTGAGAGGGTAACCCTAACTCAGGAGCAGGAAGTGAAAGACTTGCTGCTGTGAGGCCATGCTGAGCTCAGGGGACTGCTGGGCACTCAGTGAGCCTGAGGGTGGACTGGGCTGGAGGCTGGATGCAGGGGGTGGGAGCAGGAAGAGGCAGTGGGAACTGCCAAAACCTAGGCTGGAGGGAGTGCTCTCCTTCCTGCTGTCCCTGACAAGGGCTCAGTCCACCTGTTCCCTTTTGGTCACCTCCAGGGTGGGGAACCTGGGATTTGACGAGGCTGTCATTTCCTTTTATTTTTATCTTTTTTGAGACGGAGTTTCACTCTTGTCACCCAGGCTGGAGTGTAGTAGTACGATCTCGGCTCACCGCAGCCTGCAACCGCTGCCTTAAGCAATTTTCCTGCCTCAGCCTCCTGAGTAGCTGGGATTACAGGTACCCGCCACCATGCCCAGCTAATTTTTGTATTTTTAGTAGAGATGGGGGTTTCACCATGTTGGCCAGGCCGGTCTCGAACTCCTGACCTCAGGTGATCCACCCATCTCGGCCTCCCAAAGTGTTGGGATTACAGGTGTGAGCCATGGTGCCTGGCAGACTGTCATTTCCCTGTGGATGCCTCTGAATGTTGAGGCGGGTGATGGGTGGGAGGTTTAGATTGTGCTACCTGCAGGGGCTCCCATCCCCACGCCCTGGATGCAGGAGGCGCGGTCTGGGTTCCTGCAACATAGCTCAAGCCAATACACGTTTACTGAGCACCTGTTGTGTGCCCCATCCTAGGAGCTGTAGGCAGCAGCCCAGTGTTCCTAAATTCTCTGCATGGAGGCAGGATGACCTGGACCTGCACTGTCCAGTACAGTAGCTGCTTGCCACATGTGACTATTTAAATTTAAATTAATTAAAATTAAACTCAATTCGGTTCCTCAATTGCATTAGCCACATTTCAAGTACTCAATAGACGCATGTGGCTGGTGGCTGAGGTATTGGATGGTGCAGACATAGAACCTTTCCATCATTGTAGAAAATTCTATCAGACAGCATTGCTCTGGCCGCCTGCCAGGTGGTCCTCCGGGAGTGCTGGTGCCGAGTGCTCGGAGTGGGTGGGGTTCAGTCCCTGAACCCGTGCATCCTCTGCACCCAGATCCTGCGGATCTGCACGCGGTACACACCCGAGCAGGACACCATGACCTTCTCCGATGGGCTGACCCTGAACCGGACCCAGATGCACAACGCTGGCTTCGGCCCCCTCACCGACCTGGTCTTTGCCTTCGCCAACCAGCTGCTGCCCCTGGAGATGGATGATGCGGAGACGGGGCTGCTCAGCGCCATCTGCCTCATCTGCGGAGGTGGGCAGGGGCCTGGGTCTAGGGGCTGGGCCTGGGGCAGGAGTGCAGCCCCAGAGTCTCTTCCAGGGAACTCTTTCAGGCTGCCTCTTGTCAGGCCTCTCTAGAGGGCAGGATCTGGTCTGCAGCTACACAGCAAGGGGGCCGTGTGGGGCCTGGACTCCTGTTCCCAATTTCTGGGCAACACCCCTTCTAGGGAGGTTAAGAGTGAGGGTTTGAGGGTCAGGCCTCCCAGGGTCACTTCCTGGCTGATGCATGACCCTGAGCAGGTTGCTGAACTTCTCTGGGCCTCCGTTTCTATACAGTGGGGGCAGGAACGGTCTCTAGCTCATGAGGTTGATGGGAGGATTATGGTGGTAACACACTGTGCAGGTGCCCAGAGCGAGCTCCAGTGCTTGTTAGTTGCTGTTTTATTGTGATTTCTGCCATTTTCATCTAGTTTCCAAAATAACAGGTGGGAGTGGGAGCCTGCCTGGGAACCCTCTCCCTGCTTGGGGATGACACTGCCCATTTGGGGTCCCATCCCATGAACTGGGCTCATAGGGAGGGTTTGGGACACCCTGCCACCCTCAGCCCGTTGCTCCCTTTTAAGGGCCTCTGTCCCCTGCAGCAGCAGAGACCCCACGCCCTGCCCTGTGTGGGGAGGCGCCTGCGAGCTGTTCTCCTCCATGGCCTGGGCAGGCACGCCCCCCGGTGGCTGAGGCTGGGGGTGCAGCTGTGTTCCCAGCTGCTCAGGGAGTGGCTCTGCTTCCTCAGACCGCCAGGACCTGGAGCAGCCTGACCGCGTGGACATGCTGCAGGAGCCCCTGCTGGAGGCGCTAAAGGTCTACGTGCGAAAGCGGAGGCCCAGCCGCCCCCACATGTTCCCCAAGATGCTGATGAAGATCACTGACCTGCGAAGCATCAGCGCCAAGGGTGAGGCTCCCAGACCTGGAGGGGTGCTGGCCCTCAACATCTGGCCCAGGCCCCCACATCCAAGCCAGCACCCTGTGTCTTTGTGCCAGGAGAATACGACACCTGTCCCCATCTGTGTCTAGGCCGAGGTGCCCTAGTGACTCCACTGTGTCGAGGTGGCCTGCCTGTGTCATTCACCTTCTTGTGGTAGTTCAGATCATGGTTCTGGAACCAGACACATGGGTGTGTGTCCTTGTGCGGGTCACTTAACAGCTCCGAGCTGCAGTTTCCCTTCTGAGGGGCAGGGATAACGATCATGTTTACAGAGGAGTCAGGATAATCCCTAGCGCACAGCATAGAGGAAGGAAGGACGTGATGTCCAGCCCAGGCTGGCAGTCTGGCCCTGGAACCAGAGTTCAGGACCACTTTGCCCCATTGCCACCAGCCTCTGGACTTGGGGGCTAAGAGAGCTGGCTTGTGTCAAAGAACTAATCCCAAGAAAGAGCTAATATCAGTAGTATTGATCTTCCCACCTCGAGCCAGGCTTGCTGGGGCTGGGGCTGGGAGGGCTGGCCCAGTGTGCTGACCTCTGCCCCCTCCTTTCCCGCAGGGGCTGAGCGGGTGATCACGCTGAAGATGGAGATCCCGGGCTCCATGCCGCCTCTCATCCAGGAAATGCTGGAGAACTCAGAGGGCCTGGACACTCTGAGCGGACAACCGGGGGGTGGGGGGCGGGACGGGGGTGGCCTGGCCCCCCCTCCAGGCAGCTGTAGCCCCAGCCTCAGCCCCAGCTCCAACAGAAGCAGCCCGGCCACCCACTCCCCGTGACCGCCCACGCCACATGGACACAGCCCTCGCCCTCCGCCCCGGCTTTTCTCTGCCTTTCTACCGACCATGTGACCCCTGCCAGCCCTGCCCCCACCTGTCCTCCCGGGCAGTACTGGGGACCTTCCCTGGGGGACGGGCAGGCAGGAGGCAGCAACTCCTTGGACAGAGGCCTGGGCCCTCAGTGGACTGCCTGCTCCCACAGCCTGGGCTGACGTCAGAGGCCGAGGCCGGGAACTGAGTGAGGCCCTGGTCCTGGGTCTCAGGATGGGTCCCCTGGGGGCCTCATGTTCATCAGGACACCCCTCTGCCCAGCTCACCACATCTTCATCACCAGCAAACGCCGGGACTTGGCTCCCCCATCCTCAGAACTCACAAGCCATGGCTCCCCAGCTGGGGAACCTCAACCTCCCCCCTGCCTTGGTTGGTGACAGAGGGGGTGGGACAGGGGCGGGGGGTTCCCCCTGTACATACCCTGCCGTACCAACCCCAGGTATTAATTCTCGCTGGTTTTGTTTTTATTTTAATTTTTTTGGTTTTGATTTTTTTTAATAAGAATTTTCATTTTAAGCACATTTATACTGAAGGAATTTGTGCTGTGTATTGGGGGGAGCTGGATCCAGAGCTGGAGGGGGTGGGTCCGGGGGAGGGAGTGGCTCGGAAGGGGCCCCCACTCTCCTTTCGTGTCCCTGTGCCCCCCCAGTTCTCCTCCTCAGCCTTTTCCTCCTCAGTTTTCTCTTTAAAACTGTGAAGTACTAACTTTCCAAGGCCTGCCTTCCCCTCCCTCGCGCTGGAGAAGCTGCCAGCCCCTTGCTCCTTCTGCCTGACCACTGGGTGTGGACGGTGTGGGGTAGCCCTGGAAGGACAGGCTCCTGGCCTTGGCACTTGCCTGCACCCACCATGAGCCATGGAGCAGGGGCCCCGGGACACACGGAGTTTTCACAGACCCAGCTCCTCGGTAGAGCTGCCTCCCGTCAGGGCCCACATCATCCAGGTCCCCCAGCCCCCACTGTGAAGGGGCTGGCCAGGGGCTTGAGCTGTCCCCACCCCCGGCCTCAGCCACCAGCACCCCCACAGGGCCCCCAGACATACCCACACACATGCGCGCGCGCACACACACAGACACACTGGACAGTAGATGGGCCGACACACACTTGGCCTGAGTTCCTCCATTTCCCTGGCCTGCCCCCCACCCCTCACCTGTCCCATCCCCGCGCCCCCTCCTTACCCCGCAGGACGGGCCTACAGGGGGTCTCCCCTCACCCCTGCACCCCTGGCTGGGGGAGCCGGCTCTGCCCTGACCTCCTTCACCAGGGGTTGGGGCCCCTTCCCCTGGAGCCCGTGGGTGCACCTGTTACTGTTGGGCTTTCCACTGAGATCTACTGGATAAAGAATAAAGTTCTATTTATTCTACACATGCCTCCAGCCTTGCTGCCTCCACCCCCTCCTCTTGGCGTCTGGGCTGGGGGCTCGGAATGGGTTTCCTCATGTGCTCTGGGCCTGTGATGGTCAGGAATAAGCACTGGGGCCAAGGGGCTGGCCAGGGCAGCCTTCCAAGCTGCCTTCTGAGGCTTACCTTGTGCTGGGGTCTTTGGAGATGCTGAGAAGGAGAAAGTCCTGCCCCTTGGGAAGCCCTCAGTCTGGAGATCCACACTGCCCATGTCAAGGACCCCCAGTCTGAGAGTGGGAGGGGAGAGGAGGAAAGCTGCCCCCACCTTCAGGGAACCCCTAGTCTGAGGGAGGAAGCCGGACCCACCCCTAGACATTCCTGGCCCTTAGGAAGCCAGAGGCTGGGTCCAGCCTTGACCATCACAGCAGGAATGACAGATGGCACAGGAGCTGGGGTCAGGGAGTCATAAAAACCTAACAAGAGGCCAGACGCAGTGGTTCACGCCTGTAATTCCAGCACTTTGGGAGGCTGTGGGCGGATCACTTGAGGTCAGGAGTTCAAAACCAGCCTGGCCAACATGGTGAAACACCGTCTCTACTAAAAATACAAAAAAATTAGCTGGGCGTGGTGGCGGGCGCCTGTAATCCCAGCTATTCGGGAGGCTGAGGCAGAACCTGGGAGGCGAAGGTTGCAGTGAGCTGAGATCACGCCACTGCACTCCAGTCTGGGTGACAGAGCAGGGTTCCATCCCAAAAGAGAGAGAGAGAGAGAGAGAAAAGAAGACGAAGAAGAAGAGGAAGAGGAAGAGGGAGGAGAGAAAAAAAGGAAAGAAGAAAGAAAGAAAGAAAGAAAGAAAGAAAGAAAGAAGAAAAAGAAGAAAAGAAAGAAACCTAACAAGAACACAGGATTGGGATGGAAGCTTAGGAGCCCAGCCCCCTGCCTCCAAGTGGTGTGGGGGTCTGGAGGGCGTGGGGTAAGGCAAAGGGTTCCTTCTGCTAGGGGGTTGCCTGCCATTTCTACGTTAACCACCAGGTGGCGGCAGCGCCTTGCTTGACTGAACGGCCGCACCAGGCTTGAGGTAACCGTGTGGACCAACGCGCTTTTTCCTCCAGTAAATATTTTCTAACATCTTTGAGTCTGAAATGATATTTAACATACTGTACCTGTACAAGTGATTTCACAAATCAATATGTTGTCACAACCGTATCATAAAGGATAAATTGAGGGGCAGTGCTATGTGTTTCAATACATTAATGCTTGCCCCTCTTTTGAATGAATACATTTAAAAAAAGAAGAAGGTTGGAAGCCGTTCTGTACAAGAAGCCCAGGAACACTAAAGAGCATGGGTGGATGTTGGGATAAAAATCGGCATGTTTGATTTATAATAAAACTATGCAAAAAAAAGCCCAAACAAAACCCTTAATGTTTTACATGTAAAACGAGATTTGGGCCCAGGTTTTTCACTTATGCCAATGTCCAGTTGGACATTCTAAAGTTGTGTCTGAGGCCAGGTGCAGTGGCTCACGCCTGTAATCCCAGCCCTTTGGGAGGCAGAGGCTGGCGGATCACTTGAGTCCTGGAGTTCAAGACCAGCCTGGGCAACATCATGAAACCCTGTCTCAGGCCGGGCGCGGTGGCTCAAGCCTGTAATCCCAGCACTTTGGGAGGCCGAGACGGGCGGATCACGAGGTCAGGAGATCGAGACCATCCTGGCTAACATGGTGAAACCCCGTCTCTACTAAAAAATACAAAAAACTAGCCGGGCGACATGGCGGGCGCCTGTAGTCCCAGCTGCTTGGGAGGCTGAGGCAGGAGAATGGCGTAAACCCAGGAGGCGGAGCTTGCAGTGAGCTGAGACCCGGCCACTGCACTCCAGCCTGGGCGGCAGAGCGAGACTCCGTCTCAAAAAAAAAAAAAAAAAAAAAAAAAAAAAAAAAAAAAAAAAAAAAAAAAGAAACCCTGTCTCTACAAAAAAATACAAAAATTAGCCTAGCCTGGTAGCGTGTGTCTGTGGTCCCAGCTACTTGGGCGGGCTCAGGTGGGAGAGTTGCTGGATCCCTGGAGGTTGAGGCTGCTGTGATACCACCACTGCAGTCTAGTCTGGGCAACAGACGGAGACCTGTCTCAAAAAATAAAAATAAAAAAAAAAAAGTTGTGCCTGGCAGGTTTTTATTTTGAGAGGATATCTTGACGTCCATAGCCCCTGCCTACTAAATGCCAATGGGGTCCCCCATCATTGTGAAAACAAAGCAGTGGCCCCCACATTTACAAAGTGCCCCTTGGGGTAGCGCCCTTGCTGTTGGGAACCTCTCTTGGGGCTGTTCTCAGTGCTCGACAGTTCACTGTTGTTGAGCAGAGTTGCTCAGCTTCAGCACCAATATGAATATCTGAGCCAGGTTGTGGGGGCTGTCCTGTGCATTGCAGGATGCTAAGCAACATCTCCAACCTTCCGCCCATGAAACCCTACTGGTGCTTCTCCCCAACCCCAGCTGTAACAACCAAATATGTCTCCAGACATTGCTAAATGTCCCTTTAGGGGACAAAATCACCTCCAGTTGCGATCCACCGCTGTGGAGTATGGTCCTTCAGGGCTGATGTGCTTTGCACTGAGCCAGGGCCCGTCCTCCGCAGGGAGACTGAGCCAGAGGAAGGTGACCAGATGTCCCCTGGGCAGGGCTGCAACAGGCTTGACAGGCTTATGGGAGTGCAGGGCAGAGGCCCTGAACCAGGCCTGGGGCAGGGCTCAGACGCCTTCCTGGAAGAGGAGGCCCCTCTCAGCTAAGTCTCTTTTTAATTTAATTTAATTTATTTTGAGACGGAGTCTCCCGTTGTAGCCGAGGCTGGAGTGCAGGGGCACTATCTCGGATCATTGCTAAATCTCTAGAAGAAAGAATTGGCTAGGTGGGTGCAGATTTGGAAGACTTAGTATGAAAAAAAGAATGTAAACTATCTCCTTAATACTTTTTAATATCGATGAGGCATTAAGATGAAAATATTTTGGATATACTAGGTTAAAGAAAATACATGACTAAAATTAATTTCACTTGTTTCCTTTTACATTTTTAATGTGCCTAATGAAAAAGTTGAAACTACATACACGGCTCACACGCTATTTCCATTGGATGATGCTGATCTTGAACATCACCTGACACATAGTAGGTACTCTACAAATATTTGTTGAATGAATACATCTGGAAAACAGCGACACAGCCCCATCTGAGTTTGTGTGGAGGGGTCTGGGTTGTGGACACAGAACTGTCATCAGAGAGATGGTGCTCACCATAGCATGGATAGTGTTCGGGCATGGCAAGGGTGTAGGCCTAGGGACAGCTACAGTTTCTCATCCAACACATATTTACTGAACACATACTACGTGCCATGGAAGGGGAGAGAGCAACGCCATCCTGCAGGAGAAATGCTCTCCCTAGGGAAGCAACAGGCATCCAGCTCTGTCTTGGGGTGGGGGCTACCAGGGAAGCCCTTTCCTTGAAGGTGTCTGTTTTCTTCCCAAGTGACAACAAAAGGTGGAGGGGCATTAACTAGGGGAGGAGAAGGCTGCAGGAAGCAGCCGCTGCTCTGGGCAAAGGAACAGCACGTTCAAACGCTTGGCAGCAAGCAGGCCTGGTGCTTGTTAGAACAGAAAATTCCCTATGGTTCTGAGCACACCTGGAAGCCTGTGCTGTGGGGTTGGAGGCCTGAAGGGAGCAGGGCTTCAGAAGGAAGCCTTGTGAGGCTGCCCCCAGCTCCGGGTTTAAGTAGCGGGAGAGGTATTCAGAAAGACCTCGCACTGCTGTGCGGGGCACGGGAGAGCTGAGAAAGATGCCAGGAACTCAGAAGGACAGGGTGGGGTGATAGCGGGGAACGCACAGCCTGGTCGGCAGATGCGGGGACGCCCTCAAGGTGCAGTCCAATGATGGCCCCTGGATTTGTCACTTAGGTCCTGGGTGATCTCATGGAGAGCAGCCCACTGGCTGGTGAAGGTGGAGGGCAGACGGGAGGGGAGACACAGGAGGGGGATGGGCTGCATAGGCAGCAGCTCTTCCAATGCCCGCAAGGAAGAAGGGAGTGGTCCAAAGGGAAGGCTGGGCCGGAAGCGCGTGTTTTGGGAGCTTTCTCCTGAGGACAGAAGAGACTTTCCCGTTTATAGCCTGGGGGAGCAGTAGCGGCGGGGAGGATGCAGATGGAGGAGGGAGGCATAACACATGTCTGGGTTGCCCTCTGGCCCGCCGCCCACCCCTACCCCACCTCCATGAAAGGGCCTAGCCCCCGCCTCGCTACAAGGCGGACAGTGAGGATGTGCTCATAGGCTCCCGAGGATTGAGGCCTGCCCTGGAAAGGGGAGCCTCTCCTCCTCTTCCCTCCCTGGGCGGGGTCTCTTGGGAGGGGGACAGACCTTCTGTGATGCCCTGGCAGGTGGGCTGGATTAGGGTGGTAGGGAGGGAGCCATTGTGGCTGCTGCTGGCATCGGACCCTGGCCACCCCCGCAGTGCATATCAGAGATCACACACACACGCGTGCACACACGGAGGTCACGCAGGATGTACACATGCACACATAGTGCACAAGGATGTTTCTGTGTACAGGTGTGCACACGCAGCCCACGCAGGATGCACGTGTGCGTGTGTGCACAACGCACTCACACAAAGCTCACAAGGATGTGAGCACACAGCTCTCACGGGGCATACATGTGTCTATGTGCATGTGCACACAGATCACCTGGAAGGGTTACGTGTGTCTGTGTGCACAAGTGGGCCTCACGCAGGGCGTACACATGCGCGCACATGCACGGCGTTCACACAGGGTGTACAGGTGGGCGTGCACACAGCTCGCAGTGCTTATGTGTCCGTGTGTGCACACTCACAGAGGGCTCACACGGGGACCACTTTCTCAACACAGAGAGTGCCTGAGAATGCTGGCATCACAGTTGTTTGTGTCCCCAGTAAAACAACCACCCTCCACCTTCCGCTCTGCTCTCCCCCTCGGGTCCACTCTCTCTCAGGGCCCTGGTCTTCTTCCTTTCCACCTGGGTGGTGGCATCCAGGACCTGCCTGAGTTCATTCTCCGCCCCCAGCTCGGCCTGCCCCAGGTGCCGCCGGCCGCCACTGGGAGGCAGTACGAGGCAAGTGCGATGCCGCCCGCGGGCCGTCCCCACAGCGCGTCTCCCGCCAGCGCAGGTCCCACGACAGCTCTGGTGGAAGCAGCTTCCGGTTTCTGCGGTGCGGGCGGCGGAGGTGGCGGGGTCCGGCCCTCGCGTTCAGCCCGCGCGAGGCGGGGCCCGCCCCTAGATGGCCAGGTCTCGGCGGCCGGTGGCCGGTGACGCCTTGCCGCGGCCGCTGCCGCCCTCGCGGTGGCTGGCTGGCGCCCGGTGCGCATAGGCGGGCGGGGCGCAGGGCTCGGGGCCGGGGTGCCGGGAGGGCAGCGGAGGTGGCGGCGGCGGCGGGAGCAGCTTCTGCGCCTCTTCGTGTGCACGATTGCAGCGGTTGTCACGCTCCCCGGCGCGCGGGCGGCCCTTCCACAGCAGGTGGCCCAGCTCGGCTACGCTGAGCAGCGCCGACAGCAGCCCCACCGCGAAGTAGAAGAGCACGAAGACGGTCTTCTCTGTGGGCCGGCTCACGAAGCAGTCGACCGTGTGCGGGCAGGGCGGGCCGGCGCAGGCGAAGTGCGGGGCCACGCGGAAGCCGTAGAGCAGCGCCTGGCCGCCCAAGAAGGTCAGCTCGGCCAGCAGGCGCAGCGCCACGCTCAGCAGGTAGCAGCGGCGCGCGCGGCGGGCGCGCAGAGCGCATGGCGCGCACTGAGCCTCGGGCAGTCCAGGGGCGCACTGCGCCGCCGCCTCAGCGCCGCCCGCCTCCTTGCCGGCCCGGTGCATGGAGTAGACGACGAACAGCACCGGGGGCGCTGAGAGCAGCAGGATGTGGAAGAGCCAGAAGCGGTAGTGGGAGACCGGGAAGGCGCGATCGTAGCAGGTCTGGCGACAGCCCGGCTGCAACGTGTTGCATACGAACTCCTCTTGCTCGTCCTCGAACACTGCGCCGCCCACCGTGGCCAGCACCAGGATGCGAAAGATCAGCATGACCACCAGCCAGAGGCGGCCCACGAGCGGCGACTGCAGCTGCACGGCGTCCAGCAGCGAGCCCAGGAACGCCCACTCCCCCATGGCGCTGGGGACGCGGGGCAGGGAGTCAGGGGATGGGGCAGGTCAGAGACCCCCGCCCCTTCCACGCCCATCGGGGTGGGGCCCGTTGGGCCTTCTCTGACTTCGGGGTGAGTAGTGGGGTGGGAGAGGCCCGGGTTTAACGATGAGACCAGTGTGAAAGGGAGGGCCACGGGAGGGCCCGAGGGGAGCAGGCGACGCTCAGCTATGGGTTCCCTTCTCTTTGGGGCCGATGGGTGCTGGGGAGGAGCCCCCATTTGCGTTTTAGCCACACCCCCTGTGCCGTCTCCGTTCGACCCTGGGATCCTCCAGATCCCAGATTCTTAGGAAGGACCTTGGAGATCAGCTGGGCCAGCCCCTGACTTGCCTGTGGAAGCGGAAATCCAGCGGTGCCCTTAGCTGTCAAGGATGCTGTAGGAAGAGTGGAGCCTCGAACCCCGAGTCTCCAGACCCAATTTGGTGCCCCTGGGAGGAGTGGGAGTGGTAGAGGCAGAGAGACCACTCCTTTCTCGGCCCACCATTTCTCTCGCCATTTTCACTGCAGTGAACTACTCTCAGTGTGGGAGGCTGGTACAGAGGCAACCCCACTTCCGTAACTGTCACAGGGTCCCTTGTCGGAGGTGTCCCTGCTCTCCTACCCCAGCATGGTGAGAATGCGGGGCCAGGCCTCTCCCTCCTCCCCAGCCTCCTGTGCCTCCAGCCTCCACATCTCCTGAGACCCTCTCCACTCCGCACTCACACAGGTCCCCACAGGCCGCTGGTGCCCCTAAACCACCACCCAACCCCACTCACCCTGGGGCCAGGACTGGGGTGTCAGAGCTGAGCCAGGGACCTTGGGAGGTGGCTGGGACCGGCGCCTCCTTCTCCCTCTTTCATTTTCCCTTTCGGATTTGGCCGGGATGGAGGACAGGACAGGATGGCTGAGAGGGGTTAGCGCTCCCCCTTCTCTTAAAGGAACAGGGTGACCCTGCTGACTGGCTCCGCCCTTGGGAACAGGCACGGGCCACGCCCCTTGCTGGGCTCTGTGGCCCTCACTTTTTGGCCCCCCACCCCATAGCTAAATTTCCATCTGGAAATGGGGGAGAGGGTTAACCAGAGCCACATCCTTTACGGAGGAAGCTGGGGGGTTCCTAGAAGCCCTTCCCAGAGAGACCCTCAGCCTGGAGCCTCGATCCACTATGCACTAACCATGCCCTGTGAAGATGGTCTTCGGGGACAGAGGGAGGTTTGCTGCTGGAGTTTAAGGGGCAGCAAACATCTAACAGCTTCTGGTTCCAGCTCTGCCACCGCCCACCTTGGACAAGTCATTCGGCCGTACTGAGCCAGGCTTTCCTGCCTTGTCAACCAAGGTGGCCAGACCAGCTGATCCCCAAGTTTCCTTCCAGCTCTACATCTTTTATGGAACGGGATCTCTCTGTGTAGCCCGGGTTGATCTTGAACTCCTGGCTTCAAGTGATCCTCACACCTCAGACTCCTGAGTAGCTGGGATTCTCTACTTCTGAATATTGAGTTCCCAACCATATGACAGAGAACCAAAAAAACCCTCGTGCCTGAAAAAAAAGAAAAAAAGAAATCCCATATGGAAAACCATTAAAATATCCCAAGTGCCTGGCTTTGGTAGTTAAATAAAATCTTTGGTTTCCTTCCTACTTTTCTGTAATTTCCAACTTTACTATAATGAACATGTTATTTATTTACGTATTTATTTTATTTGTTTTTTTGAGACAGAGTCTCGCTTTGTCTCCCAGGCTGGAGTGCAGTGGCATGATCTTGGCTGAATGCAACCTCTGCCTCCCAGGTTCAAGTGATTCTCCTGCCTCAGCCTCCCCAGTAGCTGGGATTACAGGTATGTGCCACCACGCCTGGCTAATTTTTGTATTTTTAGTAGAGATGGGGTTTCGCCATGTTGGCCAGGCTGATGTCGAACTGCTGACCTTGTGATCCACCCACCTCAGCCTCCCAAAGTGCTGGGATTACAGGCATGAACCACCACACCCTGCCTAACATGTTATTTTATTATTTATTTATTTTTTGAGACAGAGTTTTGCTCTTGTTGCCAGGCTGTAGTGCAATGGTGGGATCTCGGCTCACCACAACCTCCACCTCCCGGGTTCAAGCAATTCTCCTGCCTCAGCCTCCCCAGTAGCTGGGATTGCAGGCATGTGCCACCACGCCCAGCTAATTTTGTATTTTTAGTAGAGACAGGATTTCTCCATGTTGGTCAGGTTGGTCTTGAACTCCTGACCTCAGGTGATCCACCTGCCTCGGCCTCCCAAAGTGCTGGGATTACAGGTGTGAGTCACTACGCCCCGCCTCATGTTATTTTATAATGTGAAAAATAGGGCCAGGCGCGGTGGCTCAAGCCTGTAATCCCAGCACTTTGGGAGGCCGAGACGGGTGGATCACGAGGTCAGGAGATCGAGACCATCCTGGCTAACACGGTGAAACCCCGTCTCTACTAAAAAATACAAAAAGCTAGCCGGGCGTGGTAGTGGGCGCCTGTAGTCCCAGCTACTCGGGAGGCTGAGGCAGGAGAATGGCGTAAACCCAGGAGGCAGAGCTTGCAGTGAGCTGAGATCCGGCCACTGCACTCCAGCCTGGGCAACAGAGCAAGAGCGAGACTCCGTCTCAAAAAAAAAAAAAAAAAAAAAAAAAAAAGAAAAAGAAAAATAGAAGACTTCTTTCCCACCAGAAGGCTCTGAATTTCTGAATTGAGAGTTCCCTCCTACTGCCCTGGGTGGCAGGGGAAGCTGTTTAATTATAGAGAAAGGGGTAAGGGTGACCGACGGCAATCTGAGTGGTCAGGGAGGGGTCGTTCCCAGGCTGAGATGTTTGGTTGTCTGCTCTGCCTTCCTAGGGGTCCGCCTGAGTGCATAGCACAACCTTCCTCACCTATGCACCTGCCAGGCCAGGCCCTGTGTGGAGCCCCGTTAGTTCCATATGCCAACGAGCTCATTCGATTCTCTGTCAATGGTGGCAGGAGGGCACTATTTACACCAGGGGAAACTGAGACTTGGAGGGTCTAAGCCACTTGCATGCTGTCGCGCAGCTGGTAAATAGCAGATCCAGGCCTACGCGAGGTCCAACTGGTTGTTGAGCCCAAGCTCTTGAGCCTTTCGTGGAATTGTCCTCCATCCAGCCTGGCTGGGCTTCCCAGGTGGTGTCCCAGGGCCTGATAGTCCCCAGCAGGGGTTGCCTCTGTGCCAGCCTTGTGTGGGGCTGGTGGGTGTAGGCACTGGAGGGAGGTCATGCCTGTCCCTCTGAGGAAGGGTAGCAGGACTCACCTCCTTGGCCACAGTTCCTCTCCCTGTCAGCCATGGGTGCCTGTGTGGTTTTCCATCTGCTGACGCAGACTCCCAGGCCCACTTTCAGGAAGGGGAAGGTATATACCCTTCACCCTCCACTCCCTCTGGCTCAGGGGCCCAGCTGTGCTGGAAAAACTCTAGGTGAACTCCTGCTTGCGTGGGGAACCCTCCTGCCCTCGTGCAGGCTTCCCTTGGGAGTGGGCCTGGGTGGAGGATGCCGCCCTGGAGAAAGTCCAAGGGAAAAAGCAATGCTGGGGCCCCAGATCCTGAAAACAGGATGTGGGTTGGGGGCGCTGCTGACCTCCCCTTCCCGACCTGCCTTTGCCCCGGGCAAAGCTGCTACCCGCCCCCTGCCCCCAGCCACAGGGGCTCAGGGTCACACCTCATCTCCCTCGACTGTCCAGGAATGGTCCCCACCCCGTCCTGTCCCGTGGCTCCTGCTGGGTGAGGCTATTGGCGCTACCTGGAAAAAGTCCATCAGACCCTGTCTGCCTGCGGGAGTGGAAAGCAGCTGAGGTGGTGGGCCAGGGTGGGGCAGGAAGTGGAAAGCCCACAGTCACCCTGTGCTGTCTGCAGCCTGTGATGCCACAGGGCCAGGCCCAGAGACTACAATCTCAGGCCCCATCCTCCTTCCCTGATAGCACCATCCAGCCTGAGTGTTGCTGACCCTGCTTAGATCTGGCAGCTGGTGGCCCCATTCTTGGCCATGCTTAAAGACAGGGGCCGGGCTGAGAGGCCAATCCTGCCTAGCTCCAGTCTGTTCCAGACACCTCTCCCTGGCCATCGGATTGTGGGGCCACTGCTCATGTCAGACACACATGGGTGCACGTATGTGTTTGTACCCAGTAACTATCAGCCATGGTCAACCCCACCATGTTCTTCGATATCACCGCTGACGGCGAGCCCTTGGGCTGTGTCGCCTTTGAGCTTTTGCAGACAAGTTTCAAAGACAGCAGAAAACTTTCGTGCTCTGAGCACTGGAGATAAAGGGTTTGGTTATAAGGGTTCCTGCTTTCACAGAATTATTCCAGGGTTTATGTGTCAGGGTGGTGGCTTCACACGCCATAATGACACTGGTGGCAAGTTCATCTGCAGAGAGAAATCTGATGAGGAGAACTACTTCCTGAAGCATACAGTCCTGGCATCTCGTCCCTGGCAAATGCGGGACCCAACACAAACAGTTCCCAGTTTTTCATCTGCACTGCCAAGACTGAGTGGTTGGATGGCAAGCGTGTGGTCTTTGGCAAGGTGAAAGAAGGCATGAATATTGAGGAGGCCATGGAGAGCTTTGGGTCCAGGAATGGCAAGACCAGCAAGATTAGCACTGCTGACTGTGGACAGTGACATGAGTCTGACTTGTGTTTTATCTTAACCACCAGCCCATTCCTTCTGTAGCTCAGGAGAGCACCCTCCACCTCATTTGCTCACAGTATCCTAGAATCTTTGTGCTCTCACTCAGTTCCCTCTGGGTTCCATGTTTTCCTTGTTCCTTTCCATGCCTAGCTGGATTGCAGAATTAAGCTTATGAATATGAAATAAAAACTAAATAAATAAAAATAAATTATTTGTAAGGCCCAGCATGGTGGCTCATGCCTGTAATCCCAGCACTTTGGGAGGCCAAGGCGGGCAGATCACTTGAGGTCAGGAGTTCGAGACCAGCCTGGCCAACATGGTGAAACCCCATCTCTTCCAAAAATATGAAAATTAGCTGGGCATGGTGGCACATGCCTGTAATCCCAGCTACTCAGGAGAATTGCTTGAACTCAGGAGGTGGAGGTTGCAGTGAGCTGAGATCGCGCCACTGCACGCCAACCTGGACAACAGAGGGAGACTCTATCTAAAAAAAAAAAAAATATATATATATATATATATATATATATATATATTTGTAGAGATGAGGGTCTTGCCATGTTGCCCAGGCTGGCCTGGGACTCCTGGGCTCAACTGATCTGCTAGACGTGGCCTCCCAAAGTGCTGGGATCACAAGCGTGAGCCACCACACCTGGCCACTTATTTTTACTGTTATTTATTTATTCTATTTACTGACATCCTTGAGCCATCACACTGCTGTTTTGTCTCCTGTGCCCTCCTAATATTTTAAAAAGTCCTTACAGAAATGCTGTCTTTTCATGAGGCTTTCCCCAGCTGCCCTAGTAGAAATTTACCGCTCTTTCCTGTCCCTTCTCAGCTTTATTTCCTTTGTACTGACCACTACATAACTATACACACACACACACACACACACACACTCACACACACACACACACACATATTTTTTTGAGACGGAGTCTCGCTCTGTCACCCAAGCTGGAGTGCAACCTCTGCCTCCCAGGTTCAAGCAGTTCTGCCTCAGCCTCCCAAGTAGCTGGGATTACAGGCGCCCACCACCATGCCCGGCTTGTTTTTGTATTTTTAGTAGTGACAGGGTTTCACCGTGTTGGCCAGGCTGGTCTTGAGCTCCTGACCTCAAATAATCCACCCACCTCGGCCTCCCAAAGTGATGGGATTACAGGCGTGAGCCACCGCACCCTGCCCATGTTACCTTTTTCTTACGTATCCTGTTTAGTGTCCATCTCTCCCATTAGCACAGGCGATCCCCAGGGAAGGGATTTTTGGTCCTTTGCTTACTGTCCTGTCCCCAGCACCTAGAATGGTTGGGGGCACACAGTGGATGCTCAGTAGATGTTTGTTGGGTGGATGACTGAATGAAGTGGGTGGAACTTTCTGCCCTAAGGTGGTAAGAACGCTGTGTATCTCAGGTCTCAACTGCTAGCTCTGGTCTCCTCTAGGGCTGTGGGCATTTAAGTGGCCAATCCAGTCTCAGGTCAGCAATCAGAATTTCCCATCCTAGATAGAAATAAGAACTCAAAAATGGATTCATGTTAAACACCTGCCTCCAGCTCTGCTGGCCTTGGGTCCATGCCTGGGTGGGAGAGGGAAGGGGGGAGGGTGGCAGAGTTGGCTCTTCTTGGTCCCTTCTGGTCCTTCTGCACCCTCCCCAACCTGCCTGCAGCTTCTGACCCTTTATATTCTTCCTAGTGCCCTGAAAACCCTCCAGACCAGATGACTTCTGCCGCCCCAGGGTGGCCCCACCTCCTGGCTCTTGCCTTGGAGCTTGCCTTTGGCTCCCTACAGACTCCTGGAGCCCTGCGTTTTCAACACCTGGGACCCGCCTTCACATCTAGCCTTTGCTCCCTCCTTTGGCTCCATGATTATTTAATATTAGGTTTGGGGCCGGGCGACGTAGCTCACACCTGTAATCCCAGCACTTTGGGAGGCTAAGGTGGGCGGATCACGAGGTCAGGAGATTGAGACCATCCTGGCTAACATGGTAAAACCCTATCTCTACTAAAAATACAAAAAATTAGCCAGGCATGGTGGCGGGCACCTGTAGTCCCAGCTACTTGGGAGGCGAGGCAGGAGAATGGCATGAACCCGGGAGGCAGAGGTTGCAGTGAGCCGAGATCACACCACTGCACTCCAGTCTGGATGACAGAGTGAGACTCTGTCTAAAAAAAAAAAAAAAAGATAAAAAAAGATTAGGTTTGGATGGAACAACAATTCGAAACAGTGGCTTAAGCAAGAGAGAAGTTTGTTCCTCTCTCACATAAAAACTCTGCCTCAGCTGGGTGCGGTAGCTCACGCCTGTAATCCTAGCACTTTAGGAGGCCTAGAGGGGTGGATCACCTGAGGTCAAGAGTTCAAGACCAGCCTGGCCAACACGGTGAAACCCCATCTCTACTAAAAATACAAAAATTAGCCAGGCGTGGTAGTGCACGCCTGTAATCCCAGCTACTCGGGAGGCTAAAGCAGGAGAATCACTTGAAGCCGGGGGTGGAAGTTGCAGTGAGCCGCCACATTGCACTCTAGCCTGGGTGACAGAGCAAAACACGGTCTTAAAAAAACAAAAAGGGCCGGGCACGGTGGCTCACACCTACCTGAGGTCAGGAGTTCCAGACCAGCCTGGCCAATATAGTGAAACCTCGTCTCTACTAATAGTCGGGCGTGGTGGCGCGTGCCTGTAATCCCAGCTACTCGGGAGGCTGAGGCAGTCGCTTGAACTCAGGAGGCGGAGGTTGCAGTGCACCCAGATTGCAACACTGCACTCCAACCTGGGCGACAGAGAGAGGCTCTGTCTCAAAATTTAAAAAAAAAAGGAAAAAAAAGCTCTGCCCCACGGAGTCCTCAGGGGCGCGGGCACCTCGCGGCCCCGCCCACAGCCTGCCTTTCTCTCTCTCTCTCTTCCCCCCCTCCTCTTCTCTTCCCCCTCCCCCTCTATCCCCCCCAACATCCCGCTGTCTCCCCGAAGTCCGCCCCATCTCAGAAAAGGGCCAGGAAGTGGCCGCGTTACCGATTTGCTCACATGTCATTGGGTAGGATGAGCCTCACGGCCACACCTATCCGCAAGGGATGCTGGGAAATGTAGTCTTTATTCTTGTGTCCAGGAGGGAGCAGGGAGACTCCCTCACTGTCACAGATCTGCTTCTGGCATTGGTCCCCCACACTGACATGGGGCATTGGACGCACTGGGTTCCCCCCAAGTCTTTACCCCCATTAGCTGCTCTGGAGGAAGAAGGAAGCCTCCACAGTCTTGCCTGTCACCTTGTCCCTAGGCCCTTCCAACCATTGCACCTCTGGGCTGTCCTTCACACCCCTCTGCCAAGCCTCATCCCTTCTTTACCGTCCTTGGGCAGACGGGTCATTTCCTCCAAGGTGAGCCCCTGCGTTTTCACCCATTTTTAGGTTGCACATGTAGCAACCTTGCTCTGGAAAGACAATGACTGTACTTGAAGGTGGCTGGGGACTGCAGTAGCCTCTTCTTAGAGACCAAGGGGCTTGGGAGTCCCTGTCTTCCTTTCCTTGAAAGCCCTTCTTTTTCTTGAAAGAGTGAACTGACAGGTGAGAGAAACTGCTTTGGGATTGGGGTTGGGGCAGGGGAAGGATTTGAGTCAACAAGAGGCATTTTTCAGAGTCCCTCCCCTGCATCCCCCACCCCCACCCCTTTGCCGTGCAGCTCTGAATGGCCTGTGTTTTTGTACATGTCAAGATGTATAAGCAATCACTATCACTGCCTGTAGCCTGGGAGCCCAACCCTCCTTCCATCACCCCAGCCTCGTGATCCTGGACTTGGGCCGGATAGAGTACTCCGAGGTGCCTTCCCTTCCAGAGCCTCTGAAGGGGGACTAAGCAGGTCCGTAGTGCAATCAGGTCAGCTCAAGATCAGTGGACCCACAGACCATTGAAGCTCCCTCCCTGAAAGCAATTCTGGACCCAAAGGGCTGTGCTTGGCACAGGACCTGGAAAGTTACTAGGGGCAGAAGACAAGGTCATCTATGGATGGAGCTTCCTTTCTTTCACCTAAAAACTGTTAAGCGCATTTGTGTGAAGAGACGACCAATAGGCTTTGTGTGAACAACAAGGCTGTTGATTCACTTGGGTGCAAATGGGCTGAGTCCGAAAAGAGAGTCAGCGAAGAGAGATGGGGAAGGGGTTGCTTTATAGGAGTTGGGTAGGTAATGGAAAATTACAGTAAAAGGTGGTTATCTACTGTTAGCAGAAGAGAGGGTCACAAGGTACATGGCGGGGAGATCATAAGACTCATTGTCCAGAAAAGTGTCACAAGGTGGATTGATCAGTTAAGGTAGGGCAGGGACAAGTCAAAATGGTGGAATGTTGTAATGTTGGTTAATCAGTTAAGGCAGGAACTGGCTGTTTTACCTCTTTTGTGGTTTTTCAGCTGCCCCAGACTTCTTGGCTCCTGCAGGCCATCTGGACGTGTATGTGCAGGTCACGGGTTATAATGGCTGAGCTTTGGCTCAGAGGCCTGACAAAAACGACATTTATGGGTGTAATATCTTTTTACACTCACCATGATGTATTGGAGCTACCTTGAGCCTAATGAAGATATCGTCTGTAATGGTTAGTACTGAGTGTCAACTTGATTGGATTGAAGGAATCAATCCTGGGTGTGTCTGTGAGGGTGTTGCCAAAGGAGATTAACATTTGAGTCGGTGGGCTGGGAAAGGCAGACCCACCCTTAATCTGAGTGGGTACAATCTAATTAGCTGCCAGCGCAGCTAGAATATGAGCAGGCAGAAAAATGTGAAAAGAGTGATTGGCTTAGCCTCCCAGCCTACATCTTTCTCCCATGCTGGATGCTTCCTGTCCCGCAACTCCAAGTTCTTCCGTTTTGGAACTTGGACTGGCTCTCCTTGCTCCTCAGCCTGCAGATATGACCTGTTGTGGGAACTTGTGATCATGTGAGTAAATACTTAATAAACTTCCCTTTATATATATCTATTCCATTAGTTCTGTCCCTCTAGAGAACCGTGACTAATACATTGTCTTACCTAAGAGAACACAAATCTGACTCCTGACAGTACCAAGCAAGTAAGAGGGAATGTACCGTGATGCAACTGCTTTGAAAACCAGCTCCTCGGTTTCTTATGAAGCTAAACATACACTTAACATGTGACTCGACAATTCCACTCCTATGTATCTACCCAAGAGAAATGACAAGTTATGTCTAGAAAAGGATATGTACTCTAATGCTCATTGCAGCTTTATTGATAATGAGCCCAAACTGGAAACAGCCCAGATGTCCATCAACAGCTGAATAGAGAAACAAGATGATACCATGGAATAATATTCAGCAATAAAAAAAGAAGGGCCGGGGTGGTGGCTCACGCCTGTAATCCCAGCACTTTGGGAGGCTTAGCCGGGCGGATCATGAGGTCAGGAGTTTGAGACCAGCCTGATCAACGTGGTGAAACCCTGTCTGTACTAAAAATACAAAAATTAGCTGGGTGTGGTGGCAGGTGCCTGTAATCCCAGCTGCTTGGGAGGCTGAGGCAGGAGAATGGTGTGAACCCGGGAGGCAGAGCTTTTAGTGAGCCGAGATCCCGCCACTGCACTCCAGCCTGGGTAACAGAGTGAGACTCTGTCTCAAAAAAAAAAAAAAAAAAGAAGGAACGGTTGATACATGCAATAACATGGATGCATTTCCTTTTCTTTTTCTTTTTTCTTTTTTGAGACAGAGTCTTGCTCTGTCGCCCAGGCTGGAGTGCAGTGGTGCCATCTCAGTTCACTGCAGGCTCTGCCTCCCAGGTTCACGCCATTCTCCTGCCTCAGCCTCCCGAGTAGCTGGGATTACAGGCACCCGCCACCATGCCCGGCTAATTTTTTGTAATTTTAGTAGAGACGGGGTTTCACCGTGTTAGCCAGGATGGTCTCGATCTCCTGACCTTGTGATCTGCCCGCCTTGTTCTCCCAAAGTGCTGGGATTACAGGCATGAGCCACTGCGCCCAGCCAACATGGATGCATTTCTAAAACATGCTGAATGAAAGAAGCCAGACACAAAAGCATATGTACTATGATTTCATGTATATGAAGTTCTAGAATAGGTGAATGTAATCTGTAATGCTGGAAACCAAATTAGTGTTTTTCTGGGGCAGGGGCTGAAGAGGCATATAATAACTTTTTTTTTTTTTGAGACGGAGTTTCGCTCTGTCGCCCAGGCTGGAGTGCAGTGGCCGGATCTCAGCTCACTGCAAGCTCTGCCTCCCGGGTTTACGCCATTCTCCTGCCTCAGTCTCCCGAGTAGCTGGGACCACAAGTGCCCGCCACCTCGCTCGGCTAGTTTTTTTGTATTTTTTAGTAGAGACAGGGTTTCACCGTGTTAGCCAGGATGGTCTCATCTCCTGACCTCGTGATCCGCCCGTCTCGGGCTCCCAAAGTGCTGAGATTACAGGCTTGAGCCACCGCGCCCGGCCCATAATAACTTTTTAGGGTGATAAAAATGCTTTATATCTTGATTGTGATTGTGGTTATTCAAGTGGATACATTTATTGTTTACAGGCATACCACCCTGGACTTGGAAGCTAAGCAGAGTTGGGCCTAGTTAGCACTTGAAAGGGAGGAGTTTACCATTGTCAAAAAGTCATCAATCTCTACACTTGGAATGAGGGCATTTTATGGCTGGGCACGGTGGCTCATGCCTGTAATCCCAGCACTTTGGGAGGCTGAGGTGGGCGGATCACCTGAGGTAAGGAGTTCAAGACCAGCCTGGCCAACATGGTGAAAGCCCATCTCCATTGAAAATACAAAAATTAGCCAGGTGTGGTGGCGGGTGCCTGTGGTCCGAGCTACTCGGGAGGCTGAAGCAGGAGAATTGCTTCAACCCGGGAGGAAGAGGTTGCAGTGAGCTGAGATCGCACCACTTCACTCCAGCCTGGGTGACAGAGTGAGACTCCATCTGAAAAAAAAAAAAAAAAAAAAAGAATGGGTGCATTTTATGTACATAAATTACAACTCAAGGTTGATAAAAAAGAAAAAAGCAACGCATATCTGTGCCAAAAATCACTGAGGCGGCAATGAAAACAGAGAGTAAGGCTTTCTCTAAGTCATCATTACACATCTCTCTCTCCACCTCTCCGATGGATTTCTTTCCTTCTGCCCCTCCTCCTTTTTGTCCTCCTACACTCCACACTGGTCACCCTCTCTCCTCTTTTTTTGCCTGTCTTTTCCTCATTCTTTATGAAATAAAGTAATCTGGCTTGCTCCTGATGATGCAGGACAGGCAAGCCCCAAAAGTGAGGCTTAGCCCAAAAGAGTTTTTGGCTTTGCCCAGGAAAGAATTTAAGGGATAGCTGGTGGTGGTAGCAATTTTTTTTTTTTTTTTTTTTTTTTTTTTGAGACGGAGTCTCGCTCTGCCGCCCAGGCTAGAGTGCAGTGGCCGGATCTCAGCTCACTGCAAGCTCCGCCTCCCGGTTTACGCCATTCTCCTGCCTCAGCCTCCCGAGTAGCTGGGACTACAGGCGTCCGCCACCTCGCCCGGCTAGTTTTTTGTATTTTTTAGTAGAGACGGGGTTTCACCGTGTTAGCCAGGAGGGTCTCGATCTCCTGACCTCGTGATCCACCCGTCTCGGCCTCCCAAAGTGCTGGGATTACAGGCTTGAGCCACCGCGCCCGGCCTAGCAATTTTTATTGACGCATCGGTGCACAGCAGTAGCAGAGGCGCTGCTCCATGCGGAGCGGGGCTACCGCATAGGCAGTGTGCCCGGAGAAGCAGCTCAGAGGCAGCTCTGCAGTCACATGCATACCCACTTTTAGTTACATGCAAATTAAGGGGAAGTTTATGAAGAAGTTTTTAGGAAAAGGATGGTAATTTCCCGGTAGTCAGGTTGTTGCCATGGAAAGGGGCGGTAACTCCCCTGGGTGTTGCCATGGCAATGGGACACTGACATCGCGCCCTGCTGGGCGCTGATGGACTGCTGCTTCCACTCAAGCTAGTCCTGAATTTTGTCCAGTGTCCAAGGCCCGCCCTCAGAGTCGAGTCCCGCCTCCTACCTCACTATCAGCTTGAGTTTCTAATGTTTGAGTTACACTTTTTCCCCCCTCCTTTTTGTGGAGAATAGGTTCTAGCTATATTGCCCAGACAGGTCTGAACTCCTGGGCTCAGGATAACTGCCCGCCTCTGCCTCTCTAATAACTGGGATTCCAGGCGTGAGCCACAGTGCCCGGCGAGTTTCTAATGTTTAAAAGGGACTTTTGCACTAGAAATCATTATCCTTGGGTGTGAATTTATTTACAGTTGATTAAAACTTTAAATTTTTTTTTTTTTTTTTTGAGACGGAGTTTCGCTCTGTCCCCAGGCTGGAGTGCAGTGGCCGGATCTCAGCTCACTGCAAGCTCCGCCTCCCGGGTTTACGCCATTCTCCTGCCTCAGCCTCCCGAGTAGCTGGGACTACAGGAGCCCGCCACCTCGCCCGGCTAGTGTTTTGTATTTTTTAGTAGAGACGGGGTTGCACCGTGTTAGCCAGGATGGTCTCGATCTCCTGACCTTGTGATCCACCCGTCTCGGCCTCCCAAAGTGCTGGGATTACAGGCTTGAGCCACCGCGCCCGGCCAACTTTAAATTTTAAAAAATCTAATTTTTTCCTCTTAAGCCTTCAGGTCCAGCTTACACAGTTTGTTATTCTAGTTATACATTTAATAATTTGGGGCCGGGCGCGGTGGCCCACGCCTGTAATCCCAGCACTTTGGGAGGCCAAGGTCAGCGGATTGCCTGAGCTCAGGAGTTCGAGACCAGCCTGGGTAACACAGTGAAACCCTGTCTCTACTAAAATACAAAAAATTAGCTGGGCGTGATGGCGTGCGCCTGTAATCCCAACTACTCTGGAGGCTGAGGTGGGAGAATCGCTTGAACCCGGGAGGCAGAGGTTGCAGTGAGCTGAGATCGTGCCACTGCACTCCAGCCTGGGCAACAGAGTGAGACTCCCTCTCCCCACCTCCCCACACACATAAAATAATAATAAATAAGAATAATAAAAATAAGAATAATCACTTTCATGTATTATTTAAGTTTTAATTATTTCACACTTTTGAGAAGTCAAATTTGCCTAAGCAATGAACACCTAATTGATTACATTTCTAAACACTTCTTTTTTTTTTTTTTTTTTTTTGAGACGGAGTCTTGCTCTGTCACCCGAGCTGGAGTGCAGTGGCCGGATCTCAGCTCACTGCAAGCTCCGCCTCCCAGGTTCACGCCATTCTCCTGCCTCAGCCTCCGGAGTAGCTGGGACTACAGGCGCCCGCCACCTCGCCCGGCTAGCTTTTTGTATTTTCAGTAGAGACGGGGTTTCACCGTGTTAGCCAGGATGGTCTCGATCTCCTGACCTCGTGATCCACCCGTCTCAGCCTCCCAAAGTGCTGGGATTACAGGCTTGAGCCACCGCGCCCGGCTACATTTCTAAACACTTCTAATGCCTGATGGGACAGACGTACAACTCTAACAAAATAATATCTTCCTATGCATTGAAACAACTCTTGTAAAACGAATAAACCAAATTTACAAATTTAGTAATTCACGTTCCTTTTTCTTTTTTGAGATGGAGTAGTCTCGCTCTGTCGCCCAGGCTGAAGTGCAGTGGCGCAATCTCAGCTCACTGCAACCTCCACCACCCGGGTTCAAGCGATTCTCCTACCTCATCCTCCCAAGTAGCTGGGACCGCAGGCATGTGCCACCACACCCGGCTAATTATTTGTATTTTTAGTAGAGATGGGGTTTCACCATGTTGGCCAGGCTTGTCTCGAACTCCTGACCTCAAGTGATCCTCCAGCCTCGGCCTTCCAAAGTGCTGGGATTACAGGCGTGAGTCACCGCACCGTACCCCGCCCTAATTCAGGTTCTTTTAAATTTTACAATAATGTTATAATGTTTACAAATTTAATCAAATTCCTTAAGCCTTCCAATGTAAAATCATACCTAAAAAATTGTGCATTTAAATTGAAAAAAGCAGCTGGGTTCCAAGATTTGAGGGAGAGTCAAAACCAAAACCAAAACAGGCCGGGCGCGGTGGCTCAAGCCTGTAATCCCAGCACTTTGGGAGGCCGAGACGGGTGGATCGCGAGGTCAGGCGATCGAGACCATCCTGGCTAACACGGCGAAACCCCGTCTCTACTAAAAAATAGAAAAAACTAGCCGGGCGAGTTGGCAGGCGCCTGTAGTCCCAGCTACTCGGGAGGCTGAGGCAGGAGAATGGCGTAAACCCGGGAGGCGGAGCTTGCAGTGAGCTGAGATCCGGCCACTGCACTCCAGCCTGGGCGACTGCGAGACTCCGTCTCAAAACAAACAAACAAACAAACAAACAAAACCAAAACAAACAGTTGGGTGTAGGTGTGGTGGCATGTGCCTGTAGTCCCAGCTACACAGGAGGCCTAGGTGAGAGGATCACTTGAGCCCAGGTACTAGAGGCTGCAGTGAGCCATAGTTGTGCCATTGCATTCCAGCCCGGGTGACAGAGCAAGACTCTGTCTCTTAAAAAAAATTGAAATTACAAGACAAGGCCGGGCGCGGTGGCTCAAGCCTGTAATCCCAGCACTTTGGGAGGCTGAGACGGGTGGATCACGAGGTCAGGAGATCGAGACCATCCTGGCTAACACGGTGAAACCCCGTCTCTACTAAAAAATACAAAAAAAAACTAGCCGGGCGAGGTGGCGGGCGCCTGTAGTCCCAGCTACTCGGGAGGCTGAGGCAGGAGAATGGCGTAAACCCGGGAGGCGGAGCTTGCAGTGAGCTGAGATCCGGCCACTGCACTCCAGCCTGGGTGGCAGAGCAAGACTCCGTCTCAAAAAAAAAAAAAAAAAAAAAGAAGTTACAAGACAAATCTGAAAGATTCTCTAATGTGACAGGTTGAAAGAATGTTACATTCTCTTAAACATTAGGGACATTTAAAATATGCAATACAGACACATTATCCTGATGACTTTTAACACTAAACTGTAAATACTATGGGTTTGATTACCTTATCATTTCCATATTATTCTTTACCCTCAAGGATGTAAAGTCATCTACCCCACTCTGAACAGTTTGACCATGTCAGGTGGACTGAGGATTTCTACATTAAAAATAAATGAAGGCTGAGATTTAGGGTTAGTGATTCAAGGCTGAGATTTGGGACCAGGTTACTTCTTTTTTTTTTTTTTTGAGATGGAGTCTTGCTCTGTTGCCCAGGCTGGAGTGCAATGGTGCAATCTTGGCTCACTGCAACTTCCGCCTCTTGGGTTCAAGCGATTCTCCTGCCTCAGCCTCCTGAGTAACTGGGATTACAGGCATGTGCCACCACGGCTGGTTAATTTTTGTATATATATATATTTTTAAGTAGAAATGGGGTTTCACCATATTGGCTAGGCTGGTCTTGAACTCCTGACCTCATGATCCACCCACCTCAAGCTCCTAAAGCACTGGGATTACAGGTGTGAGCCACTGCACCCGGCCCAGATTGCTTCTTTTCTTGTAGTTGAGCCTGTCTGTTTTATCAGCAGCAGTCCCCAAGTTCACCCCTTTCAGTGGGAATTTGTTTTATAACTCAATTTGTCTAATTGTTCCCTCATGATTAGGTTCAAGTTAAGTCTTTTTGGCAAGGATACTCCATGAGCGATGATGTACGCTTCCCATTGCATCACATCAGGAGCACATTATGGCATTTGGTCTCATTACTGGTGTGCCAAGTTTGATCACTTAGTTAATGTGGTGTCTGCCAGAGCGCTCCACCTTTTCACTTTGTAATTTATCAAAGATAGGTTTTTATGTTCTCGTTTTTAGTCTTTTCATAGACTCTCTTGTCTGGCAGAGACAATTATAAAGCACATAATTTGAGTTTGCACTCCCTGGATTCTACAACCACACAGATGGTAAGGCAACCATTTTTCCATCCAGCTCAAGCTCCTCTATTTCATCTGGCAAGAAAAGATACATTGGTGGTTTTCTTTCTTTCTTCTCTCTCTCTCTCTGTCTGTCTGTCTCTCTCTCTCTCTCTTTCTCTCTTTCTTTCTTTCTTTCCAGGCTGGAGTGCAGTGGTGCACTCTCAGCTCACTGCAACCTCCACCTTCTGGGTCCAAGCAATTCTTCTGCTTCAGCCTCCCAAGTAGCTGGGACTACAGGCATGTGCCACCATGCCCGACTAATTTTTCTATTTTTAGTAGAGATGGGTTTCACCATATTGGCTAGGCTGGTCTTGAACTCCTGACCTCGTGATCTGCCTGCCTCAGCCTTCCAAAGTGCTGGGATTGTAGGCATGAGCCACCACACCCGGCACATTGGTGGTTTTTGTATGTTTAGTAGAGACAGGGTTTCACCATCTTGGCCAGGCTGGTTTCAAACTTTTGACCTCAACTGATCCACCTGCCTCAGTCTCCCAAAGTGCTGGGATTACAGGAGTGAGCCACCGTGCCTGGCCAAAACTTCTTTTTTTTTTTTTTTGAGATGGAGTCTCGCTCTGCTGCCCAGGCTGGAGTGCAGTGGCGCAATCTCAGCTCACTGCAACCTCCGCCTCCCACGTTCAAGCAATTCTCCTGCCTCAGCCTCCTGAGTAGCTGGGACTACAGGCATGTGCCACCATGCCCAGCTAATTTTTGTAGTTTTAGTAGAGAAAGGGTTTCACCATGTTGGCCAGGCTGATCTCAAACTCCTGACCTCAAGTGATCCTCCTGCCTTGGCCTCCCAAAGTGCTGGAATTACAGGCATGAGCCACCACGTTTGGCCACATTGGTGGTTTTCATGGAGACTTTTGAAGGCTGGATAGATAGTTCTCCCATGGTGATTCAAAAATCTCTCCTCACTACCCCCAGTATATGTTCTGGTGAATCCCAGATCACATTGGTAGGTGACATCTTTAGTTCTGTGAGTTTCTTGCATTAAAACACAAGCGTCTGAGATCACAACAGTTGTAATACTGGGGTCAGAGTATCACTATGTTTTTTTTTTTTTTGAGACGGAGTCTCACTGTGTCACCCAAGCTGGAGTGCAGTGGCGTGATCTTGGCTCACTGCCAGCTCCGTCTCCCGGGTTCACGCTATTCTCCTGCCTCAGCCTCCCAAGTAGCTGGGACTACAGGCGCCCGCCACCACGCCCGGCTAATTTTTTGTATTTTTAGTAGAGATGGGGTTTCATTGTGTTAGCCAGGATGGTCTTGATCTCCTGACCTCGTGATCTGCCTGCCTTGGCCTCCCAAAGTGCTGGGATTACAGGCGTGAACCACCATGCCTGGCCGGAAAAATGTGACTTCTAATGGCTGTACAATACATTGTAGGTAAGGATGTTAAAGTTTAACCAATTCTTCTTTTATTATTTATGTATTTATTTTTGAGAGAGTCTGTGCTGTCGCCCAGGATGGAGTATAGTGGTGCAATCGTGGCTCACTACAACCTCCACTTCCTGGGTTTAAGCGATTCTTGTGCCTCAACCTCCCAAGTAGCTGAGACTACAGGCGTGCACCACCACGCTCAGGTAATTTTTGTATTTTTAGTAGAGACAGGTTTTCGACATGTTGCCCAGGTTGGTCTCCTGAGCTCAGGCAATCTGCCTGCCTAGGCCTCCCAAAGTGCTGGGATTACAGGCGTGAGCCACTGTGCCCGTCCCAGTTTAACAAATTCTTCTATTGTGAGACATCTATGTTGTTTCCAATTTCTCACCAGTGTAAATAATGCTTCAGTGAATGCTTTTGGACTTAAATGTTTTCGTTTGGACTTTAACATACTTTTCCCACAGCTAAATTACTAAGGAAAGGGTACTGGACAGGCAAGAACAGGTATTCATTACTCAAGAATAAAAAAGTAATGAATTAAATTTTTTCTGTTTGGGTTTCAGGAAAAATGGCTAGAAATCATTAAAACAACAACAACAAAAAATCCATTGCAGCAGAAACAGTGGGATGCAATGTATCTTAAAAACAAAAAGGGTCAGGCTGGGTATGGTGGCTCATGCCTGTAATTCCAGCACTTTGGGAGGCTGAGATGGGTGGATCACCTGAGGTCAGGAGTTTGAGACCAGCCCAGCCAAACTGGTAAAACCCCGTCTCTACTAAAAATACAAAAATTAGCTGAGTGTGTGGTGGCGCGTGCCTATAATCCCAGGTACTCGGGAGGCTGAGGGAGGAGAATCGCTTGAAATGGGAGGTGGAGTTTGCAGTGAGCCGAGGCTGTGCCATTCCACTCCAGCCAGGGCAACAGGGTGAGACTCAATCTTAAAAAAAAAAAAAAAAAAAAAAAAAAAGCCGGGAGTGGTGGCAGGCACCTGTAATCCTAGCTACTTGGGAGGCTGAGGCAGGAGAATTGCTTGAACCCAGGAGGCAGAGGTTGCAGTGAGCTGAGATCGCGCCACTGCATTCCAGCTTGGGCGACAGAGCGAGACTCTGTCTCCAAAAAAAAAGAAAAGAAATAATGAGGGCCAGGCACAGTGGCTCACACTTGTAATCTGAGCACTTTGGTAGGCTGAGGGGGGCGGATCTCTTGAGGTCAGAAGTTTCAGACCGACCAGCCTGGCCAACATGGTGAAACCCTGTCTTTCCTAAAAATACAAAAATTAGGACATGGTCGTGTGTGCCTGTAATCCCAGCTACTCGGGAGGCAGGGGGATGAGAATCACTTGAACCCGGAGGCAGAGGTTGCAGTGAGCTGAGATTGTGCTACTGCACTCCAGCCTGGGGGACAGAGTCAGATTCCATTAAAAAAAAAAAAAAAAAAAAGAAAGAAAACAAACAAAAAAAAGAAGTAATGAATACGCCTGGCATGGTGGCTTATGCCTGTAATCCCAGCCGTTTGGGAGGTTGAGGCAGATGGATCACTTGAGCCCAGGAGTTCCAGATCAGCCTGGGCAACATAACGAGACCCTGTCTCTACCAAAAATACAAAAATTAGCCAGATGTGGTGGCGTGTACCTGTGGTCCCAGCTATTTGGGAGGCTGAGGCAGGAGGATCGCTTGAGTCCAGGAGGCAGAGGTTGCAGTGGGCCGAGATCGAACCACTGCATTCCAGCCTGGATGATAGAGTGAGACCCTATCTCAAAAAAAAAAAAAAAAAAAAAAAAGAAAAAAAAATAGTGTCAAGGAAATGTTATCCACTTTTAGTTAGCAAGGTCTTTACTCATCAGGAAATGTAAAACTTCTACTTTTGAAAAAGAACTATTGACTGGGCGCAGTGGCTCAGGCCTGTAATCTCAGCACTTTGGGAAGCCGAGGCAGAAGGATTGCCTGAGCTCAGGAGACCAGCCTGGGCAACATGGTGAAACCCCATCTCTACTAAAAATACAAAAATTAGCTGGGCATGGCGGCACACTCCTGTAATCCCAGTCACTTGGGAGGCTGAGGCATGAGAATCACTTGAACCAGGTAGGCAGAGTATAGTGAGCCGAGATCACGCCACTGCACTCTTCAGCCTGGATGATAGAGCAAGACAAGACTCTATCTCCCAAAAAACCAAAAACCCCAGAAAAACCCACAAATAAAAATACAAAAAATTAGCCAGGCATGGTGGCAGGCGCCTGTAGTCCCAGCTACTTGGGAGGCTGAGGCATGAGAATTGCTTGACCTTGAAAGGCAGAAAGCAGAGAATTGCAGTGAGCTGAGATCGTACTACTGCACTCCAGTCTGGGTGACAAAACGAGATTCTATCTCCAAAAAAAAAAAAAAAGGAAAAATATTTGATTCTTTTACTTTCTAAAAAGGATTTACATACTTTTCTCCCACTCCAGATGGGGATTTCATCTTCGATTTGTAGCCGCTTTTTTCCACTTGGCAATGTCGTGATCATCTATCTTTTAATGTCAATAAACAGTATACATGATCTTTTTTTTTGTTTTTGAGATAGTCTTGCTCTGTTGCCCAGACTGGAGTGCAGTGCCATCATGGCTCACTGCAGCCTCCTGGGCTCAAGCAATACTCCTGCCTCAGCCTTCCAAGTAGCTGGGACCACAGGCACGCACCACCATGTCCAGCTGATTTTTACTTTTTTTTGTAGAGATGGGGGTCTCACTATGTTGCCCAGGCTGGTCTCAAACTCCTGGGCTCAAGCAATCTTCCCACTTCAGCCTCCCAAAATGCTAGGAATACAGATATGAGCCACTGTGCCTGGCCTACCTGATCATTTTTTTTTCTTCTTGATGGAGGTTCACTCTTGTTGCCCAGGCTGGAGTGCAATGGCACGATCTTGGCTCACTGCAACCTCCACCTCCCGGGTTCAAGTGATTCTCTTGCTTCAGCCTCCTGAGTAGTTGGGATTACAGGCGCATGCCAACATGCCCGGCTAACTTTTGTATTTTTAGTAAAGATGGGGTTTCACCATGTTGGCCAGGCTGGTCTCAAACTCCTGACCTTGTGATCTGCTCGCCTTGGCCTCCCAAAGTGCTGGGATTACAGGCGTGAGCCACTGCGCCTGGCCTACATGATCATTCCTAATAGGCACCTGGTACTCCATTTTTACCATTTTAACCTTTTGGACATTTAGGTTATTTTCCAGTTTATTATTACAGAAACTTTAATAAGCATCTTCGCATGTGGTTTTGTTTTGGGATAATTGTACATTCACATAGTTTCAAGAAATGGATCAGGCCGGGCACGGTGGCTCACACCTGTAATCCCAGCACTTCGGGAGGCTGAGGTGGGTGGATCACGAGGTCAGGAGTTTGAGACCAGCCTGGCCAACATGATGAAACCCCGTCTCTACTAAAAATACAAAAATTAGCTGGGCGTGGTGTCATGCACCTATAATGCCAGCTACTTGGGAGGCTGAGGCAGGAGAATCGTTTGAACCAGGGAGGCAGAAGCTGCAATGAGTCAAGATTGCTCCATTGGACCCCAGCCTGGGCAACAGAGCAAGACTCTGTCTCAAAAAAAAAAAAAAAAAAAAAAAAAAAAAGGAATGGATCAGAAGCAAGGACTCTTTCTGAATGGAAAAAAAAAAAAAAAAAAAAAGATGGAAATCCATTGTATACTTTGCCCATTTCCCAATTTTGCAAAATTATATAGTAACCAGAATATTTACATTGAAACAACCCACTGATTTTATTCAGATTTACTTGTACTCATATTTGTATGTTTACATAGTTTTCTGCACATGTCTGATTCTTCTGTCAAACAAAATTCCTTTTTTTTTTTTTTTTGAGACAGGGACTTGCTCTGTTTCCCAGGCTGGAGTGCAGTGGCACAGTCTCTGGTCACTGTAACCTCTGCCTCCCGGGCTCGAGCAGTCTTCCCTCCTTGGCCTCCCAAACTGCTGGGATTACAGGTGTGAGCCACTACGCCTGGCCCAGATTTCTTTGAAAGGGCTAATTCCTCCATATCTTTGTCAATACTACTCTTGGGTTTAGTTTAGTTTATCTCTCTGTAACTCAAGATTACTTTTTTTATAGTTTTAAATAGTTTTTGACATTTAAATATTTCATCTATTTGAGCTTAATTTTGGTGTAAGGTTTGAAGAAAGAGATCTGATTTTTTTTCTAAATGGATTAGCCAGTTGCCTCAATATATCTTACTAATACCATGAAGTAGTTGACTAGGTTATCAATATAGTTGTTAAAGGAATGTATCATTAAAAAAAAAAAGATACATGCATATTTACTGATCAAGTGTGGTGGAGATGAAGAACTTAGTACTCATGTATAAAATCTCAGGAAAGAGCCTTATTGGCCTTAATTAGGTCATAATGCCTATCTCTTGGACCTATCACCATAGCCAGAGGCTGTAAGGTCTGTCAGAATATGATTGGAATGCTTCTGAAAGGGAAGTGAAGACTATATTTTAGAATAAGGAAAAGGGTGTAGTGCGTGTTTTAAAAGAGGCATTCTATGGGTTGCAATGTTTAGAACATTTTATTAAAGTACAAAATTGTTGGAATTTAGCTAATAGAAAAACATAGTAAATATTTACAAAAACACTGATAACATCACTCAAGTCACACACATGTAACAATGTAGACAGGTCTTAACAAAGTTTACAAATTGAAATTATGGAGATTTCCCAAAATAAATCTAATAGCTCATTGCTGAGCATGGTTATCAATACAACATTTAAGATATTGGAGCAAATGTCCCCAAGTCTTCTGCAATCCAGTGCCCCTTAAAATTGGTTTCTCTCTTTGGGAGATTCAGACCCAGAGGCAGCCAGAGGGGACAGGTCAAGAGCTGAAATAATCACCTAACTAGTCTAATTTTCTTCATTCTATTGACTGTGTCAAGTTATAGACACAGCCAAAGTGTTTTCCTTCAGCCTCTGATGATTTGAGAAGATGAAGAACGTGAGCAATTTCTCATTGCTTAAAGAAAAACTTAGCACATAAGAGGCTGAGTGTAGAGTATCTATACTAGAACCATAAAGTTCTGTCTGATGGTAAATTATGTATAAAACTAAGATAAAACAGAGAATTATGCTCTATCTCATATTTACTGAAAGTAGGAAAGGAGGAAAAGTGACACTTTTAAATCAAACTGCTCTAGTTTTAGCACAGTGGATGGTTAATAAACACACTGCTTTATGCTGAAGTGACCAGATAACTATTTCTACAGTTCAGAATAACTTAAAATCAGGTTTTAAAGACCAAAGAAAGCAGACTCAAAACACCGACAAAGCAGAGAAGAAAACAATGTCCATGAGATGGTCACTATTTAGACAGTATTATAAAAAGCTAAAGAACATTTGGGCTTTACTTCACTTTGATGGTCTTGTACTAAAAACACCTTCCCCAAACTAAATTCAGACGGGAGGAAGTTAAGAACTTCAGGTAACTTTAAAACCAGTCTTGGGTTCAGTAAGATAATTACTTTAAATAATCACCTCACATTTTAAAACAGATCATCTTCATCTGACTCTTCCAGGTACTTTATAGGTTTCTTTGCCCGCACAGATTTTGCCCGAGGAGCCACAGCTGAGTCAAAGTCCATATGGAAGTCATCACTCTCCCCCCTGGATTTCTAAAAGAGAAAAGCCCAGGTAACTTGCACAATGTAAATCTGACGACATAATTGTAATGTTAAAAAAATGTATCAAGACACTACATTCAAGGAGTTTTCTATTTTCTACTAAGTAATAAAAAGCAGATCTAAAGCCAACTCTTCCATTGCCCAAATAAGTGACATTATTTAACTTTGTTAAAACTAATACAGTAAAAGCTAACAGATTATGAGTTAATTTTCTTAAAGACATGCCAAATATTAAGAGCAATGTGTTTCAGAACACCTATAGCAAAAGGACTGACTAGAATCAACACTCACCTTGCTTGTGACTGCTTTCGAAACAATTTTCTCAAAATTAGAGTCAGAATCATCAGAAGTGGATGGCTTCCTTTTGCGGCGAATCTTGGTTTTGGCAGGATCAGGCTTTTGAGAGACACCAGAATTCAAAGCTGGTTCCCTTTTAGTTCCTTTAGGGGCAGCCCTTTTTTTGGCACCGGTAGTGGAGGTGGAAGACTGACCTGCAATTCAATACAGGCATTTGTTATAGCCGCTGTTTTTTTGAGATGGGATCTCACTCTATCGCCCAGGCTGGAGTGCAATGGCGTTATCTTGGCTCACTGCAACCTCTGCCTCCTGGGATTACAGGCCCGTGCCACCACACCTGGCTAATTTTTTGTATTTTTAGTAGAGATGGGGTTCCACCATGTTGGTCAAGCTGGTTTCAAACTCCTGACCTCAGGTGATCCACTCGCCTTGGCCTCCCAAAGTGCTGGGATTACAGGCATGAGCCACTGCGCCCGAACTAGTTACAGCCACTCTTAGATTAATTGTTCTCATTGTGAACTTTCTTCAGCAATGTGATGACTGTGTATATTTAACATAGGAAAAGACAATCTAAGAGAGGTGAAAGTAGAGAATCAAAGTATTCTTAAACATTCTATTTTTTTTTTTGAGATAGTGTCTTGCTGTATCTCGCCCAGGCTGGAATGCAGTGGCACAATCTCAGCTCACTGTAGCCTCTGCCTCCTGGGTTCAAGCGATTCTCCCGTTTCAGCCTCCCAAGTAGCTGACTACAGGCATGTGCCACCACACCTGGCTAATTTTATATTCTTTTTTTTTTTTTTTTTGAGGCGGAGTCTCGCTCTGTCGCCCGGACTGGAGTGCAGTGGCTGGATCTCAGCTCACTGCAAACTCCGCCTCCCGGGTTTACGCCATTCTCCTGCCTCAGCCTCCTGAGTAGCTGGGACTACAGGCGCCCGCCACCTCGCCCGGCTAGTTTTTGTATTTTTAGTAGAGACGGGGTTTCACTGTGTTAGCCAGGATGGTCTCGATCTCCTGACCTCGTGATCCGCCCACCAAATTCTTAGTAGAGACGAAGTTTCACTATATTGGCCAGGCTAGTCTCGAAATCCTGACCTCAGGTGATCCACCCACCTTGGCCTCCCAAAGTGCTGGGATTACAGGCATGAGCCACTGCATCCAGCCTTAAACATTCAATTTTAAGAATATGTTTTACATTAAACATTTGCAATTGCTTATAAATCCTATCCTTGCCATAGAAATGAACTAGATGAAGCCTGGTACTGAGAGAAACATGCTGATTTTAAACACTTGGATTACCTTATTTTTGGAGACAGGGTCTCACTCTCTCACTCAGGCTGGAGTGCAGTGGCTTGATCATAGCTCACTGCAGCCTTGAACTCCTGGCCTCAAGCGATCCTCTTGCTTTAGCCTCCCAAAGTGCTGGGATTAGAGGCATGAGCCACTCTACCTGGCTTTTGTTTTGTTTTCTTTTTTGACTAGTCAAGTGCAGTAGTGAGAAGGAAGGAAAAGAGTAGAACAAGGAGTTTGATCTGTAACTGAATGAACAATCAGGACCAGCCTTGACTACTAATTTTGATTATAACGATCTAAAAGAAATTGCTTCCATTTGGAAAAGGTTTAATTTGTAATATCAATAGTAAGTTTTGGCAATAAAAAATTGAAATTGCCACGTGAAAACCAGTTAGTTGATTGCAACATTAACCCATCTCAAAGATTTCGGCTTACTTTTTGCTGCTGTCTTCTTCACTGTCACATTCTTTTTAGGAACTGTGTTTGTAATTTCAGTTTCATTTGGGAAATGTGTAGCAGGAGGGCTTGAAGACAGTGGTACACTGTCCTTAGCATCATCAGCTTCAAGGTCTATCATTTCAAATGGAAAGGAAAATAGTACATTTAAGCCAACACATGAAAATCCATTTTCTGCTTTGTGCCTGGTATGAATTCCTATTTAAACACCAAATATGTGACTTTTCTGGAATATTTAAAACATGCTTTTTTAAATTTTTTGAGACAGAGTCTTGCTCTGTCGCCCAGGCTGGAGTGCAGTGGCTCGATCTCAGCTCACTGCAAGCTCCGCCTCCCGAGTTCACACCATTCTCCTGCCTCAGCCTCCCGAGTAGCTGGGACTACAAGCGCCCGCCACCACGCCTGGCTAATTTTTTGTATTTTTAGCAGAGACGGGGTTTCACTGTGTTAGCCAGGCTTGTCACGAACTCCTGACCTCAGGTGATCCACCCACCTCGGCCTCCCAAGGTGCTGGGATTACAGGTGTGAGCCACTGTGCCCAGCCTAAAACATACTCTTAAAACTTTGTTCTAATTTCTGAATTTTTTATCAGCTAGAACAGTTTTTATTTTTTGTATCTCTAGCAACTAGCAAAGTACCTGGCAAGCACTATGATTACTTTTAGTATACTGAATGCAGGACCTATTTATATGTGAAACTAAACCCAATGAACAGTGTCAACATAATGTTAATAAGAACTCAAATTTATTTCCAAAGGAAGTACTTGGATAATGTAGCCAGGATTAGAACCCAGTTGGATCTGAGTGTCCCAGTAAGGCAGATGTCTCACTACTTTTACTTAAATACATACCTGACATAGCACTTTTCTGTGGTTTCAGGTCTTTGTTAGTAAGTCTAGAATTAAAAAAAAAATCCTGACAACCAATTCTAAAGGTGTTAATCAAAAAAGAATATATTAGAAACAATCATGACAAAAACTCATATTAGATAAGATATTTACTTTGGGGAAGTTTTGGTCTTAGGTGGACTAGCATCTGATGGGACAAAGTCTTCATCATCAGTTTTTTCATCAAAATCTGAGAAATCTTCATCTGAATCCAAATCCACTGTGAATTTGGCTTTTGCTAGTAAAAAAACCATATACAAAAAAATCAAAGAGGGTAGTACACTTAATTCATAGGTCGATATAACATTTCATGAATATTTTAGTTTTTAACCTCCTGAAAGATGCTTCAGTGTTTCAAAGCTTTAACTTACTTTAATTTACTGCCCTATTAAGACACAGTAATTTCTGGGGCAAAGTACCCTGAAGTATATTGGCCATTCCACTCTTACAGCTTATCTATAATGTTCTTTAGTTTTCCTTACTTGCTGCTCTTCGTGGCTCTGTTTCTCGTGGAGGGACATCAAAATTACTTTCGTCACTGCTCCTATCTGATTCTGAATCAGACCAGGGATTTCTCTTCTTTCCTTTTTTGATTGGCTTAAATGGCAATGTAGTTTGTTTCTTTGTCTTTGTACCTAGAGGAGAGATAGAAATTAATCACCTTTATATATTCTTAAACTCACTTTTCTCCATCTATCATCCATCCATGCTTCAAACTTATTAACCGCTGTGATAGTTCTGAGAATACAATCGTGAAAAGAAACAGATATGGTCCCTGTTTTTGTGGTGCATATAGCTTGGTCACTTAATCTTATAAATAAATACAATGTGGCCGGGCACAGTGGCTCATGCCTGTAATCCCAACACTTGGGAGGCTGGGGCGGGAGGATTACTTGAGCCCAGGGGTTTGAGATCAGCTGGGGTAAGATACAAGACCCTGTCTTAGCTGGGTACGGTGGCTCACACTTGTAATCTCAGGACTTTGGGAGGGTGAGGTAGGTGCATCACTTGAGCTCAGGAGCTCAAGACCAGCCTAGACAACATGGCAAAACCCCATCTCTACAAAAAATACAGACATTAGTGGGCATAGTGGAGTGTGCCTGTGGTTCCAGCCACTAGGGAGGCTGAGGTGGGAGGACTGTTTGAGCCTAGGAGGTCGAGGCTACAGTGGGCTGTGATCATGCCACTATACTGCAGCCCGGGAGACAGAGTGAGATCTTGTCTCAAAAAAAGAAAAAAAGAAAAAAAAAAGAAAAAGGACTGTCTCTACAAAATACAAAAAATTTTTAGAAATTAGCCAGTCATGGTGGTGAGCGCCTATAGTCCCAGCTCCTTGGGAGGCCGAGATAGAAGGATTGCTTAAGCCAGGATTTCAAGACCAGCCTGGGCAACAGAGTGAAACTCTGTCTCAAAAAAAGTAGATACTCAAGGACAATACATAGCTCAATCAATGGAACAGAATTGAGAGTCCATAAGTAAACCTTAACATTTATAGTCAATTGATTTTTGACAAGGGTGAAGACAAACATTGTGGAAAGAAGCCTTTTTAACATATGGTACTGAAATAATTGGATATCTACCTGCAAAGGAATCAGGTTGGACACCTTCTTTACACCATATACAAAAACTAATTCAAAGTGGATCACAGACCTAAATGTAAGAGCTAAAACTATAAAATGCTTAGAATAAAACACAGAAGTCTACCTTCATGGGCTTAGCAAAATGGGAGGCCGAGGTGGGCGGATCACTTGAGGTCAGGAGTTCTAGACCAGCCTGGCCAAACTGGTGAAATCCTGTTTCTACTAAAAATACAAAAATTAGTTGGGCATGGTGGTGCGTGCCTGTAATCCTAGCTACTCGCGAGGCTGAGGCAGAACTGCCTGAATCTAGCAGGCAGAGGTTGCAGTGAGCCGAGATCTCACTACTACTGCATGCCAGCCTAGGCGAGAGAGCAAAATTCTGTCTCAAAAAAAAAAGAATGAAGTACTAACACATGGGCTACTACATGGGTTACCCTTGAAAATATTATGTTAAGTAAATAAGTCATCTCCAAAAGACCACATATTATATGATTCAAATTGTAGGAAATGCCCCCAATAGGAAAATCTAGAGACAGCAGATTTTTAGTAGATTTTTTAGTCGTTGCCTAGTGGGGCAAGGAGTTGGTGGCAAATGGCAAACGATTGTTAATGAGTTTAGTTTTCTTGGGGGGTGATAAATTGTACTAAAACTGTGTCTATACTAAAACCACTAAATGGTATAATTTACTTTTATTTTTTTTTTTGAGTTGGAGTCTTGCTCTGTCGCCCAGGCTGGAGTGCAATGGCACAGTCTTGGCTCTCTGCAACCTCTGCCTCCTCGGTTCAAGTGAAACTCGTGCCTCAGCCTTTCGAGTACCTGGGACTATAGGCACACACCACCACACCCAACTAATTTTTGTATTTTCAGTAGAGATGGGGTTTCACCATGTTGGCCAGGCTGGTCTCAAACTCCTGACCTCAAGTGATCCACCAGCCTCAGCCTCCTAAAGTGCTGGGATTAAGGCATAAGCCATGGTGCCCAGCCAAATGGCATACGTTAAATTGGCAAATCTGGCATGTGAATATCTCAATAAAGATGTTTCAAAAAAGTAGACAGTAAAGGCATTATCAAATGATTAACAGAATTGTTAATTCTATTTAGTTCATTGAGTGAACATTACCTATATCCGAAGCATGATGTTGAACTCTAGAGATAATATAATACAAACATGACTAATATGTGGTCACTTTCCTTAAGAAACTGTATACTAGAACCTCATAAGTGGCTAGAGAATGAAATCTAATAAACTGGGTATTTTCTTAGATCCCAATTCAGGAATTCAAATTAACGAACTACAAAATATTTTCTATAATGAATCAAATCCCAAGGACAGTATTGAAGAGGTCCAGGCCAGGTGCAGTGGCTCATGCCTATAATCCCAGCACTTTGGGAGGCCGGGGGGCGGGGGGGGTTGAATCACAAGGTCAGGAGTTCAAGACCAGCCTGACCAACATGGTGAAACCCCGTCTCTACTAAAAATACAAAAATTAGCCAGGCGTGGTAGTGCATGCCTGTAATCCCAGTTACTCGGGAGGCTAAGGCAGGAGAATCCTTTGAACCGAGGAGGTGAAGGATGCAGTGAGCCGAGATCGAGCAATTGCACTCCAGCCTGGACCACAAGAGCGAAACTCTGTTTCAAAAAAAAAAAGAGGTCCAAGTAGAATTCAGATACAGTCCTTTTTCACATTTCTCAATTCAACAAAAAGGTTTTGAACATCTATGTGGAATGTACTAGGTAACAAACACAATTTAATCTTTGCTTTATACCATTTTCCTAAAAATGTTGTAATACCTGGTTCTCTTTTCTGTTTCTTTTCTAATCTTTGTTTTAGGCCTTCTAGTTCCATACCATCTTCTTGAGGGCTTCCTTCAGTATTTTCATTCTAAAAGATAGCAAAGTTAGGGTTGGATATAGAATAAATTCTGAACTATGGGATTAGAAATTTTATACATTTTTGGCCGGGAGCTGTGGCTCATGCCTGTAATCCCAACACTTTGGGAGGCTGTGGCAGGCAGATCTCTTGAGGTCAGGAGTTCGAGACCAGCCTTGCCAAGACAGTGAAACCCCACCTCTACTAAAAATACAAAAATTAGCTGGGTGTGATGATGTGCCCCCAACTACTTGGGAGGCTGAGGCACGAGAATCGCTTGAATACGGGAGGCGGAGCTTGCTGTAAGCTGAGCTCCTGCCATCGTACTCCAGCCTCGGTGACACGGCGAGACTCCATCTCAAAAAAAAAATAAAAATAAAAATAAAAATGTATACTTTTTTTTTCAATTTTAAGTGGAGGTATGCATCAATATTTTATGCATAATGTTTTTAAGAGTATTACTTTTTTTTTTTTTTTTGAGATGGAGTTTCACTCTGTTGCCCAGGCTGGAATGCAGTGGTGTGACCTTGGCTCACTGCAACCTCCGCCTCCTGGGTTCAAGCAATTCTCCTGCCTCAGCCTCCCGAGTAGCTGGGATTACAGGTGCCCGCCACCATGCCCGCCTAATTTTATTTTTAATAGAGACAGGGTTTCACCATGTTGGCCGGGCTAATCTTGAACCACTGACCTCGAGTGATCCACCCACCTTGGCCTCCCAAAGTGCTGGGATTACAGGTGTGAGCCACGGCGAGAATATTACCTTAATTTTCTTTTTATTTTTCTTTTCTGCCTCTGCTTTCATTTCTATGGTTATTCGCGGAATGACTCTTTGACCACGTGGAGAAGGCAAAACTTCAGCCATTTGTGTTTTTTTCCCCTTGGCCTTCCCCCCTTTCCCAGGAAGTCCGATTTGTTCATCTTGTTTTTCCTTGGCTTCAACAGCCTACAGAAGGGATATAAGAAAGCAAGTTTATATGTTAACAAAAACATTACAGTATCTAAATGGCCAACAGTTAAACTGATTTCACTTTGTTACGTCTTAAAACTTGTGATAAATTGCTCTATAACCTAGTATACTATCAACAATAGTGAAGATGTAATTAAAGCACACCTTGAAAAGGAAGGTATGGAGACAGAAGACTGGGTTTTATTCCTGGTTCTACCACTTAACCTTTTTGAGGAAAACAAAGGAGAAACTAAGAATAAAACATGTATATACATATATATTTGTAAACTCACATACAAAGTATGAAAGGAAGTGATGCATACTTATCCAACCGACCGATTACAATGGGCTAGGCATCTATCCTGAAGTGCAATAATACAAATTTGCTTGTTAAATTTAAGAAATAAAATAAGGCTTTTGGTGGTTTTTTTTTTTTTAAGAGACATAGAGTTATGCTCTGTCACCCAGGCTGGAGTACAGTGGTATGTGATCATAGTTCACTGCAGCCTTGAACACCTGGTCTCAAGTGACCCTCCCACCTTGGCCTCTGGAGTAGCTGAGACTATAGGCCCATACCACCATGCCTGGCTATTTAAAAAAAAATTTTTGTGGAGATTAGGTCTTTCTAGGTTGCCCAGGCTGGTTTTGAACTCCTGATCTCAAGTGATCCTCCTGCCTCAGCCTCCCAAAGCACACTGGGATTACAGGTGTGAGCCACAGTGCTGGCCTTTTTTCTTACGTTAAAATAATGTTGAGAAACAAATGTTATTAGGAAGATTTAAGTAACAAAGACTCTTCTGAAACCATCTGGATAGCCCTGCTTTCTCCTTTTTTTTTTTTTTAGATGGAGTCTTGCTCTGTCACCCAGGCCGGAGTGCAATGGCGCCATCTCAGCTCACTGCAACTTCGCCTCCTGGGTTCAAGCAATTTTCGTGCCTCAACCTTCTGTGCAGCTGGGATTACAGGCGGATGCCACCACGCCCAACTAATTTTTGTATTTTTAGTAGAGACAGGGTTTCACCATGTTGGCCAGGCTGGTCTCGAACTCCTGATCTCAAGTGATCTGCCCACCTAAGCCTCCCAAAGTGCTGGGATTACAGGCATGAGCCACCATGCCCTGTGGCTTTGTTCTTTTAAGTTGACTTGGGGGACTGGGTTGGTGGTCTTCTTCCACATTTAAGCTCTTCTCAGTCCTAATATGTTCTTCCCTTTATCAAAAATCAACTCTTGCTCTTTCCTTTTTCTGTCCAAAAACGTCTGGGCAGTCTCCTGGATCATTTACTGTATTCTAAATAGTATTTTTTTTTTGAGACGGAATTCCACTCTTGTTGCCCAGGCTGGAGTGCAATGGTGTGATCTCAGCTCAACGCAACCTCCGCTTCCTGGGTTCAAGTGATTCTCCTGCCTCAGCCTCCCAAGTAGCTGGCATTACAGGCATACACCACCACGCCCGGCTAATTTTGCAATTTTTGTAGAGACAGGGTTTCTCCATGTTGGTCAGGCTGGTCTCAAACTCCCAACCTCAGGTGATCTGCCCGCCTTGGCCTCCCAAAGTGCTGAGATTATAGGTGTGAGCCACCGCGCCTGGCCTTGTATTCTAAGTAGTATTTAATAATCTGTCCTTTTTTTTTTTTTTTGAGACAGAGTCTCGTTGTGTTGCCCAGGCTGGAGTGCAGTGGTGCGATCTCAGTTCACTGCAACTTCTGCCTCCTGGTGCAAGCAATTTTCCTGCCTCAGCCTCCTGAGTAGCTGGTATGCACCACCATGCCTGGCTAATTTTTGTGTTTTTAGTAGAAATGGGGTTTCACCATGTTGGCCAGGCTGGTCTTGAACTCCTGACCTCAAGTGATCTGCCCAACTCAGCCTCCCAAAATGCTGGGATTACTAGCGTGAGCCACCACGCCTGGCCAATAATCTGTTCTTTTATATGTTATTTTGAATTTGTCCTTATGCCTCTTACTTTCTTTTTATTGCCAATTGTGAACTATGTTGACAAAGGTATACTGCTGGAATATACTATTTCATTAATAAAAATTCTAACATGGGCATTATAAACTACACACCTCCAGTTCTTCAATAAATGTAGCCAAGTCTTCTTTCCACAAATCTGATGGACTCTTTTTCTTTAATGTGTCCAGCTCTTGTTCCTTCATAATTACAAAATTGTGTTAATATATGTACACAAGCAGCACATGCAACATACAAATTTTACTTTTACCATTAGAACAAAACTAAGCAGCATGTACCATCCTACCATCAACTCACTTTTTCATTTCTTAGTCTGCAGAGTTCATCTTTCTTTTCCTTGGTTAAATACCAAAGGGGCATATCAAGAAGATAGTTGAAGGTTGGTCCAGAATCTGTTACAGAGTTACTCTTTTCAGTTTCCTTTTCGTTGTCACTCTCTTCATTTTCTTCTTCATCTGGAACCTAAAGGATGAATTAAAATCTAGCTTTATTAGAAAATGTGAAACATAAACATTATACAATACATAGTCTTTAACAATATAGAAAAGTGCCACTCAAGATTACCTTTTGCTGGGCTTCTTTCCAGGCCTTCACAGGATCCGAATCATATCCCCTCTGAATCAGAACTTTAATTAATTCTTTCTTAGGCTTATTTTCTATTTTAAAAAAAGTAAACAGAGATAATGATTTTGAGTAATATTTTAGGAAAGGGATAAGGTTTTACCACAAGTGAAAAGTTTAAAACTGGAAATTAAACTGTCTTGGTACTTGCATAAATTTGTATATCCTGGTATACAGGCAAGTCTCCCTAAACTACTGACAAATGTAAATTACCACAAGATGGCAGTCAAATCATATATGAGGCTACGATCAAATCTTTTTTTTTTTTTTTTTTTTTTTGGAGACAGGGTCTCTCTCAGTCTTGTGCCCAGGCTGGAGTGCAGTGGCACTACCTAGGCTCACTGCAGCCTTGACCTCCCCAGCTCAAGTGCTGGGATTACAGGTATGAGCCACCGCACCCATACAGTATAACCCATTTGTAATCTTCCTGTTTTTTTTTTTTTTTAACCATCAGCCTTATTATCTCTTCTCTCTTGGTCTCTTTTATTTTCTGTTCCTGTAAACATGATTAGTGTATCTATTTGCTTGATCAATCAGTTTATGCAAGGTCTTCTAGCTCTCTATTCTCATATCTAATTGTCAACTAAATCTTGATTTCTCAAGATGCTCAGTCAAGGAAACACCATCTCTTTCAAACTATAAATACCTAATCAGATATTTAAAAGAAATGCTTGTATAAGTGACCAGGTGAATTAAATGGATTTTGTCTCTTTCTCCACCATTACTCTCACCAAAAATGTTTAAAGAAAGTTTGGTGTAACTAGAGTTTTAGTAAAGCAGTTATTATTCCCAAAACATACCAATGATTATTTTGCCATCTATTTTCTCTAAGATAAAGCGAGCCTGATTATTCAGTTTAGCAGATTCAGCACCAAGCATTCCTAGGAGCCATTCTTTTCTTAATCCATAATATTTAAGTCTGAGTTCAAAAAAGTCTCTTAGAATATCCAACACCGTGTCATATTTCTTTAAACAGCCTACGTGGTCAAAAAGCACCTGGAAAAGGAAAACGAGATTAGAGCCAAGAATAGACAAATTGGCTAAACTTTATAAAGGTAGACTATGATATACTTTTAAAATTGATATTAATCTTTAATATAAATGGAAACATGTACATCTCACAAAACAAATACATACCATAGAGTTGCATGTGAGACTAGTTTGGAGTTTGAAGACTTTGTGTAGTCCAACTCTCTCTGCCTCTGCCAGTTTTTCTTCAGTCATCTTCACAACAAATTTCACAGTGGTATCTGTATGGTATTCCCTATAGTCTGTTATGAGAGGAGGTGTCTTCTCAGTGCCATTCAACATGGGTTCTAGAACTTGTTCTTTGTATGTCTAAAGAAAGAAATAATCCTGAAATTTCTAAAATACAGGCTCCTGAATAGTAAACAGCAATAGTACAAAAAGTGTTTCTTTTGATACAAAACTAAAAAAGAAATCCACAATTATTTACCTGGGTCCATGTTCTGATGGGAAGCTCTGAGATTTCAATGGTTGTGGAATTAAGAATAGCTACTTCACCACTAATCACATATTGATTTGGAGCCAGTTCTTCAATAGTACCCTTGAAGTTCTTGTAACTTGGAAGCTAAATTGGCATTTTAAAAAACAATGTTTTTTAAATGTGATACCAGACAGAAATCACAACAGTGTTTAACAATAAATCTAAGTATAAAGTATGAAATTAAATTTTATGTTTGCATCCTCTTTATTCATACAGTCTACTCAACTGAAACCCAAGGAAAAGTTAAGGCTCTTAACGCACACAGAATACTTACCATTGGCAAAGGTTCTTCTCCATCCATCAAACGCCTGATGTTATTTACAACTTCACGCACATCAAAGTTGGGGATTTTGCAGGACCACCCAGTACCGATTCCTTCAGCACCATTTATCAGCACCATGGGAATAATAGGAATGTACCATTCAGGCTCAACACGCTGGTTGTCATCATATAAAAACCTCAATGTGTGATCATCTTTTGGTGGAAATAACAACCGAGCCAAAGAGCTAAATAAAGAATCAAAGAATGTTATTTTATAAAAATACTGAATTTGACACTTAACTTTTATCGAAAGGACATGTGTTATACAAGAAAATTATCTTGGTTTTACTTGCTGACTAATACTCATTTAACATTATTTATTGAGTACTTTCTATGTGTCAGGCACAAGGACATAAAGTCTCAATCCTCTGGCAGGGCGCGGTGGCTCACGCCTGTAATCCCAGCACTTTGGGAGGCCGAGACGGGCGGATCACGAGGTCAGGAGATCGAGACCATCCTGGCTAACACGGTGAAACCCCGTCTCTACTAAAAAATACAAAAAACTAGCCGGGCGAGGTGGCGGGCGCCTGTAGTCCCAGCTACTCGGGAGGCTGAGGCAGGAGAATAGCGTAAACCCGGGAGGCGGAGCTTGCAGTGAGCTGAGATCCGGCCATTGCACTCCAGCCTGGGCAACAGAGCGCAGAAAAAGAAAGTCTCAATCCTCAAGGAGCTCACATTCCAGTAGAGGTTTGACAGTGAACATACATTTTGTTAGGTGGTGGGATAAACAATGAGAAGAAAAAGTAGGAAAGTGACTGAAGAGGTGCTAAGGAAAGGTAAGCCGTTTCTGATAGGAACGTTTGAGCAGAGAAAAGAAACTGAGGGGGCCAGGTGTGGTGGCTTGCGCCTGTAATCACAGCACTTTGGGAGGCTGAGGCAGGTGGATCACCTGAGGTCAGGAGTTCAAGACCAGCCTGGCCAACATGGTGAAACCCCCATATCTACTAAAAATATAAAATTAGCTGAGCATGGTGGCGTGCACCTATAATCCCAGCTACACAGGAGGCTGAGGCAGGAGAATCACTTGAACCCAGGAGGCAGAGGTTGTAGTGAGCTGAAATCGTGCCATGGCATTCCAGCCTGGGCAAAAAGAGCAAAACTCCATCTCAAAAGAAAAAAAAAAAAGAAAAAAGAAACTGAGGGACTGAGCCATTTGGATATCTAGAGAAAGAGCGTTGCAGGCAAAGGAACAAGTAAGTAAACGGCCCTGAAGAGAAAATGTGCTTGGTATATTTGAGTATAGGCCGAGGACAGTGTGGCTGGAGAAGAGATGGTATGAGAAGGAATCAAAAGATATGGAAGGTGGGGACACGGATCACATAATGTCTAGTTAGCTAAAATAGCTCTTTAGATTTTACTCTGAGCAGTTGAAGGTTCAGAGTGACTTATTTTTTTAAAAAAAATTGGCTGCTATAAGATGGTATATTACAATAGTTTAGATGAGATGGGGGTGGCTTAGTATTTTTCCAATGCAGATCCTATAGGATTGGCTGAGGAACTGGACGTAAGTATCGAGCAAAGCAGTCAAAGGTGACAAGGTTTTTAGCATGAGCAGTTAGAAGGATGGCATTCCATTTACTGAGACAGGAAAACTAAGGATTTGGTTTTAGACTTATGTTTGAGATATTTAACTAGATATCCAAGTGGGAAATGTTGAGAGGGCAGTCAGACATAAAAGTTGAGAGTTCAGGGGAAAGATCAGAACTGGGGATTTAAAGGTATAGACCAGATGAATGGGAGATCATTTGGGAATTGAGTGTAGATATTGGAAAGAGATCTGATGAAGGAGTCCTAGAATGGGCCAGTATTTAGAGGTTGGGAAGGTGACAAGGACCCAGCAGAGACAGCTAATAAGGAAAAAGAGAACCACAAGAGTCTACAGTCATAGAGGACAAATAGTTTCAAGGATGGAGTGATTAGTAACTGTTTGAATGCCACTGAAAGGGTGACTGGGATGACAGATGAAAATTGACCATTCATAATATACTTTCCATAGGCTTATATAGGAGTAAAATTTCAATTGTGATATTTAGGAAGAATCAAAGTCTCCTTTACTCAGTCCCAAGGTCTACATCAAGATTTCTCAACCTTAGCATAATCGACATGTTGCGCTGGATAATTCTTTCTGTTATGGCGGGGCTTTCCTGTATATGTTAGGGTATTTATAAGCCTCACCCCTGGCCTCTGCCCACTAGATGCCAGTATCTTCTGATTAACTAAGTTTTTGTATTTTTGGTCAACTAAATCTTACATTGTTTCAAAACTGGAATGGTGAAAGTGAAAGCATACCTACCTGAGCATTGTGAAGATGTATCGTGGACTAGCGGAATCTTTGCCACCATGCAGTCTGGTACCAAACTGACCAATGGGCTGCAAGAGGTTCAGATTATTGCTACCCACAAAATTCTGAGCCAAATTGATAATGGTCATCATTAGTGACATCTGTGGGGAAAAAAGATTCATTAAGTTGAGGCTTTTACTAATACAAATACATTATTATGACTTAATCTCACTATAATCCTGTAACATTTTGTGAGGTTTAGTTGTTTAGTGACTTTCCTCAGATTAATAGATGGCAGAAGTAGTACTGGAACCTACAACTTCTGGCTCCAAGTTTAGGGCTGCCGTCCAACAATTTCTATTAAGTCCCACTCAACTTTGAAGGCATAGTTCCTCTCCTTATCCTCAGCAAAATGAAATACTTCCTACTTTGTGTTACAATGCTGTGCTCTTTTCTATTCTAGCATGTATCACTTTATTCTATAGCTGTGTGCGTATTGGCCCTCTGGCTAAATTGTTATATCTTGGGGATAAGGAACATATTTTATTTTATTTATCTTTGTATACCTGGTACATGGTAGGCATTCAACAAATGTTCGTTGGGTGAAAATTTATTGTATCCCTACTATATTTTGATTGAAAGCAACAAGACAACCATTATATTTAAAATTCTAGAAACCTGTAGGCAATCTAGTTCTTTAAAACTGTTTTACCTAATTAATGCAAAAAGCAAACACAAAATATTGGTGTAAAGTCAAACAATTCAGACACATATAAAAAGTGAAAGTTGCCCTTTCTAATTCCCAGGGGTAACTAAAGTGAACAATTTGGAACATATTCTTGTAGACCTTTTTAGTTATTGTTCTGCCTCTTTTTTTCCTCACCTGACAATAGACTGTGAATATTCCTCAATGTCAGTGTACAGTTTTACTGAAGCTATAGCACTGATTCTATGCATACACATGTGTCACAATTTATTATAACAATTTTCAAATCAGTGAAGGTCTAAATTTTGACATCACAAAGTTATAATAAACATACTAAGTATCTTTTAATGTAGACCTTTGCAGACTTACAGTATCCCTGCAGGAATACTACTTTCAGAAATCAAAGAGCAAGTAGTTTTATTGTTTGACAGATTTTACCAACTTGTTCTTTACTATGAATATATGAGCTTATACTTTCACCAAATCTATTTTGAGAATGACTCTGCAGGGATTTCTTTTTTTTTTTTTTTTTTTTTTGAGACGGAGTCTCGCTCTGTCACCCAAGCTGGAGTGCACTGGCCAGATCTCAGCTCACTGCAAGCTCCGCCTCCCGGGTTCACGCCATTCTCCTGCCTCAGCCTCCCGAGTAGCTGGGACTACAGGCGCCCGCCACCTCGCCCGGCTAGTTTTTTGTATTTTTTAGTAGAGACGGGGTTTCACCGTGTTAGCCAGGATGGTCTCGATCTCCTGACCTTGTGATCTGCCCATCTCGGCCTCCCAAAGTGCTGGGATTACAGGCTTGAGTCACCGCGCCCGGCCGGGATTTCTGATATAATGCTTTCTGGAAACATGGATTGTATGTTTACCTCACCATGATGATAAGAAGACATTTCAGCCACTGATCCAGCTAACTGGGCAACCTTTACCTCTCGCTTGTCATTCCGTTTAAAGCAAGTAAACAAAACCTTTCTCTGACCTGGTTTCAAACCTTTAAAATGAAATAAGAGCAAACATAAGTATCCTCAATTTAACCATTTTTGGAATTTGATTTCCATCTTACAATGAAAACAGACGAACAAATTGGAACTCACCATCCACCATAGAAGGGATAGATCTCTCGTTATCAGAATTTGAGAACAAGATAAGTTCCTTGTTGATGAAGTCATTATATGTCAGATATGTGGTAGTTTGTCCATACAAGTAATCCTGAAGGACCAAATAGTATTACATTGAGACCACCAGTCTTAACAATGCTCAACACAAAAATCAAACAGAAACCTTTCAGAACTAAGAATTATTTCTGTAATTCTTAAGTCTTAAAGAAATATTGAATAATACATAAATATTTTGTTTTAAAGATAAAGCAAATTTAACTGCTGCACAATTCTATCATATCAAATTTCTTACTAAAATAACTATTCAATAAGTTTAATTTGCTATAGTATCAATACCAAAAGGTCAGTCTAACAGTCCATTCTGTGGGATATATTTAATACTTTTACCTCAGGAAGTCCAAGTAACTTTCGTTGTCTTCTATCCTCCATGAAATTAGTTAACCATTCCTTTCGATCATCTATCTGTTTTTTGCTAAAGGCCTATAAATTAAAGGATGAAAAAGATGTCAGTGGTACTAATAGGTTCCAAAATATCCTTCTACAAAGAATGAACAAACAATAGAAAAACAACAAAAATCTTGTTTTCCTTTTTTTTTTTGAGACAGAGTTACTGCTCTCTTGCCCAGGCTGGAGTTCAATGGTGTCATCTCGGCTCACTGCAACCTCCGCCACCTAGGTTCAAGCGATTTTCCTGCCTCAGCCTCACCAGCCCCTGGGATTATAGTTGCCCGCCACTACGCCCAGCTAATTTTTGTATTTTGGTATTTTTTTGAAACAGAGTTTCATTCTTGTTGCCCAGGCTGGAATGCAGTGGTGTGATTTCGGCTCACCACAATCTCCACCTCCTGAGTTCAAGTGATTCTCCTGCCTCAGCCTCCCATGTAGCTGGGATTACAAGCGCACCCCACCACGCCTGGCTAATTTTTTGTATTTTTAGTAAAGACGGGGTTTCTCCATGTTGGTCAGGCTGGTCTCGAACTCCCAAGCTCAGGTGATCCGCCCGCCTCGGCCTCCCAAAGTGCTAGGATTATAGGCGTGAGCCACTGCGCCCGACCTTTCTTTTCTTTTTTTATTTTTGAGACGTAGTCTTGCTCTGTCGCCCAGGCTGGGGTGCAGTGGCGCAATCTCGGCTCACTGCAAGCTCCGCCTCCCGGGTTTGCGCCATTCTCCTGCCTCAGCCTCCCAAGTAGCTGGGACTACAGGTGCCCGCCACCACGCCTGGCCAATGTTTTGCTTTGTTTTGTTTTTTCTTTTGTGTTTTTAGTAGAGACAGGGTTTCACCGTGTTAGCCAGGATGGTCTCCATCTCCTGACGTTGTGATCCACCCACCTTAGCCTTCCAAAGTGCTGGGATTACAGGTGTGAGCCACTGTGCCCGACCTTACTTCCTTTACTTTTTTTTGAGATGGAGTCTCACTCTGTTGCCCAGGCTGGAGAGCAGTGGCCTGATCTCGGCTCACTGCAACCTCTGCCTCCCGGGTTTAAGTGATTCTCCCGCCTCATCTTCCCGAGTAGCTGGGACTACAGGCACCCGCCACCATGCCCGGCTAATTTTTTGTCTTTTTAGTAGAGTCGGGGTTTCACCGTATTAGCCAGGATGGTCTAGATCTCCTGACCTTGTGATCTGCCCGCCTTGGCCTCCCAAAGTGCCGGGATTATAGGCGTGAACCACCACGCCTGGCCGAGACGGAGTCTTATACAAAAGTGTAAATGTTTCAATTGACTAAAGTAGTGATTTCTAAAATTAGAATGTATATAAAAAATACAACTCAAACGTACCAGGCTGATAGCAGCATCATCTTCAGGACCAGAATATTTGAACTGGATACGATGTCTTTTCATATCTGCAAAATATTCTTTAGCTTCCTTTGATGTGCTGGTACCCAAACCTATAAAACCAAGAATACCAAGTTCCCTCATATAGTCTTGTACAGGGTGTATAAATAAAATGAGAAGTTCTGTATGGGTTTCATTACAAACCTTTGTAATATTTGACTTTCCATTTTTTATGATTTGGAGTAGAACTCTTCCATTCTTCAAATTCAGGAAGGCTATAAAATGCCATTTCTTGCTTGTTTTTGGACACCTGTGATAAAAAACAATGACTGTGGCTTTGTACACTGTGGGGTCCCCTGCATACCTCTGCATGTGACTGGGCTTATATGTATATCCAGGTTTGAGGAGTAGGGCCTTAAAATATCCATGATGGTATCTTAGAAATTAGTGTACCTTCACAATGGGAGTGATAAATTCCTCCAGAAAACGATGTCGCAGAAGAGAGGGCCAGTTGTGATGGATAAAATTAATCAGCAAGCCTTTGATGTGGGAACCATCTTGGTCCTAGAAATATTTGAAAGCCAAAGTTCAAAAGAATTGTTAGGCTGGGCCTGGTAGCTCACACCTGTAATCCCAGCACTTTGGGAGGCCGAGTCAGGTGGATCACCAGAGGTCAGGCGTTCGAGAACAGCCTGGCCAACATGGTGAAACCCCGTCTCTACTAAAAATACAAAAATTAGTTGGGTGTGGTGGCATCCACCTGCAGTCCCAGCTACTCAGGAGGCTGAGGCAGGAGAATCGTTTGAACCCATGAGGCAGAGGTTGCAGTGAGCCAAGATTGCGTCATTGCACTCCAGCCTGGGCGACAAGGGTGAAAGTCCATCTCAAACAAACAAACAAAGAATTGTTTAGAAATAAAAAAAAAAAAAATTATGATTGACCTACTGGCAATTTGTCAAATTTTCTATGGGAATCAAAAAAGGTCTGTTCAAATCCTGGCTCACTTAACCTGTATTTGTAACATATATATGATATAAGCTTATCTGATTAGATGTTGATTAGAGATAATGAATAAAGCTCCTATTTAAATAATTTATTTTCATGGCAAAAAAACACAATGCAATTAAATTAAGACATGCTTAATTTAGTTGAACAATCTAAAAATTTAATAACAAATCTGACCTGATCTGTCATAATCATTATCTTCCCATAACGAAGAGTCTTCAGTGAATCTTCATCTTCATAGTTTTTCTTGTACTGAAGACCCACAATCTTGATGATATTGTTAATCTCAGCATTTTCCATGATCTGAAATGGACATATACCAAAAAAAAGTGTCTTGTTTATACATTTGAAAAGAACAAAGAAATTTATCAGTATATGTTGCTTGAATTTTCTTGAACTCCAGTATTTTGAGCTATTAGCTTATAACTTACTACATCAGAAAGGTCTGTTAAAATAGGCTATAGTGTACCTAACTTCTCAAAATAATCACAAACTGTCTAAAATATATTTTAAAATGCCTAGTGAGGGAATTAAATATAAGCATGAAGTCTTGTACTATAAACTCGATTTAGATTCCAGAGATAGTTTTATATTCTACCTGCTTATGAGAAGCTTCTCGAACATTGAGTATTTTTCCTCTCAGAGGGAAAACCCCATATTTGTCTCTCCCAACCACACCAAGGCCTGAAACAGCCAAAGTTTTGGCTGAGTCTCCCTCAGTCAGGATAAGCGTACAATCAGCGGAGTTTCGGCCCCCTAAAATAAAAATACACAAATTAATCTTAGCTCATTCAGTTCAACCTCAAATATACTAACTTGGATATGCTGTTTATAGCCTTGTGATGAAACACAAGTAATTTATTATATATCAAGTAAAATTATTTGTTAGGTAATAGATCACGATGTAAACATTCTTGTTTTATACTCCAAAATAATCACCTCAATATTATTTATAACATGGAAATGACCTAAATGTTCCACAATAGGAGACAGGTTGATTTTTAACAAGTTATTCTGTTGAATATAGTTATTCTGTCAAGGGAAAAATAAATATCCATGGTATGCCATTAATGAATAAAATAACAACTATAAGACTTAAAGTTTGGAAACATTATTAAATATATACCTGCATCATTGGCATCATCAAGTTTGGGAATTCCCTTGATTCTGTTATGTTTTACAGCTGAACACTTCTTGTTTAACTGGACTTGGGCCTTAAACTTCACCCAGTTTAGTATGCTTTCTACAATACCACAGCCAATTGCCTGAAAATGAGAAGGTTCATATTAGAGGAGAAGGGATCTATCAGAAACCTAGAATACAAACGAGCCTCAATAAAAATAAAAATGATTCAAAAATTAAAAAGATGAAGAACAATAATTTTTGGATAGAGGATGGCACATCTTTCCATGTCAGGTTATCACTGCTGAGGGAGCTGCTCCTTTTGGTTCATTTGTTCAATAAATATTTACTATGTACATATATTGTGCTAGCACTGAGCTACTTGTTGGAGATATAGTGGTTAAAACAAATTAGGCCAGGCGTGGTGGGTCACGCCTATAATCCCAGCACTTTAGGAGGCCGAGGTGGGTGGAACACCTGAGGCCAGGAGTTTGAGACCAGCCTGGCCAACATGGCGAAATCCCGTCTCTACTAAAAATACAAAAATTAGCCGGCATGGTGGTGGGCACCTATAATTCCAGCTACTTGGGAGGCTGAGGCAGGATAATCGCTAGAACCCGGGAGGCAGAGGTTGCGAGTCAAGATTGCACCATTGCACTCCAGCCTGGGTGACAAAAGTGAAACTCCATCTCAAAAGAAAAAAAAAAATTAGCCAGGCGTGGTGGTAGTGAGATGGCTGTAATCCCAGCTGCTTGGGAGGCTGAGGCAGGAGAATTGCTTGAATCTGGGAGGCGGGTGTTGCAGTGAGCTGAGATCAAGCCACGGCACTCCAGCCTAGGAAACAGTGAGAAGCTGTCTCAAAAAAAATTATAAATAAATAAAATTAGACACAAATAAAACAAATTGAGACACTTGTCCTCATGAAGTTTAAGATACAACACAGAAGACAGACATAGGTGGATGCAGTGGCTCATGCCTGTAATCACAACACTTTAGGAGGCTGAGGATGGTGGATCAAGTGAGGCCAGGAGTTCAAGATCAGCCTGGCCAACATGGTGAAACCCCATCTCTAACTAAAAATACAAAAATTAGCTGGGCGTGGTGGTGCATGTCTGTAATCCCAGCTACTCAGGAGGCAAGGAGAATCGCTTAAACCTGGGAGGCAGAGATTCTAGTGATCCAGGATCACGTCACTGCACTGCAGCCTGGGCAACAGAACAATACTCTGTCTCAAAAAAAAAAAAAAAAAAAAAAAAAAGACTGGGCATGGTGGCTCACAACTGTAATCCCAACACTTTGGAAGTTTGAGACAGGTGGATCCTTTGAGGTCAGGAGTTTGAGACCAGCCTGACAAACATGGTGAAACCCTGTCTCTACTAAAAATACAACAACAACAAAATTAGCCAGGCATGGTGACGCACGCCTGTAATCTCAGCTACTCAGGAGGCTGAGGCAAGAGAATCACTGAAAGCCAGGAGGCGGAGGTTGCAGTGAGCCGAGCTCGCGCCACTGCATTCCAGCCTGGGTGACAGAGCGAGACTCCGCCTAAAAAAAAGACAGAAATAAAATAAGTTACAGTGTTATAAGTGTTATGGATAAGCAAAAAGTTTGCTAATAAGGTATGTTTGATATTATATTGGAACCAACTTGGGTGGGGCGAAGGGTAGAAAGTAAAAGCTTTCCTGAGGAAAGGACAAGACCTAAAGTAGCCAGGTGAAAAGGATGTATTTCAGACAGAAGGATTAGCATGTGAACAGATTGAGGAGGGGAAGAGCACTGTGCTTTCAGTAATTTAAAAGCAACAGGACCATATAGGAAAAACTAGCACTGAGATGAGTTGGAGAAGTAGGTGTAATTAGATTACAGCCGATCTTTCTTATTGGCCAAATTATGGAATTTGGACTTTCCCTGAGTGGAAGTCATTGAAAGATTTCAAATGAGAGTGAAGACAAAAATGTGTGCTTTAACACAAAAAGGTCACTCAAAAGCATTGCAAGGAAAGGACTTGACCAGTATGAAGGTTAAGAACCTACTGTAGCAAACCAAAAAAGAGATAATGGTGAGAAGCTACTGCGACATCCAAGAGATGATTCTTATTGATTGGATTAGAGAGGAGGGAAAATAAAGAGAAGGCTCCCAGCTTTGTTTATACAACCTAGAGGTTGGTTGGGGCTTTTTACTAAGATAGGAAGTTGTTTTTTTGTTGGAGTATGGGGAGCTGCTTGTATAGGCAAATCAGTGAGTATGGAGGTAAAGAATTCAATTTTGGATGTGGATGATTGAGAGCAAGTCTTAGGCATTTAAGTGAGGGTGTTAAACAGCTAGATTAATTCAAAAGTGATCTAAGCTTAATGGTGATATGTAATTGGGAAATACTGAAATATAGATGGTAATTAAGTCCTTGGTAAAATCAGTTAAAGAAAAGCCCTTTTTTACTTCCTTTTCAGATTGGGAAGACTTGGAGAAGTGCACTGTGGGAAGAATCATTGTCTCTGCAGAGCTGAGAAGTGCAATGGAAAATAAAGTTAGGTGTTTCTATTTTTATTTCCCTCTAAGTACTTACAGCTTTGATAAATTTTTCACTTAATTGGCATGTTGATCCAAAGCTCTTTGGTTGTAAAGTCATGTTTTCTTTCGTCTGAGAGTCAAACGTTGGGTTTTCAATTAAGGCATTTACAAAAATCCACATGTGATTTTTCACCTGCAATAAAAGTTGACAATAAGTCACTAAAAATGTACTCATGCTTTATTTATAGCCTCTCTTCTTCCTTGACTTTAGAAAAAGAAAACTGCCAAAAGCACATACCTGATGTGCTTTTACTGCAACACCACCCTTGTTCTTCTTCTTCACAACATCAACAAGTTTAGTCACAATCTGATCAGCTACATAATCAACATGTCTGCCACCCTAATAAAGAAAAACACCAAACCATAAAACTCAGTATCCTCAAAATTATAATCATCAAACATTAAAAAAAACTAATTTAACCTCCTTTATACTAGCTAGCCAAATATTCAAGTCTACTTCATATATTAAAAACAATAAGAACACATATATGTAAAGATAAAACATGATTAATAATTTAAGAATAAAATTACCTTGGAAGTAGCAATGCTGTTGACAAAGCTAATTTGCTGAAAGCCTTTTTCACTCATGGTTAAACACACTTCCCACCTGTGGTTCACTTGTTCGTGTATTACTTTCAATGGGTTACCAGTTTCATCCAACTTGTCCTTCAAATACATGTCCACATAACTACGAAATCCTTTTACCTGTACAAGAATTAAAGGTAATAGTATTAAGAAAGTTATTAAAAAATAGTTTCAATGATAGACTATGAGGACTTTCCAAAACCAATGCAATGATATTCACTGATAGGCGTAAAAGAATGGTCATTAAAGGACACAGACCGAGGTGGGTGGCTCACTTGAGCCCAGGAGTTCAAGACCAGCCTGGGCAACATAGTGAGATCCCCATCTCCATTTAAAAAAAAAAAAAAAAAAATTAGCTAGGCATGGTGTTGCTGCCTGTATTTCCAGCTACTCCAGAAGCTGAGGTGGGATGATTGCTTGAGCCTGGGAGGTCCATGCTGTAGTGAGCCGTGATTGCATCACTGTACTGCCTGGGTGACAGAACGAGAGGCTATCAAGAAAAGAAAAAAATAAGTAAAATTAAAAAAAGGACATGAAATATGTATTTTAGGTGTTTCTTTGAGAAAGAAATTCCTTCAATACATTTAAAATGAGCTGATTAAAAAATGTGGCATATTGGCCGGGCGCGGTGGCTCAAGCCTGTAATCCCAGCACTTTGGGAGGCTGAGACGGGCGGATCATGAGGTCAGGAGATCGAGACCATCCTGGCTAACACAGTGAAACCCCGTCTCTACTAAAAAATACAAAAAACTAGCCGGGCGAGATGGCAGGCGCCTGTAGTCCCAGCTACTCGGGAGGCTGATGCAGGAGAATGGCGTGAACCCGGGAGGCGGAGCTTGCCGTGAGCTGAGATCCGGCCACTGCACTCTAGCCTGGGCGACAGAGCCAGACTCCGTCTCAAAAAAAAAAAAAAAAAAAAAGTGGTATACCATTCGCTTTTCAAGAACATATGTGAGAAGGGGTAAGAAAATACTTATGGGTGGGGCCGGGTGCAGTGGCTCATGCCTGTAATCCCAGCACTTTGGGAGGCCAAGATAGGTGGATCATGAGGTCAAGTGTTCGAGACCAGACTGGCCAACATAGTGAAACTCCGTTTCTACTAAAAACATAAAAAATTAGCCGGGTGTGGTGGCGGGCGCCTGTTATCCCAGCTACTCGGGAGGCTGAGGCAGGAGAATCGCTTGAACCCGGGAGGCGGAGGTTGCAGTTCATGTCACTGTACTCCAGCCTGGGCAATAGTGTGAGACTCTGTCTCAAAACAAAAACATATGTGAGGGGAAAAAAATCAATTTTGCATTTGACAATGATTACAAAATCCCTTATTATCATTAACATCCAGGAAAATACTCACTGGCAGTTTATTTCCATTAAGAAAGACTTTGACATCTTTGGTGGATCCAGCAATATCATATGCTCTTCTCACCATTAGTGCAACAATATCTTTGTCCAGGCTTTGCATTTTAAACTTAGACAAATCAGGCTGAAAGGTGATACATGTATAATCTTCTCCACTGAAGGGCTTGAGTTCCATCTCACCAGCTCTCCCCATATTATCCATCCATGTCTATGGAAGTAAAGAATAAGAAAGATGAAAAATTCAAGTCATCTCACAAACTAGAAGTAAATAACATAAATTTATGAGTCCTAATAACCTAATATACGCTTATGACTAATTTTCCTTACTTCAATAGCTTATAAATTATGTTAAATTAAACCAACCATTAATGCCATTATAAATGGCTATACTACTACCATTTATCATTAAGGTACAAGACACTTTTTTACTTGCCTGTTTGAACATTTTCTTGTATTCTCTACTGGCTGTTTCCACAGTAAATTTGGTACTGAATATGTTACACAATTTGGCTCCATAGCCATTTCGACCACCTGGGCAAATAAATATGAAACACTATTTTATTGTTATTATCTCATTGACAGCTTTATTTCTTAATCACTGGCAGAACTATTCGATTATAGAGATTTATTTCCATATTTTTAACCCTCATGCCACAGATAGTCATTTAAAATACATATATTTTTAGTAACAAATATGTTATTTCCCCTCAATACTCTACCTGTCACTTTCTTTTCATCATCATCATAGTTACTAGAAGTTAGGAGCTGTCCAAATATGAGAGCTGGGACATACATCTTTTCAACTTTGTGTTCAACAACAGGAATACCTTTTCCATTATTCCATATACTAATTAAATTGTTTTCCCTAAGAAAACAAGATTGAAAATTGTATTGTACAACACATTAAATGAATGCTTACCATTTAAAAATATTTAAATACTATTATTTCTAAAATATGTATATTCAGGCTGGGCGCGGTGGCCTACGCCTATAATCCCAGCACTTTGGGGAGGCTGAGGAAGGTGGATCACTTGAGGCCAGGAGTTCTGGCCAACATGTTGAAACCGTCTCTACTAAAAATAAAAAAATTAGCCAGGCGTGGTAGCGCACGCCTGTGATTCCAGCTACTTGGGAGGCTGAGGCAAGAGAATTGCTCCAAGTGTTGGGATTATAGATGTGAGCCACCACGCCTATCCCTCAATTTTTTTGACTCTTTCCATATATACCTTCTGAAATTCAGCAGGAACAACATTTCCTACCATGCTCAGTTCCTGACATTCCTGAAATAGGAGTCAAGAGGAAAAAAAAAACTTTTCCAACACCTGAATAGACACTGATAATGTTGAAAAAATATAAAATTTTAAAATGTTAGAGTAAACAAAGGGAAATGATTTATGCCCAATGGAAAGAAAAGAACAATCTGGAAACATTATTATACACCACTCCCACTCCTTTTTTGAGACAGCATCTTGCTCTGTCACCCAGGTTGGAGTGCAATGGCAGGATCACAGCTCACTGAAGCCTTGACCTCCTGGGCTCAAGCAATCCTCTCACTTCAGCCTCCCGAATAGCTGGGACTACAGGCGTGCATCACTACATCTGGCTAATTTTTAAATTTTTTGTAGAGATGAGGTTCTCACTGTGTTGCCCAGGCTGGTCTCAAACTACTCCTGGGCTCAACTGATTCTCCCACTTTGGCCTCCCAAAGTGCTGGGATTACAGGAGTGAGCCACCATGCCTATTATACCCCTTTTAAGAGGATCATCTATACATCTCTTGTTCCCACCCAACAAAGTACATTGCAAAACAAACATAAAAGGGAAAAACAGGCTGGGTGCGGTGGCTCATGCCTAAAATCCCAGCAATCCCAGCACTTTGGGAGGCTGAGGCAGGCAGATCACCTGAGGTCAGGAGCTCGACACCAGCCTGACCAACTTTTGTTCAATTCAACAAGTGACTCCTGAGCAGCTATGGTATGCTGTAGAATAATGAGAGAGAACCCTAGAAAGATATGGTACTGTCTGTGCTTAAGAACTCATTTGTTGGCCGGGCGTGGTGGCTCATGCCTGTAATCCTAGCACTTTGGGAGGCTGAGGCGGGCGGATCACGACATCAGCAGTTCCAGTCCAGTCTGGCCAACATAGTGAAATCCTGTTTCTACCAAAAAAATAAAAAATTAGCCAGGTGTGGTGATGTGCGCCTGTAATCCCAGCTACTCTGGAGGCTGAGGCGGGAGAATTGCTTGAACCTGGAAGGCGGGTTCAGCCTTGGGCAACAAGAGCAAAACTCCGTCTCAAAAAAAAAAAAAAAGGAAAAACAATATCAATCATAAACTGCCTTGCTCTCAAATAAAATGCTGAAAACTTATTTGGACTTATTTCAGTTAATTCTTGAATGGTAATACATTTTAGTTAATAACTAGATATGCGTTATGGTTCTTGTTCTACATAGTACTTATTATCTATAAAAAACTAATTAAAACTAGCTCAACATTTTTTAAAGACTATGATATTGAGTTCTTAGGAAAATCCAGGTATACTTTGTCATAATTAATCAGACTAATAAAAAAGTGAAATAAGCACCCTGATCACCCACAAAGGGACACCCCGCATTTATAAGCAGAAAGGTTAGATCAAATTATTCTCTACCACCACCTACTGGTTTACTGTTTGAATAGCATCATGAGAAAAAGTTAAAACTCTGGATGCCAGAATACTTAAGGCCATTACTGAAGGTGCTTGCTCAAATATTTAGGGATTAAGTGTCATAAGGCCTGTAATTTATTTTGAAATGATCCATAGCAAATAGGCTGGGTGCCATGGCACACACCCATAATGCCAACACTGGAGGATTGCTTCAGGCCAGGAGTTCGAAGATCAGCCCAGGCACTTCCTCAAAAAAACAAAACAAAACAAAACAAAACAAAAAAACAAACAAAAAAAAGAACTAATTAAAAAAAAGATGGAGAAAATATGGAAAAACGTTGGCAACTGTTGGATCTAGGTGGTGGGTATCCACAGGTTTTTCATTTTAGCATTCTGCTTTTGTGTAATTTTGTGAACTTCTGTTTAAGAAAACCCAACTTCACCAGTAATCAAAATATATGCAAATAACAATAGCAATGAGCTACGTAACAAACAAAAACTAAGCAAAAGACGTACGGATCAATTGTGACTCTAATACAAGACATTTTTGGGTCCCTTTGTTTGTTGTCCGCAGCATTAACTGAAAGAAAATAAAATATACATTGGTAAGAAATTAGTGTTTTAAAAAAACATTCTGTAACTCTAAGTAAGATATAGAAAAAAAAGTTCCCAAACAGCACAGGAGTGGCATTAATAAGGTGTTAATTTAGGAAGTTTTGTTCATAGTACTGTTTCCAGGAGAAAACTCAATCTCCTGGGCTCCAGGAAACCACCTCACCTTTGTCAACTAATTGAAATGACAGGAGCCCTGGCTACAGCAGGTTTGCTAGAAATGATACTTTTTTTTAACTTTTATCTTTTTTTATTTTTATTTGGAATGATACTTCTTACGAAAGATTTGACCAGCAGATCTTTATGTTAAAGGATTTACTCACCTAGAATCTCATCAAAGATTTTGTACAAACCAGGAACAAAAGTGACTTCCCTATAGTTAATGCCAACATCTTCATCGTAAACCCACATTTGCTAGAAATAAGGCAAAGAAATAGTTATTTTTACTCTATATTCATTGTTCTGTTATCATGATTACCATAAAGTCTTCGTATTAAATATTACCATATTTAGGCCAGTTCCAGTGACACTCAGTACCCAAGAGGTACAGAAAGAAGAGTATCCATTTCAAGGACTAGGTAACTGCCTTTGATGAGCTTGATTTTACCTGGGTTACTAATTCCACAGAACCAATGTAGGTGTCTGGGCGGAGCAAAATATGTTCCAATTGTGTTTTCTTTTGATAGATTCTTTCAATAGACAGTCTTTTCTTAGCATCTTCATTTTTCTTTATTTTGTTGACTTGCATATTTTCATTTACAGGCTAGCAATTAAAAAGAGAGAGAGAGAGAAGGGGATTTTTAATCATAAGTTTACCCCAAACTAGGAACAAAATGCCTACCATAGTGAGACGTCAATACACATTGCAATCTGTTAGTAGGTAGTGGTGGGGTTGTGTACAAAGAGGACAATTTAAATTCGCTGCGGCCAGGTCCTCAGGTGTCAGGTTAAATAGACACGTATTATCTCACCAAGTGGGTCTGTCTGGAAACCTCTTTTCTTGAGCAACGTGGTAGATGTCATCAATAAAATGCACCCACTTCTTTCAGTTCCTGCACACATTATTTACCGAGTGCCTATTATTATAAACCACGGTGTCCCGAGCACACCACAGATTCTAGTTCGGCAGCAGCAGCTGGGGCGGCTATCAGTTCAATCCCTTGGCCACATGAGCGTTGCGAACTCAGGAAGGGGGCGCTTTTGGAAGCTGGCCAGCCGCTCCAGGGGAACACTGCGCCATGCTCTGCCCTTTCCAAGATCGGGGACATTCAAGACCGTTTTCAAGCAGAGGGCAGGAGGGGAAAGCATCTGTACGCGCGACTCAATAACGTCGCACCCGGGCCGCTGTAACACGGATCTACTACGGGACCAACGGACTCCTGCCCCTAGAAACAGGGCAACAGCGCACTGCACCCTGGAAGCCGGATCATACTTCACTACTAGCACCAGAAGGGGCTTCCGCCTCTCCACGATCACCCCGGAACCGGGAGATGGAGAATATGGGCTTCCAAGCCTGTCGCCGGCCTGACCGCAGCCCCGGAGCTTCATCCGTCACGGGCGTCCAGAGAGATGCCCGGGCAGCGCTGAGGCTCCACCGCCAGTCCCTCCCGCGAGCCGTACCTGCAATGGTGACACTTCCATGGTGACGGTCGTGAAGGGGCTCGAGAACCCTGAAAGCGACTAAACAGGCAGGACCCACGAGACCACCCCGGACCAAGCCGCTTCTCCACAGACGCGCGTCGGTTAGGAGAGCTCCACTTGAACCTTCCTTTAGCCCGCCCGAAGCAGACGAGCCAATCCCTGGCTCGCTCTCACTGTCTCCGTCCAGAAGAACCAATCGTAACTGGTCTTTTATATCCACCTATGAACGGTTGCGTTGGCCCGGGGTTTGTTTGAATAGACCAATCAGGTTAGGGAGGCGGGACTAGGGAGGTTTCAAAAGGCACCACTCGGCGTCGTAGCGGAGAGATTGACAGGGAATCTGGCCAATGACAAAGGCTCACTTGTTTTGTAGTGCGGAAAGCTTGAAAGAGATGGGCGTTGGAAGCGGGAAGGGGTTGCCTGAGGCAAAAGCGAGCAGGTGAAAAAAGCAAAGGATGTTTATTCTCAGGAACTGCCAATCTATCTAAGATCCCTGAAATCTAAAAACTGTCCTCTGTTCTGACGTTGTTAGCGAGGGGAATGGGAGCCTTAGCTTCGTTTTCCTGAGGAAACTGAGTGCCGGCTTTCTGGACGGGCAGCCTGGCTACTTGGTCGAAGCGTACGGATTCTGGCATCTGCCTCAACCCCGCCCCCTTTCCCCTCGAATTTATTTTTCAAAGAAATAAAATTAGGCTGTGTGCGGTGGCTGGCGTCTGTATTCGCAGCACATTGGGAGGCCGAGGTGGGAGGATCGCTGGAGCCTAGGAGTTGGAGACCAGCCTGGGCAACATAGCGACACCCCGTCTCTACCCAACAAGGAAAAAAAAAAAAAAAAAAAAAAAGCCGGGCGAGGCGGTGCACCTCTGTAACTCCAGCTGCAGAGGCTGAGGAGGGAGGATCGCTTGAGTCCCGGAGATCGAGGTGCCTTGAACTGTGATCGCTCCACTGCACTCCAGCCTAAGTGACAGAGCGAGACCATATCAAGAGATAAATAAATAAATAATACAAATAATCAAAATAAAAGTGCTACAGTTGTGGTTTAGGGGTTCCATATAATGGAAGGATGTAGAAAGGCTTTGCAAAATGGAGGGCAGCAGCATTCAGGTCCCCAGTAGGGCAGCGCTAGACTGCAGCTGGTAAATGGAAAGGGATAACTTGTGGTCGTAGCCTCTTGAGCTGAGGGTGGGCTCAGCCGTCCGGGGCTGAAACCTTTTCCGCAGCCAGCTGGCCGGATGCCCTCCGACTGGCTACTTTTGCTCACCTCCGTGAACCCTGCAGTCCAGAACAGCTGTTCCAATTTGACAAGGAAATGCGAAAGACTGAAGGTTTTTTGTTTGGTTGGTTGGTTTTTGTTGTTGTTTTTTTTTGAGATGGAGTCTCATTCTGTTGCCCAGGCTGGAGTGCAATGGCACGATCTCGGCTCACTGCAACCTTCACCTCCCGGGTTCAAGCGATTCTCCTGCTCCAGCCTCCTGTGTAGCGGGAATTACAGGCGCCCGCCTGGCTAATTTTTGTATTGTTTAGTAGAGAGGGTTTTGCCATGTTGACCAGGTTGGTTTCAAACTTCTGACGTCAAGTGATCTGCCCGCCTCGGCCTCTCAAAGTGCTGGGATTACAGGTGTGAATCACTGTGCCCGGCGAAGACTGAAGTTTTTAAATTACTCTTACATATAAATGTTTGAGTGGATTAAACAAAGGTATTGCCCTTACAAGATACCAGGAAAAAAGAAAAAAACAAAACTGCACAATTTGAGTGCCTACTAATTCCAACTGAGTCACCTCCTTCCGTTCATTGCTTCCTTCCTCTACCTGGGTTTCAGTCCCACCTCAGCAATTTGCCATTCGTGTCATTTCGATGGAGGAAGCCTCTCGGTGCTTCCGTGGGGGGAGGGGAAAGATGCCACTCTCTGCAGGACACCCGAGGGCCCTGACAGAAACCAGCCATGCTGGCTTCTACCTCCTGAAACACACTGCCTCCAAGGTAGTGGGGATGGTGGGCATGCTTCCCCAAGGAGGGCAGCTCAGTCTCTGCAGCTCCCGGCTTCCACCCTGTAGGTCATCCTAACCTGCAGTGACCCACCTGGTGATGAGGCAACAGGAATTTAACAAGCAGCTCCAGCCCTATATTTTGGGGGCCCAGCTTTAAATCTCTGCTGCAGTTTAGCCTGATCCTGTGTGTCTTTGTTCCAAAAACCCAGAAGCAGTACTGTGGAGTCAAAAGGACTTTGGGGGCCGGGCGTGGTGGCTCACGCCTGTAATCCCAGCACTTTGGGAGGCCGAGGTGGGTGGATCACCTGAGTTCAGGAGTTTGAGACCAGACTGGCCAACTTGGTGAAACCCTATCTCTACAAAAATACAAAAAAAATTAGCCATGCCTGATGGCGGGTACCTGTAATCCCAGCTACTTGGGAGGCTGACATGGGAGAATAGCCTGAACCTGGGAGGCGGAGTTTGCAGTGAGCTGAGATTGTACCATTGCACTCCAGCCTGGGCGACAGAGCAAGACTCCGTCTCAAAAAAACAAACAAACAAAAAAACACAAAAGGACTTTGGGGCCACACACACCTAAGTTAGAATTCTTCCTGGGTCTCTTGGTTTCCCCATGCCATTATCCTTCATCGAAGGCACAGAGGGCAAAATGAGACATGCAAGTGTCTGGGACAATCCTTTTCCAGCTCTCTAGCACAAGGTGGTCTTGCTCTGGCCCACCCCCCTTCTCTTCCCTTCTCTTCTGGGTACAAACTGTTTCTCTGCCAGCCCCTTCCTCTTCCCAGAGCCTATTGCAGGGGGTCCTGCAGGACTTGTGGGGACTATTGAAGAAAGAAGTGGGTGGGGGTCTGGGATGGGTGGGCCTGGGAGGCATTGCACACAAAGAGGGAACTGCAGGTGCCTGCCAGACACTAGTCCTGGGAGGCAAGAAGGGGTTGGGGGTAATTCCAGGGGGCTGTGGTTTGGGGAGGGGAAAGATGCCATCCTCATTATCCACCCACCCTGCCCCCACTCTGCAGGGGCCCAAAGTAGCTACCTGGACATTACCCCCCTCCCTCCCCCAACCTGTATTTGAATATGTGGTTGAGTACTTAAGTCAGACCCCTGACTAGGGTATTTGCTGGGTATATGACCTTGGGCAAGTCACTCAGTCTCCCTGTGCCTCCATTTCTTCTCATCAAAAGACAAAATTACAAGTTAAGTTGTAGATCAAATTGACTTTTATTGTGATTCATGAATTGGAGCAGCCCCCATTCTACAAAATAGAACGAAACTTCCACTGGGCAATAGCAGAACAGTGGGTTTTGTGAGGTGGGAGCCAGGACACAGCAATAGAAAAAAACCTGATTGGTTAACATCAGGTACTTCAGGTTAGTTTTTTGTGGAGTTAAAGCAGAGGGGACTTCCTTATTAAACTGACTTAGGTAGATTGGACTCCTGTTTTCAGGAAAAAGTGGTACATTTTGGAATCTATCTGCTTCTTTAAAGTTTCAGTTGGATTTGGTGGCATTTAGCATGAATGACTCCATCTTGGTTTGGTCTGGTCTTTTGGGGCCTAGTGTAGAAGCCCAGTTTAAAACAATGACCGCTACAATTTTTTTTTTTTTTTTAGACAGAGTCTCACTCTGTTGCCCAGGTTGGAGTTCAGGGGTGCAATCTCGGCTCACTGCAACTTCCGTCTCCCGGGCTCAAGCAATTCTCCTGCCTCAGCCTCTGGAGTAGCTGGAATTACTGGAGTGCACCATAACGCTCAGATAATTTTTGTATTTTTAGTAGAAACGGGGTTTCACCATGTTGGCCAGGCTGGTCTTGAGCTCCTGACCTCAAGTGATCTGCCTGCCTTGGCTTCCCAAAGCGCTGGGATTACAAGTGTGAGCCACCGCGCCAATCCAACCTCCCATAATTTTTAACAGTCTAAAATGGGGATAATGGGAGTACGTTCTCCCGCTCCTCATAGGGTGATATAATACAAAGTTCTTAGTGCATTGTCTGGCAAGTAATAAGTGCTCAAGACATGTTAGCAAAGACTACCTCTACTCCTTTCCAGGATCTTCTCTCCCTGCTAGTCCCACCAATTCCTTCTCTAAAACCAGAATTATCCTCCCCAGGGAACCTACTCTGACAGTCTTTTTCATTGAACCTCCTCAAGTCTTTTGAGGTATATTTGCATATGTGGATGAGTTCCTTTTATAAGTATTCTTTGGTTGTTTTCTCCTGGGTTGTGTGCTTCCCTTCTTTCTGCTCTTTGGCAAGGTGGGGGAAGATCCTAGAGGCATAGTGTCCTTTTCATGGATCTGGAAGGTCCCCTAGAAAGAGCAGCGTTTCTTCTCTTTTGCAGGCTTTCCCAGCAGAAGGAGGCTGGACTGAAACTGTGGCTCTGGATTTGGGGTTTGGAGCTGGCTAGACTGGACCCCACTGGGAATTCCTGAATGAGACTGGGCCGGCGCCAGAGTACTCAGGTGGTTAGGGCTGGGCCAAGAAGCTCTGTTTACCTTGAGGTTGACAACTGGCAGAGTCTGGTCAGTTTATTTATTTATCAATGTTTATTTATTTATTTTTACCAGGGATACCAGCCTCTGATTGGAGCAGGCCAAGAAAACCCAAAATGTCCCATAGAGCCCAGCCTATAGGTGGCCCCTGGCAAAGAAATGTGGACAAAGTTGGAAGGAGAGCGAGGGAGGTTACAGAGGCAGCAGCTCAGGACTAGAGATGAGTAATCCCTAAGTCTACACAGAAGTTCCCTAACCATCAAAATTTTAAAAGTGTACACACCTTGTAACTCAGCAGCTGAACTTCTAGGAATACTGAATTCAATCAATTCAATTCAGTTGTGGAATTGTGCAAAGATGTATGTACATATGTATAGGATTATTGCAGTGTTGGTGGTTTTCTTTTTCTTTTCTTTTTTCTTTTGAGACGGAGTCTCACTGTGTTGCCCAGGCTGGAGTGCAGTGGTACAATCTTGGCTTACTGCAACCTCTGCCTCCCGGGTTCAAGTGATTTTTCCTGGCTCAGCTTCCTAAGTAGATGGGACTACAGGTGCCTGCCACCATGCCTGGCTAATTTTTGTATTTTTAGAAGAGATGAGGTTTCACCATGTTGGCCAGGCTGGTCTCGAACTCCTGACCTCAAGTGATCCACCTGCCTTGGCCTCTCAAAGTGCTGCGATTACAGGTGTGAGCCACTGCACCCAGCCTATTTATCGCAATATTGTTTTTAATAGAAAATAACTGGCAGCAAGCTAATGGAATGAAATGATATGCAGCTATTTTTTTTTTTTTTTTTTGAGACGGAGTCTCACTCTGTCGCCCAGGCTGGAGTGCAGTGGCCGGATCTCAGCTCACTGCAAGCTCCACCTCCCGGGTTCACGCCATTCTCCTGTCTCAGCCTCCCGAGTAGCTGGGACTACAGGCGCCCGCCTCGTCGCCCGGCTAGTTTTTTGTATTTTTTTAGTAGAGACGGGGTTTCACCGTATTAGCCAGGATGGTCTCGATCTCCTGACCTCGTGATCCGCCCGTCTCGGCCTCCCAAAGTGCTGGGATTACAGGCTTGAGCCACCGCGCCCGGCCGATATGCAGCTATTAAAGAGATGGACGTTGGTCTAAGTGTACTGATATGGAGGTCTCTAAGAGATACCGTTAAGTTTTTTAAAAAGTAAGGCAAATACTGTGTAGAGCATAATTCTATTTGGGTAAATAAAATTATATATATATATACACACATACACACACATATACACATACAATATAGATATGGATTGAGAATATCTGGAAGGAATTATAAGGAGATGGAGGGAAAAGGAAGACTTCCTTTCTTGTTTCTTTTTTTTTTTGAGACACCGTCTCAGCTCTGTTGCCCAGGCTGGAGTGTAGTGGCACCATCTTGACTCATTGCAGCCTCAAACTCCTGGCCTCAAGCGATTCTCCTGTCTCAGCCTCCCTAGTAGCTGGGACTATAGGCCTGTGCCACCAAGCCTGGCTGATTAAAAAAAATTTTTTTTTTTGGTAGAGATGAGATCTTGCTATGTTTCCCAGGCTGGTCTCCAACTCCTGGGCTCAAGTGATCCTCCCAGTTCAGCCTCCCAAAGTGTTGGGATTACAGGCGTGAGCCACTGCACACAGCCAAGACTTGCTTTTTGTATTTTTCCTCCTATTTGAAAATTTAAAACTATGGTCACCCTTCTCACCCCTGTCACTTTCCCCCACCTCACTGAAGGCAGGCATACCTGTCTATACAAGTTTGTGTGAGAATGTAATTTTTGTAGATAAAGATAGATTCTCAGTAGACTTGGGAACTCAGTGATAAGAACTCTACAGAAAAATTAAATCTTTGGACCAAAGTAAGGGACGCTGTGCTGTGGCGAGAAGTCCCAGCCCAACTCTGCTGTCCCTAGTTGCATGACCTTGGGTAAATCCCCTTCTCTCTCTAGTTTTCAGTTTCCCCATCTGTAAACTGAAGTTGAGGTACCCCAGTTAGAGGGGTGGGTTGCAAAATGCCTTCCTCACAGTCTTAGAGAGGTGACAGTGAGAGCACTTGGAGGAGGTGAGGCCCAGTTAACCAAACCAAAGATGAAGCCACACCTTCATTTTTTCATATTTTAGGTTCTGTGTAAGACTTCATTAAACACAGGGATCCACTACTTAGATTTTTTAAATTCATGGGTAAGTGATTGTTAAGGGCTCTTCAAGTTCTGACACTGTAATTCCAAATATGACTTTTCATTTATTGAGTTGGTTTAAATCAGGGTATGCCTGCATTTTGTCTTCCTTTTCCCCCACAGAGCCCAGCCAGGGCTGCAGAGGAACTCACGCCCATTGGGGCTGAACCCTGGTGTATGGGGAGGCAGAGCAGGGCTGCAGATTCTTTTCATTCTTTATGTGACATCCCTTCCCCCATCTTCTGACCTAGTGGTATGGCCGGGGCTCTGCCAGCTCCCTAAGACATCCCCATTGCCCCTCTCTGGCACCAGTGGCTGCTGATGGCAGCTGCTAGAACTGGATCTTGTCCTTAGTTTCATGTCTACTGGAGACTTGATCAGCAAGACCTGGGCAAACATAATGAGCCCCTTGCTGCTTCCTCACCCCCAAACTCTCCAGCTCCCCACATCCTTCCTCTGTAGCCCACAGAATGGAAGTGGTAAAGTGGCCCTCCTATCTGACAGCAGAGGCCAGGGCTGGGCCTCTCTGTTCTCTCAGCTTTTCACACCAGGAAAGGAAGGCAGAACCAGACTGAGTATCTTGCTAGTCCTCAGGCTACTTGAACGATCACCCCCAGTATGTTTTACTTGGTCACTGTGGAACACGGAAGGTCATCACCGAGGAACTTCTGCATTGGAATCCTTTACCTCGGAAGAAGAATAAAAACGTACATCTCTGGAGTGTCTTCCCTCCATTATCCAACAGTTGTCCCCTCTGCTGCTATCTCCAAGGCAATCAGGGCCAATTTATATCTGTAGGGGCCCCTTCACTGATGATCTGAGACACCAGGCAGTTTGGAAAGGGGTGGAGTGGTGCTAGAAGCAAATTATTCACATGAAGAAAATAGAAAGTTAGATCTTTCTGTTTAGGATTGAAGGAAATAATAATGTTTCCCAAAGGCCTGCAGTTAAGTGCTGCTTATGTGGTTTTCTGTCTTCCTTCCTGATCATGAAAGGAAAGAAGCTACAGGAGCAGGAAGATGGGAACCCTGACTGATACACACTCTATTTCCAACAATAGTTTTGCTGATGATAGTTTGTTGAATGCCAATTATAAGCACTTCACATAACATTTCCCCTAATCTTTACAACAATCCTTCAAACTGAGGCAACTCAGGCTTGCAGGAGTTAGGCGATGTCCCCCAGATTGTGAATTTCTACTGATCTTTCAAGACACAGATCCAATGTCACTTCCTTTAAAAAAAATTATTTACTTATTTATGAGATGGGGTCTTCTTATGTTGCTCAAGATGACCTCAAACTCCAGGGCTCAAGGATCCTCCTGCCTCAGCCTCCAGAGTAGCTGGGATTGTCACCCAACACACCCAGCTCAATATCACCTTCCTTTGAAGCTTGCTCTAACCACCCTTGGTTTATCTTTGTTTTCTTGGCTTCCTGTGCATCTCTCTATTACACAGCACTGTGTGTTAACCCACAGGTCTCCCACTTCAAACCACAAGCTATTCTAAAGGCAGGGATTTGCTTACTTCTTTGGTACCCTCAACACCTAGTACAATGCCCACCCATTGGAGACCTTCTGTGAATGGTATTATTAGCACTATCATTGTCTACGTGGGGGCCGCACACCCAGCTACAGGCCCCTCGTGTAGGAAAGCCAGGTCTCTGGCCACGAGGCTGGGCTGTCAAACTCCTAAGTGAAGGGAAATGTCCACACAAGCCCCTGCTTATGCCCCAGTGGAAGCCAGGGATGACTGTATCAGCAGTTTGTTCCATCCTTTTGGGATTCAGTGGAAGGTACAGTACTCATTGCTGACATCAGCTGGGCTGTCCTTGCGGACACTGGGGCTATGAAGGAACATCTATACCTTGGACTCAAAGACCCAGGGCTGCGGTTTGAATGTGTCCCTCAAAAAGCCTGTGTGGAAACAATACCCAATGCAACAGTGTTGGAAGGTGGGGCCTAATGGGAGGTTTGTAGGTCATGAACTCCCCCCTCATGAATGAATTAATTACAATTATAAAAGGAGTTGAGGCTGCAAGTGTGATCTCTTGCTCTCTTGGCCTTTTGCCTTCTGTCATGGGATGACACAGCATGAAGGCCCTCACCAGATGAAGGCCCCCGGATCTTGGACTTCCCAGTCTCTAGAACTGTAAGAAATAAATCCATGTTTTAAATAAATTACCTAATCTCAGGTATTCTGTTATAGCAGCATGAAACAGAATAAGACACCCAGTGAGAAAGCTGCGGGAAAGAAAACCCAGAAGGGGCAGAAGGGGTCAGTTGCAAGGGTCTCAGAGAAAGCTTCTCTTGAGTAGGGCTGCATCTCATAGGTAAAAGGGGAGAGGAATTCTCCACTAGGGCTAATGAACCCTGCTCCTAGCTGGGAAGCGGATAAAGTGTCAGCAAGGGTCTGATTGAGGAACCAGGTTATGTCTGTCCTCTGGAAGCGGAGGCAAAACAGTCACAGGGGACAGTGACAGAGTGTCTCTGTAGACACCTTCCTTCTTCTGTTACTGGGGGAACACCTGGAGGCAGAAGGTGCTAGGGGTAATGATGGTGGCATTAGAGGCAATAGGGAGGAGGGAGAACATCCACTTCTGCCAGAGAACTTTGAGAGAAGGGAAGCAGATGAAACAATGAGGGGAGTGGCAGGGTATGGCCAATGACTTAAATTATGAGCAGATAGGTGAGAGAAGAGAGGGCAAGGGAGGCATCTGGCATCTGGAATTATTTGTTCTGAGAAGAGAAAGACATTTTCTTTTTTTTTTGAGATGGAGTTGCTCTGTCACCCAGGCTGGAGAACAGTGGTGCGATCTCGGCTCACTGCAAGCTCCGCCTCCCTGGTTCACGCCATTCTCCTGCCTCAGCCTCCTGAGTAGCTGGGACTACAGGCGCCTGCCACCACGCCTGGCTAATTTTTTGTATTTTTAGTAGAGATGGGGTTTCACTGTGTTAGCCAGGATGGTCTCGATCTCCTGACCTCGTGATCCACCCTCCTCGGCCTCCCAGAGTGCTGGGATTACAGGTGTGAGCCACCGCGCCCGGTCGAGAAACACATTCTCATAGGCTTCACTGACATATGAGAATTGACATGTGTTGCTGGGCGCAGTGCCCACACCGAGTCAGGGAGCTCAGCTCCCCTCCATGTCAACTGACATCAGGTCCCAGACAGGGCACCCCCACAGTCACCGCAGGTGTGGGCGGAGCAATGGTGCATCAGTATAGCTGCCTTCCTGCCTACCAGGGTCCTATACTTGGAGAGGCTGGATCAGGAGAGCCAGGATCTCCATAGAGACAACACAGTGCAAAGGGAGGCCTGATGCAGCCCAGCCCCGGACTGTGGAGCCTGGGTCCTTCCCTGGGCACACATGGTTCCAGAGGTGAACACCCAGGCAAGACATGGGGAGGGGAGAGGAGAGCCATCCGCAGTTGGGCTGGCCAGGATCTGGTTTCATATCTCCAGGCCATCCTGCTCAGCTGCTTACCAGTTTTGTGACCACTTCCTGTTCCTCAGCTTCAGCTTGGCCATCTGTAAAATGGGGGAAGGCAACTCACTGAACTGTGAAGTCCCTTCCAGCTGTGGCAATCTAGGAATCTAGGACCTCCGGATTCCTTTTGCATGGTCCAAGGCCCCATGCTGGCATGGCTTCCAACGCTCCAGAGCCTGCAATGCTTCCAGGCCAATTGGCACCAACAGGAGCGCTTTCTCATTGTCCAAAGCCTAAGCAGGAGACAAGCCAAGTGAATGATGTTGGGCCCTATGAGAGTTCTGTCACCATTCCGAGAAGTGATGAGGCTCACCCAAGAGTATACAGCTAGCAAGTAATTGAGCCAAGACTTGTGCCAAATACAATTACTGCCTGCTACAATTTTAGCCTTCTTTGACCGGGAGCTATGGGCTCAGAACTCGAGAAAGATGGGGGTAGGGGCAGAAGAAGAAAGTGCAACCTGGGAAAATCTTGCAGAGAACACTTGCAAAGCAATGACACACAGGGCACTCTGAGCAGAGAGAGCCAGAGATTGGGCTGGGAAATCGTTTGCCCTGCTTCCCCTGATGCTTGTTGAGTCAAAGGGCAGGTGGCCTGACAGATCAGAGATCCAGAAACAGAGCAGACACCCTGTCCACATTTCCTAGAGGGCGTCCAGGCTCTGACTCCTGCTTCCCCAACCCTGAGAAAAAAAGTGCCACCTTCCCCTTAGGAAATCCTAAAGAGACCAAGGGACTTCTGAACCCAGAGAGTCCTCCAAAAGGGCTTTAGGCTTAGAGACACCCCCACAGAGGGGGCATAAGACTTTAGATTCGGTAAGCCCCCAGAGTTTGCTGGACCTTCAGAGTGATGTCCAACACCCATGCACACAGGGCCTTACCCCCCAGCTGCATGCCTCCCCCTTTCCCCACCAGCAGTAGGAGCTCACAGATAGCACCAGTCATGCCTTCTGCATATGCCTAGACTCTCTTCTGGCCCCATCATTCCATCGCCAGAGCCAGGATCCTTCATGCCAGCATCTATGCCTCATCCTTTCTCTCCTTCTTACCCCTGCCCACTTCATCCCAACCTTCCTCTTCTCCCTTCCCAGAAGAACATCCTGGCCTGAGGGGCCTCTCAAGATTGGTGGTGACCAGACATCCCAATCCCACTTGGAAAAGTAGGGAAGGGCCTCCAGGAAAGGTGAGGAGATTACAAGAGAGGAAAGGGAGTAACGGCATGCCTCCATTTCCTCATCTGCGGAATACGCAGTGCATGGGATTGTTATGAGAAACTGTACAGAGTGGGTGGTAAGAGTGCCTACTTCCAGTTATGTCTCATTTAATAAATACATATGGAAAAACATAATGGGAAACCACTCCAGACCCACCAAATGGGTAAAAAAAGAAAATACTGACGATACCAGAATGTGGAGTAAGGGGATTCTCATATAATGCTGGTAAGAAAACAAATTTGTACAACCACTGACAAGCAACCAGTAATTCCACCCCTAGATATATACCCAGCAGAAATGTGTGTGTGTGTGTGTGTGTATGTGTGTGTATTCCAAAACATATGTTCAAGAGTGTCATAGCAGCACTATTCAGAATAGCCAAAAATGGAACCAATAGTAGAATAGTTAAGTCTCGACTTGAATATGCTGTTGATACATCCAACAATATAGACAGATCATATGTTAGCAAAAGATTACTACTGTATCACTCTATATAATCTCGAAAACAGGCAAAACTAATGCTACGGTTTGAATGTCTCCTCCAAAACTCACGTTGAAATGTAATCACCGTTGTGACAGTATTAAGAAGTGGGGCCTTTAAGAGATGATTAGGTCATGGGGGCTCTACTCTCATGAATGGATTCATACTGTTATCACAGGAGTGGGTTAGTTATCACAGGAGTGGGCTCCTGATTAAAGGATGACATTTACACCGTAATCTCAGCACTTTGGGAGGCCAAGACAGGAGGATCACTTGAGCCCAAGAGTTTGAGACCATCCTGGGAAACATGACGAAACCCAGTCCCTACAAAAAATACAAAAATTAGCTGGGGGTGGTGGTGTGCACCTATAGTCCTAGCTACTCAGGAGGCTGAGGTGGGGGAATCACCACCTGAGCCTGAGGAGGTGGAGGCTGTAGTGAGCTGTGATTGCACCACTGCACTCCAGCCTGGGCAACAGAGTAAGACCCGGTCTCAAAAAACCAAAAAGGTGCTGGGCGCAGTGGCTTACACCTGTAATCGCAGCACTTTGGGAGGCTGAGGTGGGTGGATCACCTGAGGTCAGGAGTTTGAGACCGGCCTGGCCAACATGGCGAAACCTGTCTCTACTAAAAATACAAAAATTAGCCAGGCATGGTGGTACATGCCTGTAGTCCCAGCTACTTGGGAGGCTGAGGCAGGAGGATCACTTGAATCCTAGAGATGGAGGTTGCAGTGAGCTGAGATCATGCCACTGCACTCTAGCCTGGGTGACAGAGCAAGATTCCATCTCAAAAAAAAAAAAAGAAAAGATGAAGTTTGGCCTCCTTCTCTGTCTCACACACTTCTTGCTTCTGCCCTTCTGCCTTCCACCATGGGAGGACCCTTGCCAGATCCCAGTGCAATGCTCTTGGACTTTGCAGCCTCCAAAACCATGTGCCAAATAAACTTTTATTGTTTATAAATTACCCAGTCTGTGGTATTCTGTTATAAGAGTAGAAAACAGACTAAGACAACTAATCTATGTTTTTAGAAATCAGGATAAAGTTCACAAGTGGGGAGAGGAGTGGAGGTAGCCTTATGGGGTACAGGTAGTATTATTTAGTTACAACCTCACTAAGTGAACATTTATTAAGCTAGACATTTCTCATTTCTGCACTTTTCTGTATGCATGTTATACTTCCATTTTTACTGGAAAAAAAAAGGCTTTTCCTGTTTATTTTTTTCAAAGAGTGCTGGCTCTCAAGTCAGCCTGCCTGGGCTGGATTCCTGGCAGCAGAAACTGGGATAAGTTAGCCTGTGCCTCAGTGTCCTCATTCTTCGTATTAAATGAATATTATTATAGTGTGGCTATGATGACTAAATGAATGAATCTGCATAAAACACTGAGAGTGCTGCCTGCCAAACATTAAGTGCCCAACGAGTGTTAGTTATTAGCCATGACCAGCCAAGTGAGTGAGATTAAGAGCCTGGAGCCAAAAGTCCTGCACTGAATCCTGGATTTGCCATTTACTAGCTCTGTGACTTTGGCAAAGTGGCATCCTCCCTCTTATCCTCAAATGCCCTCAGTTGTAAGAGAGATAATGCCAGACCAACCCAATAGGGCTGTGCAGAAACCTACTGAGACAGTGTGCGTAAAGCACTAAACACAGTGCCTGGCATGGAGTAAAGCTCAATGCCTGTTATTATGATCATTGATCACCACGGTAACCCTATAAACCCATTTTATAGACGGGGCTCGAGGTAGTAAAAACATGGGCTTAAGGTCACATGCAACTAAATGTCATTCAAACTTATTTTTAGGACAACAGAGCCTGTGTTCCATTCACACCCAGCCTCTAATTGACACCTCCCCCTCCCCACCTCTGGAGGCAGCACAGTCCTGGAGACTTTTCTCCCAAATCAGCACCTTTTCTTCCTGCCCAGTGGTCCTGCTACCCACTGAAGCTCTTGTCTTCCCAACTCCAGTTGCCAGATTCTGTGTGCCCAGAGAGGGTTGTGTCTTCCCTGCTGGCCCAGCGCTAGCACCAACCTGAGAGTTCTGGTGCCCTCAGTCAGGGTGCATCCCGGGCCCCAGATCTAACCTCAGCTGCGGGAAGAGAGGATCTCAGAGGGAAGCCACAGTGCCCAGCAGGCTTTCCATACCAGGGGCCTTTTTCACTGCAGTCTCCTTTTGTCTTTGGCCTGAGAGAGGTAAAGATGACTGGTGACGGCTGGGGAGAACTTGACGGTAGAGGAACAGGGCTGGGTAGGCCCAGCAACAAGGCCTATCACGCCAGGAACTCCTAACCCACAGAGCCTCCGTGTCCTCTCCTGAAGCCTGGATTCACTCCCTTGGCCTGCACCATTTTCAGAAACTTGATGTTTGGAGCCAGTAATCTTTGAGATCTGTGCAGGCTGTTCCTTACCCCCACCCAGTCATGATGATCTAAAGAGCAGCAGAAGCTGGGCCCCAAGCCAGGGCAAAGCCAGACAGCCTGAAATGGAAAAGAGCTTTGCTCCCAGCTTGGGATGCACAAACTGTGGGGCAGTCTGCACTGGTCCTGCAGTCTGAGCCAAGGGTTCAGATCCCAGCTCTGCCCTTATTAGCTGTGGGCTTGTCTCTTCACCACTATGAACCTGTTTCCTTATCTGCAAACTGGAGATGCTATTCCCTACTTCACTCTGGCAGGCTGTTAAGGAGTATCAAATGAGGCTGTCTATAAAAATGACAGGCTTGCCGGGCGCGGTGGCTCACGCCTGTAATCCCAGCACTTTGGGAGGCCGAGGCGGGCGGATCACAAGGTCAGGAGATCGAGACCACGGTGAAACCCCGTCTCTACTAAAAATACAAAAAATTAGCCTGGCTCGGTGGCGGGCGCCTGTAGTCCCAGCTACTAGGGAGGCTGAGGCAGGAGAATGGCGTGAACCCAGGAGGCGGAGCTTGCAGTGAGCCGAGATCGCGCCACTGCACTCCAGCCTGGTGGACAGAGTGAGACTCCGTCTCAAAAAAAAAAAAAAAAAAAAAAAAAAAAAAAGGCAGGCTTGTATACCAGAAAGCAGGTTACAAATTGATGGTGTCCTTATTATGACCCTCTTGGATCTCTTTTGATGCTAAGATTCTATGATGATTTGGAGTGAAAGGATAGAGACAAGAGGAGGGAGTACTAGCAAGCGAAAAACCAAGAGAGGGAGGGGCTGAAACAGGGAACAGGACAGAGAGACGGAAAGGCAGAGAAGGATGAATACATGTGATGAAATGAAAAACTTGGAGAGATGGGAGAGATTTAGAAACAGATATGAAATCAAAGATCCCGGTCTAAACTCTTCCTCTTCATTCATTTGTTCATTCTTCAGAGGAAAGAATGAGGTAGTAGCTGTCAAGCTAGACCAAGTCTCAGAGCCCACATCTACCCATCAGTCTTACTCCCAGCATCACCCAAGAGCCCTCCGAGGGCAATGGACTGGAGGATGGGTTTCCGCAGTTCCTCAAGTCAGACCCCTGGTTCTGCGTCCAAAGTCCGAGGCGGGGGTCAGTTACCTGGAATGCTGGTCCCCTGCCCCCACTCCCACCCTGACTCCCACTAATGAATGGGAGTTTCATTAGGCTCTTTCAGGCCACACTGATGTGTACCCCTCAGTACCTGGCTCCTACACAGGCAAACAAGTAAGCAGGCATGGGATAGAGGAGAGAGAGAAGGTGTAGAGCCTGAAAAGGTGAGATGGTCAGGGAAACAGATGGATGCCGGGTAGAGGCACACAGCACTCTACCCCATCCTACTCCTCTCTTCTTCGGCCCCACCCTAGTGCCTCCCAAGGACTTTATGAGGAATGTCAGAGCTAGGGAGAAAGTGACAGGTTCAAGTGACCCTATTCCCCACCACATTAGGAGGCATCGCTGGCTTTCTCACTGCATCCCCCAGGTCAGCTTGCTGCCCCATTGCAGTCATCTATGGTCACACCTCTCTCTAGGCCTTAGTTTTCCCATTTGTACAATGGGGAGGTGGGACTTAGTAATCTAAAAGCCAGCCTGATTCTAACCTCTCTTCCATGCCTATCTCATTCTGCTCCCAACTCACCTTCTGGATGTGCCTGCCCTGCTGGGCCCCCTGAATGTCAATAAGTGCCACTTTGGGTGAGAAATCTCTGGGTCTTTGGGATGCTCTGGGTTGGCAGTGGAGGGGAGGTGGGTGAACAAAAGGAAGACTAAGGAGCTGGAGTGAGACAGAAAACCCTCTCCTCCCTGCTTCCATCTCTACTGCTTGCCCCGTTTGTTCCAGCAGGGAAAGCAGGGGCAGAGGAGTGCCCCAGGACAGAATGGGCCCCTGGCTTTCCTGGTGAAAGGGAGCTTTAGGGATCCCAAGATCCTCTGCTCCTTAGGAACTCCCCAGGGGACCCCCAGACCCTTCTCAGAGACCCTGGCCTCCCAGTACCCTCTGTGGCCCCTGATTAGCACTACCTTTGGAGGGAGCAGCTAGACCAGAGCTGAGGGTGGGTGGTATGCAGTTGGTAGGAAGTGAGTGGTGAGTTGACAGTGGGCAGACAAATGGGTGAATGGTGAGTGGGTGGGGAGGAGGGTGAATGGTGGATGGGGCTGAATGAATGGTGGGTGGGTAATGAGTAGGTGGTGGGTGAATGACAGGTGATGGCATTATTTGGGTAGAAGGGTGGTTGAAGGTCCTGTGAATTAAGGGTCTGGGGTAAAGGTGGTGACAGGAGTCTCAAGCTAAGAAACCATATTGTCTCTAACTATAGAGACAATCTCTATATTTACACTCAAGTGCTGGGATAGGTCCTGGAACCCAGTAGCCCCACCCCCAGGACCATCTTGGATTTCCCTAAGTGATCTCAGGGCCGTGGGCACTTTCCTGTGTGCATGCTCTAGTCCCAGCAGCGTTCCCAGGCTTGGCCCCACTGACTGCCCCTATAAGAGACTCCCAACTTCGAATACACACCCCTACTTCTGTGGTTCACATCCACCGCTTCGGCCTCTTCTTCCAGTTGCAAGGTAGAATTGGGCCTCTGGACCTCCTGGCAGCCCAGGATCTCTATGACCCCTAGGACTTTAGGTCTACTCTGGCTATGAGGGCCCCAGGACCACCCTGGATGCCCAGGAGCTTATGGGCTGCCAGGAACCCTGTGGACACTGGGCCTTTCAGGGTTGCCCAGCCCAGATAAGCTCCTAAGAATCCATGGAGTTCAAGGACCAGTGAAGCCTCTGGGCCAGGGTCTCCTCAAGGACAAACAGGCCAGCCAGGTCTATAGGTGAGAAGAAGCCACCTACCCTGCCAGCCCACTCCTCTGTCCCAAACCCTCCTGAAACCCTGACACCCCCCTTTTAACTTCTCTCAGGTGACTGCTCACTTATCACTGAGCTTTTTAGCCACCCTTTCTCTAGATGTCCGATTGCCACAACTAGAGTATGAGTTAAGAGACATTGACAGCCAGGCGCGGTGCCTCACACATGTAATCCCAGCACTTTGGGAGGCTGAGGCGGGAGGATCATGAGGTCAGGAGATCGAGACCATCCTGGCTACCATGGTAAAACCCCATCTCTACTAAAAATACAAAAAATTAGCTGGGCATGGTGGCACATGCTTGTAGTCGCAGCTATTTGGGAGGCTGAGATATGAGAATAGCTTGAATCTGGGAGGCAGAGGTTGCAGTTCATTCATGCCACCACTGCACTCCAGCCTGGGTGACAGAGTGAGACGCCATCTCAAAAAAAAAAAAAAAAAAAAAAGAGGGATTTGACAACTGTGTCTTTCTTTCTTCCCCTTCCCTTTGTTCCTTCAGTCTCTTCCTTCCTTCTCTTTCTTTAGCACCACATCCCCCATCCTTTCCTACATGTTTTCCTACAACAAATGCTGCCTGCTTGGATGACACCGTGTCCTACACAACCCTGTGTGGTCGGAAACTGATACCTAATAGATGCTCAGTAATGCCTATTGGCTTACTAACCCTGTACCTCACTCCCCTAGGATCTCCCCCTGGGGGGTTTCCCAGGGGCTGGAGAGCTCATCTTATCCAGTATTCTACCCCTCTTCCCAATATAGCGTAGAAGAGAGAGCAAGGCTTGCATAGTGGGAGAGGCTTGGAGGGGCCTCCTGGAGCCTCTAGTCCATCTGAAAAGGTGATCTATGCTCAGGTGGGTCTCCCTGAGAGAACAGTCTCCCTGTGTCTCTTTCTTTATGGCTGCCCTTTCTCTTTCTCTTTTACCTCCTTGTGATGGTTAGTACTGAGTGTCAACTTGATAGGATTGAAGGATGCAAAGTATTGATCCTGGGTGTGTCTGTGAGGGTGTTGCCAAAGGAGATTAACATTTGAATCAGTGGGCTGGGAAAGGCAGACCCACCCTTAATCTGGGTGGACACAATCTAATCAACTGCCAGTGCGGCTAGGATAAAAGCAGGCAGAAGAATGTGAAAATACTAGACTGGCTTAGCCTCCCAGCCTACGTCTTTCTCCCATGCTGGATGCTTCCTGCCCTCAAACATCGGACTCCAAGTTCTTCAGCTTTGGGACTCGAACTGACTTCCTTTCTCCTCAGCTTGCCAGATGGACTATTGTGGGACCTTGTGATCATGTGAGTTTAATATTCCTTAATAAACTCATATATATAAAATATATGATATATATATCTGATATTATATATGATTGATATATGATATATGATAGATATATAACACATATATAATATATACCATTAAGGATTATTTCCCTTGGCTTTGAGGAAGCAGTGTGTACAGTAGAACATACAATAGACCAGGAATTGTGATCTTACACATATCAATTTTTTTTTTTTTTTTTGAGATGGAGTCTCACTCTATTGCCCAGGCTGGAGTGCGATCACGGCTCCCTGCAAGCTCTGCCTCCCGGGTTCACGCCATTCTCCTGCCTCGGCCTCCCGAGTAGCTGGGACTACAGGTGCCCACCACCACGCCTGGCTAATTTTTTGTATTTTTAGTAGAGACGGGGTTTCACCCTGTTAGCCAGGATGGTCTCGATCTCCTGACCTCGTGATTCACCTTCCTCGGCCTCCCAAAGTGCTGGGATTACTGGCGTGAGCCACTGCACTCGGCCACTCCACCACCCGGGTTCATGCCATTCTACTGTCCTGTCTCAGCCTCTTGAGAAGCTGGGACTACAGGCGTCTGCCACCATGCCCGGCTAATTTTTTGTATTTTTAGTAGAGACGGGGTTTTACCGTGTTAGCCAGGATGGTCTCAATCTCCTGACCTCAAGTGATCCACTTGCCTCGGCCTCCCAAAGTGCTGGGATTACTGGCGTGAGCCACTGCACTCGGCCACTCCACCACCCGGGTTCATGCCATTCTACTGTCCTGTCTCAGCCTCTTGAGAAGCTGGGACTACAGGCGTCTGCCACCATGCCCGGCTAATTTTTTGTATTTTTAGTAGAGACGGGGTTTTACCGTGTTAGCCAGGATGGTCTCAATCTCCTGACCTCAAGTGATCCACTTGCCTCGGCCTCCCAAAGTGCTGGGATTACAGGCGTGAGCCACCACACCTGGCCTAACTTTCATTATTACACAAAATTTGCCTACTCAATCAGACAAGATGATCCCTAGGGCAAGCCCATCAACTCAGGGGTTCCCTCAGGGCAGAACTGTGTCTTTCCCCCTGAGAATTGAGCTTGCTTTTTTCCTATCTATTCTGTCTCTCTCTTTTTTTTTTTTTGAGACGGAGTCTTGCTCTGTTGCCCAGGCTGCAGTGCAGTGGTGCTATCTCTGCTCACTGCAACCTCTGCTGCCCAGGTTCAAGCGATTTTCCTGCCTCAGCCTCCTGAGTAGCTGAGATTATAGGCACCTGCCACCATGCTTGACTAATTTTTGTATTTTTAGTAGAGATGGGATTTCACCATATTGGCCAGGCTGGTCTTGAACCCCTAACCTCAAATGATCTGTCTGCCTCGGCCTCCCAAAGTGCTGGGATTACAGGCGTGAGCCACCTCACCCGGCCTTTTCCTATCTATTCTCTAAGATGCCCAGCCTGCAAGCTGCAGAGGTTGGAAATTGTACCAACAAGGAAGCCAGCGAGACCTTCTAAGTAACAAGCAGGCTAGGGTGGGAGGTGGAGGAGGCTGGGAGGGAGTAGTCATTTTCTTTATCTATTCATCAGGAGGAGTGTCTTCCCAGTCCTTAGAGTACCCAGGAGGCAGGGACAGACAATGATGCTGTGGGAGAGGAGGTTTCATTTTCTGGTAGAGCCCTGGGCTGAGAAAGATGTCAGGGAAGGAGGGCCAGATTTCTGCCTTGGAGAGGGTCCTAGTCGGAGCTCCCAAAGTGCTGGGATTACAGGCATGAGCCACTGCGCCCGGCCGCTCTTTTTTTTTTTGAGGCAGAGTCTCGCTCTGTCGCCCAGGTTGGAGTGCTGTGGCACGATCTCGGCTCACTGCAAGCTCCGCCTCCCAGGTTCATGCCATTCTCCTGCCTCAGCCTCCCGAGTATAGCTGGGACTACAGGCCCCTGCCACCACGACTGGCTAATTTTTTGTATTTTTAGTAGAGATGGGGTTTCACCATGTTAGCCAGGATGGTCTCGATCTCCTGACCTCGTGATCCGCCCACCTTGCCTCCCAAAGTGCCGGGATTACAAGCGTGAGCCACCGCGCCCAGCCCCAGCCACTCTTTTTAGAAACAATTTTATATTTTATTTTTAAGAGATCAGGTCTCTTTCTATTCTCCAGGCTGGGGTGCAGTGGCACTCATAGTTCACTGCAGCCTTGAACCCTTGGGCTCAAGGGATTCTCCTGCTTCCTGAAGCAGGCTGAGAATCAGGAGGCCTGAATAGCTAGGACTATAGGCACATGCTACCATAGCTGGCTAATTTTTTTTTTTTTTTTTCAGACAGGGTTTCACTCTGTTGCCCAGGCTGGAGTGCAGTAAGCTATCTTGGCTCACTGCAACCTTAACTTCCTGGGCTCAAGTGATTCTGCTACCTCAGCCTCCCAAGTAGCTAGGACCATAGGTGCATGCCACCACGCCTGACTAGATTTTGTACTTTTTTTTTGCAGAGACAATGTTTTGCCATGTTGCCCAGGCTGGTCTTGAACTCCTGTGCTCAAGCGATTCACCTGCCTTGGCCTCCCAAAGTGCTGGGATTACAGATGTGAGCCACCGTGCCTGGCCCCATGCTCTTTATACAGCCTCTCCCAGACATGACACTTGCAGGCTGAAGGGGGACACTAAACCCAGTCTTCCAAGAGCCTCTAGTTCAGTGGGGGAGACACAGGTCTTGCCACCAGGGACTCTCAGCCATGTGGAGAAGTTACAGTTCCCAGCAGAAGAGGGGTAGGAGGGAGCAAACACTTGGTGCTTACTACGTGCCAGGCACTTTGGATAGGTCTCTCTCTCTCTTTTGCTGCAAAGTCCCATTTTCCAGATAAGGCCTGAAGCTCAGAGAGCTAAAGCAACTTGTTTTAGGTTTCCTAGTGAGCCCAGTGACACAGCTGGGGTCAGAATCCAGGTCATCCTGATGCTCGCACTGTGCTGATTCTTATAGCATGGAGGGCCATTGGCTCAAGGATCATCTCTCTCTTTTAATTTTTTTATGGTGAAAAGATATACATATATTTAGAATTAGCCAGCTGGACTCAGTTTAGATGATCCCAATTTTGTTGGCAACATCCAAAGCATTGTAATCAGGAACCAGTCCAACATATGCCTTCTCTCCATCAGGCTGAATCAGGGTGTTGACCTGGGCCCATCAATGTCATAGAGCTTCTTCACATCCTGTTTGATCTGGTGCTTATTGGTTTTAACATCCACAATTAACACAAGTGTGTTGTTGTCTTCTATCTTCATGGCGGACTCAGCGGTCAGCAGAAACTTGGTGATGGCATAGTAGTCAAGCTTGTTTCTCCTGGGGGAGCTCTTCCGAGGATATTTGGGCTGCCTCTGGAGTTGCAGTGTCTTGGGCTACCGCAAGGTGGGTGACCTGCGGATCTTCTTTTTTTGTGTGTGGCTATGGACACCTTTCAACACTGCCTTCTTGAGTTTGCCTTTAGGAGGGGCAGGAGCTTCCTTCTTCGCCTTCAGTGCCATCTTGTGAAAAAGGATCATCTCTAATGAAGGCTTTCAGCCTGTATGCCCTGAATGTAGAATTGACCACCTGTGGCTCTGGATCCCCATTGTGCTCCATATGAACATCTCCCAGGGCACCTGCACACTTCTCAGATTTATTTTATTTACATACTATCTTCCCTCATTAGGCAGTGAGCTCCTTGAGGACAGGGGGTGATCTTGGTCATCTCTGCATCCCTGGTGTGTAGCATAAAGCCTGTGCATATTAGGTATTCAGTAAATGTGTGTTGCATGAATGGTGGGAGGTGCTTGGAAGGTCTTTTCCTGTGCATCTTCCTGCCTCCTTGGAATTAACCCAATGATGAGGGGTGGAGGGACACCAGAGGATGGACTGAGGGGCTGAGGTTGAGGTGTGGGAATGTCTTGTCTGGCAGCCTTTCCAGATTCCCACACTCACCTGCACTCATGCTTCATCCCAGGCATGCTGCATGACATTGTCCAGCCTCTCCTGCACTCCTGCCTCTATGTCCCAGCACCTTTTCTCCTCTTGGGTTTGGTGACCAGGGGACATGTCTGGCATTAGGAGCAAAACTATTCTTCTCCATTCTATTTTATTATCACAAGAGCTTCATGAGGTAGGATGGGTGGAGATGCTCTGCCTCCATGTTACAGCTAAGATGAGTCAAACTCCAAGTTCACACAAGTTGGTGGTAGAACAGGGTCTAGTGATGATGGAGTGGGGGCAGTTTTCTTTCCTTTTTTACTTTTTTCTTTTTTTTTTTTTTTTTTTTTTTTGAGATGGAGTCTTGCTCTGTCAACCAGCCTGGAGTGCAGTGGTGCAATCTCAGCTCACTGCAACCTCTGCCTCCCAGGTTCAAGCAATTCTCCTGCCTCAGCCTCCCCAGTAGCTGGGACTACAGGCGTGTGCCACCACGCCTAACTTTTTGTATCTTTAGTAGAGATGAGGTTTCACCATGTTAGCCACGATGGTCTCGATCTCCTTACCTCGTGATGCGCCTGCCTTGGCCTCCCAAAGTGCTAGAATTACAAGCGTGAGCCACCGTGCCCAGCCTGGGGGCAGTTTTCTGAATCAGGCACAGGCTGGGCTTCCCCAGGGACTTGAGGAAGCTGGTTCTGTTTGCCCTTCTCCAAAGCATATGGGGCAAAAGTGTCCCCACTTCATCTGTGAGATGGAATGGAGAGAACCCCAGAATCTTGGCCCCAGCCATCACTTTCCAGCCCTTCTGCAGTCTTGATGGTTGCCAGTAGGTGCCGTCAGTTTGCAACTTTTTGGTCTGTCCTGCAGGTCCGGCTGCCAGTCCCAATCTCCCTGCAATCATCTCTCAGTCTGCACTTGCAGGAAGTAGGAGGTAGCCCAACCCCCGTGAGGCTGAAAGACTCCTGTCCTGGAGAAGCAGGAGGCGGGGTCTCTGAACTGCATTTCAGCTTGGCTGACCTGCAGCTTTCTAGGCCAAGACAAAAACAAACAAACAAACAAACCCCGGTGGGTTACTGATTATTCCTGGACAGGTACCCTTATCCTGAAAGCAGCTCCAGTACAGCAGAAACCTTTGTAGGGGAGGATGGGTGGGAATTAGGGGGGTCCCGAGAGGGAACCTAGGAGATGGATCTTTGCTCCAAATGCTACTGCAGGCCTCTTCTCAATTTGGGCAGGATTGGGCAAGGTTAGGGGAATAGGGGCATCAATAGGACTTCACAGAGGGTCAAGCCAGGCCCAACACTAGCCCAAGTAGCAACACTGGGTGAATTAAAAAAGCATCCCTTCCTTAAAAATCTTTTTTTTTTTTTTTTTTTGAGACAGAGTCTTGCTCTGTCGCCCAGGCTGGAGTGCAGTGGTGCGATCTCAGCTCACTATAACCTCCTCCTCCTGGGGTTCAAGCGATTCTCCTGCCTCAGTCTCCCAAGTAGCTGGGATTACAGGCATGTGCCAGCACGTCCGGCTAATTTTTGTATTTTTAGTAGAGATGGGGGTTTCACCATGTTGGCCAGACTGGTCTCGAACTCCTGACCTCAGGTGATCTGCCCACCTTGGCTTCCCAAAGTGCTAGGATTACAGGCATGAGCCACCACGCCCAATCTTCTTTTATCTCTTTCTTTTCTTTTCTTTTTTTTTTTTGAGACGGAGTCTCGCTCTGTCGCCCAGGCTGGAGTGCAGTGGCCGGATCTCAGCTCACTGCAGCTCCACCTCCCGGGTTCACGCCATTCTCCTGCCTCAGCCTCCCGACTAGCTGGGACTACAGGCGCCTTTTTTTGGGTATTTTTTAGTAGAGACGGGGTTTCACCGTGTTAGCCAGGATGGTCTCGATCTCCTGACCTTGTGATCTGCCCGTCTCGGCCTCCCAAAGTGCTGGGATTACAGGCGTGAGACACCACGCCCGGCCTATCTCCTTCCTTCCTTCCTTCCGTCCGTCCGTCCGTCCCTCCCTCCCTCCCTCCCTCCTTCCTTCCTTTTCTTTCTGACAGAGTTTTCTTCTTTCACCTAGGCTGGTGTGCAGTGGCATAATTCTAGCTCACTGCAGCCTCCAACTCCTGGGCTCAAGAGATTCTCCTGCCTCAGGCTCCCGAGTACCAGGGACCACAGGCGAACGCCACCACACCCGGCTAATTTTACAATTTTTTTTTTATAGAGACAAGGTCTCACTACATTGCCCAGACTGGTCTTGAACTCCTGGGCTCAAGTGATCCTCCCGCCTCAGCCTCCAAAATGCAGGGATTACAGGTGTGAGCCACTGCTGCAGGCACCTCAAAAATCCTTCACTGCCATCTGGGAAATGATCACAACAGCTCTACAAATACATAATGACTACAAGGAATGGGGCCCCACTGGAGTTGTTCAACGCAAAACTTGCACACTGCAAATGGCAATCTCCCAGGCCTGCCTCCCTCCACGAGTGGGTCTGAATGGGCCTGAGAGGCAAACATTCAGGAAGGAGGAAGAGGCTGGGTGGCACCTCCTCCCCGGGAGTTCTGCCGATTCCATCTTGGGAAAGCAGGGTGGACCAGGGCCCAAATGAGCCCTGGGGAGACTGCGGGGGTGGGAGAGGTTGCAAGGGGCAAGTGGGAAGAAGCCTGTTAACGTCTTAGGGCCACCAAGCCTTTCTGTGCCCCAAGCTAAGTGCCTGTACGCTTTACCGCACCTCACAAGGCTTGGTCTCCAGCGGTTGAGGAGACTCACAAGGCTTGGTCTCCAGCTGAAAGCACCGGGGTGGAGTGGAAAGGGTTCTGTCCAGGGAGACCAGATCCGCAGAGCCGGGAGTCCGGGTTAGGAGGTCACTTTCTCAGTGGGAGACTGAGGCCGCCTTGGCGGGGTGGGACAAGACTCCTCCGAGGTCGGGAGAGGGGCCCCCGCAGCAGCCCCTTGGCTTCCCTTCTCCCTTGCCTCCCCTCCGGGGCTCCGGTTCAGAGGCGCTCTGGGCGCCTGCCACGGCTTCCAAACTGCGCCGCTTCCTTCTTCGGCAGAAAAGGACTTTCAGATGTAGCGGCGGCGGCGGCGGCGGCGACTCAGGACAGCGCCCCCTCCCCCTAACGGCCGCCTCTCCCTCTCCCCCTCGCCCGCCCCGGCTCCCCCACCTCTGGGAAGGCGCTGGGGGTGTGGCCAGGGACCGGTATAAAGTCCGGGGGAGCCGGTCCCGGGCAGCCGCTCAGCCCCCTGCCCCCTCGCCGCCCGCCGCCTGCCTGGGCCGGGCCGAGGATGCGGCGCAGCGCCTCGGCGGCCAGGCTTGCTCCCCTCCGGTCCGCCTGCTAACTTCCCCCGCTCCGTCCCCGTTCGCCTGCCGGGCCGCCCCGTCTCCCCGCGCCCTCCGGCTCGGGTCCTCCAGGCGCGCCGGGCGCTGCAGCTGTGTGCCCTCCACCGCCCGCCCGCGCGCCCGCGCTCCCCGCCTGCGCCCCGCGCCCCGCGCCCGCGCCCAGTCCTCGCGCGGTCATGCTGCCCCTCTGCCTCGTGGCCGCCCTCCTGCTGGCCGCCGGGCCCGGGCCGAGCCTGGCCGACGAAGCCATCCACTGCCCGCCCTGCTCCGAGGAGAAGCTGGCGCGCTGCCGCCCCCCCGTGGGCTGCGAGGAGCTGGTGCGAGAGCCCGGCTGCGGCTGTTGCGCCACTTGCGCCCTGGGCTTGGGGATGCCCTGCGGAGTGTACACCCCCCGCTGCGGCTCGGGCCTGCGCTGCTACCCGCCCCGGGGGGTGGAGAAGCCCCTGCACACACTGATGCACGGGCAAGGCGTGTGCATGGAGCTGGCGGAGATCGAGGCTATCCAGGAAAGCCTGCAGCCCTCTGGTAAGGTACCCCTGGCCTCCCAGTTCCCTCCTGAGTGCGCTCCCTTCCCAGAGGCTTCTTCTCCATTCCAGCCGCCCTGGAAGGCCCTTAAAAACCCCCCATGAGTTGAAGAGAAGGCAGGTACGTGGCAGGGCCCGACTGGCATGGGACGGGCTCACCAAGGAAACTGCTACCGAGTCCCTAGCAGCCTGTTGCCATCACCAAGGGAGACTGTCCCATCACTCCATCTCAAACCTCCAAGGGCTGTCTATTTGATAAGGGGGTCCCAGTGGGAGGCCTGGCTGCTGGTGCAAGAGTGGCAGATTAAGGTCCAGTTAAGTCAGCTGTCTAGGGCCAGAGAACTGGAGGATGGTGGTGGGGTGTGTGTTGGGGAGGATGGGGGAGGGGGGAAAGCGTTGTGTTCCTGATCCAGGCCGAGGGTGAAATCCCAGTGGTCTGGGGAGCTAGAGCCTGAACTTTTTTTTTTTACATGGTCCAGTGGTGGAGTGGGACATACAAATTAGAGGGACTTTGGCGGTGAGGGGCATTAGACTTGCCCTTCCCCAAAGCCCGGAACCAGGTCACCTTGTTGTTTGAGAGGCAGTGAGAAGACAGGGGTCCCTCTGCCAGGCCTGGGCACCTCTGCCTGCCCTGGTATACAGGCCCCCTGTTCTTTTCTGCAGGCAGGTATGATTTGAGGTGGCAGAAAAGTCTTGGCTCCCAGCCCAGAGCTGCAGAAACCTCATGTGTGTGGGTTAGGGAATAGAGAAGTGGATGGGGGGGAGCCACGGGAGAAAAACAGAGAGAGAGAGAGAGAGAGACTGAGAAGGCCCTTGCCCTAACCTCATTCTTACACTTTCTTTTTTTGTTTCTCGGTGAACCTTTCTCAGTTTCTTCTTAGACTCTCAGTCTCTTTTCCTTCTTTCTCTTGCTCTTTTGTTCTTCCTGATTTGTCTCTTAGCCTCTAGTTTCACTAGTCATGCTCTCCAGTTCTGTTTTCCTCAGTGTCTTCTGCTCATCATGCCTTTCTTTCTCCACTTTATTCTGTGTTTCTGTTTCAGTTGCTTTTCTTCTCTTCCTCTCTTTATGTTGCTCTTTCTCTGTGTCTCTGTTACTGTTTCTGTCTTTCTCTGTTACTTTGGGAATCTCTCTGTCTGCCTTTCTGTATCTATGCCTCTGTTTCTCTTTCCATCTCTGACTCTGTTTTGCTCTCCTGTGCCTCTGTCTGTCTCTGTCTCTTTTCCTGGTGCTTGAAGCTTCCATTGTTGCAGTCCGGATACTGGGACTCCAGCCCCAAGCTTCCTGTCTTGGGTCCCAAACCCTCTACTTCCTCAATCCTCTGCAGCTTGTCAGCCGAGGGGGGCAGGATGCAGGGAAAACAGGAAGGAGGTGGACTCCAGGGGTCTGGGCCTCGGGCCTCTCTGCCCTTCCTGCCCTTGGGTAGGGAGAGATGGGTCAGCAGAAAACATTCTAGGAGAAATGCCAGCCTGGCACCCGGCATATCTGGGAAGGGGGGTCCTGGGAGAGAAAGTTGCTAATCTTGGGGCAGAGATGCCGGAGGCAGTGGTAGAGGAGGGGTACTGAGACTGGGGAGGAAGGCTGAGCCCTTGGGTTCTCAGGGTACAACAGGGTCACGTTCCCTTTGAATTTCCATCCTCCACTAGCCAGAGGGTATCTGACACCAGATAAGGATGGCTGCTAGCCTCCTCCTCTCTCAGCACTTTGAATGCAAGACAGAAGAGCCCTCAAAGGGCTGCGTAGGAATACCTCATCCTCTGGTTGGGTAGGAATACTCCATCCTGTAGTGGAGGAAAATAAGATCCCCTAGGGGTTTGGGGAGGGCATGGCATGAAAAGTCTGTGGTTGTCCTCTGGATGTAATGCAAACTGGCCTCCAGGAGTGTCTAGGGGCTGAGTGTGGAGGTTCATGCTTGTAATCCCAGTACTTTGAGAAAATTACTTGAGGCCAGGAGTTCGAGACCAGCCTGAGCAATATAGCCAGACCCTCCCATCTCTACAAAAAAAAAAAAAAAAAAGTTAGCCAACTGCAGTGGCTCATGCCTGTAGTCTCAGCTACTTGGGAGTCTGAGATGGGAAGCTCAAGGTTACAATGAGCTATGATCACATGATTGCATTCCAGCCTGGGCGACTCTATTTCTCTATTTCGTAAAAAAAAAAAAAAAGGGGTAGACTGGGCGCAGTGGCTCACGCCTGTAATCTCAGTACTTTGGGAGGCTGAGGAGGGTGAATCACCTGAGGTCAGGAGTTTGAGGCCTGGTCAACATGGTGAAACCCCATCTCAACTAAAAATACAAAAATTTGCTGGGCATGGTGGTACCCGCCTGTGGTCCCAGCTACTCGGGAGGCTGAGGCAGGAGAATCACTTGAACCTGGGAGGTGGAGGTTGTAGTGAACCAAGATTGCGCCACTGTGCTTTTGCCTGGGTGACAGAGCGAGATTCCGTCTAAAAAACAAACAGGCCGGGCGCGGTGGCTCAAGCCTGTAATCCCAGCACTTTGGGAGGCCGAGACGGGTGGATCACGAGGTCAGGAGATCGAGACCATCCTGGCTAACACGGTGAAACCCCGTCTCTACTAAAAAATACAAAAAACTAGCCGGGTGAGGTGGCGGGCGCCTGTAGTCCCAGCTACTTGGGAGGCTGAGGCAGGAGAATGGCGTGAACCCGGGAGGCGGAGCTTGCAGTGAGCTGAGATCCGGCCACTGTACTCCAGCCTGGGCGACAGAGCGAGACTCTGTCTCAAAAAAAAAAAAAAAAACCAAAAAACAAACAAACAAACAAACAACAGTGTCTTGGAATGGGGCGGCTTTAGGTCCCCTTTGGATGACACAGCCGAGGTCTGTAATGCCCCTCCTCCTTTCCTCCTTGCCTTGTTCTCCAGCCATGCAATGGATGCAGGTATCTGGAGAGAGACAGGGGAAGCCTGGAGGTACCTACTGAGCAAGCTATGCCCGTGCCCTCCCACACCTCCTAGTCATCATAGAAGTAATTCCTTGCTGTGACCTGGGCCACATGGTACCATGTAAAAGGCACTCTCTAGAGTTCTGCTGCAGCCTTGCAGAGTCTGTGGGTGAGATAAGGTGACCAAGCCCCTACCCACCCATCTTTTTAGCCTTACACAGTCAGTAGGCCACTGTCTGCTTTTGGTCCCAAGGATTGGGCCCACTGGTCTACGAATAGCTTGATCGAGGGTACCCGTCTATTCTTTCTGCCTTTTCCTTTTGGGGCTGAGTGTCAGCAGGTGGCTGGGGGAGGCTGGCCACTTGGCATGCCTCCTTCTTTGGCTGCTATGGTCCAGCTGCCTCTTGTTTGCCCCAGGGTCAGCTCTCCCCTTTCCATCTCCAGCCACCCCCGCCCGCCCTCCCGTCTCAGCTTTCCACGAGCTGGCCAGGTTGTGGCTTAACACCACTGAGGCCATCAGAGATGAGGCGGGGTATGTGCGTCAAAAGTCTACAACTCTCCATCTTGGTACTGATCCTTGACTCATGGAATCTGGGGGAGTGGACAGCGGAAAGATCAGCGTTTGGACAGGGAGTTTCTAAGCTGGACTCTCAGTCCCTTTGGGACAGGGTTAGGGAACAGGCAGGCTGGGTTAATTTTTAGTCAATGCAGCAAATACTGCCCCCCTACTTCAGTACTGGGAATCCAGTTATGTCATGGGAACAAGGGCATTCCCAGAAATTCTGTGCCTTGTGGGGAGGGGGAGGGGAGGAGCATGGCCGCTTCCCATTTTTAATTTAGTACTGGCAAAGCCAGCAGTATTGGTGCCTCGGGTATCAGGAGTCTTTCCACTTAAAGACAGAGTGCTGCAGAGCTAAGTCTCTCCTCCTCCCCTTCCACCAAGTCTACTTCAGTTTCCTAATTTGTAAAGTGGGGAGGGCAACAGGACCGGCTCACGGTGTTGGGGTGTCTGGCGTGGGGCAAGAGCTCAATAAATTGAAGTGATGATGAAGATGGTGATGAAGAAGAAGCCAATGCTAGGACTTAGGGAAACAGTAGGACAAGGGAGCAAATTTGGGGCAACATTCAGGGGAATTGAGAGGGGTGGGGTGGCCTTTGGTGCATTTTGCTGCTGTCACCATGGGAAGAACAGGCCAAGTTGCCTTATCTGACTTTTTATTCTGAGGCTGGCAGCATGACACAGCTATTGGGGGGATACCCCTTGAGCCAGACCTCAGAGAAAGGGCCTGGTACCCAGCACCGGTGGTCTTGGCTTCTCCAGCCAGAGTCTAGGGGAAGAGGGAAAAGACCTTTCTTTTTTTTTTTTTTTTTTTTTTTTTTTTTGAGATGGAGTCTCGCTCTGTCGCCCAGGCTGGAGTGCAGTGGCCGGATCTCAGCTCACTACAAGCTCCGCCTCTCGGGTTCACGCCATTCTCCTACCTCAGCCTCCCAAGTAGCTGGGACTACAGGCGCCCGCCACCTCGCCCGGCTAGTTTTTTTGTATTTTTTAGTATAGACGGGGTTTCACCGTGTTAGCCAGGATGGTCTCGATCTCCTGACCTCGTGATCCGCCCGCCTCGGCCTCCCAAAGTGCTGGGATTACAGGCTTGAGCCACCGCGCCCGGCCGGGAAAAGACCTTTCTAGCAGGACAGGTGGGTGACCCTCTGACCCCACAGCTGAAATTTCTGGTCGGGATGGATGGGTCCACTCAGTACATAGCCTAGGTGCCTCTCAGGGGCCAGGGGGTGGTGTTGGGGAGAAATCGTGAGGGTAAAGTCAGGCAACAGGAAAGAGGAAATCCTCTGACTTTTGCCACAAACTTTGCAGCCGGTGGTGCTAAAGCTGTGTGGCCTCTTCTCTCTCTGACACCTTCCCTTCCTCTGCTGCTGGAGCAAAGACCGAGGTTTCCCCTATAGCCAGATGTCAGCTGGCTTAGCTCCAAGCTGGGGGCTATAGGAGGACCAAGCCTGCGTGGAAGTCCCATCTCCCAAACAAGCTTTTTGGAGATCAGACTTTTCAGGGGAATAGGTCTGACTCCACTCCTGCTCAGAGGGGAACCCACAGGTACTGGAATTTCTCCAGAGGGCAGTACCAGGATGAGTGGCACCAGGTGGCTGGAAAATAGCAAGTATTTAGCCAGTTTTGGAGATGAGAAGGTTAACTCAATGCTGTAACCCTTACCCCCACAAAAACCTAGTGCTTAGGGGTGGATCCTGGGGTGGCTCTTTAGTCTGCCAGTTAAGCAGGGTTGGGCAAGGAAAAGTTACAGATTACATGGAAAGTCAACAAACCACGGTGCAGAGAAGCTGTTGAAGTCAGCATGCCCTGTCCTGGCTCTGTGTCTCTGACCAGGGCAGGGTCAGAGTGCCCAAGTGCATGTGGGTAAGGCACATGTGGATGAGTGTGTGTCTGGACACGTGATTGTTTGTATACATTTGCGATTCTTGAGCCCCAGCCTGTCTGTGTGTGAGTAGGCAAATACAGATTTACCCTGTGTCCCCATGAGACTAGGGAGGGAGCTACTCTCCCTATCTGGTGGGTTCTACTCCGTGTAGACAAGAACTGGGGATAAGTAGGATGGCTAATGGGGAACCTAACAAGGGAGAAGCCAGGCAGGCTGCTGGCTCAGCTTTTCCCAGGTAACCCCTGATGTGACATGGGGCCACACTAACCCAAGAGCATGAGCCATGCCTCTGGGCTCACCCTGTGCCCCATGCAGCCCTAGGCTTCAATGAGCATACCTAATCCTCCTTGATGGTAAACATCCCAAATATCCATGAACAATCCTCTGAGGGTTAGTTGTTTGTGAACTTTGACTCATACAAACTCAGCACTGTGGCTCACACCTGTAATCCTAGCACTTTGGGAAGTGTAGGTAGGAGGATCACTTGAGGCCAGGAGTTTGAGACCAGCCTGGGCAACATAGTGAGACCCTGTCTCTTAAAAATAGAGAGAGAGAAGAAGAAACTCAACATGGAAAGCATAGTTGTGGGCATGCTTCTATTCCATATCTCTTGAGATTTTTGAGGCTGCTGCTACCCTAATGCTCCATACCTCCAGGGTGGGAGCTCACTCCTGAAAACTCTTCCCCACTACTTGAACTCTTGAAAAACCTTCCTCACTCCTTGAACCAAAGAATATTCTGCCCATTTACTGAGAGGAATGAATCACTGTACAAAATAGTGCTTGCTTTTTTAAAAAATTGAGAGAGGGTCTCACTTGTTGCACAGGCTGAAGTGCAGTGGCTTGATCACTGCTCACTGCAGCCTCGACCTCCTGGGCTCAGGTGATCATCCCACCTCAGCCTCCCAGGTAGGTGGGATTACACGTGTGCGTCACCACACCAGGCTAATTTTTTGTGGAGATAGGGTTTCACTATGTTTCCTAGGCTAGTCTTGAACTCCTGGGCTCAAGCGATCCACCTATCTCGGCCTTCCAAAGTGTTGGGATTACAGGCGTGAGCCACCCTGGCTGGCCCCTAGTACTTTCTTTTATGGTCATTACAAGAAAGCAAACTCAGGAAAAACAAAGGCTTTCCAGGTTGGAAGGGTGCTCCCAGGTGTTAGTGTCCTGGGCTGTGGCAAACAAGTCCACGTGATCTCCTCCAGTCCTACCTAAGTAACATGGTGGGGCCTTTGTTCATATCTCAGCTCAGCCTCTGTCCTTCTGACATTTGGTTCTGATTCTTTAATTCTTAAATTTTTTTTGTTTGTTTGTTTTTGTTTTAAGAGACAGGGTCTCGCTGTGTTACCCAGGCTGGAGTGCAGTGGCGCAATCATAGCTCACTGTAGCCTTGATGTACTGGGGTCAAGTGATCCTCCCACCTCAGTCTTCTAAGTAGTTAGGACCACAGGCATGTGCTACCACGTCTGGCTATTTTTTTTTTTTGGTAGAGACAAGGTCTTGCTATGTTGCCCACGTTAGTCTTGAACTTCTGGCCTCAAGTGATCCTCCCACCTCCGCCTCTCAAAGCACTGGGATTACAGGTGTGAGCACCCAGCCTGGTTCTAATTCTTTGAGGTCTTCCATTTCCTCTTTCTCGCCACTCCCCAGCTCCAGCTTATACCCCTGAAACACTGTGACTCCATCCTCAAGCCTTATGGCTTTGTGCAAGGTGGAGGCATGGAGGCAGGTGATCACTGGGCCAGCTTAGGTTTCTTTGGCTGGAGGAATTCCTTGGGAGGCTCTCCAAGGAAGGGCCTGGATCCCAGATCTTTCTCTGGTTCCTAGCCGAGGGCTCAGGGTCCATCTTCTTATGGGCTCCTTGGCACAATCCTCATCTTCTGAAGTTTATGCGTCTTCTTTTGCTGCCTACCTTGGCTGGGGGGTCTTGCTATAGTGTCTTCTCTTTCGTTGACTCTTAGGAACTTGATGTAGGACTGGAGTCCCCTCTGGACTGTCCTTGGGATTTTAAATGTGCAGAAGGATGGATTATACCTGTCTCCTCTATTTATTTCTTTCCTTTTATTCCTCTTTCTAAGCCAGCCCTCCACCATGACAAAAATCTTCTTCCATCCTTGGTGAATTTTATTAATAACCTTTGGCATGGAAGGTTATTGACAAAGAACTTTCTGGTTAGATTCCTCCTTGCCTTGTTTGCTTTTATCCACATATTTCTCCCTACACCCCCCAAACTAGGAGAATGAAAAGAGAACCAACCCCCAAACTTTGGCTAGGCAGAAAAATACCATTTGACCCAGAGGCAGCTCTGGGATCGCTGCCACGCATGGAGGAACCTGCTAACTCCTCAGGAAAAAAAAAATCCTGACGCAAACCAGATGTAACCTCCTGTCCGGCTGCCAACATCTGGAATGCTGGCAGGGGCTTTGCACTCAGGCCGGCAGAGAGCTGCCAAGCCTGAGCATTTCAGAAGTGGCTCTGATCTGTAGAGAGGTCTTTCAGCCTCTTTCTCCAGCTCGCCCTGTAATCTGGTTTTGGCTCCCTGGAGGGAGGAGCAGTGGTTACAGTTCTGGGACTCGAGCATGGGGTTTTTCTTTTTTAAAAAAATGTATTTTATTTTATTTTTAAAGAGACGGAGTCTTGCTCAGTCACCCAGGCTGGAGTGCAATGGTGTGATCACAGCTCACTGTTAACCTGGAATTCCTGGGTTCAAGTGATGCTCCCGCCTCAGCCTCCTGAGTAGCTAGGACTACAGGCACATGCCACCGTACCCGGTTAATTTAAAAATTTTTTGTAAAGATGGGGCCTTGCCATGTTGCCTAGGCTGGTCTCAAACTCCTGGCCTTAAGTAATCTTCCTTTCTCAGCCTCCCAAAGTGTTGGGATTACAGGCATGAGCCACAATGCCCTATTTAGATGAAGTTTTTCTTGAGCTCAGATAGGGCCTTCAGGAGATCCCACAGAGGGGTTGAAGGTCCAGCCTCATCACTCCTGTCTCCAGATCCCCGGTGCCCTGGTTCTGGGCAACCCCTATGGACTTTGGATGGAGTCTGAAGTCTAAGAAGGGAAACTTCCAGGTGGGGGACTGAAGGAATGTGTGAGGCTGTTCTTGTGGTCCTGGGGCCACACACGTTGTATTACACACACACACACACACACACACACAAACACACACTCACTCTTCCTCATGCAGGCGGATACACTAACTCCCACTCTCTCCCACCCAGCCAATGGGGAGAGCCTTTTGGGCTAGAGTTCTCATTGCTCATGGAAACTCTGATTCTGGCCATTTGGAAGAGGGTGAGCAGAGCCCACAGCCCTGGGGATCCCCTGGCTGGCTCAGCCAGCCACCGAAAAAATCAGGAAAGGCGACAGGGAGAACGATCAGATGGAGAGGGGGATGGCGGGAGGAGCTGAATGGAAAGGGGACAGAATCCAGCAGGGGGCCCCCCTGCCTGCCTCAGACCTCCCTGCAGGGCCCAGGGGACCCTCCTGCCATCTGGGCAGCTGCAGCTGGTGACTCATCTGAGCACTGGCCTGGGTGGGGTGAGGGACAAGTCAAGGACTTCAAGAGGAATATTCTGAGAGATCCAGGGGAGAGGGGAGGAGGTAGGGGGCTGCTTTTGTTTCTTCCTGCTCCCCAGGTCCCCTGCTCTTCTCCAGCTCCAAGCTGGAGAATCCCCAAGAAGGAGAACGTGGGTGGGAGGCTGGGTTGGTGTGATGCTCTGACCTCTTCTGGTGGTGACCTCTCCTTATCGTGACCCGAATGCAGACAAGGATGAGGGCGACCACCCCAACAACAGCTTCAGCCCCTGCAGTGCCCATGACCGCAGGTGCCTGCAGAAACACTTCGCCAAAATTCGAGACCGGAGCACCAGTGGGGGCAAGATGAAGGTCAATGGGGCGCCCCGGGAGGATGCCCGGCCTGTGGTAAGGACCTCCGATGCACATGTGCATGTGCATAGACACACACACACACACACGCCCCTCGCCCCCAAGTACGAACACACAAATACACTATCATCACCAGATCTGTGGCGTGTTCATTCAGCACACATTCTAGGGTGACTACCGTGTGCAAGGTAAAACTAGTGTGAGTCATCAGGACCCAGAGAAAGCACTCATTCCCTTCCTTGGGATTCCTTTCCTGCCCATCAGTTATATCCATCGGGACTGCTTAAGTGATTATTAAATACTGAAAAATACTGAAAATACTATTCAGTATTATTAAATACTGAAAAACTTCTACACCGATTGGTGAAAAGCAGTTGCCCAAAGTGCCCTGGGGTTTCTTGGCCTTTTTTGGATTCCCCACCCCAGACCTTCTCAGTAACCAAAGGATAAATGCTGGCCATTGCAGGGGGCCTGGGGACCCTGTTTCAGGGTCTGGCTAATGTCCCTTCTGAAGGTCTTACAAGTTGTCAGTTGTAAGTTTTATCTGTCCCTTCTGTGTAGAAATCACCCCCTCCCTGGCTTTCTGCATAGGTTCCCACAGCCCCTTTCCCCAGTGTCCCCTCACTTCCCACCCCTCCTTTGAAGAAGCTCTTTGGCTTGAGACCCTTTCCTTCATGTGTCTACCCTCCCCACTGTGTCCTCTGGACCCAGGCCCTTCTCTTCACCTCACTGGGTCCTGCCCAGCCCCCGGGGCTCGGGCCTCCTTTTGGGGCCTTTAGTTCCCACTTAGCTCTGACCCCAGGCCTGGGCCTTCTGCCTCTCTTCCTTCTGCTGAGCAATTTTGTTCTCCCCTCCTCCAGCCCCAGGGCTCCTGCCAGAGCGAGCTGCACCGGGCCCTGGAGCGGCTGGCCGCTTCACAGAGCCGCACCCACGAGGACCTCTACATCATTCCCATCCCCAACTGCGACCGCAACGGCAACTTCCACCCCAAGCAGGTGGGTCTCTGTCTCCCGCTGGCTTGCCCCTGGCCTCAGCTCTGGGACATTCCCAGCCTCTCCGCAGGATGGTCCAGGATGGAGATCTCAGGAAGGGGAAACTCCTCAACCCCAACCCAACCCCTTGGAGCCTCCCTAAACCCTATATCAGCGTCAGAACGTCACTCATTTTGGAGATGAGGAAACTGATCCAGACAGGAATAAAAGCGCCCGGGCTAGTCCAGAGTCATAGAGCAAGTTAACAGCAGATCTTGCCTCCCTATCCAGGGCAGTTTCCCTCACCCCTGGATTTCACCATCTCTGGTACAGACCTAGCAACGCTGACAACCTCTGGCTCCCAACACTCTCTCATTCACTCTACTCTATTCCTATGAGTAATTCCTTCTGCCACTGAGTGAGGTTTCATCTGGGAATGGAGGGCCAAAGTCATGAGGAGTCAGGGAGGAAACTCAGCCTACCCCTCCCTGCAAGGCGAGCAGCAAAACCACCTGGAGTACAGCAGTGGTGGAGGTAAAACCAGACTGGATGGTTGGAGACAGGCACTTTGGGTAGAAGCAGAGGAAGGAGTGGGCAGGAGAGAAGACACAAAGGCAGCAACTTCTCTACTCCTTCTTGCCCTTGGAAGCTGGGGTCCTCTGACAAGCCTCCAGGAGGCTGGGATGGTCAGCAGGGTTGGCCTCTTCCAGCCCATCTCTGGCCCATCAGAATGAGTGGCCTGTCTGGGCAGGGCCTGGTGTGCCTCCTGCTGGGTGTGGCCTGGGGAACCCTAGCCTGGAGCTCTTTGTGGGTGTAGACAGACCCATTGCCCTGCTCCATGAGCTATAGATAAATCCACAATTTGAGCTGCCACTCGGCCAGTGGAGGCCTAGATATAAGGACAAAGGCTGCCCTGGGTCTGTGCATCCCAGGATGACATGAAAAGGATATGAGTGAAGGGCCAGAGGGGGCACCCCAAAAACAATGCCTAGCCTATTTCTAACCTTTATCCTAACACGGATTTTATCCTCGTCCCAATTTAAAAAACTTTTTCTTGGCCGGGCGCGGTGGCTCACGCCTGTAATCCCAGCACTTTGGGAGGCTGAGGAGGGCAGATCACAAGGTCAGGAGATCGAGACTATCCTGGCTAACACGGTGAAACCCCGTCTCTACTGAAAATACAAAAAATTAGCCGGGCGTGGTGGCGGGTGCCTGTAGTCCCAGCTACTCGGGAGGCTGAGGCAGGAGAATGATGTGAACCCGGGAGGTGGGGCTTGCAGTGAGCTGAGATCGCGCCACTGCACTCCAACCTGGGTGGCAGAGCGAGACTCTGTTTAAAAAAAAAAAACAAAAAACAAAAAACAAATACCTTTTTATCTTAATTTTAAAGAAACAATTAATAGCTTTATTTTTTAGAGCAGTTTTAGGTTTACAGAAAACGAGCAAGAGTACAGAGTTTCCATGTACTGTCCTCTACCTCAGTTTCCTCATTATTAATGTTTTACATTATATTTGTTGCAATTGATGAACCAATATTGGTATATTATTATTAATTAGTAGTTTATATTAGGGTTCACTTTTTGTGTTGTATAATCTATGCGTTTTCTTCTCCCATTTATTTTTTTAGAGACAGGGTCTCACTCAGTCTCCCAGGCTGGAGTGCAGTGGCGCCATCACAGCTCACTGCAACCTCCACATCCTGGGCTCCTCTAGTGATCCTCCTACCTCAGCCTTCTGAGTAGCTGGGACCACAGGCACACAACTATGTCAGGCCAATTTTTTGTTTGTTTGTTTTGAGGCAGAATTTGGCTCTTGTTGCCGAGGCTGGAGTGCAATGACAGAATCTCCGCTCACTGCAACCTCCACCTCCCGGGTTCAAGCGATTCTCCTGCCTCAGCTTCTGAGTAGCTGGGATTACAGGTGCCTGCCACCACGCCTGGCTAATTTTTTGTATTTTTAGGAAAGATGGGGTTTTGCCATGTTGGCCAGGCTGGTCTTGAACTCCGGACCTAAAGTGATCCACCCACCTTGGCCTTCCAAAGTGCTGGGAATACAGGCGTGAGCCACCATGCCTGCATGCCAGGCTAATTTATTTTTTATTTTTTTTGTAGACGGAGTCTCACGCTCTGTCCTCTAGGCTGGAATGCAGTGGCATGATCTTGGCTCACTGCAACCTCTGCCTCCCGGGTTCACGCCATTCTCCTGCCTCAGACTCCTGAGTAGCTGGGACTACAGGCGTGCCACACTGCCTGGCTGATTTTTTGTATTTTTAGTAGAGATAGGGTTTCACCGTGTTAGCCAGAATGGTCTCGATTTCCTGACTTCGTGATCCGCTCACCTCGGCCTTCCAAAGTGCTGGGATTACAGGCGTGAGCCACCACGCCTGGCCTGTGCCAGGGTAATTTAAAAAAAAAATTTGTGTAGAGATGGAGGGGTCTCTCTTTGTTGCTCAGGCTGGTCTCAAACTCCTGAGCTCAAGCGATCCACTGCCTCTGACTCCCAAAGTGCTAGGATTACAGGCTTGAGCCACTAGGCCTGGCCTCTTCCTCTGATTTTTATCCCATTGAAAGTTCTGACACTTGAACTTTATCCCCAGACCAATTCTGATCCTTAAGCCATCCTTTACTCCAAGTTTAATTCTCACACTGAAATCTACATTTGCGCCCCCTGAACCTCCTACTATCTAGTTTTGACCCAAACTTTCACTTAACTTTAATTATTCTGATCTTGACCTCCGTCTTTATCCCAATTGTGTTTCTAACCTGGGCTTTAACCCTCACCCAACTCATCCAACTCAAATTTTAGTCATATTTCCTAATTCAACTGCAACTCTTCTCCTGGTCCTACCTTAATCCCAACTTGAATCCTACTCATAACTGTAATCCCTTTCTTAACATCCCAACCCAATCAGAATATGTACCCAAAACATCTCCAACCTGAACCCAGCCTTTCAAATCCAGCTATGCTTTTAAACCCAAGGGCCTTCTTAAAGTCCTGCCTTCTAGAACTCTCTGGACCTTTCCTTCTTGACCGTGTTCTCCGTGCTTCAGTGAGCTCAGAAGACCCATGCTCAAAAAAGAGTCACCACCCTCAGAGGCCATCTTGAAGCAGCAACCGTCTGACTTGGGGGCTGGGCTGGGTTTGGGGTGGGTCACTTGGGGTCTCTTTTCCTGCCTTGGAACTGACTCCTCATGCCCTTCTCTTGGCAGTGTCACCCAGCTCTGGATGGGCAGCGTGGCAAATGCTGGTGTGTGGACCGGAAGACGGGGGTGAAGCTTCCGGGGGGCCTGGAGCCGAAGGGGGAGCTGGACTGCCACCAGCTGGCTGACAGCTTTCGAGAGTGAGGCCTGCCAGCAGGCCAGGGGCTCAGTGTCCCCTGCTACTCCTGTGCTCTGGAGGCTGCAGAGCTGACCCAGAGTGGAGTCTGAGTCTGAGTCCTGTCTCTGCCTGCAGCCCAGAAGTTTCCCTCAAGTGCACGTGTGCATGTGTGCGTGTGCGTGCATGTGTGTGTGTGTGTGTTTGTGAGCATGGGTGTGCCCTTGGGGTAAGCCAGAGCCTGGGGTGTTCTCTTTGGTATTACATAGCCCAAGAGGACTGAGAGTGGCACTTAGCCCAAGAGGTCTGAGCCCTGGTGTGTTTCCAGATTGATCCTGGATTCACTCACTCACTCATTCCTTCATTCATCCAGCCACCTAAAAACATTTACTGACCACGTACTACATGCCAGCTCCAGTTTTCAGCCTTGGGAGGTTTTATTCTGACTTCCCCTGATTTTGGCATGTGGAGACACTCCTATAAGGAGAGCTCAAGCCTGTGGGAGAAGAAAAATCTCATTCCCAGGGTCAGAGGAGAAGAGACATGTACCTTGACCATCGTCCCTTCTCTCAAGCTAGTCAGAGGGTGGGAGCCTAAGGAAGCGTGGGGTAGCAGATGGTGTAATGGTCACGAGGTCCAGACCCACTCCCAAAGCTCAGACTTGCCAGGCTCCCTTTCTCTTCTTCCCCAGGTCCTTCCTTTAGGTCTGGTTGTTGCACCATCTGCTTGGTTGGCTGGCAGCTGAGAGCCCTGCTGTGGGGGAGGGAAGGGGGTCAAAGGAAGACTTGAAGCATAGAGGGCTAGGGAGGTGGGGTACATTTCTTTGAGCAGTCAGGGTGGGAAGAAAGAATGCACGAGTGGACTGAATGTGCCTAATGGAGAAGACCCACGTGCTAGGGGATGAGGGGCTTCCTGGGTCCTGTTCCCTACCCCATTTGTGATCATAACCATGAAGTCACCGGGATGACCCTGTCCTTCCAGTGGCTCACTCCCTGTGGCTCTGCCTCCCTCTCCATATCTCCTTCCCCTACACCTCCCTCCCCACACCTCCCTACTCCCCTGGGCATCTGGCTTGACTGGACAGAAGGAGACTTAGGAACCTACCAGTTGGCCATGATGTCTTTTCTTCTTTTTCTTTTTCTTTTTTTAACAAAACAGAACAAAACCAAAAAGTGTCCAGAGGATTGTGTTTGGTTGATTTATTCTCAGTTAGACACAGGGATGCACCAGGGGTGGAGAGGGGGACAGATTTTGGGAGGTGAGCATTGTGTGGTTCCTAGACCTGCCTCTATGGTAAGGGACTGCAGAAGGATGGCCAGTCCACCTTCCTTTTCCCTGCAAGGGAAGTTTCCTAGGGAACTCCTTGGCCTCAAAGTCTGTGCTATCTGTACTTAGACTCCGGGCAAACAATAGCTCCTGAATGGGGGGCGTGACCAAGAACAGCCCTGTGGGGGCAGAGCTGTGTCTGGGGTCAGCTGGCATGTGGGGCTGGGGCATTTCCTAGGGCATCAGGCGGACTGGGCTTGCATCTGGATTTGATTTAATAATTTGTTGGGGAGGGGCAGGGACACTGCCCTGCATTTGGGGAAAGGGGGTAGATGCTTCAGCACATTCCACAGCTCTGACTGCTGAGATCTCTGACTCGGGCATTGTGCTGAGATTGGATTCTGAGGCTGGGAGGGGTTGACTTTGTTGTAGACTCGGTGCCAGCCACAGCTTCAGAGTGTGCTCACATGGTATGCCTGGATTCTTGGCCATCCTCCAAATGCCCCTCCCCTCCTACACCTCTGTGCTGCGTGTGTGTGTGTGTGCGCGCGTGCGTGTGTGTGTGTGGTAGGGGGTAGGGGGTCTGGGAGCAGAAGCTGATCTCTCGGTGGGGGCCTTTTTCCAGGAGGTTGCAGGCAGTCTGGAGATGCTGCATTGAGCCTGCCGCCCGCTGTGGGGGCTCCCTCCTGTCTAGCTGTGTCCTGGTTCTCAGCCCCCTCCCCAGCTCCAGAGGCGCTCCCAGGCTTCTGATTTCACTGGGCCCCAACTTTGTTGGCACCTGTCCGGTCTGCATCTTGAGGCTGGGTCTGCAGTTCCGTCTCTCGCTTTGCCCTAGCAGCAAAGTCCTGCAGCCATCTGGTCTCCCTGAGGCACCACGGCGGCTGCCAGCAGCAGGAGATAAAGAACAAAGCGGGGTTGAGGGTTGCTCCCTCAGCCCCAGTCAGCCTTTACAGAGCCCCCTCCTTCTGGAGCCCAGGCCAAGGGAAAGTAACTCTTTCCCTACGGCATCTTTTCCAGCTCCCCTTGTCTCTAGGCCCCTTCCCGATGCTCTAGCCTTGCACCCTTGGCAGTGGTGGTAGGAGGTCCTTTTTCTTTCATGAGCCTCCCCAAAAGCCCAGTCGGCTTGGAAGTAGCTGTGTGCATGGCCTGGGTGTACCTTCGTGACATACGTGCATTTGTGGAGTATGTGTGTGTGCATGCATGTGAGTGAGTACGACGCAGTGATACCTGAAACGTGAGAGCGTATGGGGTTTTTGGGGGTGTGCATGCCTGTTTGATGTGTGAAGGCAAGGTGTGCATTTGTGTGGTGTGTATATGTGGTATGTGCATTTGTGTGGTGTGTATATGTGGTGTGCACTTGTGTAGTATGCATTTGTGTGGTGTGTATATGTGGTGTGCATTTGTGTGGTGTGTATATGTGGTGTGCATTTGTGTGGTGTGCATTTGTGTGGTGTGTATATGTGGCGTGTCTGAGTGTGAACACGTGTGCGATGTGAGGAGAGAGGGAGTGAGACATTCACGGAGCACACGTGTCCCTCCTGGTTGTGGATGAGTGGACTCTCGCTCATTAGATGATCCCGCCTCAGGGTTTGTGGGGAGATGTCTGCCACTAGAGAATAAACATGTACTTTTGGGAGAGGACTTTCACATCACAGAGAAACACTGCCGTATCCAGCCTTCGCGCCCGCAGGATCCTGGAGCCAGGTCCTAAGTACCAAAAAGCAAATAAAAGCAGCTTCGTGTTTGCACCTAGGCCCTCCCACCCTTGAAATGGTGCAAATACCGGAATGGTCTCTCTAATTGCCACAGGGGTGTCAGCACCTCTGGGAAATGTGGGAGGGAGGTCCTGGTGGCACCACCAAACCTGGATGGACTTGAGAAGTGAAGTCCTGGAGTGCTCTGCCCTGCCTCCTGGAGACATGTCATTCCCTCCTACTGGCTTGGAGCAGGGGATGGGACATCCTGCCTGCCAGCAACCCCTAGCTGATCTACATAAAGCATTTGGTTTCCATTTCCCAGCTCACTAGTGGAGATCAAGCCCTGATGTTGGTTGGGGGTTGGGGGCTGGGTTTTCCACTGGCAAGAAGGTGGGGTGGGAGTAGGGAGGAAAAAATGGAGACCTGAACTGATTCCAGCCTTGGGTTCAGGTTGGGGAATCTCTGGAGAGCTGGCCAAGCCTCCGGGTCCTGCTTGCTCTTCAGGCCCTGAGGTTCCAGCCACTGCAGTCCCCCACCTCTTTCCAGGAAAAGGCTGGTTGTCCTAACCCCGCTGTCCCCTGAGCCACATTCTGCCACCAAGCTGCTCCAGGAATGTTATGAGGCATGCAGGATTTGGGGCGCCTGCTCAGTCCTCCTTCCCAGTATGGGGGGCTGTTATATGGCTGTGTGGTAAATGGCCTGAAACATTCCCTGACAGAGACTCCCCCTGTATTCCAGGCCTCTCTGACCTCGAAAGAGAAGGTCAAGGTGATTTAGTGGAACGGAGCTGGGAGGCAGGCTGGCCGCTGGGGTGTTGGGTCGGGACCATGGGGCAGACTTTTGGGCACACCCGTGGAGAAGCAGACACTGCTGCAGCCAACCAAGGGTCTAATTAGATCCTCACTCCCAGAGTGACCTGTCCCCTCTTATGTCTGAAGCCCCAGGGTTGGGGAGGGTGGGGTCAGGGAGTAGAAGTTGGGGGAGTAGCTGCAGATAATTAGAAACATGCTCTACTGAATGAGCAGGCGCCACCAGGACCACCCCTCCCCTCACCCCCACTCCCCAACCTCTTTTCCTTAGGTCCCGAACCCCCTTCCCTTTTACCTGGACAATTCCAGCCAAACTGGGGGAGGTGCTGGTGGAGCCTGAGAGCAGCAACTCGGTGGGGTTGGCTTCCTAGGCCCTTACACAGTCTCTAAAGTGCAAACAACATATTTTCGCCATGCAATAGGATTTAATTACACATAAAAACAGAGCCATTAAACTGAAATTAAACCCTTGTTGGAATCACTTAATTCAGGGCATGACAAATTGCTTTCAGTGGAGGCGGCAGTGCAGTCCCCCGGGGAAAGATGGAGATTAGTGGCTTCCATGGCTGGCTGGGTCCCCTCCTTCTCTTGGTCCCCTTGCCAGCTCTAAATTCTGAAATTGGGGTCAGAACCCTTTTTCTGAAGACCACCCAAGCCAAGGGGAAGCCTCTAGGTTTGTTCAGGAGGATAGGAATGGAGGGTTGGGGAATTACAGAATCACTGTCCAACCCAGTTTTAGACAACCCAGTACATTTTATTGATAGGGAAGTCAAGGCCCAGACACCAAGGTCATCCAGAGCCAGGATTAAAACTCTGGCATTAAGCCGTAACTAGAGGCTGTTTTTTTTTCCTCAGGCTTGTGTCCTTTGACCTTGGGCTTGAAGACAGAGGTTGAGGTTGGGGCCGCGTGGATAAGGGGTGGGAACCAAGGCAGACCCTGGATGGGGATGGTGGACTTCTCCAGAACTAGACTCCCACCTGGTCAAAGTCTGGAGACAGTGGGAAAGGGAAAATGGCCCTGGGGTTTGGGCGGCCGAGGCGGCCTTCACTTCTGGTGGGCAGCCTGGAGCCCAGACTCGATTCAGGCAGACCTGGCTGCGGACCACCTGAGTGAGGTTGGGCAGGTAAGACCTTTTGCTCCTGTGAACCTACGTTTTCCCATCTGTCAAATGGGAATGGTAATTCCTATCTAGAGTTGTGGAGACCATTATATGGGCGTGATGCATGAACAGGCTTGGGGCTGAGCTCACTAAGTTCCGTTAGACTTCCTTCTCTGGACTTCAGTTTCCCCATTTATAACAAGATCCAGCTGGAATCTGATGGCTTTTAGAAGCTTTGCTTGCTCTTTTTATGTTGGCAGCCCTTCCTCCTCCCTCTAGCCCCTTCCTTTCCTTCCCTTTCCTTCTTTCTTCTGTGGATTGAATGTCTAACTATGGACAGAAGTCTGGGGCTGTGGTCAGATGATTAGGTAGGAAAGGGAGGTCCACGCCCCCTAAGGTTTCCCTGCCCCACGTGGCCCTCCGGTGGCTGTGCGTGAGGCCCATCTGGAGGGTGAAAGGAGACAAAATGGGACAGGGGCTGCACTCGGGAGGGACTTGGGGGTCCTGCAGCAAGGGCGGGCTGCTTGTTGTCTGTGGCCTTCCTCCCCATGTATCCTCTATGGTCTGGGAACCTGTTCTCCTGATTGGAAACAGATGGGTCTGCTGCGGCTGGAGGCCTAATCTGTCTACTCACTCCGTGTCCTCCCCCAGGAGAGGAGGTGGGGGTAGACCAAGGGCAAGTGGTGGAGGTGTGTGTGGGGTCCCTCTTCGCAGGGGCTGGGAGGGAGAGTCCTTCTTCCCTTCTCCATCTCTCTAGGATTGGGGCCTGGAAATCTATTAGCCCACAGAGGGTGGCCAGCTGTGGACAGCCTCTCACCGAGGCTTGGGTGGGCAGTTTGCTACCTTACCTGATGCCATCCTCTAGGAGCTGTACCCACTGCCCTCACCTCCCTACCCTGCCCCCCATTCTCAGAGCTCAGCTCAGCTGCAGATTGTCAAGTGAGGGCTGACCATGCCTGACCCCTGGTCTCCTGGAGTAGCCTCAAGGCCATTTCCTTCACCTCGGCCTCCTTGATCTTGGCAGACAGAGAGGTGCCTGCACTGGGGCTCGAGTGAAAGGGATGGAGCTGGGCTGGGGCCCAGGGTTCCCATCATTTCAGGCCTGGCAGCTACCCAGCTGCAAATGGCTTCCCAGCACAAATGTTTTGCAGCTGTCCCTCGGTCGGCTTGCCCTGGAGAGCTTTGAGACAGAGGTGGGGAGTCCAGGAGACAGAGGGCACAAGTAGAGAGCAAGGGTGGGTGGGGGACAAGCCCAGACAGCCGCCCAGCAGACCCAGGCCGCTGGGAGAGTGAGAGTGATGAGGAATCTCCAAGTTCTTGAAACAGCCTCCCCAGCTTGCAAGGGTTGGGATTGGGGCTTCCCGAGGCAGGATGACGGGGAGCAGGGGCTGCCTGGCAGGGCCAAAGCTCAGGGTCTCTGCTTCCCTCCTGGGTCCTGGTCTCTGAGCAGAACCAGAAACTTCTAAGTTGGAGCGCAGGGAGGGGAGCTCAGCCTCCACCCCACCCAGGGGAAATGAGACCAGACTGCCCAGGAAATAAATTCAATTTTCCAGCATCATGGAAGGCTAGTCAGACAATAGAGGATTTTTCCCCCCAAAAAAAATTAAAAAGAAAAAACAAAACTCCAACTGCCTTTGGCTGAGCTGTTTTCCAACTTCATTTCTCAGCCACAGTTCAAAACTTCTCATTCAAAGTGACATGTGACTGCTCTGTGACCCTGGTCCAGTCGGCCGCCGGCCCTGTGAGGGGTCAGGCCAGGCCAGCACAGAGCTCGAGCTCCCAGGATCTGTGACCACCCCAACTCCCAAAAGCCCTCTGAGGTCTGTTCTGGAGACAAGGCCCGCAGGACCCTCTCTGGGCAGCCCCAGCGCCTCACAACGAGGGAGGGGCTGCTGTGGAAACAAACCTGCCTCTACAAGACAGGAGAGTTTAGGGGCAGGTGATTCCTACAGCCCAGGCCCAGGCCCACAGGGGTTTATGTTACAATATAAACTGGAGCCTTAACAACTTTGAGAAAGTCTCTTATTTTTAGGGTTGGGGCGGGGAGTGGAGGCTGTCTTAAGAATGCAAATGGGGAGGCCGGGCGCGGTGGCTCAAGCCTGTAATCCCAGCACTTTGGGAGGCCGAGATGGGCGGATCACGAGGTCAGGAGATCGAGACCATCCTGGCTAACACGGTGAAACCCCGTCTCTACTAAAAATACAAAAACTAGCTGGACGAGGTGGCGGGCGCCTGTAGTCCCAGCTACTCGGGAGGCTGAGGCAGGAGAATGGCGTAAACCCGGGAGGCGGAGCTTGCAGTGAGCTGAGATCTGGCCACTGCACTCCAGTCCGCCTCAAAAAAAAAAAAAAAAAAAAAGCAAATGGGGTCGGGCGAGGTGGCTCACACCTGTAATCCCAGCACTTTGGGAGGCCAAGGTGGGTGGATCACGAGGTCAGGAGATCTAGACCATGCTGGCCAACATGGTGAAACCCCCTCTCTACTAAAAACACAAAAATTAGCTGGGTATGGCGGTGCATGCTCGTATTCCTAGCTACTCAGGAGGCTGAGGCAGGAGAATCCCTTGAACCTGGAAGGTGGAGGCTACAGTGAGCCGACATCGTGCCACTGCACTCCAGCCTGGGCGACAGAACGAGACTCGTCTCAAAAAAAAAAAAAAAAAAAAGAATGCAAATGGGCCTTGTAAACCCCTCCACAGGGATGTTCTTAGGGCTCTAATGAGTGGGGAAGGCCGTGCAGGCCAGGGAAGGGCCAGCCTCCAGTTGTACTGTCTGCAGTCAGCAGCCCTGGGGCACTGGCAGAGGACGGGAGGGTCAGTGCAATCCTAAGTAGTGGGTGGGCAGGGAGGGAATAAAAGGGGGAAGCGCAGAGGCTGCCAGAGGCAGATCTCAAGGTTCTGGGGTGGGAGGTAGGAGAGGGGGCAGACCACACAGGAGGCTTTGGGGAGAGCAGGGCAGGGTCACGGCTGGAGAGGAGAGAGCAGGGTGTGTGTGTGCGTGTGTGCATGTGTGCATGTGGTTGGGGGAAGGAAAGGGATGGCTCTATCCTGTGGCTGAGAAAGGTCATCCCCCAGACCAGGGTTCGGACCAGCACATTCCTCTCTGGCAGGTCCATTATGAAGATGGGAAACCGAGGCCTCGAGGGGCCTGAACTGGCTTGTTGGAAGGTATAAATGAACTGGTGGCGGAAGCAGATTAGAACTCAGGGCCGTATTCTTTCCCCCAGTGTCTCCTGGGGGGATTAAAAGGGGAACCTAAATAGGAAGGGGCACTTCAGCCACCAGAGAGGTGAAGCTAAGCCAGGGGCTTTCATTTGGGAGGAAGGAAGGGGGTGCAGCTTCTGGGCCGAAGACCCATGATCCTACGCGAGGGGGACGGATGTGTGTGAGGTCCTGCTGGGGACCACACACCTATGTGGTGGCCTTATGTACCTGAGCTCAGGGGCAGAGGAAGGCAGTGGAGAGGCATCTGGTTGGGACCCTGTGTAACATCCTCCAGAGGCCTCCTGTTGAATACCTTCCTTGGCCTGTAGGGCTCTCTCCGAGTTTCTCCAGCCCCTTTAGCATGACGCTGCCAGCCTCAGGGCCTTTGCACATACTGTTTCCTCTGCCAAATCACTCTCACCCCTGCTCTTCACCAGGCTGGCTCCCCGACCTCCAGCCTTCAGCCAAATGTCACCTCCTATGAGAGTCCTTCTCTGACCATCCTAGGTAAAGAATCTCCCTCAACCTTACTTTTCTACCAGCTTGTTTATTTCCTGCATGATGTTTTTCACAATTGTTCCCTGGGTTCCCCTGTTTTTCTAAAACACATGCTGGTCTTATTTAATTACACTTGAATCTCCAGAGCCAGGTGCACAGTAGGTGCTCGACGAACGCTTATTGAATGAATAAGTGAATAAAAAAGGAAACAGGAAGCAGTCCTGGGTGGCTGCAGGGCTGAAGGCTTCTTATAAGGGGACCAGGGTCCTCTGCTCATTTCTGCCTTTATCTTCACTCTTCCTGCTCTAACCCTGTGGGGTCCCTAAGGACAGCCCAGGTGGCAGAAGCCTTCCTGAGACAGGAGAGCTCAGTGCGACAAGAAAGCTGGCACTTGGACATCCTTCATTTTTTGTTGTTGTTTTTGTTTTTGTTTTGAGACAGGGTCTTACTCTGCTGCCCAGGCTGAGTACAGTGGTGTGATTATGGCTCACTGTAGCCTCAACCTCTGGGCTCAAGAGATTCTCCCACCTCTTGAATAGCTGGGACCACAGGTGTACACCACCACGCCCAGCTAATTTCTGTGTGTGGTTTTTTTTTTTTTTTTTTTTTGTAGAGACAGGGTTTTGACATGTTGCCCAGGCCGGTCTCAAACTCCTGGGCTCAAGCCATCCTCCTGCCTCGGCATTCCAAAGTTTTGGGATAACAGGCATGAGCCACCCCAGCCAGCTAGCCACCTTTCTATCTATGCCTCTGTCTTTCTGTGGATCCCTTTGCCTCTGGTCCTGGTTCTCTTATTTGGGCCTTATCTTTCCATTTTCTGTGTCTTGCTGTCCCGTGCTCCTGTCCCTTTTCTCCCTCGCCGTCTCCCTCTCACATTCCCCCCTTTTTTTTTTCATTTTTTTGAGATGGAGTCTCGCTCTATCACCCAGGCTGGAGTACAGTGGCATGATCTCAGCTCACTGCATCCTCCACCTCCCTTGTTCAAGTGATTCTCCTGCCTCAGCCTCCCGAGTAGCTGGGATTACAGGCGCCCGCCACCACACCTGGCTAATTTTTGTATTTTTAGTAGTGACAGGGTTTCACCATGGTGCCCAGGCTGGTCTCGAATTCCTGACCTCAGGTGATCCACCTGCCTCGGCCTCCCAAAGTGCTGGGATTACAGGTGTGAGCCACCATACCCGGCCTCCCCCTACCTCTTAAATCTGCCCCATCACTGAGTTTTCCTGCGTCCCACTCCCCGACACTACTCCGTGGTCTGCCCGGAACTGAGGCATGCCCTCTCCTGCCACCACAAAAGACCCTCTGCAGTGCGAGATAGGCTCTGTCATAATGCCAAGGCTGCCTGGCTTTTGGGAGGGGAGGTGGATGGAGGAAGTGAGGGTGAGGCACCAGGGATCTCCCCACATACCTGCTCCCAAGCGTGTCTGAGGGCTCAGGCGGCCCCCACCATTCAGGGAGGGCAAAGTGGGTGGTTTTCTGTTCATCTTTCTCCTCTTCTCCACCATGCATTGGTTTCCATCTTGGCAATTTAGTAGAATGATTGGCTGCCCTGTCTGGGAGGATGGTCCTCATGAGGGTATCTCAGAGAGTCCTGCCCAGCTGATGGGAGGGGTGGGGCGGGGATCTGACTCAGAGCTCAGGTTTTCATCCCTATCTTAAGCTGGATCCTCCCGGCTCTCCCCATTTCAGGAGAGGGTTCCACCATCATTCCTGTAGGCTAGAACCCTGGAAGTCCTTCTAGATAACCCCCTCCCCTACTTCTCACTCCTGTTCCATCTCAAAGTCCTGTGGATTTTAACTCTCAGTATCTCTCTGCTCTATCCCTGCTGTCCTGCCTCCATCCAGGTCCTAGACGTAGCCTCCACCATTGCTTCCCTTGCTTACTCCACAGCCATTCTCAGCTTATTAATCCTCAGTTTTTTGTTTGTTTATTTTTTGACAGTCTTGCTCTGTTGCCTAGGCTGGAGTGCAGTGGTGCAATCTTGGCTCACAGCAACCTCCACTTCCTGGGTTCAGGCAATTCTCCTGCCTCAGCCTCCCAAGTAGCTGGGATCACAGGTGTATGCCACCACGCCTGGCTAATTTTTATATTTTTTACTAGAGATGGGGTTTCACCATATTGGCCAGGCTGGTCTTGAACACCTGACCTCATGTGATCCACCCATCTTGACCTCCCAAAGTGCTGAAATTTTAGGCGTGAGCCACCACACCTGGTGGTGTTCTTCCTACAATACCAGGAAATTGAGTCCTGTCAGCCTCTTGCTTCCCTGGCCTCTCAGGGAAGGGTGAAGACCAAAGCTCCCAACATGGGCTGAAGGTCCTGCTTGGCCTAGCCCCTGCCGACCTCACCAGGCCCCCCGCCCCTCATACCCCCTTGCTCTCTGGGGCCGCTAGCCAATCTGGCTGTATTGCATTCCTTTCCACCACAGGCTCTTTGCACATGCTGGTCCCTCTGCTTTCTTTTTTTTTTTTTTTTTTGAGGCGGAGTCTCGCTCTGTCGCCTAGGCTGGAGTGCAGTGGCGCGATCTCGGCTCACTGCAAGCTCCGCCTCCCGGGTTCACGCCATTCTCCTGCCTCAGCCTCCCGAGTAGCTGGGACTACAGGCGCCTGCCACCGCGCCCGGCTAATTTTTGTATTTTTAGTAGAGATGAGGTTTCACCATGGTCTCGATCTCCTGACCTTGTGATCCGCCCGCCTCGGCCTCCCAAAGTGCTGGGATTACAGGCGTGAGCCACCGCGCCCGGCCAGTCCCTCTGCTTTCAAGGCTCCCAGTGCCCCCTTCTCCACAACCCCGACAATGGATTTTCTTTCAGCATTAATCTTAGCCATCATCACCTCCTTAGGGAAGCCCTCCCTGACTTCCCTGAGCAGGTCAATTCTCCCGACTATTCATTTCAGAGCACCTTGCGCATCTTCTCAACAGAAGAGTGTTTCGTTAGGCATTCACAGTGCATTTACTTTGTATCTTTGTCCCTTTTTTCTTTTTATTTTTTTGAGACGGAGTCTTGCTCTGTTGTTCAGGCTGGAGTGCAGTGGCGTGATCTTGGCTCACTGCAACCTCCGCCTCCTGGGTTCAAGAGGTTCTCCTGCCTTAGCCTCCTGAGTAGCTGGGATTACAGATGCCCGCCTCCACACCCAGCTAATTTTTGTATTTTTAGTGGAGACGAGGTTTCACCATGTTGGTCATGCTGGTCTTGAAACCCTGACCTCGTGATCTGCCCGCCTCGGCCTCCCAAAGTGCCCGGCTATCCCTCATTTATATAAGCTCCATGAGGTCAGGAACCTCATTCATCACTGTAGCTCCAGGCTACATATTTAGAAAATAAAAAACACAACCCATCCAGTTCTGTGTGAATTTCAGATAAAGAACAAATAATTTTTTTTTAGCATAAGTGTGTCCCAACCCATCCCTAAGGGCTAAGCACAGTGCCAGATACACAGGAGGCCTGAGGCAGATATTGAATGATGATTGAATAAATGTAGCAAGGGGCTTTCTGCCTGTCTCTTCAATGCCTACTTCCATAAATGCTTTTCTCCTGTGCTCTGTACCCTTGGCATCTAGTAGCCCTATTTCTTCTTTGTCGTCTTTTTTTTTTTTTTTTTGAGATGGAGTCTCCCTTACCTTGTCACAGGCTGAAGTGCGGTGGTGTGACCTTGGCTCGCTGCAAACTTCGCCTCCCAGGTTCAAGGGATTCTCCTGCCTCAGTCTCCCGAGTAGCTGGGATTACAGACGTGTGCTACCACGCCTGGCTAATTTTTGTATTTTTTTGTGGAGATGGGGGTTTTACTATGTTGGCCAGGCTAGTCTTGAACTTCTGACCTCAAGTGATCCGCCCGCCTTGGCCTTCCAAAGAGCTAGGATTATAGGTGTGAGCCACTGCACCTGACTTAATTCTCCATTTTGTAAGACGGAATGTGTCTCTGTAGACTGCCTTGATTTGGGTCTCCTGTCTTCTGGCCCTGTTCTTCCTCTGGGTTTTCTTCTTCTCGGATGCCCCTCCTCCTGGTTTCTCCATGCCCCTCCCCCCTTTTTTTCCCCCCTGTTTCTCCATATCTCTTTTTTTCTTGTCTTTTCTCAGGAAAAGACTCCCGAGTAGCTGGGACTACAGGAGCCTGCCAGCACGCCGGCTAATTTTTTTTTTTTTTTTTTTTTTGTATTTTTAGTAGAGACGGGGTTTCACCGTGCTAGCCAGGATGGTCTCGATCTCCTGACCTCATGATCCACCCACCTCAGCCTCCCAAAGTTCTGGGATTACAGGCGTGAGCCACCACACCCGGCCGACTTCCAGTTCTTGATCCAAAAGAAGCAAGTGTGTGTGTATGTGTGTGTGTGAGCATGCATGTGTGTGTGTGCGTGCATAGATGGGAGTGGAGTGAACTAAGGATATGTCCCATGTCAGTGTGCACAGGGTGTCAAGTCTGAATTCTTGGAGGAGAGAACATCGCTTCCTGGGGCACATGTAAGCTCCTCCCCCAGCTCCTGGCCAACCCCGTTTGCCTGGCTCTGCGTGGTTCACATGGGAGCACAGCGCTTATTTGTTGAATGCGTGAATGAATGAGTGTGTGTTGCTTGCCCTCTTAACCCCCTCCTCATTCTTCCTCTCTGGTTCCCTCCTTCCCGGCTTGTCTCCCTGACCCCCAGGCCTGCTCCCAGCCAAGCTCTACTTGCCTTTCTTGGCTAGTCCAGATGGGGAGAGGAGAACACTGAAAAGCCTTCCAGGAAACAGTTACAAAATAAGCCCCTGGCTGGCCCTGGGAGCCCGGGAAGTTGAGGATCTCCTTTCCTGGGGCTGAGGGCTCCAGCCTGGTCTGGACTGGGGCTTGGTGGGGATGGGGAACATGACTGGGCAGGACTTTGCCTGGATGGGTGCTGTGGATTGAGCTGTGTCCCATCAAATTGGCATGCTGAAGCTCTCATTCCCCACGTGACTATATTTGGAGATAAGGCTTTTCTGAGGTAATTAAGGTTCAGTGAGACCACAAGGGTGAGACTCTAATCAGATAGGATGGTGGCTTTAAAAGAAAAGGAAGAGAGGGAGAGAGATCTCTTTCTCCATGCACACACACTGAGGAAAGACCGTGTGAGCACACAGGGAGAAGGTGGCTGTCTGCAAGCCAGGAAGAGAGTCCTTATCCAAACCTGGCCATCATGGCATCCTGACCCTGGACTTCAAGCCTCTAGAACTGTGAGAAAATAAATTTCTGTTGTGTAAGCTGCCCAGTCTATGGTATTTTGTTATGGCAGCCCGAGAAGATGAATAATACAAGGGGGAATGCAGGCCCCTGGTCCTGCTCTGTCTCACATAGTCCTCCCAAGCTCAGAGAGAACCAGAGACCCGGGCCTGGATCAAGCAGGCTCCTGCCCCAGTGTGTCTCAGGGTGAGAGCTCCTCTTCTTCGGCTCTCATCCCTTCCCTGGTCCGAACTCCAGGTTCTCATCCCAGCATCCTTCTCCCCAGCTTGAGCCTCAGATGACATCTCCGGCTTCCATGTTTCTAAAGCATAAATCTGGTCAATTACTCCTCAGCTGAAATGTCTCCCTGATGCAGGGCAGGCGAGCCCCAAATTGGGGCTTAGCCTGGAAGGGTTCTTGGCTTCATTCAGGGAATAATTCAAGGGCAAGCGGTGGTAGAAGAAAGCAGCTTTCTAGAGGTGGCAGTGTCACAATCCCGTGACTGCTCCTGCAGAGCCGGGCTACCCCAGTGTGCTGAGAGCTGCAGCTCAGTAGCTTCCACACTCTTATTTGCACCCACTTTTAAACACATGCAAGTTAAGGGGCAGTTTATGCAGAGATTTGTAGAAAAAGGGTGGTGACTTCTGGGTCATCAGGTTGTTGCTGCCATGGAAAGGGGTGGTAACTTCTGGGTGTTGCCACGGCAATGGTAAACTGACATGTCACGCTGGTGGGTGTGTCTTATGGAAAGCTCCTCCCACCTCATCCCTGTTTTAGCTAGTCCTCAGTTTGGACCTGTGTCCAAGCCCTGCCTCTGGAGTCCAGTCCTGCTTCCTACCTCATCCTCATTACCTATGGGATAAAGCTGAAGCAGGGTGCCATGTATGACCATGCACTGCACAGCCTACAAAATCGTACACAGCAGGCCTGAGTCCCACCTCATTAATTCAGCAAGTCTTCAATCTCCAGACATTCTCAGCTGGCACCCAAGGGTCCTGAGGGTCCTGTTGCTGCCTTTTTCTTCTGCTTTCTCTCTCACCTACTTCCTTAGGTACCATGTACTTGAGCCACATCAAACATGGTACATCTTTTCTTTTTTTTTTTTTTTTTTGAGATGGAGTCTGGCTCTGTCGCCCAGGCTGGAGTGCGGTGGCCGGATCTCAGCTCACTGCAAGCTCCGCCTCCCAGGTTCACGCCATTCTCCTGCCTCCGCCTCCCAAGTAGCTGGGACTACAGGCGCCCACCTCATCGCCCGGCTAGTTTTTTGTATTCTTTAGTAGAGACGGGGTTTCACCATATTAGCCAGGATGGTCTCGATCTCCTGACCTTGTGATCCTCCCGTCTCGGCCTCCCAAAGTGCTGGGATTACAGGCTTGAGCCACCGCGCCCGGCCTGTACATCTTTTCATACCTGTGTGCTTCACACATGAATGTCTCCATCTGCTTTCTCTGAACGCTGGGGCAATAGGATGGGCATGGACTTGAAATCCTGTTTCTCTGCCATTTACAGTTAGGAGAAGTTAACCCTCTGAGCCCCAGTTTTCTAACTTGTAAAATGGGATTAGGCATATATAATGTGCCTCTGATTGTATGTAGCACATGAGAGCCCCTGCCCCTCCTAAAAGTTGGTTTCTACCTGTCTTTGCATGCTGAACTCCTATTCATCCTTGAAGACCCAACTCAAATGTTACCTTCTTGGTAACATTGCCCTCTTTCCCTTTAAGTGGGTAAAGTTTATCTTTTCCAGTTTCTACTCTTTCTGCCAGCCCTGCATAGCACTTGTAAACCTCTGTTAGAAACACTGTCATATTTTTCTGTTTTCCTTGTTCACATGAATAAAGCACACAGCCAGAAAACATTTGTTGCATGAATTAAGGCATTGGCCCTGGGTTGAAAGCCTTTACCCTGCCCCTGCCCTGGGTCTAAGACCTTGCCCTGGGTCTAAGCCCTGGCACAAGAGTGAAGGACCAGAGGCCAAAGATAAAACAGAGCAGTGAGCAGCCTCAGCCCTTGGGGCATGGGCGTGGGGAGGTGGCTGGTCAGATGGTCGGGGTAAGGGCACTTCAGCCTCCTGAAGAGGTCTCTGTAGCCTGAGAGGAGGCAGGGTTTAGTGGGTGTGGGAACCTGAGTTTTTTGTTTGTTTGTTTTTAGAGACAGCGTCTTGCTCTGTCAACCAGGCTGGAGTGCAGTGGCACGATCACAGCTCACTACAACTTCCGTCTCCCAGGTTCAAGAAATTCTCATGCCTCAGTCTCCCGAGTAGCTGGGACTACAGGTGCGCTACCATGCCTGGCTAATTTTTGCATTTTTTGTAGAGACGGGGTTTCACCATGTTGGCCAGGCTGGTCTCAAACTGGAACCTCAGTTTTGAGAAACGATTGGCAGTGCGAGAGTCTTCCCGGTTCCCTTCTCATGAACTCCAGCAGCAGCTGGACTCTGCTGCATGTCCAGCCACCTGGGACAAAGGGGCGAGGAAATTCAACTGGAAAAGAGCAAGAAGCTGGAAAGGTTTCTCTGCGAAGGGGTGATTGAGTAGAGAAGACATAATGAGGAGAGATGGTGAGAAAGGAGAGCGAGGAAGTGGGAGAAGAGAGGGAGGGAGGATGGGTGGTATGCGTGTGTATGGAGATCAAGAAAGGGATGCGGAGGGATGAAAAGACTGGGGGGAGAGAGACACTGGAGCGGGGGCTGCGGCAGGGGTTAAGACCGAGGGCTATAAGGCCTGGAGCCTCCTGGAGCGAACTCTCCTCTGGTGTTCCTGGGTGGATAGGAGGGTGGCTCCTCCCCTCCTGGCTCCTGGCTCAGTGGTTGTCCTGCCTCCCCTCTGCCGTCCAGCCTTCCCAGCCTGTCCAGCCGTCCAGCCCCTGCCGGGCTGGCTGCTTTGCCCTCAGCAAAAGTCTTCAGTTCTCTGCTAAATCTTCTTACGGGAAACATGAGCTGTGGCAAATGCAGCAGAAATGATCGCCTTCCACGAACTCTGTTCCATGCTGGGCTAAGCAGGGCCAGAGCAGGAGACTGAGAGGAGTCTCCATCTGGAACTGCACTGGGGCGGTGGAAAGGGAGGCAGGGTCTACCCGGCGGTGGTTCAAGGCCCCTGCCACTGGGTCACATAGTTCAGCCCAGACAGAAGGAGGGGCTCTCCCGTTCCCAAAGCTCTTTAGGAGAACAGAAGTGCCACAGCCTCTCTTGCATCGCTTGCTGAGGCCTTCTCAGGGCATGCCAGCCTTGGCTTCCTGGTTGCAGTGAAGCCTGGAGCAGGTCTGGGAGGGGGGCATTCCTCTGGGACTGGTTTAGGGGAGGACTGTCACTGGAAGGAGCTGGGGGTAGAACTCCCCAGGCCCAGGGTGGGATCAAGAGGCCATAGTCCAGTTCTTTTTCTTTTCTTTTGAGACAGAGTCTCACTCTCACTCAGGCTGGAGTACAGTGGCACAACCACAGCTCACTGCAGCCTTGAACCCCCAGGCTCAAGTGATCCTCCCGCCTCAGCCTCCCAAGTAGCTGGGGCTACAGGTATGTGCCACCACACCTTGCTAACTTGTTGTATTTTTTTGTAGAGATAGGGTCTCCCAGGCCGGGTGCGGTGGCTTAAGCCTGTAATCCCAGCACTTTGGGAGGCCGAGGCGGGCGAATCACGAGGTCAGGAGATCGAGACCATTCTGGCTAACATGGTGAAACCCCATCTCTACTAAAAATACAAAAAACTAGCTGGGCGAGGTGGCGGGCGCCTGTAGTCCCAGCTACTCGGGAGGCTGAGGCAGGAGAATGGCGTAAACCCAGGAGGCGGAGCTTGCAGTGAGCCGAGATTGCGCCACTGCACTCCAGCCTGGGTGACAGAGCAAGACTCCGTCTCAAAAAAAAAAAAAAAAAAAGAGATAGGGTCTCCCTGTGTTGCCCAGCCTGGTCTCAAACTCCTGGGCTAAATCCATCCTCCAGCTTCGGCCTCCCAAAGTGCTGGGATTACAGGCGTGAGACACCACACCCAACCACAGTCCAGTTCTTCAGGGCGGAGCTGGCAGCTCTGGGGCCATCTGGTTCGGGGACTCTTCTGGACTCTTCTTGAGGAGTTCCTGTTTTGCCCGCCTCTCCTTGCCTCTCAGTGGGGGCTGAGTGAGACCTTGGAATCCATCAGGGGCACCATACACACTCACTTTGGGCCCCGGGAAATCACAGTCCTCCTGTTTCCCCGGCAGAGCAGCAGGAAAGGGGTGATGAAGAAAGAAGAACAAGCGTGTTGGGCGTGTGGGGGACACAGAGTGGTTTAAGCAATGGTTTACGAAGTGGAAGCCTGCTGAGCCTGTAGTGCCGTGGCCAGGAGCGTGGGAGGAAGTGTGGCACACCTGGTCTCCCCTAAGACATAGCCACGCCCTCCCAAGTCAGGCCCTCTTCTCTGTTCAGGTCTCCATCTCCGAGGGCACAGCCCTGACTGCCTCAGAACTTACTGTTTTGCAAAGACAAACACTTTATTTTTTATGATAGGAGCTGTAGTGGAGTATATGGGGGCCTCTGTCAGCCCCCAGGCTGGGACTGGGCCCTGTGACCTTGAGAACCTCATCTCACATTCTGCAGACTTTGGCGGCAGGGCAGTGCTCGACCACCGGCTGGGTGGGCTGGTCTCAGCCTCTCCCGCAGGCCCAGGGCTGAAATCATAACCATCAGGCCCAACCTGGGCCAAAGATAATGCAGCTTTGGCAGGGCTGGCCGCGGGGAGGGGGCAGGCACTTGCTCCTCGTAGAGGAAGAGTGGGCTTCTTCCCTGACCCTCTCTTCCACCCCGGTAGTGTGGTTTCCTTAGGAACTCAGGCCTGCGGGAGAAATGGTTCCAGCTTCTGGAGGCTGGGTGGGGGTGGGAAAGAGCCCAGCTCCTCCAAGCCTCTTAGGGAAGCGGCCTCCTTGCATTCTTGACTCTCTGCTGCCCCCGTGTGGCTGTGAGGTTGGTTGAAGCCACATAGCAGTAGAGGGGCGTGTGTGTGTGTGTGTGTGTGTGTGTGTGTGTGTGTGTGTGTGTGTGTGTGTGTGTGTGTGTGTGTGTTGGAGCGTGGGTTGGGGGAGGGCTCAGCAAGACAGGAGCTGAGGCAGAATCACAGAGAGATCGCCCTTATCTCTAGTCCCACCGCCTAATATGCAACATTAGGGCAGCTACGATACCAGCTTTGGAATACCCGCCTACCAAGAAATGGAAAGAAGCTGGGCGCGGTGACTCGTGCCTGTAATCCCAGCACTTTGGGAGGCCAAAGCAGGTGGGTTACCTGAGGTCAGGAGTTCAAGACCAGCCTGACCAACATGGTGAAACCCCGTCTCTACTAAAAATACAAAATTAGCCGGGTGAGTGGCACATGCCTGTAATCCCAGCTACTCGGGAGCCTGAGGCAGGAGAATTGCTTGAACCTGGGAGGTGGAGGTTGCAGTGAGCCTAGATCGCACCACTGCAGTCCAGCCTGGGTGACAATGAGACTCCGTCTCAAAAAAAAAAAAAGTGGAAAGAAAAGATGGGGTGATACTCATCTGCAAGAGGGTGCAGGACAGCTGGGTCTCCTCTGACCAAGGGGGCAAGTTCCCTCTGCTGAGCTGCCCAAAATACCATACCCAGCTTGGCCTGCAGCATCCTGGCTGGATGGACCCAAAAAGCCACCCAGAAAGTGGGAAAAGGAACAGAGGAACAGATATGGAAGGAAATAGTCTATCCATTCCCGTTTTGTAGTCAATTCTTGACCATCACTGGCTGCAAGCCAGATACCCCATGGGTCACCGCCAGGCACCTGCTGTCTGCCATGAAACAGGGGCTGCAGGTCTCTTGCTCAGCCTATTGTGTTGGCAGAGCCCAGGTCGATGGGGTCAGAGGGTCCTTGGAGGTTATTTTCATGCAGGGGTCTTCAGATGTGGGCATGCTTCAGAATCATGGAGAAGGGTGTTCAAATGCCCACCAGCATCTGAGAACAGCTGATCTTGTCTGTTGGTCTCCTTCTGTGGTTGAGGAAACTGAGGCCTGGGGGGTCTGGATGATGGTGACTGCTGAAGGCCATAGCAGGTTCAAGGGTGTCAACTTTATGCCAATCCCCCTAGTCCCCCAGATTGGTCTGTCGATATGGCCACAAGACACACCCATTCAGGGGGTGGAGGGAGGCTCCTTGGTGAGTCCCTGGAGGTGTTGGGAAGGTGCACAGGCAGTCTCTCCCCTACATCCTTTCGGCATCTTGCAGCAGAGCAGTCACCAGGCTGATGACCTGCGAGGCTGGCTGGACCGTGTCATACTCCGCAAATAGGTGGCACACGTTCTCCTGAGGCTCTGTCTGGCTCTTGGCCACAAACCCAAAGATCCTGGTGGGGGAGGGCAATCTGAGTGAGGGGTGGGACCCAGGGAGGCATCAGGCTGGTGGGAATGGGGTGGTGGGGGGCCCTCAGCCTGCACCTCATTCCTCCCTGCCCCTCCCTTAGCCAATTGGCTCTAGCACCTCCTTAAGATGGGGCTCCCTGAGGAAGAAGGTGCCTCTCCTGTCAGACTGGGAGATTTCCAAGTTCAAGCTCTGGGTTTCGTTTGTTTTGAGTGGGGGCTCCTTGAGGACAGGACCTGTGCATTCCCCATTAGAGTGGAAGCTCCCTGAGGGCAAAGATGCATCTTGATCATCAGACTGGGACATTCCAATAGCTTGAGGCTCCCTAAAGTTAGAGCCTGTACCTCTTGCAGAAGATTGAGGGCTCCCAGGCTCATGTTACCCCTATCAGCCCAGAGGCTCTGAGGGCAGTGAAAGTCTTTCCCATTAGATGCGAGCTCCCTGAGGACCAGGGCCTGTGCCCTCATCAACACCTTGGACTATTAAAGTCAGAATGGGGCCTCTTCCCTTCTCTAGTTCCCTCCCCATGTTGGGTTTGGGACCCTGAGACAGGGACCCCTCTTTGGTAACAGAGTAGACAGGAAGGCCTTACCAGGAGGGCTTGCAGTACTTCTGCCACCTGTAGGAAAAGAACACGATACCGAGTAATGAGACTTTGCTCCATGCCACAGGACCCTGAAGGAGCAGCAGGACTGGCCAGCTGTGCCCCGCCCCACCACACCCCACCCTACCCTCATTCTGTCACCCTGACCCCTTGAGGTTCACAGGCTCCCTCTGGGATCCCAGTCCCAGAGTCGGCAGGACACCTTGGTGGGCAGCTGGGCCCTGGACGGCCTTCTTAGTTTGGCCCAGCCTTGAACTTACTTCCGTTGCTCAGGGTCCATACCACAGAAGCGGAGGGTAGTGAGGGGGTAATGGCGCCGGAAAAACACCCTAGCAGGAGGTGAGGAGAGAAGGGAAGTGATGAGAACCTGTCCCAGTGTCACCCTGCCTCCAGCATCTCTTGTTCTCCCCAAGCTCAGGTGCCCTGTCCTCCAAGAAGTCTCTGGGTTAGACCTCGACGACCGCTACGGCTTTTCCCACTGGGGGGTCCTGGTGCCCTGCTCCTGCCTCTCTCCTCTCATGGGACTTGTCTGCCTGTGTCTTACACTCTGGGGTTTTGTTTCATACCCCTACCATGCCATTTAACTTTTTTTTTGGCCCCTAACTTTTTGAGGACACGAATTACATCTTGGTCATCTCTTGTTTCTCCCTGTGAAGTGCTCAGCCCTGGATCAGGCTCCTGTTAGACTGTGAGATCCCGAGCCTGGGGAAGGAACGATCTCATTCCTCTCTGGGTCCCAGTGGTCAGCCAGAGTCTGGCCTAAGGAAGATGTTCCATCAATGGGTGCAGACATAATCAGCACCCATGAATACTAGTTAACTCCATTTTCCTTCTTTTTTTTTTTTTTTTGAGGTGGTGTTTCACTCTGTCACCCAGGCTGGAGTGCAGTGGGGCGATCTCAGCTCACTGCACCCTCCACCTCCTGGGTTCAAGCGATTCTCCTGCCTCAGCCTCCCAAGTAGCTGGGATTACAAGTGTGTGCCACCACACCCAGCTAATTTTGTATAGTTAGTAGAGACGAGGTTTCACCATGTTGACCAGGCTGGTCTCGAACTCCTGACCTCAGGTGATCCACCCGCCTTGGCCTCCCAAAGTGCTGGGATTACAGGCATGAACTACCACGCCTGGCCCCCGTTAACTCCATTTTCATCAGTCACGATGAACTGGGGCTTTGGCAGTGGATTGAGGCCTGGAGGAGGCAGGGAAGTTGCCTGGAGTCACTCAGCACATCACTGGCCCCGCTGGGTCATCCAGGACCCTGAACTCGACCTTCATCCCTGATCCGCAACTGTCTCAGCTATCCCCTCCAGCTCTACGCCACCAGCCCCGCAGCCCTAGGGCAAGGGAAGGCCCTTACTTCCTCTGGACATCCGTCAGGGTGATGCCCTGCTCTGTGACTTTGAAGTGGACCACGGTGGGCGTGGGGAGGACGTCCCTCTCAAAGGTGGTGGAGACGGCCTTCTGCACGGCCAGGGCTCCGGTCAGGGTCTCCACGCTCACTGAGCTCAGGTACAGGGTGTGGCAGCCTGTGGGAGGCAGACACTGTGCTGGGGCCACTGACCCAGGCCCAGGGGAGGGGGTGAGTCTCCTGTTCAGGAATCCAGTGGAGCTTCTCTTAGAGCCACCCAACAGGAAGTGGGTGTGTGGGTGATCACAGTCTGAGGCCAACCCCAGAGGGCTTTGAGATCTTCTGTGGCTTTGCATCGCCCTGGCCCCTGGCCCTCCAGCATGGGGCAGGGGAGGGGAAGTTGCCATGTGCGTAGGGGTGCCCAGGAAAACATCCTTCTGTCCACACTTAACGACTGCCCTCCTCCCCACACCTCTACCCTCAAGGTCTTAGTTCATTGGCGACAGTAGGGACAGAAGACAAGAATGGGGAGGGAAGCCGTTCGTGCTTAGGGCATAGAGCAGGAACTGTCACTGAGACAAGTGCCGATGTGTGCTGGCCTCTGGGAGTGTGGGTCAGGGACCTTTCCCCTGGTGAAGGCTCGAGGACTCAGACCTGACACCCCATAGAGGATCTCAAACCTGCAAACACCTCCAGGGCAGTTTCCTCAGACCCAGAGAGACTCTAGCACGTGTGCACGTGCCCGTGTGTGTGCAGGAGAGACTGTAAGTTCTGCCACCCCACCACCCCCAACCCCACCCCACTTCCCTGCTGGCCTCTCATCTTGTTTTACAGGGGTGACGGGGTGGTGGGGGTGGCACGTTGTTAAAGATGCACAAACGAAGCTGAGGTGGGAAACATGTGTGGGCCTGTGCGTGTGTGTGTGCATGCGTGTGTGTGGGCAGGGTCGGGAGGTGCCCTCTTGGGGCACAGCCAAGCTTGGCGTCTCCCGTCCTGTACCACTCACCTGCAGATTTCCTCTGGCAGGAGGCTGGGCTGTCTGTAGAGTCCGAGGCACCATCTGCACCTCCCAGTTCTGAGCCAAGTCAAAGAAACAGGCCCCCCAAAGGGGCGAGGGTGGAGTGAATGGACCCCTCTCACAGGAACAGGCCTCATGAATCCCTTTGAAGATCTCCCACCTCCACCCCCAACTCCAGGAAGTGACTCAAACCAGGTGTGCTTACCGTAATTAGGCAAACAGGCCACTTTGGGCTCCCTAAATGCTTAGTTTGCAACCCTTTTGATCCCTTCTTCCCCTCCTCGCCCCCTGCCTCTTAGATGGCTGCCGTGATCTTATCCTCACAGGCCTCTGACCTCCTCACTTCTTTTGGACCCTGTCCCAACCCCTGACCTGTCTTTGCAGAAAGCAAGGAGGCTCTCACCAACGCTCCTCTAGGACTCCCCTGCGTCGATGCCGTTCTCGAGCTTCTCCTGCATACCCCTGAGATGATCTATTCCATCTGAGCTGTCCCCCTACCTAGCTGTACGCGCTGGATAGGGCATGCTGATCTGAGTTCAAGGTCTGACTCGGAGGGCCTTTGGGCAAATTACTTAACATCTAGAACCGAATCCTTCCCTTCCCTTTCCTTCCTTTCTCTTTCTTTCTTTCTTTCTTTTTTTTTGATGAAGTCTCGCTCTGTTGCCCATGCTAGAGTGCAGTCGCGTGATCTTGGCTCACTGCAACCTCTGCCTCCCGGGCTCAAGTGATTCTCCTGCCTCAGCCTCCCAAGTAGCTGGGATTACAGGCGCCTACCACCACGTCCGGCTAATTTTTTGTGTTTTTAGTAGAGACGGAGTTTCACCATGTTGGTCAGGCTGGTCTTGAACCCCTGACCTCAAGTGATCCACCTGCCTCGGCCTCCCAAAGTGCTGGGATGACAGGCGTGAGTCACCGCGCCCAGCCCTTATTTTCTTATCTGTGAAATGGGGATGATAACAGCAAAGTCTGCTTCACAAGCTTGTAGTGAAGCATGAATGGGTGAGTGAGTGCTCAAATATTAGACCCAGAAAGAGAAAACTCTCCAAACTATTTGATTTAGGCTCTTTCATCCTCTCAAAGCAGGCTGCTATTTATCCAACATCCATTCTATGCCAGGCATTGCGCTAAGAGCCTTGCCCCAGCTGTCTCATTTAGTCTGCACAGCAATCCTATAAGTAGGTACCATGATGATTGTCCCCATTTTACAGATGAGGAAACTGAGGCTCAGAGAGGTCAACATTATCAAATTTTCACAGCTAGGAGGTGGAGATGTTCAGCGACTCCAGTACACGCAGTTTTAACTGTGACACTAAAATAATCCACCAAGGTAGAAATGAACCCCATTTCTAGTGAGAACAAACAGGTCCCCCACCTTGGCATTCCCTCTTTGGGGCCCAGACCCACCTCTCTGCGGGATGGTGAGTTTGCAGGGCAGGGCCAGGGCCATGATGGAATGCTGGCACACGAAGGCAGAGAGGCTCCCTGAAAGGAAGCAAGCAGCCCTGCATGAGTAGAGCTTCCCTAGCCCACCCCACAGTTCAGAAGAGAGACTTCGCTGGTCCCCCATCCCTGGGGAGCCTGGAGGCTGGGGAATCTCACCAAAGTAGGGCTCCTCATCGGCTCCTTTGAGATGCACTCCTTTGGCAGAAGACTCGATGAGGAAGTGTCGAATAAGGTCATTGCTGTCCTCACCTGGATAGAGAAAGAAGAAAGTGCATTCCGATAGAATTCCACCTTGTGGCTGGGCGCAGTGGCTCACGCCTATAATCCCAGCACTTTGGGGGGCTGAGGCGGGTGGATCACTTGAGGTCAGGAGTTCGAGATCAGCCTGACTGATGTGGTAAAACCCCATCTCTATTAAAGATTAAAAAAAAAAAAAAAAAAACCGCCGGGCGTGGTTCACACGCCTGTAGTCCCAGCTACTTGGGAGGCTGAGGCAGGAGAATCGCTTGAACCTGGAGGCAGAGGTTGCAGTGAGCCAAGATTGTGTCACTGCACTCCAGCCTGGGTGACAGAGTGAGATTCCGTCTCACTGGAAAAAAAAAAAAATGCCACCTTGTCCATCCCCCTGCCTCTCACTCCCACAGAGGAGGTGCCAACACATCTGCTGGATGACTCCAGCCACACCCTCTTCAGGAAACCTTTCTCTTCTTCTTCTTTTTTTGGGGGTGGGGTGGGGAAACCTTTCTGTTAATTTTTTTTGTTGTTGTTAGACATTGTCCTGCTCTGTCTCTCAGGCTGGAAGTGCAGTGGCGTGATCTTAGCTTATGTGCCTCAACCTCCTGGGCTTAAGGAATCCTCCCACCTCAGCTTCCTGAGTAGCTGGGACTACAGGTGTGCCTCATCACGTCTGGCTAATTCTTCTGTAGAGACAAGGTCTCACTGTTTTGCTCAGGCTGGTCTCAAACTCCTGAGCTCAAGCGATTCTCCTGCCTGGGCCTCTCAAAATGTTGGGATTACAGGTGTGAGACACAGAGAGGCCTAGGGAATTTTTCTTTTCTTTCTTTTTTTTTTTTTTAGACAGGGTCTCATTCTTTGGTCCAGGCAGGAGTGCAGTGGTGTGATCATGGCTCACTGCAGCCTCCAAGACCTCCTGGGTTCAAGCGATTCTCCTGCTTCAGCCTCCCAAGTACCTGGGACTACAGGTGTGCTCCACCACACCTGGGTAATTTTTGTAGAGACAGGGTTTTGCTATGTTGCTCAAGCTGGTATCAGACTCCTGGGTTCAAGCAATCATCCTGCCTCGGTCTCCCAAAGTGCTGGCATTACTGGCGTGAGCCACTGTGCCTGGCAAGGACACTTCTTAATTATTGTTTAGATAAATGTTGACTCTTTGCTCTGGTTTCTGTCTCTCCCTGCCCACCAGGTCATCTTTGCTGGAGCCATGCTGGCCCCGGGGGCGTGGTGGGGGGCGGGGGGCTGGGGGAGGTGAACAATGACCTTCTGACTCCTTTCCACCAATCCACAGCCTCCTCAGTCTGGGTTCATTGCCTCTTGCAAGGCGTCCTTTATAAGCAACACCCTCCTCAGAGGTCACTTTCTTATTGTGACAGTGAGGCATACTGTCAAGAACACAAGGCTGGGTGTTTCATCCTCCCTTTATCACTTAATTGCTCTGGGGTCATTAAGTAACTCTGGGAGCCTCCGTTACCTCATCCATTAAATAAGAAGGTGCAATCCTGGGGTTTGAGTGAGGCCTATGACCCTATGACCCAGGTACCTTGTATTGTAATCATGTTTTTGTCTGTCTCCCTGGTGAGGTGGCGTCTGTGTCTGATTCCTCTGTATCCCTGCTGCCCCACACAGTGTCTGGTGTGTGGTGGATGCCCCATGGATGCTTGCCATCAAATGAGCATGGGAGACCACAGGAAAGCATGTGGTAAGAGCTGTCACACACACGTGTGCTGAGCTAATACACACACGTGGTAAGCTATCACCCGTGAGATAAGCTAGCTACGCGTGTAATCACACATTAGGTTCCCTGTAAATGAATCCAGTTTGACTCCAAAGAGAGCAGCCTAGAGGGGGCTGGGACCCTCCTCCTTCTCTCCCACCAGGAGGAAAAAGCAGGGAACTGGGGGCGGGGCTCGGGAAGGCAGAAGCACTCAGGCTTGCTGTGAAAGGCATTTTTCAGGGTGCCTTGGGGCTGGAGGGCATTGGAGAGAATACTGGAGTGGACACTTCTCCTAGGTGCTGTTTTAAGACTGGTGCCATGTCACCCTGAAAGCCAGTGCCAGAGCAGGACTGGAAGCTACCACACCCCGCTGCTCAGTGAGATCTTGAGTGAGCAAAGACAGATGCATACCTGATCGATTCTGGGCAGGTGGGGGAACCTCCTGGACCTTCAGGGCCAGGCCGAAGGAGCCTCGGTATGAAGAGCTGTCCCTTATGACAAAAGCCCCTGGCTCCTCCTTCCTCAGCAGCTCGATTGCTGGAACAATCCTTGAGTCAGAGATGGACACCGCCCCACCTGGACACCCTCTGTCCCCCGCCCCATAGGGTCTTCACAGAGCAGATGTTACAGAGTCACCTTTTGTCCCCAGGAAGTTCTTTCTACTGTCAAATCTCCACCATTCTTGCTATGGTTCCTACTTCCTTGGGAGGTCATGAGGTCAGCAGGACATCCCTGTCCCCTGCTTCCCTGGACCCACTAGTTGCCATTCCTTAACTGTAACCCAGGGCCCTGCCTGATGCGAAGTGCAAGACCCAGATCCGATTCTGGGGTCGCTCATGCTTCCTTTTACCTTGCTCTCGGGTGATGTTTGGCTTAAACCAGTATTTAGATGTGTCCATCACGAACTTCATGGTGGGCTGCATGTCCCTCGTGGGACCTGGAGACAGACAGAGAAGGGGGACCCTGTAGGCTGGACAGATGGGAGCTGAGGGATGTTCACCAGAGAAGGCTGGAGACCCTTCCCTATTCTATTGCTCCAAGGTCTCATTCGACCACCATCCCAGACCCTAACTCCATTGTATCTCCAAACTGCCTACGAGAGGGAAAATCAAACAGAAGGATGCCAGGGTTTGGTGCATCTAGACCTCAGAAGTGCCCTTGTATCCTTGGTAATGAATAAAAAAAGAATAGATACAACCTTAGTTTAAGGAGAAATGGTTTCTCAAATCTGTTGAGTGCCCTGGTGAGGACTGAAATAAGAGATAAACAAGGAATTCTCAGATGCTTCATGTTTGATATCACATTCTCCTCCGTCTTCATAATCCTAAGAATTCCTTAGGGGAATATTCAGCTTGGAAAAGAAAATGGCAGAAAACACGAAGGAGAGGAAAATAGCAGATCTGGGCAGAAAAACATGCCCCTGGGAGGTGGGAGGCTGGGTCTTGACTCTGATATGGGATAACCGAAGCTCAGAGGGAACCAAGTGGACTAAACAACTTCTGAGGGTCTTTAATGTTCCAGTAGCCTATGAAATTAAAATGAAATTTGTTTTGAGAATATTTTGCAGAATTTGAGAAGATCTGGGGGTACAGTTAGTGATATTATGGGACCAAAGCAGGATGGGAATATCACTAGGCTAAGTAAATGTACTCTTTGAGATGCCAAAATGGCCATTTCTCTGGGTCCCTAAGGCAGAGAGCAGTAGCTGTCAACCTTGGAGGCTTGAAAAGGAGTGTTGTGACCAGTTACTCTCAAGTAACTCATTAAAAAAAAGTACTGACATCTGCAAATGATTTGTGCTAGGAAAGCGATCAGGGCAGAGGCAAAGGCATGCTGGAAGTGTCATTTTCTCCTGCTTGCCTCCACATGGCTTTGTGAGTGGGAGTGAGCAGTGGGCTATAGTAAACATTTCTCCCCCACTCTCCCAGAGTTGCCTTGATGCCTGTGAATGTCATGGCCAAGGGGGGGCTGAGAAGCCCCCCGATGGCCGAGGGAGGGGGAACAGAGGGTTGGCAGGGGACTCTGCTCATGGGAAAGGCATCCAGAGGGTGTTAGAGCTTAGCTTCTGTGTTTACTGCTGTAGGTTCTGGTTGATTTTGTTCTCCTTGGACACCTGTGGTCTCAGACTCCGGGAAGGAGGGTGTTTGCTGTTTTGTGGTTTTCAGCTGTCTGAACTGGAATGCATTGTCTCTATTGCCCCATCCACCCCTTCTGTGTTCTCGTCATCCATGAACGTCAGAGTCAGAACTGACTCGCCCTCTTGCTCTCCTTGAGTTAGTCATCAAGCACATCCTGAGGGTCGCCTGGCTCTGTCCTCTCTCCTCCGCCCCCACTGCCCCACCCCGGTTCAGGCCCCTGCTATTCATTGAGCTGCCAGGGTGATCCATTGAGTGTGCACCTCTGACCCCATCACTTTCCTGTGTGAGGCTCACTGATGGTACCTTATTGCTTAAAAGGCAAATTCTATTTTTCTTTTCTTTTTTTTTTTTTAGTTTGGCATTTAAGGCCTTTCACAATCTGGCTTCAAATTACTCTCAATGACTTGAACCTGCACCCAACATTCCGGCATTTCCTGAACATGCCATGTGCTTCCACACCTTCCCGGCCGTGGACCCCCTGCTCTCTCTGCTGGGAAAGCCTTTCCTCTCCTTCTCTGACCACAAACTTCTGATCCACTTCACAGATCCAGCTCGGATGTCACTTCCTCTGTTCTCCAGACTGAGAGAATCATTCCTTCTACTTTGGCCCATAGGATTGAGAATATCTCTTTACCTCCACATTTATCCTACCCTACCGTGAGGATTTGTGTTTGTCTTTTTCTAAACTGTGTCCCTTTGTGTGTCCTCGCTACCTGGCGTAGTACCAGACACACAATAGTTGCTCAATAAATGTGTTGACTGGCTGTTGCAGAAACCCACTGGCACTTTGTCTATTCCCCCAAGCCAAACCTTACATTGCTTGAAATATTGGTTTACAACGTACCCTCTGGGCATGTGGTGAAGGAGGCATCTGACAGGGTCTGGCTGTGGCTCCTGGTGGCTGGACAGGGGTTGCTGGGAGAAGCAGCTCCAGGTCGAACAGAGCTCTGGTGTCCTGGGCTCCGCTGGGGTGGAGAAGACCCTAGTTCTGGGCAGCCGTTGATCAGCACAATGGGTATGTCCACCATGGAGTTGGTGATGGATGGGGGGCAGCTGCTGGCATGTTCTTTGGCCAGTGGTGGACAGTGGGGTGCTCTGGGTTGGCCCATGGTTAGGGTAGGGTTTCTGGGAGCCTGGAAGTCACTGGGTCTCGTACACAGGGACACTGAGCCAAGGCTGTGGAGGCTGGAGGAAGAGCTGGCTGGACTTTCCAAGGATTTGGAAGATGACTGATGACTGGAGTTGCTGGAGTGCAGGAGGGACTGACTGCCGCAACAGGAGAGTCAGACAGGTTGTTAGGGCAGTAGGTGGTTCAGGGGCTAAAGCCAGGCTCTGGATCTGGTGATCTGGGTTCCTGTGGCTTTGGCTAAATAGAACACTGCATACCCTACCCCGTACAGCCCACAGCAAAGTGCACCCCCACCTAATCCTACCCCCACCTAAGGGATGGTAAGGATACAGAAATGTCCTTGGATGGTAGGGTCTTTGGTCATTTAAAGTAGCCGATGAGCTGACCCCTGCAGGCTTTGGGCATAGGCTGGCCCCCATTCCGTCTGCCTTCCCAGCCAGGTCATTCTGACTGAGCTGTCGGATCAGGATCTCCCCAGGCCCCCATGACTCCCAGGAGCCCTGCAGATGGGCTGGACCTACGCTGGACCACAACGTGGCTGATGCAGAGGGAACTCCCCAGCTGCAGGAGGAGGCCAGCTTCACATCCAGCCAGACTTCTCCCTGAGCTCAGAGGCCTGTGCCAGTGGGCATGGCTGTGGAATCCCCAGCCTCTGTGCCAGGGACTGCCTTGGCCAGTGGCTTTGGAGGTGGATTGGGAAGCAGAGTCCTGTGGTTCGGTCTTCCTGGGGCAGAATGGGTGTGCATGTGCCTGCAGTTCTACTGTGAGGTCTATAGATAATTGACCTGGGATGATTGTAAGCGATGCCCAGGCAGGGCATTCCCTTTTGGTTTTGGTGCATGCCCAGATTTTGCTCAGAGTAGGGTGCCTTTCAATGATGTTAGGGGATATGTGCGTGTGTGTGCCTGTGTGTGTATGTGTGTGCAATGTTAGAAGCTACAGAACCTACCTTCCAAACATGTAGCTGACATCAGACGCTGGGCTGGCTGACAGCATGGAGATCCTGCTGCCCCGCTGTGGGGCCAGGCCTCCCAGTCGCTTCTCTAGTCTTGGAGAAGCCACCAGTGGGGAGCCCAAGCCATGGGGGCTTGAGGCTTTGCTCCCCATGCAAGGGATTGAGATACTGGGGGAATTTGGGGGTTGAGGGGAGAGACCCTCTGAGGGGGGCAGAGGGCGCTGGTGCCCCCTGCCCTGGTTCCCAGAGAAGATGAGGCTCTCACTGCTGCTTCGTGTCTCTCGGGGGACGTCTCTGGAAAGGAAGAGGCCACCACTGCGAGGGGAGCCGAAGGGTGGGGTGACAGAGCTGCTGGAGCAGCGTTGGGGGCCATCATGGCACCTTGATCTGGCGGAGGTCACCTCGATGTACTTTATGTCTTTGGGGGAGAAAAGCAGAGCATTGGTGAAACACAGGAGCCTGGACTCATAGAACAGAAAGGCTGGAAGTGTCCTCAAGGCCATTCTGTCCCCTCTTTTATAGAGATGAGGAAACTAAGGCCTAGAGAGGAGAGCCCAACTCCACCTTCAGGGCCCAGTTCCAAAGTCACCCTTCCTGTGACAACTTCTCTTGGGTGAGGAGATGCAGTAGAGGACCGAGGCCTTGGAATGAGACAGACCCAGGCTTCAGATCTGGCTCTGCTACTTATTCTCTGAGAGAGTTTGGCCAAAAGACTTCACCACCCAGGGCCTCAGTTTCCACACCTGTAAAGTGGGGCAACTGCATCCAGCCTCTTGTTGTTACAAAAAGGATGAAGTGAAACTTGTGTAGGCAGCACAGCACTGTTCTTGGCAGAGAGCAGGTGCTTAAAAATTGGGCAACCCTCTCCTTTGTCTGTGCCCTTTTCCTAGCTTGAAATGGCCACTTGATGGGTTGTGCCAGTGACACTTTATGATGCCTCTGCTACTCAGGGTGTGTGAAAGTGGTTTCTCTGAGGCTGGGCGCGGTGGCTCACATCTGGAATCCCAGCACTTTGGGAGGCTGAGGCCGGTGGATCACCTGAGGTCAGCAGTTCAAGACCAGCCTGGCCAACACGGCGAACCCCATCTCTATCAAAACTACAAAAATTAGCTGGGCGCCTGTAATCCCAGCTACTTGGGAGGCTGAGCACGAGAATCACTTGAACCGGGGAGGCAGAGGTTGCAGTGAGCCAAGATTGCGCCACTGCACTCCAGCCTAGGTGACAAGAGTGAAACTCCATGTCCAAAAAAAAAAAAAAAAAAAAAAACCAAAGTGATTTTTCTGTACCTGCAATGAAAGCAGGGATTCTCAAGCTTGGTTCCACACTAGACTCACCCCAGGCTGCGCCTCGTGCCAATTAGATTAAACTCTCAAGGGTGTTAACCCAGGCCTCAGTTTTGTTTGTTTTCCAGTTTTTCAGGTGAGTGTAGTAGACCATGAATGGCCCAGCAGGACTGTATCACCTGGGCTCCACCCCTACGGAAACATAATCTGCATTTTAGCGAGGCCACCCAGGGCATGTGAATATGCAGTGGAGTTTGAGAACCCTGCTTTCGAGCAGGCACTCCCTGAGCGCAGGGCTTGCTGCATTCTTGAGCTATGGATCTCCCGGGGGATCGTAACTGGTACACAGGGATCACCCAACACACCCCAGGCTGCCGACTCGCTCCAGCGCTCTTTCCACTCCCTGGTGGGGGCACCCGGGACTCTTGGGATTCTGAGGCCTTGTTCCTCTCCCGAGGTCAGCCTTGGAGTGGGCTGCTCTGTGGTTCTCCCTGTGGTGAGGATGAACACCCTTCCTCCTGACCTGGGGGAGGGGAATTGTCCCTGGTGTTGTTCCAGCAAAGCTGGAGGAAGGTGGGGGTTAATGAGCTGCTCTTTTCTGAAGAGTGTGAGTCTTGCCTCTGGCTTCCTGGCATGGAGGCTGGGGAAACTGGGGAGAACGTGCACCCTCAGCTCCCACCTGCCTGGGGCCCTGGCACATGTACTGTTCCTCCCCATTATGACTGTGGAGCCCCAGCCTGCCCCAGCCCGCTCCAGGGTAGGGCCATCTGGCCCTGCTCACGGTTACTGCCTCTGTCTGAGCCTGCTTGGGCCACACGGAGGGGGTGGGGAGTTAAATCAGATGAGCAAGGGCTGGCAGCTGACCGGGGCTTGCTGCTCAGCGGGTGGAGGAAGAGCCTGGCTTTGTAGCAAAACAAACCTGGGGGTGAGTCCTGGCTTTGCTGCTTCTCAGCCAAGGGCATTGTGTAACTTTCCGACCCTCTCTGAGCCTCTGTTTCCTTATCTGCAAAGTAAGGATCTGAAACCAGTCTTCCAAAGTTGTGATGAGGATGAAATACAATAGCCTGGAGCCTGGCCCATGGTGAGGCTGGAGAGAGGAGCATTTCCTACCTGCCTGCTTTTTGGGGGCAGTACTGGCCAAATGGAGCCCTCTTTCTGGCTAAGGTTGGGGATCTCTCTGCTTAGAAAGATGACTGCAAGGTGAGACTCTTTGGGGGACTGTATTGTGGGCTCCAGAAGAAAAGAGGTCTTGGAATGGGCTGGATTCTTCTGGAAGGCTGGAAAGCACAACTTCAATTTTTATAGGACTTTATAGTGTTTATACCCATAATCTCCTCTGAACCTCGTAACAGCCCTTGAGCAGAGCAGGCATTATTTTTTACAGAGGAGGAAACTGAGGCTTGGAGAAGAGTGGGGATGGAGCTAACACTTAGTGTACAATGATGTTTCATAGAGACTGGTCTTTATTGAGTGCAATGTGCCAGGACCACTACGAACACATTGCTTGTATTAGCTCTTTTAACCCTCGTGACAACTCTATTGAAGTAGGGAATGTTATTAACGCCCATACAACAGATGGGAAATCTGGAAGGCTCAGAAAGGTGAAGTGAGTTATCCGATGCTGCACAGCCAGGGAGTGTTGCTAAGCTCTGTTTAGGGACTGCTTCTTCCAGGATGAGCCCTGCTCCAAGGCCTTGCCCCGTGAGAAGGTGCTTGGCTGCTTTGGGAAGGGTCTCTTGGCCTGGTGAAGCTCTGGGTTCCCTACTCACTGGGTCATCTAAACATCCACCAGGGACCTTGCTGGGGGGCGCTGAGTAAGGAGAGTGGGAGGGGAGGGAGGAGCCCCGTGCTCACCTCCCGTGGCTGTCCCAAGGTGGGTGTAGCTGCGGGGGGTGGGGCTGGGGGCCTCCACCCATCACAGGGGTGCAGTCGCTGTTTACTGGCCTGTGGGGCAAGTCTGAGCAGTGCTGGGTGGGTGCTGGCACCAGCCCCAGGCAGGCGGTTGAGTGGAGGGAGGGCATGTAGGTGAGGGGTGGAGAGATAGTTATTAAACCCCCTTCACTTGGGCTGGTAAACAGCCTTGTCTGGCAGAAATTGCTGGAATTTGAAAGTGGGGGCCTGTTCCAAAGATGGGGTGAGGGACATTGGAGAGGATAAAGGAAGGGATATGGTGTTTGCTTCTAGGAAGCACATTCCCTGGGGGCCCCCAGGACAAGTTTAAAGGAAGGCAGGAGCAGGGAACCTGGGGAAGGTTTGTGAAGCGCCCAGGAGGTTGGGTCTCAGAAGAGGAGCCTGCAGGCTGCCTCCAACCTGATGGATTCTGTGATACCCCAGAGGGCAGAAGACTAGACTTTAGAAAGAGAGAAAGGACAGTGGCCTATGGAGCCCAGAAGGCTGGGATTTGAGGCCTGACCTGTCTCTCCTTGGCTGTGTGACTGTGAGCCATCACATACCCACCCTGAGCCTCAGTTTCCTCATCTGTAAAAGGAGGTTTCCACTATTTCCTTCAAAAGCCAGACACTGGGATCATGGATTACATGAACTCTTTTTTTTTTTTTTTTTTTGAGACAGGGTCTCACTCTTGCCCAGGCTGGACTGCAGTGGCAGGATCTTGGCTCACTGTAGCCTCCACCTCCCAGGCTAAAGTGATTCTTCCACCTCATCCTCCCAAGTAGATGGGATGACAGGTTCGTGCTATCACATCCAACTAATTTTTGTATTTTTAGTAGAGACGGGTTTTCGCCATGTTGTCCAGGCTGGTACATGGAATAGTTTTTTTTTTTTTTCTTTCAGTCTGGGCTGGGTGATATGGCTCATGTCTGTAATCCCAAAACTTTGGGAAGCTGAGGAAGGAGGATCACTTGAGGTAGGCTGGGCAACATGGCGAGACTCTGTCTCTACAAAAAGTTTAAAGATTACTGGGTTGGCAGGGCGTGGTGGCTCACACCTGTAATACCAGCACTTTGGGAGGCCAAGGTGGGCGAATCACTGAGGTGGGCGAGGTCAAGCGTTCAAGACCAGCCTGGCCAACATGGTGAAACCCCGTCTCTACTAAAAATACAAAAAAATTAGCTGGGCATGGTGGTGGGCACCTGTAATCCCTGCTATTCGGGAGTCTGAGGTATGAGAATCGCTTGAACCCTGGGAGGCAGAGACTCCATCACCCACCAAAAAAAAAAAAAAAAAAAAAAGAAATTAGCCGGGCGTGGTGACATGTGCCTGTAGTCCCAGCTACCGGGGATGCTGAGGTGGGAGGATTGCTTGAGCCCAGGCATTGAAGGCTGCAGTGAGCTACGATCACACCACTGCACTCCAGCCGGGGCAACACAACGAAACCCTGTCTCAAAAAAATATATGTATATATAATAGGGGAAATGTCAATATAGAATTGCCAATGTTTAATTTTAAAATTTTCCACGTTAGGACAAACAGTAAACATCTCCTAGCATGGGAATGTCAGAGTGTCTTTCCTTGAACAGCCCAAAAGTAGGAAGGAGGAGATTGTAAAATGGCAGGGGATCCTCCACTCTGAATACATTTAGAGGTAAGAGAACTCACCACAACGCTCAGAGTTGTACGCTGCCATGGGCCAGTGAGAGCTTTGTCACCAGCAGTAGGGTCTGCGGGGAGGATTTTGGGCGCAGGTGCCTGCTATTCTTAGTGATAGTGGAGAACTTCTCAATGGGGAGCTGACCTGGCTGGGCTGTCTTAGGAGGCAGTGAACGCCCAGGCATTGCAGGTGTCCAGGCAGAGGTTAGAGGAAGGTATTTTTTTTTCTTCAGCAGAAGGGGCCAGGGCAGTGAGGCAGTTTCCTCAGGACCTTCTGGCCACTGCCTGCCTTACATTCCCTGTTCCCCAGAGTTGGGTGGACACACGTTCACAATGGCATGTGGTGCCCAGGGCATCTGTGGATGTGGACCCATGCCATCAGCCCTAAGCTGATCATGAGCCCCTTCCGTGGAGGAAGGGCCCAGTTGTCACCAACCCTCACCCAACATGTGTGGACGTTCCACAGGGACTGGTTTTGCCCCACCTGGCCTTGGATATGTGGAACTCCTGTCCTGGGGCATGAATGGTAAAACCCTGGGCTTACTCCTGCCAGCAGTAATTAGGCCCAAGACGCCTTTCCTGCAGTGACATGCCCATGACTGGCCTTAAGAAACAGGAAGACCCTTGAGGGACAGTTTCTTTAACAGGCCTGGCAGGCAATGCTTGGCGAAAGGGGGCAGAGCAGGCAGGAGCCCAGGAGCCCAGGAACCCGGGGTGCCAGAGGGTGTGGGTGCTGGGCTGGCCTCCACCTCAGAGCCCAAACCTACCCTGGGGCTAGCCCGACGTACAACCCCAATGTTTAATAAAAACAACTACGATTTAGAATAGCGTATAGTGTGCCAGGATTTGTGATAAGCAGCCAACAAATGTAATTTCTTTCAATCCCCGTAACACCCTTTGAGGTAAGAACTCTCGTTATCTCCATTTCTCAGATGAGGTATCCGTGACACAAAGCGGTGAAGCAAGCAGCTTGTGAAAGCTCTGCCTGACGCCAGCCATTAGGCTAGACTGGCTCCTTACTCAACCCCAGCAACCCCAGCTTTCTCATTTGCGAAACGGAGATAAAATATTCAGCCGAGCTCACGCCTGTAATCCCAGCACTTTAGGAGGGCGAGGTGGGTGGATCACTTGAGCTCAGGAGTTCGAGGCCAGTCTGGCCAACATGGTGAAACCCTGTCTCTACTGAAAATACAAAAATTAGCTGGGCCTGGTGGCAGGTGCCTGTAATCCCAGCTACTGGGGAGGCTGAGGCAGGAGAATTGCTTGAACCCGGGAGGCGGAGGTTGGAGTGAGTGGAGATCGTGCTGTCGCACTCCAGCCTGGGTGACAGCGAGACTCCATTGAAAAAAAAAAATCAGCTCAGGGAGTGGATTGAGAGGATTGAAGATTCCACATAAAGTGCTCAACATAGTGCCTGATATATAATATGTGTCCAGTAAGTGGAATATCTTATGGCTCCTATCTCTAATCCTAATCACGCACCCCCTCATCCTTGCTGGTAGCTTAAAGCCTTGGAGGTCTCAGTCTTCCAACCTGTCTAATGCACCTGCTCCTTGACCCTCATCAAGAGCTTATTTGAAACTCTTTGTTCAGGAAACTGAAGCCAGATGTAGGAATTTCCAGGTTCCTTTGGACTCGGTGGTGCCCTGGAATTGGCTTGTATCGGCTGGTTAAGAGCTGATTGTTAAATTTTCAGGATTTTGTCCAGCTGGTTACTAAACCCAGCCATTGAGTAATGACATTATGTACACTTACAATGAAATAACTTCCATTAAAGACAAAGGTAATAAATACTCAAAATTCATCACATCCCAATTATTTTACAATGTCTCCCCACCCTCCTTATTATTGTCTGTGCTCTCAGGGTTATTGATCATCTGTTGTGTCGGTGTGGTGGCAAGGCTGTGTAACAGCCTGCTACTCCACGTGTCTCCAGCTCCTCATTCGGTGACATCATGTTGGTAGCTTGAAATTGGCCAGAGTGGGAGAATTTACACTGTGGAAATGGGCAGAAGCTTCAAATCAGCTCCCTCTGCCCCTGCTCCCCAACCAGGGAGCCAGGGAAACATTCACCAGCATACCACTGCTTGAACACTACTGGGTCCTTATCCTACCATTTCCAGTGTGGGCCTCTCCAGAAAGATACCCCCCTAAACAAGGACAGAGGTCCAGATAGCAATCCTACCAACATTTCAGGGGGGGGGGCCCAGGTGAGGCTCTGAAGTGAGACACCCTAGGACAGTGGGGGTCAGGGATCCACATTTACTGAGCTCTTCCTTATGGGCTCGGTACTGCACAAAACACTTTCTATAGAAGCTTATTTGAGTCCTCATAAAATCATAGAAAATTGGTATCTATCACTTTCCAAACTCAGGAAGCAAATAGAATTGGCTAGTGAGGGAAACTTGTATTTATCCCTTTAGTATAGCATAGAAAACAGAGGGGTTAGTAACTTGGTTAGGTTTGCACAGCATCTCCCAGCAGGACAGGGTCCCCTTCTCTGTACATAGCAAAGTCCTTCTTCCTCATAAGGTCTGGCGCCAAACCCTGCTCCTAGTACTGTGCCCCAAATCCTTACCCAAGGCTTCAGGTTCCTCCTTCTTTCTCACTGACATGGTGCTCTGGGCCGGCTCAGCCCGGGGGCCCCCAGTCCCCTGGGGAAGCAGCTGGAAGGTGGGGTCCAGTTCCAGGATCATCTGATTGAGGCTCTCCAGTGAGAAGTCAATGTAGGAGTCAAGGTCTTCCGGGGTTCCCAAGGCCTGCTCGCCAGGGGACGGCAGGAAGCAGGTGGCTTTGGCCTCCGCCTGTGGGGCTTGCTGGAGTCGGTCAGGGGGCCCCATGCAGGGCACGGGGGCCGTCAGGGCCTGGGCTCCGCAGCCTTCCGTGGTGTAGTAAGAACACTGGGGCAGCAGGCTGGGGCTGGGTGCTGGGTGCAGGGTCCTCCTGGGCTCGTCACAAGGTGCCAAGCTGACAGCATGGCCTCCTGCCAGCAGTGGGCTGGACATCACCTGGGACATGGTGGGGATGGTGACCTCTGCAGTTTACCTCTGGTTTTCAACCAGCCTCACTGACATCCCAGAGATCTCACTTGCCAACCAGAAGCTCCCAGGACCTGAAAGAGTCCAAGAATGGGAATGGAGTAACTTCTGTAGGTGAAGCCCTTCCTCCCCACCCTCCATACAAGGGCTAATTTATTCATTCATTTAAAAGCATGGATGCTGGAGCCAGACTACCTGGGTTTGCAGCCTGGCTCCACCACCTACTAGCTGTATAACCTTGGGCAAGTTAATTGACTTCTCTACGCCTCAGTTCCCTTATCTATAAAATAAGTTAATATTTGTAATGTGCTTAGAACAGTGCCTGGCACAAAACAAGCCCATTATGTAAGTGATCATTAAATAAAGTAGCTGTTTACTGAATACTACATCCCAGGTGTGTTTATTAAGTAAATACTACCTAATGTTTACTGAGTAATTATCCACATAAGCTCTGGTATTTTTACATAAAGCCTTTAAAAATCCTCATAACAACTGTATAAGGTAGGTACTATTATCCCATTTCACAGGGAGAGAACTGAGGCACAGAGAGGTATGTAACTTGCCCAAGGGTCACACTGCTAACAAGTGTCAGAGAAGGACTGGGCCCCCGGCTGCCTAATGTCCGAGTGCCTGCACTTAGGCCAGTTGGTGAAACAGACAAGTAAGCGAGCGAACAACTGTAAGCAGTGTCACGAGGAGGAGAGGAGGGACAGTGGACTTTCCTAGCTTAGTGGGGAGGTTAGGGAGGCCTTCCTGGAGGAAGGGACATGCAAAGGGAGATAAGCAGGAAAAGCAAGAGGTAGCTGTGCAAGATGGGTAGAGATAAGGAGGCAGAGAGGAAGGTTTAAAGTAGAGGGGATGGGCTGGGCGTGATGGCTCACACCTGTAATCCCAGCACTTTGGGAGTCTGAGGTGGGCTGATCCCTTGAGGTCAGGAGTTCGAGACCAGCCTGGCGAACATGGTGAAACCCCATCTCTACTAAAAATATAGAAATTAGCTGGCATGATGGCACGTGCCTGTAATTCCAGCTACTCAGGAGGCTGGGGCAGGAGGATTGCTTGAAGCTGGGAGGCAGAGGTTACAGTGAGCCGAGATAGAGCCAATGCACTGCAGCCTGGGTGACAGAGCGAGACTCTGTCTCTAAATAAACAAACATTAAATAACTACATAAATAAAACAAATAAATAAATAAATAGAGGGGACCATTTGTGCAAAAGTCTGGCCAGCAGGGAAACTCACAAGACACTATTGAGCACCTGAGTAACAGGGCACCTGGGGTGGGTAGAGGAGATGGGGCGGGGGAGGCAGGCTGGCCAGATCCCGCAGGGCCTTGCAGGCTGGGCTCAGGACTGCCAGCTCAACCCTGAGGGGCAACGGGGAGCCTCTGAAAAGTTTTGAGCTGGGGAGTGACATCATCAGATGATGTTCATATCCTTAGGGCTCATTTGGGAAAGAGATGTCCCAACCTCCTCATTTTCCTGTCTGTGAAAAGTCTTTTCCATTGTCTAACCTTAATGCCACATGCTAGTTTCTTGTAGGTGGGGCTTGGTAAGGAGGTAAGAGGTTCTGGGACTGAGGCTGCCAAGAAAACTGTACAGAGCTGCAATGTGCTGGTTGCACTCCCATTGTGTGCTCTGAGTTTTGCTGCCTGTCCCCAGCCCCCACCAACACCCCCTGACTCTCTTTCTTCTCATTGCCAAGACGCCTCCTTTACGTCCTGCTTTGGAGTCAGACCTTAACACTGGAAAAGGTATCTGAGACTAGCCTGGGAGAAGAGAAAATGGACTCAGGGATCCGAAGATTTAGATTTGACTTCTAGCTCAAATAGCTCCATGGCCGGGCGCGGTGGCTCAAGCCTGTAATCCCAGCACTTTGGGAGGCCGAGACGGGCGGATCACGAGGTCAGGAGATCGAGACCATCCTGGCTAACACGGTGAAACCCCGTCTCTACTAAAAAAGCTACAAAAAACTAGCCGGGCGAGGTGGCGGCCGCCTGTAGTCCCAGCTACTCGGGAGGTTGAGGTAGGAGAATGGCATGAATCCGGGAGGCAGAGCTTGCAGTGAGCTGAGATCTGGCCACAGCACTCCAGCCTGGGTGACGGAGCGAGACTTTGTCTCAAAAAAAAAAAAAAAAGCTCCTTGTGGTATGACTCTGACCCTGAGTTTCCTCATCTGTGAGATGGTAGTGAGAATTCCTGCCCTGCACCCTCCCAGAGAGTTATGGCACCTGTGAGGTGCTCCTTGTGAAGGTAGTTAGGCAATTCTAAATAGTACTTAGAAAGAAGGACTTACAGTGTATAACAGCCTTATTAACAGTGGCTTCCATTTACTGAGCGCTGACCATATGCCAGGTAGTTTACAGACGAGTTACATTTGGGAACTCGATCTTCTCACAGCTCTAGGAAGTACTGCACCCTATTGCCAGTCCTCTTGATTTTTTTTCTTGAGACAGGGTCTCGCTCTGTTGCCCAGGCTAGAGTACAGTGGCACAGTCATGGCTCACTGCAGCCTTGATCTCCTGCGGCTCAAGCGATTCTACCCTCCCGAGTGGCCGGGACTACAGGCTTGTGCCCTACACCCGCAAATTTTTTGTAGAAAGAGGGTCTCACTTTGTTGCCCAGGCTGGTCTTGAACAACTGGGCTCAAGTGCTCCTCTTTCCTCAGCCTCCCAAAGTGCTAAGATTACAGGTGTGAGCTGCTGTGCCTGGCCTTATTTATTTTGAGTTATCAGTCCATTTTACAGATGAAGATAGTGAGACTCAGAGAGGTCAAGAAACACGCTTCACATCCAGAAAAATGGTGGAGCTGGGATTCAAACCCAGGTGTGGATTTTGGAATCTTAATTCCTTATGCCACATGGAATTCAAGTGCAGAGGGACACCTGGGATCTAGAGAGGGGGCGTGATTGGCTGAAGGTCGCACAGGTTTCATGAGAAAAACCAGGCCCCCTGCCCCTCTCCCACCTCCCTACACCCCCGAGGCTCCGGTAGGTCTGATGCCAGACTTTTCCTTGGCCAGGTCCCGCAGGGGGCGGGGCATCCCAGGCACGGGAAGCTTTCTATAAATGGAAGTGGAAGGGAGCCGGCCTCTGCGCTCCCGCCCTCCCGGGACAGCTGAGGACACAGGGCCGGAACCGCGGCTTTTTCCACACAGGCTCCAAGTGGACTGGGTTTGTTGGGACAGGAGTTTTCTGGCTGTGTCCTGCAGAGGAGGCTGGGGCTGCTGACTTTGCAGAACTCAAGGAGGGCTGAGTGTCCCCTTGCGACCAGGATCCAGGATACCTGCTTACTAATTTGGACACAGCTTTTGTGCCACCCTGGGCAAGCATCCTTTCCTCTCTGGGCAGACCTCAGTTGTCCCATCTGAATGATGGGGATATGATCATAACAGACACTAAACACCTTGCATTTTCTCAGCAGTTCTCTGACGAGGGTGCTGTTGCTGCAGGGCTGGAGAGGTTGAGCAATTTGCCCAAGGTCATACAACCCGAACTGTGAACTGGGGTTTAAACCCGGGTGGTCTTCCTCCAGGGTCCCACACTTTTAGCCTCCGCTGCTGCTTCACGTATTTAAGAACCCTGTCCAACACTGTCCCTTCTGGGATTCTGGAACCGAGAGGGACGGACCTGGAGCTGAGCAAAGGGCAGGTAGCCCCTAAGCTCCTCTTCAGCCTCCCCTCACTTTTAAGGCTCCACGTTGCCCTTGGATGTCCCAGGGCACCTGTGCCTTTCGTGGCCCCGCACACTCCTCTAACTTGCTCTTTCTTGGTGGAAGTGGTGAGGAGAGTCCCTGGGCCCGGGGCTCTGTGTGGTTGGGATGCACGGGGCAGGGGCAAGGAAGGCTCCAGCCACCTCTGCCCTGTTTGTGGGTGCCCCTCTCTGGCTCCCACTTCTGATTCTGACTCAGATCTCTTTCTTTGTTCCCAAGGACTCTGGGGAGTCCTGGCACCTTGGCAAATCCCCTCTTCCGTGTCATTGCCAACCTCTTCTCCTGACTTACTCTCTCCCTACGAGCCTGGGTCAGTAAAGGGGCAAGGGTAAAGCCTGAGTCTCCCCCAAAGCACTTTGCCTGATTAGCCCAATCTCCACTGCACCCCATATTTTTGAAAACTGGCTCTCGATCTTCCCATCCCTCCCACCCAGACCCGGTGACGCAGGACGTGGACTGCAGGCAGAGACTACAGGACCAGTGAAGGCCAGCCGCCCCACCTCCCATTCCTGCCTACCTCTGAAGGGCCCAGAGGGCTCCCAGAGTGCTGGGAGGCAGGAGGCCTGGATGCTGTGTCCAGTCCCTTTCCATGACCTCAGGCAAGCCTCTTCTCCCTGGCCCTCAGCTCTCTCATCTATTCACCGAGGGGCACAGTTTTAGTTCCCTTAAAGTGCTGAACTCTGCGGTCTGTGATCCTGAAACCATCTCAGTCTCATCCACATCCTCCACCCCATTTCTCCCGACCTTCACTCTGAGCCCGAGAAGTGGAGAAGCTGAGGACAAAAGGTTAAATGAGGCTGGGCTCACGCCTGTAATTCCAGCACTTTGGGAGGCTAAGGTGGGAGTATCACCTGAGGTCAGGAGTTCGAGACCAGCCTGGCCAACATGGTGAAACCCCATCTCTACTAAACATAAGAAAATTAGCCGGGCATGGTGGCACACACTTGTAATCCTAGCTACTTGGGAGGCTGGGGCAGGACAATTGCTTGAACCCTGGAGGCAGACGTTGGCAGTGAGCCAAGATGGTGCCACTGCACTCCTGCCTGGGCGACAGAGCAAGACTCCGTCTCAAAAAAAAGAAAAAAAAAAAAAATTAAGTGGTTAAATGAGTCAGGGCTGGCAAAGGTGCTCAGTGTTCCTCTCTTCTTAAAGAATAAAGGCACCTACCTGGTGTCCACGGGTGGGCAGACTGTTGCGTTCACTACTGGCTCCTGGGACCAAGACGACTCAGAGTCCAGGTGAAGAGTCACGAGAGGCGCCAGTTCACCTCCAGACCTGCCTTAAGAGCAGCTTGCCCGCCCTCTCTCCTCCCCTCTGGGCGGGCCCTGCATGTGGCCCTGACAGCAGTAGGCCCCACCCCTGCTGGGTCCAATGAGCTCAGGTAGGGCTGGCACAGGCAGCAGGAAGGGAAGCACTGGGTGGTGAGTTTTGGGGCCGGGTGTGTGTGAGGGGCTCCCAAGTTCCTGCTTGGCCTTCTTGTGGCACCACATGGCCAGGGAGTCCTTGCTTGGACAGGGCATTGCTAGGATCAAGGTGTGCAGTGGGCACTCCTCGGGTGCTGGCTGGGGCAGAGGACATGGGTTGGCAGAACTGGCAGAGAGTGAGGGCCTTGACAAAGCAGGATGCCAGTGGGCAGGAGACCCTCTGCAGTCCCCCTTTGTGCTGGGTCATGTTGGAACAGGCACAGGGTAGGGGCCCACTGGAGGTAAGGCTAGGCATGAGCTTGTCTTTTCTTCTTTCTCTCCTTTTACAGTCATGACTCTAGCCTGGGATGGGGCTTCTAACTCAAGGAAAGGAGGCTGAAGTGTCTGGAGGGCTTCAAGAAGGGGCTTATAGCTGTTCCTTCACTCACGGGCTCTCTCCATCCCTCGTCTGGTCTGTGCCTCAGGGTGGAAGTTCCCTGAGGGGAAGACATTGGAGGGTGATATCAGGAAGCCCGGAAGTCTGGTTTGGTAGCTCCTTCTCCGTGGTTCCAACTCTCTCCCTGTTCTAGAGGGGCCAGGGGTCCTAGAATGTTGTAAGGGGGTGTTCAGCCATGGTGGGGGAGGGCACTGATGGCAGAGCCTGGACTGGGGACGCTGGTCTGAAACGAGGGAGCCGGCGACGTCTGCAGCCCAGGGACTCATGATGACCCCAGTAGGCTAGTCTCAGGGGTGGTTTGCCCCATGCCCCCATTGTGCCCAGTGGAAGGGCTTCTGGCCTTACAGTTTTTGATGCCCTGGGGTTTCACTGAGGCATGGTGAGCTAGCGCATGGGAGGCTGGTGAGCAAAGCTATGCAAAGTTATATAAGGTGCCCCTTCCTGATGGTGACATAAAAGGTGTCCCTAGGTGTCCATGCAGACTTGTTGGCACATGGCTTGGTGAGCAATTATGTCTTTGGATGAAAAATGTGATGCTCCTGTCCTGGAGTGGATGTCGCTGCACACGGCCGCTTCCCCCATGAGGCTGCGGCTCAGCATTGTGGGAGAGTGGGCAGGGCAACTGGTGAGTTTCTTGAGTGGAAGGGGCAGGTTACAATAGGGCGAAGTGTTGGGCTAAGACTGTGGCAACTCTGGGGTAACCCTGGCCATCTCCCCTGGGGCTGGCGTGGATAGCCTCTGCAGTGGTTCTTCAGGGCCAGGGGACCCTCCAGCCATTCAAACCCATACCTTGGGATTATGGTCTTTCTTGGCAGATTGGCTCTTTTGTCTCACACCCAGCTGCTTCCTTTAGCTTGGTGGTCCCAGAACACTGCCTCACAGACCCTGCCCAACACCATGCCACTGCCCTTCACCATGATCATCAAGGGATGGATGGAATGGCATTTCTTTATACCTTTGTAGATATGACATTTTTTCTTTAGCCTATGGATGTGATAGATTACATTACTTGACTTTTGAATGTTGAACCCTCCTTGCATACCTGGGATGAACCCTCGGTCATGGTATATAATTCTTTTTTTTTTTTTCGAAATGGGGTCTTGCCATGTTACCCAGGCTGGTCTCAACCTCCTGGACTCAAGTGATCTTCCTGCTTTGTACTTTGGAGTAGCTGGGGTTACAGACATGTACCACTATGCGTGGGTCTGTATAATTCTTCTAATACATTGTTGGGTTCAATTTGCTAACATTGTATTGAGGATTTTTGCATCTATGTTCATGAGTGATGTTGGTGTATAGTTTTCTTTTGTAATGTCTCTGGTTTCAGCAATGCTGGCCTTATAAAATGAGTTGGGAAGTGTTCCTTCTGCTTCTATCTTCTGAAAGAGGTTGTAGAGAAGTGGTCCTATTTCTTCCTCAAATGTTTGGTAGATTTCACCGGTAAAACTGTCTGGTCCTGGTGCTTTCTGTTTTGGAAGGTTATTAATCATTAATTCAATTTCTTTGCTAGATATAGACCTATTCACAGCATTTGTTTTCCACCTCAAAATACACGATGTCCCTAGTTGACGGAATCACCTTGTCCTGCATCTACTCTTCTGAGAGAAGGGATTCCAAGTAGATTAAAAAAAAAAAAAAAAAAAGTCCAACCTACATTTTGTTGTATTCTGCATGTCTCTCACTAAGGGAGAGGGAAAACCAGTTAAAAAAACTAAGACATATAATTTCTGACTGAGTTTTTTTTCTTGTAGAGAACCCACATTACTCATTCATTCAAAATGCATTTATTTGGCTGGGTGTGGTGGCTCACACCTGTAATCCCAGCACTTTGGGAGGCTGAGGTGGGCAGATCGCCTGAGGTCAGGAGTTCAAGACCAGCCTGGCCAGCATGGTGAAATCCCGTCTCTACTGAAACCACAAAAATTAGCCGGGCATGGTGGTGGGCACATGTAATCCCAGCTACTCGGGAGGCTGAGGCAGGAGAATCTCCTGAATCTGGGAGGTGGAGGTTGCAGTGAACCGAGATTACACCACTGTACTCCAGCCTGGGTGTCAGAGTGAAACTCCATCTAAAACAAACAAACAAACAAACAAACAAAAAACAACCACTTATTGAGTGCCCCTGCATTCAGATGTTAGGATATAGAGATGAATGGGACAAGGCTTCTGCCCCCAAGGAGCACACGGTTCATGGGGGAGTATGACTCATAGACAGAAAGGCCCCCAGATCACAGCCTGTGCAACCAAGAGGCCTACAAAAGGCTGGAGCTGAGCCATCTTCTGTCAGTATTAGTTGCGTGTGGATACTGAGCACCTGAAATGTGGCTAGTCTTAAACAAAGATGTGCTGTGGGTGCAAAACACAATTCAGATTTTAAAGACTCAGTATGAAAAATTATATGAAATATCTCAATAGTAATTGAATAATTTTTTTTTTTTTTTTTTAGAAATGCAGTTACATTATGTTGCCAGGCTGGTCTCAAACTCCCAGCTTCAAGCTATTCTCCTACCTTGGCCTCCCAAAGGGCTGGGATTACAGGCGTGAGCCACCATGCTGGCTCGGTAATTTTTTATATTGATTGTGTGTGGAAATGATGCTGTTTTATAGATACTGGGTTAAATAAAAATATTATTGAAATTAATTTCCTCTGCTTCTTTTCACTTTTTAAGATATGTTTTATTAGTTTCCCGAGGCTATTGTAACAAATTACCACAAACCTGATGCCTTAAAACAACAAACATCTATTCTGTCACAGTCTGGAGCCTGAAATTGGACAGGGCCATGCTCCTTTCGGGCCCTGAAAGGGAGAATCCATTTCTTGCCTCTTCAAATTTCTGGTGGCTGTCCTGGAATTCCTGCGCTTATGGTTTCATCACTCCAGTCTCAGTCTCCGTCTTCACATCTCCTTCTCCTCTTCTGTCTGTCTAATCTCTCTTTGCCTCCCTTTTATTTAATTTATTTATTTTGAGAGAGGGTCTTGCTTTATTTCTCAGGCTGAAGTGCAGTGGTACCATCATGGCTCACTGCAGCCTTGAACTCCCAGCCTCAAGCAATCCTCTTGCTTCAGCCTCGTGAGTAGCTGGGACTATAGGCACATGCCACCACACCCAGCTAAACTTTTAATTTTTTTGTAGAGATGGAAGTCTCACTATGTTGTGCAGGTTGGTTTCAAACTCTTGGCCTCAACTGATCCTCCCACCTCAGCCTCCTGAGTTGCTGGGATTACAGGCCTGAGCTGCCGTGCCCAGCTCGACACTGGGCTTTTTTTTTAGCAGCTGCTTTCTAACATCCAGTGTTCAGCTTTGTGGGCATCAAGAGGTTGTTGCTGAAACAACTTCCTGAATCAGTTATGATGATGGTTCTTGAAGCCCATAGACCCTGAGCGGCTCCTGACTCTTTTTTTTTTTTTTTTTTTTTCTGAGATGGAGTCTTACTTTGTTGCCCAGGCTGAAGTGCAGTGGTGCGATCTCAGCTCACTGCAACCTCCACCTCCTGCATTCAAGCGATTCTCCTGCCTCAGCCTCCTGAGTAGCTGGGACTACAGCTGTGCACCACTATGCCTGGCTTTTTTTTTTTTTTTTGTATTTTTAGTAGAGACAGGGCTTCATCATGTTGCCAGGCTGGAACTCCTGACCTCAAGTGATCGTCTGCCTCAGCCTCCCAAAGTGCTGGGATCATTACAGTTGTGGGCCACTGTGCCTGGCCACTCCTGATTCCTTACTCTCCTGCTGGTACCAGAGGGCAAGACTCCCAGGCGGATTGCTCGGCCCCTGTCTTCTGGGAGCTATTCCTGCAGTGCAGCTTGCTCCTCTGGCCTGCTTGATCATTTTCTAAGGACAGAATACTGCATGAAATTCCTCTCTGCTTACACCAGCTAGTGTGGATTCTGTTTCCTGCAGGTGACTGATGCAAATGGGTGGGGCCAGGGTATAGACTGGCCTGAGCAGTGGGAATTTTCTGTAGTGGGCAGTGGAGATACAGAGGGAGCCTTTAAGCAGGTCAAGGTCAGGGAGGGAGTGACATGAACATATGTGTGACTTAGGGAGGTCCTGTTACTTCAGGGAGGTGCTGAGCCCCCTGAGAAGGTAGCGGAGGTGCAGACTTCACTTTTCTCTGGGAGTCCCTCTTCTTTGGGGTTAAGACAGACCCAAGAGATTGGAGAGAGATGTTCTTTGCTTCAATGGGGCAGATAATTGACTTTGAGTATTTAGATTCCTGAGCATTCTAGGCTTTATTTGCAACATGCAAATCTAAAATGAATAGCAGGGAGGACTTTACAGTAGAGACGATAGTGAGAATTTTGGTAACCAAAAACCAGGCTCGGGATCAAGAGAGAACAGAGCAGGTAAAAGCTCAGCACTGGCGCTCTGAGTGTCTGAATTCACACTTAGTCTCCATTGCCAATTTGCTGTGATACTCCAGGAAAGAGAGTTACCCTTTTAGGGCCTCTGAATTCCCTCTGAGTGGGAGGAAAGTTTCCCTTCTCTTGTTGCGTAGGAGGGGTGAGGAGTAGTGGAGACAGAGGTCCTTCTTTTTCCAGGGGAGGAGATGATGGTCTTCCCAACGAGGCTGCTCTCAGGTCTTACGCTTTTGGATCTCTGACCCTCTAGCTATAAAATGCACATGCCTGGCTGGGCGCAGTGACTCACGCCTGTAATTCCAATACTTGGGGAGGCCGAGGCAGATGGATCTCAGCCTCAGGAGTTTAAGACCAGCCTGGGCAACATGGTGAAACCCTCGTATCTCTTTAAAAAAGGAAAACAAAAATTAGCTGGGAGTGATGGTGCCTGTCTGTAGTCCTAGCTACTTGGGAGGCTGAGGTGGGAGGATCTCCCGAGCCCAGGTAGGCTGAGGCTGCAGTGAGCCATGATGGTGCCACTGCATTCCAGCCTGGGTGACAGACTGAGACCCTATTTCAAAATAATAATAATAACAGTAACACCCACATGCCTGAAGCTCCAGTCAATGGCTTGCCTCTGCAGGGCAGGTGAAGCCCAATTCGGGAACATCTTTATTATGAAGGCTCACGTCCAGGTCAAGAGGCCCCATGCATTCTCCAGCCCCAGACTGGAGGGCCCCTCAGGTACTGCTGCATCCTCAGATTCAAACTCTGTTGTTCACGCATCCCATCAGTAAAAAATGTTGAGCAGGCACCCCAATAACTATTTGTTTATAAATTACAGATATATAGGCCAGGTGTTGGTGGCTCACGCCTGTAATCCCAGCACTTTGGGAGACTGAGGTGGGTGGATCACTTGAGGTCAGGAGTTCAAGACCAGCCTGGCCAATATGGTGAAACCCCATTTGTACTAAAAATATAAGAATTAACTGAATGTGGTGGTGCACATTTGTAATCCCAGCTACTTGAGAGACTGAGGCAGGAGGATCACTTGAACCCAGGAGGTGGAGGTTGCAGTGAGCCAAGATCATGCCACTGCACTCCAGTCTAGATGACAGAGTGAGACTCCATCTCAAAAAAAAACCAAAGAAATTATGCATATGGAACTTTACAAATTATATACATGAACTATGTATACATAAATATATTAGTATTTACATTATAAAAATATGTACATTATAAAATATGTTATGCTCATTATACATATATGTATAAACTATATCTATTATATACATTCTACAATTATAAATAAAAATGAAGAAAAAATACATTGAATCTTTTTTGATGATACATTTAAAGGTAATTTTATGGCATTTCATTTAATAAAAACCCTTTTGTTCTCACAATGAGAGCAACATGATTGAATATGCTTGTTTATTTTTGAAAATCCTGGTTTGTGAAATCTGAAAACACTTTGTGGAGCAGTGATTTGAATATCTCATTCTAAATTCAGTTTATTTCAATATTCAGTTTTAATGGTTGTCACAGCTGAAAAGAAGGCCTCACGAAGATACCTAGATCCAGACGGACGGGGTGCATTGTGGGCTCAGCTCATTAAATCATGACATTAATTTTCAATTTTCAATTTCATCCACCAATTATGCAAAGGTTTTGTTCAAAATTGGCTTGCAAATTTCCATCTTCTCTCATGTCAATCAGTTGTTCTTGCAAAGAAATTGGAATATGTTGCATTTTAATACTTTCAGCAAATGGATTTTAAACCCACTCAAACTCTTCATTTAGAAGATTTTTAAGCAAATTAAACATTTCTTTTTTAGTTCGTTGTTTGAAGGGCAGATATGAAAGATCTTGGGAACACATGAGGTTTCAGCAACAAAATCATGTAACAATGGGAACACTTTCCAACCTTATTTTCAAATGCTCTGTCATAGTCTTTTCCTTCCCCCACAGTTGCTTCCTTAATAACTTGGCTCAACTTCACCTTTATCCTGATGAAAAGAGATTTCATTTTTGGAAATCTCCACTGTAGCACTCAATAGGCAATGCTTGTTCTTCCTTTGTGAGATGGCAGATGAGGCGATCTTCTGCTATTTTCTTGCTGTTTCTTTGCAGAAATCTTTTTAGGTCATTTATCCTTTTTTTTTTTTTTGAAGGAGGGCTAATTTAGTTTGAATCAGGCAGTATAAACTGGGCATATGCAGACATCAATATGTCACAATACATTGAAAGTGAGCAACAGAGTGAGAGTATGGCCATCAAGTTCTCTGCCTGATGGAGTGATTAATTCAGGAGACACGACTGGCTTACAAACAGACCGAGTGAGGGTGCCTGGGTCAATCTGTATGTTAAATATTAGTTGACCTGAATTTATCCTTCCCTTCCCTTCCTTCCTTCCTTCCTTCCTTCCTTCCTTCCTTCCTTCCTTCTTCCTTCCTTCCTTCCTTCTCTTCCTTCATTCCTTTCGAGTCTCACTCTGTTGCCCAGGTTGGAGTGTATTGGTGTGATCTTGGCTCACTGCAACCTCCAGCTCCCAGGTTCAAGGAATTCTCCCTGCCTCAGCTTCCTGAGTAGCTGGGATTACGGACGCCTGCCACCATGCCTGGCTAATTTTTGTATTTTTTAGTAGAGATGTGGTTTCACCATGTTGGCCAATCTGGTCTCAAACTCCTGACCTCAGGTGATCTGCCCTCCTCAGCCTCCCAAAGTGCTGGGATTACAGGCTTAAGCCACCGTGCCCAGCCTCTTTCTTTCTTAAAAAAAAAAAAAAATTTATTCCTTTTGTAAATTTTTGTAGAGATGGGGGTCTCACTATGGTGGTCTTGAACTCCTGGACTCAAGCAATCCTCTTGCCTTGGCCTCCCAAAGTGTTGGGATCACAGGCATGAACCTCTGCACCCTCCGTCTTTCTTACTTTTAGATACAAATGCATGTATATGAATTCTAAAATTTTCTTTCTACATTCCGTGGTACCTTTGGGGTATGTATGTGCATACCCCTCATTGGACTGACGGGTGAGCTGAGGCTTAGTGTGGGGGTTGCCTACAGGACCTATTGCCAATGGAGTGATAATGCCAGACTGAAACTCAGGTCCTTGCCTTCCACAATCCTCCCTGGACCCTGACAGCATGGATGTGGAGGTGATGCAGGGTAGCCTGTGCAAGCCCCACCCCTGCATAGGGTCCTGTGGCCCTAGGAATACCTGTCTCCCTGGACTCAGGGCTGGAACCTCAACATCTGCTCTGCTCTGTGCTCTCTGGGGAGCAGCACCGGGTAAGCCCCAGAGCAGGTGTGGACATGCTTCTGATTAGAATGCGCCTTTCTTTTCCCACTGCCTTCCTTCCTCACATCAGAGCCAGGCCTCTCAGACCAAGTCTAGATTACCGGGGTAATCTAGGCGTAAGTTTTGCGGGCCTCTCAGAACCGAGGAATTTGTACTTGGCTTTGGGACATCATTTGTTGATTTTTACACCTCAGATCTGAAAGGAAAATCAGCCATCTGTGCCCAAAAACAGATAGGTTGGGGGTTGGGCACTGCCATCCTTGGGCTTGCCCTCCTGGGCCTCTCACTGTCCTTGGAGGAGGGGAAGTGCGGGCTGCTCTTGGTGGCATCAGTACCTGTGCAGCAATGACCCAAGTTGCTGGACCGTCTGTCCAGGCACTGGCCAGGAGAAGGGCATCCCCAGCCAGCTCGTGTGCGATCCTGCATGGCCCTAGGCCCAAGGTGAGCTCATGGGATGAGTAAAGCCTCCTGCTGAGCCTGGCGGCTGAGTCAGAGGACACGCTGTGCTCTCACACCTCCCTGGCCCCACCGCGGCATGCCCACCCTTGTCTTCCCTTCTGGTGCTTGGCTTGTTGTCACTGACGGCATGGGGCAGCCCTTTGCACACCGCATCCCTGGAGCCACGTGTTAACTGTGAGTTAATAAATGGGTGTTGTTTTTAGCCACTAAATCTGTGGTCATTTTTTACATAGAAGTAGAAGAGGAATACATACCATAAGTCTGAATATTCAAAAACCATAAGTCAAGCTTATAAACTGTTAATAAAATATGTTCTATCCATCTACCTTGATTTTTTTATAATGACTGTGAAGGCCGGGGTCAAATTCATAATTCTCTGACAACTAGGAGTTCTGTGCCAGGAGGTAGCTGCCTGGGGAGAGCTGGGCCCTGGATCCCAGTCCCTCGCTGGGACTTTTCATCTTCTCATTCCTGACTTCATCCTGCACCAGAAGCAGGGGGGACAGAAGAGCCAGGAGAAGCCACATTCTAACCACTCTCCTTCAAACAGCTGTCCCTTGGGCCCTGGGTGTGACTTGCCTTTGGGAAATTAACCTGGAGGGGAGTTTCAGGGCTGTATGGGCAGGAATACCATGGTCCTCCATGGGGAATGCATGGTCTAGAAGGGAGGGCTGTGGTTCTGGTGGGTACAACCACGCGGACCCACAGACTCTTCATTCCGTGGGGGTGGCCAAAGCAGAATTCCTCTACAGCTGGGGACCCAAGCCAGGGACATTTCATCTTATCCTTTGATTGTAGTAAAATACGTATGACATCAAATTTACCATTGTGAATTTAATACATTCACAGTGTTGTGCAACCACCACCTCTATTTCGGTCCAGAACATTTTTATAGCCCCCAAAGGAAGCTCTATACCCTTTAAGCAGTCACTCCCATCTCCCTCTCCTCCAGGCTCTGGCAACCACTAATCTGTGTTCTGTCTTTATTGCTTTACCTATTCTGGATATTTGATATAAATGGAATCACATACTACGTAGCCTTTTGTGTCTGGCTTTTTTCACTTAGTGTAATGATTTCAGGTTCCTCCATGCTGGAGCGCATTTCGGTAGCTCATTCCTTTTTATGGTGGAATAACATTCCATTGCATGGATAAACCATATGTCCAGGGGACTTTCCTGCCAGGATCTAAGATGGTATTGGGCTGGGGCTTGGGGGAGGTCAGCTGGCGACTTTACCTCTTTGTCCTTTTCTCCTCCATGCCTCTTGGGGTTTGTCACTTTAGAATATGCTGCTGAGGCTTGGGGACCCAGGAAGACAGCCTGTCTCACCATGTCCCCTAGTCTTTGCAACCGGATCCTGAATCCTGCCTGGCGGTGGCAGCAACATCAGACAGAGCCAGAGCTGGTGTGACCCCATCCCAGGAGGATGCTCCTATTTCGGGGCTCCCAGCTGTCTGTCTCTGGTCAGGGTGCTCCAGCAGAGTCTGGGAAAAGCTAAAGCCCATCTCTGGTGAGAGCTCTGAGGTCCCACAGTGGGGAGAGGTGGTGGGTGGGGGAAGGAGTTGGACTTGCTCAACTGCCGTGCTTGGAGGGTGGAGGGAGTCCATCCTGGCACAGGGCAGAGCAATCAGACCCACGCCCAAAGAGATGCTTAGCTCTTCACTTGCGGAGCCTATTTTCCAGGGAAATTTAATTCCACATTGTTTGTTCTCTGCTCTGCAGACGCCTCGGAGTTCTGTGCCAGGAACCGAGCTGAGGAACTCAGCTGAGGAAACCACGGAATCTCATTGGAAGAGGAATTTGGCCCCTGGAGCCCCCTCCCCACTCACTGGTGGGAAGGTGCCAAGACTTCAGTTGCCGCCGCCGCACCAGCAAACCCCAAACCACAGGAATGCAATGGGGTCACCTGGGGACAGAGGGAGATGGCTGGACAGCGAGTAGGCAGTGAGCCCTTGGGCCTGCATCGCATGGGGTCTGCTGTTTTGTGACAAAAGCACTGGACTTGGTCTCCAGGCCTGGGTGTGGATTCAGGCTCGCCACTCTGGTCATGGGATCTTGGGTGGTCACGCCTATGGCTAACCACGCTCACCTGGCCACTCTGGCCTTTGGACCAACTTGGGCAAGGAGCTGAGCTTGACAGGGAAGGAAGCCACGGATGGGGGTGGACAGAGGTGGTGAGTGAAAGTAGAATGTTCTGGTCTCCAGGCTCTGCAGCCTGAGCTGGGGAGGCACCAAGCACTTGTTACCCAGGGAAAGGAAACTATGAAAATGACATCAGCTATGGGTCAAGGACTACTCCAGGCACTTTTTTTTTTTTTTTTTTTGAGACAGAGTCTTGCTCTGTCACCCTGGCTGGAGTGCAGTGGCACCATCTGGGCTCACTGCAAGCTCTGCCTCCTGGGTTCACGCCATTCTCCTGCCTCAGCCTCCCGAGTAGCTGGGACTACAGGCGCCCGCCACCACGCCCAGCTAATTTTTTTTGTATTTTTAGTAGAGACGGGGTTTCACTGTGCTAGCCAGGATGGCCTCGATCTCCTGACCTCATAATCCACCCGCCTCGGCCTCCCAAAGTGTTGGGATTACAGGCGTGAGCCACCGCACCCAGCCAGCTCCAGGCACTTTATATAATACATTGCATTTCTCCTTATGGTGGCCCTCTGGTGTGGCTGGCATCATTCTCTTTCACAGACAAGGAAACCAAGAAAGGAGAAGGGGACTCCCCTAGAGTAACTGGTACCAGGGCAGAGGCTGGGCAGGGGGTGCTCATCCCCGAATGCTGAGTGCTCCACACCATGCTACTGGTCCCCGACTCAGTCCTCAGACTTGTTCCTTGGTGAGATCACAGTTGAAATGATAGTTTCTTCCCCTTAAAACTCCTCCTAGTTAAGAAAAGAATGATAGTATTTTTTAGCTGGAATGGACTTGGGTACGAGTTGCCATTTTGTAAATGGGGAAATTGAGGCTCGGAGAGGAGAAGCTGCTTTTCCATTTGAACCTTCAAATGAGATTCCCATGGTTTCCTCAGCTGAGTTTCTCAGCTCGGTTCCTGGCACAGAACTCCGAGGCGTCTGCAGAGCAGAGAACAAACCATGTGGAATTAAATTGCCCTGGAAAATAGGCTCCACAAGTGAAGATCTGGAAGATCTTCCTGACTTTTATCCCCCAGGAAGATAGCAGATCCAGCTCCAGATGCTCTCTGGCCATTTGGCCCATAGGGGTAGAATCCAGGGTCCCTGAGGCCAAGGCTGTCTTTAGTGCCCAGTGGGACAGAATCTCCTTGCTCTGCCCAGGTTCCACACCTGTCCGTTGGTGTGACCCTGCGTCCAACCTGAGAGGCCACTGATGGTTTGGTGCACCCTGTCCCCACTATTAGAACCCTGCTGGGTGGGTTCAGGAGTGCCACGCCGGTAGACGAAGCATTGCTCTATTTTGTCCCTCACCTTAACAGGCACGCGTCACCTGTATTGGGTGGCTCTATCCAGCAGAAGGAGAGAAGGTGGGAATGAGTGCCATCATGGTTCAGACACTGTCCAGTGGGGTCACCTTAGCCTAGTCACTTCATATATGGAGGGATTCCTGGCAGCAGGCTCTGTGCTAAGGTGCTGGGGAAACAAAAATAAAATAATGTCACCCTTCTCAAGGATGAACTCACAGTCTAGTGGAGAAGGCAGATATGCTGTTTAACAATGACTATTTCATGATGTCCTTGCTCTGCAGAGGAGGAGGTGAGCAGCACAGTGGGAGCACGGAGGAAATCAGGACCGGCTTGCTAGAGGAGGCAGGGCTGAGATATAATCAGAAGGGTTATTTGCCAGGTGGACAAAAGCAGAGGTCATTGAGTTTAGAAAGTGGGTTCAGGTTGGGTGCAGTGGTGCAGATCTGTAGTCCTAGCTACTTGGGAGGCTGAGGCAGGAGGATCCCTTGAGCCCAGGGGTTTGAGGCTACAATGAGCTATGACGGTGCCACTGCACTCAAGCCTGGGTGACAGAGTGAGACCCTGTCTCAACAAACAAACAAAAGACAGCAGACTTAGCAAGTGCAAAGGAATGAACATGTGGCAGGGAAATGTGGAATAACTTGGAAGAGTTGGATAATACAAAGTGGCATGGTGGCAATGATGGTGTGGGGATGTTAGGCTGGTGAGGGAGCAATGCCAGATGTAAAAGTCTTTCTATACCATACACAGGTGTTTGTACTTCATCCTCAGAGGCGTTGGGAGGCATGAAGCATTTCAAGCAGGGGATGGACACAACCTGATTTGTGTTGTGGAAAGTCTGCCTGGGCTGCCCCAGGAAGGACATGATGGGGGTAGGGAGGACACCCAGAAAGCTGATACTGTGATCTGGGTGAGATGGGGTGGGGTAGGGGAGGAACCCTAAGGTTGGGCAGTGAGAGAAGTAACAGGATTGAGGGATTGTGCTTAGCTGGTTTGGGGGCCTGGGGAGAAGGGAATTGGTTTTTGGCTTAAGTGACTGGGTAATTGGGGTACCATCCATCCCAGTAGGGAAATGGGAGGTGTGTAGGTTTAATGGTGAGGATGGAGATGCATGTGCATTAAGTTTGGGGACCTGATGATTTGAGGTGCTCATGGGACATCCAAAGTGAGATATCTGGGTGACAGTTGATATAAAGATTTGGAAGCCAAAAGATAAGTTAGGGCTGTAGTTTGATATTTGGGGTTCATCACCCTACATCAAATACAGATGAGTTAAGGGGCCACAGCATGCTCTGGAAGCTGCACAGGATGACTTTGGTGCCCTGTACATCCAACGTTGGCATTTGCCGTTCCCCTGCATGCTGAGGCTTCTGCCTGCATCCCTGCAGCTCTGCCAGAGGCCTTCTCTGCAGACAGGAGCAGGCTGTCTGTCCTGTGCATGGGAGAGGCTAGGAGTGCCGTGGAGGTGATGACCTCAGGAGCAGCCTTCAGCCAGTGACAGGTGAGAACTGGATGATGAAAACTCCATCTTCGCCTCCTGTAGGTGTGTTCCGCCATCTCCCAGGGGCTTCCAGTGGGATTGCGTTTGCGTTCTCAGTTGCCCACAGGTGCTTGTCAGTCCTCCTCCATTGGCTTTCTCCCCTTTTCTGTGTCACTCTTCCATTTCCCTACAGTGCTTCCTGGGATCACCTGCCAAGTCAATGAATCTCATGCTCATCCTTGTCTCAGAGTCTGCTTCTGGGGAACCCGTTCTAAAACACTGGTTTCCTTCAGTAGGATGAGCATCTGCACTGACTGCTTCCTGTCCTGATTGCTCCTTTATGTTTCCAGCATGTCTTGACTGTCAACTGGCCTGGAAGTGACTTCAGGGTGCTTTCATCTCTGTGTCTCCAGCACCAGGATGCCAGGGAAAGGGATTCCTCAGCAAGCGGTTGTTGGATATACAAATAAACCCACCAGTGGCTTCTCATTGCTTTTAGGATCAAGACCCAACTGTTTAATCAGCTTCACCAGGCTCCTTCCCACCTCTTCACCTCCACGTCCTGCCACCCTCCCCTCTACCCCCTGAACTGCAGTCACTCAGGCCTCTCCTCCTATTCCTCTTCAATTTTCCATGTGCTTTCCTCCCCGATGGCACGTATGGCACATGTGGGTCTCTGCCTGACTGCTCCTTCGCCAAGCCATCCTCTTGACACAGTACTAGTTCACACCTCCTCCCCCATCCTTCCCTTAGCACTCCTCCATTTCCCCATCCCCACCCCCTTCTCGCTCAGGCATCCTCTCTGCAGCAAAGATGTCCCTGACCACTGTCTCCAGCCCAGACCAGTTGGGGTCCTATTGTTCTGACCTCCTGTAGCACTCTGTATATTTCTTCAGGCTCCCTATCATTGATTTCGGTTATGAATTTTTTTTTTTTTTGAGACAGAGTTTTGCTCTTGTTGCCCAGGCTGGAGAGCAGTGGCGCAATCTCGGCTCACTGTAACTTTTACCACCTGGGTTCAAGCAGTTCTCCTACCTCAGCCTCCTGAGTAGCTGGGATTGCCGGCATGCGCCACCATGCCCGGCTAATTTTTTTTTTTTTTGTATTTTTAGTAGAGATGGGGTTTCACCATGTTGGTCAGGCTTGCCTTGTACTCCTGACCTCGGGTGATCCACCTGCCTCGGCCTCCCAAAGTGCTGGGATCACAGGCGTGAGCCACCGTGCCCGGCCTTGGAATTATTTAAATAATGCTTAGACTGATGTTTCTCAAACTTTTCTGATTATGAACCACAGGAAGAGAAGGACTTTATGCCAGGACCCAGTTCACATAATACATGTATAACTGAATGCTTATCATTACTGCGTGGGCCATACTGATATTTTCTATCCCATGCTGTATTGCAGTAAAAAAAATGCTGGCTGTGACTCACTAAATGGACTATAGGCTGGCGGTTGGGAAAAAGGTCTAGATGACAAGGTAGATGCCTGCAAATTCAGGAGAGTAGGGACTTAATTCACTTGTGCTCACTGCTGTCCCCCAGGGCACTGCACAGTGCCTGGCACCCAGAAAGGTGCTCCATCAGTATTTGTTGAATGACTGTATGATAGGAACAAACACGGATAAATGAATGAATGAATGAATTGCCTGCCCCACCCAGACAGGAAAGTGTGGCTTCTATCAGATTTTTCTGTTACCAAAAAATATCAGCCCACTTCCTGTGGCTTTGATCTGCAGCCTTAATTCTAAACTGCCCTGCCTCAGTCAACAGCTATCTGCAGCTCATTTCCTGCTTTCTGGCCATCTTATCTCTCTCTCCAAACATTTCTCAGCTTTCTCTTTCCAGGTGAGTATACCCAGAGCCCCAGTTCTTCCTCTTGCAACTTTGGCAGCACAGGGTGGGGCTGCCCTTTTGGGCCAAGTACTTCCCAGATCTCAGGCTCCTGGGGTGCGGGGCCTTTCTGGGTCAGGTGTGTCCAGCCTCCTGGGGGGCAGGTGCTAGGACTGGGCCTGGGCATTGGTCCACATCCTGTTGATAGTCTTTGGGACAGGACGGGGGGGGTGAGGATGGAGGGTAGACATTGATGAAATAACCATGCAAATGTCTAATTATGGACTGTGAAAGAGGCTATGAAGGAAAAGTCAAGGTTGCCTTGAGAATGTAACAAGGGACATGCCTATAGGGGATCAGGGAGAGCTTCCTCAATTAATCCAAGATCTGGATATAGTTGAAGTTAGCCAGGCAAAGAGGGTGAAGGAGAGAGAAAGAACTTGCAGATGGAAGAGACTGCAGGTGCAAAGGTCCTGGGGTAAGAGTGAGTGATAGTGGTCCTCTTGAGGAGCTGAAGAAAACTCAGTGCAGCTGGTGGACAAACACAGAAGGATTTACAACAAGGAGGCCAGAGAGGCCACTGGGGACCAGCCCCAGTGCACCAGCTTAGAGGATTTGGATTTACCTTGAGAACAGTGGGAAGCAACAGAACATTTTTTTTTTTTTTTTTTTTTGAGACGGAGTCTCGCTCTATTCCCCTGGCTGGAGTGCAGTGGTGCGATCTCGGCTCACTGCAAGCTCCACCTCCCGGGTTCCTGCCATTCTCCTGCCTCAGCCTCCCAAGTAGCTGGGACTACAGGCGCCCGCCACCGCGCCCGGCTAATTTTTTGTATTTTTAGTAGAGACGGGGTTTCACCGTGGTCTGGATCTCCTGATCTTTTGATCCGCCCGCCTCGGCCTCCCAAAGTGCTGGGATTACAGGCGTGAGCCACCGTGCCCGGCCGCAACAGAACATTTGTAAAAGTGTGACGACATTGTGTTTGTTGTTGTTTTTTGTTTGTTTTCATTTATTTATTTTTATTTATTTATTTTTGAGACAGAGTTTCGTTCTGTTGCCCAGGCTGGAGTGCAGCGACGCTATCTTGGCTCATTGTAATCTCTGCCTCCCAGGTTCAAGGATTCTCCTGCCTCAGCCTCCCTAGTAGCTGGGACTACAGGCACATGCCACCATGCCCAGCTAATTTTTTGTATTTTTAGTAGAGACGGGGCTTCACCCTGTTTGCCAGGATGGTCTCAATCTCCTGACCTCGTGATCAGCCCATCTCGGCCTCCTAAAGTGCTGGGATTACAGTTGTGAGCCACAGCGCCCGGCCCTGTTTTGGTTTATTTTTGAGACAAGGTCTTGCTCTGCCACCCAGGCTGGAGTGCAGTGGCACGATCATAGCTCACTGCAGCCTTGACTTCCTGGGCTCCAGCAATCCTCCCAAGACATTGTGTTTTGAAAGATCCTTTGGGTGTGTTTGGCTAATGGGTGGGGGAGCTGATCAAGTGTAGAGGCAGAGCCTAGGGTGGTGGTGGTGGAGACACAGGCACATGACTGGCTTTGAGAAACACAGTACTTAGTAGGCACTGTCCAAAACAGTCCAATACAGTAGAGATGAATTTGTCCATTCAACACTATTAAACACCGTGACTCTAAGGACCAGAGAGCCAGGCTGGGCTCTGCCTTTAGGCAGCTCTCACTCCCAGAAATGGGAGTGCAAGTTGGAGGCAGATTGGCCAGGCTGAAAGTGGGAAGTGCTCAGGGAGGTTCAAATAGCAAGCATGCATCCTGGAGCGCATGCCCAGAGGAAGAAGGAGCACTTTCAGTGGATGCTTTCCTGCAAATACTGTTTGAGTCCCAGGCAGAAGAGAAAACGGGGCCCTGGGAGAGGATTCATTAGGGTCTCCTCCCTGACTCCTCACCATCATTTATAGGACTTTTGGCTACAGGGATCTTCCCTGCATTCCACTGGGGCCCGTAGTAGGGCTGAGAGCATGAGAGGGAACAGGGGTCTCCTCAAGTGCTTGGGGCAGCCGAGCCTAGTAGGTCGGGTGAGAGGAGTGACATCCAGACTGCTCTCACTCTCCTCTTCCTGCTTCTGACTCATTTTCCTTGGAAGTGCATTTCTCTGTAAACCTGCTTACTCATGCAGTCTCCGCCCTCCAGCTGCAGGCTCACACCCTTCCCTGGGGTGTCTCAGTGAGCAAGCTGGAGCACCCACCCCTATCCCCTCATCCCCATCTCCAAGTAAGGCCTGGGTCTTCCCCTTGGAGTGGGAGCTCCCTGAGGGCAGGGCAGGGATGTTTCTTTGCTTGGTGATTAGGGCTCCTCCAAGGCCTTGAGGAGGGTTTCTCACCCACAGCTTGTTGCCAGCCACCCTTGCGCCAGCCCTCTGCCCCTCAAAGGGCTCTGAGGGATCCTCCTGTTATATGGAATGGCAGGTTGTGGGGTGGGTTTGTGGGGCTCCAGCTGCCTCCCCAACTACTTTCCTGCTGCTGAGGACTGTCTAGAGGGCTTCACGCCCTGGCTGTGGGGAGTACAGACAGCCCTTGAGGGTGCTTCCCCATCAGAGCCCACTCTGTCCATTTCCTCCAGAGAGCTCCAGGGCACACTCTCTGCTGTGACTGGAAATGGGGCCGGGCTTTAAGGGGCTGCTGGGGGCTCGTGGAGGTCAGGTTGTGCTCTCCAGCCTGGCTTTCCGGATTCCCAGGGGCACTGACAGCAGTGCTCTCTCCCTGGCATCTGGCTCCCTCCTCTGCTGCACCCCCTCGCCTCCGCTCCGCCTGGGTTCCTGGGTCCGCTTCATAGACTGGCAGCAGAACTCCACAGAGAGGGTAAGAACTGCCTTCTAGTCAGCAGAAGCTCAGATGGAAAGAGACTCTGCTGACCAGCACGAGGGCATCTGGGGCAGCCCCATGGTTGGTCCCCAGGGCTGGGAGCTCACAATCACCTGCTCCAGTCCCTGCCTTCCTGCCAAGGGGCGGACCCTCTCCAGTGTGAGCTGGGACCTGAAGCAGGCGTCTTTCCTTACTCTGCTCTCACTACACTTTGTTGTCCACCCAACCTCCTAAGATCACATCAAGGGGCGCTTGGGAGAATAGGACGCCTGCTCCCCCCACCCGCCCCCTGAATCCCAGCACTCTCAGACTTTGGATGGTGTAGCACGGAACTGTAGAACTTTATTTATTTATTTATTTTTTTGGAGACGGAGTCTTGCTCTGCCACCCAGGCTGGAGTACAGTGGCCGGATCTCAGCTCACTGCAAGCTCCGCCTCCCGGGTTTACGCCATTCTCCTGCCTCAGCTTCCCAAGTAGCTGGGACTACAGGCGCCCGCCTCGTCGCCCGGCTAGTTTTTTGTATTTTTAAGTAGAGACAGGGTTTCACCGTATTAGCCAGGATGGTCTCGATCTCCTGACCTCGTGATCCGCCCGTCTCGGCCTCCCAAAGTGCTGGGATTACAGGCTTGAGCCACCGCACCCGGCCCCAGGAACTGTAGAACTTTAAAGAAGGCAGCAGAGTTTAGGGGAAGAGAAAAACTGTTGATCTCCAACAGGCATTCTAAGTGGAGTCCTCGGCAGCTGGGAGCAGCTCCACAGGCTTCGAGGTGTGGGTGAAGCAAAAAGACCAAGTGAGACCCAGGGAAGCAGGCGGGGCTGTGGGAAGGTCAGAGGGCACCGGGGCAGTCTGTGCCTTTGAGGGCCTCAGAAATATCCCACATACACTCCCTTCTGGAAGGATTGAGGAACAAGCTCTTGGGAGTCGCATCCAAATTGGGCAGAACCGGCTGGGTGCAGTAGGCTCACGCCTGTAATCCCAGCACTGTAGGAGGCCGAGGCAGGCAGATCACCTGAGGTCAGGAGTTCAAGACCAGCCTGGCCGACATGGTGAAAACCCGTCTCTACTAAAAATGCAAAAATTAGCCAGGCGTGATGGCACACGCCTCTAATCCCAGCTACTTGGGAGGCTGAGGCAGGAGAATCATTTGAACCCAGGAGGCAGAGGTTCCAGTGAGCCAAAAGGGCACCACTGCACTTCAGCCTGGGCAGCAGAGTGAGACTCTGTGTCGAAGAAAAACAAAAAAACCAAAACCAAAACCAAAACCAAAACAAATTGGTCAGAACCACCGGGGTAAAACAGACAGCAAGCTCAGAAGGTTTACATATTTGGGGGGTGAGGGTCAGGGGAGGTGTCCCATGGAGACGGTCTCAAAGGGAAGCCCTGTGTTGAATACTTCCAGTACCAATAGTGGGGTGGGGGAACCCAGGAGGAGTGAAGCAGTGAATCCCCCGGCCCACTCCCACCCCATAGCCTGGAACCTCCTCCTAAATGTACAGGAAAATCCTTATTTAATAACAATCAACAGAACAGGATTATGAACAGACTCCATACAGAGGTATTTGTAAGAAAGAAGGTGGATGCAGAATCCTTTCTTCAAACAGAAGCTTACCAGTAAGTGCAGACAAATACAACAGGTAGGTCAAGGCTAATCCAGTTAGAGGGGATGCTGGTGGAGGTGGGCACTGAGGGAGGGGTCAGCGCCCTAGCCGTTCAGCCTCCTCCATCCTCCTGCACCCCCCACCTGGGTTCTATGCAGCCTGATGTGTCCCCACCCCCTCCTATGCAATGAAGGAGGGAGACACACAGAGACCACCCAGGTTTGTGGTGGAACGGGAAGAGGTCACGAGGCCTCCTGCCCAGCACTGCCTCTCTTTACCCCAGCCTGTCTGTTGCCGCTTGCATCCCTCCATTCACACAGTGTCTTCTCCTGCCAGATCCCAGCAGGACACAGTGGGCAGGATAGGTTCCTCTGGGTCTGCCTGAAGGACCCAAAGTCCAAGGACAAGAGTCGCTTGGTGGTCTCAGGAAGGAGAGAAGGAGGCACTGTTTCAGATGGGCTGGGGGAAGTGGAGGTGGGATGCAGGGCTGTGGAGTCCTCCTGGCAGCCTGGGCTGTCTGTGGGGCGTGGCAGGATGTCAGAGGGTCTGTGTTGAGGCCTAGCCCTGTCTTCTCTACAGTAAAGGAACTGCTTTGGGCCTCAGTTTTCTCACTTGTAAAATGAGGCCACACTCTGCCCTTCCAGCTTCGTGTTGATGAAGGGAGGCTCTAAGGAGACGCAAGCATCCTGTTGCTGTAACAAGATGCTATGAGCGAATCATACCCTCAACCCGGCCTCCGGGAGTCTCCTGCCTTTGGGCTTCCGGAGTCCCCCGCTCCACTCTGACCCCCAGGGAGAGTTCCCAGGTATCCTCCCCGGTGTGGAGGGTGCCCTCACAGTTGTCCCTGAGCCGCTCCAGGATGAGTGGCTCCACAGGGAACGTCCTCCCACTCTGTAGGAAGTGGAGCATGGCTGAGAGGAACTTCCTGTGGTCAAGTCACTCCCATCCCCAGACTCACACAGACACAAACACATACATATCCTGAGGTATTGAAGAAGAATTCACCATACCCTGAAGATTGCTTTCCACAAAGCACCCCCTCTAAGCCCTGAGTCACTCAACTCCTTCACTCTGGACACCCTGCTAGGGACAAGGATATTTGTTCTTTCGGCAGACATGGGTTCAAGTCCCTGTTCCACTGCTAACTAATGGCATGGCCTTGGTCAAGCATTACTTGCTAATCTTAGTTTTTTCATCGGTAGAATAGGGATAATAGCATCAACCTTATACGGTGGTTGTGAGGATCAAATGAGATACTGTGTGTGTGGCAGGAGGAAAGCTATGGGGGCAGGATGAGCGTTCCATCCCAGTCTCTCCCTTCTCTCTGCTCATCAGAGAAAATCCTGGCTTGGCCTATTTGAATTGTGTGTGTGTTTGTGTGTGTGTGTGTGTGTGTGTCTCCTTGCCCTCTAAGAAAGGTGCTGATTTATTGGAATAGTCCTTAGGCATAGGTGATGGGAGGAGAGAGAGAGGGAAGAAGGATCAGCAGCAAGACTGAGGGAGGAGGGAGGTTTGAGCAGCTGTAATGGGTGAGGGAAGAGAGTGGGTGGGAAAAAGGAGATTTGAGAAGCATCATTATGATCCATGATTCTTTGTAGTCAAGTTTAAGAAATTCAAGTAAATGGAGTTATTGTGAAATTATTATTTTTTGGTTGCTATTCTCTCTCTCTCCTGTCCCTCTCTCTCTCTCTTTTTTATTTTTATTTTTTGTGAGATAGGGTCTTGCTCTGTCACCTAGGCTGGAGTGATGCAGTGGTGAGATCATAGTTCACTGCAGCCAATTTTTTTTTTTATAGCAACAGGGTCTTGTTATATTGCCCAGGGTGGTCTCAAACTCCTGGCCTCAAGTGATCCTCCTGCCTTAGCCTCCCAAAGTGCTGGGATTACAGGCATGAGCTACTGCGCCCAGCTTGGTTGCCATCCTTGATGATAACACAGCTTTGAGACTGGACTATTTTCGTGACGGCCTTATAAGTGATACCTACGTAACGTGCTTAGCACACAGTAGGGGCACAGTAGGCGCAGTGACTGGTGCTGCATCCTCTCAGTTTGGATGACACTTGTGTGCACATGTACTGTCTCCCATATTGGACTGGGTATTTCCTGAGTGTGAGTGGGATCACATCAGCCTGGGACTCTATTTTGTTTCCCTGCCCTCCCACCCCCCACCATATTAGATGAGAAGCTCCTTGAGGACAAGGACTTTGCATTCTTTATTAGACCTGTGACTCCCAGTGTGGACGATGCTCTTCCTCTTCTTGGCTCTGCCCAAGGCCCGAGAACAGGATCCTGCTCACAGATTGTGTCTTAGCTCCATATTTGTCTGACTAATGGGCCTAACTCTGCCTGGGTGGGAGGCGAAGATAGAGGGAGGAAGAAGGGACAGCTCAAGGCCTAAGGTGTTTTATTCTGACTTGTGCTGCCCAAGGCGGTAAAGAGAAGAACAGAGAAAGCATCCTGCCCCAGCCCTGCCCCAGAGCTAAATGTGTCATTCTAGAGAATGAAAAATTCCATCCCCACCCAGTGGGTTCTCAGAATTCCAGGTGAGCTCTGTCTAGTCTAACTGTCTTTCTTCCTCCGACTCTGTCTCATGGGGTGGGGCAAGGGCCAAGCCAAACCAAGGATGTGTCTCGTGGAGTAGAACGTGTTTACTTGTGTTTGGCAAAGTGGCAGGGTTGGCTACGGAGGTCATGACAGCAGCTCAGAAGCTCCTGCAAGAAAGGAACAAAGTGTTTGTGTTGTGGACAAGTTAGAATCTGTCTGTCTAGGTCATAACTTGGCTTCCTTTCTTCCTTCCTCCCTCCCTCTTTCCCTTCCTTCCTTCCTTCCTTCCTTCCTTCTGTTCTCTCTCTTTCTCTCTCTCTCTCTCTTTTTTTTTTTTTTTTTGAGAGAGGGTCTTACTCTGTCACCCAGGCTGAATTGTAGTGGTGCAATCTCAGCTCACTGCAAACTCCACCTCTCTGGCTCAAGTGATTCTCCTGACTCAGCCTCCCAAGTAGCTGGGATTACAGGTGCATGCCACCGTGCCTGGCTAATTTTTGTATTTTTAGTAGAGACGGGGCTTCACCATGTTGGCAAGGCTGGTCTCAAACTCCTGACCTCAAGTGACCCACCTGCCTCGGCCTCCCAGAGTGCTGGGATCACAGACGTGAGCCACCGCACCCAGCCATAATAGCTTGGCTTTCATATCTCTGCCTGGCAGTGGGTTTGGGCTCTTCATAATCCGGTTTGGTTTGCTGCAACTCAATTAGACTCTAATACTTATTGATTGCCCACTATGTGCTAGCTATAGGACTGGGTACAGGGGAAATATGAGGAATCAGATCAGGACACTCTCTTTAAGGAATCCCTCTGTACCAGAGGGACAGGTGTGTGCAAAGCTCTCTTGGTTGCAGAGAGATTGGAACAAAGCAGAGATGTGAACAGGTGTCAGGGGGACCCAGAAGAAACAGCAGTTAATCTTCTGGAAAGTTGGAGAAGACTTTGTGAATGTGGGGATGTTTGATCTGAACCTTGAAGAGCAAGCAGAAACCCAAGAGGTACAGAAGAGGGGAGGTGGAAATAGCATGAACGAGGTGGGGCATGGTGAGTAGTCCAGTATGGAGTGGGAAGGAGGAACAGCAATGAGCATTTATTGAGCATCTACTAATCACTGGATTCTGTGCTAGGTGCTCTGTGTATATATGATCTCACTTAATCCTCACAGCAATCTGAGAAGGTAGGTACTGATGAGGGAACTAACATTTGGAGAGAACAGATGGTTGAACCAGGATTTGAATCAGGTTTGTTTGACTCTAAACTCCATGCTCTTTTTTTTTTTAATCATGCCAGTGGTTTTCCCAGTATATTCTACAAAATTTTTAGGGTTCTGAGGAGGTGCTTTAGGGACACGTGTAATTTTAGTTTCATATTTAAAATATATTATAATCAACAGACACTGAAATGTGTTATGTAACAAAAAAAGCTTTCCTTCCATCTCTGTGCATATTTTTGAGTTTCTTGTAAATGTGTCATTGATTAGAAGGACCACACAGTCTGCTCAGGTCTGTCCACGTAAAAGCACACACCCATGCCCACCAGCCTTCATTACAAGGTCAGTGGGACTTCCAATCCAAGAAGGTTGACTAAATGCACATGGGCTTATCTTTACCTCTTCCAGAAATGTCTTCATAATAAATAATAAATATATCAATGCTTCCAAAGGAAAATTTGAACTGGGAGGGGGCACTTGTGTACAAGATAAATCTCAACAAATTTCTGGAGAAGTGGTTTGATGGGGAATGATGACTGAGTAAGCAGGACAGAGGAAGCCGCAGTGTGGAATGCACATGGCTGGGTTTGCAGCCAAAGAGGGAGCTGACCTGCCTGCAGAGGCCCGGAGAAGCTCAGGACTTGGATGTGCTAGGTGCAATGGAGGGTGGGAAAGGGATGTGTGGCTGAAAAAGGGGAGCTTAATTGAAAGTCTAAAAATGGAACAGTTAACTTCCCCGACCCTTACATGCAAACTGTTCAGCCAGCAGATATTTGCTCTGTCCCCCATTTTGCTCCTTCCCTTAATTTCTTCTTTAAAGAAATTAAACTGCCTGAGGAAGACTAGGATAGCTGGGTTTTAAGGTGGCATCTGAGCAAAGCACACTGCAGGCTGACATTTAGAAATCTCAAGGCATAAAGATCAGTTTACTTGGAAACAAAGCCTGCCATTCATCTCCTCTTATCCATGTACACAGAGCTTCCAGGAAGCTTTTCTACTGCTTTATTCTTAAATATGAATGGACAACCATAAGCCAGAAGCTATTTGAGGAAGCCTGAAATATGAAAGAGAGAGACTAAGATAAACAAAGTGAAAATAAGACCTCTGAGGAAACAAAGACAATTCATACGTAGAACAGAACTTAAAAAAAGAATTCAAGAAGACACTGAATCTATAAAACATGAGTAGTGATATGAAAAAAAGAAACAATTAGAGAATACAAAAGCCCCAGACATAGAAAAATATAATTAAAATTCATTGGAAATGTTGAAAGTTAAGGTCAAGGTAATCTCTCAGAAAATAAAGCTAAAGGGTAAAGACACAGAATTTTATTAGAGAATATATGATACATAAAAAATCAATACAGGAGGTCTATGTTTGATTTATAAAGATTTCAGAGAGAAGAGAGAAATCAAGGGAGAGAATTTTCAAATAAATGACTGAACAGAATTTTTTAAACACAAAACACTCCAGTCTTCAGAATAACAGGACTCATCAAGCCCCCAGCATGAAGAACATACAAGATTTAGAAATTTCAGAATACTTAGGAAAATGAGAAGATGCTAAAAGTTTCCAGAGAGAAAAAAATCACCTATAAAGGATTGAAAATCAGAAAGGCACCAGACTTCTCACTAGCAGCATTAGATGCCAAAAGACAATTCCGCAATCTCTTTCAAGTTCTGAGAGAGAGTGATTTTCAATTCAGAATTCAATACCCAGCTAAACTGTCGACTGGCTAAGAGGGTAGATCAAAGACACTTTAAGACACATGAGGACTCAGAAAGTTTACTTCCTATAGACTCCTTGTGGTAATGCTTCCGGAAAAAAAAAAAAAAAAAAAACAGCAATGGAGGATGTGCAGCAGTAAAACAAAGGAGAAACCAAGAATGAGAAAAACATGGGATTTTTGTCAGCTTATAAGTTAGCTTGGTATGTAGTTTTAATTAATTTGTTAATTTAGTGTGTGTTTTCTGTTATTAGGTTTAGGTATCAGGGTTGTGCTAGCTTTGTAAGATGAACTAAGTTTTCTACCTTTTTATTCTCTGAAAGTGTTTGCACAGGGAATAATCTCCTTCTTGAATGTTTGCAAAAAACAATTGTCCACATCTTTTTAAAAACCCACTTTTTGGGCGAGATTTTCTATTTTCTTTCATCATTTTGTGCTCTTTGTGGCAGATCATTCTGCTACCCAATATTCATTCTTCTTCCTTTATTGAAAAGAATCCAGTTTTGCCAAGTACAAAGTTAAATTTCATGGACTCCCTTTCAGAGAGAGGGGCAAGTGACACAGTTTTGGCCCATGAGATGAAAACACACATTTACTGAATAGAGTTTCTGGAAAAGTTATCTGTTTCCTGATAAAAAGGGACAGATTTAGCTGTCCCTTTGTCCTCCCTGCCTTGTCTAGAATGTAGACAGTATGCCTAGACATGGAGGAGCAATCTTAAAAGTGTGAAGACAAAAGCCACTTTCTTTCTTTTTTTTTTTTGAGACGGAGTCTTGCTCTGTCACCCAGGCTGGAGTGCAGGGGCGCGATCTCCACTCACTGCAAGCTCTGCCTCCCGGGTTTACGCCATTCTCCTGCCTCAGCCTCCGGAGTAGCTGGGACTACAGGCACCGGCCACCACGCCCAGCTGATTTTTTTGTATTTTTAGTAGAGACGGGGTTTCACCGAGTTAGCCAGGATGGTCTCGATCTCCTGACCTCGTGATCCGCCCGCCTCGGCCTCCCAAAGTGCTGGGATTACAGGCGTGAGCCACTGCGCCCGGCCGACAAAAGCCACTTTCTAAGGATGGTGGAGCAGAAAGGCAGAAGGAGTCCTGCTCCCTGACACCATCATGGAGCATGACCCAGCCCAGATCTGCCCCCCTCTGAATTTCCTGTTGCATTAGAAAAATATGTCCCTTTTTAGTTTAAGTTACTGATCTCAATTTTGTGTTATTTGCAGCAAATTCACTTCCAATTGATACAGCCTTTCGCCTCAGATCTGCTTCCTGTAACACAGAAGTTTTCAGATTCTATGAAAAGGTATTGAGTGAATTGAAGGCTCTGTTAAGGGGGCAGCTATCTCCCCTCCCCATTCTCCTATCAGCCCTTAAAACAGGAACTGACAACCTCTTGGAAGAATTGGGAAGAAAGTCATTCCTCTCTGTGAGAGGAGGAGGGAAATCTTGGGTTGGTGTAGTTGGGAAAAGGGTATCAAGTGTGCATGGCTCAGCCTGTTCCTGGCTCTCTCTCTGGGACTGACCTGACTGCAAGCAGCATGTTCTCTCTCTGCTCCTGCCTCCTCCAGGCAACCAGCACCAGGGCGGGTCCAGCCCCTGCTTGGGAGGACTTCAATAGTCCAGCTGCTCTGCCGCGAGTGGGTGAGTGAGTTCAAGTCAGGGAAGACACAGAAAGCTCATTTGGGCCTTGGGTCTTAGCCACATCCTCCAGTCCATCTGGACTAGCAGTAAAGCTGACATTTTAATCCCTACTTGTCTCCTGTGACTGTTTCTCAATTGGATCAGACCTCGGAGAAGTGAGGGGTGTGATTAACTAGCACCCGCAAACCCCCAACATCTGTTGAATATTTAGCCCCAGTGGGAAAAGCCAAAGTTAGATGAAAACACTGGTTTAACATTCTGGTAATTATTAGACAATATTTCTCTATCCTTGTTCGTATGTCTTTTGATCTTACTATAAAATGTGTATCACGTGGGTTTTTTAATTTTTAAATTTTCTTTTGAAGGAAAGAGCCTGGATTGAGAGCGATAAGTCTCTTCTGAGTCTTAGCTACCACTCACTTTCTCTGTTCCTTGACTTCTCTGGGCTTCAATTTTACCAATTATATAAAATGAGAAGACTAGATGATCCATCAGGGCCATCCCAAGCTTCAGTGTTCTTTCATTCATTCGACCCCATTTTTATTGAGTATGTGTTGAGTGCGTGCTGGCGGCTGACTCTGTGATGTACAAAACAAACCTGGCCCCTGCCGTCTTGTCTCATAGAGACAGACATCAAACACACCACAAATAAGTGGACAACTACAAATATTTCACTTGTTTAGCCATTAAATGTTCCTAAGTGTCATATGGATTGCTAAGATTCCTACTTCTTCTCAGTTATCCACACTCAGGGCAAACCTTGCAGAGTCCAGCAGTCACACACAGTGGTGCCACTACTGCAGCCATGTCCCAGATGTGTCCCAGCCATTGCACTCAGGAAAACAACAAAGAGGCTTCCAAAGGGCTGGCCTTTTGGATTAAAAAAAAAAAAGTTAAGCATTTTTTAAAAAGTCACAAATGAGTAACATGCTTGTTATAAAAATTTAAGCAATAAAGAAAAAAAAAAGAAAGGAAAAAATCTTTCCTTTGTCCCCTCCAAGCCCACTTGGAAAAAGAAATAATGGGTAGATGTGTATCCTTCCATCGAGCTGCATACTTAACTGCAGGCTCCAGGAGGGCAGGGATGGCATCTGCCTTACCCACGGCTGTATCCCTGGTGGGTGCCCAGGGAATACTTGCTGATTGAACTAATGCATAAGTAGTAATCACACATAGAGGCTCATAGATAGTTGTTTTTTTTTAAAGATTAAAAAGGGAATCATGCTACAGATGTTTTTTTCTTGCACCTTCCTTATTTTTTTTTCACTCAAAAATCTGTCATGGAATCCTTCCATGTATTGGTTCCTAATTTATCCACTCCCCTTGTGATGGGCTGAATTGTATTATCCTCAAAAGCTACATTGAAGTCCTAATCCCCAGTCAGGCGCCATGGCTCACACCTGTCATCCCCAGCACCCTGGGAAGTTGAGATGGGTGGATGACTTGAGGTCAGGAGTTCGAGACCAGCCTAGATAACATGGTGAAACCCCCATCTCTACTAAATAGACAAAAATTAGCTGGGCATGGTGCGCCTATAATACCATCTACTCAGGAGGCTGAGGCAGGAGACTCGCTTGAACCAGTCAGCCGAGATCATGCATTCTAGCCTGGACGACAGAGTGAGATCCTGTTTCAAAAAAAAAAAAAAAAAAAGAGGAAGACATCCTAATCCCTGGTACCTATGAATGTGACCTTATTTGGAAATAAGGTATTTGCAGATGTGATCAAGTTAAGATGAGGCCATAATCGATTAGGGTGGGTCCTAATCCAATATAGCAGGTGCCCTTATAAAAAGAGACAGAGAATGCAGCCATAAAAAAGAATGAGTTTATATCTTTTGCAGGGACATGGATGAAGCTGGAAGCCATCATTCTCAGCAAACTAACACAGGAACAGAAAAGCAAACACTGTATGTTCTCGTTTGTAAGTGGGAGTTGAACAACAAGAACACATGGACACAGGGAGGGGAACATCACACACCGGGGCCTGATGGGGGTTGAAGGGCAAGGGGAGTGACAGCATTAGGACAAATACCTAATGCATGTGGGGCTTAAAACCTATGTGACAGGTTGATAGGTGCAGCAAACCACCATGGCACATATATACCTATGTAACAAACGTGCACGTTCTGCACGTGTATCCTGGAACTTAAAATTTAAAAAAAGAGAGAGAGAGCGAAACAGAGACACAGGGAGGATGTCACACAATGACAGAGGAAAGATTGGTGTGATGCAGCTGCAAGCCAAGAAGCGCTGAGGGCGGATAGCTGCCCGTCAGAATCTAGAAGAGGCAAGGAAGGAGTTTTTCCAGAGCCTCAGAGGGAACGGAACCCTGCTGACACCTTGATTTGGGACTTCTGGTCTCCAGGTTGCAAGACAATCCATTTCCGTTGTTTTAAGCCACTAGAAAGGAATCCCCGCCTCCTTAGGTGTATTCAGGTTGCTTCTGGTGTTAAACTATCACAACAATGAAAACCGCTTCCGTGGACTGTTTGGAGAGGGGAGCCCTAGGAGTTTTTTTTTTTTTTTTCTTTTGAGAGAGGGTCTCACTCTGTTGCCCAGGCTGGAATGCAGTGGCGTAATCTTGGCTCACTGCAACCTCTGCCTCCTGGGTTGAAGCAATTCTTGTGCCTTAGCCACCTAAGTAGCTGGGACTAACGGGCGTGTGCCACCATGCTTGGCTAATTTTTGTATGTTTAGTAGAGACGAGGTTTTGCCATGTTGGCCAGGCTGGTCTTGAACTCCTGACCTAAAGTGATCTGCCTGCCTCGGCCTCCCAAAGTGCTGGGATTACAGGTGTAAGCCACTGTATCCAGCCCCCCACTTTTTTTTGAGACTGGGTCTCACTCTGTTGCCCAGGCTGGGGTGCAGTGGTGTGATCATGACTCACTACACCCTCAACCTCCCAAGCTCAAGGGTTCCTCATACCTCAGCCTCCTGAGTAACTGGGACTACAGGTGCGTACCACCATGGCTGGCTAATTTTTTGTATTTTTCTTTTTCTTGGTAAAGACAGGGTTTTGCCATGTTGCCTAGGCTGGTTTCGAACTCCTAGCCTCAAGTCATCCTCCCACCTTGGTCTCCCAAAGTGCTGGGATTATAGGTGTGAGCCACTGTGCCTGGCCCTGAGTTTATTCTTGTCTCCAGGAAACCCTTGGAGTAATCATAGACCCTAGCCTTGGGGCCTTACCATCAACTCATACCCTTGGCAGGATTGCCAGCTAAAATACGTGACACTTGAGTCATATTTGGGACATACCTATGTTACAAAATTATTTGTTGTTTATTTGAAATTCCAGTTTAACAGGGCTTCTGTATTTTTCTTTGGTAAACCTGACAACCCTAAACCTCAGTCTCCGCCATTGTAATCCTGAGCAGTTGGGCTGTGAGTAGGCTACACTATCCCAGAAAGAGCCTGAGGTTCATGGTTTTCTGCCTGGTTACTGCTGGAGCACTGGAAGATCTCTCCCCTTCCTGGATCTCTGTCTCTTAGCATCCTGAGTGTTCTCAGTGGGACCTGGATGTCCTGCGGCACCTGCCTCCCCCAACAGTGCCCAGCCAAGCCTTTCTTCAGCCCATCTCAGCAGCAATGTGCTCATTTGCTCCACCCCACCTTTGCTTTGGCAGTGCCTGTCCATCTCCCTCCAGCCTGCTCTCCGCCTGCGTACTTAGCCCTACTGGGCTTAGGTGAGACAGATGTGGGCCTGGTCCGCAGGGGTCCACAGGGCAGAACCAACTCATCAGCTCTAGGTGTGCTGAGTGGGACTGGAGAGGGAAGGGTGCCAGGTGAACTTGTGAAGACAGTGGGTAGTGCCTCCCAAACTTGCCCTATTTTAAAAATTGCCTAAGGGCTGGTTGGAAATGCTATTTCTGGTTGGAATCAGAGATCTCCTGGGAGGGAAATCACTGGTAGCTCAGGGACCTGGCTGAGACTAGAGGCTTGGGGGTGACCCCTGCAAGGAAGTGCTGTCCAAGTGGAGGTCTGAAGGCTCAGCAGGAGTCAGGCAGGTGAGGCTCTGGGGGGGCAGGGTGGGGATCCAGGAGAGGAAAGAGCATAGCAAATGGCTCATTGGGAGAAGAAGAGCCTGGCCTCTCTGAGGCCAGAGAAGAGGCCATTGTGGTTAGCGTGTGGAGAGAGTGAACGGAAAGGCGGGTTGAGCTTGGAGAAAGCAGGCGAAGCCACATCCGGACACACCTTGTTGGGCTGGTTAAGAATTCAGCCTAAAGCAATGGTAATGGCCTGGGGCAGGCACCAACTGCACCTTTTTCAAAGGCGAGTCCTGAGTTGCCTCCCTCCTCTGATGTTTGACTTCTGAAGGTGCCCATGTTGCTCCCATCCCATCCCCTACCCCACCCCCAATCTGGCAAATAGCCACTCACTCACCCAGCAGGGACTTTCCACTAAGTCTGGTGGGGTTGGGGGACCAGGGGGACCAGGGAGCTGTTGCTTGCGAGAAATGGGTGTGGGCATTCACCAACGGATTTCGAAAGTTTCCATATTAGACAAGTAACTTGAGAAAATACTGTTTTTGTTATTGAGAAGATGCTATAAATGTTCAAGTATGTGGTAGGCATACCACGCGTCCTTGTGTAATCCCCTCCCCTGAGTGTAGGCTGGACCTGGCGACTTGCTCCTAATGAGTAAAATATGGTAGAAGTGGGGGAATGTCACTTTTAAGATTAGACGATACAAAACTGGGACTCCCCTCCTGCTCACACTCTTCAAGACTTCTTTCTTATGTGTTCTGATGAAGCAGCTGCCACGTTGGGGGCTGCCCCATGGAGTGGCCAATGTGCTGAGGAAGAGAGGGCACAGGCAGTGAAGGGCATCGGGGCCTTGGATCCAACAGTCCACGAGGAACTGAATCGTGCCAGCAACCACTTGAGTGAGCTTGGTATCGGGTCCCCAGCTGACGTCTCCAGCTCAGCTGACAGTTTGACTGCAGCCTGCAGAGGTGCTGAAGCGGAGGACTCAGCTAAGCTGCACCTGGATCTGTGACCCACAGAGACTGAGATGATAAAAGCTGTTGTTTGAAGACACTGAGCTTTGGGGTACTTTATGATGCGTCAAGAGGAACTAGTACAAAGTATAATTTGGAGAAGACCAGCCGTACCTGTACCCTCCTTAAGCATACATTTGTATAAGTTGAAACCATGGTGGGTGCACTGATTTTGAAATCTTTTTAAAAAATCACTTTATCATTATGGGGGAGATATCATTCATCAGGGTCCATGGTCTATGCATGTATCAGGGTCTGGTCAGAAAACAGAAACCACACCAGGTATCTTAACAAAATTGAATATGACGAATTAGATGGCTTAATAACAAGTATGGTGTGAAAGGTGAAAATCATCGATAACCAATCATCAAAATCACTCTCAGAAAATGTCACACATCGTCAGGACTTGGGGCCTTGGAAACTCAAAAGCCAAGAATTACTGAGCTTATTGTTTTTGTTGTGTTTAAGCTTCTCTTCTGTTCCTTTGGGGTGTCAGAGGCTGAGTTTATTTTGAACATGAACAGAGAGACCTCTCTCTCCTTGACAAGCGTGATTTGTTGAACTAGCTAGTTAGGTGGGAGTGTAGTGGTGATACACTGTGTAGTGGAAGCATTCTCCATGTTCCACTCCCTGTCACCGTCACACAGCTGTGGATTTCCAGGCCTGATTGTCCATTGTGTTGACGTCCCAGTTTATTAAACCACTTCCTTATTGCGGTTCCCAGTTTTTGACCTTTAAAGAAAGACTTCAGTGCACGCATGTATTCAGATAACACTTGGCTTCGTTTGGATAATTTCCTTGGAATAATTTCCCAGGAAAAGAGATTATTGGGTCAAAGGGGGAGGAAGGGCTTCGTGCCTTTTGCTAGTAATTGCTTTACTGCCTTCCAAAGGCACTAAACCAAACCAGCATTGACAGTTTATAGCGGATGAGAGGTCAATTTCAGGGCACCAAGTTATTCACTCTTAGGAAATCAGCTTCCAGGTCCTTCATCAACCACCCAAAAGGGCCTGGAGATGTGAGAAGTGGAGTCCAGCACAGAGAATCCTGGGCTGAGAAGTAGGATGTCTGAAAGTCCAGCCTCAAGGCAGCAGAGTGAGCAGTTAACAGTAAGACCTATGGACAACAGGTCCTGAGTTCGAATTCTGCTTCACCACTGATTGACCCTGGGCAAGTTACTTAATTTTTCTGAGTCATTAGTTTTTTCATCTATAAAGCAGGAATTACAGCAACACTGAGACTTGCAGAGGTGAGAAGAAGATTAAACAAGTCATGACATGTGAAGTGCTTAGACCAGGGACTAGCACTTGGTAAATATGAAGAGTGAGTGTGATTACCATTTCTGTTATTTAGACGGAGCCTCCATCTCCATCAGCCCTGCTTCTCCAGTGCCTGACCACCTCCTCTTCTGGGTTTCCAAGCGAGACCCCACCCTGGTTCTTCAGTTTTTCCTGGGATCTTCTTGTCTCTCTGAGACCAAGTTTAAGTAGCAGGCTTGGCTTTGAGATACTGAGTTTGATGGTCCTTGAATGCCCCCTTGTGGACGGCTGGCTCTCTTTCACGCTCAGCTAAAGAGGAAAACCGACCGTGTGTGTGTGTGTGCGCGCGCGCACACTGTGCACGCGTGTGCGCGCGCGCGTCTCGGGGTGGGGAAGAAGGTGGAGGAGGCCTCCGTGTTTGCAGACAAAACAGGAAATAGCACGTCATGGCATCTTTCTTGCCGGCTAGGAAGGCATGGGTGTATGGGCCTTTGTATACTTACATAAACATGGAGGGGGGCTGCATGTGCTGGTGTGCATGTGTGTATGTGGGCATACACTTGATACCACTCTTTACTGGGGCCTCTCACTGGGTTCTACTGAGACAATGTGATTAATGTGATTTGAAAAATGAAAGCCCTGTGCACACACGAGGCCACTGTTATGTAGAATAGCGTGTATAACCATTTGGTTGATCCTTTCACTGATTTGGACATTCAGTCCCACAGTTGTTTATTGAGTACTTACTATGTACTGGGTCTCCTGAGGTCTGGGGAGGCTACAGTGACCAAGACAGAATCTGTTTCCATCCTCTCACAATCCAGTGGGTGAGACAGACAGGTGAGTAAATCTGTGGAGTACTAGTCCTCAAGGACTAGCTCTTGGTAAATATTCAGTAAATATGAAGAGTGAGTGTTATTACCATATTTCCAGAGGAGTGGCAGAGCTGCTGTGGAGGGGGAAGGAAGGCTGCCCGGAGGAGGTGACATCTGAGCTGAGCTATGAACTGTGAGTGATCTATCCTCTCCCTGGCTTTGGGGCAGAGGGCTTGGTACAAAAAGCATTTGCGGGGTTTTAGAAGTGCAAGCTGTAATCCCAACTTCCTGAGCAAGTCTCTTTTTTTGGGGACTGGAGTTTCCTCCCGGACTAAGCCAGGGGATTTGGCCATGAAACCCACAGTTTCCATCAACTTTGCTGTTCTCTGACCTTTTATTCCCTCAGCCTGAGGAATTCTCTTTTCTTCCACTTGTCTTTCATGCCCCATCCTCTTCCCTAAAGAGATGAAAACCAGACTGAGTGATAGAAAGCAGTGAGACGTTGGTATACACGTATAGGACACACACACACACACACACTCACACACTCACACACACACACACATACTCACACACATACTCTCACACACTCACTCACACACACACAGTACTCCATTCCCACCTTTCCCCTGCTCTGCTGGAAACTTCCAGCTGCCTCCCAGGTCAGAGGGGTCTGACAAGGGAGGGGTAGAGTGCGGAGGCAGAGTGGAGGTGAGAGCTCAGCAGACCCAGTTTCTTTTATGCTTGGCCACTCAGGCAGGTCACCTTGGGGAGGTTACTGAGCTTTTCCCAGAGCCTGCTTCCAGCTTAGCAAAGTACATACCCACCTGGCAGGGCTTCCGTGATTATTAGAACTGCTATATGTGAAATGCCTCCCCCCGCCGCCCGCCGACTCTGTGTAGGACCTAGAAGGCTCTTGGAAAATGGGAGCTGAAAAGTAATGATATTATAAAATATCTAGTGCGGTGGCTTACAACTGTAATCCCAGTACTTTGGGAGGCCGAGGCGAGCGGATCGCTTCAGGTCAGGAGTTCAAGACCAGCCTGGTCAACATGGTGAAACCCCATCTCTACTAAAAATACAAAAAACTTAGGCAGGCGTGGTGGTGGGGGCCTGTAATCCCAGCCACTTGGGAAGCTGAGGCAGAAGAATCGCTTGAATCCAGGAGGCTGAGGTTGCAGTGAGTCGAGATCGTGACACTGCACTCCAGCCTGGGCGATGGAATGAGATTTCGTCTCGGAAAAACAAAATCTAGTGTGGGTCAGACTCTTGTCTCTGCAGGAGGGCAAGGTGTGATCTTTCTTCCACTCTGATCTTCTCAGTGACAATGGTCTGGGGAGGATAGCAGACATGTACCAAGCTCACTGTAGGTGGTGAGGCACTCTGGTTCCAGTTTAGAATGCAATTTATTACTTGGGTCACTTTGGCCAAGTTACTTAACCTTTCTAAGCCTCAGTTTCCTCATCTATAAAACAGGCACTTTAAAATAGCTCCCTTATGGAAGTACTGTGAGAATGAACTGAGATAATGGATGTAAAAACACTTCATGTAATTCCTGGTATATAGTAAGTGCTCCACGAATTGACAGCTACCTGCATTGGTCAGGATGTGCTAACTGGTGTGAAAAATAGACCCAAGAATGTGTGATGGCTTAGAGACAATGGAAGCTTGTTTCTTGCCCCTCTAATGGTCTAAGAAAATACCAGGTTAGCAGTGAGGCTCATCCAGAGACCAGGTTTCTGACAGCTCTGCCTTTTTTTTTTTTTTTTTTTCTGAGATGGAATCTTGCTCTGTCTCCCAGGCTGGAGTGCCGTGGTGCTATCTCGGCTCACTGCAAGCTCCATCTCCTGGGTTCAAGTGGTTCTCCTGCCTCAGCCTCCCAAGTAGCTGGGACTACAGGTGTGTGCCACCACGCCTGGCTAATTAGCTCTGCTGTCTTGAACAGGTATCTTCCAATATCACTTTGGCCATCGGCCTCTAGCTAGTGGGTGGGGAAGAGAGAGTGGAGAAGGCACATCAGTTTCTCAACTGCCTTGGCCCAGAAGTGCCACTTCAGCTCACATTCCACGAGTGAGAACTAGTCATATGGCCCCATGTTAATGGCACGGGGGCTGGGAAATACAGTCCCTGGCTGGGCAGTGTCAGATCTCAATGTCAACTCCATATACTTTTCAGTGTCAACCCCACGCGCTAGGCAGGGGGAAGCAGGAGTCTTTGGTGACAGAGATGTCTATTCCCATGATCGTTGTTGCTATTTCCATCCAAGACAGAGTGACAAGCACTGGATGGGGGGTGAAAGCACAGTAGGAGTCTAAAAAGTGGGGTGATGGGGGCCCGAGCTGATCGGGGATCCAGCAGTGCTGCCCAGGGAAGACAGCATCCAGAGGGCTTGGAGAGAGGCAGGAGTTCATAGGGTGGGATGGAGAGAGCAGGGAGTGAAGGTCACTGTGAGCTGAGGGAGTCACATGAACGGTCAAGAGGCAGGAAAATCCAGGCCGGTGGAGAGTCCAAAGCGGGAAGGGGTGGAGAGGTGTGCTGGCAGCCCACCCGGAAGGCCTGGAACGTCAAGATAACAGTGTGGAGACGCGGAGTCACGCGTGGTCTCTCTGCAGCGTAGTCCAGGGGTGTGGGTGGTCATGGGATAGGAGTGCCAGGTGGGGAGGAGGATGTGAGGAGGGAGAAAGAGAAAGCGGGTGGAGGAGGAAAGTTTGGGGTTCACAGAGGAGAGGCTGGAATGTTCAGGAGGAAAGGGGGCTTGCCTGACCCCATGCTCATCCTTCTCCCTGAGGCTCTCCAGCTCCTCTGGGGCCCCAGTTGTCACCTGGAAGTCTCCTTCCTGGAGGTCCACCCCCTTGGGCCCCATTGCTCCATCACCCTCCACAGGGAGAGGCTTGATCTCCTCTTTCTGCTTTGTTCTCCTTCCAGGAAGGAAGTGGCTCCAGATGCCGTGGGTGGGACATTCCTTGGCTCTGCTTGCTGTTCCCAGATTTCTCATGATTCCCAGTGACAGAGCTGGCATCTCTAATCAGCCTCAGAGAGGGGCAGAGGCTCACTCAAGAACACCCTGCACTCAGGAAGCCAGAGGCTCTTTCTGAGCTGTCTCAGCCCTCTGAGTGCAAGACCCACCTCCAGAGAGATGCTCTGGCAAGGTGATTCCCTCCCAGGCCTGCTGGGCACCTACTGTGTATCCCACACTGTGACGGGCACCAGGAGACAAGATGGCTTCTACACTCAGGAGCTTACCATAGACTGGGGGAATGAGATATTACTCGGAGAACTATAAACCCTGTGAAGTACCACCAAAGAGGCACAGACCTATGGGGAACCAAAGAAAGGAGGATTCATGTTAAAATATTACTGGGGGCCGGCACTGGTGGCTCACACCTGTAATCCCAGCATTTTGGGAGGCTGAGGTGGGTGGATCACCTAAGGCCAGGAGTTCGAGACCAGCCTGGCTAACATGGCAAAACCCCATCTCTACTGAAAGTACAAAAATTAGCCGGGCATGGTGGCAGGCACCTGTAATCCCAGCTACTCAGGAAGCTGAGGCAGGAGAATTGCTTGAATGGGAGGCAGAGGTTGCAGTGAGCCATGGGGGTTGCTGTGAGCTGAGACTGTCACTGCACTCCAGCCTGGGTGACAAGAGTGACACTCCATCTCAAAAAAAAAAATTACTGGGAGGAAGTGACATTTTGTGATGGTTCATGAAGAAGGCATAAGATTCTGACAGGTGAAGATGGCTGGGAAGTTATTTCAGGGAGAAGGGAGAGCCCATGCAAAGGTGGTAGAAGGAAGCCGGGTGTGGGGGCTATGCCTGTAATCCCAGCACCTTTGGAGGCTCAGGCAGGTGGATCACCTGAGGTCAGGAGTTCGAGACCAGCCTGACCAACATGATAAAACCCTGTCTCTACTAAATACCAAAAATTAGCTAGGCATGGTGGCACATGCCTGTAATTCCAGCTACTTAGGAGGCTGAGGCAGGAGAATCGGGAGTCGGAGGTGGCAGTGAGCCGAGATTGCACCACTGCACTCTAGCCTGGGCAATAAGGATGAAACTCCATCTCAAAAAACAAAAAAAAAATCAAGTCAGGTTCACCTTTAAAGGGCCGTGGTCCTGGAGGAAGTATCAGGCCAGAGTGGAGGGAGAACCAGAAGCCTAGACTTGCCTCTCAGCTTCTGACTGTGGGTCCTGGGCACACTGGTAAACCTCTCTGGGCCTTGGTTTCCTCAGTGTGACGTGGAATAGCAGCACCCACTGCTCATGGTAAGTGGAATAGCTGCCCTGGCTTATTTACAGTTGTGTTTAACAAATAGTTTTTCACTTGGAGTGGGTGGGGGCAGGGGAGAGGACCAGTGAATCCGTGCCACTGATGGTTTAGCCTGGAAGGGGGCAGTGGCTGCCTGTCCCTTTTCATCTTGTGCCTGAAATGTTTAGGGGAAGAAGGTCAGTGGTGGTTGGAAGGATTACCCCCTTCTCAGGCCCAGCTGGCTTCGTCACCTGCCCTCCTGCTCACCTGGAGGGACGGTTGTGGGACTGAGGTCTGTGTCATTCTGGTCACTGTCATGTCATAAGCTGCTCCGGTCAGGCTGGCAGGAGCTCTGTAGCACCAGAGGCTGTGGGCTTCTGGGAGTGGAATGTGAATGCCTGGGAGGCTGGCAGCCTTGGGCCCCATGCCCACACTGGCACAGCCACTCGGTCCAGAAGAGGGGCAGGAATCCAGGTCACCAGCCGGTGCAACACAGGCTGGCTTGCCGTCTCCCTTTCCTTTGGTTAATCTTCCCTATGAGGAGAGAGAGAGAGGAAGAGTCTACAGGATAGAGCTCATTTTGCCAGTTTTTTCCCCAAAGTCCACTGGGAGGGACATGTCTGAGCTGCCCACTTCCTTCGGCCAGCCTTGGAATGAGAACATATGACTCATAGCCTCACTTCTCTGGACCTGGAAGGTAGTGGGAGAATCAGACAGATCTTGGTTCTAATCCTAGCTCTGCCACTTATTAACTGGGTAACCTTGTGCACGTTATTAACCTCTTCCACCCCTAGTTTCCTTGACTGTAAAATGGGAATAATAGCACCAACTCATGGTGTTGTGAGAACTGGGTGAGCTAATGGTTAGAGTTAGCATAGTGACCAACACATTTTGGAAGCCCTCAAATATTAGTTTTCTTTCTTCCTTTCTTTCTTCCTTCCTTCCTTCCCTCCCTCCCTCCCTCCCTCCCTCCCTCCCTCCCTCCCTCCTTCCTCCTTCCTTCCTTCCTTCCTTCCTTCCATCTGGGGAATATAATTACTGCCTTGAGGGCAGAGATCTGAGTTGAGAGAGCTGCAGGTAGATAGAGGTGGCCTCCTTCTTCATAGAACCCATCAGAATCACAGGCCAGAAGACTGGAGAACAACAGGAAATAGGCGATCTCCAAGCTTTGCACTCTGGCAGTACCCAATAGACGATGAGATTTATCTGAGGCACCACTATTGTTAAAAGGAATTTAGGGATCTGAGCCCCAGGTGCAGAACCCTAGCATACGGATGGGAGCGATTCCAGTGCTCACCATCTCTGGGGAGAATCTGCTCTGGCACCCCTTGCCTTAGGGCCCAAGTGAGGCTGAGACAAGCAAGTGTGGCTAGGTAGAGCAGCATGGGAGAGGGGTGGAAATAGCTGGACTGGGCTTTTCCCCTCTGGAGGACCAGTATCTCCTATCAAAACTTAACAGTACGGATGTCCCAGCCACGCTCTGCCAGCCAATTGACAAACAGCCAGCAGCTAATTCACACTCAAACGTTAATAGCAATAAAGGAATCAATGATATTCACAGCCTAGGGGTGTTGATAGCTGTTAATGGCGGTCAGGTTCTACACATGGCCTTTCTAGCAGCACAACTCTCCTCTCTGAAGTGCCTGCAGCTCAGCTGGAGAGCTGACTGCTGCAGAGTGCAGAGGTCCACGTTCTGGCTCTAGTCTGTGGCTGGGAATCCAACCCAGGGGACACAAGCCACGGTACAGGAGGCAGGCGGAACTGGAGTACAGGGTCACCTTGGTGACCACCGTCAGCTCCGAGAGCACGAGTGACCCAGTTGGCCTTATAAGCTTAGGTCAGATAAGATGAGACCAAGCATGTGGCCCGCTGCCTACCACTACCCCTTGTTTCGAGAAAGGCAAGGTCTGGAAGGCGGAGGAGAGGTAGCATCTGGGGCAGAGTAGGGCATGGAGGTCCTCTGTGCACAGAGGAGCAAAGCTGTTGCCCCCTGCTCTTCTTCAGTCTGCGCAGCTAGAACCTAAGCTTAGCACCTCATCAACCTCATGTGACACATGGCTGGAGGAACAAGGCAGTGGTGGCTGTGGCGGGTTGGCCATAGCCTCTTGTGGGCACAGCAGACCAGCTCTTTGGGCGTAATGTAGCTCTTAGGAGGCCTAGGCCTGGGCTGAACCCAGCGTAGGGGAGTAGGGAGTCTCAAACTTATTGGGCTAAAAATCAGCTGAGGGCATTGTTAAGATGCAGGTTCAGATTCCTTAGGTCTGGGGCCTGAGACTCTGGTTTTTCACAAGCTCCTGGGTGGTGCTGAGGCTGCAGGTTCAGGTCACACTCTGAGCAGTGAGTGTGGATGCCTGCCTTAGTGAGAGGCTGAGCAAAACACTTTCCTGGCTGTGACCTCGGTGTCCCTTCCGGCTCTGACACTTTGTGCATCTCCAAGACCGCAAGTTGAGGGGGTGGCTGGGGCGCGGAGCTTTTCCACTCAGTTGCCCCACTGGCGGAGGAAGGTGGCTGCCCTTTGATGGTGATGACAAATAAGAACAGTTGCCAACCATTGAGAACTTACTTTGAGGACACCTCATCACTTGTATGTGGCAGAACATGGCCCTGAGATGTTTCTGAGGTTCAGGGGAACCTGAGTTAGGAGAAAGTTTAGGGAGAGGAAGCACTGGTTTATCTGGGAGTTATTCCCATCCCAGATCTCTCTGGCTCTTTTAAGGGTCAAGGGTCTTATCAATCCCTTTCTCGGTGCCCAGCACCATGCCAAGAGTTCGGGGGGAAAGCAGACACCCCACAGAGACCTAGACCTGCCAGAGGTACTGTCCCTGGGCAGGGGAGGCAGGTCAAATGGGAGGTGCTCACCCAGGGAGGCTCCGGGAACTCAGACCTCTGATTAACCGCAGATAAACACTGAACTTTCTACCTGAGGAAGCTCCCGGGCAGGGCTGGGTTCCTGTCAAGGAGACAGAGAAAGTTTCCATTGAGCGGGTGTGCGTGTGTGTGTGTGTGAGTGCATGTGTGCGAGTGTATGCGTGTGAGTGCATGAGTGTGTGCATGCATGTGTGTATGTGTGTGCACGTGTGTGTATGTGTGTGTGTCTGTGTGTGTTTCTGTGTGCGCGCGTGCGCGCAAGTGCCGAGGTTCTCTATGATCTTTTCCTCCCTGCAGAAAATCAGGTCAGTGGTTTGACTGTTGTTAACCGCAAGGTGGAGTGGGGAGGTGGCCTGAGCTGCTGAGGCTGGGCTAGAGTATGAGGGCTGGGATCTGGGGCTACCAGGCTACGGGGCCCCCAGGAAGCAGTGGCAATGCCTGCCAATCTGGGGAGAGGGTGCTGCCTGCCATGTCCTGTTTCCCTCCCAGCATTACTCTCCCTTTCTTTGGGGCCTTGGTTGCCTGTCCTGGTAGACGCTGTTGAATAACCCAGGGACTGTGGCTGAAGAGAGGCAGTCACTCTGCCTTGTGGCTCCCGACATGGTGGAGGGTGGGAGGTGCGGGCGGGGCGGGGCCCTCCCATGGGTAGTAGTAACAACAGTCAGGCTTTGGCTGTCGCACTTTCACACCGGAGTCCTCACCTCGTCCACGGTGCCCTGGAAGCATGAGAGCAAGTGTTATTGTTGAGGGCAGTGAGAAAGAGTAGGGGGGGGCAAAGAGCTCATTCAAAGGCGTCCTGGTTCTCACTCTGGCCTCAGACTCCCCTTCTGGAGTCCCTGACGGCCCCTAGGCCACCCCAAGGGGTTGGAGGAACACTTTGTCCATTCCCCCTGGCAGGTGGAAGGAGGCCGGAGCACGACAGCCACAGCCTGGGCCTCTGTTGGGTCCTTGGCTCTGGGTCTCTCACAGGTAGCTATCAAGGTGTCGGCTGGGGCCTTGGTCATCTCAAGGCTGGAGCAGGGAAGGACCTGCCTCCCAGGCCCTAAGCTTGAATGGCGCTGGGGACAGGGGGCAGCACTCTTCTGGCCCGGGCAGCCCCTCCTCCATCCTCTTGGCATCCTGTCCTTAAAGTTCATCACTGCCTCGTCTGCTAGTCTCCTCCCCCTCTTTCCACCTCCATCTCCCCGAGTCCTTCTGGCTCTGCTTTTGCTTCCACGGCTGTTTCCTCACGGAGGCTCAGACAATAGAGGCTAATGATCCAACTGCTGAGAGCACACCCTCCCCTGGCAGCCAGAAATCATCTGTTACCCATCGCCCGCCCTCCCTGGGGCCCAGGCTTCCAGACCGAGACCTTTTCCTTCCCTCCCACTTCTTACTGGAAATGAGCCCCCGTCCTTCCACTCCTCCCTACCCCCCAGGCCTCCCTTAGGGAGGTTCAAGGACTCGCCTCTGACTCCATCTATCTACCGGGCACCCCTCTGCAGGGGGGAGGCAGGGGCTGGTGCCCACGACCTCTGGAGGCCCTCTGGGAGCACAGCCTTGCCATGACCTCTCTAGGTCAGCTCAGCGCCCTGTGCTGGACGCAGACCCAGATAACAGCTCAGCACGAGGTTACCAGACTGACGTTGCACAGACTGTGCTGGAAATTACAGAGTGCCTTGGAGGGAAAAACAAACTGGGGTTTCAGTTCCCATGGAAACGACATCTATTTGCAGAGGTGCTTGCGTCAGAGCCCGGGACCCTGTGCTTGGCAGGGATGGGGTGGACATTAAAAGGCAGGGTCATCTGTTGACTGTCTGGGACTCTTCCAGGACAGTGTCTGAAAGGGGACCCTTACCTTTAGCCATGACAAACAGCTCTTCCCACAGAGGGGCCTGTCTGCCTGGGCATGTCTTTGCAACGCGGGGGTTTTTGGGTAGATTTTAAACTTATGAGTCAAGGGTGTGGAAAGACCCCGCATTCACCATTCATGAGCTTTTATTCCACGAGCATGTTTTGACCTATGATGTGCTAGGCACTGGGCTAGGCCAGCCAATCAGGAGCTGGTCTGGACCTGCTAAGTTTAGGGCCTAAAGCCTCCCTTCCTGGAAGGAGCTTTGGTCAGACAGGGGTGAAGTGGGGACCTGCCAGGGACTGTGTGACGTGGGAGCACACAGGCTCAGCAATGCCAGTCCCCTCACTCTGCAACCAAAGCAAATGCCTTCTGTCCTCGTGTGTCACAGAGGAGTAATTCCTCGTCTCACGGGGAAAGATGACCCCTAAACTCTCCACAGAGGTCCCCACAGCAGAGGCGATTATTCCAGCTATTGCTATGGGAGAGTGTCTCTTGTTACCCTCTCCATCACTTTACACTTTACAAAGAGGTCTACATCCACTACCTCGTTTAACGTAACTCTCTAGGGAAGTTTTAACAACATCCTACCCGTTTTCAAACGGGAAAACTGCATGGAGGGAGGAGAAGGCACTTGTCAAGGTCACACAGATGATAAACAGTGAAACCTGTATGGGAATCTGAATGCCAGAACCCCTGCTTTGCCCCCTCCTCCCTGTCCTGGGGCACCTGGTGACCAGACCTCCCACCCTGGCAGGCCTCCAACCAGCCCGGCTGTTTCCCACGCCTGGGGAATGGGAAGCAGCTGTATGCTAGTGAGGTGGGGCGTGGATTATTCTGGATCTGGTCTCATGGAGGCTGCACATCAGAAAGACCACAGCCCCCGACTCTGCTGCTCACCCAAGTCACTTCACTCTTCTTTGCCTCAGTTTCCCTCTCAGTAAGTTGACAGAAAGCCTGTGCAGGGATCTGAGTGACTTATGCCCTGTAAGAAATCTGATGAACTAGGCCAGGCGCGGTGGCTCATGCCTGTAATCCCAGCACTTCGGGAGGCCCAGGTGGGCGGATCATGAGGTCAGGATTTCAAGACAAGCCTGGGCAACAAGGTGAAACCCTGTCTCTACTAAAAATACAAAAATTAGCTGGGCATGGTGGCGGGCATCTGTAGTTCCAGCTACTTGGGAGGCTGAGGCAGGAGAATCACTTGAACCTGGGAGGTGGAGTTTGCAGTGAGCTGAGATCGTGTCACTGCACTCCAGCCTGGTTGACAGAGTGAGACTCCATCTCAAAACAAAAACAAAAACAAAAACAAAAAACAAAAAAGAAATCTTATGAAATAGTTTCTTGTTGGTGGCCACTTGGATGACCTTTCCCCTCTCCTGTGGATGACTCTAATTGGAATGGGGCACATTGGCACGCCCCTTAGGGCCCATTCATTTTTCTGAATCCCTCCTTAAGCATCTGGTATCACCTAACAGATTGATGGGATTTTCAGGGAAGGGATAGAGCCTGGGACAATTTTAAATAGGGAAGGTTAGGCGGGGCATGGTGGTTCACACCTGTAATCCCAGCACTTTGGGAGGCTGAGGTGGGAGGATCACTAGTGGTCAGGAGTTCGAGGCCAGCCTGGCCAACATGGTGAAACCCCAGTCTCTACTAAAAATACAAAGATTAGCTGGGCATGGTGGCGGGTGCCTGTAGTCCCAGCTACTCAGGAGGCTGAGGCAGGAGAATGGTGTGAACCCGGGAGGTGGAGGTTGCGGTGAGCCAAGATCATGCCATTGCACTCCAGCCTGGTCTGCACGGGCAACAAGAGTGAAACTCCGTCAAAAAAAAAAAAAAGAATAGAGGAGGAAGAAAAATTTCCAGGCCTTGGCGTCCTGCTTGGTTTGGTTTGGGTAGGGGGTGGGGCAGGATGGGGCTGCGGGATCCTGAAAGTCCCTGAAGGGATGGTGGCCATGAATTACATCCACCTCTGTGCTTGCACCTGGCTGGGAGGTGTGATGTGAGAGGAGGAGAAGATGGGAAATAAACGCGTTCCATATGTCTGCTCTAATGAGGGGGTCTGGAGTTTCTGCCCGGAGAATCAGATTGCGGGCCTGATCAGGAGACGAGCTGTTGAACGCTGCAGGAATCCAGGAGGTGCTGTATCTGTGTGTGCCTTGCCACCCTGTAACGTAGAATTTGCTATGCCATTCCACAAAGGAAGACACTGAAGCCCAGAGTTACATGACATGCCCAAGGCTGTGTAGCTAGTAAGAAGGGAGGTTGGCATCTTCTGACTGACTCTGAGGGCAGGACGGCGTGTGCTTTGTGGGGAGCACAGGGGCACTGTTCTTACTTCTTTGGGTTCAAGACCTTCTGAGCTCTTATGAGACGACTGCTGGGGCCAGCTCGCCTGGAGACTCAGTTCCTGCCCCCACTCCCCACCCGTTCTTTCTTACCCCCTCTCTCTGTCTCCACCTCCGTCCCTGTCCCCTTTCCATCCATGCGTCCACCTCCCCAGCTCTCCCTTTCTTCTGATCCCAGCCGCTGAGTGGGGTGGGTGCGCCCAGGGCCGAAGAGAGAGGTGGAGGACATGAACTTGTTTTCTCTCCAAGCCCCTTCGCGGCACATTGTTCTGCTGTCCTGGATGTTAAGTCAATCGAATTGTGTCAGGAGGCAGCAGGGCGTAGGCTGCATGTTGTGGCACTGCTTGTGAGCGTCTGGGCCCCTTCTGGGTATCAATGCGTGTGCTGTGGCGCGTGCACATGGGGGGCTATTGCTGTTTGTGTGGGTGTTGCGTTTGTGGGATGCATGTGTTTGTGCATCTGTGTGTATGTGTATAGTGGATGCACTCTTGTCTATAAAGGTAGAATTTTTTTTTTTTTAATTTTACTTTAAGTTCCAGGATACATGTGCAGAATGTGCAGGTTTGTAACATAGGTATACATGTGCCATGGTGGTGTGCTGCGCCTATCGACCCATCATCTAGGTTTTAAGCCCCTCATGCATTAGGTATTTGTCCCAATGCTGCCCCCCACTAACCCCGGACAGGCCCCAGTGTGTGATGTTCCCCTCCCTGTGTCCATGTCTTCTCATTTTTCAACTCCCGCTTGTCAGTGAGAACATGTGGTGTTTGGTTTTCTTTTCCTGTGTTAGTGTGCTGAGAATGATGGTTTCCAGCTTCACCCATGTCCTTGTAAAAGACATGATCTCATTCTTTTTTATGGCTGCATAGTATTCCATGGTGTATATCTTTATCCAGTCTATCATTGATGGGCATTTGGGTTGGTTCCAAGTCTTTGCCATTGTAAATAGTGCAGAAATAAATACACATGTAGATATGTCTTTATAGTAGAATGATTTATAATCCTTTAGGTATATACCCAGTAATGGGATTGCTGGGTTACATGGTATTTCTGGTTCCAGATCCTTGAGGAACCACCACACTGTCTTCCACAATTGAACTAATTTACACTCCCACCAACAGTGTAAAAGTGTTAAAAGATATATGCTTAAGCATGTAGTGAACACTGTCATGAGTGCACACCTGCAGGAGCAACTGCAGAACCTGTAGGGCCCAGTGCAAAATGTAAATGCTGGGCCCCTTGTTTAAAAATCATTAAGAGGCCGGGCGCGGTGGCTCAAGCCTGTAATCCCAGCACTTTGGGAGGCCGAGACGGGTGGATCACGAGGTCAGGAGATCGAGACCATCCTGGCTAACACAGTGAAACCCCGTCTCTACTAAAAATACAAAAACTAGCCGGGCGAGGTGGCGGGCGCCTGTAGTCCCAGCTACTCGGGAGGCTGAGGCAGGAGAATGGCGTAAACCCGGGAGGCGGAGCTTGCAGTGAGCTGAGATCCGGCCACTGCACTCCAGTCCGGGCGACAGAGCGAGACTCCGCCTCAAAAAAAAAAAAAAAAAAAAAAAATCATTAAGAATTTCCAAGTGCAGGCAGCAAAGCATTACACCCAGCATGGGCCTTAGTGCAGGGCCCAGCGTGACTGTACAGGTCACGGCCTATGAAGGTGGTCTTGTATGGGGGTAAGTTTTCTATTTGTATGTGTATACGTGTGTGCTGGTTGTGTGACTGGTGTGTCTGTGTAGGTGCGTGTGTGTGATATGCGCGATGGTGTTTCTTGTGTGAATATTGGGCATCTGCATGTGCGGGCTGCTTGTGAGGTGAGACTGCTCTTGTGAGTGTGTGTGTGTAGGTGCGTGTGTGTGATATGCGCGATGGTGTTCTTGTGTGAATATTGGGCATCTGCATGTGCGGGCTGCTTGTGAGGTGAGACTGCTCTTGTGAGTGTGTGTGTGTAGGTGCGTGTGTGTGATATGCGCGATGGTGTTTCTTGTGTGAATATTGGGCATCTGCATGTGCGGGCTGTTTGTGAGGTGAGACTGCTCTTGTGAGTGTGTGTGTAGGTGCATGTGTGTGATATGCGCGATGGTGTTTCTTGTGTGAATATTGGGCATCTGCATGTGCGGGCTGCTTGTGAGGTGAGACTGCTCTTGTGAGTGTGTGTGTGTAGGTGCGTGTGTGTGATATGCGCGATGGTGTTCTTGTGTGAATATTGGGCATCTGCATGTGCGGGCTGCTTGTGAGGTGAGACTGCTCTTGTGAGTGTGTGTGTGTAGGTGCGTGTGTGTGATATGTGCGATGGTGTTCTTGTGTGAATATTGGGCATCTGCATGTGCGGGCTGTTTGTGAGGTGAGACTGCTCTTGTGAGTGTGTGTGTGTAGGTGCGTGTGTGTGATATGCGCGATGGTGTTTCTTGTGTGAATATTGGGCATCTGCCTGTGCGGGCTGCTTGTGAGGTGAGACTGCTCTTGTGAGTGTGTGTGTGTAGGTGCGTGTGTGTGATATGCGCGATGGTGTTTCTTGTGTGAATATTGGGCATCTGCCTGTGCGGGCTGCTTGTGAGGTGAGACTGCTCTTGTGAGTGTGTGTGTAGGTGCGTGTGTGTGATATGCGTGATGGTGTTCTTGTGTGAATATTGGGCATCTGCATGTGCGGGCTGCTTGTGAGGTGAGACTGCTCTTGTCAGTGTGTGTGTGAGTGTGAGTGTTCTTGGGCTTGAAATCTGAACCCTTTCCTCACCACCCTGAGGACAGACTCCCTTAGCAGCTGCCTATGCCTTCTGCCAATGCCTATCAAAGGAAAAGTGTGTTTTATTTTTGGCGCCCTTGCTGCCTATTCCCATGGTGCCCCGGGAGGCTTTTATTTGACTGCCTTTGTTGGAAGGATGACAAACACTTCCCTCCACCTGCTGCCATGGTGGCCCCACGAGAAACCACAGCTGGGGGTGGAGCAGCTTCCTCAGCCCCTTACGCACTTGCCCTGCACCTCTTGCAAGCATCCACGTGCCCAGAGCCCTGCCCTGCTGAGCACTGGCCTCCTGGACTCTGCACAGACAAGGCACCCATAGCAAGTCAGAGCTGGAGGCAATGGGTAGAAATGATTTGGTCCAGCAACCTCATTGTACAGCTGGGGAGTTGGAGGCCCAGAAAAGGGAGGTGACCTGCCCATATCGCCCAGTGAGTCTGTGCAAAGCCATCTCAGCCCTGAGAGCCATGTGCCTCTCAGGTGGTGTGCAGCCCTGCAGGGCTAGCCCATGGAGGAAGCCTAGGTGAGAAGCAGGGCCCAGAGCCTAGGTGAGAAGCGGGGACCAGGTTCTGTGGAGCAGCAAAGACCTGGTTATTGCCCAGCTGTGGGGGTCACAGCCACCGGCAGATGGGGGCTGTGTCTTTGTTATTTGATTCTCCCTTCTCCCAGGTCAGAGTTCTGTGTCTGACAGGGTTTGAAAGATGTTGGTTGGACACAGTACAGTGCCTGGCACTCAGTAGGGGCTCCGGAAATATTTGGTATTAAACAGCTGTTTAGTTGAATGGTGTAGTAGGGTGGCAAAAGCAAGAACTTTGGAGGCAGCTAGAACTGGTTGAAATCACTTAGTAGCTGTGTGACGCTGATAAAGTTACTTAACCTCTCTGAGCCTCAGTTTCCTCATTTATTAAATGAGACTCTAGTAGAGTTGTGGGGATTACATGAGATAAGATACCAATGCTTAATACAGTGTATAGTATGTAATAACATCTTAATAAAATTGCTAGCTCTGTCACCACAGGTAAGTTACATGAGCTCTCTAAACCTGTTTCCTTCTCTGTTGTCATAAGAATTCAATGGAAGATAGTATAGCTATCCTAGTCCTTGGTGCATCACAGGCACTTAGTAAATGTTAGCCTGCCTCCCGCGTAGGTTCATCAACCCTCCAGCTCTTCAACGTCTCTTTCCTCTGCCCTTAGCCTCTGTGATCCCTGCCATCCCTTCCAGGACATCTTGTCTCTCATACCTTCTGTCTCCCAGCCTCTGACACTCCCAGCAACAAAAGCTCACAAGGTCTTGTGGTCCATGGTTTCCTCAGGGTTCGGCTCTGATGAGCATGGGTGGGAGGGGGCAAGGATGCTGGGGACACAACAGGTGTAGTCCTTGGATAAAAATCCCAGTTCTGCTTTCGACAAAGGATTGAAGGATTCCAGTGGATCTAGGCCTGTGTCTTGCCCTGGAGAACAAAGGCAGAGGGCTGTCTTCCTGAACAGCCCAGTCACAAAGCTGCCACCATTCTTCCCATTCCCTTCCTCCTGATTTCCAAGTCCAGAGGTTGCCAATTGCACCCTCAGCAGCTGAGCTTCCCCGAAATGGGAGTGTGCGGAGGAGGGCAGGTGGCAGGTAAGAGATGCTAGTGCAAGCGAGACAGCGTGTCCAGAGAGTCAGTTGTAGAAGTCTCTGGAGCCTCGGGGCAGGAGGCAGTGCTGGTTTCCGCATAGGTGACCCCCTAGCACCGGCTTCCCCATAGGCCTGGGCCAGGCCACAGAAAACACCCTATGGGCCTGAGAAGCAGACTGAACCATTCCGTCTTTACACGTGATCAGGTTTCTGCTTCAGTCACTCGAGTGCAGTTGCATAAACCAAATGAGATCAATGAGCTTGCCTTTCCAGGCCTCTTTTTAAACATTGGGAAATGGTTTGGGGGCATCTCATCCGCTGCATCTGTTGTGCTTCCCAATGTCAGATATTATTTACTTGGAGCAAATATAAAGTATTCTGTCCTAAATAAACTCTGACACAGGCACAGGAGGACTTCAGGGCAAGAACTATCTCCTTACCTGCCCTCTTGCTAGTGGGCACTTATATCTGATCTCAAGACCTATTGCATCATGCAGGAACCGAGCCAGTCCAGACCTGGCCAAGCCTGTGAGGAGATGTTTATTTACCCAGAGATGAGAACCTGGAGGCCACACTGTGTGGTGGTTACCGTGACACGTAGGACAGCCCAGCCACAGAATTCCCTGGGGTTAGTGAACAACACACAGAAATAAGGTTATATCCATCCTCAAAGTGAATATGGGCAGGACAGAATCTGACGGCGGCAGAGGAATCTGAATTGGGTCACGCACAGACGCAAAGAGAGGAGCCCGTGGGGAATTCACATCCTGGCATTTCTGACTTCGCATGAGATCAGCTGAGATTGACTTAGTCTGGAGCAGCTCTCCTCAGAAAAGGGCCTGGGGAGCTTTTTCCGTACCCAGACTCCTGTCAGTGTCTCTGCCTCGGCCCAAGAGAAGTGCAGGGACAGAGGGGGTGGCTGCTGGAGGAGTTGGGACTTCTCAGACAGCTGCTCCGTGGGTTGGAGCGCTAGGAGGGCTTGCTTTTCTGAAGCCTGACAGGGTTGCTCTTTTGAGTTGAGGGAGAGGCCCCCCCACCTTTTTTACTCTCCCTGGGGTTTCTCTAGGGTCTCAGACCAGAGAAACATGGCTATTTCTTTCTTTTTTTTTTTTTTTGAGATGGAGTCTCGCTCTGTCGCCCAGGCTGGAGTGCAGTGGCTGGATCTCAGCTCACTGCAAGCTCCGCCTCCCAGGTTCACGCTATTCTCCTGCCTCAGCCTCCCGAGTAGCTGGGACTACAGGCGCCTGCCACCTTGCCTGGCTAGTTTTTTGTATTTTTTAGTAGAGACGGGGTTTCACCGTGTTAGCCAGGATGGTCTCGATCTCCTGACCTCGTGATCCACCCGTCTTGGCCTCCCAAAGTGCTGGGATTAGAGGCTTGAGCCACCGTGCCTGGCCCCAAACATGGCTATTTCTAACCATCTTCTCTGCAAAGAAGGCCATGGACCCATCTGTCTCTAAGACTAATAGAGCCCCATTCTCCTCACCTGAGACTGGGAGACCTGGGGAGGCTCTGTGTGTGTGTGTGTGTGTGTGTGTGTGTGTGTGTGTGTGCGCGCGTGCGCACATGCACATGTGTGCATGCAGGAAGGGGCATCTGACTACACACTGAAGATACGCTTCAAGTCCCGCCCCCAGTGTGTATTCCCTAAAACCCATTCCTGCCCCATCTTCCCCCTGCCCTTCCCCTCTCTCCTTTGCCTTAATTCCCCTGCCAATCCCTTTAGGTCTGTTTCCTTTCCTCCAACTGTTCACCCTCAACAAAGGCATGTAACTGAGAACCATTCCCAGAGAAGACGGCCCATCTTCCTTTCTTAAAAAGATCAGTTGCCTGATTTCCTTTGGGCCCACTGCCATATTTCTTTTGTATTTCACTCATTCTCCAGACTCAGTGATAAGGACGGGAACTATTTAAAGGGGAGAAGGGAAGTTCTCCTTAAGGACCTAATCAAAGGACAAGATGGACGGTGCCTGCTGGAGAGAACGAGACAGCGTGGGATGAGGGCGGGTGCCACGGTGGATGTGCAGGGATGTTCCCATGAGCCCAGCAGGGTCTGGTGGGAAGAGCTGTGGTTAGGAGCCCAGGGAACAAGGTTAAAGTTCCAGCATCTTTGCAGAGCTCCTGGGAGACCTCAGGTGAGTTGCTTCCCTCTCTGAGCATGAGTTGACTCACCATACAATGGATGGAAAGGCCAGAGTCACTCATCTCTAAATTGCCTTCCAGCTTAAATTATAAATTTGTGGGGATGGAAATGGGCTAAGGAATTGAACTTGGTTTCCTCATGGTTAGCAACTTTTTTTTTAAAGTTACCTTTCTTAAACATCTCCTAAAGATTACCAACAATGCATATGTAAGTTTTTCTAAGCATTTTACATATATGGATTTGTTGCCTTCCACAACAATCCGAGGACATAGGTACCATTAATATTCCTATTATACAGATTAAGAAACTGAGGTACAGAGAGGCTAAGTAACCAGCCCAGGTAGTGGAGCCGGGGTTCAAACCAGGCAGTCTGGCTGCAAAGTCCCCATTCCTTACCACCACACTCAATATTCCAGGCATTGTGCTAAGTGTTTATACAAATCCTTTCCATTTTGCAGTTGAGAAATCCAAGACTCAGAGCAGTTGAGCAACAGCTGAAGGTCACACAGCTGGGAAGCAATAGAGATGAGATTCCAAGTCGGCAGAGCTCCAGAGTCTCTACTCTCCCCCACACCCTCCTGCAACCCTGCCAGACGCTCAGGCTCCCAAAGCAAGTGTAACCAATATCCCTACGTTGCAACGCCTCTTCAGGCAAGTCAGCTTCTCCCCCCTGGGCCTCAGTTTCACCATCTAGAAAATGACTGGGGGATTGGCCCAGCTGATCTTTGAGGTCCCTCAGAGCTCTGTGAGTCTGTGATGAGAAAGGTGTGGTGCTTCTAGCTGGGAATGCCTTGGGAATGCCTTGACTTGACCTGGGGTTGCAGCCAGCAAGGATGAGGGAGACGAGGACCTGGGGATGAAATGAAAAGGAAATTTCAGGTGACTGGAGAAGGCTCATGGCTGTGAACCCGGGAAGAGGGGGCAGATGTATGAAGCAGGTAAGAAAAGAAGAGAGAAGCCCTGGGTGAGCCTCTCAGGAGGCCTTTTCCTTCTTCCCAGGGGTCACCCCAAGCTCAAGATGGGCACGTGAGAGCCTCGGGCAGGGGAGCAGGGATCAGGCCAGCACCGAGCCGAGGTCAGAACTTCTGAGACACAGCAGTTCGAGGGAATGAACATTGCTGGGGGTTTTGTTTTCTCTGTAAATATTTGGATATGTCCAGTGATTCTAGAAAAATGTATCTGCAGCTGAGGTGGCGCGTTTGTGCGGTTGGCCTGGCTGCCTTTTCCATGACTGCTGTTACATTCCTCCCCTTCAGGAACCGACTGTTTTCCCATCGGTAACCTCATTAGGATGTCCACACCAGCGGGCGCCACACGCACACGCGCTCCGGCAGGTTCCCCTCGGGGACACACACGCACGCTGGCATCGCCCCGTGGCCGCACGCTCACGCACAGTGGCAGCTGTGCCTTTTAATATTTAATGCCGTTGCTGCGAACGTTGCTCCACGCTGACTGCATCCGTGCCAGGCTCATTCCTCTCAGGGCACCGATTCCCGGCTTGGAGACCAGCTGACAAATCTTGTTAAAAACCTTCCAGCCCAGTGCATCTCTCGGAGGAGGGTAATGTCACGTTCTTGTGAGATGAGAGAATGGGCGTCATTACCAGGCAGCTCCATTTTCAATGAGGCTCTTTCCACTTGGGGAAATTGATGGAATCACCTATTGCGTGAGTGTCTCAGCCCTCCCTCTAGTTCCCCCCAGGCCAGAGCTATTGCAGCTCTGGGTCCTTCAGACCCCTCTCCATGCATTGCAGGTTGGACTGACCTGCTCTCTGGCTTGCAGAAGTCACGGCTCTGGGTGGGCACCAAGGCACGAAATGACATGAACACCTGGCCTGTGTGGGGGCCTGTGTCTGTCCCTCTCTCCCTACTCCTCTACAGTTGGTAGCCACACTATGGTTTGAACGTATGTATCTTTCCAACATTCATATGTTGGAACATGAACCCCAAGGCAATGGTATGAGAAGTTAGGGGGGCCTTTGGGAGGTGATTAGGTCATGAAGGCTCCACCCTTGTGAATGGGATTAATGCTCTTATACCAAGAAAAGAGCAGGAGGGAACTAGTTCGGCTCATTGTGATCTTCCACTCTTCTACCATGTGAGGACACAGCATTTGTCCCCTCCAGAGGGCACGGCAAGGCTCCATCTCGGAAGCAGAGAGAGCCTACACAAGACACTGAATCTGTTGGCGTCTTGATGTTGGACTTTCCATCCTCTAAAACTGTGAGAAATACATTTCTATGGTTTATAAATTACTCCACTGGTGGCATTTTGTTGTAGCAGCAGGAAGGGACTATGACATACACCGTGGAGGCCACTGCTGCTACAGTGGCCAGCAGAGAGCGTCATGGGTGGTTCCAGCTCTCATGCAACCAGCAAAGGGTCCCATCCCTGACCCCTAGTCTGGCATGCTGTGGTCTCTGAGCCCACAGAAAGGCCCTCCCTCCAAACCCCAGCTTTCAGAGTCTAAGGGGCTGGCAAAAGGTCAAGGGCTCTAGTTCTGGGCTGAGCTGGGACAGGTGAGCAGGCCAGTGTACAAGAGCTGCTAAATGCAGAGTCCCCAGGTATCGAGGTTACCTGGACAACGTGGTCTTCCCAAAGCTGCAGTAGGATCGGCATGTCCGGTTCCGTGCTGACTGCGCAGGCTTGGGGCCTATCCCATGAACTCTGGAAGGGTATTTGTAAGATGGACCTCCTGTCCTCAGCCTCTTTCTACCTTTTAGCGTCTTGGTCCTCTGTCACCGGATGGGCTCACAGCATTCCTGAGCTAAGAACCTCTGTGGTTCTGAGCATCTCTAAGAAACGAGGCCTGGGGGAGGGCAGGGAGGAGGGGAGAGGGGACGGTCGGGTGGGGTGTGGGGGACTGCAAAACAAAGACACTCATTTGCCATTTACCAAAGACTTTTTTTTTTTCTTTTTCTTTTAAAGCTGTTGTTTCCTCAAGGGAAAACTTTATTTGTGTGTGGGTAAAATGTTGCTCTCTTAACGAATCGAAAGCAGAACATGAGGAGAGGTTTTCAGTCCCTGTGACAAAGAACAAAGAACAAGCTCGTGGGCCTTGGGTGGCCACTGTCACCCTCCCCGCCTTTGACATTTCCCTGTCCTCTCCTCCCATCCCAGTGGAGCCAAGAGCTGAGTGCATGTCATCCCCACTCTGGAGCCCAGAGTGTGGCTTTGGTTAAGCAGAGGCAGCCGGCCTGGCCTGCAGGAAACACCACGCTCTCCCCTGTTGAGAGCCTGGGAGGGCACCGCGGCAAGGGAGGGAATGAGTGTGCTTTTAGGGCGGCGTGGCAGCTGCCATTCCTGCTGGCTCGGAGGACAGTGGAGAAAGTGATGGATGGAGGGGTTCAGAGAGTTCGTCTGACCAGCTGATGTCCGCTTTTCCTCACCAAGCCAAGAAGTCTCCCCACTATCTCTGGTCTTGGAGACAAGGCCTGGTTTTCGGAAGAGCTGGTCTGAGCATTTGAGCCTGTGGGAGGCCGGAAGAAGGCTCATTCAGAGGACTCATCAGGCCACTCCCACACTCCTCGCATTCACCCTCCTCGGCCCCTTCACCCCAGCAGGTGGGAACCGTTTCTGGACTTTCACTTTCAGTATTTGGTTTAGGGGACAATAATAGCCTCTGTTTCCCAGTGTTGTCTGTCTGGTGTTAGCTTATCAGCCCTGTCTTTTTTCAGCGTTGGTTGAGGTAGCTGGGACTGGGGCGAAGCTATTTTCTGGAGCAGGGGCTTCTACTCTGAGGGAGAGCTGCTTTTCCCTGAGCAGCTTGTGGCAGGGGGATGTCCTGAGTCATTGCATCTGCTCCCTGTCCCCACCCCAGGGACCCTGGGAGAGGTCCCTCTCTAGTCCAGGCAGAAGAGTCGCCTATGGGGAGAAGGTGGTGGTGGTCTCGGCCTCCACGCTCATGGAGGAGCGCCGGATGTGCCGACAGGAAGACCACTGCCGGAGCTGCTCCTGGCTGAGGCAGCCCAGGTCCTTGAAGAGCTTGAAGAGGTCATTGCGGAACTTGACGCCGATGAAGGCGTACAAGAAAGGGTTGACGCAGCAGCGGACGCAGGCCAGGCTGTAGGTGACGTCGTAGGCGATGTTGAGCTGCTTACTGAGCTCACAGGTGCTGCTGGTGATGTTGAAGTTGGCCACCGTCTGGGCCAGGACCACCCCATTGTAGGGCAGCTGGAAGACGATAAAGACCACGACCACGGCGATGATCACCTTGATGGCCTTGTTGCGCTCAAAGTTGCGCGCCTGGAGCAGGGTGCGGATGATGACAAGGTAACAGAAGCTCATGGCCAGCAGGGGGACCAGAAAGCCGATCACCATCTGGGCCACTTGGATGGTGATAAAGGCCTCCACATGCTCTGTGATGAGAGAGCATCGCATCGCTTGCTCACTGCTGCTTCTCTGGAGGCCGCTGTACAGGAGCTCCGGGATGGAGAGCACTGTAGCTAGTATCCAGATGCCCACACAGGACAGCTTGCTGATGAGGAGGACGCGGGCACGGTGGCGGTGAGCTGAGACGGCCTGGACGATGGCCACATAGCGGTCAATGCTGATGCAAAGAAGTAGGAGCATGCCGCTGAAGAAGCTCATCTTGTAGATGGCAAAGATGAGCTTGCAAAAGTGGACACCAAAGACCCAGGACTTGGCCGCGCTGTAGGCCCAGAAGGGAAGGGTCAGGAGGAAGAGGATGTCTGCCACCGCCAGGTTGAGCAGGTAGGTATCGGTCATGGTCTTGAGCCTCTTGAAATAGATATAAGTCAGCACGACCAGTCCGTTGCCCAGTAGGCCCACGAAACAAATGATGGAGTACATGATAGGGAGGAACCAGGCTTTAAAGTTCCGCACATCCTTCTTGGAGCATAAAGACTCGAACAAAGTGTAGTCCACTGTGGTGTTGTCTCCGATGTAATCGTCCGTGACCTCATCTTGACACAGGCATACCTTCAGGGAAGGAAATGAGGGAAAACAGGCCAGGTTAGCTGAGTGGCTCCAACTCTGGCTGGGATTTAGCCTAGAGCAATGGTTTCTCTCTTTCTTTTTTTTTTTTTTTTCTTGAGACATGGTCTCACTCTGTTGCCCAGGCTGGAGTGCAGTGGTGCAATCATGGCTCCCTGCAGCCTTGGCCTCTCCAGGCTCAGGTGATCCTCCCACTTCAGCCTCCTGAGTAGCTGGGACCACAGCCTTACGCCACCAAACCCAGCAAATTTTTGTATTTTTAGTGGAGGTGGGAGTTTGCCATGTTGCCCAGGTGGGAGGAATAGTGGTTTCATTGTGAGGTCCACATCATCAGTATCACAGCATCACCTGGGAACTTGTTAGGGATGCAAATTCTCAGGCCCCACTTGAGAATGCTGAACCAGAATCTCAGGTGATGGGCTTAGGAATCTGTTTGCCTAAAGTCTCCAGGTGATTCTTTGGTTTGAAATCAGTGCTTCTCAAATTTTAACTCCAATACACATCACCTGGTAAACCTGTGAAACTGTCTATCCAAAATCAGTAGGCTGGGGTGGGGCCTGAGATTCTACAGTTCTGCTAATAAGTAGCAAGTGGCTGATTTTGCCAAGTCTGAGAGACTCTACATGTGCTGACAGGGGACTGGAAATTGGTGGGGCTCTGGGAGCCCAGATGAGCCTTGAACTGGTTAAACTCTCTCTCTCGGAGCCTCAGTTTTCTCTTCTGTGAAATGGAGATGAATTTGCTTCATATGGTTGCTGTGAGGTACCTAGCCCAGGTTCCAGCACCATTTCCTCCCCATGGAGCTTTAATTTTGCCCTCGGGGAGCTCTGTGAGAGTGGGAACATGTGTCTTTCTTCTTGACCCTCCTTTAGAACTTGGTGGAGTTTTCCAGGGGGCTTACAAAAGACCTCAGCTTTAGGGGGAAAATCCACCTGGGGGTCAAGGTTGAGGAGGGCCTGGAGTGAGAAGAGAGGAGGGCAAGTGCTCCCATTTTGAGGCCATGAAGCCTTGGGTTTGGGGCCAGCTGCTGTGATCACGGGTGGTGGGTGACCTGGAGAGACTCTAGATCCTGGGGCCCCTCTTAGCACCCAGCAGGAGCTCAGGCAACGTGAGCCCAAGTGCCATAAAGACTGTGAATGGATGATGGGCCACAGGGGTGGAGGCGAGGCCTCCTCAGCAGCTGTGTCCCTGGAAGGAAGTGCGGCTCTCATCTCCCACTCTCCCTCTGTGCTCCCGCCCTCTCCCCCCACCTCTCTGCCTCTCTCTTCCTCGCATCTCTTCCGGCAGATCCCAATCAGCAGGACTCAGCTGCTGGAGCTTTTTTTAGCCTGTCTGCAGGGCCGGGTGAAGGTTCAGCAGCCTGCTGTGATTTTATCAATGAAGGAGGGGGCCCATGCCTGCCCGTGCCTCTGCGCACAGCGATGGACGGGCTCGTGCAGGGCAGGGAGCTGGGCTGGAGGACTTGCCTCGCGAGGCTCATGGTTCTATCTCCAGGAACCAGATTCAGCAGCTCAGCGACTATGGGTTTCTACACATTTGTGCTGGAGGGGTTCACCGCATCGTGTCTCTATCTCTTTTTCACATCCAAGTTCTGGATTCATCACTGTTGTGCTCAGGAACAGGGTGAGCACAAAATGATGTCCAGGAGCCTTTTCTTTGGCCATTGCTAGCCTGAGACCAAAAGTTAGCGGCAACCCCCCTCCCTCTCCTGGGCATGGCTGCAGCCTGGGAGCCCTGAAGGAGGCTGCTGCCATTGGCCCAGCCATGGTTACGGTCCAAGGCCTTAGACTCGGGGTCCCTGGACATGAGGGGGTCTCAGCCTTCCTGGAGGGCAGTATTCCCGGCCTCTATGAAGTGCACTCTTCATCATCCAGTCCTGCCTTCCCGTCTCCCCTTGAACCTTGTTCCTGTTTTATAATTCCCCCTCCTCCAGCCTCACTGCCTCTGCAGCCCACAGCCCCACCACATCCTGCCCTGTCTGAGCACCCCCTCCTCAAGTGAAAGGGAGGAATGAGCCTCAGCTGTCCTCCTCCCCACCCCAACTTCCAGCCTCCACTGCCAGCAATACAGCCCCCCAGAGTCCTGGAGACAGGGGAGAAAGAGGAGGGAGTGGTGATGGGGAAGGGGCCAGGCTGTGGGCTGTAGCCCAGGCTCCAGGGGGCCTCTGGGATGGGGTTTTGGGAAGAGTGCCCAGTTTGGGGCCTGCCTCTGGCCTGAGCTTCTGGAAAGTTGCCCCTCTGGCCTCCAGACCTGGGGATGAGCCGAATTCTGAAACACTGACTCTCTAGCTCTGGCCTCAGCTGGACTCCCCTACCCCCACTCTGAGCTCCCACATCTAACAAATGGGGGAAAGTTGACTCTGTGAGTTACGGTTTCCTCTAATTTTGGCACTTGGTGAGGTACACTTTCTGTCTGTTTCTGGATTGAGAAAGAGAACTTTGTAAAGTGAGGATCTTTGTTCCTGCCGAGTTCAGGCCTGCTATAAAGTATGTGCCGATCCACCCCTCTCCCCATCCCTAGGGCCCCATCCTCTCTTCCCTCCCCTGCCAGGGAGGCCAGATGGGTCTCTATTTCACCAAAGAAAAAGGGGGCTGCGAGGGGAGACTTTGGGTGAAGGTTGGAAAGAGATAACCTTGGGGCGATAGGATAGTAACAAGATCTCCAGATCCAGGGTGATTTTCTCAGCACACATGCACAAAACCCAGTAACCATTTTTGCAGCTCTTCTCTTTAAGAGAATTCTCATGTTTCTGTCTCCTGGGCAGGGAGATTGGAGGTGGGATAGGGAAGGTGACAAGTTATTTTCCCCCATGTTTTAATCTAAATGGAGTAAAGGAGGTCCAGAGAACATCTGTGGCTCTCCAGGGTCACTCAGCAGATGGTGAGGGGGCAGCCATTAGCTTAATGAATGGCAGGCAGGCTTATGTCTGGGTCTTGTATCTTCTAGCAAATGCCCAGTTCCTCCACTAAACCCCTGACTTGGGAGGCCGTGTGGAGAAGGGAACAGAGCTTTCCTTGGCAGGGAACCTCACCTGGAAAATGACAAGGAGAGCCACCACCAGCACGCTTTTCATTGGTTTCCCTGTAGGAGACAAGGTGAGAAAGTTATTGCTTGGCAGGGACAAGTCTTTATTATTAAAGAAAGCCGTGGAGGGGGAGACGCTGTTGGGAACTTTCCTCTCAAGCTCCAGGCACTGTGTTTGCTGAAAGACAACATCAAAACCAGATTGTGCCTTTGAACACCTGGCCTGCTGCCCGGCATCACTGTCCTCACCTCCTTCTCATCCTCCTCCACTCCCAGGTCCTGGAAAGCAGCAGCATCAGAATGCAGGGCAGCCCCTCCCACCCCCTGTCTTGGCCCATCTAGGCTGCTTCTTCGAGCTGGGAAGTCTTTATAGCCCAGATCACCCCTCAAGACTGAGCTTGGTTGGTGGGTCTGAGTGCCCCTTCCCACTCCACATGATGTGGGACGAGGCAGCAAAGCTATGAGGTCGTGGGGTGGGTGCACACATTTCCAGCCTTGCTTTGGTGCTGGTAGCCACTGGCCCAGGAGCATTTTCCTGGCATCCCGGTGAATGGGCAGCCACATGTGCATAAAGCCAGACTCGAGTGTCTCCTGAGGGAGGCGAGCTGAGGAAGGAGGACGACCCCACAGGCGGGTAGAGGGATGAGGTTACTGGTCCACAGTGATGGAGACTGCCTCAGGGCCCCACTAGCTCCACAACACCCCCTTACTGAAATGACATTCATTCAGCACTGACTGTTGGTCCACTGGGCCCACACCCTTGGCCTGCCTTTGGGGCAGAGATCCCTTCCCTTTTATCTTGTGCAGGCCCAGAATTGAGGAGGTGTCCCACAATTGCGTGCTGATGAATATACGAATGATGCATACATGAATGATGGATAAATACACGAATGACAAGTAAACGAATGCCTGTCCTTTTTCCAAGGGAGAGGGCATCAAGATGGCCCGAGAGGACACAGGGGGGTGCTGTCCTGTGGCAGTGTCGGGGAAGGACGCGCTTTCCTGATGTCACGACTTCCCCCTTTCTTTCTTTTTTTGCTTAACTGAAGTGCCTGCACACACTTTCTCTCCTTTAACTTGTTTTCTAACCTAGGCTTGGGGGGGCAGGTGGAAGGGCGAACAGGGTCAGCTTTGGGAAGGGACGTGTTCTGGAAGTCAGGAGGCTTCCTGGGGTCTGAGCAGCAGAAGGGGATCCTGGCTTAGCACAAGGCCCGGATGTGCTCAGTTTGGTTTTGTGGCTGAGCCTCAGGGCCATCAGGAACTTATTTCTTCTTGAGGCTGAGCAGCGAGGACAGTTGACAAAGTAATTTGCCTAGACATCTTAGCTTACCTACAAGTCAGGGCGTCGGTAGCCCTCTTCCCGTATACTGACCCTTGGGTCCCAGCTAGGTAGGGCCTGGCCAACTGGAGAGTCAGTAACTGCCATGCCACAAGTGAAGGCAGGCCCGTGACAGCTCCAACCTCAATAGGGCCAGGAAATGCGTGGGAACCTGTTTAAGGCACCTTCTCCTGGAGGCTGGGGGCCCTACGGAGGCTGGGGAAGCAGTGAGAGCCTGGCACTTCCGTGTCCTTGGCCACAGCACCACCTGCTGGAAACCTCCCTGCATGGCACCCAGGTTGCAGTTTTTAATGTGTTCCCCGGAAAGTGTGTAAAGCCGGGGATTCTGGGCTTGGGAGTTCCTCCGGGAAGGAGAGACTGCATCGGGCTACATAAATAAATAGGTATTTCTCCCGCCTTGAGCAAATTATCCTGCACACTACTGCTAGACATATCTTCCTAAAGCTTAGCTCTGATGCCAGTCCCCACCTCACCTTCCTCCTAAATCCTCAGGGGCTCTAACCATCCCTGAGGATAAAGCCCTTAATGCTTGGCCTGGCAGTCCAGTCCTCCACTGTCCACTCAAAGTGGGCTTCCTAGCTGCATTTTCTGTTCTGGGGACAAGCAGCCGCTGTCCCCTCATTCCCAGCCTGGGCTCAGGCATTTGCAGTCCTGCTGGGATTGGACCCTGTGGCAACAGAGCTCCCCACTGCACCCCTCATTCTCCTTTCTCACTGAATTACCCCTGAGCTCCTGAGTTTAAGTCCACATGTTTATACCCAACCACACTCTTCAGGGTTCAACGCTCTGCCCATCCTCCACTGACTCATCCAGAGGTTGAGTCTCGAGGTTTCTTTAAGCACGTAAATGTCTTTCAGTTACTCTAGAGAAAGCCCGCTCTGACTGTCAGGGAGAAACGAGAAACCTCAAAGTTTGATAAGTCACAACGGGTGAGATCTGAGTAGCAAGAACTTTGTTTCTGTTTTACTCCGTTGATAACCCTTCTCCTGGGCACTGTCCCACTTCTGCTGTTCCTGTCAGGGCAGGGGAATTGGGGGAGTGCTGGCATGTGTGCCCGTGAGTTCTCGTTCCAGGTGCTTTGGAGGAGGTGGATGAGCAAGGATCTTGTAGGTCCATAACAGGTGGTTTTCAAGAAACATCACAGGGAAACTTAGGGGAACTCTCATCTGTGGCAAAAGGGAGCCTGGTCAGTGGCCATGAGTCAAATCATCCCTGCCTGTTACAAAGTCATAAAGCATCTGGTCTGGGGCAGCAGCGTGGGGGAGACCAATGAAGTTGGGAATCTCTGGGGCTAAGGAGTGGTTGACCTAGATGTTGGGTGTTTTCTGAGTTCTTGAGTTTTCAGTAATGATCATCATGAAAATTCCCTAGAACTCCAACCTGAGCCCCAACATGAGACTCCCCATCTAGGAAAGATAATTATTGGCTGGCTGCCCCCACCTCCAAACCATGAACTTCCATCCCCACATTTTTCCAGGTCCTCCAGACTGCCCAGGAAATCACAGTTGCCCAATCAGCTCTCCCCAAGAGTCACCCCAAGCTTTCTCCTCTCTGAACTTCCTCACCTGCCAACACACCTTTCCCTCTCTCTCTTTTTTTTGGATAGGGGAGAGAGAGGAGAAGCAGGGAGGTGGTTAGAGGTCTAGAGATCTGGGGAATCCACTTTCAGACAGTACGTATGGACGGGTGAGAGCCGGATAGATCTTGCAGTTTCTATGTTATCAACTGCTGTATCTAATGAGATCGTTCATATTCACTGAGCTCTCACTGCGCGCCAGGCTGTCTGCACGTATGGTCTCATTTCATCCTCTCAAAAGCCCCATGAGGTAGGTGCTACTATTAACCCCGTTTACCAACGAAGAAACTGAAACACAGCAAGTAACTTTCTCAGAGTCACACAATGGCCAGCAGGGGAGCAGGCTTTGAAACCCTCCAACTCCAGAAACCACACTCCTAACCATCCTTCTCTGCTATCACTGGGTCTGTATGTGTCTCTCCCTCATAACATCTCATGAGCCACCCTGGTGATCCTCATCCTAGATTCCAGAAAATAGAGTCCCAGAGAGATTAAGCCAAATGGCTGGGCCACACAGCTGCTAAGAGAGGGACCTGAGATTTGAACAGGACAGCAAGGTTTGGGCTCTTGCTACTGCATCAGGCTGCGTTTCTGATGAGTCTGCTGTGTCTAGGACGCTCCACGGAGCATGAAGGGAATCTTTGCTCCCCATGCCCCACTGGCCACCAGTGCTTCCTGCTTCCATCCCCCAACATCCCAGCCTCCAACAGAGCCGGCCCCACCTCTGTTCTGACACAGGGCTTTGCTGCTGCTTTGCTGCCACAGAACTCCTTCCAAAATACATATCTCATCCTTTAATTCACCTACTTGAAAAATAAAAATCTTTGATGTTTCCCTATTGTTTTCAGGATAAAGTCCGAATTCCTTAGGCAAGCTGTACCACGTTTTAAGGATTGGGTCTCCTGTGCCTGCGTCCTTCCTCCCCATCTTCCTCCTTGGCATGGCCAGCTACTCCATCCTCCCCTCCACTCGCTTCCTTCTTGTCTCTGTTACTGTGGTCTCAGCTGACCATCTACATGGCTGCAGCCTTAGTCCCCAGGACACTCTGCTTGGCAGCGTGGGGTTTTTGAAATAATGGATTTGAATGCCTTTAGGTGGGGCATTCACCCTCTGGGTTACTCTACTCCCCTCCACTTCCCGCACCTTACGCCCCTTCCCTCTTTTACGTTGTCAGCCTCTGATGGTAATGGAGTTTGCCATTCCTGCCACATCCTTGGCCCCTTGTGGCTCCTTGTTTGCTTGACAACTCCTACACACCCTTCAAAACCCACCTTAAATACCTCTCTGACCCAGGTTCACTATTCCCTTCTTGTCTTGCCCTTGCCCCGGTCAATGCTGTATCTCACTCTGTTGCAGTGGCTTCGTGACATATGTGTCACTCTCCCCACCAGACTGGTCATCCCTGAATCCCTCAAACAATAAGAGTTGATGGAATGTCCCAAGCAAAGCAGAGAGATTTTTCCAACAGCGACCCCAGGCTGCAACGTTCCTCTCCTCCCCAGCCAAGTTTCTGGCAGGCGAGAAACTGGCCTTGAATTAGCTTCAGCATCCCCCTTTGCCAGCATTTGTGTCTGAGCTGTGAGGCACATGTCTCTTATGGGTTCATTTTTCCCTTGCTTTGCTTTTGAGAACTATGAAAGATCTTTGGTCTCGTTGCTCGAAGGTGGGGAGGGTGCCTCGGAGCTGCTCATTCAAACCGTGAAAAAGGCCAGCTCAGCCCCACTTTGGAGTTTTCATTTTGTGTAACAGAAACCCTGCCCCCTCACCCACCTCTTGCTCCTTGCTGGGCAGATGAAGAGCAGAACAACAGATCCTCTGAGGCCCACCCACCCCATCAACGGCCCAGAGCCCGTTTTGAGCAAAGCTTGTCAGTGGCTTCCCCTCCTACCAGTATTTCGGGTTTGACCGTTGGGGCTGTCTCAAGTTGAGTGAAGTGGCAAGAACATCCCTTCCTCCTGGACCAGAGATTACCCTCTCTCCCTGCATCAAAGCCTAGGAGTCTAGCACCCCCAAACCTAGTCTGGGGCAAGACACTGCGCACATCTTCCCAACCCCCTGTTCAGTCATGTGGATGGCTTGAAATCAATCAGCCAGGGCAGGAGAATTTACACCATGGAAGGTGGCAAGCACTACAAATTCAGGACTTTCCCTCCACCCTGGAGGCAGTTACCAGTGCTCCACCCTGGGGAGCTGCTTTTCAAACACCCAGCAGCACACCACTGGGCACTGCTTGGTTTCCTTCCTGGAGGCCAATGTGAAAGGCTGGAGCAGGGTCTTCTGTGGATGACGTCTGTATTCTGCGATTGTGATGGAGAGGGTGGCAAGGGGGTGGAGTGCTGGGGAGTGGGATTAAAGGGTAGATGGGCTGGGAAATGAGGCATTTGGAAGAGATTTTCAAAAACTAAACTCTACTGAGTTCTTGATACAATGTATTCATTCATTCCACAGACATTTTCTCCTCTCATCCTCAAAGCATCTGAACCTGCCTTTTGGGAGTTCATAGTCAGTGGGTGGGTGGGGGGGTGACCTTAACCCTTTCACAGCTGTTTGCTGGGTCCAGACCCAGGGTTTGGGGCAGGCGGGGAAGGAAGAGATGAAATCAAGGAGGCTGTGGTGTGGCGAGGAGGGGTGTGAGGACAGCACCAGGGAACCTTCACTTTTTAAAGCCAACCCCTTGCGGCTTTGAGGCCGCCGTGGTGCATTGCTTGCTGGTGAGACAAGCCATCTAGGAACCTGGTCTTCTTAGCCTCAGCCTGGTCTGACTCCACAGCTGAGATTTATAAAGGAGGTGTCTGGAGCTGGATGAACCACTCAGAACACCCTCAGCACTTCCCCTGGACCCCTTCTAGTCAAGACGGAGGTTAGACCCAAGAAAGGGCTTTCTAAAGAGTAGAATTGTCTGCCGAAGCAGAGTGTGTGAGGTTTGCTCAGGGGCACGGGCTGTGCTGAAGGCCTGGCTATGATTTCTCCAAGCTGAGTGCCCCTTGCCATCCCATTCCATGTTGCCTGCCCACTCCTTAACTTGCAAGAGGTAACAGCAAAGTCAGAGCAAAGCCGGTGGGATGTGCAGCAGAGAGAAAGCAACCAGAGCTTGCATTTGCAATGCACTGCACCATTCTCACAACTCAGTCACCTTTCATTTGCATCTTCTCATGACCCCAAGTGGACAGGTATACGAATATTCGGCAGGGGAGAAAGGTGGGAATCAGAGAGTGGGTAGAAGGTCCTAAGCTCTCTAGGGAGAATTTCTCTGTTGAAACCTGTCCCCAGAGGTCCCAGAGGGCCTAACCTATCACCCTCATGATGAGAACAGGTTCTGCCAGACCACCAAGCCCAGCTCCGCCACTCTCTTATGTCCCTGCTATTTTAGAAAGACATGATCTCGGCCCCTCCCTTGTCCCCACTGGCACAAAAGGCTGACCCCTTCCCCAGGTTTGAAAGGGCAGGTGCACCCCTCCTGGGACAGTAGGGGGCATTCTCTGGAAGTAGCTTCCAATGCCCACCAAATCAGAACTGATTTCTCCAGGAAGCACCCCTATGCGCTCCACCCGCATCCTCCACCCCCATTCCACAGGGTCAGTCTGGGTGTCCAAGACCCTGGTACTGTTCCTTCTCACATGAAGAGGCTCACTCACCCAGGTCCATGACGCTCTCTGGGCGGTAAAACCACACAGGAAGGCTGTGCCCGGCCTCGCGCTACCCCTGTCTGGGGAGGAAGTGGTTCGAGCCCCTTTTAAGTTGTCAGAAAGCCACCCTCTTCTCTGCCCCTCCCACTCTTGCTCCTCCCCCGAGCCCTCCCTGACTCACGCAGGGTCCCTTCAGTGCCTTCAGAGATAAAGGGGTAGAAGAAAGATGACAGAGGGTGACAGTCGCTGGTCATAGGATCCTGAATCATCAGGTCATTTACATTCAAAAAGCCCCCTGTGCTGCCTGGCAGAATCTAGATGAGGGGCCATTTATTGATTCAACAAATATTTATAGCATGAATATCACATGCCAGGCCATGGGTTAGATGTTGGGGAGTCAGAGATGTGTGAAAGAAGTGTTCCCATCCTTCCCTTGCTCTGCTCAGAGTCACAATGGAATATAACCCCAAATGGCTTTCCCTCTGGCTTCTGGGTCGTTTAGGCCAATGGGAGGCACTGACACATAATGACAGGTAAAAGGGAAGACATATGCCACAATGTATCTTTTTTCTCCCCCCTTCCCCTCCCCTTCCCTCCCCTCCCCCCTTCCCTCTTCTCCCCTCCCCTTCCTTTTCCTTTCTTAATGACAGCTTTATTGAGCTATAATCCACATCCCGTAAAATTTACCCTTTTAAAGTATAGAATTCCATGGTTTTTGTAAGTTTACAGAGTTATGAAACCATCACTACAATACATTTTAGAACATTTTTTTCTTACTCCCACTCAAGAACCCTGTAATCATTAGCAATGACCGCTTCCCTCCCCTCCTGTCATCAAAAGCCCCTGGCAACCACAATCTACTTTCTGGCTCTATAGATTTTCCTATTCTGAACATTTCACATAAATAGAAGTATTCAGTACGTGACCTTCACATCTGGCTTCTTTCAGTTAGCCTGTTTTCAAGGGTATCCCTGTGGTGTTATGGATCCGTTCCCCATTCCTTTTTATGACTGAATAACATTCCATTGTATGGATATGCCACATTTTGTTAATCTGTCATCAGTTGGACATTTGGGCTGTTTCCCCTTTTAGCTATTATGAATGATGCTGCTATAAACATTCATGTACAAGTGTTTGTGTGGACGTATGCTTTATTTCTCTTGGGTATATACCTAGAAGTGAAATTGTTGAGTCATATGGTAATTATATATTTAACATTTTGACGATCTATGAAACTGTTTTCCAAAGTGAGTACACCATTTTATGTTCCCATCAACAATGTGTGAGGGTTCCACATTGTCAGCAAAACTTACTATTGTCCATTTTTTTGATTCTAGCCATCCTAGTGGCTATAAAGTGGTATCTCATTGTGTGTGTGTTTTTTTTTTTTTTTTTTTTTGGAGATGGAGTCTCATTCTGTTGCCCAGGCTGGAGTGCAGTGGCATGATCTTGGCTTACTACAGTCTCCACCTCCTGGGTTCAAGAGATTCTCCTGCCTCAGCCTCCTAAGTATCTGGGACTACAAGTGCGTGCCACCATGTCAGGCTAATTTTTGTATTTTTAGAAGAGATGGGGTTTCACCATGTTGGCCAGGCTCGTCTCAGACTCCTGACTTCAGGTGATCCACCAGCCTCGGCCTCCTAAAGTCCTGGGATAACATGTGTGAGCCACCATGCCCAGCCTAGTTGTGGTTTTGATATGCATTTTCCTAATGACTACTGATGTTGAGCATCTTTTCATGTGCTTATTGACCATTTGTATTTTTTTTTTTTGAGAAATATCTATTCAAATCTTTTGCCCATTTAAAAAATTGGGTTATTTATTTTTTATTGTTGAGTTGTAAGACTTCTTTATATATCTGGATACAATCACTTATCTGATACGTATCTGTAAATATTTTCTCCCACTCTATGGATTATCTTTTCACTTTCTTGATAGTGTCCTTTGAAGCACAAAGGTGTTTTGTTTTTTAAAACCTGAATCTCTGGCAAAAGAAGCACAAAGTTTTAAATGTGGAGGTTCAATTGATTTATTTTTCTTTTGTCAATTGTGTCTTTCATGCCATATCTAAGAAACCATTGCCTAATTTAAGTATACAAAGATTTATTCTTATATGTTCTTTTAAAACTTATAGTTTTAGCTGCAACATTTAGATCTGATCCATTTTGAGCTAATTGTTGTATATAGTGTGAGGTAGGGATCCAACTTTATTTTTTATGTGGATATCTAGTTTTCCCAGCATCATTTGTTGAAAAGACTATTCTTTCTGCCATTAAACTGTCTTAGCACCTCTGTTGGAAATCAATTGATCATAAATGTAATGGTTTATTTCTGGACTATCAATTCTATTTTATCAATCTCTGTGTCTGTCCTATGACAGTACCACACTGTCTTGATTACTGTAGCTTTATAGTAAATTTTGAAATTGGGAGGTGTGACTGCTCCAACTTCATCTGTCTTTTTAAAGGTTGTTTGTCTAATCTGCATCTCTTTCTTTTCCATATGAATTTTAGGGTCAGCTTATCAATTTCTGCAATGAAACCAGCTGGGATTCTGATAGGGATTGCATTGAATCTGTAGATCAATTTAGGAAGTATTGCTGTTCTAACGAAGTCTTTTGGTCCATGAATGTGGGATTATTTATTTATTTATTTAGGTCTTTCTTAATTTCTTTGCATTTTTTAGACTGCAAGTCTTTCACTTCTTTGTTAAATTTATTCTTAAGTATTTTACTCTTTTTGATGTGCTTGTAAATGAAATAGTTTTCTTAATTTTATTTTCAAAAATGGCCAACTAGAAGCAGGTATGGGGATGGCTCTCTCAGAGAGGAACAAAAGGGGTGAGTACATACAACACCTTTATCTGAAACATCCAGATACTTGCACTGGTACTGATTAAGGAATCAGCTCGACCCACAGAGGATAGAGAAAAGCAGGGCAGGGCAATGGCCCACATAGGAACAACACAGACTCAAAGGAAACCCTCCCCTCGCCTCACCAGGGAAGCAGTGGGTGAATGTGCAAACCTGGGGAAAGATGCTTCTCCCACCGATCTCTGCAACCTTTGAATCAAGAGATCCCCTGTGAACCCACTCCACCAGGGCTTTGGGTCTTACACACAGAGCTACGTTGGGGTATTGGCAGAGCAGCCGCTCAGTCATGCACAGAGACCCAGGAGCTTTATATATTCAGGCTCCGGGGCCCCAGCAAAGGTGACTGCAACTCAGGCAAGGCAGGATGTCTGTACATACCCATAGGAAGGAGGCTGAATCCAGGGGGCTGAGCAGCATTGGTCTGTGGGCCACACTTCCACGGCACCTCACCAGATAAGACCAACTGGCTTGGAATTCCAGTCAGCCGCGGGCAACAGTGTAGCACCTACTTGGGACAAGGTGAAGTTCTAGGGGTGGGTGGAGTGGGGGTGAGGCACCACCTTTGCTGTTTGGACGACCCAGCTCTTCCAGCCTGTAAGCTTTGGAGACTCCAAACCCCCCAAGTGTGGAAAGGATCCCCCAGCACAGCACAGCTGCTCTGCCAAAACGTGGCCAGACTGCTTCCTTAAGCAGGACTCCTATCCATTCCTCCTCACTGGGTGGGTCTTCCCAAACAAGGCCTCCAGCCATACCTGCCTGTTTTCTACAGCCCATAAAATTCTGATCTCTTCCTGGCATAGGGTGCCTGGAGGGTGGGGAGGGCTGCCACCTTTGCTGTTTGGACATCTCAGCCATTCCAGCCTTTTGGCTTTGGGGAGCCCAAACTAACTGGGGGCTGAAAGGATCTCCCAACACAGCACAGCTTCTTTTTACTAAAATATGGCCAGACTGCTTCTTTCAGAGGGTCCCTGATGAGAAAGAATCAGCATAAAAACACTAAAAACTCAAAAAGCAAACCTGGGGAATGATGCTTCTCCCACCGATCTTTGCAACCTTTGGATCAGGAGATCCCCTGTGAACCCACTCCACCAGTGCTTTGGGTCTTACACACAGAGCTGCATTGGGATATTGGCAGAGCAGCCTCTCAGGCATGCACAGAGACCCAGGAGCTTTATATACTCAGGCTCCAGGACCCCAGCAAAGGTGACTGCAACTCAGGCAAGGCAGGATATCTAGGAAGAAGGCTGAATTGAGGGGGCTGAAAAGCCAAAGTGCCTCCTTCCTTCCAAATGACTGCAGCATCTCTCCAGCAAGGGTTTGGAACTGGGGTAAGGCTGGGATCACTGCAATGAAAGAATTAGACTTCAGAATGTGGATAAAAATGAACTTCGCTGAGCTGAAGAGGCAAGTTGTAACCCAATGCAAGGGAGCTAAAAATCATCATAAAACAATGCAGGAGCTGACAGCCAAAATAGCTATTATAGAGAAGAATACAACTGATCTGATCAAGCTGAAAAACACACTACAAGAACTTCACAATGCAATCAGAAGTATTCATAGAAGAATAGGCCAAGCTCTGCTTGGTCTTCTGAAAGATTCTTCCTCTGAAAGAATCTCAGAGCTTGAAGACTGTCTTTCTGAAGTAATACAGGCAGACAAGAATAGAGAAAAAGAATGAAAAGGAATGAACAAAACCTCCAAGAAATATGGGATTATGTAAAGAGACTGAATCTATGACTGATTGGGGTACTTGAAAGAGATAGGGAGAATGGAACCAATTTGGAAAACATATTTCAGGATATTTTCCAGGAGAACTTCCCCAACCTAGCTAGACAGGCCAACATTCAAATTCAGGAACTGCAGAGAACCCCAGTAAGATACTCTATGAGAAGATCATTCCTAGGACGTATGATCCTCAGATTCTCCAAGGTAGAAATGAAAGAAAAAATATTAAGGGCAGCCAGAGAGAAAGGCTAGGTCACCTATAAAGGGAAGCCCATCAGACTAATGGCAGACCTCTCAGTGGAAACCCTACAAGCCAGAAGAGATTGGGGGCCAATATTCAACTTTCTTAAAGAAAAGAAATTCCAATGCAGAATTTCATATCCAGCCAAACTAAGCTTCATAAGTGAAGGAGAAATAATATCTTTTCAGGACAAGCAAATGTTGGGGGAATTCATTACCACCAGACCTGCCTTACAAGAGCTCCTGAAGGAAGCACTAAATATGGAAAGGAAAAACTGTTATCAGCCACTACAAGAATACACTGAAGTACACAGATCAGTGACACTATGAAGCAACCACATAAACAAGTCTGCAAAATAACCAGCTAGCATCAATGATGACAGGACTGAATCCACACATAACAATACTAATCTTAAGTGTAAATGGGCTAAATGCCCCAATTAAAAGACACAGAGAGGCAAGCTGGATAAAAAACCAAGATCCATTGATATGCTATCTGCAAGAGACCCATCTCACATGCAAAGACAGACATAGGCTCAAAGAGACCTTCAAATAGACTTGGACTCCCACACAATGATAGTGGGAGATTTTAACACCCCATTAGACAGATTATTGAGACAGAAAATTAACAAAGATATTCAGGACCTGAACTCAGCTCTGGAATAAATGGACCTGATAGATCTCCACAGAACTCTCCACCCCCAAACAGCAGAATATACATTCTTCTAATCACCACATGGCACTTACTCTAAAATTGATCACATAATTGGAAGTAAAATACTCCTCAGCAAATACAGAAGAACTGAAATAATAACAAACAGTCTCTTGGGCAATAGCACAATCAAATTAGAACTCAAAACTAAGAAATTCACTCAAAGCAATACAACCACATGGAAATTGCACCCTGCTCCTGAATGACTTTTGGGTAAATAATGAAATTAAGGGAGAAATCAAGGAGTTCTTTGAAACTAATGAGAACAAAGATACAACATACCAGAATTTCTGGGACACAGCTAAGGCAGTGTTAAGGAGGAAACTTATAGCACTAAATGCCCACATCAAAAAGCTAGAACGATCTCAAGTTAACAACATCACAGCTAAAAGAACTAGAGAACCAAGGGCAAAGAAGTCCCAGAGCTAGCAGGAGACAAGAAATAACCAAAATCAGAGCTGAACCAAAGGAGATAGAGACATAAAAAACCATTCAAAAAATCAATGAATCCAGGAGCTAGTTTTTCAAAACAGTTAATAAAATAGATAGACTGCTAGTTAGACTAATAAAGAAGAAGGAGAGATAACTCAAATAAATACAATCAGAAATGATAAGGGAGATATTACCACTGTCCTCACAGAAATACAACAACCATCAGAGAATATCATAAACACCTCTATGTGCATAGAAAATCTAGAAGAAATGGATAAGTTTCTGGACACATACACCCTCCCAAGACCAAACCAAGAAGAATTAAATCCCTGAACAGACCGAAAATGAGTTCTGAAATTGAGGCAGTAATAAACAGCCTACCAACCAAAAAAAGCCCAGGACCAGACAGATTCACAGCTGAATTCCACCAGATGTACAGAAAAGAGTACTATTCCTACTGAAACTATTCAAAAAAATTGAAAAGGAGAGACTCCTTCCTAACTCATTCTGTGAGGCCAGCATCATCCTGATACCAAAACCTGGCAGAAATATAACAAAAAAAGAAGACTTCAGGCCATTATCCTTGATGAACATCGATGCAAAAATCCTCAACAAAATACTGGCAAACCGAATCCAGCAGCACATCGAAAAACTTATCCACCACGGTCAGATTTGGCTTCATCATCCCCTGGGATGCAAGGCTGGTTCAACATATGCAAGTCAATTAGTGTGATTCATCACATAAACAGAACTAAAGACAAAAACCACAAGATTATCTCCATAGATGCAGAAAAGGCCTTTGATAAAATTCAATATCCCTTCATGTTAAAAACTCTCAATAAAGTAGGTATTGAAAGAATATACCTCAAAATAATAAGAGCCATATATGACAAACTCATAGCCAATATTATACTTAATGGGCAAAAGCTGGAAGTAAGCCCCTTGAAAATCAGGACAAGACAAGGATGCTTTCTCTCATCGCTCCTATTCAACACAGTATTGGAAGTTCTGGCCAGGGCAATCATATTCAGGGAAGAGAAAGAAATAAAGCATACTCAAATAGGAAGAGGGGAAGTCAAACTATCCCTGTTTGTAGATGACATGATCATATATCTAGAAAACCCCACTGTCTCAGCCCAAAAAGTTCTTCAGCTGATAAGCAAATTCAACACATTCTCAGGATACAAAACCAATGTGCAAAAATTGCTAGCATTCCTATACACCAACAACAAGCAAGCCGAGAGCCAAAGCACGAATGAACTCCAGTTCACATATGCCACAAAAAGAATAAAATACCTAGGAATACAACTAACAAGGGAAGTGAAGGACATCTACAAGGAGAACTACAAACCACTGCTCAAAGAAATTAGAAATGATGGAAAAAAATGGAAAAACATTCTATACTGATAGATAGGAAAAATCAGTATTGTGGAAATGACAATACTGCCCAAAACAATTTATAGATTCAATGCTATTCCCATTAAACTACCATTGACATTCCTCACAGAACTATAAAAAACTATTTAAGAATTCACATGGAACCAAAAAAGAGCCCACATAGCCAAGCCAATCCTAAGCAAAAAGAGCAAAGCTGGAGGTCTCATGCTACCTGACTTCAAATTATACTACACGGCTACAGGAACTAAAGCAGCATGGTACTGGTACAAGAACAGACAGATTAATGGCACAGAATAGAGAACCCAGAAATAAGACTGCACACCTACAACTATGTGATCTTCAACAAATGTGACAAAAACAAGCAATAGGGAAAGGATTCCTTATTTAATAAATGGTGCTGGGATAACTGGCTAGCCATATGTAGAAAATTGAAACTGGACCCCTTCCTTACACCATATACAAAAATCAACTCAAGATGGATTAAAGACTTAAACGTAAAACTAAAAACTATAAAAACCCTAGAAGAAAACCTAGGCAATACCATTCAGGACCAAGGCACAGGCAAAGATTTCATGACAAAGATGCCAAAAGAGGTTGTAACAAAAACAAAAATTGACAAATGGGATCTACTTAAACTAAAGAGCTTCTGTACAGCAAAAGAAACTATCAACAGAGTAAACCGACAATCTACAGAGTGGGAAAAAAGTTTTGCAAACTATGCATTTGACAAAAGTCTAATATGTAGCATCTATAAAAACTTAAACAAATATACAAGAAGAAAAACATTAAAAAGTGGGCAAAGGATAGTGAACAGACACTTCACAAAAGAAGACATACATGTGGCCCAGAATCGTATTTTAAAAAGCTTAACACACTGATCATTAGAGAAATGCAAATCAAAACCACAGTGAGAGACCATCTCACACCAGTCAGAATGGCTATTATCAAAAATTCAAAAAATAACAGATGCTAGTGAGGTTGTGGAGAAAAAGGAATGCTTTTACATTGTTGGTGGAAGTGTAAATTAGTCCAACCATTGTGGAAGATAGCGTGGAGATTCCTCAAAGACCTAGAGACAGAAATACCATTTGACCCAGCAATCCCATTCCTGGGTATATACCCAAAGTAATATAAATTGTTCTATTATAAAGACACATGCACATGTATGTTATTGCAGCACTATTCACAATAGCAAAGACATGGAATCAACCTAAATGCCCATCAATGATAGATTGGTTAAAGAAAATGTGGTACATATACAGCATGGACTATTATGCAGCCATAAAAAAGAATGAGATAATGTACTTTGGAGGGACATGGATGGAGCTGGAGGCCTTTCCTGTGTCCACTGAGACAACTGAGTGTTTTTGCCCTTTATTCTATTAAATATGGTGTATTATATAAATTGATTTTTGTATATTAAACAACCTTGAATTCCTGGGATAAATCACTTGGTCATGGTATACAATCTTTTTTATAATGTTTGTGGATTTTTCATGTTAATATTTTGTTAAGACATTGTGCATCTATCTTATATGCATCTTATAAATATAAGAGATATTGGTCTGTACTTTTCTTGTGATATCTGTATGTGGTTTTGATATTAGGGTAAGTCTAGTGAAATGTTTATCGAACTTATCAATCTTTTTGATATAACAACTTTTGGGTTTGTTAATTTTTCTCTAGTTTTTCCAACTCCATATTTCATTTTTTCCATTCTAATCTTTATTATTTCCTTCATTCTGCTTGATTTGGGCTTGGTTTACTATTCTTTTTCTTAAAGTGAAAAGTTTTTTTTTTTATTTTGGTATCTTTCTTCTTTTAAAAAATATAGGCATTGATAGCTATTAATTTCTCTGTAAACACTATTTTAGCTGCATCTCATAAGTTTTGGTATGCTGTGTTTTCATTTTCATTCATTTCAAAGTATTTTCTAATTTCCCTTGAGTTCTTTGATTCATTTCCACATATTTATGGATTCTTCAAATTCCTTCTGTTACTGGTTGTGGTCAGAGAACATACTTTGTCTGATCTCAATTCTTTTAAATTTCTTGAGACTTGTTTTATGTCCTAACAGATGGCCTATCCTGGAGAATGTTCTATGTATATCTGAGAAGAATATGTATTCTGCTGTTGTTGGGTGGTGTTTTATAGATAGGTGTTAGGGCTAGTTGGTTCATAGTGGTGTTCAAATCTTCTGTTTTCTTGTTAATCAACTGCCTAGTTGTTGTATCTATTATTGAAAGGAGGATATTGAAATTTCTATTATTGTTGAATTATGTGTTTCTTTTATTTCTTGCTTTATGTGTTTCTCTTATTTCTTTGATAATTCTGTCAATGTTTGTTTCATATATTTTTAGGCTCTGTTATTTAGGTGCATGCATATTTATAGTTGTTATGTCTTACTGATGGATTGACTCTTTTTAAAAATTTTTCTTCCTTTGTCCTAGAGACAGGGTCTTGTTCTGTCACACAGACTGGAGTGCAGTGGCACAATCATGGTTCACTGCAACCCCAAACATCTGGCCTCAAGCAGCCCTCCTACCTCAGCCTCATGAGTAGCTGGGACTACAGGTACATGACACCATGGTTGGCTCATTTATTTAAACAGGTTTTTTTGTGTGTGTCTATGTAGAGATGAGGTCTTGCTATGTCGCCCAGGCTGGTCTCAAACTCCTGGCCTCAAGTGATCCTCCTGTCTCAGCTTCCAAAAATGCTGAGATTACAGGCATGAGCCACCACATCCAGCTTGGATTGACCCATTTATCATTATAAAATGTCCTTCTTTATCTTTATAAACAAATTTTGTCTGAAAGTCTATTTTGTTTGATATTAGTCTAGCATTTTTGAATGACATATCTAATATACATAATACTACTTTTTGGATGGTGTATCTTTTTCCATTATTGCAATGTTTCTTTTCTTTCTGCTTTCATTGGCATCCCAGCAGCAGCTACAAGTCTTTGATTCCAGAGTCCATCAGCCAGCTCCTACCACTGTGGTAGCAGCACTTGATAAGTAACCCCCATCATGGTTCCAGCTCCTGCCCCAGTTTCTGGGTTTTGGTAACATAACCTTCTCCATGTGTCCCTCCAGCTCTAGGGGTGGTGGCAACTTCTTGCTGTTATTAATCTCTGGGTGACCTTGCCCTCCCTTGTTTGGCTTCAGCTCTTCCTTCACCTGTATAACTGGTTCTCTATATTAAATTTCTTCTGTTTGGAATACCTAGAGTGGCTCTTGTTTGCTTTGACTCTGATTGATACAAGGTGATTACTGTCTTCAAGGAGTTTAAGGTATGAAAGAAGTTAAGATTAGATCATACCCCTGTTGTCTACAGTTACTATGGTCAAGAGCAAGTCTGACGTGGTACTCTACCTCAAACAAGGGAAGGAAACCCAAGATTGCATGGGGCTGACAGCAAGATGGACAAGCAGGTAGAATAGCTTTTGTTCTCTCTAAACTTATAAAAAACATTCCACTGGGGTGTAATGCATGAGCCTAGCTCTTTTTCACCAGATGCCTGTGTAGTTTTGGGTAAGTTGCTTGCTCTCTCTAGGCTTCATTGTTCTCAAGTGTAAAGTGAGGTGATTAGACAGCCTAGAAGGACCTAAGCTTTTGCCTCCTGAGACTGAAGTCTGGGACTTTCCCCCGGCACCCTGCCCTTTGCTTAGTCATTCTCCATTATTCCAAATTCCCCAAATGAAGACATGAGAAATCCTTGCCAAAATTTTGCTTCAGCCCAAATGTTTTGGTTGCCCTTATCACCAGCTTTTGGAGCGGATTCACTTTTAGGGATATCAGCAATCTCTGGAACTAGGTGGAAGGACTCTAAGAGGTTATTCATTGGCAGGTGTGTTGGTAAGAAACATCAGGGCAACTTCACTTTGGAACTATTTCAGAAGCTTTCTGCTGGAGCCCTTTTCCGTGTGCCAGATGCACCTTCAAAAATGAGTTTAGGCTGAGCACTCACACCTCTAATTCTAGCACTTTGGGAGGCCGAGAAGGGAGGATCTTTTGAGGCTGGGAGTTTGAGACCAACATGGGCAACAGAGTGAGACCCTGTCTCTACTAAAAAATAAAAAAAATTAGCTCAGCGTGGTGGTGAGCACCTACAGTCCTAGCTACTTGGGATGCTGAGGTGGGAGGATTGTTTGAACCCAGGAGTTTGGGGCTGCAGTGAGCTTTGATGGTGCCACTACACTCCAGCCTGGGTGACAGAGTGAGACCCTGTCTAAAAGAATAAAAATAAAAATAAAAATGAGCGTAAAGCCAGACCTGTCTGTATTTTAGTCCTGCCTCTCCTATAACTTGTAGGTGACCTTGGGCAAGTCACTTCTCTCTGGTTCTTGGATGCCCATCTGAAAAGCAATAGGATCAGACCCTACAAGTTACAGGCTTCTTTCTCAGGATAATCTTTGTTATCCATGAGAATTTTCTTGGTTCTTTAGCTAGCATAGACCCCCTACAGAAGGTCCCAGAGGAAGAAGAGTTTATGAACAGACTAGAACTGGAGAATGTGTGGCAGATGTGCCAGGTTGTCAGGGGGAAAAAGGGCCGCTCCTTGGTTTTGATTTCCTCAGCAGCCTGTGTCTGATGCTAAGTGATGTTGTCCAGCCCAGACCTGATTCCTCCCTTGACTGTCCTCTGACCCTCCAATTCTAGCTGCGTGGACATTGCACACTTGGTCTTGGGAGACTCCAGTTTCAGTTTCTTGGCAGGTTCTCTGAGTGAGGTGATGGGGAATCCCTAGCATTTCTCACTACTGACTGTGAGCTTCCCCTCTGCACGTTAGCATGCAGTTAGTGACGATTCACTATAATTCTGGTCTTTATGAGAAGGACAGTATAGGAGGAGCCCAGTATCACTTGCCAAATCCTACCCATCCTTCGAGGCCCAGGCAGGCCCTACCTACACCACACTCTGTCCTCTGAACTCTCAGAACACTTAACTTCAGGGACACCCAAATTGACATTTACATCAAGGGCATGTGAACTATTTTCTGTTCTAGAATAGACTTTGTACTTCTTGAAAACATTATTGTACCATGTAGTTCTTTTTGGTAGTCTTTGCATTGCCTTGAATAGTGCTGATTTTAAAACTAGATTTTAAAATATAATTTGGCATAGTTCAATAAGTCTGGGTTTCATGGGCTGTCTTCTCTATCCCAGGAGATTCTGCCTCACGTTATTGTTAAGAGCACGTGTAGCATGCCTAGCAAGAAACCTGAAGCCAGCTCCTTGAGATTGCTCTCTCTTTCACTCTGGAGAGTCTTAAAGGTCAATGCAAGGATTCTAGAAAGGAAGCCCCTGATGGATGCCAAGGGTGTCATTAGAATGGGCACCATTGTTGCTGGAGAGGATGTGGAGAAATAGGAACACTTTTACACTGTTGGTAGGACTATAAACTAGTTCAACCATTGTGGAAGACAGTGTGGTGATTCCTCAAGGATCTAGAACTAGAAATACCATTTGACCCAGCCATCCCATTACTGGGTATATACCCAAAGGATTATAAATCATGCTGCTGTAAAGACACATACACACATATGTTTATTGCGGCACTATTCAAAAGAGCAAAGACTTGGAATCAACCCAAATGATAGACTGGATTAAGAAAATGTGACACATATGCACCATGGAATACTATGCAACCATAAAAAAGGATAAGTTCATGTTCTTTGTAGGGACATGGATGAAGCTGGAAACCATCATTCTGAGCAAACTATCGCAAGGACAGAAAACCAAACGCCGCATGTTCTCACTCACAGGTGGGAACTGAACAATGAGAACACTTGGACACAGGGTGAGGAACTTCACACACCAGAGCCTGTCGGGGGGTTGGTGGGGGAGGGATAGCATTAGGAGATATACCTAATGTAAATGATGAGTTAACAGGTGCAGCACACCAACATGGCACATGTACACATATGTAACAACTCTGCACATTGTGCACATGTACCCTAGAAAAGAATGGGCATCATTTTGTCCAAGCTGTGCTGTGGATGTAGTTTGTGTCATAAGTGAAGGAGAGCTCTCTGAATTCATGTTCTCCAATTGGAGTGCCATGGACATTTCAATGTATCTGTCCAAAGGACATGTTTCTAAGAGAGGCCGAAAAGCACTGTGCTTGTTTATATCCGGGGCATCTTTAGACCACTTGGCCTTTGGTCTTCCAAAGACTGATTGCCTTATGGGAGTAGAGACTGTTGAACATGGAATACTTAATAAGCAGGTGCTTAATAAACATTTGATTGATTGATGAAGGGACTTTAAACTTTTCCTAAGATGCTACCACTTCCTTTACTCCTGTCTGGAGAATGCCTTTCTTCCTTACTTTCAAATTTCCTTTGTTGGACACTGACTGCAGATCCTGGTATCGGCAGTAGCTTGAGTATCATGGCAGAGCAGAGAACACCTTGCTCCTAAGGAATGGACTCTAGGGTACCTGTTTTCACCTGCAGTGTTGTCATTTATTCATTCAACAAATATTTAATGAACACTATGTGCCAGGCATGGTGCTGGACTCTACAGATACAAAGATGAACACACATGGTCCCTGGCCTTCCCAAGCTTACACAAAGCATTGTGGGTGTATTACTCTGCTCAGGCTGCTGTGCCAAAATACCACAGACTGAGTGGCTTAAGGTCCAGCAGGGTTGGCTTCTGGTGAGGCCCCTCTTCCTGGTTTGCAGATGGCCACCTTCTCCTTCTTGCTATGCCCTCACATAACCTTTCCTTGGTGCATGTGTGAGGGGAGAGGGAGGGTGCTCTCTGGGGTCCCTTCTTGTAAGAACACATCTTATTGGATCAGGACCCCACCTTCATGCCCTCATTTAACACTAATTATGTCCTTAGAGGTCCTATCTCCAAATGCAGCCATATTGGGGGTTAGAGCTTTAACATATGCATTTGGGGGGACATAAACATTCAGTTCATAAAAATGAGGCACATGAACAAATGAAAAAGCAATTATCTATAAGCAGTAAAAACATAAAAACAAGCAGGAGGTAGTATACACTAAATTTAGGATGGGGAGGGAAGGGGATGCAAAGAGAGAGAGGTATGCAGGGTCTTAAACTGGTATTTGCTATATCTGTTGGTAATGATTTGTCTTCATTCAAGACCTACAAAAGTCTTCATTGTATTATTCTTTACACCTTTAAGTATTAATTATTTCACAACATTTAAAAAATAATAGAAGACACTATTATTGTGCAATGTAGTAAGAGGTAACTAGGGGCATGCCCAACATGCCGTACGAGCATATAGGAGGGGACTCAGGAGGGGTATAAAAAAGATGGCCTCTACAGAGGAGTAGGAGGGGCCCAGGTGCAGGGGGAAGGCAGTAGTGAGTGGTCAGTAGAAGGACCAAGGCCAGGCTGGGAGTGGTGGTTCATGCCTATAATCGCAGCATTCTGGGAGGCCAAGGTGGGAGGATCGCTTGAGCCCAGGAGTTTGAGACTAAGTCTGGGCAACATGGTGAAACCTTATCTCTTCAAAAAAATTCAAAAATTAGTCGGGTGTGGTGGTGTACGCCTGTAGTCCCATCTACTTGGAAGGCTGAGAGGTAGGAGGATTGCTTGAGCCTGGGAAGTCGAGGTTGCAGTGAGCTGTGATCAAGCCACTGCACTCCAGCCTGGGCAACAGAGCAAGGCCCTGTCTCAAAAAAAAAAAAAGAATTACCAAGCCCTGAAGTCTTGCCGGGCTGACCTCAGCCAGCTTACTTTCTCTGAGTTGCTTAGTTTGGTAATTCAGAAGACAGGGCGAACCATACTGTTTAACTTGGCCTTTGGGGTGATGTGGCCTGTGGGGCAGATGGCTGCCCTTTTTTGCCTGCTCAGTGGTGTAGCTGTGTTTGGCACATGAACTATGTTTGACTTTGGCCATATCTTTGAAGGGAATCTCTCTCTGCTGCGGTGGCATCTAGAACAGGTGGTGTTTACAGTGTTTCCCAGAGTTGCCTGCTTCCTAGGACTTGACCTTTTCATTTGTGCCTCTATTCATTCATCCAGCATCCATTCACTGAGCACCTACTCTGCCAGGTATTAGGCCAGGTGCTAGGGCTTGAAGGCCCATCAGCCTAGTCCTGGGCCTTAAGGAGCTTGACGAGCAATGGAAAACAGTATTTCCATATCTGTATGGGCAGCCATATCTCCAAGCACATTCTTATACCTCATCTCATTTAGCCCTCGGGCTGCCCTGTGTGGCAGGTTTCCATTCTGTGATTGAGGAAGCTGAGACTTGAAAGGAAAGTGACTTGATCTTTGACTCTAAGCTAAGGGGCTTTTCCCACTATGCCAGGCTGTCTTTACTGACGTTGGGCATGGTCGGAAGAGCTCAGACCACGGCTGCCCCCTCTCTGCCTGGGAAAAACACCCTCAGACAGGTCTTTGTATCCCATCCTGTTGTATGAAGGTTTCTGAGAATGAGCAGGGAGAAGGACCTAGGAGTAACCTTTATAGTCATTCAGTCCAACCACCTCACTGATGACTTGCTTACCCAGGGAATAAAGAAAAGCTTAGCTTACCAGAAACTCAAGCCCCTGTTATTATGAAAAAGAACAGGACAAGTCTTGAGACCCCTGGAGGAGGTCTCTGATCTGGAGAGACTCAACAGAGGAGCCAGACCCAGAGTCCCCTGGAGGGAGCCAGGTCTGCAGAAGCTCAGAAACTCAGTCCTGCCTTTCTTGCATATGGAGTCCATGGTCATAGTACCAGTGTCCTGGCTCTACCTAGAGTGTCCAGTGGCTTCCAGTCCGCTTGTCATTCAGTGGGCAAAGTCCAGGATCACACCCCTCACCCCCGCTCCCACCTCTTGCCCCTGTCTTATCTCACTTGGGAATAATCTGTTCCCATGTGAAGCCAACGAAAATGAGCCTCCACCAGGGCAGGGTAACCCAACAGGCAGATTTGATATGGACTCAGGGCCCCAGTCAGGTGAGGATACCCCAAAGTTGAGAAGAGTTCAGTAATCAGAAAATCTAAAAAGAAGCTCTTTTAATTTCAGCACACATGTACATTTTGTGTTGTCTGGTGAGCATTAGGAATTATATTTGGAGGGAGACTGTAATCTTTATAGAGTTCAGGGCCTTTTAAGGTCTTACTCCAACCTTGGACCACTAAGAGGAAAAGGGCCAACAGGTGTGAGGAAAATAAGTTGTGAGGCTGCAGGGAGGAAGAGGATGGCTCACCAGGATGAAGAAAAGGGAAGGAGAGGCGCTTTCAGTGGTGCAATTGGTTAGCGCGTGGCACTTACATGAAAAGGGAAGGAGGGCTGGGCACAGGCTAGCGGGAAGCCTCAGGTCACCCTGACACCTGTTGCCACGGCCCGGTAGTGGTTTCCTGACTTGTCAGGACGTGTGCACAGAGAGAACAATGGGTTTGCCTTGACAGGAAGATGCTTCCTGTTTTGCTGCACGGGTTCATTGTTGGGCATTAAGAGGGAGGGGTCTATGTGTCTGTGTTTTTCATGTTGCCATAAGCTCTCTGAGGGGAGAATTGGGGGCGGGTGAGGACGGGGGTCTGAGGAAAGGTGAAAGGGAAAGGAGGGGAGCAGTTATTCTTCCAGAATTGCTCAGCCAAACCTCACGCCATTCTAGTTTCAGTCAACCAGAGAGGGCGGGGCTGGCCCTGCTGTCCTACTGTCCCCAGGAGCTCTAAGCCCAGAGCTTTTGTGCATGACTGAGGGCTGCCCAGAATCCCTCCTTTTGTTCCAGAGTGAGACCCAGTGTTGACTTCTGTGGTGACCTTTATCTTGGCAAGGTGGCAAGGGTGATAGGAAACTTGGACTGAAATAACCTCTGTGGTGAAGGCAGGGGTGGGAAATGTTGAGGCTGGTCTCATGGCGAGTGATAAATTAGACATCCAAGATGCCCACTCCCCACCCCCAGCCTGCCCACTGATGTGCCAACCCTGTACATTCACAACGGAAATTGTACATTTCTAAAATTTATTTTGTATTCTTTTAAAAAATTTTTCATAAGTTATTGGAGTACAGGTGGTATTTGGTTACATGAGTAAGTTATTTAGTGGTGACTTGTGAGATCCTGGTGCACCCATCACCCGAGCAGTATACACTGCACCATATTGGTTGTCTTTTATCCCTTGCACCCTCCCACTCTTCCCCCCAAGTCCCCGAAGTCCACTGTATCATTCTACGCCTTGGTGTCCTCACAGCTTAGCTCCCACATGTCAATGAGAACATAACAATGTTTAGTTTTCCATTCCTGAGTTACTTCACTTAGAATAATAGTCTCCAATCTCATCCAGGTCATTGCAAATGCTGTTAATTCATCTCTTTATGGCTGAGACTACTCAGATGGAATACTATTCCATTGTATACCACAGTTTCTTTATCCACTCGTTGATTGATGGGCATTTGGATTGGTTCCACGATTTTGCTGTTGTGAATTGTGCTGCTATAAACATGCATGTGCAAGTATCTTTTTCGAATAATGACTTCTTTTCCTCTGGGTAGATATCCAGTAGTGGGATCGCTGGATCAAATGGGAGTTCTACTTTTAGTTCTTTAAGGATTAATCTCCACACTGTTTTCCTTAGTGGCTGTACTAGTTTACATTCCCACCAGCAGTATTATAGAAGTGTTCCCTGATCACTGCACCCATGTCAACATCTACTGTTTTTGATTATTTGATTATGGCCATTCTTGCAGGAGTAAGGTGGTATCGCACTGTGGTTTTGATTTGCATTTCCCTGATCGTTAATGATGTTGAGCATTTTTTCATATGTTTGTTGGCCATTTGTCTATCTTCTTTTGAGAATTGTCTATTCATGTCCTTAGCACACTTTTCGATGGGATTGTTTGTTTTCTTTCTTACTGATTTGAGTTTGTTGTAGATTCTGGATATTAGTACTTTGTCAGATGTATAGATTGTGAAGATTTTCTCCCACTCTGTGGGTTATCTGTTAACTCTGCTGACTGTTCCTTTTGCCATGCAAAAGCTCTTTAGTTTAATTAGGTCCCAGCTGTTTATCTTTGTTTTTATTGCAATTGCTTTTGGGTTTTTGGTCGTGAAATCCTTGCCTAAGCCAATGTCTAAAATAGTTTTTCCAATGTTATCTTCTAGGACTTTTACAGTTTCAGGTCTTAGGTTTAAGTCCTTAATCCATCTTGAGTTGATTTTTGTGTAAGGTGAGAGATGAGGATTCAGTTTCATTCGTCCACATGTGGCTAGCCAATTATCCCAGCACCATTTATTGAAAAGGGTGTCCTTTCCCCACTTTATGTTTTTGTTTGCTTTGTTGAAGATCAGTTGGCTGTAAGTATTTTGGTTTATTTCTGGGTTCTCTATTCTGTTCCATTGGTCCATGTGCCTGTTTTTATACCAGTACCATGCTGTTTTGGTGACTATGGCCTTATACTATAGTTTGAAATCAGGTAGTGTGATGCCTCCAGATTTGTTCTTTTTGCTTAGTCTTGCTTTGGCTATGTGGGCTCTTTTTTGGTTCCATAGGAATTTTAGAATTGTTTTTTTCTAACTCTGTGAAGAACGATGGCAGTATTTTGATGGGGATTACATTGAATTTGTAGATTGCTTTTGGCAGTGTGGTCTTTTTCACAATATTGATTCTACCCATCCATAAGCACAGCATGTGTTTCCATTTGTTTGTGTCGTCTATGATTTCTTTCAGTAGTCTTTTGTAGTTTTCCTTGTAGAGGTCTTTCGACTCCTTTGTTAGGTATATTCCTAAGTATTTTATTTTTCTTGCAACTATTGTAAAAGGGGTTGAGTTCTTGATTTGATTCTCCGCTTGGTCATTGTTGGTGTACAGAAGAGCTACTGATTTGTGTACATTAATCTTATAATTGGAAACTTTGCTGAATTCTTTTATCAGTTCTAGGAGCCTTCTGGAGGAGTCCTTAGGGTTTTCAAGGTAAATGATCATATCATCAGCAAACAGGGACAATTTGACTTCCTCTTTACTGATTTGGATGTCCTTTATTTCTTTCTCTTGTCTGATTGCTTTAGCTAGGACTTCCAGTACTATGTTGAAGAGGAGTGGTGAGAGTGGGCATCCTTGTCTTGTTCCTGTTCTCAGAGGGAATGCTTTCAACTTTTCCCTATTCGGTGTTATGTTGGCTGTGGGTTTGTCATAGATGGCTTTTATTACATTAAGATATGTCCTTTGCATGCTGATTTATCATTTTAATAATAAAGCAATGCCGGATTTTGTCAAATGCTGTTTCTGCATCTATTGAGATGATCATGTGATTTTTGTTTTAAATTCTGTTTATGTGGTGTACCACATTTATTGACTTGCATATATTAAACCATCCCTGCATCCCTTGTATGAAACCCACTTGATCATGGTGGATTATCTTTTTGTGTGTGTGTTTTTTTTTTTTTTTGAGATGGAGTCTCACTCTGTCGCCCAGGCTGGAGTGCAGTGGCCAGATCTCAGCTCACTGCAAACTCCACCTCCCGGGTTCACACCATTCTCCTGCCTCAGCCTCCCGAGTAGCTGGGACTACAGGCACCCGCCACCTCGCCTGGCTAGTTTTTTGTATTTTTTTAGTAGAGACGGGGTTTCACCGTGTTAGCCAGGATGGTCTCGATCTCCTGACCTTGTGATCCACCCGTCTCGGCCTCCCAAAGTGCTGGGATTACAGGCTTGAGCCACCGCGCCCGGCCGGATTATCTTTTTGATAGGTTGTTGGATTCAGTTAGCTAGTATTTTGTTAAGGATTTTAGCATCTATGTTCATCAAGAATAGTGCTCTGCAGTTTTCTTTTGTGGTTGTGTCCTCTTCTGGTTTTGGTATTAGGGTGATGCTGGCTTCATAGAATGAATTAGAGTGGGTTCCTTCTTTCTCTATCTTGTGGAATAGTGTCAAAAGGATTGGTACCAATTCTTCTTTGAATATCTGGTAGAATTCTGCTGTGAATCCGTCTGGTCCTGGACTATTTTTTGTTGGTAATTTTTAAATTAACATTTAAATCTTGCTGCTTTTTATTGGTCTGTTCAGGTATCTAATTCTTCCTGATTTAAGCTAGGAAGGTTGTATTTTTCCACGAATTTATCCATCTCTTTTAGGTTTTCCAGTTTATGTGCATAAAGGTGTTTATAGTAGCCTTGAATTATCTTTTGTATTTCAGTGGTGTCAGTTGTAATATCTCCTGTTTTGTTTCTCAGTGAGGTTATTTGGATTTTCTTTCTTCTTTTCTTGGATAATCTTGCCATGGTCTATCAATTTTATTTATCTTTTCAAAGAACTAGGTTCTTGTTTCATTTATTTTTGTAATTTTTTTTGTTTCATTTTCATTTAGTTCTGGTCTGATCTTAGTTTTTTCCTTTCTTCTGCTAGGTTGGGGTTTGGTTTGTTCTTGTTTCTCTAGTTCCTTGATGCATGACCTTAGGTTGTCTGTTTGTACTCTTTGAGACTTTTTGATGTAGGCATTTAGGGCTATGAACTTCCCTCTTATCTCTGCCTTAGCCATATCCCACAGGTTTTGATATGTTGTGTCATTATTGTCATTTGGTTTGAGGAATTTTTTAATTTCCATATTGATTTCATTTTTGATGCAATGCTCATTCAGGAGCAGATTATTTAATTTCCATGTATTTGCATAGTTTTGAAGGTTCTTTTTAGAGTTGACTTCCAGTTTTATTCCATTGTGGTCTGGGAGAGTGCTTGATATAATTTAAATTTTCTTAAATTTGTTGAGGCTCGTTTTATGACCTATCATATGGTCTATCTTGGAGAAAGTTCCACGCACTGTTGAATAGAATGTGTGTTCTGTGGTTGTTGGATGAAGCATTCTGTATATATCTGTTAAGTCCATTTGTTCTAGGATATAGTTTAAATCCATTGTTTCTTTGTTGACTTTCTGTCTTGATGACTTGTCTAGTGCTGTCAGTGGAGTATTAAAGTCCCCCAATATTATTTTGTTGCTGTCTATCTCATTTCTCAGTCTATTAGTAATTGTTTTATAAATTTGGGAGCTCCAGTGTTAGGTGCATATATGTTTAGAATTGTGATATTTTCCTGTTGGACAAGGCCTTTTACCATTTTATAATATCCCTTTTTGTCTCCTTTAACTGCTGTTGCTTTAAAGTTTGTTTTGTCTGATATAAGAATAGCCACCCTGTTCACTTTTGGTGTCAATTTGCAGGAAATACCTTTCCCCACCACTTTACGTTAAGTTTATGTGAGGCTTTATGTGTTAGGTGAGTCTCCTGAGGGTAGCAGATAGTTGGTTGGTGAGTTCTTATCCATTCTGTGGTTCCGTAATTTTTAAGTGGAACACTAAGGGTATTTGCATTCAATGTCAGTATTGAAATGTGAGGTACCATTGCATTCATCATGCTCTTATGCTCTTTGTTGCTTGTGTACTTTGTTATTTGTTTGTTTTTGCTTTTTAACTTGTATTTTTGTTTTATATGTCCTGTGTGATTTGTGCTTTGATGTGTTTCCAGGATTTGTTTCAAGATTTAGAGCTTCTTTTAGCAGTTCTTGTAGTGGTGGCTTGGTAATGATGAATTCTCTTAGCATTTGTTTGTCTGAAAACAACTGTATCTTTCCTTCACATATGATACTTGGTTTTGCTGGATACAAAATTCTTGGCTGATAATTGTTTTGTCTGAGGAGTCTGAAGGTAGAGTCCCATTCCCTTCTAGCTTTTAGGATTTCTGCTGATAAATCTGCTGTTAATCTGATAGGTGTTTTGTTTTGTTTTGTTTTTTAATAGGTTACCCGGTGCTTCTGTCTCATAACTCTTAAGATTCTTTCCTTCATCTTCACTTTGGACAACCTGATGACAACGTGCCTAGGCAAAGATCTTTTTGTGATGAATTTCCCAAGTGTTCTTTGTGCTTCATGTATTTGCGTGTCTAGGTCTCTAGGAAGCCCAGGAAAGTTTTCCTTGATTATTCCCCCAAAATGTGTTTTCCAAGCTTTTAGAATTGTCTTCTTCCACAGGAACACCAATTATTCTTAGGTTTGGTTGTTTAACATAATCCCAAACTTCTTGGAGGCTTTATTCTTATTTTCTTATTCTTTTTTCTTTGTCTTTGTTGGACTGGGTTAATTCAAAGAACTTGTCTTCGAGCTCTGAATTTCTTTCTTCAACTTGTTCAATTCTATCGCTGAGACTTTCCAGAGCTTTTGCATTTCTAAAAGTATGTCCAAATTTTCCTGAATTTTTGATTGTTTTTTCTTTAAGCCATCTATTTCCTCTAATATTTCTCCCTTCACTTCTTGTATCATTATTTGGATTTCCTTGCATTGGACTTCGTCTTTCTCCGGTCTCGTCCTGATTAGCTTAATGACTAACCTCCTGAATTCTTTTTCAGGTAAATCAGAGATTTCTTCTTTTTTTTTTTTTTTTGAGACGGAGTCTCGCTCAGTTGCCCAGGCTGGAGTGCAGTGACGTGATCTCGGCTCACTGCAAGCTCCACCTCCTGGGTTCACGCCATTCTCCTGCCTCAGCCTCCCAAGTAGCTGGGACTACAGGTGCCCACCGCCATACCCAGCTAATTTTTTGCATTTTTGTAGAGACAGGGTTTCACCGTGTTAGCCAGGATGGTCTTGATCTCCTGACCTCGTGATCCACCCACCTCGGCCGCCCAAAGTGCTAGGATTACAGGCGTGAGCCACCGTGCCCGGCCAGAGATTTTTTCTTGGCTTGGATCCATTGCTGGTGAACTAGTGTGATTTTTGGGAGGAGTCGATGAACCTTGTTTTGTCGTATTACCGGGATTGGTTTTCTGGTTCCTTCTCATTTGGGAAGCCTCTGTCAGAGGGAAGGTCTAGGGCTGAAGGCTGTTGTTCAGATTTTTTTTGTCCCACAGGGTGTTCCCTTAATGTAGTACTTTCCCCCTTTTCCTGTGGATGTGGCTTCCTGTGAGCCAAACTGCAGTGATTGTTGTCTCTCTTCTGGGTCTATTCACTCAGCGAGTCTACTTGGCTCTGGACTGGTTCTGGGAATTTCTGCACAGAGTCCTGCGATGTGAACCGTCTATGGGACTCTCAGCCATGAACACAAGTACCTGTTCTGGTGGAGGTGGCAGGGCTGTGCAATAAACTCCATGAGGGTTCTTAGCTTTGGTGGTTTAATGCTCTATTTTTGTGCTGGTTGGCCTCCTGCCAGGAGGTGGCGCTTTCCAGAAAGCATCAACTGTAGTAGTGTGGAGAGGGACTGGCAGTGGGCGGGGCCCTAGAACTTCCAAGATTATATGTCTTTTGTCTTCCACTAACTACCAGGGTGGATAGGGAAGGACCATTAGGTTGGGGAGAGGCTAGGCATGTCTGAGCTCAGACTCTCCTTGGGTGGGTCTTGCTGTGGCTACTGTGGGGGATGAGGGTGAGATTCCCAGGTCACTGGAGTTGTGTACCTAGGAGGATTATGGCTGCCTCTGCTGAGTTATGCAGGTTGTCGGGGAAGTGGGAGAAAGTGAGTCACAGGCCTCAGCCAGGTCCCATGCAAACCCAAGGGCTCACTCCCACCATGCCTCCCCCTACAGCGCCGAGTCTGTTTCCAGGAGTGCTCACTCCCACCGTGCCTCCCCCTACAGCACTGAGTCTGTTTCCAGGTGAAGGGCAAGATGGGCTTGAAAATTTGCCTAAGGTTTTTTACCTCCCAGAGTATTTGGGATGTCTCCCAGATCTTGCAGGAGCAGTCCGCTTCCTTCAGAGGATGTGTGGGTCCTCTCAGGATTGCTGGTTTGTTCTTGCAGTTGATCTGGAGCTAAAATTCACCATGCAAACCTCCACATGGCTGCTCTGTCCAGAGCTGCAATCTAGTCCTGCCTTCTATCCGCCATGATTCCCACTTAGATTGAAATTGTACATTTTGAATATGATTAGAAAGCCCAGGTATGCTCACTGAGCCTGAGACCATCGGTTGCAGTGAAAACATGTGTGGGGTTCCAGTCTTGGCTCTGCCAGCCAAATTTCCATGAGACCCTTTACTCCTGGTTCCTTATCTGAGGATTGAACCAGATGATCTTGTTTGTCCTCTCTGGTCTCACATTTGGGGATTCCATTGATCATCTCCTAGTGGGACTGTGGCCTCAGAGAAGCTCAGGTTATGCACATTTAGGAAATCCTAGTAGAAAGAAAAGATGGGTGGAAGGTGGAGTCCTGAAATCCTCCTCTTCCTCCCCATACAACTGTTTAAGGAGACCATATCTATTTCATCCTCTTCTTCTGCTCTTAATGGCATTCAAAGCCCTTCTCTATCTGGCCCAGTTGATATCACTGACCTCAATCTCTCTACTCCCCCTCTGTAGCTACTTTGTGCTCCAGCCATTCTGGGCCAACTGTGGGTTCCCTAAAAGCATGGTGCACTGGGATTTTCCACATGCTCTTCTCTCAGGCTAAGGTGGCTCCAGCTCCTTCTCCTCTGTGTCACACTTTAACTCATCATTCAAGACCCAGCTCAAATACTCTCACCTCCTGAAGAGTTCTTGAAGTCCCTGAACCCACAAATGCTGTTCACACTGCTAGGATAGCACCTCTTAGTCAAATTTGTATCATGGGAATGTATACATTTTTCTCCCTCTATTAGGTTACCATTATGTGGTATCTTATTTATTTCTTACATATTTAACACAGCACCTGGCATATTCTTGGTGTTCAGCCAAAGAGTGCTAAGTTAAAATGAAGCATATTTCTATTGATTTGACCCCAAATAGGCTACACTCAGAGTGCATAAAATAGTGACCACTCTTTGAGTTGAATTGGATCTGATAATTAATTGGTTTAGATCCAGTTAGAGGCCTCTTACGTCTGACTGGGTTAGACAGAAACTGATAGCAAATGGAAATATTGCAAGGGGTGTAAATTTCAGCTTTTGGAAATTTGCAAAGATTTTTGTGTTCTACCCTCTTTATTTCTTTTTCCCTAGTGTGCTTAAATAGAGAAAAATCATTGGCTAGGTTGATCAAGGGGATCCTCAAATTTCAGTATCAGTCTTGGCTTTCATGTAATGCTCATGAGGTCCCTGCTCTGGGGAGGTTCTTCGGCTGGACAAGGCACCATAGCCCAGGCTTCAGGGAGCTCCCAGAGTGATAGGCAGGCCACCAATTTCGACGCTCTTACATACTGTTTGAGGATTAACTGGAGGTAATACTTATTCAGCACCTACTGTATGCCAGACCCTGAATCACCTCATTTAATCTCACAACAACCCTGCAAGTTAAGCAACTGAGATGTCCATTCTACAGATAAGAAAATGGAGACTCAGAGAAGTTAAGAACTTCCCCAAGGGATGCTCATAGCCAGTTGCAGCAAACTAGGAATGGAACTCCCCCATTGTTCTCTTTCCCCCATACTACACTAGTTGATAAGCAGGAACGCAACGTCACAGCTACTGAAAGCCCTGTTAAATTACATTTAGCCTAAATCTGCCTCTTACGTATTCTAAGTACAGCCTAAAGGTTTCTCCATACATAGTGAACTGCAACTTAACTGGATGTGTGAACAGACTGTAACCTCCTCCTGTGCGAATCACTGAATTTTGGCCAATTAAGGTTGCCAACTGTACAGACTATGTTCAAATAAGGCAATGCTAAGCTAAACAATCCAGCTGTTTCTATGCTTCACTTCCATTTTCTGTAGGTCACTTTCCATTTTCTGTCCATAAATCTACTTCTACCAAATGGCCATGCTAGAGTCTCTCTGAGTCTACTCTGGCTCAAGGAGCTTCCTGATTCGCAAATCGTTCATTGCTCAATTAAACTGTTAAATTTAATTTGTCTAAGGTTTTTCTTTCTTCTTCTTTTTTTTGTTTTCAGATGGAGTTTTGCTCTTGTTGCCCAGGCTGGAGTACAATGGCGTGATCTCGGCTCACTGCAGCCTCCACCTCTCGGGTTCAAGTGATTCTCCTGCCTCAGCCTCCCAAGTAGCTGGGATTACAGGCATATGCCACCATGCCTGGCTAATTTTTGTGTTTTTAGTAGAGACGGGATTTCACTATGTTGGCCAGGCTGGTCTCGAACTCCTGACCTCAAGTGATCCACCCGCTTCGGCCTCTCAAAGTGCTGGGATTACAGGCATGAGCCACTGCGCCTGGCCAGTTTTTCTTTTAACAGATGCTGTCAGAAGTAGGATCCAAGGGCAGGCGCGGTGGCTCATGCCTGTAATCCCAGCGCTTTGGGAGGCTGAAGCAGGTGGATCACTTGAGGTCAGGAATTCGAGACCAGCCTGGCCAACATAGTGAAATCTCTTCTCTACTGAAAACACAAAAATTAGCCGGGCATGGTGGCATATGCCTGTAATCCCAGCTACTTGGGAGTCTGAAGCAGGATAATCACTTGAACCTGAGAGGTGGAAGTTGCAGTGAGCTGAGATCACACCATTGCACTCCGGCCTGGGTAACAAGAGTGAAACTCCATCTCAAAAAAAAAAAAAAAAAAAAAAAAATTGAGTCTCCTCTCTTATCAAAGAGTAAAGGTTTTTGCTTTTAAAAATCTCCTATCACTTTGGCTAGATGAATGACTTCCATTTTATGGTGACCTGTGATCCTCGGTCAAGTGTTTGAATCTTTTCACATACTTGACAGGATTCCTGAAAATCAAATTTCAACTTCAAAATGAAGCGTTTTTTGTTTGTTTGTTTGTTTACCTGTACATTTGGAAGGCTACAGAGGGCTCCTGCAGCATCCAAAAGAGAGATAAACATGATTATGTGATATGTTAAATTACAGGAAGCACTGTCAAATAAGAAATGATGTTTAATCTTATTCAAGTTATATTTTTATAAATATTTTATTAATATATGTTCCAAAATTGTATGGGATTCCTAAAATTCTGATATGTCTGGATATATGCTATCAGTGATAACTATGGTTATGTTAAATAATTTTAGGCCACAAAAATAACCAAATGTCCTTGTCAATTGTATCTTTATGACCATTTTAAGTCATTTTCACAGTTAATTGCTGCGTTTAGATGCAGTTTCTGAAAACTCTTCACAAGCAAGCAAAATCCTAGAGTAGTGTGTCTTCAAAGAGGTTCATACAACGATGGAAAGGACTCTGACAAGCACTCTTGAATACAGGTTTAGGATCTTATCATTTGGACTGGTGAAGAATTCCCAGAACTCGAATAAAGGGACTGACTGATTTAGAAAACTGCTAACCCAAGTAGGGCAAGAATTAATTGACAACCAAAAAAAAATACTTTGCCAGATTTTCATGCTAAAATCAGCTAGCACTAAAATTATTTAGATACATAATTTAAATGAACTCCCTGGTCCAAGTCAAATTACCTATGATAACCATGTAATAAACAGTGCTATGCATCTAAATTGGAGAAACAAAATTGGTATTTAAGATATAAGTCCAGTATAAGCATAGACGCATGCAGAACCTGGAAGGCCTCCTGGTCCTTCCTGAGTCCTTCAAGTTCCCATTATTAGAAGCTCTGAATTTCATTTCTTATCATAAAACAGATAAAATGATCCAAATTAAAAATATATATATGTTGGTGTGGTGAGTGTTATGAATTGCTAAAATAGTTTATGATCAACATTTGATTTGTCAAACCCATAATTATTGGAAGACAACAAAAACTTCAGGTACATTTCTGCTATCTGATGGGCCATTTAAACATTTATAGAGGGATTTGGCTGGTCTCGGTGGCTCATGCCTATAATCCCAGCACTTTGGGAGGCCAAGGAGGGCGATCACTTGACGTCAGGAGTTCGAGACTAGCCTGGCCAACATGGTGAAACCCCGTCTCTACTAAAAATACAAAAATTAGCCAGGCCTGGTGATGTGTGCCTTTAATCCCAGCTACTCAGGAGGCTGAGGCTGGAGAATCACTTGAACTGGGAGGCAGAGGCTGCAGTGAGCCAAGATCACATTATTGCACTCCAGCATGGGTGACAGAGCAAGACTCTGTCTAAACCAAACAAGAGAAAACAAAACAAAACAACATTTATAAAGGGATTTAATTAAATTGTCATTTTTAATATGTGCTTTCTATTTCTATAAAAGCTTTCCCATACAAGAGGGCTAATGTTATAACAATAGCTAAAAGGTTATTAGGAAATGTGTTTTCCTCGTGGGACATTCCTAGAGAAATCTCCAGTGATAGAGATACTTGTTTCACGGGACAAGTTGTAATATAGTTAAATAAGGTATTACAGATATAACAGCATTAGGCAAAGCTAACTGAACTGACTTGATTGCTTTGGTCAAAGGTATTAGAGATTGATGACAATCAGACCCACTTCCAGTGAAAAGCATAAGTTGACCCCTTATGAAATAGTCACTGAAAGGTCTATGCACTAAATAATGGAACCTCATGTATCTTCTGCTACTAAACTCTGATACGACTAAATGCTGCAAGTCTTTAGTGCATTGTGCCATGGTGTATTTTCACCAGGTAAAGAAAGTTTTTCATGGTTCACTGACTAATCAAACCCTTCATGATCTAAAATCCAGAGACTGAGTCTTCCGAGAGCAACATCAGAAAAAGATTGCCCTTGTTACTCACACTGCAGCAAAACTTTGGGAACTTGAACCTTGTTCGTATCTCATAACTCAGAAGGGCGCCTCCAGACTCTTAATTGTACAGCCATTGGAGACCTAAAGATGGAGATAACCAAGGAAGTTTCTCCCCAGAAGCAGATGGCATCCCAGACATGAACAACTTTTTCCCAAGATCATGGATCAAGACTTCTCTGCTACCATGAGATTCGTATCTCTCAGTTTTTCCTTGCTTTTGCCTTGATATGGTTTGGATCTGTGTCTCTGCTCAAATCTCATGTCTAATTGTAATCCCAAATTTGCAGGTGGGGCTGAGTGGGAGGTGATTGGATGGTGGGGGTGGTTACTTAGGTTAACGTAAGAAACCCTTGGTGGTGTGATTGCAAAAGTGAGTTCTCATGAGATCTGGTTTAAAAAAAAGTGTGTGGCACCTCCCCACTCTTTCTCTTGCTCCTGCTCTGGTGATGTAAGATGTGGCCTGCTGCCCCTTTGCTTTCTGCCACGACTGTAAATTTCCTGAGGGCTCCCCAGAAGCCCATCAGAGGCCAGCATTATGCTTTCTGTACAGCTTGCAGAACTGTGAGCCAGTTAAACCCCTTTTGTGTATAAATTACCCAGTCTCAGGTATTTCTTTATAGCGGTGTGAGAATGGACTAATAAATACCTCTATGAAAAATAGAACTGAAAATAAGGTCTCTTTTGTACACTCATGGAGTATACTTTTATTTGTGGAGGATTTCGAAGCAAACCTTTTATATGGACACACTTATGTCTTGATAGATGAAGGATAAAGGGCCAGTGTGGATGAAAAATTTTACTGGTATCTTTGTAGCTTCATAATCACTCAGAAACAGAACACTGGTCCACTCCTCTTAACCTATATCATAGGTTAAAACATTGCCAAGAGGCCTTTACTCTTCTAGATAGGCATCATTTATTAGGTCTCTTTTTTCATGGTTTAGAGTAAATGAGGCAATGATTAAAAATTTATCCTTCATAATAGGCTAGATAACAGATTCTACTACAGAGACTGTGGTTACACAACAGATTTTAAATTCTCTTGCTAAAGTTGTGCTAAATAATAGAATTGCTCTGGTTTACGTACTGGCTAAACAAAGCAGTGTCTGTGCAGTTACTGACACTTCTAGTTACACATGGAAGAATACATAAGGTATTATAGAGACTCAGTTGTAGGTGATTAATGAACAGGCTGCTTGGCTGAAATGAGTGAACTCTTTATCTAGTTTATTGTTTGATCTATTTGATTTTAGTTGGTTTGGTTCATGCAGAACCTGGATACACAGCGTACTCCAAACTCCTGGTATTATCCTCCTGATAGTCATAATTGTAATCTCCCTGGTGTGCTGCATTCTCTCAAAAGTTCTAAATGTTTGTACGTAGCCATCTCCAGAATGTCAAATGGTCTTTCCTAGATTGGAATGACAATAACTCAAAGAATTGTGTCGTCATAAGGACACTGTAACCTATGAACAATGTGCTGAGACTGAAAACCCAAAATGATAGTAACTGAGAGTGGAGCTCATGGCTGAGGTTTTGGTCACGCTCTTACTTAAGTGAGAATCTGCCCAGAAGGAGGAAATTTTTAATAAAATTATGTGAGTTTCAGCCAGTCAAGGGCACTCAACTATTCAAAGCGTGTTTAAATAAGGCAAATGCCAACTGTAACCAATCTGGCTGTTTCTATACCTCACTTCCTTTTTCTGTCTGTAAATCTCCCACCAAGTGGCTGTGCTAGTGTCTCTCTGAGCCTACTGTGGCTCAGGTGAATACCTGACTCACACATTGCTTTTTGTTCCACTAAACTCTGTTAAATTTAATTTGCCTAAGGTTTTTCTTTTAAAAGCCCCAAAGTCAAATGCCTCTGTTGTCTGCACACCAGCAAAATGGAAGCCTCACGTAGCCCTTGTATCTATGCAGTACTCACTTGTGAATTAGCAGTTACATGAGTGCTTCTGATTGGTGGAGGACAGGTCACATGCCTGCACTCCTAGCTGCAGGGGATGCCGGGAGTTTGAGTTCTTGACTACTATTTAGGGAGGCAGGATAATAATAAAGGAATTTCCTCCAGAGAGAAAAGCTGTCCATAAGATGATGAGCTGCCACCATGAATGTGACAGATGTCCACTACACCGACTCACCCTAAATGTCACACCATAGGAAGTGAAGTTACATGTCCGAACACATTCCCCTTTTAAAATCATGCTCCTTTCTTAAAATGTGATTTAGAGCAAAGGGTTTTTATTACATAGTTTTTTTGAGGTATAATTTTACACGTAGTAAAAATTACCCATTCTAGTGTACAGGTCTAGGATTTTTAAAAAAATAAATTCATACAGTTATGTACTACCACAAATAAGACATGGTATATAACAGTTTCATCACACACCACTGTTCCCTCATGTGTCTTTGTAGTCAACCCTTTCCTCTACCCTCAGCTCCTCACAACCACTGAACTGGTTTCTGTCTGTAGTTTTTGGAACAAAGACTTTTTAAGCAAAGAACAAAAATGGAGCAGAAGAGATTCTATGTGTAAATACCAATGTATGCATGTTGGAATCTCCCCCTCCTTGGCTCCTGTCCTGGGAATGAAGAAAGAGAAAGATTATTGAAAACAAATTGAAATGATCAAAAGTATAATTTCCTTTCAATATCTGATTTAGGGCTTAACTCAGGAAGATGGATGAGTTCACTATTGTGACTCCAGCTCACTGCATGAATTCCTGTTAGAGTGACAGGTAAGTAGCACCTGAACAAATGCAGCCTGCCCTCAGATTCAGGTGGAGGAACCCACACCTTAGAGGTCTTTCTGGCCTTCCTCAGACTGTACTTTTGTCAGGTGGAGGACTGGTCCATGTCCCCACTTCTATGTCACACTCCAGGTCTCAGGACCCAGTATTCCCTGCCCAAAGAGTCTTCAGTCACTTTCAGGCTTGCATGGCCCTCTTCCTAGGGAAAATCCTCCACAGGGTAGACTGCACAGCTTTGTGTGCACCCCTATACTCTGTTGATGACCACGTCCTGGCTGTTTATGGTGGCTGTAGATGACGCTTAGGTATGCAGCCTGGAGAGTAGAGAAAGGGGAGCTGAGGGGTGAGTCTGAGAGTTCTCGAAGGAGTCTGAGAATTCTAAATTTAAACATGGCCCTTTAGGTGATTATGAAAATGTACAGTTTCATTATGAAATGGAACCTATTTTATAAGTCTGTTAGCTCTATTTATAATGTAACTATCTGGGCATGTAGTGCGTAGGCCTCTGTTTGTAGGCCTCTGTTTGTACTCTTGCCTGGGCCCTGCAAATATCTGAGACAGGCCTAAATGAATCTAATTGTGCTTCCTCAGAGAGTTACCAAAGCTCTCTGCAGGCCAGGCTCCCTGGTAGCAGCCCTGAACCCCTTTCCTGAGGATGTGGGAGAAGAAGAGAGGGAGAAATGTCTTGGATGTCTACTATGTGCTGGAATCTGACCTGGGCCGTTTCCTTCACATCATCTCATTTGGGTCTCCCAGCTACTGGCCAGATGGGTATGTCATTGCCAATTTATAGTTGAAGAAGTGGAGGCTTAGCAACATTTAAGTGCCTTAAGTGCCCAAGCTGGGATTCCAGCGCAGATCTGTGTGACTTCAAGTCTGGCCGTCTTCCACGCTGCCATTAGAGTTCTGTCCACCTTGGCTCTCCTCCCCAACAGGATTCCCAGAGGGCAAGAAGTCAGTTACTTAAATGGGTTGAAATCAGACATGTACTATGCTTTGGGGAGAAACGAAACAAAACCAAACCATAAATTTCCAGAACCTTCTCTGGTTGGCCCTACTTTTGTTCCAAAGCAGAAAAGGGCAAAGTATAGGAGGTGGCTGGGGCAGAGAGAGTGCAAACACACGGGTATAGAAGGCACGTGATAATTCGCTGTGGGAGCGAGAAGGGGTGGGCGCGGACGTGGGTGGGAGTGAGGGCTGAGACCAAAGAAGTTTGGCTTTTGAGTCAGTCCTGGTTTTAAATCCAGGTCCCACCACATACAAATTGTTCGACTTAGACCAAGTTGTTTAACTACACAGAACCTCGGTTTCACTATCTTCAAAAGATAATTGATAATAGGGTTTCTTCTAAGAGTCTCTGTAAGGAGGAAACGAAATCTCATCAGTAAGGCCCCAGCCCGCAGCAGGTTCTCGACAACATTCATTCCCTTCCACCCTCTCCTTCCTCCTATTGACAGAGTCGCTTCAGCCCATTTTGGCATTCTGTAGATTTCTACAGCTGAGAAATCCAAAAATAAACTTGAATCATAGTGGATTTAGCACCGAGGCACTTCTGTGTAAATAGCAGAAGTGAAAAGAAAAAAAAGGCCATCTCATTTCTAGTATTTGAAACCAAGAACCCTCATCGTGTGGGCGACTCATAGTAGAGGGGGCAGGGGGAGCGTGGTTTGGTATTTTTTCTCTGCTGTTTTTGTTTTTGTTCTGTGATGATGTGGGGGACTCTCCAGGGACATGATGCGTCACAGAGCAGGGGAGAAAGGTGAGGTGAAGACAGAGCAAGTAGGGAAATTTGATCCGGTCTCTGACGTTGAAGGGCAGAATTGGGGAAAGAGGGAGTGTCGGTCAATGTGTGGAAAAGGTCCCGTGGCTGTCATGCCCTTCTTACCTCCTGCCCCGAGACACAGTTGGGCAAGTCCCTGAGTTCATTTTTCAGTGCGTTTCCCAAGAAAGGCCATCTTCGGAAACATGTGCTGTTCCTGAAATACATGGCAGACTCAGCTGAAAGTGTGTGTGTGTTTGCGGGGCACAGAGACTCAAGGAAAGAGAAAGCAAGGGGCTGGCCCACTTGACGTGAGCCCCCATGGACGGGAGTCACAGGTGATTATTATTAACAAAAGGCTTCCCTTTCCTCCCCAAACCTAACTTTTCACTATTCATACCATCCATGCCTTATAGGCCCAGGGAGATGAAAAAGTGAATTTACTCAAGGGAATTCACAAGGGCCTAAGCAGAAGAGCCAGGATTTGAACCGGCTGCTCCCTTCTCTATATGGGGCTGGCACTGGCCATCCTAATAATGGGGAAAGTTGGGCTAATGACTAGTGTCCTGGGAACCATCAAGGGACCATTCAGGTCACCTTGATGTTTGCCCTATGGTCTTGAGTTCTGCAACTTAAAAAAAAAAAAAAAAAAAAAAAAATATATATATATATGTATATATATACACACACACACATATATATACATATATTCACATATATATATGTATGTACACACACATTATCTATCTATCTATCTATCTATCTATCTATCTATCTATGTATTTTTAAGACAGGATCTTGCTTTGTCACCTAGGCTGGAGTGCAGTGACACGAGCACAGCTCACTGCAGCCTTGACCTCCCATGTTCAATTGATCCTCCCACCTCAGCCTCCCAAGTAGCTGGGACTATAGGCACATGCCACCACACCTGGCTAATTTTTTTATTGTTTTATTTTTTGTAGAGGTGGGGTTTCATTATATTACCCAGGCTGGTAAGTGGCCATATTGACATTACAAGTCAATGTTGTTTTTATCGAAGGAGCAAATAATCCAAAAAGGACCAGTTCATCAGCGAAAACATGTCATACCATGCTTGGTGTTTGCCTTGGTCTATAAGTCTCTGGAGGTGAATTTATGAAGAACACATTCAAGCTGCCTCCCATTCCCACTACAGATAACCAGAGGAAGGGGTTTAAGCTGCAATAGGAGGCTGTTGGAGAGACTCAAGGAGAAGCTTCCTGACCGTAGACAGTTGATAAATATAGGAGCCACTGGAGGGTGGAAGGGATAACTTTCCAATCCCCTGAGCCTTCCAGCATTTTTTGGTGTTTGCCAAATATCATCACCTCCTCACCTCTCACCAGCGCCTAGACTCAACCTTGCTAGAGCCAGCTCAAATGCCACCCCCTCAGACTCCCCAGCGTTGCTGTGAAAAATTGTGGGCTTTTCTTTCCTGCTCCCAGTGTGACTTTGGTACCAGTGTGACTTTGGTACCTTTATTTAGCATCTATATTGTTCTTCCTTGATTTAAGGGCAAGTTGTTAATTCTCCCCTTTCTTGAGTTCTTAGAGGGCAGGGATGCATTCCATTCATCTTTATCACCAACACCTAAGGTGACATCTGGTGCATAGTCAGTGTTCATTGAAGGTGTGCTGAACTTTGAAACAATGGGTTGCCTGTTGGTGGTAAAAAAAATTTTTTTTTCAAACCTCATTAAGTTTGAAAAGTTAATCCCCATTGCCAACATGCATATAAATACAGGTACTTTCATGCTCTGTTGATGGGAATGTGAACTGTTTCCACTTTTGGTAAACATTTAGGAGAAGTCTTAGAATTTTCTGTGCCTTTAGACCTAATTCTTTTTTTTTTCTTTTCTCCTAAGGAGTTAGTGAATAGCCTTTCTTAAAGACATTGTTAGTATTTTTTCGTAGCAATGTTTTGAAAAATTATAGCAAAAATGGGGCCAATATTAATATGAATTCGGATAAATAGTGGTTTACATGCAATACAATGTCATGTAGCCATTACAATTGATGATATATTTGTTAATCAAATAAGCAAAGTGACAAAAACAATGACAAAATAGGAAGCATAGTAGGATTTCAATTTTGAAGGAAAATAAGGCTCTATCCATGGAAAAATGCCTGGAAGGATATACCTCTAAGTGTTTTAACCCTTTTTCTCTAGGTGGTAGGATTTTAGGGGATTTTGACTTTCTTCTGTTCATTTCTCTGAATTTTCTCAAATTTCTCCCATGTTTTACAATGAACAGGCATTACATTTAGAACATAGAAAAACATTTTCCACCATCTTGAGTTGATTCTCTAAGTAAATTCCTTGCTCCTTAAATTCTGAAAACTGTAGAAACCAGATCAACGTGTAGGATGTCAGAGGTGGAAGAGCTGTGGGAAGTCCTTTGGGCCAGAGGTTTGCAAAACTGGCTGTGCATGAGAATCATGCATGGGGCTTTCAGAACTCTGGCTCTGCTCACACCCAGTGGCAATAAATCAAAGTCACCATGGATGGCTGCAGGTGTCAGAGTGGTTTAAAGCTCCCAGGTGATTCTAATCTGCAGCCAAGTTCGAGAAACCTGCTTTTGAGCTGTGCTGTCTAAGAGTAGCCACTAGCCACATATGGCTATTTAAATTATGCAACACTAAATAAAAAATTCAGTTCCTTAGTCAAAGTAGCCACTTTTCTTTTCTTTTTTGAGACAGAGTCTCACTCTGTCACTCAGACTGGAGTGTAATGGTGCAATCTTGGCTCACTGCAACCTCTGTCTCCCGGGGTCAAGCAATTCTCCTGCCTCAGCCTCCCAAGTAGCTGGGACTACACTTGCCCACCACCATGTTCGCAAAGTAGCCACATTTTAAGTACTCAGTAGTCACATGTGTGGTTAGTGGCTACTATTTTGGGCAGCACAAGTTAAGATCTACCTCTCACATTTCAGGTGAGGGCTGGGCGCGGCAGCTCATGCCTGAAGTCCCATCACTTTGGGAGGCTGAGGCGGGTGGGTTGCTTGAGCACAGGCATTTGAGACCAGCCTGAGCAATATGGTGAGACCCCCATCTCTACAAAACAAAAAAATAAAGTAGTCAGGCATGCGGTGGCACGCACCTATAGTCCCAGCTACTTGGGAGGCTAGGGTGGGAGGATCACTCGAGCTGGGGAGGTCAAGGCTGTAGTGAACCATGATCATGCCACTTGCACTTCAGCCTGGGCGGTCAAGTGAGATTCTATTTCAAAATTTTTTTTTTTTCAGGAAAGGCTTCTGCAGATGGGTGCCCTCCTTCTAGCAGGCCTGAGGCTCAGGGAAGGGGCAGGCCTCTGTTCTTGCCTGTTTTAGGGCGGTGGAACAGACCTCCCTCGGCCATCAGTAGGGTAATCTCGTGCCTAGAAAGTTCTTTCTGCTTTCTCGTGTCTACCCCATCCTCCTCCCTGAGCATGGTAAAGCTCTGTGCAGCATGGTTATTTTCAAGGGCTTGACAGACCCAGGCCCTTCCTATCTGTTCAGCCCAGTCCAGGCCACCAGGCGAGCTGTTTACAAGGAATCCAAGTGCTCAGTGGAGAGCAGAATAGGCCGAGAGTGTTTTCCACGGCTGCCGAGAAAGATGAGCGAGTGGAGGCAGAATAACAAAAAGCCACTTCAAAAACACACCAGAAAAAGTCACAAAGCAGAGACAATCAGAGGTTTGAGACACACGCCCCCCCCAAAACCCTGACAAGAGAGCAAAAACAAGTCATGAGGGAGCCTCTGATGGTTTCAAGACAGTCGCGGTTGCTGATTGAGAACGGGCCTGTCCCAGCAGTTCTGAGAGGAGTCGGGACCTGGGGCTGTGAGGGCTCAGAAACTTCACCTGAGTTCTGAGAACTGTGGTGGGACAGTCCCTGAGGGCTCTGTCTCTCTGGGAAGATGATGGGGGGTGGGCGGGAATGGCAGGCCCATGCTGGCTGGGTTAGGGTGTGAGGCTGTTCCAGCCCAGAGACTGGCCACCGGTGAGGAAGCAGAGTCCCACCTGGCCCCAGGCTTCTGCTACCTACCGCCTGAGAGGGTGAGGCCTCTATGGCCATAGTCCATCTGGGAATTCAAAGGCGTAAGGCCACCTGCATCTGGGAAGCTCCTTTGGGATCTGAGCTGAGGACCCCACCATGAAGAAGCGAAACTAGAAAGGAAACGCTGGTGCTCCGCTCCACCTCCCCATTTTGCAGTGAAGTCCAGTGAAGAGAGCCCTGGGGGTGGAGCACTGGGGTTCAGGTCCCAGGCACTATTATTCCCTTGCTGTATGACCTTGGGCAGGTCAGTTTACCCCTTGGGCTTTAGTTTCTTGACCTGCAAATGGGAAGGTTGGTCTAGATGAATGGCTTTCAACCCTGGCTGAATATTGGAATCACCTGGTGAGCTGCAAAAATCAACGTGATGCCAGTTGTTCTGGGTTACAGCCTGGGCATCAGCATTTTTAAAAGCTCTTCAGATGATTCCAGGCCAGGCGCGGTGGTGCACGCCTGTAATCCCAGCACTTTGGGAGGCTGAGGTGGGTGGATCACCTGAGGTCAGTTCGAGACCAGCCTGGCCAACATGGTGAAACCCTGTCTCTACTAAAAATACTAAAATTAGCCGGGTTTGGTGGGGTATGCCTGTGCACGAGAATCGCTTGAACCCAGGAAGCAGAGGTTGCAGTGAGCGGAGATTGTGCCACTGCACTCCTGGGCGACACAGCAAGACTCTGTCTCAAAAAAAAAAAAGAAAAAAAGAGCCATTCGTCTGCCTAATGCTTCTCAAAATTTGGAGTGCACAGGAATATTGTAAAAATTTGAGTCGAATTCGGTAAGTCCAGCATACAGTCTGAGATTCCACGTTTCTAACAAGCTCCCAGGCGATGTCCATGGACCACACCTTGAGTAGCAGCAAGCCTGTGTTGAATGTCCCCTTCCCTTGAACTTGCAAGTTGGATCCAAGCTCCAATCTACTCAGTCTGCTACTGTTCTTGTTTTGGTAGCTGGCTGTAGTTGCCTATTTCTGCCAATCTGCCAATAGCATCATTGTTTCTAAGTTCTTTCTTCCCCTTGCCCCCCGCTCCCCCCCGACAAGAATTGTTTAAATCTTCACTTATCATTTGAATTCTAACGAGATGCTGTGGATTGAATCAAACAGGGATCTTCCCTTCAAGGGCAGTAAATGAAAGATAGAGCCAGGCTGTGATGTGAGCTCAAAATGGGGCAGAGGTCATTTTTAGCTGAGAGGATTGGAAGGGGTCTACGTGGCTGATAATAACAGGGTACCACTGTCCAAGTGCTTTGTACCAGTTGTCTCATTTTAGCCTCACAACAACCCTTCAGGTGAGCAATGGGAATGTTCCCCAGTTTACACACGAGGAAGCTAAAACTTAAAGAGAAGCAGAGGTGTTTTGAAGGAGGCATAGCAAGGTGCGGTATTGTAGCTTGAACTCAGGTGCCTGTGCCGACTTTTAGTCTGCTGAGAGCATGGGTAGTATTCGAGCTGCATGCCTGACCAGACCTGACCAGACCCAATCAGATCTGGCCTTTTAGCACCAAGTCGTGTGGGCTAGGATGAGGTTTCTATGAGTTTAGTCTACCCCTCACTCACCTTCCATACCCCTGCAGCCAGAAAAAGACAGGTGGTAACAGTTTCCACCTCTGGTTTCTGGGCCCAGACCTCCAGGCCTGTACACAGAGCCTGGGGCCTGAACTCACACTTTTCCCCAGTTGGCTGCCTGTCCCAGCATGGGTTTCTGCTGCCTGCATCTTTGTCTGTATCATTTTATTTCCTTGGCGGGAGCAGGCTGTGTGTCCAGCCTTTTGTAGGCTTGTCCTTTCCTAGGCACATAACCCCACATAGTGCTGCATAGAAGGTTGCCCGAAGCTACCACGAAGACTGCAAATCCTAAATTCCTCAGATTCTGCTGGGTTCTTAGCTCGAATGGTATCCAACAGCCCAGCCCCGTGGTTTCTCCAAGTTGATGCAACCCAGCTTGTCTCACCTTTTGATATCAGGGTTACAGGGTTGGGGTGGAGGTGAAGGGTGAGAAGGATTGGAGACCTTTGTGTTCCCCGACTAGAGCTTGAGTTTCTAGAGACACGAACTTTGTCTTTTCATTTTTGAACTCCCAGTGAAGGATACAGTGCTGGGCAGACAGATGTGTCACCGCCTTGTCAGACGAGCACATGACGGAGACTTGGGCGCATTTTCTTTGTGCATGGGGTGAATGGCAGCATTGGTAGCTTGTTTGGCTTGGCTCTCACACACGAGATTCACCTGCTATAGGCTTCAGCTTGTAGGCCCCGGAACCCTGTGGGCGCAGCTACTGGGAAATCTTTCACCACGTCTTTTTGGGTTCTATAGCTGCTCAGGAAGATGAGATTTTTAATAGAGCCCCAGCCCCTGGAGATGCTGGGTGAGTTGTAGAAATCCAACTTCGAGAGCATTAAGAGAGACCCTGTAATGATTAGGCAGCCCTGGGATTGTAGCATGGGGAACCCATGGAAGGAGGAGACCCCCACTTCTTACCGTTCAGAGAAGGGGATCATCTTATTGGAGCAGAAGTTTCTTAGAATTTTTTTGGGCATCTAAACTTGAAAGCTGAGGTTAAGAAAGTGAAGGGCTTAGTCCCCATAGAAAGAATTTTCTTCTGCATGTAGTTTTTCTCCTATCATTAAAAAAAATATGAAGAAAAGAAACCAAATTCGTACCAAGGTGCTAAATGTGCTCTAGAATGTAAAGCCACTTTGCATTGGTCAACAGGATCCAGTCAGGGAAATATTTCCATTTATTCAACTTGTGTACTTACGAGAGATTTTTTTTTTTTTTTGAGACAGGATCTCTCTCTGCTGCCCAGGCTGGAGTGCGGTGGCACAGTCATGGCTCACCGCAGCCTCAATTTCCCAGGCTCAAGTGATCCTCCCATCTCAGCCTCCTTAGTAGCAGGGACTACAGGTGTGCACCAGCACACCTGGCTGATTTTTGTATTTTTAGTAGAGATGGGATTTCCCCACCTTTCCTAGGCTGGACTCAAACTCCTGGGCCCAAGCAATCCAGCTGCCTCGGCCTCCCAGAGTGCTAGTGTTACAGGAAAGGGGTCCTGATCCAAACCCCAAAAGAGGGTTCTTGGATCTCGCGCAAGAAAGAATTCAGGGCGAATCCGCGGTGCAAAGCAAAAGCAAGCTTATTAAGAAAGTTCAGTGGCAAAAGAACAGCTACTTCATAGACAGAGCAGGACGTTCCCGAAAGTTAGAGGAGGAAGACATCCGCCCTAGGTACAGTGCTTGTCTATATGGGCAGATGTGCTCTGCTATAAGGGTTTGTCATAAGGGATTAATTTTCTTAATTACTATATTTTGCAAGACTCGATATTATTATCTTTAAAGCAAAACTAGGAATGCCTTTGTTCTCCAGATATCAGGACATCTGGACTCTCCCAAGTCTGGGTCTGTTTTAGTAAACATTATTAGTTTGTTCTCTTAATTGTAAACATCTAGAGGCTAGGAATGCCTAACTTTCTGGGAATGCAGCCCAGCAAGTCTCAGCCTTATTTTCCTAGCCCTCACTCAAAATGGAGTTGCTCTGGTTGGAACACCTCTGACACTCAGATTTGACGCATGAGCCACTGTATCCGGCCTTAAGTGAGAAAATCTTGTTGAGCCAGTTCTTTAAGACTCCCTCTTGACTCTTGAGTCTTAACAAGAAATAAGCCAATAAGAGGTTTTCCCTCACCTCTTAGGGACCTTTTCCAGGAGGAGGGTGTTCAAGAAGAGGAGCCAAAGCTAGGAGAGGCCCACAGAGTGTGGCACTGAATTCAGAGGGGTGGTGCTCTCCTGGAGCCTGTAGCTAATCCATTTACACCATCTCCTCCGAGAACTTCATCCAGCCCAGGAGGGTGTGCTGTGGCCTTGCTGGGTCTTTTACCCTGGGGCCAAGGATGGCTTGGGGTATAAGGTGGCGATCAGTGCTATTTCCACCCCCTTCTTCAAGATATAGGCTGCTTTTAAAAAATTTTAATTGTCAGGGTTAGAGGTTTTGATGGTGTGGAACCGGGAGGTGGGCGTGGGAGAGTGGAAACTGGATGTAAATGCTTGAAGCTGCCCCACAGAAGTCATTCTGCAGTACATGTTCAGTGACTCCATTTCCAGGTGGGGAAGTTGAAGCCACAAGATGGGCTGTGATTTGCCTAAAGTCTCCTAGGAAATAGTGGCAGAATTGCGACCAGAGCTTTTCCCTTGAAGCCCTGGGTAGAACATGAAAGTAATGGCAGTGTAATTGATTCATGTCTACTTAGGTCATGAATAAATTATTATGCACCCACCTGCCCTCCTGAGGAGATGGCTTCTGAGAGGCAGGGACCTTCTCTTAATCCTCTCTGTGTCCCTGCACCTCCCAGTGCAGTGGCTAGTACATGCTGGGGGGCCCTGCGGGGTGTGGGGAGTTGGATGGGGTGGTTAAACCTGAGTTGCGAGACTCTTCGCTGCAAAGAGCACTGGGGGCAGGGCGGGGAGGGGTTGGGGGAGGGCAGTCTGGCCCCACCGCATCCTCTGTACTCAGCTGTGTCAACTCTCACCTTGCTGTCAGAAGCCTTTCCAGACCAACTCAGCCTCTGAATTTTGGAGCAATATCTGTTTGTGCCCCACATTTAGCCCCCTCTATAGACTTATTGACGTGGGAAGAGGACGGCATGCATTGTGATTCTGAGTGTGGGCCGTGGATCTATCAGCCTGAGTTTCAGTCTCAGCTCTATCCTTTCTGAGCTGTGTGATCTCAGGCAACGCCTCCGAGCCTCAATTTCCTTATCTGTGAAATATTCCTTCTCCACGGGCTGGTCATGAGGATGAATGGGGACAAGGCACGCAGCCATGCGGCACCAGGCACTCAGCACCTTCCCGCCCTTATCATTGTGAAGTTTCCATCATTAAACGTGTTGTTCTGCACCTACTCTGAGGATGGTTACCTCACCTGTGAATGGGAGGAAATGATGTGTAACCTTGGCAGATTGTTATGGCAACCAAATGAGATAATACACATGAGAATGCTTTGTAAACTCCTAAGGCTTGGGTGTGAAGTGTGACTGACCCCAAAAATCACACAATTGGTAAGAGGTGGCATCCTCCTGCAATGACCACACCCTCCCCCAAAACACATACACACACACACGCTCACATATGCACACACACATATACATATATACATACATATACATACTCGCACAGGCACACACACACACCACCACCAGCATCAGCACCATGAAACATCTCTGTGGTCTGACCCCGCCCACTGCCCCCCCTCCACCCCTGGCATCCCAGGGAAGTTGTTCTCTCATGTTTTCAACAGCCTCTAATGAGCCCTCCCAGACATCCAGACAAGTAGTGGTGGAATTAAAAAAGACAAATGAGACACAGACCTCACTCTCAGGAAGCCTAGCAGGGGAGAGGGTGAGCAAAGGTTACTCTAAACAAGGCCAAATGACACAAAAACCATAACCACCGAAGACTGGGTGGAGGGGAAGTTTGGGAACAGGCGGTTTTGTGGCAGGGCTGGCATTGGAGCTGGTCTTTGAAAGGTGGGTGGTGTCTTAGTCTCCTAGGGCTGCTGTAAAAAATACCACTGACTCAAAGGCTTAAACAACAGACATTTATTTTCTCATAGTTCTAGAGGCCAGAAGTCCAAGATCATGAGGTTGGCAGCGTTGTTTCTTCTGAGGCCACTCTCCGTGGCTTGTAGATGGCCACCTTCTTGCTGTGTCCTCACGTGGTTGTCTGTGTTGTCTGGGTCCTGATCTCCTCTTCCTTTTTTTTTTTTCCAAGACAGAGTCTTGCTCCATCGCCCAGGCTGGAGTGCAATGGCCAGATCTTGGCTCACTGCAACCTTTGCCTCCTGGGTTCAAGCAATTCTCCTGCCTCAGCCTCCAGAGTAGCTGGGATTACAGGCCTGCACCACCACGCCCGGCTAATTTTTTGTATTTTTAGTAGAGATGAGGTTTTACCCTGTTGGCCAGGCTGGTCTCGAACCCCTGACCTCACGTGATCTGCCTGCCTCAGCCTCCCAAAGTGCTGGGATTACAGGTGTGAGCCACCACACCCGGCCCCAATCTCCTCTTCCTGTAAGGATGCCAATCATAATGGATGAGAACCCACCATTGACTTCATTGAGGTAAAATGAGGTCATATCCATGGGCCCCAATCCAATATGGCTGGTGTTCTTTATCTCCTGAAAGGCCTTATCTCCAAATATAGTCACAGTATGAGGTACTGGGGGTTAGGAATTCAATATATGAATTTGAGTGGGAGACACAATGAAGCCTGTAACAGATAGGATGTTTTCTTTTCACATTTGTTCCATTATAAAACTACTCACTGTGGTCAGGTGCAGTGGTTCATGCCTGTAATCCCAACACTTTGGGAGGTGGAGGCAGGAGGATTGCTTGAGCCCAGGAATTTGAGACCAGCTTGGGCAACATAGGACGACCTAGTCTGTACAAAAATTAATACATAAATTAACCAGGCATAGTAGTGCATGCCTGTGGTCCCAGTTAATTGGGAGACTGATGTGGGAGGATTGCTTGAGCAACCCAGAAGGTTGAGGCTATGGTGAGCTGTAATCGTGCCCCTGCACTCCAGACTGGACAACAGAGTGAGGCCCTGTCTGTCTCAAAAAATAAAAAATAAAAAAACCCAAAAGTACTCACCGTAAAATGTTGTGAAATGTTGAAAAGCACAAGAGGGAAAATAAGAACCCTTTGGAGATGACCATATCTGTCCATGAAAAAAACACCTTAAAATGGGTTTATACTTATAACACCTATTGTTTTATAAACAGCTATTTTTATGTAACAAATACATCATGAACTATTAAATAATCTACCACAACATCACTTTTAATGCCTGCCTCATGGTCCACGATAAGGGTGTATTGAATGTGTTTAACCAGTGGAGAGTGGGGTTTTGATTAGCCAAGACTGGGGTGGAGAAGTAGCAGCCTCACAGGAGGGAACCACGTGAGCTCCAAGGGCGCGGTAGTTGGTTACACTTCAGCGAGCTGCAACCAATCAGAACAGTTCTCGGAATAAGATCGATTACACTTATAAGAAGACGTAATTTTTTTGTGCGTGTCGGGGGTGGTTAGGGAAATAGACTGTGGACGTGAGAGCGCTGCTGCTTCTAAGAAGTCCTGAAGGGTCCCAAGAATGAGCCAGCTCCGTGATTTATGTCTGACTAGTCAGTCTCAGCTAGACCCTACGGGGGCAACTGAAAGTCAAAATTTGATTCTGCAGGGTGAGGCTGAACTCGATGAACATAGTTTCATAGTTTTAATTGAGATGCTGGTTTTTAATGAGTGACAGTTAGTGATGAGTGATTATTGCTTTTCCCATCACTCACTTCCCTCACTCCCCTCTTTCCTTCCCCACCCTTCATCCCAGATGAGGAGAAATCATTGGTAAAACAAAACAACGGGAAAGGGACTTAGTGATAAAGACTCACCTTGTTTCACATTGAAGACTGAAGGATCTAAAGGAGAAGTTCAGGTTGGACCAGGAGGGCTTCTAGGGGAGAGAAGAGGCAGAGAGAGCAGGGAGAGAGCACAAGTCCCAGGTTGGAGTGCAGTGGCCCAATCTCAGCTTACTGCAGCCTTGACCTCCTGGGCTCAAGCAATCCTCCCACCTCAGCCTCCCAAGTAGCTGGGAATACAGGCTTTCGCCACCATGCGTAGCTAATCTTTTTTTTTTTTTTTTTTCTTTTTAAGAGATGGGGTCTCACTATTTTGCCCAGGCTGATGTCAAACTCCTGGGCTCAAGTGATCTCCAGCCTTTGCCTCCTTAAATGCTGAGATTACAGGCATGAACCACTGTGCCTGGCCCACTGTGAATTTTGAATGATCCAATAGGTGATTCAATAGGGAAAAAATGTTTATCCCTGTTAATTTCAATAACTGAGACTTTCAAGTTATGTTTATAAAGCCAGCAGAGACTTAGGTTTCATTTGCTCTATTGTGCAAGTGAAAGAAGAGGAATGTGGCGGTGACTCCTGATTTGATAGAGAAAGCCCACAAAACAGTTTAGAAATACAGAGATGTCAGCTGCAATGCTACTTCCAAGACAACCATTCCCAAGTGAGAAAACCAGTCAGAATTACAGCTCTCTTTGGGGCTTTCTTATTAGAGGGCAAGGCAACTATTTCTAAAGTCTTAGTAGTCTGGGCTGGGTGTGGTGGCTCACACCTGTAATTCTAGCACTTTGGGAGGCTGAGGCAGGAGGGTCACTTGAGGCCAGGAGTTTGAGACCAGTCTGAGCAACATGGTGAGACCCCCATGTCTACAAAAAAAATTAAAAAGAAAATAGCCAGGCATGATGGTGCTTGCCTGTAATACTAGATACTCAGGAGGCTGAGGCAGGAGGATTGTTTGAGCCCAAGAGTTGGAGGCTGCAGTGAGCTATGATCGAGCCAGTGCACTCCAGCCTGGGCAACAGAGTGAGATCCTAACTCTAACTAACTAACTAACTAACTGGTTAACTAACTAGGAGAAATGAAAAATAGAGTCTTAGGAGTCTTACTGGATCCCTTTTGTTGAACGAATGAGTACAGGGACGGATTTATTCTACCCAAGATCGACTGGGAACAGTGATGAATATTCACATGAGTCCGCTTGGTGCCCTGGAGAGCAAGATTTATGTCCTTGTGAAAGTTTTCAACCTAACACTTTATCATATCTGATTCTTTGAACTGGCTTTTTAATGTAGAGTGGCAGCTGTCTCTCCCCAGCTGCAGGGGAGGGAGGCCATCTTCTGCATCTCTTTCTGAGACACTTGTGTTAATGACGATGGCTTGCATTTGGGAGGCAATTTCATCAGTTGGCATTATAAGGAAAATAACAGGCCTGCCAAGCTCAATTTACTGGCAGAAAAAGAAAAGGAGTGAAGAGGATATTACTTATTAACTATGAAACGCAGACCGCACAGCACAACACTATCTTTTGAATTCCCCGTGATTGCAGAATCATAAGGCTTTCTTCTGGTGTGGGAGCATACTGACACCCCTCCTTTGTGCTGTGGTTATGAAAAGGATTATGTAAAGATGATTGCTACTTTCAGGAGCCACCAGCCTCTCAAGTTTAGCGAGGATGCAGGAAAAGGTAATTCAGGAAGGATGCAATTCACTTCAAACCTTTAACAAATCCACGTCGTGAAAACCTAATTCAGAGAAGGTCATTTGCTAGAAGGTATATTATTAAATAAAAAGAAGCAAGTTTTTTTTTTTTTTAAAGATCATTTGCTATAATATCGTTTTGCAACCATTCACCACATGATTACTTAGACAGTTCTTCTCATGCATTTTGTATCCTTTTTTTTTTTCAAATTAATGAGTCTTTATTGAGAATGTGCTGGGTGCCTTTCCTTGTGGGAAAACCATATTGGCCAAGTCTCTAAAGCTGACGCACACCCCCTCATTCTGTGTAAGTGAGTTTCTCAGAGCTTTTCAGCACCCGCCTCCAGTGCCTAGTGAGGTAGTGACGCCACCCAGGAAAGTGGGCAATGCTCCTAAGAACAGTGCCCACATTCCAGCAAACTGTTTTCCTGGAGCCTGGCAACCTCCTCCCTAAACGCTTGCAAAAAAACAGGTGTGAGCACTAACAGACTTCCTGCTGGAAACCAGGTAGCCAGAGAAGCTAGTGACACACCTGAGGAGGAAACCTGGGATCAGGACACTCCAAAGGCCCAGTGCTGGCAAGGTGCCCCGGGCGAGGGTGACTGTCAGGACCATTTCTGCATCATTCAGTTATGAAAGCTGATTCTATTTAATTCACTTTAATTTAAACAGGAGGGCCAGTTCCATCCAAAGGCAGAAGATGCTGTCAGCAGATGCAGAGTGAGATCTGAGGACCAGGAAGCAAAAGTAGCACCTCCTCTGAATCTGCCACTGATGACTGCAGTGACCCCATTACCCCCTTCCAGTTACCCTTCATGACTCACTCATCCCTTACCCCTCGGGAAGACACTGTCCAGGGCAGAGTCTGCCAGTCCAAGGCCCTCGGCTCTGGTCATCACATGCTCTGCACTAAAAATCAGCAACACACGATCTGGCAAGTGTGAAGGTCCAAGGTGCTAGGGGGCCAGCATATTTGAAATTGAGATGCCCAAAGGGCGATGAGACCAGGAATTCAGGTCCCTGTTCCCATCGTCCTTTGGGAAAGGCAATAGTGTGGCTTGGTTGAACTGAGAACAGTCAGGGGACTTGCTGGGAAGGGGAAATCAAGGTGCAGGTTCTCTCGGAAGGAGGCAGGATCACAAGCGGGTCCTGGGGTGGAGAGGGGGAAGGTGTGAGCAGAAAGAGCAAGTGTGTGTGACACAGCAGGCACAGTCGGCCTCATGCTCCACTGGATGGAAACTTTCTAAGGCAGGGGGCTTTGTGTTTTGTACCTTGTTGTGTCCCCAGCACCTAGAACAGAGCCTGATGCATTGTGGGAGCTCAGTAAATATTTACTGGATGAGTTGTAATATTTATTGTAAGTATTAGGAAATATCAGTAAATATTTATTGAGTTGAGTTGGTCTTTCCAGTGAAGTGGTTGCTTCTCTGTGAAGCTCTGTGGGAAACATAAATGGTGGGAGATAGGGTACCTGTCCTTAGGGCTGGCCATATGTGAACCCTATAACCATTTGGTATCCATTCATTCATTCATTCATGGAATATTTGCCCAGCTTCTATTCTGTAATATATTGTATTAGTCACTGAGGTCACAAGGATGAAAGCCAACACATATTTCTTCAGGACAGGTGCAGTGGCTCACACCTATAGTTCCAGCACTTTGGGAGGCTGAGGCAGGAGGATCCCTTGAGGTCAGGAGTTCAAGACCAGCCTGGGTGACATAGTGAGATCCTGTCTCTATAAAAAATTAAAAAATAAATCCAGACAGAGCAGCGTACCTGCAGTCTTAGCTACTTGGGAGGCTGGGGTGGGAGGATCGCTTGAGCTCAAGAGTTGGAGGCTGTAGTGAGCTATGATTGTGCCACTGCACTCCAGCCTGGGCAACAGAGTGAGACCCTATTGTTAAAAAATTAATTAATTAATTAAAAAATATTTCTTTAATACCCATCATGAGCCAGGCTCTGGGGGATACTATGGGGACCAGGCTGGAAACACCTTCTTTGGTAGAAGACGCAGACTGTCCAAGCCACAGACGGGGGAGCATCAGTCTCTATCTGGAAGTGGAGATGCTGGGAAAGGCTTTGCAGAGGAAGGCACATTTGGGCTGCATCCTGACAGCAGGGCAGGCGTTCGTCAGGCTGGGGAGGTGTGGGGTAGCACCGGAGCAAAGTGTTAGTGTGTGTCATGGCTTGGTTTCCCGCAGAGGCCTGCTGGGGCCACCTTTTAGCTACACTCTTCACACCTCGTTTTCCTTCTTCCCAGACCCTCTGAACATGTCCTTCTCTCTTACTAGTTGCTCCCAGTTTTGCTCACCCCAGGGCCTTGCACCATGTGTAACACAAAGATCCATTATGATCAATACCAGTTAGTCTAGGAACGGTTCCCAGAGCTCAGCGACATCCCTGATGTGGGTGTGGCTGGGGACTGCTACGGAGCTTTGACTCCCATTTCCTCTCATGAGCTCCTTGGCCTGGCTACCCTGGGAACTTGTTGTGAGAGGAGGATCACAACAAGGCTGGGCAGGATGAGGGCATCCCTGGGTTCTCTGTGCCACTGAAATACAACACGGCCCCTGCTGCAGGGGAGTGGATGGTGGGCCCATGTGGTTTAGCATAACCCAGAGCCAATGTCCTCCACAGAGCTGCCGATATGGTAGTGCTCACCTTTCACCTGGAGGTGGCCATGCTCCAGGGCACACTTTGATGCACTTTAACAGGGCAGCGTGTTGGTGCATTGGACTAGAGGGCCTTTGAGGTCTCTTCCAACTGCACACTTCATTCTGATCCAGTGATTCTGGCCTTGAGCTGGGAACATCAGAACCCAGTCCTGTGGTGGCTGCCAGAAGATACTGTTAAAATGTAACTATCAGAATGTTGTTTTGGTTCTTTCACACATCAGCTGCTAATCTTTGTAGGATTTTCCCCTTTCCAGGGTTAAGAGAGAGAAGAGGAAGTGAAAACAGGAGGGGAGAATTTTCTTAAAGCACCTCTTGCCTTGCAGACAACAACCAAAAACCCCCTAGGGTTTGAACAGCGCTGTGTACTTTTTTTCTGTAGCTTGTTCCCATCCACAGCCTGCCTCATTTGGTTCTCAGAGCTCCCCCAGGTGGGAGCAGAATTCTGAGCTGCCCCAGTTCCACTCTTATTTGCAGACAGGGGGCGTTCCTGCGGCTGGAGGGAAGGGCTGAGGACTGGCTCTTCTGGCAGAAGCAGGTATTTTGCAGAGTCATTCTGGTGAGGCACTGGGGGTTTCTGAGTTTCTTCAGGAAAACTGGGCAGAGGCTCCTCTACACCTGGTGGAGAAAGGTCTGTGTGAACAGGGATCAAGCTGACTGTCCTCTGGGTGGAGCCCTTCGGCCACGGAAGGCGGAGGAGCTGGCCTTCCCAGCACTGATTCAGCATCCGCTGATCTCTCCCAACCACAGGACTCTCCTGGCTATTGGAGATCTCCCACTCCAAGGCCCAAACCCTGGCAGTTGAGAGCTCCCAACTGCAGTGTCCGCTGCCAAGACAGGGGTGTCTTCCCCAGAGTCCAGTAGGCATGTTTCCAACTTTTCTTGTTGTTTAACAGATTTCATTGACAACTCTAAATATGCAACTGGTCGGTGGGAAGCAGGGAGAATCTGGAGGCAAATGAGATGGAGCCCTTGTTCTCCAAGAGGTGGCAGCTCTCCTGATGCAGACAGACATGGACACAAACACGGTGTGAGCATGGAATGGAAGGGTGGTGGGGAGGGGAGGAGAGGGAGCGCTAGACAGGACCAAGGTAGCCTCACCGTTGCGTGTTGGAGCCCTGATGCCCAGTCCCAGGGCAGTCTCGCAGGGCAGAGTCTCCAGGTCCAGGGCCCCCTGCTCTGGTGACCTCATGCTCTGCACTAAAAATCAGCAACACACAACCAGGCAAGTGTGAAGGTCCAAGGCGCCAGGGGGCCAGTGTATTTGAAATAGAGATGGTCTCAGGAATTCAGGTCCCTGTTCTCATTGCCCTTTGGGAAAGGTGGTAGTGTGGCTTAGTTGAACTGAGAACAGAAAGGGGACTTGCTGGGAAGGGGAGATTAGGTGGTCCTCTCCTGCCTCCTGGGAGTTTTGGCTGGGGATTGGGAAACTGGGACTGGAGGAGAAGCCGGGGATCAGGGATGCCAGGAGAGAAGGGGCAGTCTTCACTTTGTTTGGCAGAGATCAAGCACAGGGCCATTTGGCATGCCAGCAGGGCTGAAAATGAGCTGCTGTAGGACCTGGGTACACAGGGCCCCTCTCCCCCTCATGCACTCCAAGGCCCATTCTTATGCCTCTCAGACAAGTGTGGTGAGTTGATCCTAGATTCAGTCTGGGCTGCGGATCAGAGCCCTGAGTGTCTCCCAGCCCGCACCCGCCAGCCCTTCCTGTCCTTCTGGCTGATTTCTGCTCCTTCCCATCTCTGCCCTGGACTTTCCCCACAGAGCCTTCACTCCCTCATGCAATCCCTTTCTCTCCACTTCCACTGCCCTCTCCCGGCTGCTCAGAAGCTGTGTTTCCATGAGGCCTTCCCTTAGGAGTGCCTGTCTTCCCTCTCTGAGCTCTCCTGGTTCAGGGGGCCATGCATATGACACCTGCCAGAGGGTTTTGGTTCATTTCTTTCATCTGTCTCCAAGGTTCTAACTCTTTGGGGCTGCACCCAGGTCTCCTTCACCTCTGAGTTTCCCCCATCACTTGGCTCTTCATTAAGTCATCATTAAGTACTGCACGAACACAAGGAAAAGATTTATCACTGGATCTCAGAGGATGGCCTCTGTCTCCCATCTTCTTTTCTGGAGAAGAGGCTGTTTGCTTTCTAGGAATAGGCTAGGGAGAGAGCTGGAAGGAGTGTCCATAGCAGATTCCTACCAGGAGTCTGGAAGAGCTGAAATCTCATCAGGATCAGGACTGTGGGCTCCGGGGCACCCAGCCAGGGCACCTGGGAATGACAGACCAGTTTGCTGGTTGAAGCAGGAGAAAGGGGGTAGAAATCTTGGTAATTTCTGGCAGTGTGGAAATCTACCCAGTCTATCAGCTTGGGACAGGGTTGGTTTTCAGGGTGAGGCCAGAAGAAATTCTACACAGATGTATCCCAGCTCCTTCTTTCTGGGGATACAGAGTAGGGTGAGCCATAAAGAGTGAAGGGATGGGACCACCTCCAAGAATAGCCACCTCTGACCCAAGAACCATGTTTCCAAATAGACAGAGTGGATTTAACAAACCATTCACATTTCCTACAAGTTAATACCTACTTCCTTCTCCTCGATCAAGGCCCAGCCATCCCTGGGGAGAAGCCTTAGGTGCTGGGATGGGCCCTGGGTGGGGAACTTCATGTGTTGTCATTTTAACTGACATCTGTAGAGGTTTGAAACTGGACAAACAGGAAGTGTCCTGTCTTTAACACTTGCACAATCTCAAGCCTTTTGTGAAATATCCAGGAGTCGGGGTCGCAGGGGCCGGTGGTGTGAGGTGCTGTGAGGTAGCCCTGGATCCGTCTCTGATCCCGAGAGCTGGGCCCTCTGCAGCTGAGAATCTGCCCCCGCAGCCGCTTTCCCTCCTTAGCTGTGGCGCACAACCTGTGCTGTGAGGCGCTGCTGCTTGCCTGGCACTGCTGCTGAATCAGTCCCCATCTCTTCATTTTGATGGCAGCCTGGGTTTGTTATCCTTCAAAGATCGTCTCTTGGAAGGACACCAACCTCTGATTACGTTTCCCAGCCTGCCTGGAGGCAGCTCAGCTAATCTGGCTCGATTTGGGTGGTGGATTCCCTTCTGGCCTTGAGATCTGACGCCACCTCTGGCACCAGTAGGGTGGGAAGATGGACAAAATAATTACGCCCCATGAGCTGAAAGGAGAATTAAAATTAATTCCCTTGTGCAGCCTTTTCTTCTTTTCTTTTTTCTTTTCCTCTTCCTGGGTAACTTTTTTTTTTTTTTTTTTTTTTTTTTTTTTTTTGCCAGGTGTGGTGGCTCACACCTGTAATCCCAGAACTTTGGGAGGCTGAGGCGGGTGGATCACTTGAGGTCAGGAGTTCAAGACCAGCCTGGCCAACATGGCAAAACACCCTCTCTACTAAAAAATACAAAACTTAGCTGGGTGTGGTGGCGCATGCCTGTAATCCCAGCTACTAGGGAGAATGAGGCAGGAGAATCGCTTGAATCCAGGAGGTGGAGGTTGCAGGGAGCCGAGATCACGCCACTGTACTCCAGCCTGGGCAACAGAGACTGTCTCAAAAAAAAAAAAAAATTGCTTTATGAGTACATAGTAGCATATAATTCAGGGCTGTTCTCTTTTCCTTTTGTAACAGGTCTAATTCATGGCAGTAATTTTTTTTTAAAAAACTATTTTTCATTAGAATTTTGTACATATGACCTTTATAACATTTATGACATTTACCCTTGTTTATTATAAAAATGATTTAATTGTAGTAAACCCAGTTTTGAAAAGAGAATAAAAGATAGCCTAGAATCTTAACACTGAACACATCGGGTCCAGTTTGTTTTCCCAATCAGTCTTCATCTGATTGCATGTTTAATTGCATGATCCTAGCATACATTTACTTTTTGAAGAAACCTAGTTTGGTAGCATATGCACAGTCCCATGTGGCTACATAATCTTTCTCATCATCATTAAAGCACAAATTCCTTTAGGATCATAATTTACTCAGCCAACTTCCTGCAGCTGAAAATTTAATTACTTCTTTTACCTTTCAAACCAAGGTGTTTGCTTGTCTTTTCTGGACTCTGCCCTGGGGCCGCGGCAGACAGGAAGTGGAGCCGTGGAACAGGGTTAGACCCAACTCATCTTCATGTCCTGCCCCTCAGCCCAGCCCTTGGCCCAACCCCTGCCAAATGGCTCCTGCTGTGTTCAGGTACCTGCGGAAAGGAGCTCCCATCTGTCAGCAGTGTAAGGGCATTTCCAGGGCACATCTGTGCAAGGCCTTTCACTCATGGAACACTTGCACACTGGACACTTGCCGCTTGTGTAGACACCTTCTCTAGCAAGGACCATGCCATACTGCATCTTTTGTTACTAGTGCCAAGGAGGGTTCCCGGCATATACAAGTGTTTAGTAGTTGTTTGTTCAGTGATTGACAGTTCACGAGGAATCCCATAAGTCAGCAGCCTCTTGCTCCAGCGTGGGCTGCAGAATCTGACACTGACACTGTACTGCTTCACAGGCCTTGGGGACTTTGACTAAGATACCCTCCCTATCCGCCAACTTCAACCGTACATTTACAACGGTTTAATAGTGCAGGGTCCCCACCAGACCCTCCAGCGTAGGTCTATTTTTTTTTTTTTTTTTAGATGGAGTCTCACTCTGTCTCCCAGGCTGGAGTACAATGGCATAATCTTGACTCACTGCACCCTCTGCCACCTGGGTTCAAGCAATTCTCCTGCCTCAGCCTCCCGAGTAGCTGAGATTACAGGCACCTGCCACCGCACCCGGCTAATTTTTGCATTTTTTAGTAGGGACGGGGTTTCACCATCTTGGTCGGGCTGGTCTTGAACTCCTGACCTCGTGATCCACCCGCCTTGGCCTCCCAAAGTGCTGGGATTACAGGCGTGAGCTACCACCTGTAGCGGTGTCAAGGTGTTTATCAGGGTGATCAGCTTGTTTCAGTTTTCCTGGGACTTGCTGGGTTTTATCACTGGATGTCCCTTGTCAGTCCCAGGTAAGCAGGGACAGGGGTTTTCTCCTGGTTCTCGGCATCCAGTTCTTAACAAGCTCCTGTAGAGGGCGCTGGAGGCAAAGCTCAGGAGGCAGATGCCAGATGGATTGAGCAGTTGCTGTCCCAGGTGGGAGATATCACGTCACCTGGACACCATCAGACTCAGGAGCGGGTTAGAAAACAGCGGATCTCCTTAACCCTCCCCCAGGAAACGCTGGTGTCAGGAAACTGATGCTTGTTGGCCAAGAGGGAGTGACCGTGTCAGACAAGTCTCTGTTTCTTCATCCTGAGAAAGCAAATCATGTATAAATGACTTGTGGTTGTTTCAGGCTGTCAAGCTCCAAATGTGTTCTGGCTGTAACTACCCTGACAGCAGGATGCTCCAGTTGCATTGACCTAGAACAACCTAGGACAGAGAAAAAAAAATCGCTTTGATTTTGTAGGGGAGGACACATTTAAAAATTCTGCCTTTCCAGGTTATTGGCAGGATCTCTGTAAGAAAAGTCAGGCTAGCAAGAGAGAAGCATATGTATTTATTTAATGTTTTACATGATACAGGGGCTTTTGTAAGGAAATGAAGACCCAAAGAAATGTTTAAACCTGAGTGTTTTTATACGGGGTTTGATGAAGAGTGGAAAGTCATGGAAGAATATGACAGGAAACAGAGGGGATGAGCTGGGGGTAGGAGAGCTGGGGGTAGGAAAGCGGGGAGAAGCTCAGCAAGGCCTGTTAGCCCAGTTTCTCTTTTTCGCAGATAAAAATGCGCTTTTACCCTGAGTATAGGGAGGGCACCTGTCACCTAGGTTCTTACGACCTGCTTCAAGGGAAGTTCAGAAATTGGTTCAGCTTAAAACATCCACTATTTTCAAGGTGCCATATTTTGGGCCTGAATCCCATGCATTTTTTTCAAGTGGTCTATCCACTGTCTATTTTCCCTGGGTTTATATAGACCTATCCGCTTCCCTTGGGAAATTGAGTGGGAAACACGAAATTTACGTTCAAAGTGGGTGGTGATAATGAAAAAATAATCTGGTAAGAGAGGAGACCCACACAGACCCTACTTTGGGCATTACCTGGCCAAAGCCAGCAGCAAGGCAGCACGCCCTTCTGACATGCACAGGTTGCCAGGGGCTCCACATGCATCAGGCCCCTGCTTTGGTGCATAATGTATATTGCTGTTGATGTGTTCAACTCTGTTGCAAAGTGTTTAGAGCAGATAACATCACAGTCAGATCATTTACCAATTCTCTCACTTGCCCACCTCTTGTTGTTAAACCACGTACTTTGGGTAGTATCTGCAGTTTATTAGGTACGCTGTGAACACTGTTTTGTAAGGAGTGCCTGGCTGAAAACACCCACAAAATGATTTAAAAAACACAAAACTAGGCCAGGCAGAGTGGCTTACACCAGTAATCCAAGCACTTTGGGAGGCCGAGGAGGCGGATCACTTGAGGCCAGCAGTTGGAGACCAGCTTGGCCATCATGGTGAAATCCCATCTCTACCAAAAATACAAGAATTAGCTGTGCATGATGACATGTACCTGTAGTCCCAGCTACTCGGGAGACTGAGGTAGGAGAATTGCTTGAACCCAGGAGGCGGAGGTTGCAGTGAGCTGAGATCACTCCATTGCACTCCAGCCTGGGCAACATAACGAGACTGTCTCAAACAGAACAAAACAAAACAAAACAAACCCTCCAAAACCCACAAAGCTAGTATTTACAACTTGGAATCTCATCATTGTGAATGTTTCTATCTGCACAAATATCTGGAAAATGACCATTTTAGGATACCAGCCTTTATTACTGTTCTCTTAAGAGAAGCCACTTGCTCCTAAGCCCTTCGCTCTCTTAAAAAAAATCATTTTAAAGCCGGGCGTGGTGGCTCACGCCTGTAATCCCAGCACTTTGGGAGGCCAAGGTGGGTGGATCACGAGGTCAGGAGATAGAGACCATCCTGGCTAACACGGTGAAACCCTGTCTCTACTAAAAATACAGAAAATTAGCTGGACACGGTGGCGGGCGCCTGTAATCCCAGCTACTTGGGAGGCTGAGGCAGGAGAATGGGGTGAACCTGGGAGGTGGAGCATGTAGTGAGCTGAGATCGTGCCACTGCACTCCAGCTTGGGCGACAGAGTAAGACTCCGTCTCAAAAAAAAAAAATCATTTTAAGAACTGGAGTGGTTATGAGAAAAGCGCCAGTGCTTTTAAAAATTTGCAGAAGGGGGAAAGGTCACTTGGCTGTCAGCTGGAGTTTTTATGTCATAGATGGGGTACCTATCACTCAGAGCTGGAGTCGGACAGACTCAAGTGGGAATCCTGTCTCCACCGTAAATTAACTGTGTGATCTTGGACAAGTTATTTAACTTTTCTAAACCTCAGTTTCTCCATCTTTAAAACAGAGATGATATTCATCATATGTCATTAACAAGTATAACATTGGAAAGTGTTGCACACTGAAGAACGTCCAACTCTCGGCAAAGTTCAGTCCAACTAGGGTTTGAACATGTTTTTAAAAATATCCTGAGGCTCTGCTCTCCCCAGAAGGCGCTGTAAAGAACAATTCCAGCCCTGGCACTGAGACAGTTGGATCTTAGATGAGTCATTCCCTTCTCTTTTTTGGGGCCTCAGTTTCCCCTTTGGTAAAATGAAGGGATTAAACCAAATCAGTGATTCTCCAAACTTTGGTGTGCTGATCTGCTAGGCTCCACCTTGGTACCCTCTAATTCAGTAGGCTTGGATGGGGTTCACACAGCTTCCCCGGGAGATTCTGTGCTCAGTCTGAGAACCACCCGCCGGAGAACCACCACCACAGCCACCTAGACTGGGACTGATATTTGATGGCTTCGAGGAGGTGTTTTAAGGCTATTGTCCCAGAATACGTGATGTGTTTTTTGAGGAGGAGGAAGGCGTATCCACAGCACACATCAGGAAGAGGTGGTTAAAGGTCAGAGAGTTATTCTGCATAACATCCATCTGATATGATACTTCCTGAAATTTTTGACACCCAACCAGGGACGTCTTTTAAAAGGTTCCCCCACTGCTCACTGATTGACAGGAAACCACAACAGGGGTAAAATGCATGCATAACACAGCAGACATCAGACATGAGAGTAGTTCTCTATGTAGCACAGTATTTTGTATTATTATAGACACACAAATTATTGAAGTCTGTGTGTGTGTGTGTGTACTTTTTCATTTTGGTGGTATGGAGAGCTTTGGAGGGAAGAAGGAAAGGATGACAAAGGGAATCGTTTTTCCATATACATCTCCCATTGCAAGAACACTGATCTCTGAGTGGATTCTTTTGTCTTGAGTCTTTTGAATTATTGATCTACAATGATGAAATCTCTAGCACAGATGTTCAATCTTGATGTCATTTAATATCGTGTACAACAGCCTGAGGCTAAGTTTCCTCTCTCCAGGAAAAATGGTTTGTAAGAGTTGATTGATCAACTCAGGCCCAAGATCATAACTATAAACTTCATTGGTAAAGTGATCTACTCTAATATTAACTTCGGGGATTAGAAAATAAAAAGTATAAAAAGTGCATAAGCATATGGTAAGTGCTCAACAAATGTTGGCTTTTATTATTATTAGGTGATCATGGAATTAACTTTCACGAATTTGCCCTTGAGTTATAAGCCGCTACCGACCCAGGGATAGTTTCTAAAAAGACAAACTTCCTGCAACTGCAGGTAGCAGGAGATAGCCTCCCATTACTGTTGTCTTCTCCCATGTGTGTTATCCAGACCACCATGTGGGATCCTTGGGATGATTTTGGGTAGTACAAAGACCATTTAAAGAATGTTCTTTTTTTAAAAAACCCTTTATTTAAAAAATAGAGACAGGATCTTGCTATGTTGCCCAGGCTGGTCTTGAACTTCTGACCACAAGTGATCCTCCTGCCTCGGCCTCCCAAAGTGCTGAGATTGCAGATATGAATCACCACACTTGGCCTTAAATAATACTCTTCTACATAGTACATATTTAAGTCTAAACAGAACTACTAAAATATTTGTGTTAAGGTTATTTTCTTTTTTGACAAAAGACAATGGTTTTAACACTTATGCTGATACACAGTTTCCCTTTAAAATAAGTCATTCAAGTGGAAGAAGCTGATTCAAAGAAAGCTGCTAAGTAATAATAGCACAAGTCGTACCCAGAAATGGTAAAAATTGTGATGGTGGCATGCAAATGATCGAGTTTGAGAAGTACTAACTCAGTGAACTGAACCTGTATGCTCCTCGTTGTGCTACATCTGAAAACATTCATCAACACTCATTTCACGGAGCTCGAATCTGTAGTACAGTTACAAAACTTCTGTGCTGTACAGGAGCTTGAGGTCATCATGGGATCACCCCTGTATTTTAGGCAGATGGTTTCCATGATCTGGAGATGTCGTGTCTCAAGTACAATACGCTGGGGAGGAAACACTTTACCAGATTAGAGAAAAACGTGTTTGAAAAGAGACAGTCCTTCTACCCCAGGAGAGACACATTGGAGGGGAGACAACAGGACAATGAGAATGTAAACTGTCTATATTCCAAATTTTTCTGGACATTAAAAAATTAAAAATTCTAAAAAAGAAAATGGAAATTGTCTTCTGAAAGGATCTCAAGGGGCACATGTCTTGAAATATTTGAAAATCTTTTACTTGGAAGGTGGTGACTTGTACTCTAATTGACTTCAAGGTGTGTAAGAGGGAGGCTGAAATTATAGGAAGACAGATTTTAGCTCCGTGAGAGGAAATACCTTTAGTGAACTAAAGAAGGAATGAGCTATCTTAAGAGATGACGGACTCCCCTGGACTAGAGGTATTTATTTAAGCACAGCCATGACGCCCTTAGGGGACCTGGGACCAAGTGCTAGACGGGTGTGGAGGTGGCTGACCAAGGGTCCTTGCTGCCCCTTAAAGTCAAGGAGTTTAAGGCAGCCTTTCCGTTCTTTCAAGTGGCTCCTCCAAGGGAGCCATTATCTGCAGTTACTGTCTCAGTTTTAGGTAAAAAGCTTTTATCATTTGGGAATTTCCCCTCCCCATATAATACTTTTTACTCCTGAATGCATGCAAAAGAGCTGTAAGAAACTTTCTGGTGCTAAATGAGAAAATGTGTGAACATAAACGAGCTAGTATAAGTTCACCACAGTGTATTTTAAACATCAGGCTCTTAAAAACTCAATAGTTTGAGATTTGCGTTTTAATCAGCGTTTGGCTAACAATATGAGATAAACTATTAGAGAAGTGTAGGTCATTCTGGCAAATAGAAAGTTCCATCATTTCACACTTAGAGAGCTGCCACGAAGAGCTTATTCTTGGAGTACAAAATGCAGAATTTAGGTTAAGGCAGGTGAAATTGTCATTTTGTAGATGAACTCGTACACTGGCAATTTCTTATGGTTCAATGTAAAACATTTATAAACAATTGTATTGTTACAAATACATTTAGACACCGTTTTCTGCTAAACTCAGTATTTTCCTTTCCATCCTGATCAAAGAAACATTATTGCAGTAAGCCACATTATAATTGAGGATGATTTCTTCTAAAAAGGTTCCGAGTTCCTTTGAGCTTGTTATTGCACAGTGGATTTTTCATTTGCAAAGACATTAAGCCCTCCAAATGTGCAAATCATGAAGTCAGTTGTTGTTCCAGCAAGGTTTGCCCAGCGGTAAAAAACGATAAAACTAATGCACTAGCTGAAACCAGGTGGGGAGACCATGTGTGGTAGTGCTTGCCGGCGGAGGGAAACTATTTCTGAAATGAGGACTTAACAAAGTATAATCCCAGCTTCACTGCTGTTCACATGAGAAACCAAAGCTTCAATTTAACTGCAGGCAATAGAAGTTTCACACCGTCAGCACCAACTGCCTAAAATCCAAAACTAGTATCTAAAAGTGCAGGATCAAAACCAAAAATCTGGAGGGATCTAGTTAAACTTCAATATGCATGACCCCAGATTCCCCTTTAAAACACAGTCCAAGTATTATATCTTTTCCATAGGACATTTACATTATTGTATTAATGTGAAATAGCTATTTACCTCTCTCCAAATCTCGGCTTCATAGAATACATAATTATCACATCCTGTAGGACAGTCATTTAAAAAGACAGCCTTGTTTATAGACAGGAGAAGTTACAGACTTTAAAATTCCTGTTAGAAAACTGGGGGACTATGGGGCCAGGCGCAGTGGCTCACACCTGTAATCCCAGCACTTTGGGAGGCAGAGGAGGGCAGATCAGGAGGTCAGGAGTTCGAGACCAGCCTGGCCAAGGCAAAACCCTGACTCTACTAAAAATACAAAAATTAGCCGGGCATGATGGTGGGCACCTGTAATCCCAGCTACTGAGGAGGCTGAGGAAGGAGAATTACTGGAATCCAGGAGCCGGATGTTGCAGTGAGCCGAGATGGCGCCATTGCACTCCAGCCTCAGCGACAGAGCAAGACTCATTCTCAATAAAAAAAAAAAAAAAAAAAGGAAAATTGATTGGGGGACTATCGAGGATTCCCCTCTCCCATTTGTTAAAAATTAATAAAATTTAGGCCCTCAGACTTTATGCATTCATACTCAAAATAAATGCACTAAAAATCAAGGAGCAGTAAGGGCACCGAGAAAGACAGCAGTTTGATCTATTTTATAATTAAAACAGGCTCCAGAGTTTAAGTAACTTGCCCCAGTGCCTGTTGGGACATGGGAAAAAAACAGAGACCTCTACCACATCCCACATTCTCTAAACTGAGAACCATCTCAAGCAACAAGTCTACATATATCACTCTGACAAAGTGGATTTTTACTTCAGTCTTCCCCTGCTGAGGTTCAGAGCTGTCAAATCCCAACTGAGGCCGGGCACGGTGGCTCATGCCTGTAATCCCAGTACTTTGGGAGGCCAAGGTGGGCGAATCACCTGAGGTCAGGAGTTCAAGATCAGCCTGGCCAACATGGTGAAACCCCATCTCTACTAAAAAATACAAAAATTAGCTGGGCATGGTGGCGAGAGCCTGTAATCCCAGCTACTCTGGAGGCTGAGGCAGGGAGAATTGCTTGAACCTGGGAGGCGGAGGTTGCAGTGAGCCAACATCGCCACCACTGCACTCCAGCCTGGGCGACAGATGGAGACTCCAGCTTAAAAAAAAAAAAAAAATTTCCCATCTCCCATCTGACTTAATTCCTTCATCAACCAATTGCCAGTGTTGTATGGGCAGGCTTGGTCTGGATAGACTTGTTTTCCCAGTGCTATTTCCAGCTGGGCAAAAGAACCACTTCATTCTCTTAGAGCTTTCCATACCACAGTAAATAAGCTGGTATCTTGCTGGGGCACTGTTTTCCACCCATATTATACTACATCTGCCCCATTTTAACTACTGGAAAATGCATCAAAGAGGCTGTCCAATTTGTCTGAGATGAGATGGCTGAAGTTCTTAGCCATATAATGGCCAAAGCTCAACAGATCTATTTGATACGAATTCGTTCTTTGACGCACAAGGAAACAGATGTCAAGAGTCATTTCCACCCAACATCAAGCTTCCTCCCCTCCTCTCAGGAAGCTGAACATAGATTCCTAGTCACTAATGTGCTATGAACTGAATAGCAGTGAATTCACTATAAATTAACTCATGCTGGTACAGAGTTCTCTCCATATAAGCACAGGACTTACATTTATTACTTAGCCATTTTTTCAAAGATAGTTCAAACGTTACAGATTTCTCCATATTCCCTTTACTTTTGGAGTCAAACACCAACTTCCGTATGTGACATTGACTATAATGTAAGAAAAGTGATTTTCACAAGTGTCTTGTACAAATAAACTATTGCAGCAGTTTATAGAGACAGTTGGGTGAGACAAGGGCCCTGAGTACACAAATTCATAATGGCTTGAGTGGTCATTCCACACTGTCACTGCATTACAGAAAAAAACTGGATGCCTGTCTTGCATACAACTATGTAGTGCATTAAAAACACTGAGACCTTTTTTAATTTTTTTTTTTATTACATTTGGACCTTTAAGAAACATATACCATCAGATATACCACTATTCAGTAAAAATCTATTCTAGTTTTTGGGAAGCATATGTGTCACAAACTATCTTGCTTCTAGTCTCCAAGACTTCAAGAGTTTATCAAAAAGGTGGGCTCTGATCTATGGGATCCTGAGCCTTGAGGTTTCAAATGTTCTGATTATTGTAAAACAATTTCAAGTGGATTAACTTAATTCCCAGCTGTTTTTCTTCAGGAATGGGCTAATCAGTTTGAATTATCTAGTCCATTACAAGAATATTAAATTCCTTGAGCTTTGTGATCTATTCTGTCTTTGGAAAACCTGGTAAAAAAGTAATTTTCTTTCTATACAATAAGGATGGATTTACCAGAACATACCCAATATTAATCATAACAAAAAGCAGTACAGATAATGTATATGTGCTGTGTTCACTTTAATGACCATTTCATAAGTAACTACTCTAACTATGGGGACTATTTCTGGATCAGTAAGATCCACGCGTAGTTAGTTGCAGGCTACACTCAACTTCTTAACACAACTCTTGGTATCTGACATTGATTAAAAGTAAAAAAGGGTAAGTGAACAAATACTTACTCATACATGATCACGTTTTTAAGAAGCTACCCTTTGCAGAAGTAAACAAGAGAGGAAACTTTCAGGAAGCTGTTGATGGGGATTGGGAAGGTTTAAAGCTATGGCTTTGGTAAGCACCCCAGTGAGCTGTAGGAAGGCATTGTAAGAGTAGATTCTGCAGCATCAAAGGATAATTCTCTAAAAGAGGTGGGTGTTTTCTCAATTAACCTAAATTCTGAGGCTTTCAGCAGTTGAGGGCTAGAAACAAGATCCAAAGAAAAGAGCCATCTTCACAATACTTAAGAAAGGTGACTGACTGTGCCATTAGGCTCATGATGCTAAATGGTCCAAAAGCCTTTGGTGGTGTGATATGGACAAGAAAAAAATTAATACACAAACCACATAACACCATTAAAACCAAAAAACATTTTTTCATTTAAAAAAGTATTTAGAACACATAAAACAAGGCAACATTTATTCTTTTTTCTCATCTTCTGGTATGGGATCTGTTGGTGGCTCCTCCACTGTTGCACTGTTGCTCTCCGAGCCAGTGTTACTATCACTGGTTCCTTCCTCTGCCATACTGTCGACCCCCTCCTGCCCACTCTCCTTGTCCTCAGGAGTAGATGTGCCTTCTTCACCGTTCTGTTGGCTCTCTGTCGTTTCTTCAAGGTGTGTCTCCTCTGTAATCACACATTTGTCACTGTCAGTTCCAAGATGAAATTTTACTCTAGTTAAGCTGACAGTATACAGCAGTGTTGTCCAATATGGTAGCCACTAGCCACATGTGGTTATTAAACCCCTGAAATGAGCCAGTGTGACTAAATAACTTTTAAGAATGTTGGAACAATTTGGGTATGAAAATCTACTTTTTAGCTGTAAATTAATGAAATTTATTAAATAAATACAGATCAAATACTTCCGATGAAAATTTAGCTTCTGACTTGAGATGTGTATAAAAGTATAAAATATACATTGGATTTGAAGACTATTTAAAAAAAGGAAAGCTGATTTTAAAAATGTTCCTTCTGTGTTGAAATAATTTTATTTAAGATATGTTGAATTAAATAAAACACACTGTTAAAACACTTGTTTGGCTTAACTTTTAAAAATATGTTACTAGTAGAAAATGTAAAATTTCACGTGACTTGCATTTTATTTCTATTGGACAGTGAATGAGAGTTAGTCTGTAGTGTTATGGATTAAACAGAGAGAAAGCAGTTGTAGAAATAATACAAGGTTGATCTTTTAGACACTTTGTTTAAAGTCATGCTGGGCTGTTTCCTGTAAGAAATTAAAAGCACGAGGTTTTAGCTCTAATAGTCTCAAACAATTTTCTTCAGGTTTTTCCCTTGAACTAGGAGGAGAGAACCTGAGTAAAGACCTGCAAACCTTAAGCATAAAACACGCCCCATTCATAGATGCCAAAACAGAGGCAAAGGACTGAGTGTTCGTCTAGTTGCAAAATTAGCAAAAATCAGTATTTTAATTTTCAAGCTCTTGTTTTTTTTTTTTTTTTTTTTTTGAGACGGAGTCTCGCTCTGTCGCCCAGGCTGGAGTGCAGTGGCCGGATCTCAGCTCACTGCAAGCTCCGCCTCCCGGGTTTACGCCATTCTCTCGCCTCAGCCTCCCGAGTAGCTGGGACTACAGGCGCCCGCCACCTCGCCCGGCTAGTTTTTTGTATTTTTTTAGTAGAGATGGGGTTTCACCGTGTTAGCCAGGATGGTCTCGATCTCCTGACCTCGTGATCCGCCCGTCTCGGCCTCCCAAAGTGCTGGGATTACAGGCTTGAGCCACCGCGCCCGGCCCAAGCTCTTGTTTTAACCACAAAAATGTGCTCATGCTCTAAATTCATTAAGATGAATGAATTCACGTTCATACAAAACAGAAAGAGAGTCAGATAGTGAAACTTAAAATACGACTATTTAAAATGTTAATGTGCTGGATTAAATTTTGCAGAAATACCTGGTAAAGATATCTATATTCCATTACATGTTTTCCAGATGGCTGTCATTTGAGTACAAAGTATGACACTCGGAGGTTGTCATTTGAGAACCAAGTATCACTACTGTCCCTCCCACTTCTTGCAACGATGCTCCAGGAAGCCTTTGGTTTTGTTTTCCATAACTACTTTTAGCTTAGTCCTGTTTACACAGTGTACCAGGTAGTGTCAAAACAGCGCTATGCGGTCAGGTGATCTCAAAATTACAAGTGATGATCAATGTAATCAGTACTTTAGGTAAGTTTTACTTATACAAGTTATTTTTAATTTTTTTTTTTACCTTGAGGGATGCTTTTAATCAGGAAAATCAGTATACCTAGAAGTAAGGGTTTTTCTAGGACAAAGCTGGCAATTTTCTTCTATAAAGAGCCAGACAGAAAGTATTTTAGACTTCGCAGGCCAGGCAGTTTTTGCTGCAACTACTCAACTGTTTTAGCCCCAAAGCAGCCACAGACAGTATGTAAACAAACAAGTGTGGCTGTGTTCCAGTTTTATTTACAAAAACAAGTGATGGGCAGGATTGCCTTACAGGTATTACTTTGCAGAATGCTGTCCTAGGACACCAAAGACAATCTTAACAGTAATAACCACATCTTGATAAATAATGTAAGCATTAAAGGTTAAAATATTGAATGTCAATATCATGTCAAATCTAGTACTCGGAATCACCCTCAGTGGCAGCTACCAGAATACCTGCACTTAGAAAGAAAAACCTAAATTAAAGACAGCCATACAAAGTCTTGGCACTTCCTTTGCGTTTGTTGCTAGTGGGTTACCTGTCTCCATTGGAATGTTCTCATCGTCTTTCTTCTCCTCGCCTTTGTTGGCTGCTTGTTCTTCCTCAGGAACGATGCTGCTCTGACTGCGCTCAGCTTGCTCTGCGGCCTCCTTCTCCCTTTCCTCCTGCCTTTTGCGGGCCTGTTCCTCTGCCTGTGCAATCTCAGCTGCAATTTTCTCCATATCCACTTCTACTTTCAGACCGCACAACTAGTCAGAAAAAAACAGAACTCGGTAATGTTTTTTCCTTATAATTTTTGAGCCAGATATATTCTTTCAAAAGTTGGTTTCCTTGCCTATAAACTATATATATATCTATACACCTGTGTGTCTGTGTATGTGTGCAAAAAAATGTGGTTCTAGGTCTTCTCTGAAACTCTTGGGTCTACAAGAAAAGAAAACTGCTCTAGCAGTCATATAATATGGGATATTCCAGAGCAGCTGGTGAGGCAAAATAGTGAAAGTTCTGGGGTATACATAAGGCTTCCATTTTACATTCTGGGCTACCAACTAGATTTCCTTGTCTGAATGCGAAGTACAAACTATAAATTACATTTAATGAAGACATTTGATGAATAAATCACAATAAAATGAAAGTAGTTAATGACTGTATGGGAGTTTAAAATATCAGAGGGCTCTAGCATTTATAGGCCTAGTAGATATGCATATAGTTAACGATATTTCAAATTTATTGCAATTTTGTCAAGAAAATGGGAACAATTTTATTTTATTATTATTTTTTTGAGACGGAGTCTTGCTCTGTCCCCCAGGCTGGAGTGCAGTGGCCGGATCTCAGCTCACTGCAAGCTCCGCCTCCCGGGCTTACGCCATTCTCCTGCCTCAGCCTCCCGAGCAGCTGGGACTACAGGTGCCTGCCACCTCGCCCGGCTAGTTTTTTTGTATTTTTTTTAGTAGAGACGGGGTTTCACCGGGTTAGCCAGGATGGTCTCGATCTCCTGACCTCGTGATCCGCCCGTCTCGGCCTCCCAAAGTGCTGGGATTACAGGCTTGAGCCACCGCGCCCGGGCTGGGAATAATTTTATGAAAAAAAAAGATCTTACAGATTATATAGTAAAGTTAGCCCTGTTTCAAAGTGAACAACATTCAATAAAAACACTATTTTGGAAAAAAGAATGAGGAAAAACAAAGTAACAGGTATGGTGATAAAAGTATAGTTAACATATTAAACAGATACCCTTTTAAGTTCATTGTTAAATGAATCTGTGCTTTCCAGGAATTTCCTCTTCTTCTCCTGGTGTCGTTCCTCTATTTGAAGAAGTTCAGCTTCTAGTTTTCGCTGCAAGACAGGATCAGGCTTTACAACTATGTCTCATGTTTTAATGGTTCACACTTTCACACCGTGTACCAAATAATGTTTTGAACTTTAGATCATTTATTACATGAGTCTAGCTAAGATTTAAAAAATACAAAACGCAGCACAAAGAAATGATTATGATCAATAGGTAAATGTTAAAGAATACTGTTTCAGGCCTGAGCAATTCCTTTGGAAAAAGTATTTAGTAGAGCAGTAAAGATTGATAGGACGCCTCAAAATTCTTAAGTTCACATGTATTTCTTAACAAATATACTTTCCATTACAAGGTTCTATATTATAGTTTTTAATGACAAACTTATTAAACATTTGGGAAAGGTCTACTTCCTTAAACCTCTTCTCCAAATCAGGAACAGTTTAGATTGACATATTTAACAGGTACATTTAGGCATGGGGTAGGAATCATGTCAGCTGGGATATGTGGTATAGGCCCATTTTATTGAAATGAATGTTTTATGACTTTACCTGATGAACCATTAAGGACTGGACCTGCCGTTTGAGGACCTGCATTCTAGCTGTTGTGACAACTGACCGAACGTCTGGCACCACACTCTCACTAAGAATTTCACTGATGAGGCGGTGGTTTCTCTGGAAACGGGCGGTGGCTGTATGCTTCATTGAAAAGCCATCATCATAATCTGGAATGAACAAATTGTTCTGCAAAGTAGGTCACCAGTAACCATAAAAAGGAGTGTAACATGTTAACACTTAATTATCAAGGAACTATGGCCCTTGCTGGCCTAACAAGGGGACCTGACCAGCGTCATGGGAGCAATGGGCAGTTACTTGATAAAAACCATACAGAGGACGTAATGTGTTCACCGGCCAAGGTAGTAATTTAGCTCACAGTCTTTAAGTGATGATGTGTGTCTGAGAAGGCTTTGGCTAAAACATAAACGAGATACAACATGTCTCTTCTGGCTTTGGAATCAATGTGAAGGCTGCAAGTGATGGCAGTAATTGAAATTCTGCCCAATGTTTCACTTTCTTGGTAGTGACTTAAGGCATTTAACAACTAACGAACAACATACGAACTGGGCAGTGACTTTATGAAAATGCCAATTTGTAAAATTATCACAGCAGAGGAAACATCATCTCTAACAATATTCAGTTTCCCAGGCCCTCAAGTAATTTTATAGAAGAAAAATAAATGTTTTGATTCCAAATTTAATTTTTGTCAGTTTACACTTAGCCAGCTGTACGAGTCTGATTTATATGCTTCTGTTTCGTTTTGTTTTGAGACAAAATCTCGCTCTGTTACCCAGGCTGGAGTGCAGTGGCCCAATCTCGGCTCACTGCAACCTCCACCTCCCGGGTTCAACCGATTCTTGTGCCTCAGCCTCCCAAGTGGCTGGAATTACAGGCACATAACATCACGCCCAGCCAATTTCTGTATTTTTAGTAGAGGCAGGATTTCACCATGTTGGCCAGGGCGGTCTTGAACTCCTGACCTCACATGATACGCCCATCCTGGCCTCCCAAAGTGCTGGGATTACAGGTGTGAGCCACTGCACACACCCTATATGCTTATTTTTAATAGGTATCTAGTGTTTCCTTAATCTCAGTCTTTGCTCTATCGGCTTCATAGTTTTTCATATATCTACTAACAGCCTGTACTATTGTTTACTTAATATTTTTCTTTAAACTAACTCATTTAAAAAAAAAAAGCTTTCTCTGTAGCAATACATACTAAAACAAATGCTCCTTTTTGACCCACTTAATCACCTCAGTGTCTCCCACCAGACAGGGAGGAACCATACTTGAGCAAACCTTGTTACAGAGGAAAGCCTGTTACAGAGGAAAGCCTGTTACAGAGGGAAGCCTGTTACAGAGGAAAGCCTGTTACAGAGGGAAGCCTGTTACAGAGGAAAGCCTGTTACAGAGGGAAGCCTGTTACAGAGGAAAGCCTGTTACAGAGGGAAGCCTGTTACAGAGGAAAGCCTGTTACAGAGGGAAGCCTGTTACAGAGGAAAGCCTGTTACAGAGGGAAGCCTGTTACAGAGGAAAGCCTGTTACAGAGGGAACCCTGTTACAGAGGGAAGCCTGTTACAGAGGAAAGCCTGTTACAGAGGGAAGCCTGTTACAGAGGGAAGCCTGTTACAGAGGGAACCCTGTTACAGAGGGAACCCTGTTAGAGGCCTTTGTGGTGCTCCTATGTCAGTTTAGCACCTCTCTTATTGTCTCGCACTTAAGTAGTTCCTAAAATTCTCATTATCATAAATACTACAGCTAAAAACTGTTGTTTTTGTAAAAAGTTAAAAAAATTACTTTTGTTTCCTTTTGAGTAATTTCTTTAGGAATAAACTTTTGAAATTAAAACTATTAGGTAAGATACAGTTTTTAAAAAACTCTGTAACCTTTCTACTTTTTAAGAGTTTTTCACCTTTAGGGTTATATATGGTATATCTGTGCTACCTCTGTCTAAGTTATCTGTTTTTGTTGTTATTTTTTATTTTCTTCTTTCATTTATATGGCCCCAGTGTTGACCACAGATGGGGTAATAAGGTCTAAGAATTTGGGCTTGTTCTTCCTTGCATGTAAGTCATCTGCTTCCTTTTTTCGGGGAATGGCTTTTCTAATTATGATCTAACTGAACAGCTGTTTATCCCATGAAGAGGCTCTCACAGAACAAAAGCCTTCATTGTCTTGTGTGGATAATTGCACATGCCCTCTTTTTTTTTTTTTTTTTTTTTTTTTGAGACTGGGTATTGCTCTGTCATCCAGGATGGAGGGCAGTGGCACGATCATAGCTCACTGCAGTCTTGAACTCCTGGGCTCAACTGATCCTCCCACCTCAGCCTCAGTTGGAGCAGCTGGGCCTATAGGCACAACCCCCCATGCCCAGCTAATTTTTAAGTATTTTGTAGAGAATACTTGCTGTGTTGCCCAGGCTGGTCTCAAACTCTTGGCCACAAGCGATCCTCCTGCTTTAGTTTCCAAAAGTACTGGGATTACAGGCGTGAGCCATGGCGCCTGGTCATGTCTATCTTTTGATAGTCCTCTGTTAAAGAAGTCAGTAGCTGCTGTACTTCATGCAGATGCCACCTTTCTCTTATGTACATTTGACATACATTTCCACCTCCCAAGTCTTCCTCTTTCTAATCATTTTCATCTAATCATTTTCATACTGGCATGCTAAAGACATTCTCATACTGGCATCTTAATTACTACCTGAACTTACTTACTAGCAACTTTAAGACCCAACCTTAAAGTTAAAAACATAATAGGCCCAAGTTTGAGATTGTTTCTGAGTGAATCTCTTCAGTCCTTCTCAATGTTCATGGTGTTAACGAAAGCTTTATTTTCTACTTATGTTGCTAGCCTTTGTTTCCTCTTGTACTGACCCCTATCCTCCCAATATCTGTAGCCTGGATCATCTTCTGTTTTTCACTTCTGTATGTTTCTCTTGCATTAATCATCCCATTTGAGTAATTAAAGTGTGAGGATGCTAGTGTGTCTTTAGCACTGCTGATTCTGCTTAACACTCAATACTGTTTCTATTCCATATTCTATTCTCTATAGTGTTACATTCCACTGTCTGTATTTATGAGAACATGTGACAATATTCCAGTCCATTATTTTAAAAAATGATTTCTGTTTTTCCCCACTTTTATCAACTTATTCTTGTCTTCAGGTGCTATTATTGCTTCCTCCCTCACTGATACTGTCTTTAAAGTTCTTATAGCCTTCCTCTTTGTTGCTGCAACTTTAAGATGGGATCTTAAATCATTTTCCTGATGTTTTTGTCACTTGTAACTAGAGCTTCTAACCTTTTGCACATCATAGCAGTACAGAGAGGAACTATCAGTATTTATATAGCACACTAGCTATGTGGTTGAGTGTGTTCACACTGCAGGTGGCTATCTCTGGGTCTCCTTGCAGCTTCAGACCCTGCCTGGCTGCACAAGACCAGAACGATCAGCATACCTGCTAACTACTCATACAGAATGGCAATTAGGAAGCTCTGCTATTCATGTGCATGTATAAAATTTGTATGGGTGTAGCATGAGCTATATTTATACATTCTTATTGGATTTCTGAATTAAATGGAAAGGAAACTTCAGAATGTTTCCACATACTCATTAGCTTCTCCCTTAAGACCCTTTAATTCAGCGAATTTAGTGAACCAGTAAGAAAACAGGATATAACTAGAATGCATTTAGCTTTTTAAAAGCAGATGAGGCAAAATCCTGATTGTCATTTAAAAACCTTTCATGCATTTTGAGTACAAAGATTTTGATAAACAATAAATAATTTTTGCCATTTTCTGCACTCAAAAGGATATTTCTTTTTCTTGTGGGAAATTCACATACAAATCTTACTCAATATAACCAAAATACTGAGATGACACATAAATTATGCTTTCTTTTCCATTTAGGATAAGAAATAAAACACACCTAAGAGATTACTCATATCCTAACTCTCAGAGGAAGCATAAACAAAACCCCACTTTTTTTCTTTTACCATCTGGATCTTCAGCAGGTTGAATGCTCATGTACGGTTCCCCTTTCTCCATGCGAGACTGTCTCTGTCGACTTTCTTCCTCTAAAGCAGCTTCTGCACGACTTTTTGCATTTATGTAAGCAAGGTACGCGGGGGAATTATGATAGGCCTTCATAGATTCATTGTACTCTATCTGAAATTCAAATGTTTTTTGTTTTTATAATTAACATTTTGCAGGTTATAATGCAGACTTATGTTATCTCATTTGAATATCAAAAGATATGATGTAAACAGGGTGTTTGGATAATTATCTCCTTTTTACAGACAAGAAATCTGAGGCCTTGAGAAATTGACTTGACTCAGGTAGACAGAGCCTCAGTACAGCATCAGCCTTCCGACTAAATCTTATGTTTCTTTTATAAATAGTAAGCTAGTGTTTATGTACTTTACACATTATCTATCCCACTGTGAGCCCCTATCCTACCTTTTCTGCTTCGTATTCGTTTAAATACTCTTGTTTTTCTTCATCAGTGAGATCTCGCCACATGCCACCAATAATCTTGCCAATCTCCCACAACTTTAGGTCAGGGTTGGAAGCCTTTACTTGGTCCCAGACCTTAAAAAGAAAACAGATGAAATGTTAATACTGATGTCTAAATGTATAGACCTTTAAAAATACTTTTTAATATGGAAACTTTTGAACATAAAAAGCAGAGAAAACAGTATCAAATTTCTATGTACTCATCAGCCTACTTCAACAATGATCAACGACTGCCCAACCTCAGGTTATCTTTGCCCTACTGGATTATTTTAAGATAGATCTCAGACATCATGTCACTCACTTATAAATACTTCAGTGTGATATGCAAGAATATCTCCAATCACTACAGACACTTAAGATGAATTACTTCAATAACACAGTCTATGTCACTAAAAGTTCACGTGAATTTAGAAGTGCTTAATCTGCATAACACAATACATCATATTATCAAAAACCAATGTAACAGTCAAGATCAAAAGGTTTAAAATTTCTAGATAGTGGTTATAATGCTCTGCCTTTCAATAAAAAAAAAAAAAAAAGGGAAAACTTGAGGAAAAGAAAATAAAAACTACCATAAGCTTACTGCTTAGAGATAACCACTGTCTTCTGTGTTTTCCCCCTTCAAAGTAACATGTGGTTGCCATTATTTTTATAAAAATGAAATATTAATTCATGTAGTCTTATAGTCCTCCTTCACTTAATATTTTCATGTCATTAAATATTCTCCAAAAGACATGACTTTAGTGGCCACAGAACATTCTATCTTAAGGATTTTAACAGTTTATTTAATCATGCACCTCTTGTTGGATTTTAGTTCTGGAATTTTGAAATCAGAACTAATTGCTTTAAAAACTGTATTTTTTTGGTCCTTTCCTCTGAATATGCACAGAAAAGCTGGCTAAGCCAATCTAAAATTGGATGTAAAGAAAGAAGCAGCAAAGACAGTGTCCTCACTCCTTTCCAGGTCCTAAGCGCCTACCTTTCTGCTGTACCTCATGTAGGGCATCAGCGGCTTATCTGGTGGCTTTGGGGGTTTTGGAATCGTAATACCAGAGGATGCCTACAAAAGAGTTAAATACATTCATTATTAAACTGTAAGGAGTTCACCGGCAAACTGAAAAGAGAGTTCCTTAAACAATTCTAATGCGCCTTTCTTCTACTCGTCCAAATATTTTCTCCACTGAAAATAGCTATCACTGCAAATTCAGAAATGTTCAAAAGAAAACGACTTTAAGCACACACTTTTTAAATGTTTTACTTAGCAGTTTATTGCCAATGCTTTGACAACCTGGCTGCAGGAACAAATAAAATATTACATAGTAACCCATACATTGAAAATATATGGTTATATATCAACCATCTCACATTCAGGACATTACCTGGCACCCTCTTATTCTGCTCAATTACCATTACACATACAGTCAACACTTGATTATCTGCAGCAGGATCTGAACCCTTAAACTTACCATTCTCACACTGTCTACAGGGGCCTTAACCTATTAGTACTATGTCAGGAATGTACTCCCAATATCACCACAAAAACAACTTCTCAGGTTCAAAATCAAAAACAATTAGTGAAATAACAAACCACTTTACCTCCTTTGCCAGGCTAGAGATTTTATTTCTCTTAAGGTTCTGTCTGTTACCTAGTGGTTTTCTTGTAAAGGGGAAGGAGAAGTGTGAATGAAAGTCGCACCTTTTTTTGTCCTTAGTCCTAATCACAGTGTAAAAGCAAATAAGTTTATCTGGAACAGAGAAGTGGCAGATATGGGGCCTGACTGTTATTTTTGAGGTGTTGTATCAAGAAGCTCCATTCCATTAAAAATGTTTGGTTTTATGAGAAAGACAGAGGAAAAGGAAAGATGTGATGTGCAGGAAAAGAGAGACAGAAGAAAAGGTGGGGGAGGGAAGACTGAAAAATATTTTTTAAAAAGGTAAAGCAAAAATAGGTGAGAGAAAAAATTAAAAAAGAAGGAAAGAGAAAGATAAAGTGATCAGTTTTTCCTGTGGTCTAAAGTCTAGGTGAGATTCCAGACAGCTTCTGGTAGACCACCCAGATAACACCCATCTAAAAGCATTTATTTCTGAACTTTTTAGTCTCCTCTTAATATACATGACTGTATTTGATTAAAGACCCAGAATAAGAAAAATCATTGCTATTTCAGACAATTTGCAAATTCTCAGGAGATCTCCTCTGATACTGACTCTCCCTGCTAGGCTGGAGAAATGAAGTGCTGGCTTTATTCTAATTATCAAAAGACAGGATTGGCAAATTCTTATAAGAAAACTAAAGTATCATTTTGTTCGCTTCCCCTTCTGTTGTTGCTATGATAAAACTCCAGAGATACTCCTCCACTCTGGGCTGGGACCCCAATCATAACCTTATTTTTCATTTGAGGGCTCAGGGATTAGCATGTTTGTGTCCTTTTCCACTATGATCAAGAAATGTTTCCTCTTCCTACAAGGGTCTCTCTCCATCCCTGTAACTCTACTTCTTCATATATGAAGTTATTAGAAAGCATTTCGCCTTGGAAGCAGTATTTCCTCTCTTTCCATTCCTCCCATGCATTCTTACTACACCTCATGCTAGTGCCCAGGTAGACAGACACTGTTTTTGGCCAGCAGTGGGTAAGAGAGTGAGATGGCCAGGGGGAACAGAAACTGTCAAAAGTGGTGGGGTAGCAGCCAATAAAGGGAAACCTGTATCAGGGTTTGTACAAGTTCTTTTAAGGGGAAAGGGAATTCCTGGAAGACTAACCTTATGGATTCAGAGGAACAGACACACAAAAGTCTGCTTCTTCACACACAGTTATTAGAAAGCATTTCCAACTCATATCCAACACAAACCTTCAGAATTCCATGAAATGGGTTACAAATAAAGTTGGAATTGTGCCCATAACTGAGGTGGTTAAGACTACTGTCAAAATTTTTTTGAAATTAAAGAGGTAAAGAATTCTAAAATGCCTATGCTTTCGAGCTTTAAGTATGAATTAAAATACTTTAAAAACATAGTAGTATTTGCTTTGATATTTTTCAAAGAATCACATTTATATTAATGGATTTGCTATTTCTCCTCCTTTCTCCCAAAGAAAGGTACACAAATCATCTATATATTGAGACCAGTCAACTTACAACAAAAAAACCCAAACTAAAAAAACACCCCAAAACAATAATAAAGTTAAAATTCCAGATGGTTTTCAGGATAGTAAAGATTTATATCATTACACACCTCCAATTTATTCAATGTCTCAGACACACATCTTTCTACAATGTCTTAAACATTTCTGTAAAAAAAAGCTGAACATACTTTAGACCCTTTCTGGATAAGCTTCAGTTGGAAACCACCACTGTTTTGCTGTGCTGTAACCCTCTGTCGGGTGTGTGAAATGCGAAAATCTGTTGTTGGCTCTTTCAGTGGCCTATGGCTATCTATGCTTTTGGAGAATGTGTTTCCATATTTGAACTGTTTCTTTCCTTGCTACTATCAGGAAATCCACCTCTAGCAGCAACTCTCTTTCCAATTTTCTGCTTTCAATTTCCAATGGAGAGGTGGGTAGAACTGGGCTTACAGAAGAGCAAGGTCTTAGGAAATTGCCTATGAATAAAATTCATGATTTTGTGAAATTTATCTTGGCCACTCAGTTTTTTGTTGTTTCTTCTGTAATTCTCAGCTGTTTCTCTAGCAGGAACTTATTTAAGAGCTTTCTTCTGGGACAGAATTTCTATTAATGTACAGAAACAGGCTGTTTTTAAAGACATTTTTGTCTCAATGTGTTTTCACACCTGTACTCAAGAGAATGCTAATTATCATCTGAATGAAGAACTGACTGGGAATGAATTCCATCTTGTAGCTCTCATAAGCACTCCAAAAGGTCTTGACATGCTATATAAAGTATTTACTGTCTGAGAACTATCCAAGTATACTGGAGTCACCAGAGAAACCCAATGTTCTCTACAGCCTACCAGAAGCTACTGGACAGGGCTTCACAGACTCATTCCTTGAAAACCACTAATGCAATATGCACACAATAATACCAAATGGGAGCTTCTCCTCACCCCCAAAAGTAATGCATAACTAGGGTCACAATGCTTTTATTAAAATCAAAATGCTTTTATTATGGTCAAAATCAGAGCCATTGAGTCCTAACAGCTTAAACTAGATATAGAAAACAGGGCAAGTAGTGTAAAACCTCCACATTTTCTAGGCCCTTCTTCATATAGCAGTTTGATTACACTTCAACCTGGTGTTAAGAGGATAATAATACAAAGTAAATCTCCACAAAGGACCAAAACACCAAATTTTCCATGCCCCACACCTCTTTACACTTCATCTACCATGTAGCTAGTGTCCACGCCAAATGCTCAGTTCTTAACATTCGCCAAGAAGGAATGAGAAGAAACAGATGAGTGATTTCAGATCTGGAGTGCACTTTCTCTTCCTAGTCTCTATCGAACAATCTCACTTTTTTAACAGAGAATCCCCCACAGCTACATCCAAGTTAAGAACAAAATGCTTACACAAAACCAAAAGACAAATTATTGTAATACTATAGTTACCATTTGTATTCCATTAACATAGATAATCAAGAGGTGACTGTATAGCGCTATTAAATGCAATCATTCTTGTTTACTGCCCGTGAAAAAATTTCTGCATTAACATGAAGATCCAAGATTGATTCTGTTCATTGTTTAAATTAAAATGTTCTTTATCATCTGCAAACCTTGCCACCCATTACACTTGTGAAACAACACGTTTAGGCCAGGGAAAAACACGTATTGATGCACATAAAAATTGTATGCATTGTGAAATGCATACATACACACACTTTGTCAGAATTCTTTTCAGATACCATGAAATATGCATGGCACATAAAACTTGATATGCTTATGAAGTACAAATTATGCAGAAACAATGAAAAATTTAGACAAACAAAACCTATCAAGCTAAGCAATATGCTTATCAAGATAGACATTCATTTGATAGCTACAAACTTTCAGTTCTAGCTTGACTACAGGGTGAGAGGGCTTTTCTGAAGTTACATTAATAGAAGGCACTTGTTATTTATGAATACAGCAAACAAAAACCAGATATTAAAAACTTTACAGCCATTCTGGGTTGTATAAATTCTCACCAACACTACATTCCAATGTAGTATTTGACTTTTGGATTTTTTATCTTTAGTAAGTCATTTTTATAATTATTGGCTTTTTTGGCACTTAAACTTTTTTGAATGAAATTTAAGATGATTCTAAACTAAAAGCTTTGAAGTGTATCATCCAATTTTGAAATCTTAGGCTGATCATTTAAATGAAACATCCTAAGTTTCAGAAATCATATCTCTTAAACTAAGGATTAGAAATGCGCTTCTCGTTGTACGTATCTAGTTTGATACTTCAAATTAATTTCATTCAATCTTCATTCTGCATTTCTTTAAGGTGACATTAAAACGTTTTTCTCTTTTTCACTGTAGAGAAATGAATCTCAGTTAGAAGGTCAACTATTAAATCCAAAAGACAAATAACTATGGGTAGCGATTCAAACTGGTATACCAGCCAAAAGCTTTCCAGCCCTGAAAAAGCCAGGTCTGAAAGCCCAGCCTTTACTAGAAACTGAATCCTTGAGACTAATGCCAATCACCTTATAAAAATGAAAAATACTCTTTATGCCAAAAAGGGTATTTTTACCAGAAGAAATTCTGTTTGTTTACATACAGTATAAGCATCAAGTGCTCAAGGCTTTATCCCTACGAACCACCAAACAGAATGGATTTTTCTTTTCTTCCATATACATTCCAGATCTTACTATTTATTTTTTCAGTGTGCGATGCTACAATGAATGTTGAAAATAGTCAAAAAGCTAGGTTAAAAAAATTTTTTTAAATGGCTGTGCTTATGATTCAAAAAGACCTAATTCTGAAGGCATTTCTGGTCAATTCCAGTTGTTTGCCGGATGCTGTAATAGTTGATTCTCCTACCGTGACCCGGCTGTTGGTGCCCGGGTTCCCTCCCAGCCTGTAGTTGTTGTAGGCGAGATGACTGTATGGATTGTATCCCACAAACCCTGGTGTGCTGGGCATTTGCTGATGGAAACAAATGAGACAAAAACACGAATGAGAAATGAGCTCAAACGAGGAAAACACAGAAATGAAAAATGATCTGCATATGGCATGCAAAAGCAACCTGAATTTAAACAAGCAATGATGTGTTGTAATTGTTCTTTTCTTCCACTGAGGAAATTAAATATTTTTCTTTCATTGAAAAACCTGTCTGCAGTGTCTTTTGGTTGTTTTTCTCTTTCTTTTTTGCAGGGACTGGGGGTGTTTGTGTGACTGTGAATGTGTGTTTTGTTTCTGGAGGTAAGCAAACACTGAAGTGTTTAAAACATTCAGGATTACTTTATGGTCAACAACAGGATATAACAACTTAGCAATATATGAAGACTGAGATAGGAAGGCTTAAAGTGTGATAAACTAGAACTCTGAAAACACTACATGCAAAACAAAACACAATTTATTTGACATGTGGATGCCACCAATGTATTCATCTACTAAAAACAAAAACAAGAAATGGATCTGATTTCAAAGACAGTTTTAAATCATTTTATATAATGTGAGAAATGAGAAGAGACTCAAATCGGGAAGCCAGGATTTGTCAATTGAAAAGAACATATGCTGAATTTGATGGATGTCACATACATGATTTAAAACAAAGACTTGTAAGAAATGCATGGATTTCATTCTGGGGTACTATCTGATCTTTTCAACCCAGTCATTCTTTTATAGGATTTCTCTTCCATCTCTTCTTTGATCCATCTTCCACAGGTCAATCATGAAAACATTTCTGCATTTAGTCTCAATGTGAACTACTTTTCTAGTTGATAGACTTGAATTTTCTTTTTTCTTCTAGTTTCCTGATAGCTCTCACCCTTTCAAAACACAACTGCTCATTTCAGCAACAGAACTCTTGGTTTTTGTGAATTATGTGTTGATGTAATCACAAATGGGCTCTTATATAGCAGTGGCCTTGGGGCTAATACAATGACACTCAATGTTCATGAGAACCAAGGCATAATGCATAGAAAGAATATAGTAGAGAGAGACCAAAATTAGGGTATTTTACCTTGTAAAGCTCAATCAAAATATGTGACAATTTCATTTTTACATGCAATTAACAATATTGGTCCTTAATTGTATAATGTAAAATATGCTTAACAGATTCCAACTAAGCTGTAGCTGTTACAAAATAAACACAATTTCCTAAAACATGCCGCTGCACATATCCTTAGTACCCAAAAGAAAGATATTTAAGCAGATATTACATTTGATACTCTTTAGGAGAAAAGAGAACGGCTGATCAATTTCTAGTCTATACAGTTAGAAAAGACGCAAATTAAGCATATTTAAGTAGGCAAAACACAGATGAAGTGTCAAAGGCATGAAAGAAGTGTATATTACTTGGAGTGGTACATTTGGGTGGCGGAGGTGATAGTGGTGATAGTGTTGGTAGTGGTGGTGATGGTGGTGGTGGTAGGAGTAATGGAAAGAAGGAAGGAGAATAATTAATTTAGTATCCATTCTGTTGGATGTTTTAATCCCTAGTTTTCTCTATTTTGTGTGTTAATGTGAAATTATAATGGCACAAAAATATAACTAAAGAAAGGCAAAAAAAAATCCTTTTTACGCATAGTAAGTTATAAGGGGACACTTCATTTTTGAAATATTTTAATCTCAAAAAATCAAGTTTGTCCTCAAGATATGATACATTGTCAGAGGCAGTATTTATGTCAAAATGACACCTTCAAAGTTTGCATAAATAATAAGAATCACTGTTCAACATTATGAGGCAATAATGTTATAAAAATAAGGGAACTAAAAAAAAAAAAAAAAGGAAAGCAAAACATTATAATTATACCATTTCCAAAGCTGAAGTACATGGTTAGCTCTTTGAGGTCAGAATCTCAATTGTTCAGCTCCACCTGTATAGCCACTAGCGGAATGCCATGGAGATGGTCATAACAAATGTTCTTTGATTTAAGAAAGAAAAGAAACCAAGCACAGGACTTTACGGTCTACTGGAATTAACTTTAGAGCCTGTATATGATATAAATTGAAATGAGAACATATGGTACAGTATCTCTTTTTAAAAGTATCTCACTAAAGAAAAACAAATTGTTGATAAATGTAACTAAAACATACATCTGAGGGTTAGTAAATATGAATAGCTTTCTAGCGGAGAAAACAAAATTACACAAGGACCTAATTAGTAGTGAAAAGTAGACTAGCCTGAAATTTAGGTGGTAAGGGGTATGGAAGGAAGGATTAATATTAAAGAACTAACTTTGTAGAATTTGGTCATGTTAACAGTGTTTTTTAAAAAACAAAACCCCCCCTCCCAAAAAATCAACAAGGAAGCCACTTCAGCAATACCTGAACAGTTACTGCTAAATCTGTTTTGTAGGTTGGAAAATTATTTTACATGCTGACCAAGCTGGGCCAGAGCTTGCTGGGTGAAAAACATGTTCACAACTACTTTTTAAATACCTCAAAACATATATACTTCCAAACCAATAAAATATAATTTATGGAGTGGAAAATGATTCAATAGCAAGATCTGACCCATAAGATAACGAAATCTTTACTTGAACAGCTTGAAAATACTTACAATGAGTATAATTTCAGAAGCTTTATTGTTTAATATGAAAATTTTATAGAGAGACAAGAAAGGAGAGAAAAACACAACCAGCTGAAGGTTAGGTTTAACAAAAAAGCCAGAATGAGCATTCATTCAGTAACAACTTAAAGACTCTTAATAGTGAAGATTAAGAAGAAAGAAATGGTAAAACTTTCACTTATTTCCCATTTACAAAGAAAAAAACAAAACAAACTGAGCACAGGAGGTTGGAGTTTTACAGTATTGTTTCTTTAAATGTTGGGGTTGGTTCAAGGAAAGATGCAAATAATTATTTTATTTAGTAGGAAATGCTTTTTTTTTTTTTTTTTTTTTTGCTTTTAAGCTGAATTTCATCCTGTTGCTGTGATGATTGAGTGACTGTCACTGGAAGACATCTGGGTTTTTGTATCAAGGCCAGACTTGGCTATTACATTAACAAGAAAATTAAAACTTACTGTTGCAGGAGCTGGGGTGGGAGGTGGGGCATAAGATGGTCTTTCTGTTTGAAAGAAAATAAATAACTTCTTGTAAACAACTGAGATATAATACTATGCAACAAAACTACCAATGGTCCTGTTTTGAAGAAAAAAAATGAGAGTATTTTGGAATTCCCACTTGCTAGGGCATTAGTCTCTTATTAACATAGATTGATAAATATAAAAATTGAAACTTACTTGACATTTTGGAAGATTAAGTTCTCAGTTCCTTAAGAATGAATCTGAGACACTAAAATAAAAAAAAAAGAAAAAAAAAGAGAATCAAAACTCAGCAAGCATACGAGAATGTTTTCCTAATGAATAGGGTAATTTAATTGGTATTTCTGAGTAAAATTACTTCACCTTAATTCCTAGCAATTAAGCCTTTTGCATATTTTAACTAGTTCTTATAGGAGATTTGGTTGATTAGAATTAAATGACTAAAATAAAGTACTGGGGATATTTAGAAATGTACTTTCAGGGTTTTTCTTGTGATACTAAGCTACCTCTTGCATGGAAAACATTTTGCTGACGCCATGTAAACATTTCATCAGACTGATACAAGGATGAGAATACAAAGTGATGTATTAGAGTCCAACCCAACAAGGCCTACCAGATACTGACAGCTCCTTGATCAGCAACTGTACCATGTTTTTGGGATAACAATTTTTATTAAAATTGGGCAGCATTTTATTCCTGGAGGCAGTGCAAAACGTAATTGGTATGACAATGAACTTCGCATTCTCTTAGAGTGGTAAATAGCTTCATAAATGCTGGGAATACATTTTGAGAGTCTACCCGAAAAATTCTTATTCATCCTTCATGGCCCATTTCAAAATTTTTCTCCTCAATGGAACTTTCTTGATACATTACCTGGGCAGAATTAATTGCTCCCCCATCTGTATTCCTATACAGTTTACACAGATCTATGATATTATTATAACTTTTTTTAACTTGTCAATATGGCTAGATTGTATGCTACTTGGAAACAGGGACTATGGCAGGACCCAGCTCAATTCTTAGAAAATTTTTTCCTAGTATTACCAGCTCACAACATAATCAGGCACATGTGAGCTTGTTCTTTACATCAACATACATCACAAATAGTGAGGTACAAGAAGACAAAAATTCATCTTTAGAAAGAAGGCAAATAAACTTCTATGACTATTGGAGGTATTTGCATCCAAAATTATGTGGAATAGATCCGATTTTTCACTTCTATTATTCATTTTAAGGAGATTCCCTGGAGCGTAAGGAATGAGTCCTGGTGTGGAAAGAAACAGTTCATTTTCTCAGTGGTCCAACCTGAGTCTTTCTCTCTTAAAGAACAGTCAGAAACCTTTGACTCTGGTGTAGATTTCCTTTCTGCTCACATTAAGGGAGCTGTCAACATCCAGTAGGCCTCGCTGCAGGGGACCCTGACAACTGCCATAAGCGCCCTGTACGTTATACTTCATTGTTAATACTTTAAAATTATTGTTCTCCTTTGCTAGAACATAAAATTTAAGAGTGGGCTTGTACATTTGTCCACCGTTGGATCCATCCTTGGTGCCTGGCATAAAAATAAATACCCGATAAATATTTGTTCAAGAAATACTTTATACGGGGTAGACTTATGACACTATTTCGCTTAACAGTCACAAGAACTTGATATGTACAGCTATCCCCATTTTACAGATGAAACAAAGGAGTCTCGGAGAGTCTAAACAACTTGTCTGAAGCCATATGCAGACAGGAAGTGTCAGAGTTGGGTTTCAAACCCAGGCCAAACTATTTCAGAGCTCTGCTCGTCTCCATAAGCCACATCGTGAGTCCTCAGGTCGCTGCCTGAACCAATGGGGGAACCTTATTCCTGGGGGTGAGAACCACGGACTTGCCTCGCCCGCGGGCTTCCTGAGGTCGCTCTCATCGTCTTGGAGAACGTACTTTACTAGCAACTCCCCTAAAACGGGGTATGCACAGGTGCTTTGACCAATTTCGGGTGACCGGCCTTGCCTCCAAGGAGGGGGCCCCAGATGGGACTCCCTGCCAACCCTCGCTCTGCTAGGCCTCAAGGAGGCCGCAACAGGCTCCCAGCTGTGGCCCCACGGCCAAGCCTGAACCCCAGCAACCCCCGGGAACTCGGAGTTCAGCCAAGCGGGGACACCACGACTTGCCCCCACCGACCCGGTCCGGCCCACTTGGAAACACTCACCCGCGGGCAGAAAAAGCGCCCGCAGCTCCGGCTTCGCTTCCCTTTGTCCCGCGCACGCCCCGCCCCTCGCGTCCGGAGCTTCCGCACTCGCACTTTCCACACTCTTCTTAATTTTTTTTTTTCCGGGCCCCACCCGACCCTCTTTAGAAAAAATAAACCTTCTAGTGAGGATGCGGTGATGCTTAGCAGACTTCGGGATTTTTTTCAGGCCCCATTGGTTCCTCAAAACTCCCCGAATTTGGATACTTTCCTAGCCGGGCGCCGATTCGTCACGGCGAAGAGGGCCGAGGAGAACCGACCGCAGGATAGGCCTGGGTTTAGCGGCTGTGAGGAGCTGGAGCGGCCGCCGGGACCGAGGAGGTGGCGGGAGGCGCCGAGCCTTGCGAAGGGGCAGTGGGGGCTGCAGTGGGAGACGGCGGGAGGCGCTCAGCGCGAGGCCGCGGAACCACTGTGGCCGCGCGCAGCTCGGCCAGACTCCGGCTGAGCCAGCCCCTGGAGGGGCCCTCCCCGACCCGGGTCTTTCTTTCCTTTCGGCTGTGGGCCAGAGTCTACACTTCACTTTGCCGGGGATGGAGGCGTAGAGGACTCGCTTCGCGGCGTTTGCGTCCTCGCAGACGCCTCGCAGGGCTTCCTGCCCTCACGGCCCGGTAGTAGCTTTGGCGAAAAGCAGTACGAGTTTTGCAGTTTTTCCAAGCGCTTTTATGGTGTAATCGTCCCAGGTTTCTGAGCCAAGGCCCGGAGAGGTTGACCCCCTTGCAACAGCTTGTGTGTCCTTGCAGCGCCGCGGGTGCCACCTGGTCTCCGCCCCAACGCTGCCTTGGCTCCTTCGGTTCCCGCCAGCGGGAACGACCGTCCCCACTTTCAGCTTAAACTCATCTGTCCTTCCAGATCCAGCTCAGAGGTCTCTTTGTGATGCCCTCCAGGAACTTCCCCCGCTAGTAATCCTTCCTTTGTATTCCCGTGGCTCTTTGATAATAATGACTGGAGTCCTGAACCCGACCCTTTGTATCGGACCGTGTTTGTCATCTCCAGTGCTTTATGAAGGCCTTGAAAGCAAGGTTCAGCCGTTTGTATTGGTCATCTTCCCATTACCAGTGCCTACGAAGGACTTGACTCATTCATTGTTAGACGCTCAGTAAGTGTGTATTGAGGCAGCCCTCTGTGCTACTCCCGGGCTCTTTCCACTACATCATGAGTATGTTGGTTTACCAGATGGAGTGAGTAGTCTCCTCTTTGGATACATAAACACCTGACGGATATTGTGGGCCACTGTGGAGGAGAATGAACAGATGGGACCCCTGACCTGTCGTTACTTGAGAACAGTTGACATTTAGAGAGAGTGGCTGAATTATTGGGCTCTTAGCCCTCATCCTGAGTGTGCCAACAGGGAATAGAAGCATCTCTAGTCTGCAAAGCCAGGAACAAGTGCTACTCTGTCCAATTTATCCAATATTGTTATACTCATGAATAGAGATTAATGAAATTGAAGAGCATATTCAAGAGAAAGACTAAAGGAGAGGTCGTCTGCCCTGTGGACAGGCAGCTTGAGTGGTGCTTGAGAAAATGTACATGAAATTGCTTTTTTAAAAATATTCACCCGTGTAGTCCCAGCACTTTTGGGAGGCCGAGGTGGGCGGATCACGAGGTCAGGAGATCGAGACCATCCTGGCTAACACTGTGAAATCCCGTCTCTACTAAAATTACAAAACAAAATTAGCCGGGCGTGGCGGCGGGCGCGTGTAGTCCCAGCTATTGGGGAGACTGAGGCAGGAGAATGGCATGAACCCAGAAGGCGGAGCTTGCAGTGAGCCGAGATGGTACCACTGCACTCCGGCCTGGGAGACAGAGCGAGACTCCGTCTCAAAAAAAAAAAAAAAAAAAAAAAAAATATATATATACACACACACACATACACACACACACACACACATATATATGCGAATCAGGGACATGTAAAGGATTAATGTACGATACACGAAGGTCTCAGAAGGGATTCCAGTACATTCTTTTTCTGGTTTTAGCCAGCAACTCCAGCCTGGTTTCTTTGGGATTATGCAACTCCAGCCTTTGGGATTATGCTGGGGGGACTGGGCAAGTGCAGTGCTGAGGAGGCGCTGTGTGTTGTCCCCAGGCAGTCCTCTGAAGAAAAACTGCAGGTTTTGAATGTTAGGAATAAAGCACACTATAGTAGGAAAGGGATGGTCCACAAATGGAGAAAAGGGAAAGGAGGGGACCTAAGTGGAGCAGTGACATGATCTGATACACTTTGTCACTGGGCTTCTGCTCAAACGTCACCTTCTTAGTAGGTGTTTCCTGACCTCTTTAAAATTGCAGCTCGTTCCCCAACCCCCAGTGTCTGTTTATGGCCTGTTCTTTACTTTTTGTGTAGTACTTATCGCTACCTAACATACTATACATTTTATGAATTTATTTTGTCTTTTTCTTTTTCTTTTATTTCTTTTCTTTTTTCTTTTTTTTTTTAAAGACAGAGTTACACTCTTGTTGCCCAGGCTGGAGTGCCATGGCGCGATCTTGGCACACTGCGACCTCCGTCTCCCGGGTTTAAGTGATTCTCCTGCCTCAGCCTCCCAAGTAGCTGGGATTACAGCATGTGCTACCACAGCTGGCTAATTTTGTATTTTTAGTAGAGACGAGGTTTCACCATTGGTCAGGCTGGTCTTGGACTCCTGACCTCAAGTGAGCCACCCACCTCGGCCTCCCAAAGTGCTGGATTACAGGCGTGAGAGACCGCACCCGGCCATCTTTTTTTCCCTGTCAGAGTGGAGACATTTGACTTCTGGAACAGTACACAGCACATTTAGGTGCTCAATACTTGTGGAGTAAATACATGAATGACTCATTTTCTTCCCTTGGTTCTTTCTCTACCAAAGATTTGAAAAATTAAGAAACACCAGCCTGGCAACATAGGGAGACCCCATCTCTTTAAAAAAAAAAAAAATTAGCCAAGTGTGGTCTCAGTTACTTGGGATGCTGAGGTGGGAGGATTGCTTGAGCCTGGGAGGTCAAGGCTGCAGTGAGCCGTGATCATGCCACTGCACTCTACCCTGGGTGACACAGGCCCTTTCTTAAAAAAAAAGAAAAAAAAAGAAAAGAAGGAAGGATATAGGTGAGAAATAATAGAAAAATAATCTGTTTCCTAGTCCTGAAGAAACTAAAACTGAAGAGTGAACTATCTAGCAAGATGGACTTTACTTATTATGAGTTTTTTTCCCCTTAAAGCAAACATCAGAACATATGATCTTGCCTTTAGAAGGATATTTTGGTAACTACAGGACAGATGTTTGGAGTTGTGATTATTCCCAGAAAACTTGGGATACAGCATCAATATGACTATTTAAACTAAATATAACTGTAGGGGTCGTTGGGAGCGCTCACATGGGCCCAGTGGTTAACCCCAGAGATAATCTTAGACCCAATTAAGGCCTAACTTAGGCCTTAGTTTTCGTTCTGGCAGCAAGATCCAGAAACTTGGCCTGCTTTCCCCAGACACTACTCATACTTTTTTGGGGTTCTTCTTTCCCCAAGACAGGGAAGCCAGAACTAAGTGAGCAAGCTAAGGTTCAAGCCCAGGTATCTTTGAGTTCTTTCCATTGTGCTGTGGGAAGAAACTGGTGATGGAGACAGAATTAGGGGTAGGACTGAGAAGAAAGAAGAAAAAAGGAGAAAATGAGAGAGAATAAGGAAAAACCTGAAGTCCTTGGACACCCAGTAGTCTATGAATAGGCTGTAAGTGGTCTATGAACCCTTTAAAATTATACTCAATTCTTATGGCTGTTTGCCTGATAGAAGGTTAATTCTTTCATGAGATTTTTGAAGGGGTGCATGACTCAAGAAAGATTATGAACCAACCACTGAGCCATGGAGTTGTAGTATGTCTGTGGAAGCTTTTTTTTTTTTTTTTTTTGAGACGGAGTCTCGCTCTGTCGCCCAGGCTGGAGTGCAGTGGCCGGATCTCAGCTCACTGCAAGCTCCGCCTCCCGGGTTTATGCCATTCTCCTGCCTCAGCCTCCGAGTAGCTGGGACTACAGGCGCCTGCCACCTCGCCCGGCTAGTTTTTTGTATTTTTTAGTAGAGACGGGGTTTCACCGTGTTAGCCAGGATGGTCTCGATCTCCTGACCTCGTGATCCGCCCGTCTCGGCCTCCCAAAGTGCTGGGATTACAGGCTTGAGCCACCGCGCCCGGCCTGTGGAAGCTTTTTTAATGGATTTTTTTTTCTTAGGCAAGGGAAAGCGAGAACAAAGCTTTACCTGACCCAAATAGCCTATGAAAATCTGGTTATAGGCCGGGCGCGGTGGCTCAAGCCTGTAATCCCAACACTTTGGGAAGCTGAGACGGGCGGATCACAAGGTCAGGAGATCGAGACCATCCTGGCTAACCCGGTGAAACCCCGTCTCTACTAAAAAATATAAAAAACTAGCCGGGCGAGGTGGCGGGCGCTTGTAGTCCCAGCTACTTGGGAGGCTGAGGCAGGAGAATGGCGTAAACCCGGGAGGCGGAGCTTGCAGTGAGCTGAGATCCTGCCACTGCACTCCAGCCTGGGCGACAGAGCGAGACTCCATCTCAAAAAAAAAAAAAAAAAAAAAAAAGAAAATCTGGTTATAGACACAATGATGAAACAAACTAATTTTCTCAGCTGTTTCTGTGAAATAAGAAGGAGTTATGGGTATTCTGTTTTCTGTAGCTGGAAATAGTTGTGAAATATTGAAGCTTAGCAGCTTTCCAGGACAGAGTGATTCACAGAATTTAAAAAGCACGGTTTGCTTTTAGAACCCTCTGTGTCACCCTCAAAATAACCTCGAGGATTTGGGACAAGAGTGTTGCCACATGGTGTGGAAAGGGATGAACATTGAAAACAGGATAGAGCTGGAGAATCTGGGGTGTGGGGTCTATTATCCACTGATAATATTGTGAGTCTAGAGCAGAGTAGCCAAACGAGATTGTTGCAGGCTGTATCTGGGCTGCTTCCTGTTTTTGTAATAAACCCTTATTTGGACACAGGCACCTCCATTTATTTACATATTGTCTTTGGTTGCTTGTGGTTACAAGGGAAGGGTTGCATACTTGTTACAGGGATCTTATGGCCTGAAAAGCCTAAAGTATTTGCTCTCTGGGCTTCAATGGGGAAGGTTGCCAAGGCTGGTCTAGAGTCTAAGCATGTGAGGGAAACTTGGAAAGGCTTGTACTGATTTTCACATATACCTTATTTTAGAGCCTTTATTTGTTATATGCCCACAAATATTGCAATCTGTGTGTACATGCCGGCCATAACTTGTAAACATAGAACCAAATTCTGCCCTGTAGACAGACAAACTTTCCTTTGATTTCATGTGTTGATAATTTGAGTAATGTGTATGCATATTATTTATCTAAAATTTAATTTCAGCTCATGTATCATAATACATTTCCAATGGGGAAACTTTCAAATTAATGAAAGCATTTTCTGACTTCAGAGATTTTTATTTGAGACAGGGTCTCATCTCACTCTATTGCCTAGGCTGGAGTGGTACAATCTAGGCTCACTGCAGTCTCGACCTCCTGGGTTCAGGCAATTCTCCCACCTCAGCTTCCTGAGTAGCTCAGACTACAGGTGCACAGAACCACACTGGGTTAATTTTTTGATTTTTCTTTCTTTTGCTTGAGACAAGGCCTCACTGTGTTGCCCAGGCTGGTCTCAAACTCCTGGGCTCAAGCGATCCTCCTGCCTCAGCCTCCCTAAGTGTTGAGATTACAGGTGTGAGCCACCATGCCTGGCCAAGAGAGTTTTTAAAAATTCTAAAACCATAAGAGAACAAATTGAAGGACAAACTGAACTTTGACAATACAAAGATCTCTAACAAATGAATAAGAAATATGCTTATGTGCAGTGTTATTCGCATATTTCTGCATAGCAAATTATCCCAAAATTTAGTGGCTTAAAATAATAACCACTTATTATCTTTAGAGAAACTTTTACTTTTTTTTGAGACACAGAGTCTCACTCTGTCACCCAGGCTGGAGTTCAGTGGCGTGATCTTGGCTCACTGTACCTTCCACCTCCTGGGCTCAAGCAATTCTTGCACTTCAGCCTCCTGAGTAGCTGGGACTACTGATGTGTCAGCATGCTCGGTTAATTTAAAATTTTTTAATAGACACAAGGCCTCACTATATTGCCCAGGCTGGGCTTGAACTCCTGAGCTCTAGCAATCCTGCTTAGGCCTCCCAAAGTGCTGGGATTATAGGCGTGAGCCACCGTGCCTGGCATAGAGAACATTTTTGTAGTTTAGATACTGTGCCTGGCATGGAGAACATTTTTGTACTTTAAGATCTATCATGACAGAACAGTTCAAATTGGGTGACTCACTGGGAAAGAATAACTTTTCTGGCAGCAATTGAAAAATTAAAAATAGTATCTTTACCTGTTGTGTTTTGAACTATTACTTAATCATTGTCAGCTATAATTTCCCCCACAAATTCTTTAAAGACAATTTTCTTCCAAATAGTACTGTATATCTGAGCAGTGCTTTACCAAATATTTTTGCTTGTATATTATTTCAAACAATTGTAAGGTAGGCAGAGTAGGAATTATTACCCAGCATTACCTTTTCCTTTGTTTTCAAGTGTAAAACTTGAGGCCTAGGAACTTAAAGTGTTCCCTCCTGGTTACATGGTTAATTAGTGACAGAACCAGGACTAGGATCCTACAATTATTAGTAATTGGAATTACTCTTTATTTTTGTATTTTGTTATGGAAGCATGCATTTGAAACATTTCAGAGAGATTGAAGAATATTAATTTCTATTCATGTATAAAACAAGGATAATATTATTCATTGTGTAGGATTGTTGTAAGGAAGGATTAGGGATTATTAGGGATAAACACAGTGCCTGGAGCTGAGTAAGTGCTTTGCAAATGGTGCAGCCATTATTAAACTTTTCCCAGATTTATGGGATTATGTGATTATTTTGATTTTTAAAAAACTAGAATAAAATATTGATATACCATTCTTAACTCTTTTGTAAAACAAGTTAAAAACCATTATCTATCTACTGTGATTGCAGTTTTCTTTATTCCCCAAATGAACTAACCATATTGGAGTAATTAGTTCTTTGTTTCACTTAACCATGCGGAGATTTTTTTTTTTTTTTTTGAGACAGAGTCTGGCTCTGTCACCCAGACTGGAGTGCAGTGGCGCGATCTCGGCTCACTGCAAGCTCCGCCTCCCGGATTCATGCCATTCTCCTGCCTCAGCCTCCCGAGTAGCTGGGACTACAGGCGCCCGCCACCATGCCAGGCTAATTTTCTGTATTTTTAGTAGAGACAGGGTTTCACTGTGTTAGCCAGGATGATCTCGATCTCCTGACCTTGTGATCCACCCGCCTCGGCCTCCCAAAGTGCTGGGATTACAGGCATGAGCCACCGCGCCCGGCCGCAGAGATATTTTTGAACTAAAAGGACTGCGTTCAAACTCACATACAATGCAGCTTTAGCATTCATATTTCAATTTTTTCAATTTTTAATTTTTATTTATTTTTACTTTTTATAGAGATGGGGGTCTCGCTATATTGCCCAGGCTGGCCTTGAACTCCTGGGCTCAAGCAATCCTCTCACATTGGCCTCCCAAAGTGCTGGCATTACAGGCATGAGCCACCGTGCCTGGCCATGTTTCATTTTTTAAATTGTATTGAAATCATTACCTTAGTAAATTCATATCCCAATTTAAAATGTCCCAAAGTGAATAAAGCTTCATTATAAATTCAAGTACTGTATTTTAAAATGTACATGTTATACACCCAATAGATGCATACTGGAATTACTACAACAAGCAGTTACAGTCATGACGCCCAGTACTAAGTTTTTTTTTTTTTTTAACACTGCAATAGATTATGCTAGATGTAATATTGCTTTATTATGATCACTGTTGCTTAGTACAGTAACTTTAGTACAATAACTTATATGATTGCATTTTTAAAGCTTTAATAAAGTTAGTAGCATTTAGCAATATTGAATGAAACATTTTTTATGTATAGGATGTATTTGAGGTCAGTTGCTTCTGCAAGAATAAGCACTTAACATGCTGTTACATCCTTGACAAAACAAAATCATCCCTTTTCACTAAACAGAATAAACCAGACTAAAAGGAATCTGAAGTAATTGAAAGAAAATTAAAAATTTTATATCCTTGTATTATGTTAAAGATTATTTAACATAATATTTTCCTGGTTAAAACATACATTTTTCTGGTTGAAATATATATAATTTTATATGTATATTATATATGTATATATGGAGAGAAAGAGAGAGAGAGGGGAGAGAGAGAGAGAGAAACATTTTAAAGACTGTACTAAAATGCTAACATAGCTGTAGCCCTTAGATGATACTTTAGCTGGGAAAAAGTTGGTGAGTTGTACTCAACTACTTTTTCTGCTTAGAAAAGAATTAAGAGCTTATAAATTTCTAATGTCTTAAAACAGGTATTTATTAAGATCTTAAATATACCTGTATTAAACAAATTAGGTTATTTTAAAAACTTTGCAACAATACTTCACTTATTCACAAATATATTTTCTACCCATATTTATTACAATTTGAACAATTTAAAAACAAATCCTGCAAATACTCTTAGCTTAGATAACAATACCATTATCTTAGTTCACATTAGATAACAATACCATTATCTTAGTTCACATAAATGATTGCAAGAAATATTTATAATATTTCATATAGTATCTTATCTACAGCTCATTGCAAACACTCTAATCACATTTAGCTTTACAGATGGAAAAACTGGGATGGTGGATAACTGTTCTGATAACTATGGTAATACCTTTTCAATTTGCTTTTCATGTTTTGTTTGCGCAGTTGGCCTTCTGATTTTTTTTCTTCTTTTTTTGGTGGGGGATACAACCTTTAAAGTTCTTTGAGTAAAGTAAATCTTCTGGGAATCAGATACTTATTACAAAAAAAATCTTCTAGATATATGTAGATTAACTTAATTTTACTTATCTCAAATTAGCCTTGGGGTGTGTTCCATAGTTTGCTCAGAATTTCTCATGGAAATAACTCTTATTTCTTTCAGTATACAAATGATTATCTCAAAAAGAAGAATCCTCATTAAGTGACTAGTGAATCCTCCTTTAAAAACTTGTTTATAATTGCTCTTTTTGAAAAATAGAACACACTGTAGGTTTAACCAGACATTGAATAATGGTGAATAACTCAGTGTGACTCTTAACATAATACAATCTTATTTAAACAATTCTTTTTTCCTTAGCATATTCAGCCATTGAAAAAAATTACAAAGACTTCACTAAACCAGTTAAATGCTTACAGTCTGTGATGAAGTTTCAAGGGAAAAAGAAGACTGTTTGGAGAATATAAAGAAATAGACTGTACTGAATTTGTGATTTTATTTTTAAGCTACTCTCTCTCATTCATATATGTCTATCTCCATAATTAGATTCGGAGAAATGTCCTTTGCTGGTTTTTTCTTCTGAAGAGAACCACATATTGATCATAACATCTTCCATACATATGGAATAACTTACATTTTGGGACAGAGGGAGTTGGTATAGCCCACCTTGGTCCATCCTAATATTTTCAAATCAAGTCAAATACTATCTTTGGATTAATCAGCTGTTGATGGAGGTTTGATAGAGGGAATACTGCATGATCTTCTCATGATAAGCCTGACTTCTATATCTGGTAGATTATCCTGCTTAGTCTGTAAACACCCTTCATCAGTGGCTGCTAAATGAAGATCAAATCGAAGAGAAACAGATTTTTTCCTCAATCGAGGGTTATCTTTAAAGAAAGAACCTTCCCATTCTTTAATAACTTCATCCACTTTCTCTGTCCTGAAATGATAAAATAAACCTTTTAATAATGAAGTATGGGTCTATTAAAAATATGTATTATGTATTTCATATCTATGGAAAAATCAAGAAATTTGTGTAATTTATAGTGTACAGAATTTATAATGTACTTACTTTAACAACCATATCAATAGAATTTCAAAGGAGTTCTATGGAATTTCTCTTTAGGAATTCTCATGTTTGGGTTGTATTTTTGGAAAAAAAATGGCAAATTAAGGATTGAGTACTCTTCCATGAGTTTTTATGTATATATGTCAGATTAAAAATCACAGAATAGGCTGGGCATGGTGGCTCATGCCTGTAATCCCAGCACTTTGGGAAGCTGAGGCGGGCAGATCATGAGGTCAGGAGAATGAGACCAACCTGGCCAACATGGTAAAACCCCATCTCTACTAAAAATACAAAAAAATAGCTGAGTGTGGTGGTGCACACCTGTATTCCCAACTACTTGGGAGGCTGAGGCAGAAGAATCGCTTGAACTCGGGAGGTGGAGGTTGCAGTGAGCCAAGATTGTGCCACTGCACTCCACTCTGGCAACAGAGCGAGACTCCGTCTCAAAAAAAAAAAAAAAAAAAAAAAAAAATCACAGTATACTAAAACTATGTTTGGAAACATTTAAACAAAGAAGAGTAATTACTGGGATTACTCAAAGTTAATTTCTTTACATATATTTATTATTACTTCTTAGTCAAAGTTTCTTTACTTACTGGACAGTGCCATGAGCTTCAGTGCTCTCCTTAACGATACTCCCATTTAAGATTCCCTGTTTGGTCACTGTTTCTACGTTTTCATTCTCATACTTTTGTGGGACTTTTGTAGTAAAAGATATTTCATTTATAATGGCTGTGAAAATATTATTTATGATATATTAAATTACAATATTGAATTACTGTTCACAAATTATATTCAAACTTTTATTCAAATATTGCTTGCTTTTTTTTTTGCTACTTTAGAGTGTTTAATTTCCATATAAAATAATCCCCATAAATAGTATTTCACTTTTCAAATGAGTTTGTTTATGTCAGAAACTCACCTGATGGTAAGACAAAACCAACTTTACTTGTGGTAGGCTTTTTGTCTTTTATCTCACCTTGGATACAACCATAATATCTGAAATCGGAAATAATTATATTTTAAGAGCAATATTGTATTAGCAAATAATTAAAACAAACAGAAGAATGGATAAATCGTATATTCATGCAATAGAAACACTATTTAACTGAAAAGAAATGAACTAAGGCTACACTGTATGTTTACGGATGGATCGCCTAAGAATAATATTGAGTGAAAAAAGTTTTATAGTTCTATAAAGTTTAGAATAATATGCAAAACAATTTCACACTTTGTAGAAATACATACATATTACTATAAATAAATGTATGAGACTAATAAGCATCAAATTCCGAAGCCAGGTCAGGTAGAGGGAGGAGCATGAGATTAGGGGATGTGGCTTAGGTGTCCAGGGAAGTTCAACAACATTGGAAACATTTTATTCTTTTTTTTTTTTTTGAACTATTTTACTTTTTAAACTGGGGAAAGTGGGTATAGAGGTGGTCATTGTATTTTTATGAAATTTTCTTGTATATCTTAAGTGTAGCCTAATTTTTTTAAAGTTTTACTACGGAAATATTAAAGACGATTTGATCAATATCTTTTTTTTTTTTTGAACTATTTTACTTTTTAAACTGGGGAAAGTGGGTATAGAGGTGGTCATTGTATTTTTATGAAATTTTCTTGTATATCTTAAGTGTAGCCTAATTTTTTTAAAGTTTTACTACGGAAATATTAAAGACGATTTGATCAATATCTTTTTTTTTTTTTTTGAGATGGAGTCTCGCTCTGGCGCAGTGGCCGGATCTCAGCTCACTGCAAGCTCCGCCTCCCGGGTTTACGCCATTCTCCTGCCTCAGCCTCCCGAGTAGCTGGGACTACAGGCGCCTGCCACCTCGCCCGGCTAGTTTTTTGTAATTTTTAGTAGAGACGGGGTTTCACCGTGTTAGCCAGGATAGCCAGGATGGGCTCGATCTCCTGACCTCGTGATTCGCACGTCTCGGCCTCCCAAAGTGCTGGGATTACAGGCTTGAGCCACCGCGCCCGGCCTGATCAATATCTTGAATGATTAGGAATTAAATAAAATTCACAACCATTCATTTTATTTAACAATTTTATAGTTACATGTATATAGGATCTGGAATGATTAGGAATTAAAATTTATAACCATTTAACTATATAGTTACATATATACATATACATATATGTATAGACATGATATATATACACACACATTTACATAGCACTTACAATGTGCCAGGTATTGTTTTAACCACTTTATAAACATTAACTCATTTAATCCTTACAGCAATCCTATGAGGTAGGTAGTAGTAGTATTCCCATTTTACAGATGAGAAAACTGAGGCACACAGGTTAAGTAACTTGCTCAAGGTCACTCAGCTAGTAAGTAGTATATTTTTAATTCAGTTTATGTTTTTTCAAAGATGTAATAAATATCAAGATTTATTATAGGCTAAAATTGTTTCACCTAGTTTTCATCTAGTTTTATAAAGGACTTATAATTTGGAAACAAGCAAGAATAAAGATTTCTTCATGGAGAATTGGAGGTTATGTCATGCTCAAAGCAGTATGACCTTATAAGTCATTACAGATTATGATGTATGAATGAATAAGAATTCCTCTTGATATCTTTTCTTATCAGGACATCTGGTAGTCTTTTAAATCATGACTCAAAATAATATTGCTTTCCATGGTTGTAATATAATTACATTATAGTAATTATAATTGTTTTGGGGTTTGATGTGTGGTACAGGGTGAGTCCTTGGTCAGGGGGATTGTGGTGATTGTGAATTTTCCAGGCTTTCGTTGTGGGTGATCCTTAGAAGGCACAGACTAATCCTAGAAGAGATGAATGGCAAGGAAGTGAGAAAGGAAAGGTCTCGCTCTCTCTCTCTCTTTCTTTCTTTTTTTTTTTTTGAGATGGCGTCTCACTCTGTCGCCTGGGCTGGAGTGCAGTGGCGAGGTCTCGGCTCACTGCAACCTGCCTCTCCTGGATTCAAGTGATTCTCCTGTCTCAGCCTCCCGAGTAGCTGGGATTACAGGCATGCACCACCATGCCCAGCTAGTTTTTGTATTATTATTATTGTTATTATTTTAGTAGAGACAGGGTTTCGCCATGTTGGCCAGGCTGATCTTGAACTCCTGACCTCAGGTGATCCTCCCACCTTGGCCTTCCAAAGTGCTGAGATTACAGGTGTGAGCCATCACACCCAGCTGAGGAAAGGTCTTTTTCATGATTAGCTCATTCTAATCCCAAACTCCTGGGCTTAAGCAATCCTCCCACCTTAGCCTCCCAAGTAGCTGGGACTACAGGTGTGTGCCACCATGCTCAGCAAATTTTAAATTTTTTTGTAGAGATGAGGTCTGACTATATTGCTCAAGCTGGTCTAGAACTCCTGAACTGTAGTAATCCTCCTGCCTCAGCCTCCCAAAGTGCTGGGATTACAGGAGTGAGCCACTGCAGCCGGCCAAGACTACAAGATCATTTTTGTAGTAATCCAGAATTGTTTACATTTTGTTCTAGCTGACTTTGGCTATTTGGTTCCTAATTTTGGAAGTCTAGAAATGGTTCTTTCATATATTATTTGCAGTGCATACCTTATTGTATAAACTCAGTGAATACACCATGATGATGATGGGTTTTTTGGATTTAATTTCTCTGACTACATCAACAATGGCATAAGTGGCTCTGTATTTCTGGCCCCTTGTCATTAACTAAATGGATTGAGGTACCTGATTTCTTCTTTTTCTAGGAGGCGGCGATAAGTTGCTATTTCTTGTTCCAGCCTCATCTTCGTGTTGAGAAGCATCTCATGCTCTTGAAGCTGCTTTTCGATGCCGCGCCTTACTTCCTGTAGCTCTTTTTCTAGTCCTTCAATCACAGCCTCTAGGTCTTGCAGCTGCATCTGGTAATGCTGCTCGCTGGCATGTAGGGAGTTTTCAAGGCCCCTTTCCTGTTTTATATAGATTTTCATCAGTGAATCAGTAACACAGAATGTGTTTCTGAAATCTGATTTGCAATATCTTCATCCTTTTTTTTTTTTTTTTTGAGATGGATTCTCACCCTGTTGCCCAGGGTGGAGTGCAATGGCACGATCTCGGTTCACTGCAACCTCCACCTCCTGGGTTCAAGTGATTCTCCTGCCTCAGCCTCTCGAGTAGCTAGGATTACAGGCATGTGCCACCACGCCCGGCTAATTTTTTGTATCTTTAGTAGAGATGGGGTTTCACCATGTTGGCCAGGCTAGTCTCGAACTCCTGACCTCCTGATCCGCCCGCCTTGGCCTCCCAAAGTGCTGGGATGACAGGCTTGAGCCACTGTGCCTGGCTGTCTTCATTCTTTTATGTTCCATTTTTTTCTTTAAAAAGATTGCAATAATTGTATTATACCTATGCAAGAGGTGTGTTTCCTAACAGCTTTGTGTGTGACCCCTAATTTTTTAAAAATTATATTTTATGTACCTAACTAGAGATCTTACTATATTTCAAAGACATCCTGTGATAATTCTTACTGCAAAAAAAAAAAAAAAAAAAAAAAAAAAAAATCCTCTGCAGTGTGATTAACTTATTATCACTCTGAATTACCTGATTTTTAAATTATGGAAAGTATACTTCAGAGGTAGGCTTTGCTTTGTAAAACAAAAGGAAGAAAATATAGTATATTGAACATCAAAGCCAGAGCAGACTGCTCATAAAAGGCATTTAGGAACATGCTTAAATACTTTTTGTTTGTTTGTTTGTTTGAGACAGTCTCACTATGTCTCTCAGGCTGGAGTGCAGTGGCGTGATCTCAGCTTACTGCAGCCTCTGCCTCCTGGGTTCAAGTGATTCTCATGCCTCAGCCTCCTGAGTAGCTGGGATTACAGGCGTGTGCCACCACACCCAGCTAATTTTTTGTATTTTTAGTACAAGAGATGGTTTCGCCAAGTTGCCTAGGCTGGTTCAAACTCCTGGCCTAAAGTGATCCACCTGCCTCGGCCTCCCAAAGTGCTAGGATTACAGGCATGAGCAACCGCACCCTGCTCCAAACATATTTTCTTTTTCTTTTTTGGAGACAGAGTCTCACTCTGTCGCCCAGGCTGGAGTGCAGTGGCATGATCTCGGCTCACTGCAACCTCTGCCTCCCAGGTTCAAGCAATTCTTGTGCCTCAGCCTCCTAAGTTGCTGGGACTACAGGTGTGTGCCACCATGCTCAGCTAATATTTTGTATTTAATAGAGATGGGGTTTCACCATGTTGCTCAGGCTGGTCTCAAACTCCTGAGCTCAGGCAGTCAGCCCACCTCAGCTTCCCAAATTGCTGGGATTACAGGTGTGAGCCACAGTGTCGGCCTAAATATTTTTTATTAGATGTCTCAGTGGCATGGATAAAAGAATCCCCACTGTTAAGACTTTGGATAATAACAAATGCTCTATTCCCCAACTTCAGCAACTAGAGAATCCCAAGGTAATAAGAAAGGATTTCTTCATTTTTACAGGTCTGAACTAAACCTTGAGTGAGTTGATAACAGCCACTGCCACAGTGGGGGGAGGGGTGAGTAATTAAACTAGGATCAGGGATAGAATTCAGTGGCCTTGATTTCCAGTTTCTCATGGTAAATAAACAGACATTCATCCTTCCCCTCTCTTAATCAAATCACATCTGAGGACTCGATGGGTCAATTACTTTTGAGATCATTCTCACCACAGCATGGAGAGATTCAATTTCCACTTGCAGGTGGTGCCACTGGCGTCGGGCCTCCTTGAGTTCTGCTTGAGCTGCCTTCAAAGCCTCTTCATCTTTGTCCATTTTTTTGCTTATGTCTTCTTCTAGCTATAAGAAAGCCAACAGCAACAATAACAAACAAAAAACAAGGAGTGCTTCTGAAAATGAGATGTGTAAGAGCAATTATAGAAAAATTGTATAGGAATCAAAACATTTTTCCTTAACTTGTTAGATTATAATGTGTGTTCTAGTGCCTAGTTAACTGATTAAATATGTGAGCAAGTCCATTGCGTTCTTAGCCCGCTTTCTTCTATGTAAAATGATTTCAACAACTCTCTTCCAATTATGACAATCTATGAAATAAGGAAAAATACATTTACATGAATGAAAACAGTTTGTAGGACCAAGATTTGTGATCTCTGATTCTTAACTTTTCATTATTTATGGATCATTAGGAGGAAGGATTGAAAATTTGCTATTTTCCCCCACATTTTCTTGTAGGCTGCTTTGCAGAAGCAGATAAACAGTTGTAGCCCCCAAAACTAATCAATCCTGGGACCAGGCATAGGGACAGGAGTAAATTCTGCTAGGAAGTACATTACTGGTAATTTAGAGAATTAAGTTACTATAGGCAATAAGGCTCGCAAATAGACTTCCATATTAAGAAAATCTGTTGATTTACCTTTTTCAGGATGATTTTTTTAAAAGGCATATTAATTTTGGGTATCTGGGTAATAAAATGAATAAATAATAAAAAGGACTTCTCTAAGGATTATTTTCTAAATGTTCTCATATTAAAAAAAGTAGAATTTTTATATTTAGCTTTAAATGTTTTTATGTTGATGTTGAAATTAAAAGAAAGTATCTGTTGACAGAAGTTTTAACATTTGGCCCCAGGAACAGTGAGAACAATGTATAGAATTGATTATAGTATTTTGAAGCAAAATTTATAACTTTTAATATTCTTATAAAAATAAATTTTAACTTTTAAAAATTTAATTTTATTATACAATAGATTTTTTAAAGGAAATGAAGTAAATGAAAGTTTATGAATAAAGTTTAGGGCAAGATATTTGAGAACAAAATTCGTACATTTCTTTTGGTTTGTTGAAAATCTTTTCTTAGTGTTAACTTGGCAAAGTCATGCAGCAAGCAACACCTACCAGAGCAACTACAGAAGATAAAGTAAAGAATTTTGGAAAAAAGAAAACCAGGCCGGGCGCGGTGGCTCAAGCCTGTAATCCCAGCACTTTGGGAGGCCGAGATGGGCGGATCACGAGGTCAGGAGATCGAGACCATCCTGGCTAACACGGTGAAACCCCATCTCTACTAAAAAAATACAAAAAAACTAGCCGGGCGAGGTGGCGGGCGCCTGTAGTCCCAGCTTCTCGGGAGGCTGAGGCAGGAGAATGGCGTGAACCCGGGGGGCGGAGCTTGCAGTGAGCTGAGATCCGGCCACTGCACTCCAGTTCGGGCGACAGAGCAAGACTCCGTCTCAAAAAAAAAAAAAAAAGAAAACCAAAGAGTGCTGGTGTCTGCTGGTCTTGTGGCTTTCAAATATGGAACCGGCAGCTAAGCTTGTTTGGTAACTACCATCCCAAGATAGCCCTTAAGGAACTCTCTCCCAAGATGAATCCTAGGGTGATCCCCTTCTCCATTGACTCTGGGCTGACCTGGGTCTTGCTTTAACCAGTAGAATGAGGCAGAAGGAATGCTGTGCCACTTCTAGGCCTAAGTCTTAGGAAGCCTGATAACTTCCACTTCTGTGCTTTTGGGAGCCCTGGGCCAATATCTAAGAAGTCTGGATACCCTGTTGGAGAGATCTTGTGGAAAGGCCAGATGGAGAGAGACCCTGAGGCTACATGGAGCGAGAGAGGAAGTCCCAGCAGAGCCAGCCTTTTGGCAATGCCCTGCCAAAGTGCCAGACACATGAGTGAACCCAGTCATACCCCAAGACGATTGATGTCCCAGCTGAGTTTTGGGGGTGTTATACAATAATCTGTAACTAAAATACCTTATTTAGAAATTTTAAAAAAATAACTAAATAATCAGGCTGTCTAGAATTTAATTCAGCTGACTTTCTGAGTTATTTGGAAGAAAATCCTCTAAAGTAGTTTCAAGTTAAAAGACACTTTAAACAAAACTTTACTGTAGTCTTTTCATTTGAATTTACTCATTTTGGCCCCGTGACTTGTAAACTAAACTCATATTTCTACTGCTGCAAAGGTAAGTGTTTTGTTTACAGTTTTTAGAAGTTGTCATCTATTTATTTTTTTTCTTCTGTTTGTAAAGGTGAATGAACTATCCCAATGCTTACATGTACCAGTGACTTTGCTTAATCTAAGATGTTGATCATTCTTTATGAAGACTAAAAATGTTACCTAGAGGTGAAATTTACAATGGAACTAAAAATGAGTTGCTAATGGAATAAAGCCCTGAGATTTTTCTACCAATTTTTTTCTTTTTTCTTTTGGGTGATATTCTTAAGTAAACTTTTTGCTGTATTTCAGGGCTTGGAAGATACCTTGAACCCATATATGATAGGTAAACTAAAAAATCCCCTAAATTTCTTAATCTTTGTTTCTAAAATATTTGTTTGTAAATTTGTTTAAAGACTTGAGACCTTAATTAATTGCTGAAAGTGATTGTTAGTTTAAAACTAAATCTATGAAATTAGGATTTAGTCCTTATCTAAGTTGGCTCTCTTTCTCTTTTTTAAATACTTAAATATTACAAGCTTTGTAATGGAAAGAAACGTTTCTCATCTTATAGTACAGAAGCAAAAATCTTAGTGGAGAATCGTTACCAGTTTGGGGAATTTCGATGGTCATAATTTATATCATTGTTTCTGAATGCCATGTTCACACACTCAGATGATTTCTATTTATAACAATCTGGTATAAAACGGAACTCGTTAAAAAGATGATAGAAACCTTTTAGAAATATTTATCTCTAGAAAGTGTACATGCTAATAAATCTTACTTAAAGGTTTTACATTTTAAAGATATTATTTAAATTATCTCTGTAAATAACTCCATAATATCTTTGAAGGGTATATGGAATGCTTCCTTCCTGAAGATTGTCTGTAAGAGGTTAGAGTGCATCATTTTATTGTATGTTGACCCCATGTTAATGATAGGAACCTCACAATCTATATAAAAATCAAGTGCATCAATCAATGCTTATTTAACGGCAATTTAACAATATAATCACAGTATTTCCCCCTGTAGTCCCAGTCACATTGCAGTAGAAGCTAAATTCCTTCCCCAATAGATGCTGCATCGAAAAGGAAATACTGTACCTCAGAGAGGCCGGGACAGGAATTGGGTAGACATGGACTGTCTCCTTATTCTGGAAGGTGCCTGTCTGTATGAAATCATTACCTGGATCCTTGTTGAGAGCACCGTCTCTATCTGATTTCTGGTGAGGATCTTTTCATAGTTTGCCCTGATCTCATTGAGTAGCTGGGACAGTTCCATTCTTTTCCCATCCTCCACCTTGGCTAACTGAGCCTTATCGATAGGATGAGTCGCTGCGGCAGAGTCTGCTCGGTCTGCGCGGAGGGCAGGGAGCCTCGCAGAGTCTTAAAGATGCAGAGCTCCTTTTTCAGAGGCCACGGAAATTCTCGTCTTTCTAACTAATTATGCAAATACAGGGTAAACTCTTTGCTCCTATTGTTATTGATATAGTAGAAATGTCAGATTCTTCATGAAGGAAAGGAAAATTTCAAAAACCTGTACTGGTTCCCTGTACAAATTGAGCACTTTCAGGGGAGGGGGAGTTCATTGTTGTGAAAAGGAAATGGGGCATAACTTAAAGAAAACTGCCGGGCATGGTGGCTCACGCCTGTAATCCCAGCACTTTAGGAGGCTGAGGTGGGTGGATCTCTTGAGGTCGGGAGTTCGAAACCAGCCTGGCCAACATGGTGAAACCCCATCTCTACTGAAAATACAAACATTAGCTGGGCGTGGTGGTGGGCACCTGTAATCCCGGCTCCTCGGGAGGCTGAGGCAGGGAAGTTGCTTGAACCCAGGAGGTGGAGGTTGCAGTGAGCCGAGATTGAGCCACTGCACTCGAGCCTGGATGACACAGTGAGACTCCGTCTCAAAAAAAAAAAAAAAAAAAGGAAAATGCTATTTATTTAGTTTTCTCAAAATGTTGCATGGAAATAAGTCTGGGCCCAAGACATGATAGTTAAAATTTTCTTTTACGGTTTTTCTCACCGCTTGAATCTTTTAAACAGAAATGCTATGGTAGGTCATTGGAGTATGTTGTAAATCTTAACTATTCTGACAGTTATTGTAAAAAGCTACCATCAGATTAAATTGACAATTGTCATTAGCTCAGAACTGACTGACTGTATTTCTCTCAAATGCATACTGTGGAGCTCGTAGAGGGCTGCCGGCCTGATGGAGTTTGATGTATTGAGGTGAAGCTGTAGCTACAGATAAGTGCTGGTAGACTATGAGAGTTGTGAGTTAACATTTCCAAAGTTTTAACAAGGATGAAGAAATAGACCTTTTGGTGTATTCACCAAAAGAACCCTTGAGCCCTTTGGAGGGTGTAGTCAATGTAACATTCCATCCAATCTTTGCAATCACTTGAGCCCTTCGGAGGGTGTATTTGGCGTATCATTCCATTCAATCCTTGCAATCCCTGACATTTTCTAACCTGTAAAGATGAAAAGACTGAGGCCAGAGAGGTTGAGGCATCTTGCCCAAGGTTGCTCAGTGATGTATGACATCACTGGGACTGGCTCTTTGATGACTTGCCTGTGTTCCATGTATTACCCCTGCATATCTGCCTCTGCGTTCTCTCTCTCCCCTCTTAAATTCTTGATTTAATTTTGCCACTTGTTGTAGATGTAATGGAAATATGTTGTGAGAGTGAATCTATCATTATTGTTATTTGTGGAGTGGCTTTGGCTGAATTGTATCTGGAGCACAGTTCAGGGGATAATCAGACCTTGGTTCGAGGCCTCGCAGGGCCTTGGCATGCATGTCCTACCCTTTTAATTTGTGATTTAACTCACATATGGCCAGGCCAGTTTATGCTGGGCATTCTCACAGTCCTCTCCAAACAAAGCTGTCCTACCCACACCCCTGGTGAGAGGAGAGGTTCCAGGTCACTCCTGACCCACCCCTCCCTACCTCCTGCCCCTTCCCCGCCAGTCACAACTTGATTATCTATAGATTGGTCAGAGACCTATGGGGTAGGCTAAGACAGAAAGCTCTGACTAAAGAGGGTCATTGATGATTATCTAGGCCAAACTGATTCTCTTTCTTGGTAATTGGGACTGAGAAATATGAAGAGAATTAGGCTTGGGAGTGGAGGAGAGAGAAGAAAGCAATGAATTAAATTCCTAAATTAAATTCAGACAGCAATGAATTAAATGCTCCCTGCTACTTTAGGTAGCTCCTGCTCATATCTGCCTGAAACACAGATTGCTGAACTAGATTCCCTGGAGGGTCAGTCTTGACAATCTGCATCTTAAATAGGTCTCCCAGCATTTCTTATCTACCCTAAATAAAGTAGCACTGTCCATTGGAAATATAACACAAACCACAAATGCAAACCACAGATGTGCTTCTAAACTTTTTTTTTTTTTGAGACGGAGTCTCACTCTGTCGCCCAGGCTGGAGTGCAGTGGCCAGATCTCAGCTCACTGCAAGCTCCGCCTCCTGGGTTTATGCCATTCTCCTGCCTCAGCCTCCCAAGTAGCTGGGACTACAGGTGCCCACCACCTCGCCCGGCTAGTTTTTTGTATTTTTTTAGTAGAGACGGGGTTTCACCGTGTTAGCCAGGATGGCCTCCATCTCCTGACCTCGTGATCCGCCAATCTCGGCCTCCCAAAGTGCTGGGATTGCAGGCTTGAGCCACCGCGCCCGGCCGCTTCTAAACTTTCTAATAGCCGTATCAAAAGATTGAAACAGAAAGAAGTTAAATTAATTTTACTATTATATTTTATTTAACCTGATGTATCCAAAATGCAGCAACCCGTATAAAATGTTAATGAGATCTTTTACATTATTCTTGATATTGTCTTGGAAATCCAAGTGTATTTTATGCTTACATCACATCTCAGCTTGGAACAGCCACATTTAAAGTGCTCAATAGCTGGGCACGTGGGCTCACTCCTGTAATCCCAGCATTTTGGGAGGCTGAGGCAGGAGGATGGCTTGAGCCTAGGAGTTCAAGACCAGCCTGGGCAACATAGCGAGACCCAGATTCTACCAAAAAAAAAAAAAAAAAAAATTAAAAAATTAGCCAGGAGTAGTGATGCAAGCCTGTAGTCCCACCTACTTGGGAGGCTGAGGTGGGAGGATCGCTTGAGCCTGGGAAGATTGAGGCTGCAGTAAGCCAGATCACACCACTGCACTCCAACCTAGGCAACAGAATGGGACCCTGTCTCCATAATTTGAGACATAATAACAAATAATTATTTATTTATTGAGACAGACAGAGGAGGTAGGATTTAGAAAGGTATTTTACAAGCATGTGAGTAATGCAGTCAACTATTTCTAGATCTCAAATTTTATTTTTCAAGGAAAAAATATCATCACTTTACTCTTCAAAAATACTACCCTTTATTTAAATGAAACAGTAACAATACCTCATTAAAGTCTATGGCATATATAAAATTGTGGGGTCTCTGCAATTCTCGGTGCATGGACTGAGATTATGATGGAGATTGTCATATATCCATTATAGTTATTAGAAAAGTAAATAATTTAAAAATGTTGACTTTATTAAAAAGAGAAAGTTTGTTATAACACATCTCACAAATGCCAAAATATTGTGTTTGGGGACCCTGGCTCTAGGGACATTCATGTGTCTATGTGTCTGCACACTGAAATCACTTCTGGAACTTTAAAAATTGGTGATGACTGTGTCCTCCTCCTAGAGATTCTGATTTAATTAGCTCAGGAGGGAGCCCGGGCATCAGAATTTTTGAAAACTTCCCAGGTGTCTAATATGTAGCAAAGTTTGAGAGCCAGTCTGATAAATGTAAGTTTTCTTCCACTTATTTATCTCTCGTTCTTCAGCCAGAAGAAATGGGTTGTTGATACAAGCATCTGAAGTTAAGATTCCTGCAGTTAAATATTGGCAAGTAGTTCATGCTGCAGCTAGCACAACTCTGGACGCATAGGCTCAGGCAGACTTTATTGCTTTATTTTTCTTTTTTCATGTTAATCTTTATTTTGAGCTCCTATCCTATGGAGGATGTGTATTAAATCTCATCATCTCAGTCTCTCACCTTTTCTCCAAAGCATTGCATCTAAGTTTTAGGGGTGCTTATATAGTTGTGACCTGGCGAGGGGGTACATATTGTCCTTGGTGTCATCTGTCCAAGCTGTGTTCACTAAGACAGTCATTATTCTTCCCATCTGTCCCATTATCGTTGGTTGGAGACATATAATTAAAAACAAAAATCTTCCCTCAACCCAGAAATCCTCTCCACAAAGGTAGTAGGGAAAGAAAATACTTCTATTATTGAATAAGCATTAAAGTAGAATGTGATGTGCATCACAGGTAATCTAGGAAATTGCAAGATGGAAGGAAATCTCACCTTTTATACAGCCAAGCAGCAGACACAACCTATTACATACTTTTTTTTTTTTTTTTGTCACCCAGGCTGGAGTGCAATGGCACGATCTCAGCTCACTGCAACCTCCGGCTCCCAGGCTCAACCAAGTCTCCTGCCTCAGCCGCCCAAGTAGCTGGGATTACAGGTGCATGCCACAGTGCCCGGTTAATTTTTGTATTTGAGTAGAGAAAGGATTTCACCATGTTGACCAGGCTGTCCTGACCTCAGGCAATCCACCCACCTCGGCCTGCCAAAGTGCTGGATTACAGGCGTGAGCCACCGTGCCCAACCTACATACATGTTTTCAAGACAAACAATAGTTAAGTTAGAGTAAGAGGACTTGACAGTACCATAGTTACACACAGTTCATCCTAATGTTACCTGGTAATTTGGAGTGATCATCTGTATCAGCTACTTGGCTTTTTCCAGAGGAAAAACAAAACTTTTTATATCTTTATGACAGGAAGTAGTTTTGCAACTTTGAGTAAGGTACCCACAGAAGGTAAGCTCCTACCCTCCCACAGAAAGTGGGATATAGGGGTGTCATCTCTTTTGATGTTTACATTTCAAAGAGATGGTTCCCAAGTGCTTGAGAAGACATCCCTGGATCATAAAGCTAATGAAAGGCCTATCTAGGCTTCAAAAGGATTTACATAAATTTCAAAGAGAGGAAAAAGTACATACAAGTTTTCAAAAGTTATAATTACAAATAAATGCTCCCTGATTTTAAATTATATTTGGAAGCTAAAGTAATCAAAACAGTATGGTACTGGCATAAAAACAGAACTATACACCAGTTAAACAGAAGAGAGAGCCCAGAAATAAATCTAAACCTAATTTAATTAACTAAATTTTGGCAAGGACCCCAAGAGGACAGAATGGGGAAAAAATAGTCTCTTCAATAAATGGTGCTGGGAAAACTGGATTTCCACATGCAAGAAAATGAAATTGGACCCTTACCTTACACATATTAGAAAATCAACTCAAAATGGTTAAAAGATCTAAATGTAAGGCCTGAAGCCATTAAACTCCTAGAGGATAAGAGAGGGTAAAGCTCCTTGACATTGGCCTTGGTAATGATGTTTTGGATATTACAACAAAAGCCCAGGCTACAAAAGCAAAAATAAGTAAGTGGGACTACATCAAACTAAAAAGTTTCTGTACAGCAGAGGAAGCAATTAACACAATGAAAAGGCAATGTACAGACTGAGAATAGATATTTGCAAACTGCATATCTAGTAAGGGGTTAATATCCAAAATTTATAAAAATCTCTTACAACTCAATAGCAGAAAAATAAATAACCCGGTTAAAAAATGAGCAAAGGATCTGAACAGATATTTCTCCAAAGAAGACATAAAAATGGGCAACAGATCCATGAAGAGGTGTTTAACATCACTAACCATCAGGAAAATGCAAATCAAAACTGCTATGAGATATCACCTTACAACTGTTTGGATGAGTGTTATCAAAAATATGAGAGTGACAAATGTTGGCAAGGGAGTGGAGAAAAGAAACAGTTAGTACACTGTTGGTGGGAATGGAGATTGGTGAAGCCTTTAGGAAAAAGTGCATGGAGGTTTCTAAAGAAGTCACAAACAGAACTTCCAGGCCGGGTGTGGTGGCTCATGACTATAATCCTAGTACTTTGGGAGGCCGAGGCAGGTGGATCACTTGAGATCAGGAGTTCGAGACCAGCCTGGCCAACATGGCGAAACCCCGTATCTGCTAAAAATACAAAAATTAGCCGGGTATGGTGGTGGGCACCTGTAGTCCCAGCTACTTGGGAGGCTGAAGCAGGAGCATCATTTGAACTCGGGAGTCTGGGGTTGCAGTGAGCTGAGATCGCGCCACTGCACTCTAGCCTGGGCAACAGAGTGTGAGACTCCATCTCAAAAAAAAAAAAGAAAAGAAAAGAAAAGAAAAATAACTTCCCTATGACCCAGCAATTCCCCTTCTGGGTATCCACCCAAAGGAGATGCAATCACCACCTTGTAAAGATATCTGTATTTTTATGTTCATTGTAGCATTATTTGCAATATCCAAGATATGGAAACTACCTAAGTGTCAATGAATGAATGGATAAACTGGTGTGTGTGTGTGTGTGTGTGTGTGTGTGTGTATACAATAGACTATTATTCCACCCTAAAAAAGGAGATGTTGCTATTTGTCACAACATAAATGGACCTGGAGGACATTCTGCTAAGTGAAGTAAGACAGACACAGAAAGAAAAATATTACATGCTCTCATTTATGTGTGGAATCCAAGGAAAAAAGTCAAATATGTAGAGAATAAAACAGTGGTTACCAGGAGTAGGGGTGGGATGGGTTAGGAAATGGGGAGATGGAAGTCAGTGTATACAAAGGAGATGTGTAGGATGAGCAAGTCTAGAGATCTAACCAGGTAACCAGGACTACAGCTAATACAGTTGTATGCTAACTGGGGTTTTGTTGTGTAAGTAGACTTTAGCTGCTGTCATCACACACAATAAGGTAACTGTGAGATGATAGATATGTTAATTTGCTTCTCCAGAGTCACCATTTTACTATGTATCCCACAACATTATGTTGTAAACCTTAAATATACACAATAACATTTATTTTTTTAATAAAAGATGAAGTAAATGCTCAAAGAAAATTTAGGAAGAGAGAAAAATCTCTTCCCTTGTTTCCAACAGGGAGAATCAAGCCTCTTATTTTAAATTTGCTTTTTCCCAGCAGAGTCCAGCTGCTCTCTCCCATATTTCTTTCCACGCTTGAGGGCTTAAGAGTCACTCTGATGCTTCTGTGTGCCGGTGGCATGGAAATATCAGGTAGATTGTGGCTCCATCTGCCCAGACACACTGTGCAGCCATAACCTATTTGGGTCTTGTCCCTTTCCTGAGGTTACAATCCAGGAAGTAGGGCACAGTTCTCCTAAATAGTTCCCTCAACTTACCTCCCGTTTTGCTGCTTTCTAGGGGCTCTGACTCAGAAGCAGGACCTGGGGCTCCCCTCTCAGGGACCCTGATTTGCACTTCCTCAGCAATCCTTTTTTTCTTTCCTCTCCTTTCAGTCCAAGGTAAGTTCTATTCTTGAGGGTGGGATGGAAAATCCTGCTTTTACTACTAGGACCTAAGCTCCAAGACCTGTCTTGTTCACTGCTGGATCACCACTTTCTAGCTCTGCGCCTAGCCCAGAGAAGGCAGGCAATAAACGAGTGTCAAATGAGTAACAGTTCTTTTGGACATTTTGTATGGGCCCTGAGTCCTCTTCATTCTAAGGCTGGACTGGAGGACCACATTGCTTTTGTTTCATCCTCTCCTGAGACAATGAGCACAGATTAATTTATTTGCTTGAAGGAGGTGAAGGAAATGTATTACCAGAAGGATGGTAAGTGGCTCAAAAACACTATATTCCCCAAATTTGTAATGTTTATAAACACAAGCAAATCAGACAGGCACCCATCATTCATCTTGGTGAATTTTTACAGAGTGATCTGCTGGGAGTTTGGGATTAAACTTTGGGAGAAATAACATCTTTTCTAACCTGTTTGTCCTTAACAAATGTGGTACACTCAAGAATTTGAATTTTGCTTTGAAGAGGAGAAAATGTTAAAAAAGAAAATAATGGATTATTTTTATGTAATGCATTTGGGCACATACATTTCACCCTTTAAATCAATTTTGTACCCAAGGATGTCAAACTTAATCCATTTAATGTTTTTCCTATCCTACACATAAATGTTGTGATCTGTTTTTATTCTAAAAAGTGTAACAGATAAAATGATGGCAACGCAAGTTTATATTAAGTGTTTTTTCCCTCCAGGAAGTTGTCACTATGAATCTGTTTTCTTCAGCTAGACAGATCACTCCAGTTGGTCTTTTACAATCCCATAGAGCTTGGGTATTATTTTATTTATGAAGCATAATTTCTTTGGCAGTTTAGGATTTTGTGACTCTCTCTTTTTAATCAGCATGCATTTTCATAGGATTATAAAGACATAATTAGTCAGCAAATAAAGGCTTTTTTTAAACTTAAAAAATTGCTATAAATGACAGGGCTTTACTGGCTTATGTCCTTTATTTTGTCCTTTATTTGTTATTTTATTGATTTTCTACTCATAGGAGCAGGCCTCTACATGATACCGTTTAATCTTGTGCTTTATATATAAGACTATAATATATAAGACTATAATTAGATGATAAAGAGTTTTGTGTGGGAATATGTTTGTCAGCATTTTTTAGCCTGTTTTCAGAGTATGTGAGAAATGCTTACATGCATTTCTATACACCCTGAACATGCATTTCGTATGAACCGATTAAGCAGGGTACATTATACATGCAATCTTGGTCCTGGCAGATACTCACTTTATTCTTTGCTGCTATAACTCAAGGGCAAAAAGCAGGGCAGTTTTGCCAATAAAGAACTTTGCCATTGGGTCCTATTTTCTCTGGCATCTTCCAGATACTTCCAGGTGCTTCTTCCTACCTTCCTACCTTTGACCATCTGTGTGTGCCCAGCACACACAGATGGTCAAAATGAGCTTTACTAGATAGAGGGTGAGCTCATTTTAGGACACCCAGTTTATACATAATTTTGGTGTATTACAAATACAATTCATGTTTTGTTTTGTTTTGTTTTTTTCTAGCTTAGCAGACTATAGGCACCTTCCAAAACTATTTAGAATTTTCTCCATTGCTTTTTTATCTGGAGGTGCGTTAATTAAGTCCCAACCTTTGAAGTCATAGTTTGTAGGTTGAAACTGTGCACCCATCTATTCACTTGAGCTACAATATTTACATCTCCTTTCAGATATCTAAAAGAGAGGTCTTTGTTGGGTTCTAAGTACATTGTCTTCACCAATTGGACAGGTGTTCCCTTAGCTCTTCCTGTCTTTGAAATATTGATTTTTCTAAACCTGCTTTCTATAACTTATGACATAGGCCCTGCTGTCTTCTATTCTGTGTCCTGATACTCTAGTCTTAGTCATTTCTCTGCATCTTAGTTTATTCTAGACAATTTATTTCCTTGCACTTGCATGTATCCTTTCTTGCTTTTCTTTTTTCTTTTTCTTTTTCTTTTGTAGATGGAGTCTTGCTCTGTTGCCCAGGCTGGAGTGTAGTGGTGTGATCTCAGCTCACTGCAACCCTTGCCTCCTGGGTTCAAGTGATTCTCCCGCCTCAGCCTCCCGAGTAGTTGGGACTATAGGTGCCCGCCACCATGCCCAGGTAATTTTTGTATTTTTAGTAGAGATGGGGTTTTGCCCATCTCTGCATGTTGGCCAGGTTGGTCTCAAACTCCTGACCTCAGGTGATCTGCCACCTTGATCTCCCAAAGTGCTGGGATTACAGGCGTGAGCCAATGTGCCTGGCCTCTTGAATTTTCCCCCTGTTGTCTTCTTTTTCTCTTTTTGAAAATTTTAATTTTGTTTAAAAAAATTTCTACTTAGGTCATTCTCACAGGCTTTCTGCCCTGCATATCAATTTTTAGCTCCCTGACAGTATTCCCTGGACCCTCACCCCTTCACGTTGTCCGGATCTTCCCCGGAATGTAGCTGTGAGCCTTCTCCTCAGCCCAGACTGTACAGTATTCCAGACTTTATAATGTTCCATAACCGTTATTCAGTGGTTATAATACACATGTTTTTAGTCATTCAAAAACCTTTTTCATTTTTAGCTAAACTTTTAATTTTTAGGTTAACTGTAGATTCAGTTGTAAGAAACAGTACAGAGCAATCCTACATACCCTTTACTGAATTTCCCCGATGGCAACAGCTTGTAAAACTAGAGGACCATATCACAACCAGGGTATTCACAGGGCAGTCAAGATACGGAACATGTCCATTGCAGCAGTGAGCTCAATGCAGGGTCTTCTCTCAACGTTGGCTCCGGCTCACGGTCCCTCGCAGAAGGATGCAGAAGGAACCTGACCCTGGCCCTGCAGCCCTGCTCCAGTTCAGGGTAGACGTGGGAAGTGCCACAAGTAAGGCGTCTCTGAAGAGGAAGTAATTGCCCTTTTTTTTTTTTCCTGAGAGATCAGAGAAGGGAAATAAAGGCAAACATAAATTAAAAATAAGAGACTGAATTCTTCCTGTTAAAAATAAGGGAAGAGACACCCCTCTACTCCTCTTTCTTCGAGCATTTACTTTAGAAAACTTGTAAATTCTTTCGCCGTCACTTTGAAATGTGAGTAAATCTTTTAAAAAGTAAAATAAATCTTTTGCCAACTTTACAACCAAGGAATGCCTTTCTCAAGACTGGAAATCAACCTTTTTGAGTGTAACCATCCGAGGAAAGAAACACCCCTGAGTCCCAGGTTCTGTGGGAGGGTAGGAGCCTAATTTCAGCAGGCCCCTTGCTCCAAAGCTTCCTCCTGTTATAAAGATGTGAGGAGTTTATTTTCCCTGTATATAAAGCCTATTAACTAATACAGATGGTCACCCAAATTATGGGTAAAGTTAGGATAAACCGTGTGTGACACATGGTGCTGTGACGTCCTCTTACGTGAAGAGTAGCTGTTGTTCATCCTGAGAACATCCATGTAATGGGCTGTATCTACCTGGCTATATAAAGGAGGAACGATCTTTGTCTTTGCAGTCTCTCAGTGGATTGCTTGTCATGGGCATCGCATTCTGGTTTAATGCTTATTCAATAGTAAAATGATTTTCTTTCTCCTTTACCTTGGTAGAGAGGATTTCTAGGTTAGGAGATTTATTATTATTATTATTATTTTTGAGAAGGAGTCTCCCTCTGTCACCCAGGCTGGAGTGCAGTGGTGTGATCTTGGCTCACTGCAACCTCCGCCTCCTGGGTTCAAGCGATTCTCTTGCCTCAGCCTCCTGGGTAGCTGGGACTACAGGGGCACGCCACCACACCCGGCTAATGTTTTTGTTGTTGTTGTTAAGGGGGAGTCTCGCTCTGTCGCCCAGGTTGAAGTGCAGTGGTGCGGTCTCGGCTCACTGCAAGCTCCGCCTCCCAGGTTCACGCCATTCTTCTGCCTCAGCCTCCCGAGTAGCTGGGACCACAGGCATCCGTCACCAAGCCTAATTTTTGTATTTTTAGTAGAGATGGGGTTTCACCATGTTGGCCAGGCTGGAGATTTTGTTTTTAATTGTAATTTCCACAGCAGATTTCATGGAGGAGGTAGGGTCTGACCTTGGCTATGAAGGATGCTGCGTACGTATGTTATAGGCAATTTATTGTAAGATATGTAACATTTCTCATCTGTAGTTTAATCCACACGTGGGACCCTGTTTTAGACAGGTGGCAGGGGATCTGCCTGGAAATTAATTTTTTAAAAACTCAAAGTGAAATTCACACAACATATAATTAACCATTAAAAAATGTACAGTTCATTGGCATTTAGTACACTCACCATGTTGTGTAACTAACGCCTCTGTCTGGCTCCAAGCTATTTTCATCACCCCCATAGTAAACCCAACCCATGAAGGAGTCATTTCCTATCTCCCATTCCCCCAGCCCCTTCAAACCACCAATGTGCTCTCTCTGTGGATAGCAGCACTATTCATCAGAGCCAAAAGGTGGAAGCAACCCGGGTTTCCATCAATGGATAAATGGACAAGCAAATGTGTGCTAGACACACACGATGCAATATTATTAAGCCGTAATAGGGAGTAAAGTACTGATGCATCCTAAAAGGTGGATAAACCTTGAGAACATTACACTAAATGCAAACCAGACCCCAAAGGTCACATATTATATACTTATATTTATATGAAATATCCAGACTAGGTAAAAAAAATTTTTTTGAGGGTACATTTTAGCACATTTGGAAAGACATTATATGGTAGACTTTGAACCCTTATGGAGGATGGTGTGGAGTGTTTTCTGGAAAACAGAATTAGTAAAGTGGAAGAGGCAGGAAATAGAAAACTTAAGGGGTGGCCGATGACAGAGGAAGCAAGAGTTCACAGAAATCCCTCTGCTTGGCTTTCAACGTCCACCCTACCTGAGCAAGCTTGTGTCTCAGTGAGAAGCTTCTCTGACAACAGGGACTGGTCTCTGCCCGGTCCTGGATATACACCCTGCACAACTCTTGTAATAGTAACAGTCTAGTCCTCAGAGTCAAACATTTAGTTTAACTTTGGTGTTTGAAATGCCTTGAACGCAGGACCCAGCTTTAATTTTCCATTTTCACTCACTCTGGTAGCCTCCCTAGAAAGACTGCGTGGACAGCTTGAGGATACCTGTGCAGATCATGATCAAAGGGACCATGTAGTTCTAGTTTGTAAATAAAGTTCATGTATCCTTTTGTATGATTTTTGCTAATTATTTGCCTTTACCCAATGGCTTGAATGATTGAACTCTATTTTCAGGCTTAAATACTCCCTCCACACTGCTGTAACTGTCCAGATAAATGTGCTTACTCCAGCAGCAAGCTCTCCACATCCCGTCCTCATTTCTGTCTTCTCCTTACTTCATGCCCTCACTGCCTCCTTAGTTTTCAACTGCCAGTGCAAAGCACCCCAGCTTTCTCTAGGCTGTGCTCTGCTCCCTGACAGCTGCTGTTCTCTCCTCATCCCTCTCTTCTTCCCTTGCTTTCAACTTCCCAGCCAGTCTGTGAGTATTTGAGCACCTTGCAGCTGCTTCACTCTGCTGTGTCATTCCGGGGGCCATGTTGCACAGCCGCGGCACACTTGCATATCCATGAGGCCTCCTTTCTGAGCATGCTGGATGCATAGAAACTGGCGTTCCAGAAGTGTACAATTGAGTTTTTGACAAAGAGAAATTTTACAAACAAAATTGTGGCCGTACGAATTTTTTTTTTAAATTATATTTTCCCATAGGCTTCACAAAAGAGATAGCACCTGACCTTGGCTATTAAATGTACAGTATTTAAAATATATGAATTAACAAAATTTTATTTGCTCACACCTTTAAGTGGGGTTAAATATACTTGATAACTGTTTTCTCCTTAACCAGATTGTCCTTAAGGGCAAAGAGTGCATGTCTTATATTTCTTTAAAGCTTGCCCCATTTCCTTCATCCCACCAGCTCCTTAGACTTAGTGCTTAATGTTTTTGAACAAACAAATAAATATCAAAGTAGGCAATCTTTTACTGACTTCATATCTTGTCTTGAAAAGGAACTGATTACTGTTACAATTCTCTTAAAATATATTTTGAGTTCTGAGAATATATGTTGCAAAGTTCAAGTTTGTTTTGACTTTCTAATTGTATAATCAGAGAGGAGTAGCTCACTCAGGAATTACTGTTGTGAATGATAAGCTTTTCCTCTTGGATGTGAGGATGTGTTCAGATTAAAGACACTAATATGGTATACCAGCAATTACACAGTTTAAGGCAACTAAGTTACATCTATAGACCATATCACTTTACACGAATATAATGCTTCTACTTCCATAAATAATTCTGAATGCTTGAAGAAAACACTGGTTTTTATTCCCCAAAATCATTATCTTTGAAACATCCTTAAATAGCCATAAGACTAGCAACTCATGCCTTGAAAAAGTAGTCACTGATATCAACACTGTTTGAGAATTGGAAAAACATTTCCAGGACAAGCACAGTGGCTCACACCTGTAATCCCAGAACTTCGGGAGGCTGAGGTGGGAGGATTGCTTGAGGCCAGGAGTTTGAGACCAGCCTAGGCTACATGGCAAGACCTTGTCTCTACAAAAAAAAAAAAAAAAAATTAGCCAGGCATGGTGGCACATGCCTATAGTCGTAGCTCCCAGAAGTTTGAGGTTACAATGAGCTATGATCTCACCACTGCACTCTAGCCTGGGTGACAGAGCAGGACCCAGTTTCGAAAGAAAGGAAGGAAGGAAGGAAGAAGGAAAGAAAGGAAGGAAGGAAGGAAGGAAGGAAGGAAGGAAGAAAGGAAAGAAGGAAGGAAGGAGAGGAGAAAGAAAGGAAAAGAAAAGAAAGAGAGAAAGAAAGAATTTCCATTCTCTTTGATAAAGTCTAAGGGTTAATGACTAAGACAGAATCCATCCTTTTTTCAACTGTGTGGTTCTATATGATACCTTTGATAGTTAAACTATATTACTTTATTACCATACATTTGGATAGTCAGCAATCAATAAGTTTTGCGCTACCTATGAAAAATAATCTGGTAATAAGATAAAAGTGTGCATAACTTATTTTCTGCTTCAGTACTTAACATAGTTACTGATTTCTTGTAGACTGTAGTTTTATAATACTACGCTCTTTGGTGAGATAAAGTGTGCTGAAATTTATGAACATTTCTTATTTCTTTGTAATTATTTTTTGGCCACACAGTTTGACTTTTGTTTCTTTTTGGCTTCTTGTATCACTGTCCCACATTTAAAAAAATAGTAGATTTTAAGATGTCTTTTGGCTTAAATTGCAAACAATTACATTTGAACTGAATGAAATTTAGTCCAGCCTATATGAAAAACAAAACTCTTGTCAGGGTGAGAATAGATGATTCGTGATTTCACATTCTGCCACACCTTTTACAAATATTTCTCAAACCGTTGCCTTCAGAAAAATTCATTATGCTAATCCATCAAGCTTCAGTTCCTTCTTAATTGTTTTTCTCAAATGTCTCTTCTCACTGGCGGCTTGGCGCCATCTCTCACTGCTGACCCTTCAGAAATGAAATGTGATGATATGCTGACATACTGGTGTCACAAGTTCGGTTACCTTTGAAAATCATTATCTTTGAAACTTCTGCAAGTAGCCACAAAATGAGTGACTCATACCCTTTTAATGTTTTCCAACTTCTATTTTAGATTCAGGGGAGTCCATGCGCAGGTTTATTACCAGAGTATGTTGTGAGGGTATATATGCTGAGGGTTGGGGTACGAGTAATCCCATCACCCAGGTTCTGAGCATAGTACTCAACAGTGAGTTTTTCAACCCCGTTCCCCTCCCTCCTGTGCCTCATACCTCAAAAGAGACGGTCATGGAAGTCAGTACTGTTTCAGAATTAGGAAAACATTTTCAATTCTCTTTGAGAAATCCTAAGCGTCAATCTTAGAGCTTGAGGAAACAAACAGACAACCAGAATTCACCATTTTTTCAACTGTGTGTTTTTTCTGCAATACCTCTGAGTTTAGCTATGCTACCTTATTACTGTACTTGCATGTTGTAAGTGATCAATAAATGTTTTTTAAATTGAGTAGGGTATCTACGAGACACATTTAACTGCATCATTCCTGTCTAAATATGTCATGTATGTATTTTTTGTGTGTGACTCACTTCTGGAAAGGACTTCCCTGCTGTGGTTCTTTGGTTGAGATAATTCACACCTCAAAATATCATATATAGTTCTGAATTTCTAGAGTTTTATTAGTTGTTAAGGGATTTTAGAAATGCACTCTGATTCTAAATGTTTGTCACATGGTTAGAAATTTTGCTATGAATAATACATTTTCATTAAAATAAAGACTATTATGTTTTTCATGCCATATATATGTATATATATTCAATTGCCCATTTATTTCTCTGTTTTCTTTCTTTCTTTTTTTTTTCCCGATATGGAGTCTCACTCTGCCACCCAGTCTGGAGGGAAGTGGTGTGATCTCTGCTCACTGCAACCTCTGCCTTTCAGGTTCAAGTGATTCCCCTGTCTCAGCCTCCCAAGTAGCTGAGATTACAGACATGCGCCACCACGCCCAGCTAATTTATTTTTGTATTTTTAGTGGAGATGGGGTTTTGGCATGTTGGCCAGGCTGGTCTGGAACTCCTGACCTCAAGTAATCCGCCCACCTTGGCCTCCCAAAGTGTTGAGATTACAGGCGTGAGCCACCACACCTGGCCTGATTTTTTTCTATTGTATATTTCTAGCTGGGTGTTCCATTGTTATATCAAACTCAGTATACCTATAGCTTGCCATCTCATCTTTCCTTCTAATTCTGTTCTTCCTGCCAACTTTCCAATTTTTATTCCACCTTGAAATTTTAGAAGTTTTGCTTAAACTGTCTTAACTCTTTAAAGTCTAATAAGCCAAATCTTGTCTCCCAGATTTTTCACTCCTCCTGGGATTATTTCAGTCCAGAAAAATTTCAATTTATTTTTAAATTGCTAAAGCAACCTGCTGACTTCATCTCTAGTTTCCATCTCTGCTATTCCAATTCATCTGGCATACAGATGCATATTAATTTTCTTAGGCAAGTCTTGCATATTTTCTTTTGCAACCCTTGATAGATTACTCCAAAGCCTAAGATTTCAGGAGTTCCCTGTGATCCTTAGGACGAGTCTGTACTCCTCAGAGAAGCTCTTGACATGATTGTACATCGTCTCAGCCCAAAATCTTCTTAAGCTGATAAGCAACTTCAGCAAAGTCTCAGGATACAAAATCAATGTGCAAAAATCACAAACATTTCTATACACCAATAACAAACAAACAGACAGCCAAATCATGAGTGAACTCTCATTCACAATGGCTTCAAAGAGAATAAAATACCTAGGAATCCAACTTACAAGGGATGTGAAGAACCTTTTCAAGGAGAACTACAAGCCACTGCTCAATGAAATAAAAGAGGACACAAACAAATGGAAAAACATTCCATGCTCATGGATAGGAAGAATCAATATCATGAAAATGGCCATACTACCCAAGGTAATTTATAGATTCAATGCCATCCCCATCAAGCTACCAATGACTTTCTTCACAGAATTGGAAAAAACTGCTTTAAAGTTCATATGGAACCACAAAAGAGCCTGCATTGCCAATACAATCCTAAGCCAAAAGAACAAAGCTGGAGACATCACGCTACCTGACTTCAAACTATACTACAAGTCTACAGTAACCAAAACAGCATGGTACTCGTACCAAAACAGAAATGTAGACTGATGGAACAGAACAGAGCCCTCAGAAATAATACCACACATCTACAATCATCTGATCTTTGACAAACCTGACAAAAACAAGAAATGGGGAAAGGATTCCCTATTTAATAAATGGTGCTGGGAAAACTGGCTAGCTACATGTAGAAAGCTGAAACTGGATCCCTTCCTTACACCTTATACAAAAATTAATTCAAGGTGGGTTAAAGACTTAAATGTTAGACCTAAAACCATGAAAACCCTAGAAGAAAACCTAGGCAATACCATTCAGGACATAGGCATGAACAAGGACTTCATGTCTAAAACACCAAAAGCAATGGCAACAATAGCCAAAATTGACAAATGGGATCTAATTAAACTAAAGAGCTTCTGCACAGCAAAAGAAACTACCATCAGAGTGAACAGGCAACCTACAGAATGGGAGAACATTTTTGCAATCTACTCATCTGATGAAGGGCTAATATCCAGAATCTACAGAGAACTTAAACAAATTTACAAGAAAAAAATCAACCCATCAAGCGTGGTTGAAGGATATGAACAGACACTTCTCAAAAGAAGACACTTATGCAGCCAACAGACACATGAAAAAATGCTCATCATCACTGGCCATCAGAGAAATGCAAATCAAAACCACAATGTGATACCATCTCACACCAGTTAGAATGGCAATCATTAAAAAATCAGGTAAACCAGGTGCTGGAGAGGATGTGGAGAAATAGGAACACTTTTACACTGTTGGTGGGACTGTAAACTAGTTCAACCATTGTGGAAGACAGTGTAGTGATTCCTCAAGGATCTAGAACTAGAAATACCATTTGACCCAGCCATCCCATTACTGGGTATATACCCAAAGGATTATAAATTATGCTGCTATAAAGACATATGCACATGTATGTTTACTGCAGCACTATTCACAATAGCAAAGACTTGGAACCAACCCAAATGTCCATCAATGATAGACTGGATTAAGAAAATGTGGCACATATACACCATGGAATACTATGCAGCCGTAAAAAAGGATGAGTTCATGTCCTTTGTAGGGACATGGATGAAGCTTGAAACCATCAATTCTCAGCAAACTATCACAAGGACAAAAAGCCAAACACTGCATGTTCTCACTCATAGATGGGAATTGAACAATGAGAACACTTGGACACAGGAAGGGGAACATCACACACTGGGGTCTGTTGTGGGGAGGGGGGAGGGATAGCATTAGGAGATATACCTAATGTAAATGACGAGTTAATGGGTGCAGCACACCAATATGGCACATGTATACATATGTAACAAACCTGCACGTTGTGCACATGTACCCTAGAACTTAAAGTATAATAGAACAAAAAAAAGAGTCTCCAGGAGATCTCCAGGAGATCTCACTATGTTGCCCAGCTTGGTCTCAAACTCCTGACCTCAAGCGAGCCTCCTGCCTCGGCCTCCCAAAGTGTTGAGATTACAGGCATGAGCCACTGCGCCCAGCCCCAGCTGCTTCACGTTCATGTTAATACTTGGTATTGTCTTTTTAATTTCCATTTGCTGGTGGGTGTAAAATGCTGTAATATTGGAGCTTTCATTCACAGCTTCATGAGTTTTTTACTGGCCTCTTTGGCCCATATTGAATTATTATCTGTGAGTTCCCATAGCACTTATCATCTATGCTACTGACTACTTTTAGTTCTATGTGATATTCTGATGCCATTGAATTATTTCAAGAGTATCTCCCACATCTCCAGATGGGCTGTACCTTCTAGAAGGGAATATTTGTCTCTTATTGTTTACTGTCTGGAGTGCTTAGCCAAGCACTGGGCCCAAATTGATTGCTTCAGACCAGAGCTAAAAACTGCAAGGTTAGACCTTCTGAATTAGAAGTGTACTCGTTTTTGTTAAGTCCACAAAGATTAAAAAATTCCCAAATGTAGATGGGAGCATTCACATGACTTTATCAAAGATGAGCAAAAACATTCCCTAAATATCCTGCTGGCTTTTATTTTTCCTAGTGTAAAAAGATGAGTATTGTTGAAATACATCCCCTTGTCTTCATGGCTTTTGCAAAGTTTGACTCTATACATTGCATCAGTTATCCAGTGTACATAACCAAGGTTAAATGGTTCTTGGTGCTTTATTTGTCTTAGTTTTTGTGGCTAGCTTGTGTGGTGCTCCTTAAACTGGTCTTTGGTGAACATCTCTTATTTGTGATAAAGCAACAATACCATCAATCAGTTCTTTAACGATTGTGTTGTGCCAAAATATTTCCTTGGTTCTGCGAAAAGAAAGCGATAGGTCAATTACATATTGATGGAAATGAAGTAAATTGATAAAGTGTTTCTCTTTAATCAAAAGTAAGACAGCTCTCTTACTGGGTGCTTATTAACTTTTCTACGTACTTTCAACAGTGAGAAAGATAGGCATGTAAATCTCATTGATTTTAATCTTTGCTTTTCTAAAGCTTCACAAATTTGGAGTGATTTTGATAAAATTCAGTCAGAATTGTAGTTAATACTTTACGTTAGCTGCATGTTTGCATATATCTTTCCTTCTAGACTGTAAATTCTCCAAGAGAGGGACCATATCTTTGTATCTCCAACACCTAATGCAGGTGTTTGTTAAAGGCATAGCATGATCTACAACCACATCAGTAGCACAGATGAATTGCACACACACCATGTTGAAAGAAGCCAGACACGAAAAAGAACATACAGCATGATGATTCAGGGTTTGAATCTTAACTCCTCCCAAGTTACTGTATAACTTGGGAAAATTATAGTGTCCTTATCTGTAAACTGGGGATAATAATAGTTCTCACTTCATAAAGTATTGAGAGGATGAGAAATGGGAATGAGATTATCACTTGGAATTTTGGAACCTCAAAGGGTTTGATCCTGGATCATTCTGTCCCAGATGAGCTTTGTGATCATGGGTGAGCTATTTAACCTCACTGAACTTCAGTGTCCTCGTCTATGCAATGGGGATCATGTCCTATCTACAGAATGGCTGTAGGAATTGTGTTTACATAGTGGGTGCTCCATAAATGGTAGTTGCCTTTGTTATCATTGTTATAATACAGCGAGTCCTATGTAGAGAGGCATTGCAGTGATATAGGCAAGAAAGTGGCATACGGTGAAATCATAGTGAAATTAGCTCAACAAACGATGAAGGGTTTGAATCCTTCTAGGAATGCCAATTAAGTCTCAGACATGGAGAAGGAAGCGACATCAATAACAATAGCAAACAGATTCACAATCCTTTTCCCGCCCGCCCTCCCTCCCTCCTTTCTTTCTTTCCTTCCTTCCTTCCTTCCTTCCTTCCTTCCTTCCTTCCTTCCTTCCTTTCTTCCTTCCTTTCTTCCTTTCTTTCTTTCTTTTTCTTTTTTCTTTCTTTCCTTCTCTCTCTCTCTCTCTTTCTCTTTCTTTCAATGGAGTCTCGCTCTGTCACTCAGGCTGGAGTGCGGTGGTGTGATCTCAGCTCACTGCAACCTCCGCCTCCAGGGTTCAAGTGATTTTCCTGCCTCAGCCTCCTGAATAGCTGGAATTACAGTCATGCGCCACCATGCCCAGCTAGTTTTTGTATTTTTGATAGAGACGGAGTTTCACTATGTTGGCCAGGCTGGTCTCCAACTCCTGACCTCAGGTGATCCGCCCACCTTCACCTCCCACAGTGTTGGGATTACAGGCATCAGCCACCGTGCTTAGCCCACAATCCGTTTCATACAATTAAGTTCAAGTAAAAACTGAAAGGAAAAATAAAGAGAACTCTATAGCAAAGGCCATAACCTTTCCCACTGCAAGCCACAAGAACAAAGGCATCATTTTACATCATGGCTCCAGTGCACCTGTAATCCCAGCTGCTTGGGAGGCTGAGGCACGAGAATCGCTTGGACCTCGGAGGCAGTGGTTGTAGTGAGCAGAGATTGAACCACTGGGTGACAGAGTGAGACCCTGTCTCAAAAATAAATAAATACATACATACATACACACACATACATAAATAAATGGATCACACACAGCCTGCAGCTTGAAAAACATTGCCTTAAACTGATCTACAAGTTGAAACCTTCTTGTTTAATTTTAACTTTTTGTCTTCAATTATGCATCTTTATTCAGTCTATCTCCTTTGCTTCTTCACCTCCTTTGACCTTTGAAGGAAAATATGGATTAAAATGTCTCTCCACATTTTGATTTTGAGGTGAACGATGTTGAAGGGAAGCCATTTAAATGTGATATAGCAATAGCTTCTAAGACATTTATTATTGTTTATTTAGGTGTAAGTTGAAAGAAAAAAATTACAGTGCTATTTTGATAAATGTCTCAGTGAAAGTATTCCACAACCAGAGTCTTGATTTTATATGACTCTAACTGCTTAATACAAACATTGGAGTCATATAAAAACAACACTTTTAGACTTTGGAATACGCTGTTCCTCTGAAGAAAATGAAATAGAATAATAGAAAACTTGCATTTAAAACTTATCCTTGATTTTATTTCCTCTTTTTGATCCAGTTTCAAACTTATGACTGACAAGAAAAATAGGATAGTCTTATACTCTGGTTTTGATTGCTGTAGGTATTGTAAAAATTGTAATATCTGAGATTTTTTTAAAAAGCTCTATGTTGAAGTCATTGAATTTTAGCTTTTTCTGTTTTATTTGTTCTGTTTTCGAATTACACCACCCCAAATGACTATTTAGCATCTAATATGTTGGATATAATATACTTGTTTCCATAGATGGTCTGGCAGAACAACAGTGCTGCCTAAATTTCAATTCAGGTGGGCAAACATTTGTGGAGCACCTTGTAGTCAGTAGTAATGCATGGACTAGGTCCTGGGTTCATAAACTGAGGCCTTGGTCAGTGCTTTCCTAGAGCTGGAATGGGGCATTGAAAATTGTCCTTACTGGTGGCTCACACCTGTAATCCCAGCACTTTGGGAGGCCGAGGCGGGTGGATCACTTGAGGTCAGGAGTTTGAGACCACCCTGGCCAACATGGTGGAATCCTGCCTCTACTAAAAATACAAAAAATTAGCTGGGTGTGGTAGTGTGCACCTTCGGTCCCAGCTACTTGGGAGGCTGAGGCACAAGAATCACTTGAACCCGGGAGGCAGAGGTTACACTGAGCGGAGATCGCACCACTGCAGTCCAGCCTGGGTGACAGAGTGAGACTCTGTCTCAAAAAATTAAAAAAAAAAAAATTAACCTTACTGAATGAACCCTGTGGAGGTTGTTCAGCCCTGGTTGTATGTCCTTGTTGTGGTTAAAAACATAAATAGGAGTCATTGAGACCTATACGTGCCCCAGTCCTAACCACTCTCCTTCTTTACCACACCCGCAGCTTCTTGCACGCCAGTTTGCCCCATAAGCAGGCAGTGGTTGGTCTCAGCTTCATTCTCCAGGCACGCCTTGACCTTCAGCAGCTGCGTTTAGCCTGGCTCTGGTCCTTGGTCTTGTGACACCCTTGAAGGAGCTGGGTCTCCAGGCACTAACCTCTACCCGAGGCTAGTGGTTGGCCTTTGATTCAGTCAGCTTGGCTTTGAGGACTATTTTCTGAGAGTGGAGTGAAGTTTTCCCAAGAGAAGAGATGAAATAAAGAGTCATTTGGGTAGATTAGCATCAGAAAGTTTTCCTAGTCACTCTACAGGAAGGTAATATACACTGGATGGATGTTACTGTCTCATCTTCTAACCTCTTCTCTTTCAGGGAAAACAGAGATAATCTACACAGATGCCGTGTTTTAAGACGGCGAGGTTTTGATTTAACCAGAAGGAGAATATCTCAGGCTGCCTGTCTTCTGTACCTAGTGCATCCCTATGGTGAAGGAAAATCCTCCTTTCTTAAGGTAGAACAGTGATTTTCAGGCGATTTTGTGCCTCCCTTCCACCCTCATTTGGCAATATTTGGAGACATTTTTGGCTGACATAATAAGGGGCGGGGGGCATACTACTGGTACCTACTAGGGAGAGGCCATACACTTCCTGCAACCCACAGGACAACTCTCCAGGAATTATCCAGCCGAAAATGTCTGTAGTGCCAAGGTTGAGACACTCTGCCTTAAAACCCGACATTTGGATGTTATGCATTTCAAAAGTTTCAGGAAGCTGCTTGAATTAGGGTGAATCTGATCTAATTTTAATTCCCTGTAACATTAATTCTGCCACTCTGAATTTTTTTTTAATTCAAACAATTTCTATTTGCAGAGTCATAGATTTTAGAACTAGACGATACGTACCTTAGTAATCACCAACTCCCTGCTTTGCAGAAAAAAATGAGGCCTAGAGAGAGATACTTTTAGAGGAGTGACTTATCTAAGGTTACACGGTGAGCTTTGAGACAACCGGAGACTGAGGCTCAGGCCTACCAGGTCAATGAAAAATACAGCACCTTCCTTATGTATGATTAGTTTCATCAAAGTTTCCCTATGGCTAAAGTGTAATTCTCAGAAGATAAAGATGCTACTGCTATCCTTGTTCCTATTTTGCTGCTCCTGAAACATTGGACACTTAAAAAATTCTTGTGAACGCTCCTATTTTTAAGTATAATTGAAAAATTTATTTTAAAAGTGATACATTGTTATTCAAGTTTATTTATTTATTTATTCTTTGAGACAGAGTCTTGCTCTGTGGCCCAGGCTGGAGTGCATTGGCGCGATCTCAGTTCACTGTAACCTCCACCTCCTGGGTTCAAGCGATTTTCCTGCCTCAGCCTCCCGAGTAGCTGGGATTACAGGCATCACCACCATGCCCGGGTAATTTTTGTATTTTTAGTAGAGACACGGTTTTGCCGTGGTGGTCAGGCTGTTTTTGAACTCCTGACCTCAGGTGAACTACCCCCCTCGGCCTCCCAAAGTGCTGGGTTTATAGATGTGAGACACAGCGCCCAGCCTGTTATTCAAGTTTAAATGTATTAAATCTCCTTAAAAAGGAGCATGTATACTTCTTGATGTTTAATGAAATCCTAGCTGACCTACATGCAGGAATTTAATCTAGATTAATTCTTTTAAGCTTTCAGTCAGGAGTCTTGCCTAATCACCTACCTGGAGAGAGAAACAGTGATCTCATTCTGAACGTGGGCCAACATTTCCCTAACAGCAAGTTTATGCTGACATTTGTAGTATCTCAGCTAATTCAGTGGCTGTCGTGTTTGCAAAGTAGGGCCCGACATGTGCAGTTAATCATTTTGTTTCAGGTGTGTTTCATACATTAAATGGAAATTTTCTTGTCCAAGTTACTAATTGGAAAAGCCCAAGATTTTGGCTTTTTCTTAAGAGTCCTAAAAAAACCCCTTTATTAGGGAATATCATGTTTTGGAAACATATTGCTGAGAATTTATGTGAAATCGTGCAATTGTTTGTGTGGGCAATTGGTTTATGGTGTTTTCACCCAGGGAAAGATTTTTTTTTTTTTTGAGATGGAGTTAGTTCTGCTCTTGTTGGCCAGGCTAGAGTGCAGTGGCGTGATCTTGGCTCACTGCAGCCTCTGCCTCCCGGGTTCAAGCAATTCTCCTGCCTCAGCCTCTCGAGTAGCTGGGATTATAGGCATGCACCACCATGTCTGGCTAATTTTGTATTTTTTTTAGTAGAAATGGGGTTTCTCGATGTTGGTCAGGCTGGTCTCGAGCTCTTGACCTCAGGTGATCTGCCCGCCTCGGCTTCCCAGAGTGCTGGGATTACAGGCGTGAGCCACCGCGCTGGGCCCCATCCAGGGAGAGATTTTTTTGTACCAAGTCTACTGTAGACTGTAGTTCAATCTCCGGGGCCTACAATGCTGGCTCCTGTACATTCGTCTCAGTCTTAGCCGAACTGGGTGCAGCAGCGGCAACCTGCTGTTGCAGCACTCTTCTCTGAAATACCAAAATAAAAACAGAGTCATTTATCAGCGAAGCGAAGTTGTCCTAGATTTCCTGACCTTGGCTGTGTTTTTTGTTTACTTCATTGTTGAATCTAATTTCAGCATCTTGGTGGTCATGGTTGGCCATGGCTTCATAGTGCATTCTCATGTCATGAGGAGTGGTGTTAGAACAGCTCCAGGTGGGCTCACCCGTTCCACCCGCAACTCAGAGCCTGCAACAGCTGGCTGGCCTTTAATTTCGGGAACTGGAAACAACCCTTGCTCAAGGAATTCAGCCATTGTGGTAAGAGAATAACTCCATTTATTAGAATTTTCCTTCACCTCATCAGACTCAAATTGAAGGCAGGAATTATGTAAGAAAGAGGAAAGTTACGATGTGGTGTATGGGCACATACCTCTTCCTGGTTCTTTTTGAGATGAGTGAACTTCTCTGCCAGAGTTTCAATCTGCATTTCTAGATCATCTTGGACAAAGTCATGTCATTCTGGACTTGGTGCAGACTATTGATGTTAGCTTGACGCTGTAGTGCAGGGTCGGTTCAATCTCAAATCTGGAAAAAGTTTCTAATGCTTTCAGCAGTCATTAGGTTTGTATTATTAATATCTTGCTGCATTTTAAATATTTTATTAAATATCATTATAGAAATGCCAATTTTTCTGTTCCTCACTTATTGTTAATATAATTTGCTATTAACTTTCCCAATTTTTGGCAGTATGATGGCACTCCATATAAAATGCTGCAAGCTTTGGGGAAGAACCTTTTCAGCAATTTTAATTTCTTGGAACACAGTGACCATACGTTGTTGGCCTCTTGTGTGTTGGGGCCTTCTACACACATATAAAGTAGGGAGTTAAAGAATCCTCAGAAACACATGCTGGTTCTTTTCAGAAACCTCACTTGAAATATACCTAACTAGAAATTCTTGCTTATGAAACAAAATTAAGTAGTGGTTCCTTTGGACATAGAATCATCACAGCATTCTTGTAAATAATGTGCTTCCCTGAGGTTTTTAACTAAAATATTTTTCTATTGTTTAGGAGTCTATCGTTTCTAAGAAGAAAAATATTCTTTTATAACTGTGATTCCAGTGTAAAAAGAAGCATGGCTTCACATAGTGTTTTATTTATTTATTTATTTATTTATTTTTTGAGATGGAGTTCGCTCTTGTTGCCCAGGCTGGAGTGCGATGGTGTGGTCTCAGCTCACGGCAACCTCCGTCTTCCGGATTCAAGTGATTCTCCTGTGTCAGCCTCCCGAGTAGCTGGGATTACAGGTGTAGGCCACCACGCCTGGTCTTACCTAGTGCTTATCTCCATAGCTTATGTTTTCCATCATGCTGCTAAGGGTAACTATATCACACTTTTGTCTGAAGTCCACAGCTGCTAGTTTTACACTGATGGTCTGTAGCATGAAGTTGCATTGTCAGTGTTTGCATCTGAAATCTGGAAACACAGGACACAAAAAGTTGTGTTTGATACACTCGCATTCTGAATCTCTGTATGCTGGTGTTGAGGCATGTCGGTTTCAGGTCTTTCAAATAAATTTTATATGTATATGGTTCTTTAATGGAAAATAGCATATACCTCTGCTTTTGAGAATAAAAGAACTGTAAGAAATTTAGTTTACTTTTTCTTAAGTATTTTGGAAACATTACTAGAATTCTTTCCATAAAATGAACTATACAAAAGTAAACAAATTAGGGAAACAAACATAGCTAAAAAGTATATTCTGTTGCTTGTTAAATTTCTTCCTTAATCTGCCAAATTGAGAAAAGTACAGGTATACGTGGAGGATGTTGCCAATCTTTTCAAATTTTGTCATTTTTAGTGTGTTTTTTTTGTCTACAAAATGTCTTACCTTTTTTTTCAGTTCTGTAATTATCTGGTAATACTTCTTGTTGTCCTGTTTTTCTCCTTGATCATTAGTCCGGACTCAAATTTCTTATTCCATGCTTTGATTTTATATTCAAGTGTACCCTTTGCCTGCACCACAGTTGAGACCTTGTCCAGGTAAACTGCGACATGGTCATCTAGATTTTACATTGTATCCTTCTTCTTACCAGAGAAGATCCCACCCACCTCCCTCCAAGTTGGTAGAAAATCTCCACCTGAGTCACATTTCTGCCTGTAATTCTTTCTTTCCAATGAGCAGTATCTAATTGCCATAGAGCAGATTTTGGGGCAGAGTATGACTCGATGGGAGAAATTAACTCTACAAAACCCAACAGAGAGAGTGGTAAGGGAGTCATCAATTAGTAATTCCTCTTATAGTTTATAATGTGGCTGTTTCATCTCTGATATAATTGTTTTAAATATTTTTAATGACATCTGTAATAATGTTATTATTTTGTTAATTATTTGTTAAACTCAATAGACTGTCTTTTTATTAAAAGGCACAGAAAATGCCTTTAGGTATTAATTTCATATTGGAGGGACAAAGCAGATAATATTTACATGATATCAGTTCAGTTAAACTTGTATTTTCCCTTATGGAATTTCTGCACAAAGGAAAATACCTTTTTATAGGCACAATGCTTGTAACACAAAGTCCTTTGGAATGATATGATAAATATTACTTATTTTCAGATGAAGTTATTTGAAACCAATTTTAGGGAGAAACCAATTTCTGGAGAAGTAATAGAAACCAATTTCTGGAAGGGGCAGATCCTTAATTTCTGTATCCTGTATATTACATATTTGAAGTATTTAAGAATAAAATTTAGGAAAATAATATGAAAATAAATGACATTCTTCTATTTTTTTTCTTGAATTTGATTGATTCTAAGAAAATAAAAATTTAAATTTATTAAAGCCTGCTTGGAATTTTGAAATAACTAATTATATCTAACTTTTTCCCCTTATCTTATGAAAGTGTATGACCTCTCCCCTGCCCAAGAGAGTTGAAGAGGAATGGAGGAACTAACATAATAGAGTTTTGTGGGTGGATTTAATATTAAATAGCAAACTTGTACGTTTCTCCAGGTTCTCGTAAACCTCTGTCGTGGGTGTGTCTTGCTCCTTTTGCAGTTTCTGTTGCAATCATGGGGGAAAAAACAAAAATATGATTTCTTTTCTTTTTTTTTTTGAGACGGAATCTCGTGCTGTTGCCCAGGCTGGAGTGCAATGGAGCGATCTCAGCTCACTGTAACCTCTGCCTCCCGAGTTCTCCTGCCTCAGCCTCCCTAGTAGCTGGAACTGCAGGTGCCCGCCACCATGCCCGGGTAATTTTTGTGTTTTTAGTAGAGGTGGAGTTTCAGCATGTTGGCCAGACTGGTCTTGAACTCCTGACCTCAGGTGATCCGCCCATCTTGGCCTCCCAAAGTGCTGGGTTACAGGAGTGAGCCACTGCACCTGGCCCCCCATGATTTCTATATTACCAAATTCATTTTTCTTCATGTTTGTTGTCAGTGCAGTGAGATAAACCCAGAGGTTGATGGAGGATGTTTCTATCTATCTTTCATCAATCAATCAATCTTTAATGAAAGCTGTTAGACAATATTTTTTGGTAAAAACAAACATGGTGTGAGTTGATGTTCTCTCTCTGAATGGCTTTTGCTTCATTTTACTTTAATGGAGAGTCTGAGTTTATCCCTATGGCTTTGAACATCCTAGTCATTAAGTAAGTATATATTTTTTAACACTTCTGTTAAAATTGAAACAACTTAACACTTATTCTTAGAAAAAATACTCAAATGACAAATTTAGGAAACTTACATATCAAGCTGATATTGTTATTGGCAAGTGTGGGGCTATTGGTGGATGCTACTTGTATTTTAGTTTTGTTGCTTTTGCTTTTTTTAATGACACAAAATATATTTAATATGTTAAATGAGAGAATAGGAAATATATTTAAAGATCTTTCAGGCTGACATAATGACCTCAAATAAGTAAGATAAAAAAGCTTTGGTAAAATAAGTGAACAAAAAAATGAAATTCTGTGAATTAACAAAAGAAAACATCAGATGAAGAATAAAGTTTCTCTGCCGAAGTTTCAGCTCAACAGAGCTGTGAATGTGATGTGGCTGCTGCTGTTAGACAATATTAAAAAATTTACAAAGCCCAGAGGTCATCTTCCCCCAACTCTTGGCCCTTCTGTTTAGTTTTGCATGTCATATCCTAAAGGGAATATTTAATAGCAAGTACGTTAACTATATCCAAAACTCCTGGCCCATATAATGAAGAGTATGGAAACAATGCCAGATGAAGCATGGCTAAAGAAATTAGGATTTTTGTCTAGAAAAGAGGAGACACGATGCCCATTTGAAAATAGCTCTAAAGGGCTACACCAGAATCAAAGAGCTGGAAGTTACACAGGGAGACAGATTTGGAAACGAAGACATTTCTAACATTACACCTGTTCTTAAATGAAATGGACTGCCTTACAAAGTCATGATCTTTCCAAGTTCCAGGCACCTTCAGCCAGAAACTGAAGACCTAGAATAATCTTTCAGGGAGAATTTCTGTTCTGGGCAGGAGGCTGGAATAAAAGTCACCCCCCAACTCTTTAAAATTCTGGAAATTTTATGTTGCTATGTTTGTAATAGAAATCACAAGCCATGATATTGAATCTTCATGGAAAATTTGGGTGTGGAACAACCAGTGGGGAAAGCAAAGTTACCTCATCTTAAATCGGTGTAACAAAGCCCTCATTTGCTTAAAAACCATCGTGGAGATTTAAAAGTCTAGCGGCTTGGTCTTAGGCAAACAAGTAAAAAATCACATGACGCAATTTATTTAAAATTAATAAAGATCATACGAAGCAATTTATTTATAGATAGCTGTAAGCTAAAAGCAGCGTGTGTGTCTAAAGATGAAAGTGTTAGAATTAATTAACAAAAGTTGTGATAGTTGTGATAAAACTCTTTCCACAGGTCAGTAAATTCTGGGCATTAATCATTTCAGTTATGAATTGCACAAGTAGAGGTTTTTCAAGGATGAGAGAGGATGCTTGGAAATGTGATTACATTTCTCCAAATATATGTGCTAACTTTTTAATAAAATTCTTTGCAGAGGATCACCTGCCCACCTTATTGTTATAAAAATTTTAGAATGATTCTTGCTTAGAATTACATATCATATGTACTTTCTGCACATAAAAAGTTGGTTTTTGGCCAGGCATGGTGGCTCATGCCTGTAATGTCAGCATTTTGGGAGGCTGAGGCGGGAGGATCACTTCAGGCCAGGAGCTGGAGACCAGCCTGGGCAACATATTGAAACCCTATCTCTATTTTTATTTTTTAAAAATTGGTTTTCAATGAAATAGTTTCCTCCAATTGCTACCACTGTGAGATTATGAAGCTCATTTCAAGATGCTCCTGTCCTGCGTAGGAAGCTGGTCTTCCCCTGGTTTTGCCCTTAACTTGAAATCCAGTTTCAGTTTTAGTGACCACAGGGGCACGCGATGGCCTGCTTTCTATCTGAACTCAGACCAATAGGTATCTTTTTTGGTTCTTCTGGTCTCCAACGTCAACAGATTTCTCCTGTTAGACAGAAAACTGTTCTGAAAAATTTGAAGCCTCCCTGTTTACTTTAGTTGAGGGAGAAACAGTTTTGGAAAAATGAAAAAAAAAATAGCACTTTTGGGGAGTACCTCTCACAGAAATAGGTCAGTTGGTGAGTTTAGGATATGCAACTACAGAACTTCACTTATTTTGGTAGGGTAGAATTCTAGTTCATGGAATTAGCAGATGGGGCTTTAAACTTGTAACTTTTCCACTTGCTTGCCATGTGCCTTTAAATAAATGACCTCTCTCAGCTTCATTTCTTCATCTATAAAATGGGAGCGGTAATACCTACATCAGAGAGTTTGTGGATTAAGTGAAATAAAATATAAACATAGATACAAAGTATTTATTTACATAACATGTGCTTACGAAATACAAATCCCTTTTCCCCTCTTATTTTTTCTCATTTGGATTGCTCAACAAATTATTATGCTTGACATCACTTATTATAGAAACATCTATATAGGTTAATTATAGACATTAATTTATTGTAATGCTTTTACATCATAAGTGGAACCACATATAGTACACTTTCTCTAATTTTTTTTTTTTTTTTTCTTTTTGAGACCGGATCTCACTCTGTCACCCCGGCTGGAGTGCAGTGGTGCCATCACAGCTCGCAGCAGCCTCAATCTCCTTGGCTCGAGTTATTCTCCTGCCTTAGCCTCCTGAGTAACTGGGACTACAGGCACATGCCACCAGTCCCAGCTAATTTTTGTATTTTTTTTGTTGAGATGGGATCCCACTATGTTACTCAGGCTGGTCTCAAACTCCTGGGCTCAAGTATTCCGCCCACCTCAGCCTCCCAAAGTGCTGAGATTACAGGTGTGAGCCATTCCTGTAATCCCAGCAAAACCCTATCTCTACAAAAAATGCAAAAATTAGCTGGTCATGGTGGAGCACACCTGTAGTCCCAGCTACTCAGGGGGCTCAGGTGGGAGGATCACTTGAGCTCAGGAGATCTAGGCAGCAGTGAGCCGTGATCGTGCCACTGCACTCCAGCCTGGGTGACTGAGGCACGCAATGCACATCCTATCACACTTTTGTTATAAGCTCGCATGTACCTTCATGTTCCTTGTGGTTCTGTCAGCAAAATCACTTCATCATGCCCCCTCTCTGGAAATCCAAGCTTTGTATACAGGATACCTCCGGGCTTGTCCTTTACCTGCTATTTAAGTGCTAACTTTGAAAAAAGTGGTTGAACTATTAACATTTGCTTCTTTCCTGCCTCATCATTTCATATTGACATTGATATTACAAATGAGTACTTTGTTTTCAGAAGGGCTTGATCAATACTTTCTGTTACCCAAGTGTCATATCTCAGCCACTGAAAAGTTTTTAAAGTGGTTTGTTACTTGCAGTATTTTGTTCCTTGAGGAGGTTGTGTGGATAATATTACTTGAGCTTCATTTTTGGTGATTTGTATTCCACCAGTTTGTCTCCTCCTGGGTGAACACTGTCTAATTCCATGAAGTCGTCCAGCAAGTTTAGGCCACTTTCCTTAGGGCTTCAAATACTTTACCGGGTTCCTCTGAGCTGCCTGCTGTGGACCTTGTTTCTTGTTTCTAATCTCTGTGAGGATGGATGCCACATCGACCATTCTCATCATTCTTGTGTATACTTCCCTGAGGTCAGAAAGAAAAAACAACCTTGTGAATCTCTGGATCAAAAGTCAACGGATGAAAACCTGTGTGCGAGGCCGGGCACAGTGGCTCACACCCGTAATCCCAGCGCTTTGGGAGGCTGAGGTGCGCGGATTACGAGGTCAGGAGTTCAAGACCAGCCTGGCCAACATGGTGAAACCCCGCCTCTACTAAAAATACAAAAATTAGCCGGGCGTGGTGGTGGGCGCCTGTAATCCCAGCTACTCGGGAGGCTGAGGCAGGAGAACTGCTTGAACCTGGGAGGTGGAGGCGAGATCACACCACTGCACTCCAGCCTGGGTGATCAGACAGACTCTGTCTCAAAAAAAAAAAAAAAAAAAGAAAGCCCACGCACATGTGGGCATGAGCTCTCTCTTCTAACAGTAAATCCACTCTCAGAAAAAATAAACATGTTCCTCTCATTCAAAAGTTGAGGCTGGGTGCAGTCGCTCATGCCTATAACCCCAGCACTTTGGAAGGCCACGATGGGAGGATTGCTTGAACTCAGGAGTTTGAGACCAGCCTGGGGAACATACTGAAACTCCATCTCTACAAAAAATAAACAAAATTAGCTGGGACTTGGTTGCCTGCAGCTACTCAGGAGGCTGAGGTGGGAGGATTGCTTGAGCCCAGGAGGTTGAGACTGCAGGTGAACCGAGATGGCACCACTACACTGCAGCCTGGGCAACAGAGCGAGACCCTGTAACAAAACAAAACAAAAAATTGCCTCGAGAGCTGAACTTGAGGGTCTCACAATAAACATATTCCTATTATAGAGTTTTACAATGATTTTAAGGGAAGTAATAATGTATGAACACCGTGTCCTTAACATTTTATTCGGCACTCTAAATAAGTTTTATGATCCAAAATGGTTCCACAGTTTCAGTTTTCAAAATTGAACATGCCCTTAATAACACATTCTATTGTGTCTCAGTGTTCTGGTGTCTATGATGGGGCGTTTTCCGTATTTGTAAACAATCATTCGGTACAAACGCAGCATTGTAACGCATGCCAAGGAAGAACAGAGTGAGGGTTTTCACCTCAGAATGATTTTCGGAGTAGCCCCATACTTTTGCCTTGACATGAAGATAATACTAGCCATGAACATAGGTCTCAGGTGGCCAAAATCCATAGCTCAAAGGTTAGGCTTGAGAAGACCCACAGAGAGGGGCTTCACTGATGGGGCCGGGATGGCTTAGCTGCTGCAGGCGGCTTATGGCAGATTTCCATTTTTGCCCTTGAGCTGTGAATCCAGGTTGGATAAACTGGTTCGTACTGTTAGTGTTTCAGTGGAGCAGAAGCATTCAGGGTTTTATTTACTGTAATGATTTGATGGTGGAAAACGGCTTTGACTTAAGCAACTTAACATTGCTCTTTTTCTTTGAGTGGTGGTTTAATGTTTATTCTGTGGTTAGCTATGAACCTTATTCTGTGGTTAGCTATTTAAGCAGAAGTCGTAATGTACCCAGAGGTTCATTTTATGTTTTATTCGATGCGCCCGGAAGATGAAAAACTCCCTGTTTTGATGATAGGTTTGATACGCTCATACAGTTCTTAATTGGTCTTATATTGGAAGATACATGTTCAGGTTTATCCTTTTATAACTTTACATTTGGCTTTTTATGCCACATGCCATGTTCTTTCCTCGAGGACTGGCCTGTAGAGATGATTCTCTAATTTGTGATATGGGCATTTAAATTCCTTGATTGAGAAAGCCCATAGGCAGCCTGGGTTGGTGCTATGCCTGGTTCTTCGTGGGGCCCGCACCACCTCCTGCACAATCTTAACAGGTTTCATCATCCCAAACAAGACAAGACAAAGCCATGTGGCCCCAGGGATACTGTAGAAATGAAAGAATAGGGCTATGACCACCAACGGGGTGAAAGATCTTAGCAGAGGAGAGTGGGGAAAAGAAATACCAGCTTGGTGAAGTGGCAGGTTTTGGCTAAAGATGTGGCTAGATTTGGCCGGGGAACAAGTGCCTGAGGATCTCTTCTCTTTGGGGCCTTCAAGGTTTCAGGAAATCAGATGCCATATCACATAGCCAATCTTGTTTCCCAAGACTCTTTATTTGACCCCTGTCCTAAATGTCCTGTAAACACACATATCTGATTCCTATGTTACTTCTGATGCAGATTGTGAAATCAAGTCTTTACTATTAACAGCTTTTTATTGCTTGCTGTCTTCTGTGTGTTTTAGCTTTTCTTCTCTGCTGAAATATGAGCTTTTTGAAGTAGGAGGGAGATTATGAGTTTCTTTTTTATCTTATAAAATATCGAGTTCAGTGATGGACATATATAAACTAGACATTAATTATAAGTTGATTATTAAAATAATCACATCCTTCTTTGTGGGCTAAGCTGTTGACACTGTAGTCTAATTTCAGCTATTGTGCCACTGAGTTCTTGTGCAATACCATTAAAAATGCCCACATTAAAAAAATGGCTATGATCTGAATTGTATAAAGAAGGTAATGTGATACTCTACTTTGTTTTAACCTGATTGTCTCTCTTAGCTGAGAGAGCCGGACAGACTCCATTTTTGTTTTTTCACTTGCAGCCCTCCTCCCTTAAAGGCACAACTAGTGCAAGCTGACTCCAAGCACATCCAGGAATGCACTTACTGATAAAATATTGAGGCAAGCTAAATCAGCAGTTCCTAGGGACGCAGTCGGGGGATGGTACCCAAAGCCCCTGCATTATCTCTTTGTGATAGTTTGAGCCTCTGCACCTGGAACTGTTTACTTTTCTGTAACTGTTTCTGGAACCAATTAATCTTTTTTAATTGGTTTGCCTGTTTCTGCTTCTGTAAAAATTGCTTCAGCTAAACTCCCCTCCCCTATTTAAACCACAGTATAAAAAGAAATCTAGCCCCTTCTTCTGGGCCGAGAGAATTTTGAGCTCTAGCCGTCTCTCGGTCGCTGGCAATAAAAGGTCTTCTGAATTAGTCTCAGAGTGTGGCGTTTCTCTGTAACTCGCTTGGTTACAACAGGAAGATATAAACAATGAACTGATGTTAGTAATATAGTCATGCAGCTAGATCATCAATGATAGCTTCCTTCCTAGGTAAAATACTTTTTAAAAAAGTAAGGAATAATCAAATTAATTTGCAAAAGTAAATTTATTGAAGCAAAGAAACAATTAGAGCAAAGTCGTTAATTCAGCTATTTCAAGAGCATTCTAATGAGGAAATAAGAAGATGCAGAAAAATTGGCTAGTCATCCATTTCTGGACTGAAGCTTTTCCTGAAATTATCCAGAAATATGCCTAGATTGATACCATTTCTTCCCTTGTGTCCTTGATTTTTTTTTTTCTTTGAAAGACACTCTTGTTGATCTGGAAGTTCCTTATTTAACTTGCACCTCGGAAATACTGCTGACTTGAGATGAGACAACCTTGCCATCCACCAACTCCTCTATGATGGTCTTAGTCACTCTAGTCTTGCTTGAATCTGAAAATCATGGGATTGCAATGTCAGTCTGGAAACTGTCACAGAAACACAGAGCAAGAGAAATGCAATCATATGCATTCAACGTGTTCTCTCTGGGTAAGATTATGTAAACAATAGCAGACACTTTTAGTATGACAAGCAAAGTATGCCTTTACTTTTAAATTACAGAATTATCATCAACATTAGAAAAAATGCCTACCTCGTCCTTGACCAGAACAACTTCCAGATCTTGAGTCACCAGATACCAGATCCCTGGATCCCATGTTTGTGGATCCTGAGTTTCTACCATCAAATTCTGCAAAACTAGAACCACTGGAGAAAAAAAAAGAATTGTTTTCCTTTGCAGTTTGCAAAGGTGGGAGAAACCCTCCGCCCCGGGGATTCCTCAACATGAAGCTTTGGATGTGTTTTAACTGGATTGTGTCTGTTACTTTTCTGTGCCTTGCACTCCTGGGCTCAAGTGATCCTTCTGTCTCAGCCTCCCCAGTATCTGGGATTATAGGTGTGCACCACCATGCCCAGCTATTTTTTTTTTTTTTTTTTTTTTGAGACAGGGTCTCGCTGGAGTATAGTGGCATGATTACAGCTCACTGCAGCCTCAACCTCCTGGGCTCAAGTGATCCTCCCGCCTTAGTCCCCTGAGTAGCTGCGACTATAGGTGTGCACCACCACGCCTGGCTAATTTTTGTATTTTTAGTGGAGACAGGGTTTCACCATATTGGCCAGGCTGGTCTCGAATTCCTGACCTCATGTGATCTGCCTGCCTTGGCCTCCCAAAGTGCTGGGATTACAGGCACGAGCCACTGCGCTGGCCTTCAGCTAATTTTTTAAATATTATTTTTTGTAGAGACGGGGTTTTGCTTTGTTGCCCAAGCTGGTCTTGAACTCCTGGGCTCACGTGATTCTCCCACCTCAGCCTCCCAAAGTGCTGGGATTACAGGCCTGAGCCACTGCACCCAGCTTGTGTCTGTTACTTTATTACTCTCTCTATATACAAGTCTACCCCTTGAGTCTCATTTTGGTTTTATAAAATAAATTCACTAAGGTATGCATTTTAGTTTGTTCATGACTTTGGTTTACCCTCCTTCTCCATCAAGCAGGCGGCGGTAGGTCTCGATCTCCATCTCCAGGCGGCTCTTGATGTCCAGCAGTTGCTCGTACTCTGCGTTCTGGCATTTAGTCTCACCCCGGATGTGGCAGATCTCCTCCTCCAGGGCACTGATCTGCGTCTGAATTTCTGACAGCTGAGCCACGTAGCCAGCTTCTGTGTCAGCCAGGGTTCCTTCCAGGGAGCTTTTCTAAGAGAAAAAGCAAATAAAAAATTCATAATGAAAATAAATCATTGGATGATTTTTTAAAAGTGCAATTTTATGTGGCACTAGAAGTGTAGCTTCGCCATATAACCTATATTGTTATATCATTGCTTCTTCAAATTTGGTTGGCACTTTTTAAACTAAATCTTTTATGTGAAATAGAGTACATTAACTTTTAATGCTTTCTATAATCATAATGCAGCTCTCCTTAACACCGCCTTTTTTATGTGCCTAGTGAACCTCTTGGCAAAGAAAGAAAATTGCATTTGCCTATTTCCCTGTTGGAAAATGTGAAAAGCTATTTGCACATACCATGGCCAGTTGGGACTGAAGCTCAATTTCCAGGGCTTGCAGGGTGCGTTTCAGTTCTGTTATCTCATTCTTGGCAGAACTGGCTGCCCCAGCATCAGTGGAGATTTGTGCTTGTAGTGATGCACTCTAAATACAAATATAATGCAGCTGTTGTAGGCTGGTGAAAGGAGCAGTAGAGGCTTGTGTGTGGCTACTGGCTTAGGTGCTCAGCAGAGAGGATCTACCTGCTTATTGAACTGCTCCTCAGCCTCTCGGCGGTTTTGCTCAGCCAGCTCCTCGTACTGCGCCCTCATGTCATTCAGTAATTTGGTCAGGTCGGTCCCTGGAGCAGCATTCATTTCTACAGTCACCTCCCCTCCAGAGCTTCCTTGCATACTCTTCATTTCCTAGCAGGAAGGGAAAAAGACCATCGTGATGCAAATAGAAAAGCGATGACTTCCCAGGCCGGGCGTGGTGGCTCATGCCTGTAACCCCAGCACTTTGGGAGGCCGAGGTGGGCGCATCACGAGGTCAGGAGATCGAGACCATCCTGGCTAACACGGTGAAACCCCGTCTCTACTAAAAATCCAAAAAAAAAGAAAAAGAAAAGCGATGACTTCCTAAAATGTGCCTAGACAACAATTTGGAAATAGGACACTGAGAGGAAAAAAAAATCAAATCTAGATAGAATTTATTCATGATTACTTTTGTTTCCTGGTCATAGTGTGTGGGAAATTCACTTAGATAAAATTGAGTTTATTTTACTTTTTTTTTTTTGAGATGGAGTCTTGCTCTGTTGCCCAGGCTGGAGTGCAGTGGCTTGATCTCAGCTCACTGCAACCTCCACCTCCCCAGTTCAAGCAATTCTCCTGCCTTAGCCTCCTGAGTAGCTGGGATTACAGGTGCAACAGCTGCGCGTCATCACGCCCCACTAATTTTTGTATTTTTAGTACACCATGTTGGTCAGGCTGGTCTCAAACTCCTGACCTCGTGATCTGCCCGCCTTGGCCTCCCAAAGTGCTGGGATTACAAGCTTGACCCACCGTGCTCAGCCTATTTTACTTTTTTAGAGACACACTATCTGTTGCTCAGGCTGGAATCCAGTGGCATGATCATAGCTCACTGTGGCCTCCAACTCCTGGGCTGGAGGGATCCCCCTGTCTCAGCCTCCAGACTATAGGCATGAGCCACTGCACCCAGCCAATTTTATTTGTATAGAATGCATGTGGGGAGACATATGTTAGCGGGAGTTATTCATTTATGTAGAACATGTTCCTACCTCCTCATGGTTCTTCTTCAGGTAAGCCAGCTCCTCGGTGAGACTCTCAATCTGCATCTCCAGGTCAGAGCGGGTCATAGTCAGCTCATCGAGGACTTTCCGCAGGCCACTGATGTCAGCCTCCATGGTCTGCCGCAGACACAGCTCGTTCTCATACCTGGAAGGGACAGCAGTAAGGCAAAAAGTACTGTAAGCTCACCTGGCTGTGTTTCAAAGAATACCTTCCATTCTTACATATTGAAAAAGTTCTCACCTGTGGGCATTTTAATAACTAAAGGTTACTAAGTTTTCTCTTGGGAAATTTTCCCTTCTAAAGAAAAATACCAGTGTTGGCCGGGCGCGGTGGCTCAAGCCTGTTATCCCAGCACTTTGGGAGGCCGAGACGGGCGGATCACGAGGTCAGGAGATCGAGACCATCCTGGCTAACACGGTGAAACCCCGTCTCTACTAAAAATACAAAAAATTAGCCGGGCGAGGTGGCGGGCGCCTGTAGTCCCAGCTACTCAGGAGGCTGAGGCGGGAGAATGGCGAGAACCCGGGAGGCGGAGCTTGCAGTGAGCTGAGATCCGGCCACTGCACTCCAGCCTGGGCGACAGAGCAAGACTCCGTCTCAAAAAAAAAAAAAAAAAAGAAAAGAAAAATACCAGTGTTATATTAATTCTAATCGTGTCTAACATTTTTTATAATAAAATTCTCATTCTAAATTTGCCTCCTTCTTTTTTCTTTTTCTTTTTGATGAAAGAATGGTCTAAAGTTTACCCTTGGGATGTCTGTAAATTTAGGTCATGATCTTCTAGTGTGTGTGTGTGTATATATATATATATTTATAAAATGAAATAAAATTTATTTTTTTCCCCATAACACTTGTTTTCAAGTCTTCATGTTTCTTACTTCAGTCTGAAGTCATCAGCAGCCAATCTGGCATTGTCAATCTGCAAAATGATCCCAGCATTTTCAACAGTGGCAGCAATGATCTAAAAAAGATGTTAATAGTAAGTGAATCACGAATGATTTTTACCTTGTGTCTGCATGCCTACCTGTAAGGGTAGATGTTGCCTGTGTTATTAGCTCTTTCTTTGTGTGTGTGTGTGTAGAGACAGTCTCGCTCTGTTGCCCAGGCTGGAGTGCAGTAGCGAGATCTCGGCTCACTGCAACCTCTGCCTCCCAGGTTCAAGTGATTCTTGCGCCTCAGCCTCCTGATTAGCTGGGATTACAGGTGCGTGCCACTATGCCCAGCTAAATTTTTTTTGTGTGTGTGTATTTTTAGTAGACATGGGATTTCACCATGTTGGCCAGGCTGATCTCAAATTCCTGACCTCGAGTGATTTGCCCGCCTCAGCCTCCCAAAGTGCAGGGATTACAGGTGTGAGCCACAGTGCCTTGCCTGTGTTATTAGCTCTTAAAGGTGACTTGCTTTGCAAACTTACTTTGTAATGACACCTGTATATCTGGGGCTGGTATATTTAGGACTAGAACTTTCTGCAAAAAGATAACCGTTTGCACATTTATTGGACTAGGCACAGGAACCTGTTTTACAGGATATAGCCCTCTGCATATTTCTGCTACTTTGTTCGATTATCTCATGCACTTTTTCAGGAAATAGTGCAAAAAATGTATTTCACTTCCAAAAAAGTCTTTAAAAATTTATTTCCCATACAAAAGTGGCTAAACATTTTAGATTCTACTACATTCTTATGTAATGTTTGCACCAGATTTTCTAGGAAGAAAAATAATCCTAAAGAATATTTAAATCTAGTAAGACAATAAAATATGTCAGTCTGTCAGAATTCATCATAAATAATTAAACTAATGTTGACTCACTGCCATCATTTTTATATATAAATGATAATTAGCTGCCTGGTATTATGTATAAGTTTTCCTCTTATGTAGAAATACTGAAACTGAGATGGAAACAGAAAATTAATGTCACATAAAATATTATAATAATTAAGACACATCAGGTCCCACTTTGCATATGTAACAAGCAAATATGTTTTCAAATAATTTCTTAACTTAAAATTTTCACTATAGTACATGATCTGAAAAGAAGTGAAAGATCCACAAATAATAGAAACTCAGGCACAGATAGAATCTCACCTGGTTTCTGAGCTCTTCAATTATTGAATAGTATTTGCTATAATCTCTTCCAGATCCACCATCTCCAGACCCAGGCCCGTATTTGTCATACCACTCCTTGATTTTGTTCTCCAGATCAGTATTAACCTCCTCTAGGGCCCTGACCTTGTCTAGGTAATTGGCCAAGCGGTCATTGAGGTTCTGCATGGTTTGCTTTTCCCCTCCAGAGAAAAGCCCCCCATTGCCAACATCACCTCCCATACCACCACCATAGCTGTAGAAGCCTCCGCTACTGAATCCAGAACTCCCACAGAATCCAGAACCCCTGCCAAATCCAGAGACCCCGCCAAAGCTAGAACCCCCACCAAATCCTGCCCCAGAGCCTGAAGCTCCCCCAAAACCACCCCCTACTGAGCAGCTACCAAAGCCCCCTCCAAAGCTGCCCCCAAAAGCACTGCTAGACCCCCCACTCAGGCCACAGCTGCCGGCTCCTCCTCGGAAGCCCCGGGTCGAGCTGCCCCCCAGACCACATCTGCTTCCGCCGCTGAAGCTGCTTCCACCGACAGACACCCTGGCTGAGCTGCTGCCTCCAGCCCTGGAGGAGGAGACCCGAGTCGAGTGAGCCATCGTGCTCCTGCAAACGTGAGCTTGTCCAGGCGAATAGGAGAGGTGATGACGAACGATGTATTCAAGGCTGCCTTTTTGGCCTTTATATACACACTTTGAGGGTGTTCCTTTTCTCTGGTACTTCTTAATCCTTGTTACAGTTTTGGTAATCCGTAATTGGATAATTTCTTTTTCTCGAACACTTCTCTGAAGTGAAGTCAGAGCCCTGGGGCATTTACTATACCCATAAAAAAAAGAATAAGCTGGAGCAAAACAAAAGAATTTTCAGAATGACAGTTTTAATCTTTCAGAGGTTTTGATGACTGGTAACTTTTCTCTGGAACTGTAGTTCTATTAAATTTGCTTCATGATTTCACATTTGCAGAGAATATCTCCAGGTTAACAAATGTAATTGAAATAATATGATGAGAATAAAAATGTCCCAGCAGTCATGTAACTTTTTTATTCTTATTGTTCTCCAAAGTTGAAATTAGCTTTCACATCAGCAATAATTTCAGATTTGATTAAGCATCCATCTCTTTGATTATTTCAATCAGCATGTTTTTTAAGGTTGTTGAAGTTTGTGATTTTAAGTTATTGCTTTCTTTTTTTTTGTATTTTGTACAACATACAAAAAGCATATAATTTGTAAAAATTATGTTTTTATATAGTCCATAAGAAAAACATAAATAATAGTTTTCCAGGTAAGTATTATTAGATCTCAGCAACATGTTTATTCAAGTAGCTAACGTCTAAGAAAAATTGAAAAGTTTTTAGGCAGATCATTGAAATATGCTTTTCTTTCTGATTGAATTCTAGTCCGATAAAAAGAGAGCAACCTCCTCTCTGAATCACATTTCAAGAAACGAAGAGATGATGCTGCTACTTCCTGCCTTCGTTTTAAAGATAAAAGAGGATTTGTATCTGCTTCTGATAACTAGTGTTACAACTGGAGTGATTTTACAGATTCTGAACGTCCTGAGTTCCCTTTGTGCTTCATGGTTTTTTGTCCCTTTGTACTTTAAACTGTTTCCATTCATGTCTTCTAGTCACTTCACTGGTTTAATAGTGTCTTTTTGAAAGACAGATACTGTATAATTCCAGTACTATGAGGTGCCTAGAGTAGTCAAATTCATAGAGACAGAAAGTAGAATGGGAGTTGCCAGTGGTTGAAGGATTGGGGATAGACAGTTGTTGCTTACTGGGCATAGAATTTAGTTTTGCAATATGAAAAGAGTTTGGGACATTGGCAGCACAACAATGTCAGTGCATTTAAGACTACTGAACTGTAAACTTATAAATGATTAAGATGATGTTTATGTTATATATATTTTGCCACCATTTTAAAAAAGTCTTAAAAAACAGATGCTTCCAGAAATATTTTGTATCCTCCTTAGCTTTAAACTTAAGTAGCTGACTTTTGTTTATTTAAGAATTTCTTCCTTATTTTGCCAGTCTCTGTTAAACTATGTGCATACCTTAATCTTTATATTCAATCATTTGTTAAACAGTGTTCTCCTTTTAATTCTTCCTTAAATTGTATTTGATTGGGACACATGATTAAATAAGTGATGATTCCCTTTACCATGTAGCTCTTATGTGGCTTTTGTGCTCTACCTGTACTGTTTTCACAGGAGTGTGATGTTACTCTTCTTCATATTTAGAGTGACATGTCTCCAAGGGGTACAAAGTGTACAAACTTTTAAATTGTTAAGCTGGGAGTAATTTTTATAACGCCCTTCTAAAGTAGCTAAAAAATGCACCACACATAATGTGTTGGTCATCCTGCCTCACCCATCCCTAAAGCTATGAAACCAAAGAAACGTAAACCCTAATGATTAAATGGTATGCAAATACTGGCAATGGGAGGAACAGTCACAGAGTTTTTCTTCCTTTCAAAACTATGAAACATAATCTTTCCATTTTCATAAAGACTTGCATTTGGCTGAGAGCACGTTTAAATCCCAGTTCCTTGGGAGGCTGAAGCAGGAGAATTGCTTGAACCCGGTGGGTGGAGGTTGCAGTGAGCTGTGATTGGGCCACTGCACTACAACCTGGGCAACAGTGCGAGATTCCATCTCAAAAAAAAAAAAAAAAAAAAAAGAGAGAGAGATAGATTGAATCTTAGGTGTGTCTGGGCTCCCAGTTCAAATTTTGAATAGTTTGTGATTAGAAGTTTATTTTTACCTGTAAAGAATCATATAAAAGCTATATTTCCTTATAGAATATGATTTCAGTAATAAGTGCAGAATGATTTGCAGATAATACCCATCAATTTGTGTGTGTGTGTGTGTGTGGGGGGGGGATAGATTACTAGTATTTAAATATTTTTCAGATTAATATATTGCAGGTTTTTAGACTAGTAGGAAAACCAAATACTGAAATGCATGGCCTATGGCTCCTGATGGATCTTTACAGACTTGAGAAGAGAACTTGGGGATTCTATCTTCTGTTCATTCGAGAAAATATTCTGTTGTGTGTTTTTCAGGTAGAAGCATCAGATCAGAGTAGTTAAGGGAAGTTGCTGGGTTTACAGTATTTTTTGAATGTTGACAAAACTTTCTGTGGCAGACAGGAAAAAAGAAGGGAAAGTATATATTTAAAAAATTTTAACTTTTAACTTTTGTGGGTGCATAGTAGGCATATAGATTTATGGGGTACATGAGATATTTTGATATAGGTGTACATATCCCATCAGGGTAAATGGAGTACCCATCACCTCAAGCACTTATCCTTTGTGTTACAAACATTCCAATTATACTATTTTTTAGTTATTATAAATTATACAAGTAAATTATTATTGACTATAGTCACTCTGTTATGCTATGAGCTATTAGGTCTTATTCATTTTTTCTAACTATTTTTTGTACCCATCAAGCGTCCTCACTTTCCCCCTCCTCCCCCATTTCCCTTCCCAGCGTCTGATAACCATCATTCTACTCTCTATCTTCATGAGTTCAATTGTTTTAATTTTTAGCTCCCACAAGTAAGTGAGAATACAGTTTGTCTTTCTGTGCTTGGCTTATTTAACTTAACATAATGACCTCCAGTTTCATCTACGTTGTTGCAGATGACAGGATCTCATTCTTTTCATGCCTGAATAGTACTCCACTGTGTATATATGCCACTTTTTCTTTATCCATTCTACTGTCGACGGATGCTTAGGTTGCTTCTAAATCTTGGCTATTGTGAATAGTGCTGTAATAAGCATGGGAGTGCAGATATCTCTTTAATACACCAATTTTCTTTCTTTTGGACACATTGGAAAGTATAGATTTAACGTGTGAACAGTCTCTTTGCAATGCCTTTGCAATGACAGATAGTAGATAGACAGTAAATAGTCCTTGAATTAATAAGAACTAACATGACCTGATTGTCTTCATGAACAACTTGGGTCACTGATTACTTTAGTTCTTTACTATGTGTTGTGTTTTGTTTTCTGAATCTTTTTTTTTTGAGACGGAGTCTTGCTCTGTTGCCCAGGTTGGAGTGCAGTGGCGCTATCTCGGCTCACTGTAAGCTCCGCTTCCCAGGTTTACACCATTCTCCTGCCTCAGCCTCCTGAGTAGCTGGGACTACAGGCGCCTGCCACCACGCCCAGCTAGTTTTTTGTATTTTTTTAGTAGAGACAGGGTTTCACCGTATTAGCTAGGATGGTCTCGATCTCCTGACCTCGTGATCCGCCCGTCTCGGCCTCCCAAAGTGCTGGGATTACAGGCTTGAGCCACCGCGCCCGGCCTGTTTTCTGAATCTTTATGCTCCACTTCTGGGTTAGTGATTCTCAGCGTGTGGTGGTGGAGAGCGGGGCTTGGCAGTAAGAGGAAATGTTGTTTGGGAAGAGGGCGGAAAGGTCAGGCAAGAGTCAATCGGGGACCTTGCTCTAGGGAATCATTGTTTGGGCCAGCTTCCAGCTGGTGCCTGCTGTAGGCACCGCCAGGCTCAACTACTTGGAAAAGAAAAAAGGTTTTGCAATAATAACGTGACCAAGAACTCACTCCAGTAGATCTAGCACCACCCATGGATGGATTGGGTGTGCCATTGTCACACCCCAGAAATCCACCAATTCTGTGGCTGTTTCTCTTCCTGCACCACTTTCTCTCCTTCCCCATTACCCTCGTCCATTCTTTCTCTTCCTGGTTTCACTTAAGTGTGTCTATTTGAAGGCTTTCTCTTCTCCACCAGGAAGCATCTGTTGGTCATGCCATTTTGCCAAATTTTCTTCTGGGAGAAAAAACACCTGGCTTTGTTCTTGTATGTGAGTGCTTTCAAATCTCTAAATAACTCAATTCTCTACGTTTCCTGAAGATCATTCTGTGAGTTTATGGAGAGTTAAGATAACGGGTGAGCGACTTTGCGGGGTTGGGATGCTTTGTCCTCCAGGGTCCACAGTCAAGACAGTTTGAAGTAAGCACAGTTTTCAAGGATTGACTCTGCTTAAAAAGTCCTTCTATGCCTTTCTTCATACAGTAGTCATCTCTTCAGAGAATCCAAAAGCATGAAGCATGAACAACCCAGATCATAACTTGAGCAGTAGGGCCCAGCCCCCGTGCCTCCTGCCAATGCTAAGTCCATACACTGGGCCTTCCTGCTCTGTCTCTTCGAGCTTGACCCCTCAACCTCCTGCTGCCCTCTGATGTCAGAGAAGCTGCAAATCTTTGGTCAAGGAATCCAGGGCTTAAATAGTAGCTTCATAGCAAAAGAATGGCATGGTATTTTATATAAGATCATATTGTATATGATGGTATTTTATATGATAGGCTCAGAAAAAATCTTCCTCAGTCTCATGTCTCTTGTCCTCTTTCCACCAGAACTATTAACACAACATTTGAGAACAGTTGATGTTTCTCGACCAAGCTACTGTGTCCTCATCTGTAAAATTATTATATTGGTCTATCCACTTTTCAGGTTCCCTTCCAGCTCTAATTTTTAGCAATCCAGTAATTAAATGTATTACTTCTCTGATTTAGAAAGTGTTTTATATTATAATTAGGAGAGATTTTCTTTTTTTCTCTTCTTTCCCATTTTTTTTTCTTTTTTTGAGACAGAGTTTCGCTCTTGTTGCCCAAGCTGGAGTACAATAGCATGATCTTGGCTCACTGTAACCTCTGCCTCCTGGGTTCAAGTAATTCTCCCGTCTCAGCCTCCTGAGTAGCTGGGACTATAGGCGTGCCCCACCACGCCCGGCTAATTTTGTATTTTTAGTAGAGACGGGGTTTCTCCATGTTAGTCAGGCTGGTCTGGAACTCCCGACTTCAGGTGATCTGCCTGCCTCGGCCTCCCAAAGTGCTGGGATTACAGGCATGAGCCACTGCACCCAGCCAGGAGGGATTTTCTTTACTAGAGCATTAGCTGCAAAAGTTCACTGCTTATACTTGAGAACTGGGTAAAGTGGAAATTGTGCTTAGAGATCTCCTTAACTGGCCTCTATGTATCTACTCCAAGGAAAGGCACCCAACTGAGGAAAGGGATACTCGCCTAGAAATTCTTTCAAGACAGGCCGGGCGCGGTGGCTCAAGCCTGTAATCCCAGCACTTTGGGAGGCCGAGACGGGCGGATCACGAGGTCAGGAGATCGAGACCATCCTGGCTAACACGGTGAAACCCCGTCTCTACTAAAAACTACAAAAAAAAAAAAAAAACTAGCCGGGCGAGGTGGCGGCGCCTGTAGTCCCAGCTACTCAGGAGGCTGAGGCAGGAGAATGGCTAAACCTGGGAGGCGGAGCTTGCAGTGAGCTGAGATCCGGCCACAGCACTCCAGCCTGGGTGACAGAGCGAGATTCCGTCTCAAAAAAAAAAAAAAAAAAAGAAATTCTTTCAAGACAATGTTCTTGATCAGAGTTATAATTAGAACTAAACAATAAAAAAGACAACCAGAAAAATCTCTGTGAGTTGATACATTCTCTTAGATAACTGTGGTATAAAGGGAAATATATATTAATGATGAGAGTGTCTTTTGAATACTGATGAGATGGCTTGTGGCTAGGGGCCTCTCAATGGCTTCAGGATGAATACTGGTCTCCAGAGGACCAAGGCTTGATTAGAAGCTTAGAATGTTCAGCCACATCTCCTAACCTTTGGGGAGGGGAGAGGGGCTGGGTATTGCGTTAATCACAAATAGCCAGACTCATGTCTATGTCATGAAACCTATATAACCCTTAAGTCAGGGGTCTCCGGTCCCTGGGAATTATATGAAGGAACCAGGCCACACAGCCAGAGGTGAGTGGAGGCTGCACAAGTATTTCCGCCCGAGCTCCACCTCCTGTCAGATTAGCAGTGGCATTAGATTCTCATAGGAGCATGCACCCTGTTGTGAACCGCGCATATCTAGGTTGTGGGCTCCTTATGAGAATCTAAATGCCTGATGATCTGTCACTGTCTCCCATCACCCCCAGATGGGACTGTCTAGTTTCAGGAAAACAAACTCAGGGCTCCCACTGATTCTATGTTATGGTGAGTTGTATAAATTATTTCATTTTATATTACAATGTAATAATAATAATAGAAATAAAGTATGTAATAAATGTAATGTGCTTGAATCGTCCCAAAACCATTCCACCCACCTGGTCTATGGAAAAATTGTTTTCCACAAAACCAGAGCCTGGTGCCAAAAAGGTTGGGGACTACTGCCTTAAATAATGGGGCTTAGAAAGCTTCTGGGTTGATGAACATGTGGAGGTACTGGGAGTATGGCATGTGTGGAGAGGGCATGGAAGTTCTGTGCCTGTTCCCTCATATCCTGCCCTATTTATCCTTTCCATTTAAGTGTTCTTGAGTTGGATCCTTTATAATAAACTGGTAATAGTAGGCAATATGTTTTCCTGAGTCCCGTGAGCCATTCTAGAAATTATCGAAACTGAAGTGGGGAAGATTGTGGAAACCCCAAACTTTGTAACAAATTCGACATGTGGGTAACCTGGTGTAGAAGTCTGTTCTTGCACTGCTATAAATAAATAAATAAATACTTGAAACTGGGTAATCTATAAAGAAATTGGCTCACCGTTCTGTAGGGCGTACAGGAAGCATGATGCTGGCATCTGCTTTGCTTCTGGGGAGGCCTCGGGAAACTTACAATGATGACAGAAGGCAAAGGAGAAGCAGACATACCTTATATGGCCGGAGCAGGAGCAAGAGAGAGTGAGGAGATTCCACACACTTCTAAACAACCAGATCTCACAAAAACTCATTCACTATCACAAACACAGTACCAAGGTGGGGATGGTGTTAAACCATGAGAAGTGGCCCCCATGATTCAATCACCTCCCGCCAGGCCCCACTTCCAGCATTGGGGATTACATTTCAACATGATATTTGGTGGGGACACAGATCCAAACCACATCACCTGGAGACCTGATACTTGTGACTAGCATCTACAGTGAGGGCAGTCTTGTGAGACAGAGCTTTTCAGCTTGCAGAGCCTAACACTAATTCCAGATAGTTAGTGTCAGAATTGAGTTGAATGTTAGGATACTCACCTGGGTATCACAGGAAAAAAAGAAACCTTTTATGACTGTTGGACCAAATATGACAAACCAGAAAGTAGTGAAAAAGTCCAGGCATGGTGGCTCATGCCTGTAATTCCAGTCCTTTGGGAGGCCAAGGCAGGAGGATCTCTTGAGCCTATGAATTTGAGGCTGCAGCGAGCTATGATTGTGCCACTGCACTCCACTCTGGGTGACAGAGCAAGACCCCATCTCTTAAAAAAAAAAAAAAAAGTAAAAAGAAAAGCACCTCATACCTGGTCTTTTTTGGGATATAGCTAACTTTGAACAATAAAGAAAATTTACAGCTTCTAATGGCTGCATTGTTAAAAAAGAAAGACCACAGATGAAGAAATTCAGTATAAAAATTTCTTTTAAAGAACAGCAAGATAAACTAAAAAATATAAGAATAAATTAGTAAAAATAAAGGCTGAAATTATTCAAACAGAAAAGAAAAAAATACATAAATACGTTGAAAAGCTGATACTTTTAGAGATCGATTAAATAGACAACCTCTTCATGAGCCTGATTAGGAAAAGAGAGAGAGGTCCAAAACACACAAGGTTGGAAGTGGGAAAGAGACATAACTGGGTATAGAACAGATTAAAATAATTATAAGAGAATACCACATATAAGGCAATGGCAGCACTCTTGGAGACCTTTCTGGTAGTTAGTCAAATTATTATTACCCAGTGGGTGATCTCTGTGCTCATCAGACCAGTCCTGGCAAGACTCACCCCAGGCACAGTGACAGGGACAGGCTGGGGTGCTCAGCCTACCTGCAGTGGCCCTGGGGCATGCTGGGAGAGAAGGGGCACAAGGCTTACCCTAGGAGGAGAGGGCCCTGGAGAAGCCATGGCAAAGCTGTGACTGGGGTTGGGCAGAGCTGATTAGAGTCTGCAGATTTGAGCTGGGCATAAGAGGCTGTGGGATTAGGACACAGGGGCCATCCATATTGTTACCAGAACGTGGAGAAGAGCCAGTAGGAATACTGTCTATGAAGCCAGATCCTTCCAGAAAGGGAGAAAAGGAACAGGACTCAGTAGTGATGTGGAGGCTGACTAGATGGAGTGAGGAGAAGGTCCCAGCAAGCAATTGTGCTTCTCTTTTGGTGCCTGTAGCCTAGAGGGAGACAGAGAAACCAGGTGCCCAGGAAATCTTGGTTGAAGGGTGCCAGGTAAGCCCGTGTCCTTCCCACAGTGGCATTCAACAGCAAGTCCAGGACCTACCATTACCTTTCTGTGTGTAGAGTGGACACAAGCACATATTTCTAACGAGGACTAATGGATGATCTTTAGGTGCAAACTTGTGACCCATTCACTGGAGGTGACTAGATGTTTCTAGAAGTACTTTTGATGTGACTGATGTTGGAGCAAGGCCTCAAATCACACCTTATTCTGTTCTTTTTATGTATCCAAATTTTACCACTTTTCAAGGGCTATCTCTTCTGGAACACTCTTCTGGAACACTCCAACCCTTAATTTACCAGTTTCTCCTTCTCCCTGCATAATATTTTTTTCTTATTATTCTTACAGTTTCTACCACATTACTTATCACTTGGTCCTTCTTGTACTTTTCTTTGACAATAAAAAAGGAGAGGCCAGGCGCAGTGGCTCATGCCTGTGATCCCAGCACTTTGGGAGGCCAAGGTGGGTGGATCATGAGGTCAGGAGATTGAGACCATCCTGGCTAATATGGTGAAACCCTGTTTCTACTGAAAATACAAAAAATCAGCCTGGTGTGGTGTCATGTGCCTGTAGTCCCAGCTACTCGGGAGGTTGAGGCAGGGGAATCGCTTGAACTGGGGAGGCGGAGGTTGCAGTGAGCTGAGATCTTGCCACTGCACTCCAGCCTGGGCGACAGAGCGAGACACCATCTCAAACGAAACAAAACAAAACAAAATGGAGAGTATTCATTTAAAAAAATTTAAACATACAGATGGTTTATCTTTAAAGATTTTTAAATTTTACAAGTTCTACAGTTTATTTCAGAAAAATGAGAAAATGTATGTAAATAAGCAGCAGGAAATAAAGATCACTCATAATTTCACTATCCCAAAATAGTCACTGTTAACATTTGGATGTATATTGGTTTTGCTTTTTCTAAAAAAAAAAAAACAAGTAAGTACAGTGATATGGTTTGGGCCTGTGTTCCTATCCAAATCTCATGGTGAAATGTAATCCCTGATGCTGAAGGTGGGGCCTGGTAGAAGGTGATTGGATCATTGCGTGGGGGGTAGTTTCTCACAGTTTAACACCATCCCTCCCCCAGATGCTGTTATCATGATCATGAGTTCTTGTGAAATGTGGTTGTTTAAAGGTGTGTGGCACCTCCCTGCCCCCTCTCCCTCCCATTCTGGTCATGTGAGATACACCAGCTTCCCCTCCACCTTCTGCCATGATTGTAAGTTTTCTGAGGATTCTCCAGAAGCAGAAGCTGCTATGCTTCCTGCACAGCCTGCAGAACCGTAAGCCAATTAAACCTTTTTCCTTTATAAATTAGCCAGTCTCGGATATTTCTTGATAGCAGTGTGAGAAGAGACTAACACATACAGTGTTAATATACATGTAATTATGTTCTTATAAAAGCTGTACATATTGTACATATCATACTGTACATATTGTCCTAAAACTGGTTTTTATTTCTCAATAGACAATTGACATCTTTTTAGGTCAATACATGAACTTGAACATTCTTAATGGCTGTGTGACAGTCCTTTGATGGACTTTGATGGGTGTTTCATAACTTAGCCTATTGATTCTTCATTGTTGAATATTTTATTATAGCTAACGTTTCACTATGATAGACAGCTGAGAGGAGTATACATACATTAATAATTAATTGTGTAAGAATAAATTCCTAGAAATGAAACTGCTGGCTCTAAGGATATGCTCTTTTCTTAAAAAGGCCTTTGATACCTGTTGCTGAATTGTTGTCTTAAAGGTTTTGCTAGTTTACACTCCATCCAGCAAGGTATTAGTGACTTTTCCCTACACTCCTGCTAACATAGGTATTTATTGTTATTAAACAAATTGGACCTGTTTTGATGCTGAACATGGCATCTCATTATTTTAATTTGCCTTTCTTTGATTACAAGAGATGTTGGACATCATCACTTTTTAATGTTTGTTGGCAATTCATATTTTATGAATTGCTTGTGTGTATCATGTATCCATTTCTTACTGATAGGATTGTCTCTGTTCCTGAGTTTATATATTGGGGATATCAGCTCTTGGATGGCTGTATATGACAAATGCAGTGAAAACCCTGGGTACCATGTGGCATTGCTGAAAATCTAGACTTAAAGTGATTGGCTGTTGGCTTCCATTCTACATGCAGCCCCAAAGAGGGCAGGCTAAAGTTCTTATCCTCTGGAGTGTTGGGGGGATATATGGCAGGTGGGCAGGTGGATGGGGTGGCTAGGGAGAAGATGGGGAATGGGGAGGCTGAGGATGAGTCAGGGCAACTGAACAGGCTGCCCATTCCTAGAACTGCTGCTTTCTTGGAAATTTGCAAATCCCCAAATCCTCTTGATTTTAGACAGATAAGACAGCAGACAGCAGGTGGTGCCAAACTGCAGCTAGGGCTTAGTGATTTAAATCATGCGGTCCACATCTGGACTCTGGTCTGGCTGCACGGGCCTTCCTAGGTGTTGGAGCAGATTTTCACCATACTTCACTAAATTTATTTTTTATTTTGCTTCTTATTTCACATTATTTTCTTGATATAAATCTGTCCTCCTTTCCCTTCATGATGTTTTTGTTTTTGATGAAACAAGCCATCACCATTCCTTGAATACATAATTTAAAAAATTTAAAGTCTGTAAAAGTTTATTTTCTTTTATTTCTGCAATGTCTGTTGAATTTATTTTGGTGTGTGTGATATAACTATTCAACACCCTCCTTAGCCTCATCCCCATCCTGGCTTCCAACCCTTAGTTAGCTAGTTATTTCAGCAGCCTTTATTGAATAATCCACTTGTCCACAACTGATTTGAAAATGTCATTCTTACATACAGATGGGCCTTTTCCTGGGGTGTTCATGCCTGTGTTAGTGGCACATTGTTCTCATTGCTATAAATAATACTTTTTTTTTTTTTTAAACTTGTGTTTCCTGGAAACAGACTCTGAGATGGAGAGATGTGTGCAGAAGTTTGTTAGGGAGTTCTTTTGTAACATAAACCTGTCAGCAGATGGGGATGACTGGATGGGCATAGAGAGAGGCCATTGCAATGCTGTTTTCATGAAGGCTTCTGTTGATCCTTTGGGGGGCTGTGGATGGGGCTGGTCCTTCAGAGTTGTTCTAATTTGAGACAGGGGGGCCAGAACTTTGTATCCCCTATAAGCCAGTTACTGTCCCACAGGCACTCTCCTGAAGGGGCATAATCCTGGGGAAAGCAGAACCCTGTGAAGGTAGCTGTTAGTAGCCCATATGCCAGCAGCTGGAGCTGGATGCATCTGCGTTGGGGAGTATTCACACTTCATGAATGTTTTGCTATCTGAAAGCTCAAGTCATTCCTCATCATCCCTCTTGTATTTTTTTTATTTTTATTTTTTTGAGACAGGGTCTCACTCTGTCACCCAGGCTGGCATGCCGTGGTGCCATCTCAGCTCACTGCAGCCTTGACCTCCCGGGTTCAAGCAATTTTCCCACCTCAGCTTCCCAAGTAGCTGGAATCACAGGCATGCACCACTACGCCCAGTGCCTGGCTAATTTGCCCAGGCAGGTCTCAAACTTCTGGGCTCAAGTGATCTTCCCACCTTGGCCTTTCAAAGTGTTGAGATTTCAGGTGTGAGCCACTACACCCAGCCCTGATTCCTCTTTTTGAAAACACATGAAGTCTTCATTTTCGTTTGTATTAGCATTGTCTTTACAGGTAGACAGTAGGTTTTTAAGGCCGGGCACCATCTTAATATGTGTGTATTTTTGACACAAGAAAGCTGGAAAACTGCAACCCTATCAGGTATTTCATATTTTTGTTGGAATGGTTTTGGACTACATGAAATAATGGATTTCAAGAGTCATTGTGAAACTACAGTGAGATACCACTGAATATCCTCTAGGATTGCTATAATTTAAAAAATAATTAACAAGTGTTGGTGAGGATGTGAAGAAATTGGAACCCTCCTACACTGCTGGTAGAAATGTAAAATAGTGCAGCCACTCTGGAAAATAGTCGGGTGGTTCCTCAAAAGTTAAACACAGGGCTAAGATATGACCCAACCATTCCACTCTAAGGTATAGTCCTGGTAGACATGAAAACATGTGTCTACACAAAATTTTGTGAGTGAATGTTCATAGCAGCATTATTCATAATAGCCAAATATCATAAATAACCTAAATGCTCATCATCTGATGAATGGATAAATAAAATATGGTATATCCATACACTGGAACATTATTCAGCAATAAAAAAGAATGAAGTTCCGATACATGCTACAGTATGGGTGAATGTTGGAGACATCTTGCTAAGTGAAAGAAGCCAAACACAAAGACCACGTATCATGTCATATGATTCCATTTATGTGAAGAGCCTAGAATAGGCAAATATATAGGAGAGAAGATGCATTACTGGTTGCCTAAGGCTGGGGGTGGGGGTTTGTTGGGGGAAAATGAGGACTGGCTGCTCATGGATATGGGATTTCTTTTTGAGGTGGTAAAAACTTTCTAAAGTTGATTGAGGTGATAATTGTACCATCAGTGAACGTGCTGCAAACCATTGAATTGTGCACTTTAAATGTGTGAGTGGGGCTGGGTGTGGTGGTTTACGCCTGTAATCTCAGCACTTTGGGAGGCCAAGGCAGATGGATCACTTGAGGTCAGGAGTTCGAGACCAGCCTGGCCAACATGGCGAAACCCAGTCTGTTCTAACAATACAAAAAACAATTAGCCGGGCGTGGTGGTGTGCTCCTGTAATCCTAGCTTTTTAGGAGGCTGAGGCAGGAGAATAGCTTGAACCTAGGAGGTGGAGGTTGCAGTGAGCCGAGATTGTGCCACTGCACTCTAGTCTGGGCGACACAGTGAGACTCCATCTCAAAAAAAAAAAAAAAAGCGTGAATTTTATGGTATAGGAATTATATCTCAATAAAGCTGTTATAAAACAAGTCAGTGTGAAACAAAAGGACAAAGGTTCATGTAGTTGATTTGCAACAGGCAGAAAGTTTATTGACGCAGAATGATTAAGAAGGAAAACACATTTTGCAATTTAAAGACAAAAACCAAACCAATAAGACGAAAGAATCTGAGAAACAATTACAGGAGTAGCTGCAGCTCTGTGGCCGTAGGTTTGTTGCAGTGCTTCACCATGCCTTTGTTAGGTGTCATCATTTACATCCTGGGGACAGGACTCAGCTGCCTGCATCTTACTCTTGAATTTTACATCAGAAACATTGTTGACTTGAGATGAAATTAGTTGGTCATTATCCGTCACCAGCCTGGTTCCTCTGCTTTTATGTGAATCTAAAAGAGAAACAGGGAGAGTTTTAGAACTGGAAATGTAAAGGTTGGTTCACAAGTCATGCTTTAAAGTGAATTACTGTAGCCCAGATTTTTGGGGGTAAGGAAAGCACACTTTATTCATGATGGATGCTCACTAAGTAAGCAGGAAGTATTACTTTAAAAAGCGACTCTTCCCCTTGATTGAGCTGTGCTGATTCTTCCTCTGGACCACAGAGAATGATCCTTTAGATGCAGCTTCTCTGGCCTCGGAACTATTGACAAATAAAAGAAATGGTTGTTATCAGTTACTTCTCTTTGGCCAAAAACTCTAAAGAAGCAGACATATTTTCTTTCTAAGTGGAACAAGTGTTGGTGAGGATGTGAAGAAATTGGAACCCTCCTACACTGCTCGTAGGAATGCAAAACAGTGGAGCCACTATGGAAAATAGTCTGGCAGTTCCTCAAAGGTTAAATACAGGGCTGACATATGACCCAACCACTCCACTCTAAGGTATAGACCCAGTAGAAATGAAAACATATGCCACACAAAAGTTGTATGTGAATGCTGGCATTATTAACAATGCCAGCTGGGCATTATTAATAGCATGCTGGGTGAATGGCTCATATCTGCAATCCAAGCACTTTGGGAGGCTGAGGCAGGAGGATTAAGTGAGACTGGGAGTTTGAGAACAGCCTGGGCAACATAGTAACACTATGTCTCTACCAAAAGTAAAAAAAATTAGACCGGATACAGTGGCTCATGCCTGTAATCCCGGCACTTTGGGAGGCCGAAGTGGGTGGATCATGAGCTCAAGAGATTGAGACTATCCTGGCCAACATGGTGAAACTCCGTCTCTACTAAAAATACAAAAATTAGCCAGGCATGGTGGCGGGTGCCTGTAGTCCCAGCTACTCGGGAGGCTAAGGCAGGAGAATCACTTGAACACGGGAGGCAGAGGTTGTAGTGAGCTGAGATTGCACCACTGCACTCCAGCCTGGTGACAGAGCGAGACTCTGTCTCAAAAAAAAAAAAAAAAAAAAAATTAGCCTGGCGTGGTGGTTCATGTTTGTAGTCCCCATACTCAGGAGGCTGATGCGGGAGGAGGATCATTTGGGCCTGGGAGGTCGAAGCTGCAGTGAGCTGTAATCACACCACTGCACTCTAGCGTGGGCAACAGAGTGAGACCCTGTCTCAGAAATGACTGCAGTTATCTAGGAGATACAAAAAAACTAATGAACACGTTAAAGAATAACATGTAATTTATTATTTGCATTTAATTATCAAGATATAGTTGCAGAAAAATTGTAAAGGAACTAACACCCAGTGTGAATTACATTCTAAATAAATCTAGAGTGATACCATGGACAGTTGTGCTTTTTTTCTTTTCTTTTTTCTACTAGCTTTTCAGATTGTACTTGATTTGAAACTTGCTGAGACTGTAAATCTCAGTCTCTGAATCAAATTTCTTCATTTTTAAGAAAGTGATTTTAACAACAAAATCAAGGTATCGGTGACTCATCCTCCCTCTCCACCCAGCAAGCGGTGGTAGGTCTCGATCTCCACCTCCAGGCGTGTCTTGACGTCCAACAGTTGTGCATACTCTGTGTTCTGGTATTCAGTCTCGCCCTGGATCTGGCAGATCTGCTTCTCCAGGACGCTGATATGCATCTTAATTTCTGACAGCTGAGCCACATAGCCAGCTTCTGTGTCAGCCAGGGTTCCTTCTAGGGAGCTTTGCTACAAATGCACATGAAAATTGAAGCATTGTCAGAATAACTCCTCGGTATTCAACATATGAATTCTGAAACATATATTTTGTATGGTGAGGGTGTCTCCAAATGAACCACTTAATAGAGATTTACCTTTGATAATTAATATCCAATAATAGTAATGATAGCAATATTAATCAGAGACTGCTACTGTAACTATATAGCACTTCCTACTCACTATTAGGCACCAAAGTATTTTATAAATATTGACTCATTTAATTCTCATAACAACCTTATGAGATAGGTACTATTATTCCTGTTTACAAAAGCCAGCGTTTTGCCAGCATGCTTCAGTGTCTGCGAAACTATTTTTTAAAACTATAGAAGAAAATTGAGTGAGTGCCCCCCTTTCCCACCTACCATGGCCAAGACAGACTGCAGTTCATGGTGCAGGGACTGGAGGACTCGTTTCAGCTCCATTATCTCACTCTTGGCCGAGCTAACTGCTTCAGCATTCGTGGAGATCTGTGTCTGCAGGGGTGCACTTTGCAAGCATGAAATCAACAAAGTACAGTGAAATCAAAGAAGCTACAGTTACTCTGCCTGGCTTTCTATCTTCTCTCACTTTGCTAGGTTAAGGTTCGGGTTAGGATTAGGGTTGAGCTACCTGCTTGTTGAACCACTCCTCGGCCTCCCTAAGGTTTTGCTCAGCCAGTTCCTCTTACTATTGCCTCATGCAGTTCAGCCGCTTGGTTAGATCTGCCCCCGGGGCCGAGTTCATTTCTACAGTCACGTCCCCACTGAACTGTCTCTGCAAAGTGCTCCTTTCTTGGCGGAGAGGAAACGCAAAAGTCGCAGTAGCAAAAATCCTTTGAGGTTGGGGACCTTGCTGAATGGTGATGGGAAGTCTCTCGATGGGTTTCTTTCTCCGACCTCCTCGGGGTTGTTCTTGAGATAAGGCAGGTCTTCTACTAGGCTTTTGGACTGTATTTTAAGGTCTCATGTGGTCACATTCAGCTCACTGAGTACTTTTTGCGGGCCATTTGCATAGGCTTCAACCGACTGGCATAGACAGAGCTCATTTTCATACCTTAGGAGATCTTTGGAATATGATAGATGAATTAGATTAACTACTTTGAGAAGCTTTGTTTTCAAAAGGACTTGCCTACTGACATCCAGCTCAAGTTGAAATTCTTTCGAAATATTTAAACAAAGACTATGAAATCATTTTTATTTCTTAATTAATTAATTAATTTTGAAAAGGAGTCTTGCTTTGTCCCCCAGGCTGGAGTGCAATGGCATGATCTCGGCTCACTGCAACCTCCACCTCCTGGGTTCAAGTGATTCTCCTGCCTCAGCCTCCCAAGTAGCTGGGATTACAGGTGCCTGCCACCGTGCCTGGCTAATTTTTTGTATTTTTGGTAGAGATGAGGTTTTGCCATGTTGGCCAGACTGGTCTCAGGTGACCTCCTGACCTCAGGTGATCCATCCTCCTCAGCCTCCCAAAGTGCTGGGATTGCAGGCGTGAGCTACCATGCCTGGCCTGAAATAATTTTTTAAAATTCCAATTTTGGAATCTCTTGTCATTAAATACACATTAAAATTGGCCTTTTTTCCTTCAGTGTAGATATTTTATACTAATATATTTATCTGATACTTGGATCTAATTGCCTTTATATACATTTTATGTTAAAAGTAAAAACGTAAGTCTTATTTTTTGTCATGGTAACAATTGATATTTTGAACCAAACTCACTTCATTTTGAAGTCATCTGCTGCAAGTCCAGCTTTGTCAATTGGGGAAGTCATGCTGGCATTATTAATCGTGGCTGCAATGATCTAGGAGACGCAGTAAAACTAATGAACATTTTAATGAGTAACATGTCACTACTGATTTACCTTTGACTGTCAAGATATAGTTGCAGAAAAATTTTTTAGTAGCTAATGTCCAGTGTGAATTACATTCTAAATAAATCTAGAGTGACATCATGGAACGTTTCTTGTTTCTTTTCTCTCTCTCTTTACCAAATATGTATCTGAAACATTCTGCATGAAACAATTGAGCAAAAAATAAAATAACAATTTCATATTGTCCTAAAATTTAATAAATAAGTACAAAAGAGGTACCGTCACTGAGTTTCTCACCTGGTTCCTGGGATCTTCAATTACTGGATAGTATTTACTGCAATCTCTTCTAGATCCACTGTCTCCAGACCCAGGCCCAAATTTGTCACACCACTCCTTGATTTTGTGTTGGCCTCCTCCAGGGCTCTGACATTGTCTAGGTAATTGGCTAGGCCGTCACTGAGGTTCTGCATGGTTTGCTTTTCCCCTCCAGGAAAAAGCCTTCTGTTGCCACCACCACCTCCCGTACAACCACCATACTGCAGAAGCCTCCACTAGCACCACCACCTAATCCAGAACTCCCGCAGAATCCAGAGATCCTGCTGAAGCTAGAACCACCTCCTACAGAGCAGTTATCAAATCCCCCACTAAAGCTACCTCCAAAGCCACTACTAGGCCTTCCCACTCAGGCCATAGCTGCCGGCTCCTCTTTGGAAGCCCCGGACAGTGCTGCCCCCCAGACCACATCTGCCTCTACTGCTGAAGCTGCTTTCACCAGCAGGCAGCCTGGCCAAGCTGCTGCCTCCTGCCCTGGAGGAGCAGACCTGGGAAGAGCAAGACATGATGCTCCTGCAAACGTTGAGCTTATCTAGGTGTGAGAGATGGAAGTGAAAAGTGTACTGATTTGGACTCCTTTGGTCTTTATGTACACAGTTTTTAAGGCATTCATTTCACTTGGCTCTGTCCTTGTTTCAAGTTTCCAACCCATTCTGGGTTAATTTATTTTCAGTTAGCTTCTCCCTACTGGGCCAATGAATATTTGAAAAATTGGGTAAACATGGAGTAAGATTAGATTTGTTATTATTTCATTAGAATTCATTAGTGCTGTACAATCTATTATTTCCTGGCAATCATTTTTTCACCTCCCTAGACTTCTGTAGTTGGCAAATCGTACATTTCTCTAGGTCCCTTAAACTCATACCTCCTTCCTTTGTAATTCTGGGAAGATGATTATACCAGATTCCAGTGTTAGTCACAATTCAAATACTCAGGAGTGATTTGTCAGGAAATACTTCTTTCTTTTCTAATCCAATAATAATGATGAGTAGCTTCATATTCCTTTAACAATTTTTGGGAACAAATTGAGCATTGTAACTATTCTTGCAGAAAGAAAGCCTGACTTTGCTAATTTATGAGGATTGGCTTGGAGAGCACACATTGTTGATAAGGGTGAGGTTGTTAGTAAAGTGTCATTGGATTACTCTATGCAAGACTTTTGCACAATAATAATGTTTCTTTTTAGCCTCCTGATTCAACAGTCAAGGAATTGCTCCTCTTACTTAAGTCCATTAGTTTTGGCCTATCCCTAAGGATTTTAAAAACATCATTCTGATCTTGTAGCCATAGTTATCATTAAAAAAATTCAAAGATAAGAGCCCACTTTCCTCATTAATTATGAATGTCTATGATGTTTTATTTTACTCTGAAGAGGTAAGCCTATAATACTTAACTCTGCCAGCTACATAGTTGAAAAGGTGATTTCAGTGTTTTAAATGGAATACTATAGAAAACTGAATTCACTAAGGTGGATAACAAGCGCCTACATGATGTGTGTCTTGGGCTTTCTTGCATATACTGATGGGGACCCAGCAACCCTGTGTGGTAGGCACGTCTTCTGTCCCTCTCTCTCTCTTTTTAAATCTATTTTCAGTTTTTAGGTGGTTTTTTCCGATGTGTAGAGTTTAATATCATCCACATGCTGACAACTCCCACATGTATATCACCAGTCCAGATTTCTCCTGGAAATCCAGATTGGCAAATGCAGCTACCTACTTGACATTAACACTTGGGTTACTTAATCAGCATTTCAAACTCAACGTGTCCAATAATGAGCTCCTAAAATTTTGTCCCCTCCTCTTCAACTCAATAGCTTCTGCAGTCTTCCCCATCTGGGTTAATGACAGCTCTATCCGCTAGCTGGTTAGGCCAAAAACTTGGTGTTGCCATCGTCTCTGGTCAGGAGTACTATAGTAGCCTTCTTCTTCTTCTTCTTTTTTTTTTTTTTTAGATGGAGTCTGGTTCTATTGCCCACGCTGGAGTACATGGCATGATCGTGGCTCACTGCAATCTCTGCCTCCTGGGTTCAAGCAATTCTCCTGCCTCAGCCTCCCGAGTAGCTGGGATTACAGGCATGCGCCACCATCCCCGGCTAATTTTTGTATTTTTGGTAGAGATGAGGTTTCACCATGTTGACCAGGCTGATCTTGAACTCTTAGCCTTGGGTGGTCTGCCTGCCTTGGCCTCTCAAAGTGCTGGGATTATAGGCATGAGCCACTGCACCTGGCTATAGTAGCCTTCTAACTTACCTGTCTGCTCTTGACCTTGCCCCAAGCTCCTTTCAACACAGCAGAGTGAGCCCACCTGAAAGCCATGCAACTCTTTAAAACTTACTAGAGGCTTCCCACCTTGCGCAGAACAAAAGCCCAAGTTCTCCCTATACGACATGTGTGGTCTGGCCTCCAGTGTCTCCCATATCAGCTCCTACCTCTCTTGCCCTCCTCGCTCATTCAACACTAGTTCCTCAAGCACTCCAGGTCTCAAGGTCTTTGTGTTTGCTTTGCCTGGAAAGATCTTCCGTCAGATACCTGCAGGGTTTAGCTCCCTCATTTCCTTCAGGTCTTTACTCAAGTCCACTTTGGAATAGTAAGGGCTTTCCAAGAGAATGTATCTAAAATTCTGCCCTCAGTCTTCTGCTAGTTCACATCTCTCTGATATTTAACATTCTCCTTTCATACTTTTTCTCTTTGACATTTATCAGTAACCAACTATATCTTTCATTTATTTATCTTGTCCGTTGTCTTCCCCAGCCTACACTAGAATGTAAGCTCTAAGCACTTTTTGGGGTTCTGTTTTGTTTACCCAAGAATCCCCAGTACCAAGAACAGTGACTTGCATGTAGTAGGTGCTCAACATATATTTTTTTGAGTGAGTGAATGAATGAATAATTAAGTAGAAGCTATGACAGACACAGAGATGACAGACATACATAAGCTCAGATCTCCTTTCAAGAAAGGACTCACGGCCAGCTGCGAGGGTTATTCATTCGTGCAGGGTTCCCTGATCCCTATTCTTGCAACTGACTCTGGCTGATATGGTTTGGCTGTGTCCCCACCCAAATGTCATCTTGAATTGTAGTTCCCATAATCCCCACGTGTCACAGGAGGGACTTAGTGGGAGGTGATTTAATCATGGGGGCTGTTACCCTCATGCTGTTCTTGTGATGGTGAGTGAGTTCTCATGAGATCTGATGGTTTTATATGAGGTTCCCCCCCTTTTGCTCAGCACTTCTTGCTGCCACCGTGTGAAGAAGGACATGTTTGCTTTCCATTCCACCAAGATTGTAAGTTTCCTGAGGTCTCCCCAGCCATGCTGAACTGTGAGTCAATTAAATCTCTTTCCTTTATAAATTACCCAATCTCAGGTATGTCTTTATTAGCAGGGTGAGAGTGAACCAGTACACTGGCCAATGACTCAGCAAGACAGTGGTAGCCAAGGGCATCCTCTTCTTGGGGTGGCCACCAGCCAATGTCTGACTAATGGGTTTGGACAGAGCCTAGCCATTTTTCCAACACAAGGCTTCACTAACACTTGGTATATCATCAGGGGCCACTGGACCCAATTTAATTTTTGACTGTCTTTCTAAAGCAGTTCTAACTATTTGTAAGGACTGATATTTTGTGACTTACATTCTTATTAGTCCTCCAAAGAACAAAGAGAAAATTTACTTATTTTTTAAAAAATAGGATAAAGTTTATTATATCTTATAATTGCCATAAAGATTCACTGGGGCAGGGCGGGGTGGCTGAAGCCTGTAATCCCAGCACTTTGGGAGGCCGAGACGGGCGGATTACGAGGTCAGGAGATCGAGACCATCCTGGCTAACACGGTGAAACCCCGTCTCTACTAAAAAATACAAAAAACTAGCCGGGCGAGGTGGCGGGCACCTGTAGTCCCAGCTACTTGGGAGGCTGAGGCAGGAGAATGGCGTAAACCCGGGAGGCGGAGCTTGCAGTGAGCTGAGATCCGGCCACTGCACTCCAGCCCGGGTGACAGAGCAAGACTCTGTCTCAAAAAAAAAAAAAAAAAGATTCACTGGATCCTTTCATAAATCTAAGACACATTTATGAGATCTTAATGGTTTTATTTTTTCTATATCTTGAAACATTTTGCTATTTCATTATCCTAAAAGTTATTTCATCTTCACTAATCAGTTATTCCTAACTATGCTAAAAAAAAGGCTAAAATAAGAAAATGAAAGAATTATGGAATCACCTGGAGGGATGATACAACAATGAAATAAATAATCATTATTCCATCATCAGTTTTCTCAATGCATTGCCCAAAGTATTATATCACTTTTCAAGAAGGTATAAGGGAAGTATGGTGATACCAGCTTTGAGCCTCTGTCTTTTTTTTTTAAAATTATAATTGAACAATATTGAAAATTTAGTTTTAGATTTTCTGCCCATAATGGCAGAGAAGAAAACTGAGGAATATGTTTGATAATTATTAGAAAAATCGGAAAATGATGCAAAGGAGAAATAGCAGCACTTTAGACTCTAAAGAAAATGGTGAAGTTGATTGCTTAAGCAGATCTTGGACTATGAATGTCCAGATGATGATATTCTAGAATGATTTTCTCTATATCAAGATTTGAAGACTAATTTATTTATGGTTTGACTGTGTCCCCACCTAAATCTTATCTTGAATTGTGGCTCCCATAATCCCCACATGTCATGGGAGGGACCTGGTAGGAGGTAATTGAATCATGGGGGCAGTTTTTTCCCTTGCTGCTCTTGTGATAGTGAATAAATCTCATAAGATCTGAGGGTTTGATAAAGGGCAGTTCCTCTGCACACTCTCCCTTGTCTGCCTCCACTTAAGATGTGCCTTTTCTTTTTTGTTTTTTTTTTTGAGACGGAGTCTTACTCTGTCGCCCAGGCTGGAGTGCAGTGGCCGGATCTCAGCTCACTGCAAGCTCCGCCTCCCGGGCTCACGCCATTCTCCTGCCTCAGCCTCCCGAGTAGCTGGGATTACAGGCGCCCACCACCTCGCCCGGCTAGTTTTTTGTAGTTTTTGGTAGAGACGGGGTTTCACCGTCTTAGCCAGGATGGTCTCGATCTCCTGACCTCGTGATCCGCCCGTCTCGGCCTCCCAAAGTGCTAGGATTACAGGCTTGAGCCACCGCGCCCGGCCAAGATGTGCCTTTTCTCCTCCTTCACCTTCCACCATGATTGTGAGGCTTCCCCAGCCATGCGGAACTGTGAGTCCATTAAACCTCTTTTTAAAAATAAATTACCCAGTCTCTGGTAAGTCTTTATTAGCTTGAGAACAGACTAATACATCGTCTATACTCATTCAACAGAAAGAATTTCATCACACAATATTTTGCCACAAGTTCCTGGGCCATTCCATTTTGCTGAAAGAAGGTGGGCAGGATTCTTCCATTTTTTATGATGTTTGTTACCAAAATGAATGAGGTATCGTTTGTAAGTGCACAGGTGATAAAGGCAGGTGTGTATACAAAGGTTGATTGGGAGGAAACAGGTAATGTAGAAATAAAAAATATTATATTGATTATACAATTGATGTTTATAAATATAAATATAAAAGTGAAAATGTTTTGCATTTTCACTTTTATATTTTATATTTTATAAGAGAGGAGCAAAGAGGGTGGCTCTTCTCTTAAAAAATCTTGTGAGCTATCAAAGTTCTCAAACTTATTGCATTTTGTTGCTGCTAGTGCAAGAGTTGAAAGTGATGATGAGCTAGAACCTATTACAGATGCATTTGAAATCTGGAATCCATAAATACAGAATCGGTATGTTCCAGGGGCATGTGTGACATGCGTTCAAAGGATGTTGCCCGTTTTAGGTATATATACTTCCAAAACCACAAAATTATAGAATAAACATTTGGGTTTTCTATGTTTTAGTTTATATTAACATTTTAAATAAATTCGTTTTGTGCTATCTTTTAAATCTTCTGTATGTTATTTGTAAAAGTCACTTGAAATTATAAAAAAATAAAATGGGCCTATCTGATGCAGTTGATACTTGGTGATGACTTATTTCTGGGGCATGCAAGGGGCTAATGGGCAATCTTTGCTCCAGAACTCTCACGGAGCTGACGGAGACTCTGGTCTGTATCAGTCTGCTAACTATCCCCCAAAAGACTAAAAGCCTGCCCGGTCTTTGCTTTCTCCCTTTTCCTTTCGTGTTACTTTCAGTCCTCAAACTCAGTCTCAGCATTTACTTCCTGAGAGCCAACATGCAACAAAACTCCAAGAAATAAAGTGACTTCCCCAGGGCCAGATATCTGGGCCAGATTCCCTTCCCCTTCCCTTCTCTTCTTTCGTTCTTTCTTTTTCTTTCTCCCTTTCTTTCTCTCTTTCTCTCTCTCTTCTTATGAGTCTATGCACTCATATTATTTGCAGAAGTCTGCCCAGATTTGGGATCAGAACTAGTAGCGTCCTCTAGTGGTAGAACCCTACTAGTTACCATGAAGCCTTCAGCTAGAAACTTCGATTTCTTGAACCATAGTTTTTTCACCTGTAAAATTAAGGATAAAAGTTCCAGCCCTACAAATGGCATAGGATTATCACATCAAATGTGAGAGCGCACAAGTGCTCTGTAAATTGTAATTCCATATTCACACATAAGGCTTGATCATTTTTATTGTTGTTTTCTTGCATTTGTACTGTATTATTTATTCCACAAGACCATATATTTCTAAACCAGGAGGTCAGCTTAACTTCATCTATTGAAAGGCCCGTCATAGTCCTCACCATTTTTCTACGTACACTTGGTGTTCCATTTGATGTCTTTTCTAAGGGGTTTATCTTTGAAATTTTTATATATAATTATTTACAAAAAACGATGTAGACCCTATCTATGGCTTCTTTCTGATTTAAGTTTGAGGTTGTAATCAGCTGCTCTCACATACCTTAGCTATTAGGGATTGTAGTTCAGTGTCATGGGTGTGAAGAATGCGTTTTTCAGTTTCAAGATCTCATATCTTGCTGCTTCAGTGGAGAACTGAGCTGGCCTTGACTCACTCTGAGCTATAACATCCTGGCAAAACAGAGCTCTGAAATATACCTCTATTTTATTTACACACACACACACACAACACATATATATGTGTGTATATATATATTTAACTAGCCACTCTATCAATTGAACTATTCTTTAGCTTCTTTATAGTTTTGCTTGACAAAAATGTCGTGTTATGGTTATCAACATTCAAATGTTAAGACTGGTCGGCGGCTGGGGCAGCATTCCTTACAGTAATTATACGACTACTAGACGATTCCTCAGTCTCATTGCCTAATCAAAAGCAACAGAAAATATTACATTAAAACAGAAAAAATCTATACTTCTATTTTCTCTGATTTTTTATTTTTTTTTTTGCTGTTGTTAAAACAAACCCTGAAGAAAATGATTGTTTTGGAGGAGAGGTGGAAAAGCACTGAGGCGTGATTCCCTTCTGTGGTGATTCACTTTCTTCAGTTTGGTTTCATGTTCATTTCCAGGCCAGCAGTTGTGAAAGTTTTCAGGGCATTGCCTGTGTCATTGACCTCCATTTTGCACTTTAGATAAACCCTGTTTTGACGCTGGTGTTTTTGAAAAGTGGTTAAAATTGTTTAAAATAAAAATATTTTCCCAAATATTTTCTATTAAATTACACGTATTTTTTTCCCCCTGATATCAAGTCGAGTAACTTCAGGCAAATTTAGTGAAGTTCTCTACCACCTAGAAAGGAATGAAGAACTTAAAGGAATTTAGATGAATTCCTTCCTTTTAAAATTCAAAAATCTTAATTTTAAAAACTCTTAACTCAGAGTAGTGGTTTCTTTAAGAACTCAAACGAGTTAGTGATATTGCTTGGACAAAGATCCATGACACCTGCACTTTTATTTGTTTACTGACAAGATGAAGATTATTCTTCCTTACATGGCTTTGTAGATTTTGTGTTGCATCCAAAGAGGAAGTTGTATTAAAATATCCGAATAAACTGGAATCACATCTTCCTGCTATAACATACAGATTTTAAAGATTAAAGATGGAAATGTTGATAGCTTCAGAATAATTTATTTTGGACGAGGATACATTTAATGCCTGTTTTCTTTATTGCTCACATTGTATATTGTATAACAAGGTGATATGAATATTTCAGACTCACTGTGCTGTTTATGATGAACATAGCAGTTAAAAGTTGGTGCTATTGCTTCATTCATTTACAATTTGTCTATCACTCCATTATTCTGCTTATTTATTATTCTCTTATTATTCAATTTATTATTCTATTCATTTATCAATTATTCTATTTAGTTATTTTATTATTGTTATTATATATCATATATACATTTGAGACAGGGTCTGGCTCTGTTACCCAGGCTAGAGTGTTGTGGAGCGATCTTGGTTTACTGCAACCTCTGCCTCCTGGGCTCAAGAGATCCTCCCCCTTTGTCCTCCCTAGTAGCTGGGACCACAGGCGTGCACCACCACACCTGGCTAATTTTTGTGTTTTCTGTAGAGATGGGGTTTCATCATGTTGCCCAGGCTGGTTATTTATCTTCTATTTTACATATCAGTAATAAATCAACTTTTATCAATTATTTAATGTTTATTGAGCATCTTGCAAAAACATTTTGCTATGCCTTGGAAATAAAACTAACAAGTAATAGTCCCCACTCTTAAAGAATTTCATATATAAGCCTGGTCAATATCGAGACCTTTTCTCTACAAAGAGAAATTTAAAAGTCAGCTGGGCATAGTGCTGCATACCTATAGTCCTGGCAACTCAGGAGGCTGAGGCGGGAGGATCACCTGTGTCCAGGAGTTTGAGGTTATGGTGAGGTGTGATTGTGCCACTACATTCTAGCCTGGGAGACAGAGCCAGGAGTGGGGAAAAAATCCTTCATGTATAATTTTTGTTGTATATTATATAATCACAGCAAGTCTTCTCTTACATATTCTTCACGGTGTTCAGTAACTGTCCAAAAAATAATTTACTTTTTTTTTTTTTTTGCCTACTGAGAAACAGTAGAGAGAGATTATTAATTGTCCGAGTGTTGACCTAGAGACAAACTCGGGGTTGCAGATGGCTGATTTATCATCTTCCCTTGTTGACAAATAGCTGCCCTAGTTACAGACCCAGTTTCCGTGTGTCTTGGTACCAGAAACTCACTTTGCCGTCCACCACCTACTTCCACTCCACCTTCTGCCACAGGCTTGCAACCATATCCTGCTGCCCAGTAGAACCCAGATTCTCTCCACAGCTTGCTGCTGAAGTTCTGTGCTGCTGCTTTGCTGCTAAAACCAAAACCCCATCTGTCATATGCGGCTAAAAAGTTGTGCTATCTCCATACGGCCCAATCACCCAAATTCCTTTCCACCACCAAACCGTGGAGACCAGTGTAGGAGACGCTGTAGAGGAGCACATCTATGTTTCTGCCATTGACTGCTTCAATATTCTAGAGTGTTAACATCATAAGTGGGGCACCTATTCCATCTTAAATTCAACAAACGCTATTAAGCACTTCCTTTCTGACAAGTACTGAGCTGGGAGCCAGGGATAGCACTTTGATAGATCAGTAGAATTTCAGCTACATGTGGTTTAAATAGGGTATTGTGGAATTTTATAACTATACCATTGCTTCTGTGGAGAACTATATCAGTTCTAAAAGGTCAGCATGGCATGGCAGCTAAAAAATCCTGGAGCCACATTTTTGTACTTCTAGCTCGCCACTAATTATTTGGCTATTTACTTGCTGTGTGACTTTCAGCATGTAACATAACATCTCTGTGCCTTCATTTTCTCATCTGTCAATTGAAGACAATAGCTCCTGCTTCATAAAATTATCACATGGATTAAATAAGTTATGTTTGTAAAGGACCAGGAGTAATTCCTGGCATACAGGAAGTGTGAAATGTATTATTAAATGAAAACATTTATTAACAACTCTTGGAATACAGCCTTCTTTTGGATTGAGAACTGCTTTTGTTTTTAATGACAAATGGATGTAGTCAATAACCATTATGGCTATTTATAAGATTTTAATCACTAGCAGCTGTTAACTTCAAAAATAGAAAGCAAGATTATGTCTATGTTGCAATGCATTTTTTTTTTTCAAATTTTAAAAGCCCCTCCAAACCATTGCATCTAATAAAGAGGCTGAAGAGTGTAGGTTTTTTTGCTTGACTCGTCAATTCTTCAATTAGTGGATAATATTTGTTGTAATTTTTGACTGGACCAAATCCCTGCTGACTTTGTTGAGTGAGCTGCTTGTTCAATACTGTACCCTGGTAAGAAAGGGTTTCCCAGATCATCTGTTCCTCATGTGGGAAAAGCCCACTGTTGTAGAAGTTGGTCTTTACATCTCGACGTTACCTAAACTGCAGGTCTGTTCATCATCATGGAAACCTACACCACTTACACCACTATCCCTAATCTGCCTCAAGTGCCACTTTTCAAAAATATGTCCTAATGATTTATCAGATTAAACACGTTTGGCTCCTTTAAATAAGACATCATTTTCTTGTCTAATCTCTTCTGCTATCAATGCTTTTGCATTTCTATATCACTTTTGCCGTTTTCAACTACATTTGTATGTGTCATTGTAACTGAATACTTATTAGAGCTGTGAGAGGCAGTGAGGGCATTTTACAGAGAAGGAAACCGAGGCTCAAAAGTGATGTTTTCCTCTATGCAATACAATCTGTTACTGCAAGAATTAGATTAGAATCTGAGTCTCTTGATTCCCAGCCAGCACTCATTTTCCTACCTAAAGTCCCCTGAGATCCTGAGCTTATGGTTGCCACCTTCGCTGTTAGTCTCTGAGGGTGTGTCATCGACCACCCATTTACCTTGAGGAGATGCTGGGCTGAAAGGTGTACACACCTGCAGAGATGAAGTTTATGGGAGAACACGGTTCTCCCAGTTTTTATGATTCCTTACATATGAAATTCAGTGCTCCCCCATAAGTTCTGTTCCTTTGTAGTGATTTAAAAGTTATCACCACATATTTTACGTTTCATAATATTTCATTTTTTGGGGGAAAGAAAGAACCTCTTTGTGTGTGTTTGTGTGTTAACTGTGACACAGGCAGATATAGCAATTTGGCTTTATAACATTAAAATTTTAATCCTTTTTAATGAGGAATATTTTCTTACCTTTTACTCTAATTTCATCTACTTTGTTTCAGATCTTCCTTGTGAGACAAGTTTGGTGAATATTATAATTAAACAAAACTTCCCGTGAAATCTACCAATTTTCCTATGACTCTGAGAATCACACTTGTTTCAATAACCGAGAGGTATTCTGTCCTTGTCTTGGTGAATTCTCCTTAGTGAAGTGAATATATTTTATTTTCTCTTCATTGGCATTAACCAGTGGTATAAAATTAAATGTTTTTGGTTCGCATTGAAGAAAAGACGTGACATCTGTTAGTTTGTTGCTATGCCTGCCCATGTGTTTTGAAAACATTTTCTATAAAATTGCCTTTTGTGGAATCACTTTCAAGGGGTTCAGTTTTTTGAAATCCATGCCAAATTCCTGGGGTAATGTGTTGAGTGGGAAAAACACTGGACTAGTAGTTTGTAGACCTGAGTTCAAATTCTGTACTTTCACTAAATTGCTTGTGACCCAGGACAAAACAGGTAACATCTCTAATGTGGATCTTGATCTATAAATGATCATCGTACTTCTTGTAAGGGTTTTGTGAAGATCAACTTTTACTTTTTGTCTGTATATTAAAATTCTAAAGTAATATATACACATAAAGTATAATCACTATTCAATTAATTGCTAGTGTTTGTTTTCTTAAGTTCTATCTCTAGACTTTAAGAAAAATCTATATTGTAGGTGAAGAGGAAGGGAAGAGTGGGTTTTACGTCTTGGAAGATAAATTTTTATGTTAGATTTAAGGGAGTACCTATTTGTAATTTCTTCTTGCATTTCTGGGTCTAGAGACTTAATTGTGGCAACAGATTGAAAATACTACCTTCTGATATGTTTGAAACATGCCTATTTGTATTGCTTGAATTTCTCACTTTTGCTTTATCGCCTGGAAAACAGTTTCAGTGAACGTAAGTTTTTTCTTTGGCTTGCCCTGATTCAATTATTTCTTACACAAAAACTTCATCCTTCTTCTTTAGTCAAAGCTTCCAAACACTGTTAGATCCCTCTGAGCCTGAGTGGAGATTTAGGTACTCTCAGGGGTAATTGTCTTTATTTTCTGCTGAGGTGACTTCTGTGGAAAGATCTCAAGTCTTTTCTGCAATTGGGCTTTGCATACATGCATGTGCTGAAGATTGGCAGGAACCCAGCAGATGCTAAACATTAAAGAAGGTCTGTAAGAGAGAACTCTTCTTTTTTTTTTTTTTTTTTCTTTTGAGATGGAGTCTCCCTCTGTCACCCAGGCTGGAGTGCAGTGGTGCAATCTCGGCTCACTGCAGCATCCGCCTCCCAGGTTCAAGCAATTCTCCTGCCTCAGCCTCCCCAGCAGCTGAGATTATAGGTGCCCACCACCAGGCCCAGCTAATTTTTGTATTTTTAGTAGAGACGGAGTTTCACTGTGTTGGCCAGGCTGGTCTCGATCTCCTGACCTTGTGATCTGCCCTCCTTGGCCTCCCAAAGTGCTGGGATTACAGGCGTGAGCCACCATGTCCAGCTATTTTTTTTTTTTTTTTTTTTTTTAAGACCGAGTCATGCTCTATTACCCAGGCTGGATGCAGTGGCATGATCTCAGCTCACTGCAACCTCTGCCTCCTTGGTTCAGGCAATTCTCCTGCTTCAGCCTCCTGAGTAGCTGGGATTCCAGGTGCCTGCCACTGTGCCAACTAATTTTTGTACTTTTAGTGGAGATGGGGTTTCACTATGTTGGCCAGGCTGGTCTTGAACTCCTGACCTCAGGTGATCTGCCTGCCTTGGCCTCCCAAAGTGCTGGGATTACAGACATGAGCCACCACACCCAGCCCGAGAGAACTCATTTTAAGGAAAGATGGACTCCATCATGAGCTCTATGTGACGACAGAGCCTAGATGTCCAAGGGTGTGGAGGGCTTGAGTGTGGGGTGCTTATGCATGCTGGCAGTTGGGGGTAGGACTTGTAGGGGATGAATATGCTGAAGTGAAACTCTGTACTATCTTGGGGCTCTGCACAGGAGACCTCTTTTGCAGGAAAGAGTTAACTCGGCAGGCTTGGGGTGTACAGATCTTGCACATAGCAAAGAAAGGCTTAGCCCTTACCCAGCTCTTGGGGAAAAAGCTCTCAGCTTTGGAATATTCTGCCTGATAGGAGTACCTTTGTATACCTGGGGCTTTAGGCCACAGCAGAGAGTTTATGCCAACAGTGTGACTTACAGTGGGGTTCTTGGGCTACGCTGTATCAGTTTGACTTCTGGAGGGGCTGGAGACTGAGTAACTGAGGTGAATCAGGTAGGCGTCCCATGCCTAAGTGGCGGACCCCCAATAAAAACTCTGGACACCAAGGTTTGGGTGAACCTCTCTGGTTGACATTACTACGTATGCATTGCCACACATCATTTCTGGGAGAATGAAGTGCTGTTTTTTTGTGATTCTGTGTGAAAGAACAATTGGAAGCTTATGCCTCATCTCTCCTGGACATGGCCTATGTGCCATTTGCCTTTGCTGATTGTAATGTGTATCCCTTCACTGTAATAAACCATAGCCGTGAGTATAACAGTCTTTCTGAGATCTGTGAGTCCTTCTAGTGAATCACTGAAATTGAGGATGGTCTTGGGGGCCCCAACATACCCCTACAGAATGGAGCTCAGAGGAAAGGTAGAAGGGTGTTTCTTCTCTCCCTTTTTGGATAGAACCTTTCAAGTAATTGTAGCATATCATGAGACTTGAGAGTATCAGTGGCCTAGTGCAGAGCATTAAATTATAGTGGAAAAGGCTGGTAGCCAGAGGTTCTGTATGTAGTTTTTTATAGGTGGCAGTTAAATAACTAGAACGATTAAATTAGTGCATCAATGTTAGGAAGACTTCACGGATACCCGTAAATTGGTGGGGAGTGAGGACTTTTGGTTGTGTTTCAGTTACTAAATCCTCTAGGTAATTTACAAATTATAGCCATGCTCTCTTAGGTATGTAAATATACCTCTTTCCATATTAAGCAGAATGCCCTCAAGAACCAAGGTGGTTACATTTTTCTTCCCTTTTTGGAAAGCTTTCAATTACTTCCTGCCTTTGACACTAGTTCAGGCATGTTAACCATCTTGCCACATAGAACCTCCCATCTGAGCAGGAAGGTTTAGGCTGCAATGAGCACCGTGTTCCTGCAGGTATAAGTATCACAGAGGACAGGATTAGGAACAGTGCTCTCTGTGTGTTCTTTGTAGACTTGCCATTTTGGCAACACAGTCATTGGAACTAGGCCATTTTCTCCTGAATATATATTTTTTAATTGACTGATTTAGTCAACACATTGTCTGAGTCTTACGGTAAAGTAGGGAGAATTGTCATTCACCTTTAGGAGGATTGATGAGGCTGGGCGTGGTGGCTCATGCCTGTCCCAGCACTTTGGGAGGTTAAGGAGGGAGGATTGCTTGAGCCTGGAGATTTGAGACCAGATAAGGCAACATAGTGAGACTCCATCTCTACAAAAATAAATAAATGAATAAATAAATATGAGAATTGATAAGATGAAATCTCTCATTCTGCCTCTGAATCAACTACTTCTCATGGGGCATTAGTTTCCGCAAGGGGAAATGACATGGACTAGTCTCTAATCTCTCTTATAGCTTTAAAGTTCTCTGATAACATATAATTAATTTTTAAATTTTTATTTTTTCTTCGCCATAGTAGCTACCTTGACTGAGGGTTTAATATGAACCAGACACTCTCCAAAGTGCATAGATCAGATATTTAATCATCACACCAACTCTCTGAATAGGTGTTAATATTATTATCACCATTTTACAGGTGAGGAAATTGAGAGACAGGGCAATTAGATAACTTGCTCAAGAAAACACAGCTAGAAAGGGATAAAAAAAAGTTTTAAATCCAGAAAATTCGAAGCTTATTCCCTTAACCACTTTTCAGTGTTGCCTTCTCTGACAACTAAGGGACTATATTTTCTTTAGCTTGATATGTTCTTTTGATTCATTAATAAAATGAATTAGAGGAAAAGGTCCCAGCCATGGTGCTCTGACCTTCTCACCGAGGCTGGAACCACTTGGCTCTAGTCTGAATCCTCATAGGACTACCTAGGAACCGCTCCTGATCACGTTCTCATGCCCTGGAAACTGATCACCGGGAATGGTGGAAACAGTTCTATGTACAACCACTAGACCATTCCTGAGGCTACAAATGGTTTGTAAGATTTTCTAAGATGTGGATAAGAAAGATTTTCTAAGATGTGGATAAGAAAAAAACAAAGGAAAAATGAATAAAACCAGGTGTGATATCCCAAATAGTTAACAATTATATGGCCTGGGCATGGATGAGTCAGAATGAATACCAGCAGCTGGTAAGTCTGGACTGGGGTCCTGGACCCCCTGCTGTGCCTGGCATGTTTGGTTATGGTGTGCAGCGGGTCATGGGCATCTCTTGCCTTCAGCTGTTCTTGAGCTGTATCCTTTATAGGAAACCCACAATAGTAAGTAAAGCACTTACTTGAGTTCTGTGAGTCATTCTAGAGAACTATTAAACTTTGCAGAGGGGGAGGTTGTGAGAACCCTGAATTTGTAGCCATGTCAGACAGAAGTGTGGGTAACCTGGGGGCCTGGTACTTGTGGCTGGTATCTGAAGTGAGGACAGTCTTGTGGGACTGAGCCTTTAGACATGTGGAGTCTGACACTAACTCCAGTGTGTTAGCGTTAGAATTGAACTGAATTGTAGGACACTGAGTTGGTGTCAGAAGGGAAGAAAACCTTTCACCTGCCTTTACAAAAAGTTTCGCTATCTACGTATGCACCTCTAAACAATGTCTTGTTTAGTTTTTCTATTTGGAACTTTATACAAGTGGAATCTGCCTTATGCACTATGCTGGGACTTGCTTCCTTTGTTTGGCTTTATGTTTCTGTAACTCATCATTGTTGATGTGTGTGGGAGTTGTAGGTTGGATTCTCTGGGAAGCAGAGTCAGAGCTGAGTTTAGTGTGCAGGGTGGTTATTAAAGATTGCCTTGGGATCAATACCTGTAGAAAGGGAGAAGGAAGCAGGACTGGGAACAGGTAGAAAGTGAGTTTCCATCAGGAGCTCTGGAGCTCAGTACTGTCCTGAGTGGGGCCAAGATGGCCAGGCCTTTATACTGCTGTATCAATCATTCATTGGATGTAGGGTGTGAACTCAGGTGAGGTGACACTGCAGCTGAAGCAACCCGAGGGGCTGATGGTTGAGGACTGCCTGCCGCCAATACCTATGCAGCTGGGATGAAAAGCTCTCTATTGGAAGCCTGCTGGATCTGGGTAGCCAGTGGGATCACAGCATCACCACAGGGTTTAGAGTCCATTATTTTCCACTGTTGGATAGCATTTTTTGGTATAGACTTCACTTTATTTATCCATCCTACCATTGATGGCTAGTATTTGGGTTGTTCCTAGTTTTTTACTACTGTGAACAATGTTGTATGAACATTCTTGGACATGTCTCCTGGTGCACCTGTGTAAGGGTCTTTCCAAGTTCTAGACCTCCTTAATCTGTTTGGTCTGCTGTAACAAAATACCATACACTAGGTGGCTTATAAACAACAGAGATTTATTTCCCACAGCTCTGGGGACTGGGAAGTTCAAGATCAAAGTGCTGGCAACTTTGATGTCTGGTCAGAGTCCACTTCCTGGTTCATAGATGTCACCTTCTGTGCCGTGTAACACTGTGTCCTCACAAGGTGGAAGGGCAAGGGAGTTCTCTTGGTCTCTTTTTTAAGGACACCACTCTCAATCATGAGGGCTCCACCCTTATGACCTAATCACTTCCCAAAGACCCCACCTCCTCATACCATCACCTAGACTTCCACATAGAAATTTTGGAAGATCGTAAATATTCAACCCACTGCATAGAATATGCACATATCCAAGTTGGTTAGGTGCAACCAAATTTTCGAAGTTCAGAGTTACAACCCTACAAGAGTATGAGTTTTCGTTGCTCCACATACTCATCTATATTTGCTACAGGAAGACTTTTTGATACTTGCCAAGTTGGAAAGTGTGAAATGGAAGCTAGCTGTGATTTTTAATGTGCATTTCTCTGGTTACTAATAAGATTGAGTATATTTCATGTTTATTGAATGTATGGATTTCCTCTTCGGTGAGGAGCTTGTTCAAATTTTTGTGCCATTTTTAATAGGGCTGTCTCTTTTTATCCTTTATCCTCTTTTATGCTTCTCTTAATCTTATGTATGTATCTATCCATCTATCTACTTACCTACCTACCTAATATTTTTCTCTCTGTGCTGAAGTCTGGATAATTTCCTCAGTCTACTTTTTAGTTTACTAATTCTCTCTCCTACTGTGTCTAATCTACTATTAGCTCTAAACATTGATATTTTAAATGTTATTTCTTACATTTGTTATATCTAGAAGTTTATATTTGGCTCTTTTCAAATATCCATAGCCATTCTTTACAGTGTTTTGGATTCTGCTCGTATTTTTGAAGTTTTATTTTTAAAACTATTTTGATCATTTTTATGCTCTATATTTTAAAATTGTTTCTATTGGCTCTTGCTCATGGTATCTTGTTTAGCAATTTCTGATTATCAACAGCTAATTTCCCTTACAAATTTTATTTATGAGAATCATTTGAGGCTTGGGATGATAGTGGGTCTAACTAAAGAGAATTTGCATTTGCTTCTGTTAGGCCCCCAGGGAGGTACCAGTGGTTAGGAACCCTCTTAAAGTAAATTCCCAGCTTAAAGTTATTTTCATGCAGCAAGGTAGTGTGGATTTTGGCTATAACCCTATCCAAAGTTTGGCTTGTAACCATATATTCTCAGAGTTAATTTTCCCTCTTCCCTTTATGCCAGTGGTTGGGACAGGGAACTTTCTTTGCAATTCTCTGGCAGGGAGGTGAGTTTATTTCTAGGTCATGCTTATATTACATGTGTGGCTTTTGGGGGCTAACACGTATCAGGAAGGGTCTCTGTTTATACTCCCCATCTTAGGCAGGTGCTACATTTTATCTCTTGTTCTTCATACTCTGTGGGGTCATAAACAGTGAAGTACAAGTTCACAGCTTCAGCAAATGCCTCAAAGTGCAAGCCATCTTCAGATTTCTCCTTTTCTCTCTGGGTTCCTTCCTTCATGTAGTGTTTGGTCAGGGTTTTCCTTGTTATTACAGCTCGTTAATTTGAAATCCTAATTAGGGAAAGGGAGTCAGGCTGGTGGGGGCGGGAAAAAGCAAAAAGATAAAGCAGATAAGCTACAAGTCTGCCTTTCTTCATGGTCTAGGACACACAGCCCTCCTGCAAAAATAACTTACAAGCTTCCTGCACCCAACTATCACCAGACATCTGCAAGTTAGCTCACTACAAGCTTTGCATTATCAATACTAAACAAAGCCCTCTTCAACAGACAGCATAAACACCATCCTATAAAATCTCCAGCAAGCCTTTCTTTCTTTGCAGTCAGCTTCTCTTCTTCTGATCCTGCTTGTTGCCTTCTCGCAATGTATTTTCCTACTTTCTCTAATAAATCTGCCTTTTTTTTTTTTTGAGAGTTTTTTGAGACAAACTCTTGCTCTGTCTTCCATGGTGGAGTGTAGTGATGTGATCTTGGCTCACTGAAACCTCCACCTCTGGTTCAAGTGATTCTCCTGCCTCAGCCTCCTGAGTAGCTGGGACTACAGGCACTTGCCACCATGCCCAGCTAATTTTTGTATTTTTAGTAGAGATGGGGTTTTGCCATTTAGGCCAGGGTGGTCTCGAACTCCTGACCTCCAATAATCCATCTGCCTCAGCCTCCCAGGGAAGGGATTAAGGGCTTGAGTCACCGTGCCCAGCCAAGTCTGCCTTTGTTTATCTACAGCTCTCTTGGTGAATTCTTTTACCCCCGTGCCACCAGCCCCATCGTTGTTCCCTCATAAAAATTATTATTATTTTTTTAAAATTTTGAAACAGAGTCTCCTAGGTTCAAGCGATTCTCCTGCCTCAGCCTCCCGAGTAGCTGGGATTGCAGGCGTGCACCACCATGCCCAGCTAATTTTTGTATTTTTAGTAGAGATGGGGTTTTGCCACGTTGGCCAGGCTGGTCTCGAACTCCTGACCTCAGGTGATCCACCCATCTTAGCCTCCCAAAGTGTTGGGATTACAGGCGTGAGCCACTGTGCCTGGCCAATTAATGCTTTTAAAAAGATTTTAAAAGGATTTTATCCAGTATTTTTAGTTGCTTCCAGTAGGAGAACCGGTTGAACCAAGTGTCCTGTATCATCTCTTGATTCTCGTTTTTACACCTGTGACTATTCCTACTGATTGCTCTTCATAGATCTGTATTCCTCTACCTACTCCTTAAATGTTGGTATTCCCAATTTAGAACATGACCCCATTTCTTTTTTATTTTACATATGTACATTTATCACATTCATTCTCTTTATTGTAATTTTTCCTTCAGTAAAGCTTACCAACTCTCTACTCTCTAATGGAGATAACTGGTAGTTCATCCCAAATGAAGACTGGCTTCTGGTGAGACATCCCAGGCCCCTCACCTTGGAGGACACAGGGACACAGGACTTTAGCCTTCCCAGCGAGCCTATTATGTTCTCTTTCTCTCTTCAGGGACCCATCCATGTCTCTCTACTTTTCTCCTTTGCCGTCAGAGAAATATGAAAGGTCACTCAGGGGGCCTAGAGTCTCCTCATTCAGGCCAAGACTTTCACTCTTCAAAAACTCATCATAGGAACAATCACTGGGGACCAAGTTTGTGCAAGGCACAGGTTTTGCCGTATAATGAGAGGCTGATCAAAGATGTGTAGCATAAGCTCTCGTTTTTTTAAAAAAAAGCTTACAGGCTAGTTTGGGAGAGGGAGACACCTGACTCATCGCAGCCGTGACCTTTTATAGTTTTAATTACTAACTTTAGTCTTACATGTTTCCAATATAAAATACTTCTTCTGGTTTTAGATGTGTATATTTATTCATTTATTGAGCAAATATTTAATGTGTACCTACCATATGCCAGAAACTGTCTGGTTACTGGGGATATGATATTGAACAAAATGGGCCATATCCCTCCCTTAGAAAGCTTACATTCCAGTGCAGGGGAAGGAACAACAAATAAAAAATAAAATAAATAAACAAGATAATTTCAAGTGCTGATGAAGGTTCTGAAGGAAGTAAGGCAGTGTGAGGTACTAGTGACTTCTGCTGGAGTGGTCAGGGACAGCTCTTCTGACGAGAAAGATCAAAAAGAATTAGCCATGGGAAGATCTGGGGAAGAGAGTTTCAGGCAGGGGGCACAGCTAGTACAGAGGCTCTGCGGCAGGAATGAGCTTGCTGTATTCAAGGAATAAGAGGAGGGCAATATTGTTAGTGCTGCGGGGGAGGTGAAGACATAAGATATGAATAGAGAGATAAGCAGAACCAGGTCACATCGGGCTCTGGAGGCCATAGAAAAATATTTCAATTTAGTCCTAGGTACATCAGGAATCCCCCGGAGTATGGTTTTTTTGTTTGTTTGTTTTTGTTTTTTGTTTTTTTTTGGAATCAGGGTCTCTCTCTCTCACCCAGGCTAAGGTATAATCACTGTTCTCTGCAGCTTCAACCTCCTGGGCTCAAGCAATCCCACTGGAGGATTTTAAGAAAGGTAGTGATGTATTCATCTTTCTCTCTGTCTGTGTATATAAAGGGGTTAACCATTGTGTGTGTGTGTGTGTGTGTGTGTTTTAAAGTCATCTTTGTTAGAGTACAATCAGTGATGTGCTGGCAAATGTGTAATAACCAGGTTTCAGAGGAGGAAGAATTTCTGATTTGCAGGGTTTGCCAATTTCTGCAAAAGTGTGAATACCTTCTCCATTGCTGACATCAAGCTACCAAGTGATATCACTAAATGGAGGGTCAGGAAGAGATGTGCAGAAGAGGCTGTCATGAGATGGTAACAGTTCTAGCACACGACAGGGTGTATTACAAACTTGTATTAAAATTCACCTTTTTAAGTTGTTCAGGTCTATGAATCGTGACATATATAGCTGTGTAAGGATTTACATTGAGAATCATTGCTCTAGTCAATAAGTGTATTAGTCCATTTTCACGCTGCTGATGAAGACTGGGAAGAAAAAGAGGTTTAACTGGACTTACAGTTCCACATAACTGGAAGGCCTCAAATCATGGTGGGAGACGAAAGGCACGTCTTACATGGCAAGAGAAAAATGAGGAATATGCAAAAGCGGAAACTGTTGTTAAAACCATCAGATCTTGTGAGACTTATTCACTACTATGAGAACAGTATGGGGGAAAATGCCCCCGTGATTCCAATTATCTCCCACCGGGTCCCTCCCACAACATGTGGGAATTATGGGAGTACAATTCAAAATGAGATTTGTGTGGGACACAGAGCCAAACTGTATCATTGAGGGAGGATTTGATGATAGGTGGGGAAGAGTGGTGTAAATTGCTTCAGCACTTAGACGATTACAACATATCTTTTTTTAAGTGGAATTTTCTCTGCGATTGTAATATTTTTGTTTCACATAATCTAATGGGGAACATAATTAGGCCTGTGGCTAAGATTGTATCAGAAGCAGGCAATACAAACAATTCAGGGATAATTATAACACACTTAAAAGACTCTTTTTTTTCTGCTTTCTATTTTCACATAGAGGCTGAAACTCATTTTTTTGAATAGATTATAATATGGATAATCCATCCATACAGTATAGAGGGTCAACTAAATATCTAGAGGTAATATCTGATCTGAGAAAATTATGTTTTTAATTAATCTAATTTATTTCCCTTTAGTAGAGATAAATCTGATGGTCAAGAGAGTTATAAACATCAGCTACAACTTTGTAGTAGAAGTGGATGGCTCTATTCCTATAACTTGGGTTCTAAACTGAAACTTTTGCTATAACCTCTATTACATTTGGAATACTGTTTAAAAAATATATCCAAAAGGAAAATGAGATTGAGCATTAATCATTATAAATACTGAGTATTAAAAATATGTATTAGCCTCTATCAAATGCTTATCCCGTAAGTGCACTTTGCAATAACTTATTTCTTGAATCTTTACAATAACCATTTGAAAGAACTACTTTTATTATCCCCATTTACAGATGAAGAACCTGAAATAAATACATTTTAGTTATTATTAAAGGGAATAGGCTTCTTAGTATGTCAAAGTATGGCAGATCGGGGATTTAAATAAAAGTACTTTTATTCTTTCTGAATTTGTCTCAGTTTGAATTATAGGATAAGCCTGATGAAAATCTATGAGGAAATCTATTATTTTAAAAGAGTTTTTATATAAATAAAAGCTGTTACATCTTCACATATTTATATTGCACACATAAACATTCTAAAGACTATCACCAATGATAACTTGCTAAAGAAGAGGTTTATTGAATACAAAGAATTGACAACAGATTTCTGTAGGATAATAAAATGAGTCATCATATTTGTGTGTGGCATTCTTCCAGATGAATGGGGAGATGCTGTTATTGATTGCCCGGAAAGAGAAAATAACAGAAAGACAACAGGACAGACGTTTTTCTTAGACGTGCACATTTTTCTGGACAGATACATAATGCCTTTTCTTCTTAGGGGGTATGTGGCAGACGTTCTCTGTTGCATCTCAAATTAATTGCTTTGAGATTTCTCTTCCAGGGAGTGAAGCCTGGTGGTAAGTATTTTGCTGCGTTGGTCTACCTCCTCAAGAACTTTCTTAACCACTATGGCTTTGGCTGAGTCTGAAAATTAAAAATTAAAAGGAGATTTTATACAGTTAAAAATGAATAAAACATTGTATCATTTAAAGGAATAATAAAGGAATAATAGTATTTGCATATAGAATGAACTATGCACTAAACACAAATACTTAGACTCATTTTTGGTGAATAATTTTGATTATTTGGTTAGGAAAAAACACGGTGACATGTTATTTTGTTTAAAATTAGCACACATCACTGACATTAGATATCTAGCACATATGATGTCTACTACAAATCTTTATCGTGTGTATTCTTACCAAGCCATGGTAATATAAGAACAATCAAGCTATGCATTAAAAATGAAGTAGTTGGGTATATATACCCAAAGGAATAGAAAGCACTCTACCGTAAAGACACATGCATGTGAATGTTCATTGCAGCACTATTCACAATAGCAAGAACAAAGAATCAACCTAAATGCCCATCAGTGACAGAGTGGATAAAGCCATAAGCACCATGGAATATTATGCAGCCATGAAAAAGAAGAAGATCACATCTTTTGCAGGAACATAGATGGAGCTGGAGGCTATCATTCTTAGCAAACTGACGCAGGAATAGAAAAACCAAACACCGCATGTTCTCACTTATAAGTGGGAGCTAAATGATAAGGACTTATGAACACAAAGAAGGAAACAACAGATACTTGGTTCTACTTGAGGGGGAAGGGTGGGAGGAGGAAGAAGAGCAGAGATGATAATTATTGGGTACTGGGCTTAATTCCTGGATGATCAAATAATATGTACAACAAACCTCCATATCGTGTGTGTACTTATGTAACAAACCTTTCAATGTACTCCCAAACCTAAAATAAAAGTTGAGAAAATTTAAAAAGTAGGATAGCATAACAACAGATTTCATTTTAATTACCTTTGACTTGACTTCCCACATTTCCAGATCCATAATCTTTAGACTTGTAACCTCCAGACTTACAGGCTCTGTGAAAACATCACAAAAGAGGGTGATTTAGAGAGAACCCCATCAATTCTAGGTTCACCATATGGTTTTCTTTAGCTCTTTGGTAGTTTCAACTGTGTAACCCAATATTTGATTTGTAGTGTTTACCGATTTCTGTAGAGGTATGAATACCTTCTCCATTACTGATATCAAGTTACCAAGTGACATCACTAAGTGAGGAGTTAGGAAGAGATGTGCAAAAGAGGCTGTCATGAGATGCTAACAGCAGTTCTGGCATGCCACTGGATGTATTTATACAACTTAGGTTGAAATTCTCCTTTTTAAGTTTTGCAGGTTTATGAATTGTGACAAATGTATATAGCTGTGTAACGATTTACATGTGGAAGCATCACTCTAGTCAATGAGGGAGGGTTTGATGATAGATGAGGAAGAGTGGTGTAGATCGCTTCAGCAGTTAGACAATTACAAGATATTTTTTCTAAGTGCGGTTTTCTCTGAGATTGTGATGTTTTTGTTCTGCTTCAGTGTTAAGAAGTGATTTTTTTCCTGTATTTCCTTTTATATTAACATCAAGAATGGATAAAATAGTAACTGCCAAGGGAAGTGGGGCACAGAAGAACTTTTTGGGGTGATGAAATGCTCTTCGTTGTGAATTCAGGAAGCTTCCTGCTCCTAACAACCCTGAGCTCTAGACTCTCAGACTTGTGCCCATGGGACTTGATCAGTGCTATGAAGACAGGATTCTGTGAGTGATGAGCTCCAGAAACCATTTCCAGAGTCAGAATCCTGGTCCACATATTGAAACTCCAATTAGCTTCCCGTTTATTCTTTTCACTCTAGAAGTGATATTTTCAATGTTCATACCTTAAACTCGGTGCCTGCTGCATATTGGTTTGTTAAGATGTTAATTTGTATTTTGGCAGTCGAGTGTGCATTATATTTAATATTTAGTATTCGTGATAATAAATGCATGCAGCCAAATTATGTCCACTTTCCAGTGGAAAGTGGGATCTAACTTGCAAGCAGATTTCAGGATATTATGCCATCCATGCAAATTGTTTTACCTACCCATCATCTCCTCCTATAAGGAGACAGTAGGTCTCAATTTCTTTTTCCAGGTGGAGCTTGATGTCCAGGAGCTGCTCATACTCAAGCTTCTGGCCCTCGGTCTCAGTTCTGACCTGGTGCAGCTGCTCCTCCAGGGCCCCGATCTGAGCCTGGATCTGCGCCAGCTGCGCACAGTAGTTGCTCTCGGTCTCTGTCAAGGAGCACTCCAGGGAGTGTTTCTGTCAGGAAGCAATAAAGAGAACCTGAGATGGATATGCAGATATGCAGGGATTTGTTTGATGTATGATTTTCTCCTGTTGTTAACTTTACGTATAATTGTTTTAGATTTCACATGGACACATAGTTAAGACTGTGATACTGCCTGAAAATGAGCAAATCCTTCTTTTTGGTAGAATAGACCTAAAGACATTTATGTTGTTTTAGCTGTCAGCTATACAATCCTATTCTCTGCTTATGTTTTAAGACAATTATAAAAATATATATTTCAATATTGTTAAGGTTTTTAAAACCAGCTGGCAAGTATCTAACATGATGCCCTGGGGGATGGTAAAAAACTGTTCTTTTCATACCGTGGCTAAGAGAGACTGAAGTTCAATCTCCAGGGTTTGAAGAGTGCGCTTCATTTCAGTCAGCTCGTTCCGGGCTGAGGTTGTGGCTCCGACATCCTCAGAAATCTGCTGCTGCAGGGAGGCGCTCTGAAATGCCATAAGTGAAGGAGCAAATCTTAGTTTCATGAATATCAGTAACATGCAAAGGGATTGTTTTCCGGAGGAGAGTCACCTTCTCGTTGAACCAGGCCTCCGCATCCCTGCGGTTCTGCTCTGCAAGAGCTTCGTACTCAGCTCTCATGTTGTTCAGTAGAACTGTGAGGTCCACTCCGGGGGCTGCGTTCATCTCCACGTTCACGTTGCCTCCAGCTGCGCACTGCAGAACTTGCATTTCCTAGAGGCAGAAAAGTGTTCAGCTCAACTCTGCAGGGATCTCATGGAAGGTCTAGAAGCTTAGCTTTGGAAGGGCACTTAAAGTTTGTCTGGTTTTCCCCAGGCTGTGCATTGACCCCCTCCCACCACATTTGATATTTCCTGTCCTGTTGACCTAATTCTCAAAGACGGTGAACTCACTATCTCATGAACTAGCCTGTTTCATTCTGGAAGAGTTTTAATTGTTCCAGACTTCTATATTATAGTGAGTCAAACTCCTGTTCTTATAACTTAAACTCATCAGTTTCAGTTCTACCACTCAGAATGAGTCTTAATTCCTTTTCCAAATGAAAGTTTTAAACATTTAAAATGAATGGTCCTCCATTGCTTATTCTATTCTCCACGTTTGTGGACTGCTCTTCATTTCACTAGAGGCCAGCTTTGATGCAGTCTTAACTCAGCTACACCCTGAACACAGCCATGAACATGGTTGAAGGGCTGAGTTTGAATAATTCTGAACAATTGAAATGACGATAAGTAAATAAATTGTGTGTGTGTGTGTGTGTGTGTGTGCATGTGCACCCCTCAGGGAAGAACATCATCCTCTAAAGAATCGCAGCTGTCTATTAAGTATATACAGGGACATATATACAGTATCATGTTGGACTTTGGAGTCACACAAATCTCTCTGTAAATTTTGGTTCTGCCCTATAGTGGCTGGTGAGTTTGGGAAAGTTGCTTAACCTCTTTAAGTGTCTATTTGCTTACCTGAAAATTGAGGATAATTAAATATCCTTCCTGAGTTGTTAAAAGAAATCAAAGAACTAATAATAATAATGACTCTGTGATACTACCTTGCACATAAATGCTAACTGAATGCTGGTTATTATAATTACTATCATCACGGAAGCTGGAATTTATTTTGCAGCCAAAGTCTACATGTTACCCTGTCTGAACTGCAAGCTGTTAGAATGTGTGAGTCAGTTCTAAGATTGTGAATGGCAGGCATCACAGCGAAGACTGTGTGTACTGGAATACCACCCATCAACTACCGTCTGCTGCAGAAACTCTCCTCCTCATTCATGAATTGGTCTTAATGATGGTAACTAAGGCTTTCATTCCTTCCTGCAGTGAGCCCCTCAGCTAATCCAGCCTTCTTTCCTCCTGGTTGACCCTATGTCTTCCCGATCTACAGATGTGGCTTTTACTTCTGAGGATTTAGTGAAAACTTCCTGGTTCAAGCATAAAAAGAAAAAGATTATATATGTATACATTTATATATTATATATATTTATATATATATATTTGCCTGTGTGTGTGTGTGTGTGTGTGTGTGTGTGTGTGTATAGGGTTGCCTGTGAGGCATTACAAAAATCAAAAATCAATTGCTTTTAATTCATCAAAAATTGATTAAACACCATGGGCTATAACTATATTTGAATCCACGTAGGCAAATCAATGTTATTCAAGTAGTTTTATTTATAAGACAGCCTCATGACTAATCAAGTAGGATTCTTAGCTTGATCTTCTGTTTTAAGCATTTGGCTTGACCATAGAAGTCTTTTGGCTATTTAAAATATCAAATTTATTTTCAAAGGATAAAGATTTTTCCCTTTTGGAAAACAGCACCTCTGAAAGCAATCCTAAGGATGTAATTGCTGCAATATAAAATTTGGAGCTTAACTTCCAACAGTGACCGCTTCGGAAGTTTATGATTAAGTATAAATTCTGGTGTCATAGCTTAATTTCATTCTCATGATTTTTACAGCCATACCTATAAAGAACACGTACTAGTGTTAAGTGTGTATACTTCATGTACGTATGAAGTAAATGCTTTAGTGTTTTAAATCTGCCACTGGCATAGAGAAATTTAGATCTAGTTTTCCAGTTTAAGGATGTCCTTAAAGTATATTTATTTTATATTTATTTTATCTAATTTGATGTAATCTCCTAAGTAGATCATTTTAACTCAGCTATAATTACATAGCCAAACACTGCTCTTATAACCCTGATTGTTCTGGAAAACATGATTCCTTTATTTTTTCCCATAGGAAACTTGATGAGAGAGCAAGGGTGAATCTGTACAAAGAATTTGACTCTTGAAGAGACAGCTCAGCTCTCATGTCTGTCTGACAATGTGTCTTCAGCACCAACTTTTTATATGAGAGGTTATGTACATTATCCCCTGTCAGGTGCACAGTGTCTGCAAAAATAGCAAAGTGTAGATGACCAGCTCTTACCTCTTTATGGTTCTTTTTGAGGTAAGTCATCTCCTCACTCAGGGTTTCGTACTGAATCTCCAGATCTGTTCTGCACAGGGTTATTTCATCCAAAACTCTTCGTAACCCATTGACATCAGCCTCTACACTCTGGTGAAGAGCCAGCTCATTTTCATACCTTAAAGAGTGTTAATGATTTCCTAATTTGTCACATGGTTGGAGACATAGTCACTGATCAATGACAAATGCTAGAATTCCAGAATTTTGAAGATTTGGCCACAAGAGGCATTTTCAAAACTTGCTGCATAATAATAATAATTATTGTTTCTACTTTGCAGTATTTGACAGAAAAAGAACTAGTTTTAATAGCAGTTCACGCTTTGTATTTAATAATCAAAGCATAAAAAAGTAATAACATCCTGTTTATGTGAAATTCAAGTGTTTTATAGTTTTGGAACAAGAGTTGCAAATTTGATGTAATGGTTTGCATGAATTGCCATGAATTCATTTCACTCTGGCAGTCTACTTACTTGAGTCTGAAATCATCGGCTGTAAGCCTGGCATTATCGATCTGTAGAACAGCATTAGCGTTGCTGGTGGTGGAAGTGATGATCTAGAAATGGGAATTTGACTTTTATCATGAAGTAAACGAACTGAATCTACTTAATGCTTATTTCCAATGCTAAACTGGAATTCTCTTTAAGAAATCACAAGTAGGTGGGCGTGGTGGAAGGTGCCTGTAATCCCAGCTACTCGGGAGGCTGAGGCAGGAGAATCTCTTGAACCCAGGAGGTGGAGGTTGCAGTGAGCTGAGATCCTGCCATTGCACTCCTGCCTGGGCAACAAGAGCAAAACTCCTTCTCAAAAAAAACAAAAAACAAACAAACAAAAAAAAACAAAAAAAATCACAAGTAGAAATGATAAATGTTTTTAGAATTTAATAAAGAAAGGAAAACACAATTTAGAAATAAAGGTACATGAAAATGATTGTGAAGTATGATTTCTTACCTGGTTTTTAAGGTCATCAATTATCGGGAAATATCTGCTATAGTCATGATCAAGACCACGGCAAGAGCCAGGCCCAAATTTCTCATACCAGCCCTTGATCTTCTGCTCCAGGTCAGCGTTGGCCTCCTCCAGAGCACGCACGTTGTCCAGGTAGGATGCCAGGCGGTCATTGAGGTTCTGCATGGTCACTTTCTCATTGCCAGAAAGGAGACCCCCCTCATTCACAGTGAAGCCAGCACAGAGATTGCCTCCCGCTGCGTTTCCTCCGGATGAGCTGCCTCCGAAGGCACAAGAGAAGTTACTTCCAATCCCCGAAATGCCACAAGCATTTCCAGCCCCAAAGCTGGTTCCCCCACCAGAGAGTCTGAGTGATCCTGTGGTGGGACGAGGACAGGACCTCCTGGATGCACTGGAAAGTCGAAGAGACATGGTATCAGGGCAAACGCGTTGCAGAGCTGTATTCGTGAAAGCTAGAATGGAGTCCCTTCTTGTCTAAATGGTTCTGTTTGCCTTTTTATAGGCAAGTCCCAAGTGTGTTCTGAATGAAATTCTGTCTACATAGAGTAAAACATGGCTTGCCAGTCTCAGCAAGTTGGCATAATTGGGTGATTTTTTCTAATTAGTAACTCACTTTGCTGGGCTCATTCCTGTAGGAGGGCAGTTGCCCTCAGGTTGGTGTAATCTGAGAAATGGGTCTGGGTGGAGCAATGTCAGGTTCATTATTACATTTTTAAATGTTGGGTGAGTCATTCTTCACTTCCATCTTTAGAAGATAAACCTCATCAGTTCATTACTGAATAGAAATTTGGCATCATGGTTTTGGGCTATTATGCCAAGGCAGGCTGTGATGTTTCTGAGACTTTTTCTGCTTTTATTTTCACAAGTTTTTCTACATAAGTAGAGAATAGAACTGTAATCATTATTTCCCCAACCTAGTTCTTCAACCAATAGGTTTTTGTTTTTATTTTTAAATTCCTCTTGCCACTGTTTCCCATGGGAAGTTAACTTCCATTCTGGCTGACATGAGCATCCTATTTTGTTGACACTTATGACTGGGGAGAGTTGCCTTATCTTATCCATTTTGGTAATTAGGAGCACACCCCTAATTGGTGTTATGTTTTGTGGGAGTTTGGAAAGACATTAACTTATTTCCTGACCCTGCAAAATCTGAAGCAAACCTGGAAGGAACTATTTCTTCTGTCTTAATTGACTGTGGTTTAGCTCAGGTGAAAGTCATCAGTAAGGTATTTAGTGGGTGGGAATTCACATATATTTACTAAAAACTCTACCTATTATGGAAATATAAAATATTGACAAATAAGTCCGGGCATGGTGGCTCACGCCTGTAATCCCAGCACTTTGGGAGGCTGAGGCAAGTGGATCACTTGAGGTCAGGCATTTGAGACCAGCCTTACCAACATGGTGAAACCCCGTCTCTACTAAAAATACAAAAATTGGCCAGGCATCATGGCGAGGCACCTGTAATCCCAGCTACTCGGGAGGCTGAGGCAAGAGAATCTATTGAACCTGGGAGGCAGAGGTTACAGTGAGCTGAGATTGTGTCACTGCACTCCAGCTGGGGTGACAGAATGAGACTTTGTCTCAAACATTGTTTTTGACAAATAAAAATTGTATATATTAATGGTGCACAACATGATTTTTTAATATATGAATATATTGTGTAATGACCAAATCAAGCTAATCAACATATCTATTATCTCACATACCTATTTTGTGGTAAGAACATTTAAAATCTACTTTCTTATTGTTATTAACTATAGTCACCATATTGTATAATAGTTATCCTGAACTTATTCCTCCTACTTAAATGAAATTTTGTATTCTTTGACCAAAATTTCCCTAGTGCACTTCCCTGAGGATTAATGATGTTGAGCACCTTTTCATAAACCTATGGGCTATTTATATGTCTTTTGAGAAATGTCTTCTTTTTTTTTTTTGGAGACGGAGTCTCACTCTGTCGCCCAGGCTGGAGGGCAGTGGTGCGATCTGGGCTCACTGCAAGCTCTGCCTCCCGGGTTCATGCCATTCTCCTGCCTCAGCCTCCCAAGTAGTTGGGACTACAGGCACTGCCACCAAGCCCGGCTAATTTCTTTTTGTATTTTTAGTAGAGACGGGGTTTCACTGTGTTAGCCAGGATGGTCTCGATCTCCTGACCTTGTGATCCACCCGCCTCAGCCTCCCAAAGTGCTGGGATTACAGGCGTGAGCCACTGCACCCAGCCGAGAAATGTCTTTTTAATCACATTCTTTTCTTGTTATTGAGTTGTTTGAATTACTTATATATTTTGGATATTAAGCCTTGATCAGATGTATGGTTCACAGCATTTCATCCAACAGGTTCATTTGTGTTGTCACAAATGACAGAATTTCCCTTTGTAAAAGCTGAATAGTATTCCGTTGGGTATATATACTATATTTTTTCTATTACTTCATTTATTGATGGATGTTTAAGTTGAATCCCTATCTTGGCTATTGTGAATCATGCTACAATGTGCATGGAATGCAGATATCTCCTTGACAGACTGATTTCATTTCCTTTAAATACTCAGTAGTGGGATTTTTGGGTCACATGGTAGTTCCACTTTTAATTTTTTGAGGAATCGCTATACTGCTTTCCATAATGGCTGCATTGATTTACATTTCCACTAACAGTGTACAAGGATTTTCTTTCTCCACTTTCTTACTAACACTTGTTATTTCTTGCCATTTTCATGATAGCCATTCTAGCAGGTGTGAGGTGATATCTCAGTGTGTTTTTCATTTGCATTTCATTCATGATTAGTAGTGTTGAGCATTTTTTCCATATACCTGTTGGCCATTTATATGTCTTCTTTTAAGAAATACCTTTTAAATTGGATTGTTTTTGTTATTGTTGTTGAGTTGCTTGAGTTTCTTATATATTTTGGATATTAGTCCTGTGTCACATGTGTGCTTCACAATATTTTCTCCCAATCCAAGAGTTATCTCTTCATTCTGTTGATTATTTCGTTTGCTATGTAGAAGCTTTTTAGTTTAATGTAATCCCATTTATGTATTTTTTCTTTTGTTGCCTGTGTATTTAGGGTCATATAAAAAAATTTTGCCCAGACTAATGTCAAGAAGTTTTTCCCCTGTGTTTTCTTCTAGTACTTTTACAGTTTCATGTGTTAGGCTTACCTGCTTAATACATTTTGAGTGGATTCTTGTATATAGGGTGAGATAAAGGTCCAATTTCATTTTTCTGAAATATAGCTTCCCCAGCACCATTTACTAAAAATACTGTTCTTTCCCCATTTTGTGTTCCTGGCACCTTTGTTTGAAAATCATTTTGCTGTAAGTGCATAGATTTATTTCTCGGCTCTTTATTCTGTCTCATTGGTCTGTATGTCACTTGTTGTGCCAGTGTTGTGATGTTTTGATTACTATAGATTTGTAATAGATTTTGAGATCAGATAGTGTGATGCCTCCAACTGTTCTTTTTGCTCAAGATTGCTTTGGCTATTCAGGATCTTTTGTGGTTCTATATGAATTTTAGAATTCATGTTTTTTTCTCTTTTTGTGAAAATGCCATTGGAATTTTGATAGGAATTACATTGAATCTGTATATCACTTCGGGTAATATAAACATTTTAACAGTATTAATTCTTCCAATCAATGAACATGGCGTATCTTTCCATTTATTTTTGTCCTCATCAATTTATTTCATCAATGTTTTACAGTTTCACTTATTTCTCTTCTGGTCCTTGGTATTTTCTCCTTCTATCAACTTTGGGCTTAGGTTGTTCTTCTTTTTTTCTAGTTCCTTCATGTGTAATGGTAGGTTATTTCTTTTTTTTAATGTAGGCATTTATTGTTATAAACTGCCCTCTTAAAACTGCTTCTGCTACATCCCATAAATTTTGTCGTATGTCTCCATCTTCATTTGTCTCTAGATAGTTTTTGATTTCCCTTTTGATGTCTTCTTTGTTCCACTGGTTGTTCAGGAACATATTGTTTAATTTTCACATATTTGTGAACTTTCCAAATTTCTTCCTGTTATTGATTTCTAATTTCATACTATTGTGGAGAAAAAATACTTGATGTAATTTTAATCTGAAGTTTGTTAAGACCTGTTTGTGACTTAACATACAATCTGTCATGGAGACTGTTCTGTGTGTGCTTGAGAAGAATGTGTATTCTGCTCTTGTTTGATACAATGTTCTATATACGTCTGTTAGGTCCACTTGGTCTAAAGTGTAGTTTAAGTCTAATCTTTCCTTACTAATTTTCTGTCTGGATGATTGATCCATTGTTGAAACTGTAGTACCGAAGTCCCCTACTATTGTTGTATTGTTGTCTATTGCTCCCTTCATATCTGTTAATAATTGCTTTATAAAGGTACTCTGATGTTGGGTGCATATTTATTTACAATTGTTATATCCTCTTGATGAATTGTCTTCTTTATCATTACATAATGACTTTCTTTCTTTTTATAATTTTTGACTTAAAGTCTATTTTTCTCTGCTAGAAATATAGGTACCTTTGCTCTTTTTTGTTTCTATTTGCATGGAATATCTTTTTCCATCCCTCACTTTTAGTCTATGTGTGTCCTTAAAGCTGAAGTGAGTCTCTTGTAGACAGCATATAGATTTTGTGTATGTGTGTGTGTTTGTTTGCCTTTTTAATACCCTTAGCTATTCTGTGTCATTTGATTGGAGAATGTAATCCATTTATATTCAAGTTAATTATTGATAGGTAAGGACTTACTACTGCCATTTTGTTGTTTTCCAGTTGTTTTGTAGATCTTTTGTTTCTTTTTTCCTCTCTTGCTGTCTGCCTTTGTGATTTGACAACTTTCTGTAGTGGTATGCTTTGATTCCTTTCTCTTTCTTTTTTTGTGTATCTACTATAGAATTTTGCTTTGTGGTTATCATGAGACTTACACTGAACATGTTAGAACAGGTTATTTTAAGCTGATAACTTCAATTACATTCAAAAAATTTACAGTTTTACTATTCCTCCATCTAATTTTTTGATGTCACAATTTATATCTTTTTATATGTATATTCCTTAACAAATTATTGTACCTACAGTTAGTTTTAATTGTTTGGTCTTTTAACCTTTATACCAGATATAAGTGATTTGTACACCACCATTACAGTAGTATATTCTGAATTTGTATATTTACCTTTAACAGTGAGGGTTTTTTTTACTTTCATATGTTTTCATGTTGTTAATTAGAGTTCCTTTGTTTCAACTCATTGCCCTATCTTTATCATTTCTTATAAGGGAGGCAATGAACTCCCTGAGCTTTTGTTTGTCTGGGAATATCTCCTTAATTTCTGAAGCACGGACTTTTCTGGGTATGATATTCTTGGTTGGCAGGTTTTTTTCTGTCAGCACTTGAATGTATTATCCTACTCTCCTGACTTGCAAAGTTTCTGTTGAGAAGTCTGTTGATAGCCTCATAGGGGTTCCATTGTATGTAATGAGTCTCTTCTCTCTTGCTGCTTTCAAGATTCTCTCTGTCTTTTGATAATTTTAAAAAATTTTTACTTTAAGTTCTGGGATACATGTGCAGAACGTGCAGGTTTGTTACATAGGTATACATGTGCCATGGTGGTTTGCTGCACCTATCAACCTGTCATCTAGGTTTTAAGCCCTGCATGAATTAATGTGCCTCATAGTGTTTGTTTTTGGGTTGATCTTGCTTGGGATCCTTTGAATTTCATGAATCTATATGTCCATATCCCTCCCAAGATTTGGGATGTATTTCTTTACATAAGCTTTCTTTCCTTTTTTCTCTTTCCTCCTTCTGAAACCCTCATAATGTATATATTTGTATGCTTGGTGGGATAGAATACATCCTTTATGCCTTCTTTACTCTTTTTTATTATTTAAACATTTTCATTCCTCTAATTGGGTAATTTAAAATGCCCTGTCTTTGAGTTTGCTAATTCTTTCTTCTGCATGATAGAGCCTGCTTTTGAAGCTTTCTACTGAATTTTTCAGTTTTGTCATTGTATTCTTCAGGTCCAGGATTTCTGTTTGTTTTATTTATGGTTTCTATTTTTAAAATTAAACTTCTCATCTTATTTATGCATTGTTTTCCTAATTTCATTTAGTTATTTATCTACATCTTTTGCATCTTATTAAGCTTCTTTTTTTTTTTTTTTTTTTTTTGAGGCAGAGTCTCGCTCTGTCGCCCGGACTGGAGTGTAGTGGCCGGATCTCAGCTCACTGCAAGCTCCGCCTCCTGGGTTTACGCCATTCTCCTGCCTCAGCCTCCCGAGTAGCTGGGACTACAGCTTCTTTAAGATAATTATTTTGAATTTTCTTTCAGGCAATTTGTAGATCTGCCTTTCTTTGGGGTCAGTTATTAGTTTCCTTTGGAGGTGTCATTCTTGCCTTATTCTTCATATTATTTATGGAGTCTTGCATTGGTATCTGTGCATTTGAAGGTACAATACCTCTTACTCTGTCACCCAGGCTGGAGTGCAGTGGTATGATCTCAGCTCACTGCAATCTCTGGTTCCCAGGCTCAAGTGATCCTTCCACCTCAGCCTCCTGAGTAACTGGAATGACAGGCATGTGCCATCATGCCCAGCTAATTTTTATATGTTTCATGGAGATGGGGTTTTGCCATATTACCCAGGCTGGTCTTGAACTCCTGAGCTCAAGCCATCCACCTACCTCAGCCTCCCAAAGTGCTGGGATTAAAGGTGAAAGCCACCACACCTGGCCTTCTTTAAATATTTATAGACTGTTTTTGGCAGTTTAAGGCCTTCTTCTATTAGGTTCCTGTGCTGATGGGATTGTGGTCAAATGGGGTTGGAGCTGGATCACATGGCTATTGCTGAGTCCACAGTGGGGTCTATAGTTGGTAGGTCTGTTACCAGGGGCTCTAGTAGCTGTGGATTCTGTGTAATCTCTGGGTTGACTGGACTGTCTGTAGAACCTTAGTCCATAGAGCTGGCACTGGAATGAGAGTCCATTTCAAGATGTGTAGATGATGGGCCTGTTACCAGGTGTGTGAGTGGGTGTGGCTTCTTCTGTGTCTCTGGAAAGTTTCCCTGTGGATCACTAAGTGAGACCCTGGGTATGTAGTGCTGCTCAAGTCCATGGCTGAGACGAGTCAGAACTGAGTTTTGGGGCTGCTTTAGAGCCTGTAGCTGAGACTGAGCTCTTCAGGCCTGTCTTTGGGGTCACAGATGGGTATGTTTTCTGGTGGGTCCCTGGGCAGGCAGGCTTGCTCTAAGACCACAGTTGATAGAGGCTGGTGCTGAATTACAGGGCCATTTCAAGATCCACAGCGGGACCAAGGTCAGTGGGTTAGATTTTAGGAGCACTGATGAGCATGTCTGTCTCCAGGTCTCATGTGGGCAGCACTGCTCTCAAGCCACAGATGAGAGGGGCTGGGACTGCTTTTCAGGGCCATTTCAGGATCTTCTGTGGGACCCAGGTCAGCTGGGCTGCCTGTGGATCTCAGATGAGAGTGCCTCCCTCTGGATTCCTGGGCAGGTAGAACTTCTCTCTGGCCACAGCTGAGCAGGGCTAGGGCCCAGATTCAGGTTTGTTTTAGGGATGCTGTAAAATTGAGATTGGCAAGCCTGTCCTGAGGACACAGAAGGGTGTTTCTCCCAGCAGGTCTCTGACAAGGCAGTAGTGCCTAGTCTGCAGCTGAGAGGGGCTGGAGTTGAGACTTAGAGCTATTTAGGGATCTGTTGTGGGACCAAGATTGGCAAGCCTGCTCTGCACACTCAGATGGACATGTCTCCCTGTGGGTCCTTGTGGAAGCAGGACTCATCTCATGCTGTAGCTGACAGGGGCAGGGGATGAGTTAGAGGATATTTTTAGGATGTATAGCTGAGACAGAGGTTGGTGGGCCTATCTTCTGATGTATTAGTGTGCATGACTTCTCTTTGACAAATGGTTTTGGCAGCAGGACCAACACAAAATGGGGTTGTAGCCAAGCCTGCAAGGATATGGAGCAGTTTCTAGGTCTGGAGATGGGACCATGATCAGTAAGTGCCAAGTGGGTGTGGGTCTATCCTGTAAAAATGATACTCCTAGGTCTTGGGCTCTACCAGGGCTTTATAAACTCCTACCTGAATCCCAAGGCTCCTATAAAGGTACTTTTGTCTGTTGATGACTCTTACAAAATTATTGTTGCTTTGGGGCATATGAGTGGGGGATCTCCTATTCCACCATCTTGCTAATGTCATTTCTGTTTTATGACTCTTTTAAATATGTAGATCCATGGATCATTTAGAAGTATGTCATTTAATTTTTGAATGTTGAGAGATTTTTCTTTTCACCTTGTATTATTAATTTCTGATTTGCTTCCATTATGACCAGAGAACATATTCTGTGTAATTTCAATTCTTATAAATTTTTAAAGGTTTATTATATGACCTAAGACATGGTCTATGTTCCATTGGTGCATGAGAAGAATGTGTTTTCTGCTCTTATTGAGTGCAGTGTTCTATAAATGTCAATTAAATTCTGTGGTTTGATGGTGTTATTCAGGTCTTCTACTCATCATCATTAATTTTCTGTCTAGTAGTTCTATCAATTGCTGAGAATTGGGCATTGAATTTCCCAACTGTAATTTTGGATTTGCCTCTTTCTTCTTTCTACTCCATTCGTTTTTGCCTCATGTGTTTGAAAGCTTAGTGGTTTAGTGTATTTAGAGTTGCTGTATCTTCTTAAGGACCTCTTTATTATTATATAATATCACTTTTTACCACTAGTAACATTCTTTGCTTTAAAGTCCACTTTGAAATTAATTCAGTCACTCCTGATTTTTTTATTAATGTTTGCATAATATAGCTTTTTCTATCCTTTTACTTTCAGCCTACCTGTGTCACTATGTTTGAAGTGAATTTCTTGTAGATAGCATATTGTTGGGTTGTGTCCTAGAGAAATGCATGCAGTCATGTACTAGGTAACCTGTACGGGATATTTATAGTAGTAGTATTCATAATAGTTTCAAATTGTAAACCATTCCAGAATAGAATGCATAACATTGTGGCAAATATTTTAAAAGTGCTGCCAATCTGGTGGGTGTGTAATAGTATTTCATGTGGTTTTAATTTGTATTTTTTCTGGTTAATATGGGGTTGAGCACTTTTTAGAAATTTAATGACAATTTGGAATTTCTGTCAGCATATTGAAGATATTGTTCTATTGTCTCCTGCCTTCCATTGTTCCTGTTGAGAAGTCACTGTGCATTCTCACTGTCACTCATTTGAAAGTAATCATTATTTTCCCATATGGCTGATTTTTAAGATCTTTTGTTTGTGATTTTGTGGTTTTATTATGATTTTTCTACATGTGGGTTTCTTTTTAGCTTGTCTTTAGTTTCACAATTGGTAGCTCACAATTAAGGATGTCCCATAAAAGTTTTTGGGACTTGTCAAGTGTTGGTGACAGCTTTTCACTTTTTACATTTTTTTTGCTAATACTATCTTTTTGGAAACAAAGCTGAGCACTTAAACTTTCCAGCCTTCATTTCAAGAAGTATGGTTGATTCATCAATAGCATGTATTTTGGAGTCATGAGTTATGCTTGTATTAAGTGCAAATCAGTCTTATGTAGGTAGGCAAATCTATTTAAGTAGAAAGAGTGGATATAGAAAAATGGAAGTTAGCCCGGTTGTTCTTGGAAAGAATAGGACCTCTGTTGGGAATAAGAAAGAGTGAATATTACTGGCGGCACAAGAGAAAGAGAGTCAACACTGTGTTTGTAAAACGGTGAGTTAAGCAAGTGTCTTGAGAGAGCTGATAATGTGATTTTACTCCTTTAATTCCTGGGGGATAGAGCCTCTGAGTGACCCTACCAGTCAGAATGAGAGAGTAATGAAGCCTAGTGATGGAAACTGTAGCAGAAAGGAGGGGCATCCAGTAACCAGGACTTAATAAATGTGGAGACAGAGAAGGGAGGTGCTGGGAGAGGAGCTGGAGGTGGGTAACTAGCAGATAAGAAAAGACTGTGCACATACTGCAGGCGTGCTGTAGGCTTTCTGTAGGGATGCTGTAGGTATCTGTAGGCATAATGTAGATATACTGCAGGCATACTGTAGGCATCTTTCAGCATACTGTAGGCATACTGTAGGGGTGCTATACACTGTAGAATGCAGTAGGCATACTGTAGGCATAGATACTTGAGGGATTTGTAGTCATGTTGCAAGCATGCTTGTTTCATGTTACAAGCAGGCCACTGCACTGAAAGCCATACTCCTGGCTTTCATTATATCATTGATAGTCATGCACATAAAAGTCTGCCTGATTGTGGTCCCTCTTGGGTGACAATGGAATCTTAGTGTGAAAACAGTGAATTCCTATGCTTATTTTTGTTCTGTTCAATGGAACTCAAATCACCATGGCAGAGAAGGAGATCTGGATTTGCATCTAAGCCCCGGTACACGTCAGCTGTGTAGCCCTGGAGAAATTCCTTAATCTCTGAGAATCTGCTTTCCTCATATATAACATAAAGATGATAAAACACCTACCTCATAAGCATTTATGAAAATTAAATTGGTTAATGCATGTAAAGTGAGTTAAAACACACTCAGTAAATTTAAGATATTGTCACTATAGTTCTGCAATTGAAAGTGCTTCTAAACAGACTTAATCTAACTCCATACCATTGAAATATGGCCTTTGTCATCATGGTTGGCACCATTCATCACAGGAAGACCCTGACAAAGGTAACTTTCAGCTGTATCTACCTCTCCAGAAAGAATCATTAGGCTAAGGTCAACTACCTTATGTGGAAGCAGGAAATAATGGTGACCAAGCTTATATTTGAGACTTGTAGAATGCAACCTCACAGGGTTTAGCACCCTGAAATGGGCAGTTCAATCTTCATGGGCCATTTTGAATACCACATCGTCTATATGCCAGTTGATTAAAGCCCTTCAATGATGCTCTGCCATGCAAGTTGGAAATCTAGATGGTTATAGAGGTCACTGCCTCATTCTACTCCAGCTGAAAAAAACCTCTTTAGCCTAGAACTTTGCTGCTTTCCAATCCCAGTGGCACTTTCCAAAATAATTTAGTAAGGATGTCAGGCAGAATTTTGTGTGCAGGAGAATATGAGCAAGATTTAGAATCCCCCCAGGCTTGAGCTCTAAATTTGCTTAGTCATCACCATGGTAGGGACAGAGAGATGCATGTGCTGGAAAATGGAAAAATAGCTTTCCAGGTTCAGATTTTACAACAAACATTTGCTGATCACCCAGGAGAGGTATTGTAAGGGTAAACAAGTCCTAGTGATCAGTAGATGTTATCTCCTTATTTTATGTCCATAGACGCTCAAACCCAAAAAGATCGAGTTAATTTACATAGTTAACCAGGGACAGATTTGGGACCAGACATTAGTGCTAGTGCTCTTCACACCTTATTCTGTTATTAATTGAGGTAACTGTGACTATGAAATGGAACACATTATTTTATTAGCAGGTCCTTAGTATTGTCACATTGGGATCAACTTTAGAAATTAAAAAGAACCAGATATTAAAAAATAACTTGCAACAGAAGAATTTTTAATGAAATGTCAAAAAAGACTCCCAAAATAAAAACAAAAATTAGGGACAGAGCAGGATTTTTCTTCTCTGGAAAAGGATTACATGCATAGAACATGAGAAAAGGAAGAGAAGGAGAACAAATTCTAGCCCTTTTATCTTTAAGAACAGAAATGAATAATTTCCTTAGGTTATTTAATCAGTAGGACTTTTGCAAAGGCGGGCTTTCTTTCTTTCTTTCTTTCTTTCTTTCTTTCTTTTATAAGTTTTCCTCCTTATGGTGCTTTAGAAGGTACTCGTTGTTCTACTGTAATGTTGCTTATTTTAGAGGACTTTTCTTCAACTGAGTGGACTCTCAGTGAAAGGACACTGCCAATTTGATCCAGTTCCTCAACCACTGTTTTGACAATAGTTTCTTTTGCTGAGTCTAAAATAAAATAAATAAAACGTTAGTGGTCATTTTTTAACAGGTTGAAAAGTATTTAGCCATAACAGGTATGCTTTTTGTTTGTTTGTTTGTTTGAGGAGTCTCACTCTGTCACCCAGGCTGGAGTGCAGTGGCATGATCTCAGCTCACTGCAGCCTCTCCTTCCCAGGTTCAAGCGATTCTTCTGCCTCAGCCTCCCAAGTGGCTGGGATTACAGGCGCCCGCCACCACGCCTGGCTAATTTTTGTATTTTTAGTAGAGATGTAGTTTTACCCTGTTGACCAGACTGGTCTCAAACTCCTGACCTCAAGTGATCCACCTGCCTTGGCCTCCCAAAATGCTGGGATTACAGGCATGAGCCACCACACCTTTTAAAAAATGTTTGCTTTTTTAAAATGTTTTTTGCAAGTCTGCAGTAAATTGATATATAATACTGTGTTTGAAGTCAGTGTTTAGCAAGAACCGGGACTATCTCTCTTATATTTGCCACTGTTTTTAGAGCAATGGGTGTTTGAAAACATAAATTAAACATGGACTAAAACAATCTAAGTATCAGGCAGTAAGGGCTGGCTGCAAGTAATGTCTTCTTTTAAATACCAGCTTGCCCTATTTTTGTGGTTTCAGATAAAGTAGCTCTTTTATCAAAGTATTGAAACTATGAAAGATAATACATTCCAGGTAAGAAATATATTGTGGGATTAATTCCTCACTCGGTAATTTCATAATTTGACCACATCTGTTGTTCTATAGGAATATAAAATACAAATATTAAGAACTATAATAATGACCCCTCATGCCTTTATTCACCACAAGTAAACTTAAAAACAAATTTTATTTAGTTAACAAATAAATAACTTAGTTAACATAATTGATGGAGTTTAAGGAGTTACACCAGGTAAAAAACCATCTATACCTTTGCCTTGATTCCCAGAATTCACAGGCCTGCATCCTTTTGATTTGTAACATGTGGATGTGCTTTTTCTGTGAAGAGAAGAGCAAATTATTGCATTTTTTTCTTTCCTTAGTGAGCTTATAAATACCTCTAAATTGGAAATAAGCATTTTGGAATTCTAGTTTCAACAAGATTCAAATTCCTCATATATTTAAGGGACACTAGTAAGCTTTTCATGACTTCAACATAGTGAAAGAAGAGATGAAATGGATGTTTATGGATAGAAATTTTCTCATGACAAGATATGACCTCTTTCACCTAGCAATATTTCTCACTCTGACTTTTCAATCAACTGGCCAACGAATATGTTTGGAGAGCCTACCATGAAGAAAGTGTTGCTGGGCTAAGTGCTGCAGAAAATATAGAACCAAGACACAGTTTTTACGGTTGGAAAAAATTATACACATGCTAAAAATTACCTACAACTTGAAAAGTGCTGTAAATTAAGTGAAAAGTGAGTGGTATAATGAGTGCTTTGTTCTGAGGAGGGAGCAATCACTGTTGGGTTCCTGTGAGAATAGGCTGCAGAAGGCTGATGGGCCTTGTAGTGTGCAAGACTTTACCTCCTCACTATGCAGCCATGGGCAAGCATTTAGTAATAGGCAGTGATTTACCAGATACCTTTTCTGTGTAGGCCACTGTCACAAATACCTTTTCTGTGTATGCTACGTAGTGAGACATCATAGTTAAGACTTGTTACAAGTATGGTTTTGGCGTTACCACAGTTTCACCAACGAGGAAACTGCATTTGAAAAGGTTAAACGATGTGCTCGTAATTCACCCAGTATTTGATTCACGGCTAGGGCTACAATTCCAAGGCTGTTGCTATTGACTAAGAAACTATGGTGCTTCTCCAATGAATTCTTCCTATATCTTCATTGCTCACCTTTAATACAAGGTACATGTGGGGTAACTAGTGAAGTGATAAGAAAAGAGAGTGAGTTATTTATAAGAAATGTGCTTACACACTAAATCACAGAAAGCAAGCTTCCTCTTGAATTGGAGTACTGGAATTGTTAAATATTCTATACTTAAATGACCTTTATATTATTATACATACAAATATTTTTACATACTTAGAAATTTGATTTTCAAATTTCTGCATGTTTTAATTTCACTTGACTGCAATAATATGCATTCCTGAGGATAAATATATGTGATCTCTAGAGTAGGAAATTCTAGGATGCAATATTGGCATACATATACTGTGAGAAAACCTAGTTGATGGGAGGCTTTTTTTTTTCTGCAAGTTAATATTTACCTTTCTTCTCCATCTAGTAAGCTGCAATAAATTTCAATTTCTTTTTCTAAAAAGATTTTTACATCAAGAAGCTGTTCATACTCCAGCTTCTGGCCTTCTGTTTCTGTTCGAATCTGTTGCAGTTGTTCCTCTATCACTCCGATCTGATCCTGAATTTGCTGGAGTTGATTGCAATAATTTCCTTCAGTCTCAGCCAAGGAGCATTCATAGGAATGTTTCTGAAAGACAAACAAAGCAAAGCTTCATTGTGTAAAAGAGAAATGGCATGGACGTTTTACATTATTTTATTTACTTTTTTTGAGATGGTGTCTTGCTCTGTCACCCAGGCTGAGTGCAGTGGCACGATCCTGGCTCACTGCAACCTCCTTTCCTAGGTTCAAGTGATTCTCCTGCCTCAGCCTCCTGAGTATGTGGGATTACAGGTGCCTACCACCACACCCAGCTAATTTTTATATTTTTAGTAGAGATGGGGTTTCACCATGTTGGCCAGGCTAGTCTTGAACTCCTGACCTCAAGTGAGCCACCTGCCTTGGCCTCCCAAAGTGCTGGGATTACAGGCGTGAGCCACCATGCTTGAGTAGCATGGTCATATTTTAAATATTCTCAAGGTAGAAATAATTATTTGTATAAGGTCTGAATATTTTCAATTGAAAGTCAACACTTGCAAGATTTTAAAAAATTCCTCTGTTGTAAAAAGGCATTTTTCAAGTTTTGGAATTGGTGAATTTAGGGACAGAATTCTTGTAATGTATGTAATGTACAGTATGTAATATATTTTATACTTTTAGTCATATGTAAATGGTTATACGTACTTGGTGTTATATACATTTTTATATCTGTATTCACTTATACATATTCACACATATATTCAATTCAGTGGCAATTCCTACATACCACAGCCATGAGGGACTGAAGTTCTATTTCCAGGGTTTGCAGATTGCGTTTCAATTCGGTCAGCTCATTTCTGGCTGCTGTGGCTGCTCCCTCATCATTGGAAATCTGTTGTTGCAGCATTGCACTCTGAAGTGTAGTTGTCGAAAGGGTTAATGACCGGCCTGATTGTCTCCTGAGCAAGCCTTTGTAATTTGCCATAGACCTACCCTCTCATTGAACCAGGCTTCAGCATCTTTGCAGTTCTGCTCAGCCAAGTCCTCATACTCAGCCCTCATGTTGTTTAACAGGAGAGTTAGGTCCACTCCTGGGGTTGCATTCATCTCCACGTTCACATTTCCCCCAGCTGTACACTGCAAGACTTCCATCTCCTAAAAATGGGATTGGTATTCATCCTCAGTGGAGGACTTTGATTGATGTTCATGCCCTGCTATGAAATGAACAGTGGACTTGAAAAAGGAAATTAGACACTATATGAAGCCACTCTGCAGGCTTCCTTACCGCCTCATGATTTTTTTTGAGGTGGGTCAGTTCCTCACTGAGGGTCTCACACTGTATCTCCAGGTCGGTTGTACAAAGGGTCAGCTCATCCAACACTCTGCGAAGACCATTGGTGTCGGCCTCAACACTGTGGTGCAGAGCCAGCTCATTTTCATACCTGAAAGATTAGTAAGGCACCTGGGAGTTGTCATCATAGGCAGCTGCAAAGCACAACTTTTTAAGACATCTCATATGCTGAAAGATATAATGTTCTCTACATACTTCTGAAGCTTCTTGCAATGGCAAACTGCTAAAATGGTTTGAGATACCTAACAATTCATGAATTGTATTTTGGGGATGTTATTTCTTCAGAGTTGATTTTTGTCATCCAATACGCTTAACAATTAAATACAATATTGCTAGATTTTAGATTTTAAAAAATATGTAATAGCTCTTTTATGTTGTTGTTTGCTTTTGAGATAGTCTCACTCTGTCACCCAGGCTGAATTGCAGTGGCCCCATCTCAGGTCACTCAACCTCCGCCTTCCGGGTTCAAGTGATTCTCATGTCTCAGCCTCCCGAGTGCGCCACCATGCCTGACTATTTTTCTATGTGTGTACTTTTAGTAGAGACGGGGTCTTCCCATGTTGGCCAGGCTGGTCTTGAACTCCTGACCTCAAGTGATCCACCTGTCTTGGCCTCCCAAGGTGCTGGGGTTACAGGCATGAGCTACTGTATCCAACCATGATAGCGCTTTTTATAAGGGTGTATTTAATTCAATTTCTTTATTGATCTAGTCTGGCTCTAGAAAAACATTTTGGTTTTCAAAGCAAAATACATATTCCTTAATCCAACTGTAATATTTTAACTTTCATTAATATAATTAATTAGTTCGTTTTCACCTACTTCAGCCTGAAGTCATCAGCGGTCAGTCTGGCATTGTCATTTTGTAGAACAATGCTGGCGTTGCAGGTGGTTGCAGAAATAATCTAAATAGGGAAGATTATGAAAAATGTTGATTACCAAAAGTCAAAGGAGGCTCCAGATTTCAGTGTGATTTTATATCTTCTTAATCTGTCAAACATCTGTTTTAGTATCTTTTTTCTGTGTTAAAGAAATCTGGATTTTCTTCAGATAATAAGCCTCCAGAGCTTGAGCGCCACATAGGTACTTTTATTACTTTTGATCAAATGGTATGAGCTAAATATAAGAAAAACAAAGTGAATATATCTGTTTTGAAATGATTTCTTTTTCATTATTTAATTCTACAAGATGTTATTGCCAGGTACTGCACTTAGCACTGGAAATACCGAGTGAACAAATCCTACATCACATAAATTTGTTAAACACATTTTATATTTTCTCTTCTTTAAATTATCCAGACACAAAGTCTGTAGTAAAATTATGCAAATCCCTATTTCTTACCTGCCTTTTAAGATCTTCAATGACTGAGAAGTATCTGCTATAGTCATGATCGTGTCCCCGGGAAGAGCCAGGCTCACATTTCTGGTACCAGCCCTTGATCTTCTGCTCCAGGTCTGCGTTGGCCTCCTCCAGAGCACGCACATGGTCCAGGTAGGACGCCAGGCGGTCATTGAGATTCTGCATGGTCACCTTTTCATTCCCAGAGAGGAGGCTGTGCTCATTGCTAAGAAAACCAGTACAGGCACCACTTCCCAACCCTCCACCGCTATTGCAGAAGCTTCCTCCAGAAGAGATGCCCCCAAGAGTACAAGAAAAGCTGCTTCCTGCTCCCGACCCAACACACACATTCCCAGCCACAAAGCCTGTTCCTCCACTGGACAGCCTACCAGACCCAGTTCGCGAGCAGATCCGCCTGGACCCACCAGAAAGTTGAAAAGACATGATGGTAGCACAGTCGGGCAACCCCTTGCCAAAGAGAGGAGCAAAGCCAGAGTTCACCTTCCACACTCGTTAGCTCCCTTGGCCTTTTATAGGATTCACTGGGTCATTTCAGTCTTGACTATGCCAGTCTGTAATAAAATTTACTTGCATCCTAATTGTTGTTTTTCACAATTGGGTGATTTTTAACAGCGTCCAGTCTGTAGGTGGAAAGGTGCCCCAAGGATATTTTTTATATATAAAAATGATGCCAGGTGAAGTAAAACTAAATCATAGCCTCAAAGGCCAAAATTAAATATGACTAAATATGCATCTTTTTGACCACTGGAATATTAATAGAATCTAGAGTCTCCCCATCACATATAACAAAGAATTAATAATTCCAATGAGAAATGTCTCCTACTTTTGTCCTGTTAATGCTCATGGAGTATTTCTAGTATTCCCACTTCATTGAGTGCCTCCTTTCTTCCTTTTTTTGTTTCTTTTATTTTTCTTTTTTCCTTTTTTTAAGAGATGTGGTCTTGCTATGTTTCCCAGGCTGGTCTTGAACTCCTGGCCTCCAGTGATCCTCAGCCTCGGCACCCAGCTCAGCCTCCTGTAGCCAGCATTACAGGTGTAAGCCACTGCACTGGGCATCTGGGTGTGTTTTCCTTCTTCTTGACACCAGACAATCTCAGCATCTATTGATCTTTCGGTAGTGGGAGATTTTAAAAGAAATCTACCATTTCTTGAATTGAAAACTGAAGTAACAGAAATCCTGCAGTCCTGCTTATTATTAATTTCAATATAATTCATGAATATGTCATCGTGGTGGAGAATTATTTTGATTGAGATTTCTTGGTTTGGTCCAGGAGCAGGACATCAATTCAACTAACAGTCTCCAAATTGTTCACTTCCCTACCCCTAAATAGTGTTTACTGTCTTTTAGTGTAAATGTATGTATTTAAGACATTAGGAATTATTTAGAGAAGTGAGCGATTAGCAAGGAGTAAAATATATAAGGAGGGAGACATTTTCATCATTACCTAGAAAACCAGTACTTACGGTACCCTAGAGAGAAGATAAGTTGTCACAGGGAAGTACTCTTTATTCTCTTGCCTTGATGCCCTGGAAAGTTATCCAGGCTTGGATCATTTCCCTACTGGGCAAATGAAAATAATAGTATCAGACAGTCTCAAATGAATGTTGAGCAGTTCTAATCATGAATGACTATAAGACAGTTTGAAAGGCACAAACATTTTTAAATGTTAATTGTTTAAATTATTATAATAAAGTGGACATGTCAGACAGGGTAAAGTCTCTATCACCTATAATGACATAAATTGATTGGTTAACTAATTATGGATTTAGTTTTGAAACAGTAATTTTTTTCTGAATGATATTTTGCAGTGTTCTGGATACTGAATACTTTGAAAAACGTCCAACATTATTGTCACTAAAATGTATGTAACATTGAGTGGACTGCATGGATTTTCTAAATCAAAAATATTTAAAAATAAATAATAAATACAAAGCTATAACTGGGCCATCAGCTTAGGTTTAAAACAGTGCATGATAACTTACAGTTCCTATTCAGAGACTTTTTACTGATCTTGTTGTGACCTGGTCAAATTTTTAATCTTTTGCTCATTTTTCCCAGGAATAAAACAAGAAAAACAGAGAATATTGTCAGTTTAATGGTTTATAGAGCTTGAGTTTCTTAGGTGAGTTATTATGAGATTTCAAAGTATTATTAATATAATCTATTTATCTCTAGATACTTTACAAATACAAATTATCTTTTGTGAAATAAGTTAAGCACATATTATTAGGACCATTTTGGAGATGAGTTGTCTCTGAAGCTAAGTGGCCACAAAACATTTCCGTATCAAAGCAGGACTGGAATGTATGATGCTTAACTCCTTCTTGAAACGTTGTTGCCTATATACTCATGTGCGTAGGTCTCTTAAATTATTTTAATCATAGATTTTCCTCTAAACTAATACTTATTTTTAAAATGTAGGTATGCTCTAGTTCTTTCTGGAAGTGGAGGATAGATTTAACAAATTCTCTAGACCACTTCCGTCTATACATTTTCCCCCCGAGATTGATTATTTTATTCATGGCAAGAAAGTGGTATTTGGATGTATATAAATGATCATTTCTTAAAAATCTACTAGGTAGTAGAACATTACATGATGTGCATACGTATTTTAGATATTCAAAATGAATCGAATTAAGTTTTATGCAGTGTTGCTGTCTCCTTATTTCAGGATAAAGTTTTTCATTACATTATCTTGTTCTGATGATCATATGCTAATTTTCCCCCAATGGATTTATTGTTTAGTTTCAAGTACGCTGTTGTTTAAAGTTCACATTCTATATTTCTGTTAGATAACCCTTTTTCTTGAACTTGAATGAGGTTTGTTTTGTCACTAGATTCCTCGTTTTTGTTTCTGTTTTGTTTTTGTTTTTTTTTTCCTGAGAATCAGATTCTGGTATACTAAGTCCTTCCACAAAATGGCTTCCCTGGTTTAGTTTGGGAAGAAGGAGATACTGATGTCTCTGCTAATGTCAGACCGACTGGAGTGAGCATGCGCGTAGTTTCTTTATCCCTTCTCTTGCTAGAAGGAAAGTGGAGTCATAAGGTTCTCACTAGCATGGTATTATGTCGTGGTGAGCACCAGACTCTGAGCCATTCTGTGTGGTTTACACATTTCAGCACTTCCTGTTATTAGCTGTGTGATCTTGGGCAAATTACTCAACTGGTCTCTGCCTCAATTTCCTTATCTGTAAAACGAGGACTATAACAGTACCTACCTCATAGGGTTGTCATGAGGAATAAATGATGCTTAGAACAGAGTCTAGCACCCAGTAAGTGCTGGTTATCAATTATTATTGACTCTCTCCTGGAAGTCATATTTAAAGGTCTTGAATATCAGCCTGGTTTTAGCAGAAAGAATTTATTCCCTGAGTTATGGTGAGTTGGTGGTCAGGCGTCTTAAATACTGTGAAATCTGAGCTAAGTATTCGGTGACTCATGCCTGTAATCCCAGCACTTTGGGTGGCTGAGGCAGGTGGATCACGAGGTCAGGGGATCGAGATCATCCTGGCTAACATGGTGAAACCCTGTCTCTACTGAAAATACAAAAAAAATTAGCCGGGCCTGGTGGTGGACGCCTGTAATCCCAGCTACTCGTGAGGCTGAGGCAGGAGAATGGCGTGAACCGGAAGGTGGAGCTTGCAGTGAGCCAAGATGGCACCACTGCACTCCAGCCTGGACAACAGAGTGAGACTAACTAAAAAAAAAAAAAAAAAAATTAAAGACTTTGTAGTATTACGGTTTACTCTTAGTGTTGTACATTCTACGGGTTTGGAAAATAATGACATGTATTCATTCTTACAGTATTATCCAGAGTATTTTCACAGCCTTAAAAATCCTCTGTGTTCTGCCTGTGCATCCCTCTCCTTCAATTTCTGGCAGCCACTGATCTTTTTACTATCTCCATAGTTTCGCCTTATACAGAATGTCATATAGTTGGGGTCATACAGTATGCAGCCTTTTCAGAGTGGCTTCTTTCACTTAGTAATATACATTTAAGTTTCCTCTGTGTCTTTTCATGGCTTAATAGCTCACAGCTTTTTAGCACTGAATAACATTCTAGTGTCTAGATGTACCACAGTTTATTTATCCATTTGCCTAGTACCACAGTTTATTTATCCATTTGCCTACTCAAGGACATCTTAGTTGCTTCCAAGTTTTGCCATTATGAATAAAGCTGCTATAAACATCTGTGCACAGATTTTTGTGTGAATGTAAGTTTTCAACTCCTATGTGGTAGGATGCTTCCTTTTCCTAATTTTGATATGAGGGTATATGATGCGAGAACTGGTTAATTAAAAAGTTAAGTGAGAGGGTATCTGCCTTACATTCACCTAGGTATTACTACATGCATGTGGGAAAGAGCGGAGGAAAGACAGCTCGAAAGTGACTGTGTTTCAACTGGACTGAACCATTTCTACAGAGTTCAGTAACAGGATACTGGTTCCAGAGAAAAACAGGCTGTTTTTGTTATGGGATTGATGAGGGGGAGCCAAATCTCTCACCCACAAATAAACCTCTGGAGGGTTTTCTGCTGAGTTTAACCTCCTCCCACTCCCAGCCTTGAAATAGATTCATTAATGGTAGGTGCTGAAATTATTGCACTAAAACTTACATTTGACTTGAGAACCACATGGCTCTGCAGTCTTGGAATGCAAAAACGCAGTAGAGAACTTGTGAACTCCTACCCTTATGGTGGAGTGATCAAGATTATGAATTAGATACCCGCTGGAATTCTCCTCTTACCCTTATCCTCACAGCTCTCTTTTTCCCCTTCTACCTTCAAATATCACCACTTATAGCCTTTCCTTTATGTTTAAGGTTGTTTCTGATTCTTCAGTTTCTTATTTCTATGTCTATGAGCATATTGACCTCAGGGACTGGATCTTATTAACTGTTTTATCCTCGTTATCTGGCATATAGTGTGTGCTCAGTAAGTACTTTTCGTACTGAGACAAGGGAGACAAAATTATACAGAGAAGTGAAAAAGACTCCAACTAGTATGCACGTTAAACTTACTTCCAACTTGTGAAGACCACTGAATTAAACAGAAGAAATTAAAGACAAAATTCAGCACCCATTGGAAGGTATATCTAAAATGCAAAGATTGGCCAGAACCAGGGAAGATGACTTGCAACAGGAAGAACGTTTATTGAAACACCACCATAGAGAAAAAGCCAAAGAAATGGTACTATTCTAAAAATAACTTGTCTTAATTCATTGAAAGAAAAGCAGAAAAATAAGGGGACCCTTATTTAGGAAACTGGTTTCATTTTGGTATTTTAATTTGGGGGCCATTGTTTCTCGGAGGCGGCAGTTCAGGAAGGCACCCTCTGTTCATTCTTGTTGTTGACTTTGGTGGCTTTCTCTTCCACAGTGTGAACTCTGGATGAGAGAACTTTGCCACGAGGATCTATTTCTTCAACAACTGTTTTGACAATGGTGGTTTTAGATGAATCTAAAATGCCACATATAAACGGTTAGAATTTATCAAATTCATAAATAGGAAATAACTCATCGTTTGAAATACATACAAATAAACACTGAATACCTAACACAGCTTTTGTTTACCTTTTGTCTGATTTCCTGGGCCTCCATAGCCTTTTGATTTAGAACAGGAGCTGTAAAAGTACAGAACACTTATATGAATCATTTCATTCTGCTTTACTGAGGAAACTGAAAAATAATGATTTAAGGTGGGAATTCACTGCATTCTGAAATAACACTAAAAGAGTGTTATCTCCATGTGATCTAGATCATAAGATATTTTGTAATTGATTTCAAATAATCTTTAGTAACCTTAAAAATGAATTGTTTTCTCAATGACAGCAATACTGACCCATCTTCTCCATCTATCAGGAGGCAGTAGGTCTCAATTTCTTTTTCCAGGTGGACCTTGACATCGAGGAGCTGCTCATACTCGAGCTTCTGGCCCTCAGTCTCGGTTCTGACCTGGTGCAGCTGCTCCTCCAGGGCCCCAATCTGAGCCTGGATCTGTGCCAGCTGTGCACAGTAGTTGCTCTCCGTCTCTGTCAAGGAGCACTCCAGGGAGTGTTTCTGTAGTTTAGTAAGACATGGTTTAATAGAAAAGGTCACAGTGTTTTAGAATAAGTCAAGGCATTTAAGAGATAATTAAGATAATTATCCTTACATCACACAAATAATTACATTTACCCAAAAGATTCTATTTGTTCAATATTAATTATTGCCTTTATTAAATGTCATACTACTTTTTGATTTGAGAATGACACAGGTGGTGCTGAATGTCCCTCAGATGCCCAGGTGTGCTAAAAAAGATGAAATTTTCTCTTCATAGGGCACAGATGAAAAGATCCCTCCCCTGCACCAATGTAGCCTGTGCTTGTAGAGTTTGGCACAATTTGCCACTTTCCATACAACTGGAAATCCGCCTACACTTTGCTACTCATTTCTAGCCATGTGACAGTGTTGGCTCATGAGGACTATAGCTTTCTATTAAAAAGTCATCCTGCAGTGAACTGCATAAACGTTCCATGAGTAGAATAAACCACAGAAAAGAATTACCTTCTTATGCTTTAAATACAGTAGTTCAGTTCATTGGCTTGTGAATCTGAATGGGTTTATAGAGATACTCAGAGGGAACACTCACTGCAATTTTACATGGAATGAAGATGAGCGTGTCTTATCCTTTCACCTGCAAGTATTTTTTATATAAAGCCTTGATTTTATGTACACTCATAGCTTCATCTGTGGATAAACTCTGGTGGTTTACTAGCCATAGTGGGAAAAGTATCGACTTGGGAGTTAGAAAATTAGGAGAGAACTTCTGGATGCCTTCGTTACCCAACTGTGGGACTGTGGGAATTGCTTAACTTCGTCGAATCTCAGAGTCCTCTTTTGGAAATAATGACATGAGTTATAACGTCTGCCCTGCCCTGTGCCCCGGGGTTGTTGTGGACTCACATGTGGGCGGAAGTGCTGGGCAAACACGTAATGAAAGCAGTTATGATTATCATTACACATGTTTAGTTTTATAGTCAGTGCTCATGCCTCTACTTTGCCTCTGTTTATGCCGCTTAAAAGGAACTTGTAAGTGCTCCTAATTGAGTAATCAAAAGGAATGTTAGATGAAGTTAGGAGTGGCGCAAATGTATTTTTACTCTCTTTAAGCAGTAGGATTTTTTCTTCTTTTTCTTTTTAAATGGACACATAAGAATTGTACATATTTACGGGGTTCCATAATTATATTTCAAAACACACATTGTGTAGTGATAGAATCAGGGCAATTAGCATATCCAAGGTCCCAAACATTTATCTTTATTTGTGTGTTGGGAACATTCAAAATCCTCTCTTTGAACTATTTGAAATTATAGAATAAGTTATTCTTAACTGTAGTCATCCTCAGTACTATAGAACACTTGAACTGATTCTTCCTATTTTGCTGTAATTTTGTGTCCTTTAACCAACCTCTTCGTATTCCCCTATCCCCTTCCCAGGCTGTAGTAAGCATTATCCCACTCTCTACTTCTATGAGATCAACCTTTTTAGCTTCCACATATGAGAGTTTTTTGATATTTTGACTTAGGATAGAAGATTCAAAGTCAAAACTATTTTCTTTTTCCAGTATCTTGATCGTATTTGCCGATTTCTAATATTTCATAATTATTAGCATCCAGCTATACTTTGTAGGCAAAGAGGATTGTCATGTGCAAAATGCAAATGTGTCTTATGTCAAGTACTGTAATTAATGGCTAAAAACTAAAATATGTAATTATGTTGGGAGAAAATTATCTTCGATTATTTTTTTCTCAATTTCTAAAGCCAATCTGTTTTGTAACTTTTCGCTTACCGTTGCTAAGAGGGACTGAAGTTCAATCTCAAGGGTTTGAAGGGTGCGTTTCATTTCAGTAAGCTCATTCCGGGCTGAGGTGGTGGCGCCAGCGTCGTCAGAGATCTGCTGCTGCAGCGAGGCGCTCTGGAAGGGCAGGGGCCGCGTTAGGGTGCTGCTGGCTGCTTCGCCCGGCGCCCGCGGAGCGCACCCAAGCGTGCTTTTACCTTCTCGTTGAACCAGGCCTCCGCGTCCCTGCGGTTCTGCTCGGCAAGGGCTTCGTACTCAGCTCGCATGTTGTTCAGCAGAACCGTGAGGTCTACCCCAGGGGCCGCGTTCATCTCCACGTTCACGTTGCCTCCAGCTGCGCACTGCAGAGCTTTCATTTCCTGAAAGATATTTGTTTAACGGAATTAGGATCTGAATATTTTATTTATTTTATTTTTTGAGTTAGGGTCTCGCTCTGATGCCTAGGCTGGAATGCAGTGGTGCGATTATGGCTCACTGCAGCCTCAAACTCCTGGCCTCAAGCCATCCTCCAGTCTGGGTCTCCTACAGTGTTGGGATTATAGGCGTGAGCCACCGCGTCCGGCCTGAATATTTTTAAAGGAGCCAGATGGACAAGATCTATAGGGTTAGAAACTTTTTGGGAGGTTTGTTTCTTTTGAGAAGGATGAACAGAAGCATCTTAAACAATCTAAGCCTTATGGAGAAACTGACAGGTTCCTTCTTGAACGTTAATTTCATATATTATATTTATCATCTGAAATTAATTTGGAAATTTGGGAGGGAGGAGATTGTAAGAGCCAGCCTGGTGGAGCTTCTACCTCCTCATGATTCTTCTTGAGGTAAGCGAGCTCCTCACTGAGCGTTTCCAGCTGGATCTCCAGGTCCGTTCTGCACAAGGTCAGCTCATCCAGGACTCTGCGCAAACCGTTGATATCTGCCTCAACGCTCTGGTGAAGTGCCAGCTCATTTTCAAACCTTAGAAAAGTATTTGAAAGTTTCATGATTAGTCATTAGACATGGCACATCACAACTCAGACTAAGCTTTGAGCTAAAACTACTAAGATAATACTTAAAACTTCAGTTAGGTCACCTATCATGCCACAAATACATTTCATTGAAGCAAGAGAATGGGAAGAGGCAAAATTCTTTCTCATATGACTTTGACATTCATTTTTGTTAGTCCCCAAATTTCCCAGGTAAAATATGTTGCTCGGCTAGTTACTCATTCTAATATGCATTTTGTTTAAAACAAATACATGAATAAACAAGAACAAAGACTTGAGCCAACCTCAAATAACTTAGAAGAATAAAGGAGAAAAAATGCTTAGACAACTTTTTTTTCCTATTTATCTTCAGCTCTACTTACTTTAGCCTGAAGTCATCAGCTGTTAGTCTTGCATTATCATTTTGCAGGACAACATGGGCATTACTGGTAGTTGCAGAAATTATCTGACAAAAGAAAAGTTAGTTAAGATTGAGGAAATATTTAAGACGCATTTCAAAGTTCCTTGAAATAAAATTACCTATGAAATGACAGTGATATTTTTGGCATCTGTCTCTAATAATCAGATGATTCTTTTGAAGATGGGTAATTTAAGTATGGTCTCTCTCACTCTCTCTCTTTTTTTCTTGAGACCGAGTCTTGCTTTATTGCCCAGGCTGGAGTGCAGTGGCATGATCTCGGCTCACTGCAAACTCCACCTCCTAGATTCAAGTGATTCTCCTGCCTCAGCCTCCCAGATAGCTGGGATTACAGGCACGTGCCACTACACTCGGCTAATTTTTGTAGTTTTAGTAGAAACAGGGTTTCACCATGTTGGCCAGGCTGGTCTCAAACTCCTAACCTCAAGTGATCCACCTGCCTTGGCCTCCCAAAGTGCTAGGATTACAGGCATGAACCACTGTGCCTGGCCAGGTGTGGTCTCTTTTATTCCCCACCCCAAGCATTAAAAAAATCTCTTTCTGTGGGAAAGCCTATATATATATAGCTGGAGACACTGGGCAGCTTTTGATATTTTAATATTACCAAAAGCATACACACATACCTAATACCACATGATGGATGTGCCATGTTCAAATATTAGAATTTATTAGAAATTATTTTTAATATTGAAAATGAAGTCCTAAAATTTAGAAGCTGAGGGCAAAGCCCCGTTATTGTGATAGCTTATACATTTGTGCATCTGTGAGTGGCTAAACACTCTCAGGAGTGCTAACACTCACGCCATGGCATTTCTTACCTGGTTCTTAAGTTCGTCAATAATTGGGAAGTATCTGCTGTAATCATGATCAAGACCACGGCAAGAACCCGGTCCAAACTTCTCATACCACCCCTTGATCTTCTGCTCCAAGTCGGCGTTGGCCTCCTCTAAGGCTCGAACATTCTCCAGGTAGGAGGCCAAGCGGTCGTTGAGGTTCTGCATGGTCACCTTCTCATTGCCAGAGAGGAGGCCGTGCTCATTCCCTGTGAAGGCAGCACAGGAAGCACTTCCCCCGCCCAGACCTCCGCCATAGCCTCCTGCAGATGAGCTGCCCCCAAAAGCACAAGAGAAGCCACTTCCAATGCCTGGCACACTGCATGTGTTTCCGGCCCCAAAGCCTGCTCCCCCACTAGAGAGCCTCACAGAGCCAGCGCCCCCGCAAGAGCCAAGTCTCCTCGAGGTAGAAGAAAAGCGCACAGACATGGTGTCCAGGCTGGAGCGTTTGTTTCTGGGGTGTTACTCTGATGGTGAACGTCCTACTCAAGCAGCTTGGTTTGCCTTTATATACACATTGTTAGGGTGTTTCTTGATGAGCTTTGCTCATAGCCAAATGATGTTTGCCAGCTCATTGTGAATTATCCATAATGGGGTGTTTTTTTAATGAATGGCTTTACCGTACTGTGTCCATTTCTGTAGGTGGATAGTTATCGTGGAGTTGTTTGTTATCTCTGGAGTTGGACAGGGTGGAGTATTATCAGGATTATTATAGTGATGCATTTCAAATGTAGTATGAGTAACCCTTCCTGTCTTCCAGGCTTCAGGAATGTATAATATCTGTAAGAATAAAAAAGTACGATAGACAGATTTCTCTTTCCCTTACCCAAATCAGCATTGTGTTCTCTTCAGCAATGAAGTATCATAGTCATAGTTTTCTGTCAGATATGCTGAAAATAATTTCAAGACCGTGTGTCCATAGTACCAGAAGAAGGAGGGGAGGTCCTAAGGGAAAACAGAGGCATTAAAGGGAATCTTCTTTGGAGACCAAAAGTGTTCCTTCGATCCTTATCCTTCCTGAATTACCATTTCATCTGTACTGGTTTTCTGTCTAAGTTCCGTTGCTAACCAGGTTAGGTAAAGGAATTGGTCACCTCCTTGGGCCTCAGTTTCCACATCTGTAAAGTAAAGAGTCTAGACTGTGGCCTCTGTGTTCCCTTTCTATCTCTAGATCGCTCATATTTCTGCATTCCTTCTATTGGCTGTCCGTTTCCATAGCACTTTTCTGCATTGCTTCTTGTGCTTTTCACCTCTTACTTATTTCTGAATTGTGGTCCCACCATTTTACTGAAATTAACCTCTCAAACATCACTGCACATCTCTAATCATTATTTATTTTGTTTATTCTCCTATACTCTCTTGGTTACATTCAGTACTGACAACCTCAGTCTGATGAGTCTGATCGAGTTTCAGACAGCTGCTTTCTGAGAATTTTTCTACATCTCATGTTGTTCCCCTTTTCTCTTCCACTTATAGCTCCTGCGCCCTACCTTTGTCATTTCTTATAATTTTGTGCTTGGTATTTATGACTCTCTCTCCTTTTTTTTTTTTTTCTAGACAGGGTCTTGCTTTGTCACCTAGGCTGGAGTGCAGTGACATGATCACAGCTCACTGCAGCCTCAACCTCCCAGGCTCAAGTGATCCTCCCACCTCAGCCTACCAAATATCTGGGACTACAGGCACGTGCCACCATACCTGGCTGATCTGTGTATATTTTTTGTAGAGATGGGGTTTGCTATGTTGTCCAGGCTGGTCTTGAATGCCTGGGCTCGACAGATCCTCCCACCTTGGCCTCCCAAAGTGCTGGGATTATAGACAGGAGCCACCTCACTGTCTTAATGTAGATTTTCCCTCACTGACTTGTCCGTTCTGTTTTACTACTTCCCTCTTTCCCATCTCTTTCCCTTTGTTCATGTTGTTCTTTCCACCTGGTTTTCTTCTTCAGACTAAAAATTATAACAAATCATTTGAGATCTTGCATTTGCCAAGAATGATTGACATCACTTTCAATTACCTAGATTGAAAATCAAGTTGGCAAAAATTTAAATTTTCATGACTTAATAAGTAAGCTTGCAGAAAAAAAGCCAGAAAGATTTGTCAATCAATTTAATACATTAGTAAAGTATTATGGTTTATTGTTTTACATAAAACTAGGACACCAAAACATATTTCTTTGCTGTTTGTAGTTTATGCTGTTATAAATGTGTCCTCATTACCTCATTACGTGTTATAAATAATAAGACATTTTTAAAAGAAAAATATTTATATTTTAGTATTTCTTTTTTTTTGAGATGGAGTCTCGCTCTGTCACCCAGGCTGGAGTGGGCTAGTTTTTGTATTTTTAGTAGAGATGGGTTTTCGTCATGTTGGCCAGGCTGGTCTCGAACTCCTGACCTCAGACTGCCCACCTTGCTCTCTCAAAGTGTTGGGATTATAGGCTTGAGCCACCATGCCGGGCCTGTTTTAATATTTCTAACTGAACGTTTTTCCTGACTTTTCAAGAGGAGACCTCACATTTTCATTTTGCACGGGGCCTTGAAATTGTGTAGCCAGCCTGAATTGTTGGGTCTCTCCGAGGAAGCTGAAGAATCTTAGAGAAAATACCTCCAGATAAAAATGTTTGAGTCTTCTCCACAAAAAGGGAGCTCACCATACAACCACTCTGGAAGGAAATACAGACACTTTACGCAAAAGTTCCGAGTGTTTAAGGTCTTACTCAAAATGAACATATTTTAAGATATCACCATGCGTTGAAGAACACTTCAACAAGAAAGACAGAGACTCAAACAAACAGAAAACAGTACTCAGGGGAAACAGATAATGAAGAACATTGAAGAAAACTTTAAAAAAGAAACTACCTATAATTATTACTTTCAGAAGTAACAAAAATACTGTATATTTCAAACATGGATAGAACATCATTATAATTGAACAGGAAGCACATAAAAGACCTCTTAGAATTAAAAACTAGCTCCCAAAATAAAACTTCAATAGACGAATTGGAAAATAAATTTTTTAAAAACTCCCCAAAATTAGAACAAAAAGATAAAAAGATAAATATGTGGGCCTTGAAAGACCCAATCTCTCTCTCTCTTTCTCTCTCTCTTTTTTTTTTTGTTTTGAGATTAAGTCTTGCTCTGTCACCCAGGCTCAAGTGCAGTGGTACGATCTCGGCTCACTGCAAACTCTGCCTCCCAAGTTCAAGCAATTCCCCTGCCTTAGCCTCCCAAGTAGCTGGGATTACAGGCACGTGCCACCACGCCTGGCTAATTTTTGTATTTTTAGTAGAGATGGGGTTTCACCATGTTGGCTAGGCTGGTCTTGAATGCCTGACCTCAAGTGATCCACCCGCCTCGGCCTCCCAAAGTGCTGGGATTACAGGTGTGAGCCACCGTGCCCGGTGTAAAGAGTCAGTCTCTTAAGATGAGTCCTGAGCAGCCAACTGGGCCTAAATTCAAATTAAAACCAAGCAACCTCCTGTTTATGCCTCCTGAACCAAACAATAGACTGTAACCTACATGGATCAATCAGAAGTCTGCATGCCCTGACTAATAAGAGCTAAGTAAGCAAACATCGACCAATCAGAACTAAGTAAATTTCAATCCTGCATTTTGCATAAGCAGACCTAAGTGGGAACCTGGGCGGGAACTTTCTCTAAATACAAATTCCCTCCCTTTGTTCTCTGGAACACACTTTCATTTTACACCAAAGGCTGTGTCTCACCAGCTTACCAGCTGTTTGCTGGAATGAAGTCTCTGTCCTTGAATTTCCTGCTCAGAGAACTTTTGTTCACAGATAAAAGAAAAGATTAGAAAATGAGAGACTTGGTCAAAGAAGAACAATGTCAAATAGGTCTTCTGGAAAGAGACCTACTTATTATTTTATAATCATATTTTCTGAAATACTACTCAGAACTAAACAACTGAGCTTCTAAATTCGAAGAGACCACCAAGAAACATGAATGATCAATGAAAAACAACCACAGTGAGGCACATCCACAGGATCTTTCAGAGAACCACGGCTGGGGGCAGGGGCGAAAAACAAACGCTTAAAATGTCAGGAGCAAAACCAACACATATTCAATTTTAGGAAAGCCATCATTCCATTGAAGAATGCTTTCAAAATACGAACCCAGCCCAGGCGCAGTAGCTCACATCTGTAATCCCAGCACTCTGGGAGGCCGAGGGGGCTGGATCACTTGAGATCAGGAGTTCAAGACCAACCTGGCCAACATGGTGAAACCCCGTCTCTACTAAAAATACAAAAATTAGCTGGGTGTGGTGGTGCGTGCCCGTAATCTCAGTTATTTGGGAGGCTGAGGCAGGAGAATCACTTGAACCCAGGAGGCAGAGGTTGCAGTGAGCTGTGATCATACCACTGTACTCCAGCCTGGCTGACAGAGCGAGACTCTGTCTCTTAAACGGAAAAAAAAAAAAAAGTGAACCCAAAATGATACCCAACCTTTTATATCTAATCCTTTCCTAAGGTTTGTCACCTCATTTCTAAGTTTTTTTTTTTTTTTCTAATTGTGACTTATGTAGAGAAACAAAATTCTCTACTTTCACAACCACAAGTGAGGGTGGAATAAAAATCTTTTCAGATGTGAAAGGTCTCAAAAAAGTTATCTCCTTTGCACATTTTGTTGGGAACCCGCGAGACAGAAAAACAAGAAAAAGGAAAACTTAGGTTCCTGGAAATGGAGCTCCAATGTGAGCACACTGTGTTCCCACATGACAGCTGGGTAGCAGGCTTAAAAACCAGAGAGCCCATATTGCACAGGAAGACAGGAGATTCTGAAAGTGAGGTCTTCATGGGAATAGATGAAAATGATTGCTTGGTAGTTTTAATTGCATAAGAAAGTGGCATGAGAGATAAAGATACGGGGAAAACAGGGTTAAACTAGTTAGAAAATTGTTCTAACTTTAACTCTAAACTAGGGGTCCTCCATGAATTCAGAAAGGAATGGAACAGGCTACATCCTGTGAATTCTCAAAATGACCAGCCATGGTTCCCTCCTGGGAGAGCAACCCACGACGAGGAGAAACTGCTGGGGGAAGAATCAAAATTATTCAGGAGAGGGTCATAGACAGGAAGGAAACAGAAGGTCTAGATACAAGTTGGGGAGGGAAAAAAAGATAGGAAATTTCAGAAATCAAGCCAATGTATTTTTGAATCCTAGATAAAAACAAGAGAAAAGGGAACTCTGTGAAGTTAGTAAAGCTATTTGGAATTATACTTTATTATTATTATTATTTTTTGAGATGAAGTCTCACTCTATTGCCCAGGCTGGAGTGCAGTGGCACGGTCTTGGCTCACTGCAATCTCGCCTCCCAGTTTCAAGTGATTCTCCTGCCTCAGTCTCCCAAGTAGCTGGGATTACAGGTGTGCACCACCACGCCTGGCTATTTTTGTATTTTTAGTGGAGAGGGGATTTCACCATGTTGGTCAGGCTGGTCAACTCCTGACCTCAAATGATCCACCTGCTTCGGCTTCTGAAAGTGTTGGGATTACAGGTGTGAGCCACCGTGCCCGGCCAGGAATGATACTTCAGTCTAGAAGTTAAGGAACATGAATTGGCAATAAAACCAAGCAAAAGAAAAGGATTGAAGTAAAATCCCAAGAAATGTGGATACAAGATAATAAGGGTGAGGAGTTGATAGTGTCCCCATAGAAAATGAAAGCATACCGGAAAGACATGCCTACAAAACTGAGTAAGATACAACCCACCATTTCAAAGTGACTTAAAATTGCTAAAAATGACAAAAGAAAAAAAAATCCCTATATACCAGAATTAGAGAAAAACTTAGAAATGAGGTGACAAACCTTAGGAAATGGTTAGAAATAAGAGGAAAAAAAACTAATTAAACTAAGGTAGAATCATAGAAAATGAGAAATTTAGTGGAATCAGTCCCCAGAAGAAAGACATATTCTGGAAATAATCATAAATAAAATATTAGCAAATATAATTCAATAATATATGAAATAACATAAAACATCTCAAGGAAGTTATTTACCAGAAATGAGAATGACTCAATATTATGTGGAGCAGATAAAAGTGTCCTATGACAGAAACCATATGATCACCTTAAAAGTACTAGAAGAACTGTCCCAGCAGTTGTAAAACTCAGAACCTAAGATGGAAATTTTTGTAAGTATGACAATGAATTATACATTCCTATATGATGACAAAAATCAAAAGAAAAATAGAAATGTCAAAACATTTGCTACAGCCATAAAAAGTGGCAATTCATTTCCCTTGCAAAAAGCTCCCATAAATCTTGGGGTTTTGTTAAAAGAAGGAATAGCAGCATGTAGTTTTTGCTTTAACAACCACTCAAGTACAGTAGGTGCATTCCTTTTCCTTCAGATGGAGACTGATTTTTGGGAAGTACTTTCAGTGTAGAAACCCACTTCAGCAAAAAGCAAGGTGAAGCTTCAAGCACTGGTGAAGAACAAGTAACCATTAGCAGAATGCGTAAAGAACTCAGGAGCCCTAGAATTCTGCCCAGCAAAGGAAAACTGTGAACCAAAAACCATAGTCAATTTTTACACGCCTAGGAAGGAAGGACAGATTTAAGACCCAAAAGACTGAGGGCAGGAAGTTTCCTTCCATCCTGTGGACTCAACAGAACTTAAAGGAAACTTATCCAGAATTTAATTTTACTCCCATTCCTTTGCTGAATAGATGCACAGGGAATTCTGGTTTATTTTTTTCAACAAGAAATGGTGAATTTATAGTTATCTTTTCAAGTAAACAGTCCCCTCACCACAAAGTGTAGTGTGCACTTTCTGTGCTGTAATGGGCCTTGCCTTGGAAAGCAGGCCACCATGAAGACTATTAAAAAAAAAAAAAAATCAATGTGTCATGAGCATACCTGATAAGCAGGTCTGGCGTCATGGGCATAAAGCTTGTGCAGTTGCACAAGGTCTCATGTTCAGAAAGGCCCCACATTTGGATTAATGCTCTCCCGTTACCATCTTGAAAATCTTAGTTTCAAGATGGTAGCAGAACTTTATCTTTTTAACCTGTCTCTTGTTAGTGAATTCTGATGGGATTATGGGGCGTACAAGTGAGCAGAGAAGTACGCCAAATATGTTTGCCTGCAGGTGCTCCTTACTGTCTCAGGGGCATATGCCCGTGTGCCCAACATTCTGGTGGATCCACAACGTGCAGGAGTCTAACAAAACCCAAAGCAAGTACAAGGTAAGTATATTGTGTCTATAACTGAGTAATCCCAATTTCTATCGAACCCAAGAAGCCAGGCTTTCCATTCAAACCAGAACTTGCTCTCTGAGCACAGAAAGAAGACACTGGTCTTCTAAAAAAAATGCGAATGACCAAGGAACTCTATCATATACTTTTTTTTTTTTTTTGAAACAGCGTCTTGCTGTGTCATCCAGTCTGAAGTGCAGTGGCGCCATCTCGGCTCACTGCAGCCACCACCTCCTGGGTTCAAGTGATTCTCGTGCCTCAGCCTCCTGAGTAGCTGGGATTACAGGCATGTGCCACGAAGCCCAGCTAATTTTTGTATTTTTAGTAGAAATGGGGTTTCTCCATGTTGACCTTGCTGGTCTCGAACTCCTGACCTCAGGTAATCCACCCGCCTTGGACTCCCAAAGTGCTGGGATTACAAGAGTGAGCCACCACGCCCAGACTATCATATAGTTTTTTGTACTGCTTTCCTGCTTGCCTGTGTTGCCGACTGCTTAAGTGGAAAATGATGATATAGAGAGATCAAACAACCCATAGTTCCTTTTCCTTTTAGTCTTCTTACTCATTGGCAAACCAAAGGTAGAGAATGCTGGTAGAAGGTGGGTATATACAGAAGTGAAATAAAAATAAAAACAATTGAGTTTGTTTTGTGCAGTGTTTCCACTGTTTTGGTAGGAACAAAATACATATACATGTGTGAGCTACAAATTATGAATTGTGTGATCTTGGGGATTCTGTATAGAAGTTAAATGTTCTTATGCTTGGATTTCAATATAAAACGAATGGTAACATTTATGCCAATAATTTAAAATTTTAATTTTTCTTTATGATGTGGTTTGGCTCTGTGCCCCCACCCAAATCTCACCTTGAATTGTAATCCCCACGTGTCAAGAGAGGAAAGTGGTTGGATTATAGGGGTGTTTTCCCCATGGTGTGTTCTGAGATAGTGTGAATTCTCACGAGGTCTGATGGTTTTATAAATGGTAGTTTTTCTTGCGCCCTCATACACTCTCTGTTTCCTGCCGCTATGTGAATAAGGTCTTTGCTTCCCTTTACCTTCTGCCATGACTGTAAGTTTACTGAGGCCTCCCCAGCCATATGGAAGTATGAGTCAATTAAAGCTCTTTTCTTTATAAATTACGCAGTCTCAGGTAGTTTCTTTATAGCAGTGTGAGAACGGACTAATACACTTTACTTAGAACAAAACTAAATGGCAAAAAAAAAAAAAAAAAGAAAGGAAAGAAAACGACAACAACAGAAAACCCCAAATCAAAACAACAAAATCCAGGACGAGTTGAAAACACAAATGCGGATGCAAGGAAACAGCTTGATATTTTAGTGCCTTTGGGTGATACCTTTTGCCTGATTGTTGAATAAGGAATCCCATAATTTCCTTTGGCACTAGGTCCTGAAAATTATGTAGCTGGCCCTGAATATTATACATTTGGAAATTATTTCTCTGTGAATTTCTAGTATTTGCTTCATTTGATGGCTTTTGGCTGAAGATTTTGTGAATATCTCATTTTTCACCGCTTCTCTGAATCCCATGTGACTGGAGGGTTGTGAGACAGAATTCCTTCTCTTGCTGGAGATTTTCACTGGAATCAGGCCATATACTAGAGAAATAAAGGAGCTGCTTTCCATTTAGGCAATTTAATACTTGTTGGGAATTCCTACCATACATTTTGATCCAGAAAGGTATAAATAGTCGTAATCACAAGAATCATGACGTTCATCAGCCTCATGGGGCTTCATGTTTGAGAACAGGTGTTGGTGGGTTAAATTTGGCCTGCCATGTGTTTTTGTACAGACTGTGAGCTAGGAATGGTTTTACATTTTTAAATGGTTGAAAAAAGTTAAGAATAATATTCCATGACAGGAAAAAATATTTACAGTTCAAATTTCAGCATTAATAAATTAAGTTTTATTGGAACACCGTCATGTTCATTCATTCATTTATTGTCTATGGCTGAGGTTTGTAGTTGAAATAGAGACTGTATGGCCTGCCATGCCTAAAATATTTACTATCTGAGTCTTCACAAAAAAAGCTTCTGATCCCTGTTCTAGGAAAAGTGTCACTGACACAAGCCATATTGCTGTGGAGTTTTCTGGAGATTATCCTGTTTAGACGAGGAATGATATCCTGGGTATTGTGAAAAGAAGAGTTTGAGAGAGGCTCTTGGTAAAATACCGGGAATGCGTCATCTAGTGGTGAGGCTTTTCAGTCACAGGAGAATTTCTGAATTTTTTGATTATTTGCCCACATAGACATGGTGTGATTTAAAGATTATGCCTAGTGAATGTTTAATATTCAAATGCCATGTGGCGGTATTGACTGTTATTTAAAACAACAGTGAAAGGCAATTAAAATATATTCCACAAATGTTTCTCTATGAATTAGACAGAGAAAAAAAATCACAAATAATTATTTATTAGTCATCAGTGAATGGAAATGAATGCACATCCACTTTTTTATTTATTGGAAACAAACACCCAACATCCTGTAAAACTAAGAAAACAGATATTTTTGCTAAGTAACTTATCTTTAAAAGTAAAAAGTGTGTATATTCTCTCTGATATTTAGAATAACACAATTGTATAGGATCCTTTCCCAAATTATTCTTTTATCTAAAATGACAGCTAGAAAGGAACCCTTTGTTCTGTCTTGCCGTTGGTCATTTTAGATGTCTTTTCTTCAATGGAGTGAATCCTTGATGAAAGAACTTTACCACGTTGATCTATCTCTTCAACCACTGTCTTTACCAGTGTGGTTTTGGATAAATCTAGAAATAAAACATAAGAATACATATATTCAACCAAAAAGATTACGTGACAATTCCACTGCTAGTTCAATATAATATATTATGCATATTTTTGATTGAGGGAGTAAGTGTATATTTATAATAATAGCTTGGGATAGTTTTAGCCACTTAATACTTCCCATTCAGAACAGTTTAGTTAAAATTACTTAAATATTGACTACGGTTGTAGTGTATGACTGCCATTAACGTAAAAGTATTGCTCTGATAGAAATAGAACTAGAGGGCTGGTGTGGAGGCTCACGCCTGTAATCCTAGCACTTTGGGAGGCCGAGGTGGGCAGATCACTTGAGGTCAGGAGTTTGAGACCAGCCTGGCCAACATGGTGAAACTCTGTCTCTATTAAAAATATAAAAAACTAGCTGGGCATGGTGGTGGGTGCTTGTAATCCCAGCTGCTGAGGAGGCTGAGGCAGGAGAATCACTTGAACCCAGGAGGTGGAGGTTGCAGTGAGCTGAGTTCGCACCATTGCCCTCCAGCCTGGGCAGCAGAGCAAGACTCTTTCTCAAAAAAAAAAAAAAAAAAGGTAGAACTAGATTTTATTACCTTTAGATGAATTTCCAGAGCTTCCTGATCCAAAGCCCTTTGATTTGGAGCATGAACTGTAAAAGAAATATAATTTATTCTTTTATATTTCTGCTTACTATCAGTTAAGAAATATTCATTGACTCAATGAACTCAAGTGAAATTTGTATGCCAAAAACAGGTCTTAGTTTTCTATAGAGGAAACTCTTAAGGTTTTTATGAGTAGGAGTTGAAAGTAATTAAATGTTATCTAAAGAGAGAGTTTAAATAAATCTTATTTCCATCTGATTTTTTTTACACCCAAAAATTTAAAACTTAAGAACATACATACATATATATGGATCCAGGTGGTTTGTTCAGAGTACATTTATTTCAGGGCAGCAGTTATATTAGGTATGCACTGAAAGAAGGATAAAGCCTGCTTGTGAGAGGTGGAGAGAATCTTTAAACCCACAGTGATTAACATGGACAACAGATGGAAATGGCTACAGGAACAGTTCCAGTCATCTAAGGCAGAGGAGAACACTGTGATGTACAAGATTTGGAAGATGACTCTCTTCCAAAAAAGCAAGAGATGGACATGCTTTTCTGCAGTGGGAATGAAAAAGAAAGGGCTTGGAAGTATGGAAGGCTAATGGGCAGCCCATGTTTGTAGCTTAAAAGAAGTAAACACTGGATTTTCATATGACTTTACTTACTTTCCGTCTCCATCTATCAGGCGGCAGTAGGTCTCAATTTCTTTTTCTAAGTGGACCTTAACGTCGAGGAGATGCTCATACTCCAGCTTCTGGCCCTCGGTCTCGGTTCTGACCTGGTGCAGCTGCTCCTCCAGGGCCCCGATCTGAGCCTGGATCTGTGCCAGCTGCGCACAGTAGTTGCTCTCAGTCTCCGTCAAGGAGCACTCCAGGGAGTGTTTCTGAGGATATCAAAGAAGCCATGGCAAGGGATGAAAACACTCTGAAGACCAGTAGAACAGTGTTTCTCAGTAACCAGCAGGATTGCTTCCTAGGCAGTTGTGGAAATTCATGAGGCATGTCACAATCAAATGAGAAAGAAAGGAGGCTGGCATTTATGAAGTGAGGGCCAGGCATGATGGACTTGGGATCCCAATGTGGGATAAATGGCCCTTTTCCCACAAGACTTTTGATGTTCCACTGGACATAGGTGACATATAGGTTATATTTCTACTAAAACTGACTGATATATTAAAGCGCCTTTTAAGGATAGCAGAATAGAAAATCGGTGTGGGAAAACTTGTATTTTGAAATTATATATTTATTTCTGAGTTACCTGTTGTTTCCGTGTTACTCTGCTACTGTCCCCGCAGATCCACCCCGCCAGTGTTCCAGGGCCTTTTGTGCTACTGGTTTTTTTTTTTTTTTTTTCTAATCCATCTTTGATTTTCTGGTCTCTATCAAAGGTCTTTTATTAAGGTACCTGAGATTGAATGAGTGCCTTAGCAGATGTGAGATTTCAAGGCAAGAGCTATATCTCATAACACAATACAGGCCATTATTTCGACACTACTCTTATGAATATCATACTTCCTCTTTGCTACTTCTACAGTCTGTAATTTGTCTTGGCATCTGCTCCCTACTTTAATGAACGTAATTTTCCTCTTTCCTTTATTATAGATAAATATGTCTGGGCAATTATTACTTCTCTTGATATTAGTCATTATCCAAGTGTCCACCCCAACTTCCACTCTTTCATTTCCCTTTTCTTGTGTGGAGGAACTTCTGATCTTACGTGGTTGAAAATGAAAGATTTATTAAGAGAAGATGCAAGGCTCTGCCTCTTTCATTACATTTTCTAGAGTAGTCGGGCCCATGTATTTACCTAGTAAATTCATTTTATCTTAAAATACTTGCCTTTTTATTGCATTTATGGTATTATACTTCAAAAAATAATTTTGTGTATTTCTAAATCTATTACCTAGTGACTTCATTCTAGCATTGCAAAGAGGGAATTACACAATATTTGTCATCACAGGCAGACATTGGATCTAATGGGGCTGAGAACCTAACACTGACTTAGAGCTACTGACTTAGGCAAACAGGTGTGTTACATGGAGGGTGCTGGGCTCTCCAGGAGGACCTAAGTGGAAGGAGATCAGGATGGTAATGGGGAGAGTGAGGCATCAGGTAGCAAGACTCCAGTGAGGTGTGTGCTCGGCAGCTCAAAACTTTAATTTCCCTGGTAAAGCATCCTCCTAGGGTATTCCTTTTTATGATTGCTAATACACTCAGAAGTCAGAGGGGACAGCATCTCTACTTCACAGTCTTCCACTGTGAAGGCTGGCTTGTCAAAGAGGGAGGAGAACAGGATGAACTTGAAAGTTTGTACATCACAGGAAGCAAATATGTGAACATTTATGTATTTAGACAACTCCCAACTTGCCAATAACTTGTGTTCTAGCTCTAGGAGATTGAGCTTAGAATTCATCATAAGACAGGCCGGGCGCGGTGGCTCAAGCCTGTAATCCCAGCACTTTGGGAGGCCGAGACGGGCGGATCACGAGGTCAGGAGATCGAGACCATCCTGGCTAACACGGTGAAACCCCGTCTCTACTAAAAAATACAAAAAACTAGCCAGGCGAGGTGGCGGGCGCCTGTAGTCCCAGCCTCTCGGGAGGCTGAGGCATGAGAATGGCGTAAACCCAGGAGGCGGAGCTTGCAGTGAGCTGAGATCCGGCCACTGCACTCCAGCCTGGGCGACAGAGCGAGACTCCGTCTCAAAAAAAAAAAAAAAAAAAAAAGAATTCATCATAAGACAACAGAGCCTCAGGGATGCAAGTTAAGTACCATGCTCCTATTATTCTAGAATTCAGTAGTGTCCTGTGTTAAGTGGGCTTTTTGTGTGTGGATTATCCTATGAGCCCAAATTATAGTACCACTGGCTGCACAGACTCTATAACATCCTTGTTTCTATGTGAAAATGCTCACAATTCTGGTCTGGGCACTCAAAAATGTATTTCCATCAACGTAGCTCAGAAATAGAGGGAGGATTCACTCACACAGCTCCTGCAGCAGGAACAGAGTCCTCCGGGATCTAGTTCAGGAAGGAAGGGAAATGGAGAAGAAAGGAAGGTTCCAGGAGTCCACAGTGGCAGGGGGTCTCGGGTACCCGCTAGCAGCAGTGATGAGGGAGAGGAGAAGAGGGCCATCCTGGTTAAGTTAGGGGCCAGTCAGTGTAAAAACAAGTCTCCCGTCTCAATTCGACATGGGGAGAAAGCACACACGTTTAGAGGGCAGCTAAATCCAAAGAATCTCCCAATGTTTTGAGTCATCTTTTCCTTCTTGGCTCACTGCACTCACTTGGGTAATAGCTGCTCTCTTCTTTGTGTTACAGCCTGGTGTCCTCAGGCGGCATGAAACCTCTTATGACGAAGGAAGTCCTTAGGCCACATACATGCCGTAATTCTCAAAGTCAAGCCTTTTGAGCACTGCCAGCTCACACTCTAGAAGGGAAGCCATTTTTAATCCTGGCTGGCTTTAATCCATTTTGACTCCATGCTGATGTTTGAAGTAAGCCAGGAGCTGGTGGTATGTGCCCAAATGGCTGAAGGCCTGACTCCCAGGTGTGCCCTCCAGGATCTGACCTCCACCCTGGACTCTGTGGCGATGAAGAGCCTGACAGTGCCCATGTGGCATTCAGGTGTGTACCCTCTCTTTCTCTGCCTTGTGTTCTAGCTCTAGGAGATTGAGCTTAGAATTCATCATAAGACAGGCCGGGTGCGGTGGCTCAAGCCTGTAATCCCAGCAGGCTTCTAATATGGCTTCATCAGTATCAGGAGATGCTGGTGTGATACTAGCTCCCCGCCGTGTGTGGCATTAGCCTCACGCCCCTGATCATAGACCTGTGGCTAATTTTCAGATGGAGTAATACTGCTACTGTTTGTTCTGTAGGCCTAAACTGAATTACCCTGAGAAAGGATCTATGTGAAATGTCTATTTTCATGAAATGAACACTAAGCATCAGTCAGGAAGGAAACCCCCAGTGATGTCAAGGAGGAAGAAAAAGCTCTATTTTGAGGGTCTACGGATCTGTTTTTCCTGCTCTCCTCCACTCTCTGCTAAGTATTTGCAGGCAAAGGTGTAATAGAAAAAAGAGGGAAGGGCAGAGGGAGATGCTTCTCGGAGCCTTTCTAGAATCACAGGATCCAGGCTGACCTTCGCTGTCACCTACCGTGGCCATTAGGGACTGCAGCTGGATCTCCAGGGTCTGCAGGGTGCGCCTCATCTCGGTGAGCTGGCTCCGGGCGGAGGTGGCTGCGCCTGCGTCGTGGGAGATCTGCTGCTGCAGCGAGGCGCTCTGCAGGGCCGGGCAAAAGGGTCACACGGAGTCCCCACCCGCCCAGGAGGTGTGGGCAGGGGGACGGGGCCCACCTCACCTTCTCGTTGAACCAGGCCTCCGCGTCCTTGCGATTCTGCTCTGCAAGGGCTTCGTACTCTGCTCGCATGTTGTTCAACAAAACCGTGAGGTCTACCCCGGGGGCCGCGTTCATCTCCACGTTCACGTTGCCCCCAGCGGCGCACTGCAAGGCCTTCATCTCCTGGAGGGAAGCAAGAGTGTGGCTTTAGGGGCATTGCAGGTTCACATTCTGTCTGAGAAGTTTTCAAACGTGTTACTTTATGTCTCAAAGTTTGTGGTCAGGTGTATAATTTATGGCACACAAATTTTTTAATTGACATATTCGGTCCATATTCATGCCAATCATCTATTTAATTAGTGAGCTGTTGGCTGGGCGCAGTGGTTCACTCCTGTAATCCCAGCACTTTGGGAGGCTGAGGCGGGCGGATCACTTGAAGTCAAGAGTCCAGACCAGCCTGGCTAACATGGCGAAAACCCTCCTCTACTACAAATACAAAAATTAGCCAGGCGTGATGGTGCGCGCCTGTAGTCCCAGCTACTCCAGAGGCTGAGGCAGGAGAATTGCTTGAACCTGGCAGGTGGAGGTTACAGTGAGCCGAGATTGCGCCGCTGCACTCCAGCCTGGCGACAGAGTGTGACTCTGTCTCAAAACAAAAGAAAACAAACAACAACAAAAAAATTAGGGACCTGTTAATTAAAATCACCACCATCACCAAAAGCAGTCATAGCACCCCCAAGAGAAGTTAGTTGTTCTTTTAAACGAGAAAGGGATTTAAAGACCAGAGAGTTACTCAACATATGGTTACTGACTAAATGTCAGGTTGATGGGAATAGAACAGTGGAAAAAATCCTGAAATCCTGGCCCTCATAGGCATTCATCCTAGGGATGACAGCTGTCATCTATTGAATGATTACTATATGCCAGGCACTGTTCTGAGCATGTGACATGTATCAACTCATTGAAGCCTTTTAACATCCCCTGGTAGTAGGTAGTATTCTTAGACTAATCTGTCTATATCCGTTGGCAAAGTTTAACAATTAACTTGAATTACTATTGCGATTTTTAACCCCCAACCCCTGCTCAGTTTAGAATGTACAGAATTGTGATTGGACTACAGGTAAAACTTCTCCTACCTCTTCATGGTTCTTTCTGAGATATGTCATCTCCTCACTCAGAGACTCATATTGCAGCTCCTGGTCAGTCCTGCAGAGTGTCAGCTCGTCCAGGACTCGCCGTAATCCGTTGATGTCAGCCTCTACGTTTTGGTGAAGGGTGAGCTCATTTTCATACCTTGGGGGGCATTTAAGTGAATTTCAGTGCCAGTAAGACTACCTCAAGAAACAGAAATATTCAATCCCAATTGCTTTAAACTGAAAATTAGAAATTGAGTTAGGACTCTAAATAGTATAAAAATATATGAAGAAAACCCTCCTCTATTACCCCCACCCACTTCTGTACTGGATAATTGGCTGTTATTTCATCACACAAATTCCAATAGCATAACCTAGTTAAATAAAAATACACCATTTTGGAATTTTATTTTAGTTAATGTTTTTCCTTAGTTGACTAATGATTTACTGAGCATCGACTTTGTGCTTGGTAGTATTCAAGGCAGACAGAGAAATATATTGATATTTTGTTCCAGTAATATAATAACTATGTATAAGTTGTAACATTATAATACAAATCCTTTGCTTTCTTTTATCTTTTAGTTGATAGTTCATTCTACTTGGGATGAAACTGAAATTTTATTTAACGAATTAAATAAATAGAAACCTTTTTCTAGAGCAGGATTTTTTCTGTCACTTACTTTAGCCTGAAATCGTCAGCAGCCAGTCTGGCATTATCAATCTGCAGAATGACATTAGCATTAGTAGTAGTGGACGAGATAATCTAGAATAAACCAAAACAGAGAACACAAGTAAGTATGCTTTTATGTAATTCATTATTTCAGGAAATGAAAAAGGCACTCAAGGTTTTGCATAAAAATCTCACCTCCTTATGTAATAATCAAAATGTTTCAAATGTAACTTTTAAAAATTAAAGACATGGTTTTATTCATTGTCCTGTATTCACCTAACTTTAGAACTACAATACTTTTTTATCCATATGCCTATGAATGTACTTCAACATAAACAATGGAACTAATAACATTTTAACTACATTAAAACTCATGAATCAAAGGGCCCATTTTTGAATAATAGGAAGAATTGTTTAAATAAATAAATACAAGTTACAGATAACAGTCACAAAACATTTCTTATTGTATATCTTTTGCTAAGTATTTCTTAGTTTTAAATACTTGGGATAGTTCCAAATCTGTGATTTCTCACCTTATTCTTAAGATCCTCAATTGTTAGGTGATATCTGCTATAGTCATGATCAAGTCCACGGCAAGATCCGGGTCCGTATTTTTCATACCAACCCTTGATTTTTCTCTCTAATTCAGCATTTGCCTCCTCCAGAGCTCGCACGTTATCCAGGTAGGATGCCAAGCGGTCATTAAGATTTTGCATGGTCACCTTCTCATTTCCAGAGAGGAGTCCCCCTTCGCTTCCAGCAAAGCCAATACAAGCAATATTTCCAAGGGCACCACCAGCATGGCTCCCACCAGGAACGCTGCCCAAGCCCCCTCCCAAGGCACAGGAAAATTCACTTCCAGCAACAGAGCTGCCACATGCACTGCTGCCTGCAAAGCCTGCACCTCCATTGGGTGGTCTGACAGATCCAGCTCCAGACCTTAAGCAAACATGCCTGGATCCATTAGAAAATCGGAGAGACATGGTGTTTTGAGAAATGTTCACCTTGTCTGTGTGAAACTGTAACGTCCCAGGAGAACAAAATATCATGCACTGATGATTTCTTTGGGCTTTTATATACAACTATTGGGGCGTTCCTATTTGAGTTATATATGCCAAAAGAAAAATGGCATCACCTAGATTAGCATAAAATTATGTATAATTGAGTGATTTTAAAAATAATTAATGTCTAACATCCCTAGGTGTTGCTTTGGGCTATTTGTTATCTTAAATATAATAGGGTCTGTTCTATATTAAGTTTATTAATTTAACTTCTAATTTTGAGTGAGTAATCCTTTACTTTCATCTAGACCCTAGGCATGTACTATCATTACCTGGCGCCAGGTATTATCAAAGTTTTTATAAAGTTAAGTAAGATTATGATAGAGTTCTGTGAGATGCAGTAGGGTCTCAATTACCACTGAGGGGTATAAAGGGCTGCTAACTACAGAAACAAATATTCTACCCCACCAGAAAAAAATGTGGTATTTAGAAAACAGAGACTAGTGACATCTCTGTTCCTACCATGATTGTAACATTTATTTATTATCTTGGACAATGACACAAATATTGACCTATTATTTTGTTAAAAATAGCATGGTTATGATGCCTGGTGCTCTATGCTAAGTGCTAAAATGAAAGACATAGTGCTAACTAAATGCAGAAATGAAAAATGCATGATTACCATCTTTACGAAATCTATTGTCAGATTCAGACAGGGGCTGGCTTATGGTTAGCCTTCTGTGCTGGTCTAAAGAGTTTGTAATGAATCCTAAGTAAAAAGCAGAGGGCAACATGATCACGTTGAAATGAAACAAGGTGGACAATTACAAGGTTGGAACAATGGTCCAGGTGAGAAGAATGAAGGCAGTGGGGATGCAGAGAAAATGGCTTTGAGAGCATATGGTAATATGATTGAATTTGGAGAGTAGGGAATAAGGCAGAATTGGGGATAACTCTTAGGTAATTAATTTTAGATTCTGGGAATTCATAATATTCACTGAGATGGGGAATAGAGGAGGAGGAAGACACTGAGTTTAGGTTTGGACCAACTGGACTTGAGGGGTTGCTAGAATGTTGCAGATGAAGGTGGCTGATAGAAAGAATGACCGTTTAGAATATGTACACTGAACTGGAAAAATACTTGACTAGCAATGAGTAAAAGAAAATTGGAGGTCCAGCTCTCATTCATAATGACGTTCAACTGCATGTTTGGAAGTAATCCTGGTGCAGGAATAGAAAGGATGATGATCAGACTGATGTGGGTTTTGGGATTTGAAGACAGGTCCAGAAGAAGGAAACAGTGGCAAAGAAGTTTCTGGTGTTCTTGAGAAAATGGTTGAGGCGATTGACTGTATGATCATATAGCAAGAAGAAAGTAAAATCAGAGGGACAGATGGACTGAAGAAAAGGGCAGAGGGTGAGTCATTAGGCATCCTTATGAGGTCATGGAGCAGGCGGAGTGTGAGGGGGAGATTGATAAAGGTGAAGGATGACAGGCTAAAGTTGGATAGTGGAAACCAGAATTTAGAATTTTAAAGTAGGCACAACTCCAGGTGTCACCAAAGTCCAGAGAGTAGTCGTGGGACTGGACCAACAGTCACTGGAACAAGAAGTCAGAAGTGGATTGGACCTGAAAGGCAAGAGAGTAGGAGGTCAGGAACTATCTGTCTATGACGTTAAATGGACCATCTGTAAAGGCATGAACTTTCATGATGGCAGGAGACAAGAAGGAAGTGGGCTGTGAGCCAGTGTCAAGGTTTTTGGACAATGAGGTGGAGGGGAGTGTATGTAGTGAGGGGTCTTTGAATGGCATTTGCCTCAAAAGAGGAGTCTTAGCATAAGAATTAAGTGGCACAAAGCTAGATGTGGCATTGAGGATCTAGAGAACACAAACTCTGCCTTGAAGTCCTTATGTTAGGTGTGTGGAAGTGGGAGCAGAAGAGTAGATGGAGGTGAAGAAGGAGGATGGAGAGGAGATGAGAGGAAAAGAGGTGGGAGAAAATGAGAGGAAGGGGAGAGAGATGGGAATGCAGATGGAGGATGAAGGATACGTTTCTGATAGAAAAAGTTGTTAGGACAATTCACCAGAAAGTGGTTAATGCTATTAAAAAATCATTTCAATTGAACTATTTTGCAGAGAGGTCTGCAGAAAATGTTCATGTAATTGTCAAAATATGGATAAAAAGAGTTTCCACCTCATAAACCTGTTGAAAAACTAAATGAGATTATGCTTAGTGCAGTGCCTGGCAAATGGAAAACTGTCAATGAATGGGAGCCATTATTATTGCTGTTGTTGTTGTTCCTTACTGGGTGTGTGAGTGTGGAGGGCTGGGATATCAGGCTGGAAGAGAAAGAGAGGTGAACAAGGAGAGGCCTCCTTCCTCTTGAGGCCATGGTGGGGATGAAGGGGGTTGGCAGGGCAGGAAAAAGGAGGGACAAGGGGTAGGAGGCACTTGGTTGGACGTGACTGGTTTTGAGTCCACTTGGTTGGATTTGACTGGGTTCAGGGAGTGATGACAAGTATAAAATTGTTTTGCCACCAGAATAGTCAGGGGTAGTCTCCTGGAAGTGCCTTGGCCTAAGCTGTCTGGAGCCTAATTAGCTGGTGCTGAGGGCGGCTTGTGTGTGGCCTCTAAGATGCATTTTCTGGACAAAGTTGTAGGATATTTTTAGAGTTGCAAAGAGCCTTAGACATCAATTCAGCCCCTTATTTGGCAGTTGAGGGCAACTGAGACTCAGAAATGTTGAACAATTTGCTCAGAGTCATGAGGGATAGGCCAGGTGAAAACCTGGCATATGTTCAAGTTGACCTTGGTATTCTGGCACCGTGAACATATTTAGACATAAATAATTACTCTATGATGCATGCTCATACAAATACTTTATAGTTGCCATTTGTAGTCTATTTTTTTAAACATTGGCAACCTCTTTAATATCTGGAGACTAGATATTACAAAATTAGGACTCATTTGTCCAGTATGTACACAATATTCACAGTATAGCAAAGTTAAATAAAATGTACATAACATATAGGGAAATATATAAGCTGAAATTTTCTAGTACACACCATCCATAGTCTTAACATGCATGAGTTGTCAAATGATTCTAATTGAATTGTTGAGATTTAAATATAACAAATTAGAATATCAAAATGTATAAAGAATTGTAAATTTCTCATTTATCACTAAACTCCAAATAATAATTAGACAAGTCATTGGTGTAATGTGTCTGCATCCTTTATAAGTAAATAAAATGTTTCCAAAGGCCATTTTACAACAGGAAAATAAACAACAATGCATTGCGTACTTGAAAATTGCTAAGAGAGTAGATTTTAAGTGTTTTCGCCACAAAAAAATGATACAGATATGGGGTAATGCATGTGTTAATTACTTTGAGCCATTCCACAATGTACACATTTTTTGTCTTTTTAAAAAACTTTTCTTCATCAAAAGAAAGCTGGGTTTTTTTTCTTTAAAAATGTATACATATTTTAAAACATCATGCTGGGGTTTTTTGTTTTCTTTAAAAAGTACACATATTTTAAAACATGTTGTACAACATAAATATATACAATTTTATTTTGTTAATCTAAAAAACAAATGAAAACAACAAAAAGAAAACATGACAAACTATTTCTTTAAAAAGTATATGCTTAAATAAGTGGATTCTCCTTTTCAGCCAGCATCTGTCATTAGGACCCTGGCCATCCCACGTTGCCAGCCACACTCACCCCATCTCCTTCCACCAGGGGGCAGGGCTCGTCTACATATGGATCTCACCCCACGGGGCGGAACCTCCTCTCCAGCCTGGGTCACTGCTGTCCTCAGGTGGAAACGATTAAACCTCTGGAAACAAGCAGCTTCAGCATTTATTTTTGTGAAGTTACAGAGTGTGATTAGTACAAAGACATGATGGCCTTACATTGATATGCTGCTTTACAGCTTCCAGAGGGATTTCTTGTATATGATCTCATTTGAACCTTACAATGAAGCTGGGAATTAGGAAGAGAGAGATTTCCTTTCCCTGTTTTAAAGATAAGGAAACAGAGGAACAGTTTAAAGATACACCGTGTGAAACTGGATGGACAAGGCCCAGAATGCGCCTTGCATCTCAGTGCAGTGGTCCTTTCAGTACATAAAATTATCTTAAGGTCAGGGAGAGAAATGAAAACCAAACAATGCAAAATCTGTCTTTAATGTCTTTGTCTTCTTACAAATTCTTTGCAGAATTTTGAATTAATAGCAAAATAAAATTTTGGCCACAGTTCTGCTATCAGGTGTCATTCATTCACTCATTTGTTCAGTCAAGAAATATTTAATGAGTACCTATTTTTTAAAACGTTTATTTTAGGTTCAGGGATACATGTGCAGGTTTGTTATATAGGTAAACCTGTATCACAGGGGTTTGCTGTGCAGATTATTTTGTCACCCAGGTTCTAAGCCTAGTGCCCAATACTTTTTTTTTTTTTTTGATCCAATGAACACCTATTATGTGCCAGGCATTGCATTAGTGGCAGGTCGTACCAAGGGGAAGAAAATAGATGCCTTCTCAACTCTCATGGAACTTATTGTTTATTGGGGAGTTGAGCTTTAAGCAAATAAGCATAAAATTATAAATCGTGTTAAAAATTAAGGAAGGAAGGAACATGAAGCTATTAGGTGAGGGCCTAATTTAGATTAAGGCAATCCTTTTGAAGAAATGACATTAAGCTGATGAAAAAGAGATTGCTAGGCAAGGGGGCGGGGGGTGGGCGAAGAGGCATTCTGGGAGGGGAATAAAATACAAATCTTTTTTTTTTCTTTTAGCTTGAGAAGGGAAGGGTATGGTGTCATCAAGGAACTGGAAGAAAACCAGTATTGCTGGTGGTGAGTGTGCAGGGAAACAGGACTGCAGAGGGCGGCCCATGAAGAGATTTATTGGACCAGGCTAGGGATTTTGAATTTGAACCCAAGCATAAAGGGAAGCCATTGAGAAGTTTAAGTAGAGGAGTGATGGAGAATGGATGGGAGGGGAGCGAGAGTGTGTGTGGGGAAACCATCACAAAGCCAGTTGCAGTAATTGAGATGAGCCAGGGTAGTTAAGATAGAAGTGGATGGAATTGGGATAATTTTGGAGAATGTCTTTATTGCACCTGGTACTAAATAGCTGTGGTAAGGATGGGGAGGACAGAAAGAGAGAATAATTAAAGATGATTCTTGAGACAGGCAAAATAATGCCCCTACCAAAGATGTCCATGTCCTAACCCCCAGAACCTGTGAATACATTATCTTCCATGGCAAAAGAAACATTACAGATGTGATTAAATTACAGATGTTAAGATGGGGAGACTATCCTGGATTATCTGGGTGGACCCAATATAATCATAAGTGTCCTTAGAAGGAATAAGGAGTGTCAGAATCAGAAAAGGCAATGGGACAATGGAAGCAGAAACAGAGATAGGAAGATGCTACGCTGCTGGCTTTGAAGATGAAGGATGGGGCCATGAGCCAAGACATGCATGTGGCTTCTAGAAGCTAGCAAAGGCAAAGAAATGGATTGTTTCCAAATGGTGAGTGATGGTGCTAGCGTTTGCAGCTGTGGTTTTTTCACTGTGTTGTGCTGTCTTCTGGGATTATGTCATCAACCATCAATACCCTACTACCGAAGGTGATCAGAAATAAAGATTCTGGGCTGGGTCATATGGCTTATGCCTGTAATCCCAGCACTTTGGGAGGCTGAGGTGAGTGGATCACTTGAGGTCAAGAGTTTGAGACTAGCCTGGCCAGCATGGCAAAACCCCGTCTTTACCAAAACTACAAAAATTAGTTGGGGGTGGTCACGTGTACCTGTAATCCCAGCTACTCGAGAAGCTGAGGCCGAACCTGGGAGTTGGATGTTGTGGTGTGCCAAGATCATGCCACTACACTCCAGCCTGGGCGATAGAGTGAGACTATCATCTCAAAAAACAAACAACAAAAAATTAGCGAGGCATGGTGGCATGCATCTCTGGTGTCATTTGGGAGATGAGACAGGAGGATTTCTTGAGCACAGAGGGTAGAGGCTGCAGTGAGCCGTGGCAACAGAGTGAGACTTTATCTCAAAAACAAACAACAATAACAACAAAGAAATAAAGATTCTGTAGAGATATTATATGGATCACAGTTTTGAAGTTGGGTACCTCAGTGTAGCATTTGTAACTATGCCCTCAGTTGTTCTATAGTGCGCTTCCCAACCGTTAAAAATACTTAATTTCTACTATCCACCAAGACTCAGTTCAAGAGCCACATCTTCTAGCAAACCTTCGCTGACATTCCATTCTGATTTGGATGCCATGGTGCCTTGTCCATGGTCCTTAGCCCCCGACATGTTCATTTACTATGGCATGTATCACAGGGAATGGCTGTGTCTTAACTTATTATCTCCATGGCCTAGCACATTGTCTGCCTCAATGATGTTTGTTGAATGAATGAATGAATGTATTTCACCGACTGAATTAAAGTCTCAGGGACTCCAAATCCCTACCTTTCTTCTGGTAATGTCCCGGGGATGATTGTTCTGAAAAGGGCTGGTGCACCAAGCCCTTGATGTAGTTCAGCTGCTTCATCCGTTGTTGGACACAGCTGTTTCTGCTACATCATTCCTCTGCTCTGTTCATGGTGGAGAGGGTTTTCTTTGCATCAGCATTTGCAGCTGTTATGAAGCACCCATAGGTTACTGTTTATGTCAGTCCTTCTCTTGGTCCCTGAGAAAGAGGGGAACAAATAGCCCCAGTGAGTGAATTGGAAGGCATTTGAGTGACACTACCCAGATTTGCACTTAGAAATGTCCTCACTGGTTATGATCCAGTGTCTCAAGCCCCTAAATTACCTGCTGTGGGGGAAGTTGCTATTATTGGGGCCAGTCTTTAACCGAGTTTAGGTATTTACCATAAAGGAAGTTGTGAAGATGGAGAGCTAGAAAAGTTCCTAGCATTTGGGAGAGCCTGGATGGCATGAATTATTTTTTCCATGTTTTTAAACCCCAGCATCCCTGGATTTGCCTTGGGAGGTCTTGTAGTCCATGTACTCACTTGTAGGTTACTCACTGATTTTGCCACTGGCTTAACCAATATTTATTGAGCCTCAACTTGTGTGTTGAGAATTGTGCTAGGTGTGGGTTTACAGCTACCTATGAGTAAGGCAGACAGACCTAACCTCACTGAGATTAAAATCTAGTTTACAAAAGGACTACCCAAGGTGTTTCCAGGAACATGCTGACAAGATTTTTTCCTACGCTCTGTCTCCCAGGCTGGAGTACAGTGGCGCGATCTCGGCTCAATGCAACCTCCACCTCCCAGGTTCAAGGGATTCGCATGCCTCATCCTTCTCAGTAGTTGGGATTATAGGTGCATGCCACCACACCTAGCTAATTTTTGTATTTTTTTAGTAGAGATGGGGTTTCACTATGTTGCCCAGGCTGGTCTTGAACTCCTGGCCTCATGTGATCTGCCCACCTTGGCCTCCCAAAGTGCTGGGATTACAGACGTGAACCACTGCATCTGGCCTCTCTGGAGACTCTTGATACACCAACAATGAAAGCCTAGTCCTCAATCTCTGTGCAAGGGGTACTGCTGCTGAGGGCATATTTTGGAAGTGTGTGTGTGTGTGTGTGTCTGTGTGTGTCTTTGTGTGTCTATGTGTGAATGTGTGCACATGTGGTCATCATAATGATAGGGATTGTTGCTGGCATTTGGGGTCGGGGAGGGATGCTAGACATACTGAAATGCATGATACAGTCCTGGACATCAAGGAATTGTCCTGTGTTCCACATGACTTTTGAACCATGAGCTATTCATGAAAGTGAAAAACCTGTTTATAATTACCTGAATCTGGAAACAAATTCTAATTTATGTAAAAACACAAAGTTTTTTTTTTTTTTTTTTGCAAAGTTGTAACTGAATTTTTCAGGAATGTTATTGCTTTATAAACCAAGGAAGATTGTACTTAAGCTTATTTTGCCCAGAATTTGGTCAAGAGTTGTTTAAAAAATCCTGTCACCAACAACATTGCTACTCATTGTATTTAAGTCAGTGATATGCCCATGTTTTATCAGTCTCTTCATTTGTACTGTTTTGCAATCACATTGATTTTGCATATAGATGCAATCATTTGACTACTTCATTACATCTTCTGGTACAATCATACTGGAACATTTCCATATTGAAATGCAAATAATTTTATTACAAGTAACTTTCCTTCCATTTTTCTTTTACATCTATCATTAACCTTTCTACACATGATAGATTATAATCATAGATAATATAACCTTCCCATGCACAGTTTATTTTTCTTTTCTTTTCTTTTCTTCTTTCTGAGATGAGTCTTGCTCTTGTCGCCCAGGCTGGAGTGCAGTGGTGCGCTCTTGGCTCACTGAAACCTCCACCTCCCAGGTTCAAGCAATTCTCCTGCCTCAGCCTCCTGAGTAGCTGGGATTACAGACGTGTGCCACCACACCTGGCTAATTTTTGTATTTTTAGTGGCGACGGAGTTTCACCATGTTGGCCAGGCTGGTCTTGAACTCGTGACCTCATGATCCACCCGCCTCAGCTTCCCAAAGTGCTAGGATTACAGGCAGGAGCCACCATGCCAGGCCAGTTTCTATATATATATATATATATATATATGAAACACAGAAATGATAAGTATGTGTTTTATACATGTGATATTTATGTTTTATATATGTTAATATATGTTTTATACATGTGATATAGTACCCACCCCTGCTCCTCCTCCATATACTAGGATAAACTGTGTGTTGGAAGGATATATTACTTATGAATTTCATTTCTCAATAGTAAAGGGGGTGAATTAAAATATTTGCTTTAAAAAAAGACTGTAAGTCAGAACTACTGGCAAAATATAGGAAGGAGCAGGGCTGAGCACTACCGAGCACTGGTCTCCAAGTATGTACTTTTAGGAGATGCAGGCAATCCACTGGGTGGGAGGAAGAGGTTGTCAGCACTTCTATTTAAGTTTTAATATTAGAAAGTAAGAATTATTGGGAGGCCGAGACGGGCGGATCATGAGGTCAGGAGATCGAGACCATCCTGGCTAACACGGTGAAACCCCGTCTCTACTAAAAAAATAGAAAAAATTAGCCAGGCGTGGTGGTGGGCGCCTGTAGTCCCAGCTACCCCAGAGGCTGAGGCAGGAGAATGGCGTGAACCCGGGAGGCGGAGCTTGCAGTGAGCTGAGATCCAGCCACTGCACTCCAGCCTGGGAGACAGAGCGAGACTCCGTCTCAAAAAAAAAAAAAAGAAAAGAAAGTAAGAATTAAACTAAACTCTTTCATATTTGTTATAAGAATGACACTGGGATTCTGATTTTATCTTTACATCAATCTCTCTTCTCAATCAGCTCAAAAGATATTCTGAGAAAAGAATGGTCACCCCACAATGTAGAGAAGTGGATAGTGACATCTTCATTTGCTTGCAATGCGCTGCAACATTGCAGTGTATGTCCATTGTATTTCAGGATTGTATTTGCTGCTTTTGATGGAGCGAATCCCCGCTCCCCACCAAAACAGATAAGTGCGAAGAAACAGCAACTGGAAGATAACAGAATCATGAAAGCGTTATTGAAGAACAAAAAAAAATGGGAGAGCTGATACTTCCACTTCTGTTAAGAGTTCTTTGTCAGCTATATTATTGGGTAAAATATAATACAATCATCGTCATAATGGTGGTATTATATTCCACAAGAAATCAGCTGATAAAATTTGGAGTTCTCAAAAAAGTTATTTAAAGTAAGGATTTGGGTCTACAATCTTTGTGCTAAGTACATGTTGTGCATTGAGCTATCTGATAGTATATATATATATATATATATACACACACACATATTTTATATAATTTTAAAATCAATATGGACATCTTGGGAGTGCATACTCAAGTGTTTTTACTGTAATAAGAAATGTCTAGTAATCACTGCTGTAAAGGAAGGAGCTGTAGGCTTGAAATCAGAAATTCCAGATATAAGACCTAGCTCTACCACCTGCTATCCATGAGACCTTGGGGAAATCATTACATATTTCTGGACCCTGCATATGTCCCAGGGTTGTTCTGAAGATGATTTCTGCATAGAGGTGTAAGTATATTGAGAATTGCAAAGATCTGTGCACATACACAGTGTCACACTGTTCTTCCATATTACTTCTTGACATACTTTGGTATGTCCTTACCACATAACACAGTATCCCGCACATGGAGATAATTATAATTCTAAATAGTATTTATGAACAATAGAGTCTTATTACTGTTTAAATGGCTTTCCATAATTAGAACAGAATGGAAATTCCATTGTGCTTATTTCATTTGTCCCCTCTTAACACAGTTTCCACAAATAAGTACTGTAAAGCATGGTATTCCTGCCGAGATGTGATATCATAGTCTTTGTCCCCATTTTTCCAGAAAGTAATCAGCTCTACTGACAGGGCAGATGAAAAAACAGTGAAATAATAGAAAGTTTAATTTGAATGTGTGTGTAGATTGCCTGTAGACATTTTGGAAGGCATAGGTTGCTAGAGATCATCTGAATTGTACAGGGAGGACTATTGCATTGTCAAGCTCCCATGGCAACCTGGGCTTACTTCTGTGTAGTGCTTTCTACCATGTCTGTGTAGTGGTATGTCTATTTCTACTTCTGAGTTCTTTGAAGGCAAGGATTGTATTTCATTCATTATTTTGAATCCCCGTTGCCTGGCACAGTGCTTGACACTGCTGAATGAATGATCAACCAATACATATTTTAATGCATACTGTGAACAAAGGTCTATGATAGGTGTTGGGTTGATTTAGATCAATTCCAGTTATTTTTTAAAGGCAGAAAATGATAGCTGGGTTTGGGGAGATGTCGGTGAAAGGGAATGGGTGATGGGCAGTAGCGAGATTGTTACTCATTCTTTTTCCAAAGAGAAAGTGGCAGATGGACTTTTGACTGGAGAAAAATCTTGACAGGGAGATCACCATGGAGTGTAGAAGGGTGAGGATACACCTACATGAGAGGAGACATTGCTGTGAGTTTCTACATTTTTTTTGGCTTGGCATCAAGTAGCGATTACATACCAACTCCTTTTATCTCTCCCCACCATAAGCAATCCAGTTGTCCAAACATTACTCATTCACATTCCCAAACCAACTACCAAAACAACATTCCAGGAGAAGCAGGAGTTTTAAAGGTTGTGCATTATGACACCCCCATCTTTTCTTTCTAATAACAGGCTGCAGAAATATAAACGTGTGATTACAGGCAGGCTATGGTTCAACTTTAATTAATCCCTTGGTTCTATAGATTAAGAATATGATTCATAAAATTTGTTCATTAAAAAATCTATTATGAGGAAATTATTTACCTGTGCTATTTTTTTTTTTTTTTTTTTTTTTGCCATAAAGACATTTTCATGCTCTTTAGTACTCAGAGTACAAGCTTTATTTTCTTGGAGCTGAAAATACAGCAGAAACTGACCACACTAGAAAAATAAAAAGCTAAATGTTCAATTGCTGTTTTTAATTTTCATTTTTTTAAAAGTCAGGTTTATTGAGGTTTAATGTGCATACAGTAAACTTTACCCTTTTTTGGTGTATAGTTCTATTAATTTTGACAAACAAATTCAGTTGTACAATGGCCACCATAAACAAGATAGAGAATGTGAGAATACTTTCACCATTCCAAAAAATCCTCTTTTGCCTCTTTGTGGTAAACACACTCCCTTTGCCCTCTGACAATCTCTGATCTGTTTTTAGCCCTCCAGTTTGACTTTTTCTTGAATGTCGTATCAATGAGCTATAGCATAAAGCCTTCTGAGTCTAGCGTCTTTCACTTAGCATAATGCTTTTGAATTTCAAGATGTAATGTGGTCTGTTTCTTTTGTAGCATTTCAAATATGGGTGTACCATATATTTTTCCATTCACTAGTTTATGGGCATCTGGGCTATTTTCAGATCTCATGATTATGAATAAAGCTGCTCTAAATTTTCCTCGTAGGTCTTTATGTAGATTTTTTTTTTTTTTTTTTTTTTTTGAGACGGAGTCTCGCTCTGTCACCCAGGCTGGAGTGCAGTGGCCGGATCTCAGCTCACTGCAAGCTCCGCCTCCCGGGTTCACGCCATTCTCCTGCCTCAGCCTCCCGAGTAGCTGGGACTACAGGCGCCCGCCACCTCGCCCAGCTAGTTTTTTGTATTTTTTAGTAGAGACGGGGTTTCACCGTGTTAGCCAGGATGGTCTCGATCTCCTGACCTCGTGATCCGCCCGCCTCGGCCTCCCAAAGTGCTGGGATTACAGGCTTGAGCCACCGCGCCCGGCCTATGTAGATATTTTTATTTTACTTGGATAAATGTCTCTGAGTGAGATTGCTAGATTGTATATTAAGTCTATGTTTAACATGATGAGAAACTGCCAAACTATAATTTTGTATTCCCACTAGCAATCTATGAGGGTTCCAGTTGCTCAGAATCCCTACTTGCACTTGGTATTGTCCATCCAAAAAATTTCTTTGAGTCATTCTAATAGTTGTATAGTGGTACGTTTAGAATGTGTATTTCCCTAATGACTAATGATGTCGAGCATCTTCTTTGTGTGCTTATTTGCCATTTGTATCTCTTGTTTGATAAAGTATCAGTTCAAATCTTTTGTCCATTTTTTAATTGGTTTGTGGTTTTTTTCTCGTTATTGAGTTGTAGTTTTTTATGTTTATATTCTATATGGCAGTCCTTTATAAGATTCGTATTTTGTGAATTTTTCTCCCAGTCTTTGGCTTTTTAAAATTGTTTTGATGGTGACTTTCAATAGATGACATAAACAAATGGAAAAAACATCCTATGCTCATGGATTGGGTGAATAATGAGATTGGGTCAATATTGTTAAACTGACCATATGCACACAGTGATCTACAGGTTCAATGCTATTCCTATCAAATCACCAATGTAATTTTTCACAGAATTAGAGGAAACTATTCCAACATTCATATGGAACCAATGAAGATCATGAATAGCCAAAGTAATCCTAAGCAAAAAGAACACAGTGAGATACAAATGGGCTATATAATGGTCAAAATACACGAACAGATGTTTCACCAAAGAGAGATACAGATGGTAAATAGCCACATGAAAAGCTATTCAGGCCGGACGCAGTGGCTCACGCTTGTAATCCCAAGACTTTGGGAGGCTGAAGCGGGTGGATCACCTGAGGTCAGGAGTTCGAGACCAGCCCGGCCAACATGGTGAGATCCCATCTCTACTAAAAATACAAAAATTGGCTGGGCATGGTGGCGCGTGCCTGGAATCCCAGCTACTCAGGAGGCTGAGGCAGGAAAATCGCTTGAACTTGGGAGGCAGAGGTTGTGGTGAGCCGAGATTGCGCCACTGCACTCCAGCTTGGGCGACAGAGCAAGACTCTGTCTCAAAAAAAGAAAAAAGAAAAAAAAGAAAAGCTATTCAACATCATTTTCCATTAGGGAAATGCAAATTAAAACTTTAGTGAGCTATAACTACATACCTATTAGAAAAATACTGATAATGCCAAATACTGGTGAGGATGCAGAAAAAATGGCTCTTTCATTTATTGCTGGTGGCAATATAAAGTGGTACAGCTTCCCTAGACAACAGTTTGGCAGTTTCTTACAAAACTGAACATGCACCTACCATATGACCTGGCAATTATGTGCTCGGACATATATCCCAGAGAAATGAAAACGTATGTTCACACAAAAACGTGTACATAGATGTTCAGTCTCAAAAGGTTACCTACTGTATGATTACACTTACATAGCATTCTCTAAATGGTAAAACTATAGAGATGGAGATTAGTAGTTGCCAGGGGCTAGGAACTGAGAAGGGAGTGTTGAGATATACATGTGAATACAAAAAAGTAGCATTAAGGAGTTCTTTTGTGCTTATGGAATGGTTCTGTATCTTGATTTGGGTGGTGGTTAAAAAAATTGTACTTATACATGGGGTACAATTGCATAGACACACACGCACACATGCAGGTCAGGAAAAACAAAAACTGAGCAAGCTCTAGTTAAACAGTGATGTACCAATGCCAATTTTTAAATTTTAGATATTATACCCTAGCCTATAGAAGATGTCTCTATTTGGGGAAGGTGAGTCAAGAGTACACTGGACTCCACTATTTTTGCAACTTCCAATGAGTCTATAATTATTTCAAAATTTAAAAATGTGATTACACATTTTTTCTGCTTTTCTTTTACTGCTTATATGGATGTTTAAAACATTCATTTGGATTATTTCTGGTATGTATGTTATAGGTTTAATAGTTTATCATTTACTGAATAAACCTTACTTTCTCAGTGTTTTAGATTCTTCCTTTACCATATACTAATGTCTATTTATATATAACAATTTCCTACACTCTTAGCTCCAGTGATGAATTAAATTGTGCTTCAGTTTCTTCATCTGTAAAATGTACATAATAGTAGTATATATGTCATAGAGTTCATTCCTTCAAAAACTCTATTTTTGGTACCTAACCTGTGTTAGTCACTGTTCTAGTGCCTTAGGATACATGAATGGACAAAGTAGACGAAGATCAATCGTTGTCTTTCTGGAGTGTACTGTCTAGCAGGGGAAAAGGATGACTAATAATAAATACATTGTATAGTAAGTTGGAAACAGTGCTGTGAAAAAAAGAAAAAGTAGAAAACCTGGACAATACCATTCAGGATACAGGCATGGGCAAAGACTTCATGACTAAAACATCAAAAGCAATGGCAACAAAAGCCAAAATAGACAAATGGGATCCAATTAAACTAAAGAGCTTCTGCACAGCAAAAGAAACTTTCTTCAGAGTGAACAGGCAACCTACAGAATGGGAGAAAATTTTTGCAATCGACCCATCTGACAAAGGGCTAATATCCAGAATCTACAAAGAACTTAAATAAATTTACAAGAAAAAAACAACCCCATCAAAAAGTGGGTAAAGGATATGAACAGGCACTTCTCAAAAGAAGATGTTTATGCAACCAACAGACATATGAAGAAATGCTCATCATCACTAGTCATCAGAGAAATGCAAATTGAAACCACAATGAGACACCATCTCACACCAGTTAGAATGGCGATCATTAAAAAGTCAGGAAAGGACAAATGCTGGAGAGGATGTGGAGAAATAGGAACACTTTTACATTGTTGGTGGGAGTGTAAATGAGTTAAACCATTGTGGAAGACAGGGTGGCAATTCTTCAAGGATCTAAAACTAGAAATACCATTTGACCCAGTGATCCCATTACTGGGTGTATACCCAAAGGATTATAAATCATGCTACTACAAAGACACATGCACACGTATGTTTATTGCGGCACTGTTCACAATAGCAAGTCTTGGAACCAACCCAAATGTCCATCAATGATAGACTGGATTAAGAAACTGTGGCACATGTACACCATGGAATACTATGCAGCCATAAAAATGGATGAGTTCATTCCTTTTCAGGGACATGATGAAGCTGGAAAGCATCATTCTCAGCAAACTATCACAAGGACAGAAAATCACAGACCACATGTTCTCACTTATAGGTGGGAGTTGAACACTGAGAACACATGGACACAGGGTGGGGAACATCACACACTGGGGCCTGTCATGGGGTGGGAGGCTGGGGGAGGGATAGAATTAGGGGAAATACCTAATGTAAATGATGAGTTGATGGGTGCAGCAAACCAACATGGCACATGTGTAACTACGTAACAAACCTGCACATGTACCCTAGAACTTAAAAGTATAATAATAATAAAAAAAAGTGGAGCAGATAGGGGAGTTGGAGATTGGGAGGTAAAATTTTAAGCAGAAAATCCAGGTAGGTCTCAAAGAGAAGGTGACAACTGTGCAAAGGCTTGAAGGAGGTAAGGAAGACCATCTTGTTAAAGAATATTAACCAAGGTAACATCAAAAGAGAAATGGAGAGACATCAAAGAACTTTGATCAAATATAATTAGACTTACAATTTGATTGACTATAATTAGACTTACATTTTAAAAGGATAACTATGGTTCTGTGTTGAAAATAAACTGTAGGGTAGTAGCTAAGCTTAAATGAGCTCATATAAATATTACATGTACTGCGTCTACCTACCTATCTTTATCTATCTATCTATCTATCTATCTATCTATCTATCTATCTAATCTATCCATCCACCCACCCACTTACCCACCTACCTACTTATCTATCCATCCATCATTAAATTACTCAGAACAATGCCTGGTGTGATTTAAAGGCTATTATTATCATCATTATTTTCATTGTCAAGCTTAGTGTAACCACAACTATCTCATATAAGGTAGCTATCTTTATTGTATAGATAAGTAAACAGACTCAGAAGGGTTGAAGTAACTTGTCCAAAAGTTACATAATTTGTAAATGCCAGTGCCAGGATAGGAAGTGCAGGGATCACTGTGTTTGAGATGCATGCTCATAACCATGAATAAGCTATTTCCCTAATTCCCATTCTCAAGATGCAATACAGATGAGAAATATTAGATGCACTCTATTTCATTAACCTTAATCGAGCTACTTCCCTGATAAAGATGACCCTAACAAAGCTGTTTCTTCACTCCCAAGCAAAACATGAAGCCATCATGGGCACCAAGGTTAGGGTACAAAGCTTTTAGGCCTTTCGCATCATGAGAGAACATCTTTGGGGAAACAAGCTTTTATTGTGCAGTATTTTTCCACATAAGTGCCAAATTGGCTCGCCAATCTAATTGGGCACTACTCCGCTGAAATAGCAAGATTCTGTAATGACTTTAGGATCTGTAAGAATGCATACAGAATTTTTTGATTAATGGGTACATGCAAATTTATTTGGTAAAAATAGTGCCCTGTGCTATTTAATAATTAAAAAAAAATTCAGTAATTTTTTTACTATAAATGCCAATGTGCTTATTAAAGTCAAGTTGCTTGTTTAGACAGATTATCTTTATTAAACCATAGTGTTGGGCACTGTAGCATGTGCCTATAATCCCAGCTACTCAGAGACTGAGGTGGTAGGATTGCTTGAGCCCAGTTCAAGACCAGCATGGGCAACACAGTGAGACTTTGTCTCACTTAAAAAAAAAAAAAAAAAAGCAAACAAACAAACAAAAAACAAACCATAGTTATCCAAGTCCTGTCAAGAAAGCAGCTGTTTATCAGAGATAAAGTACTTACTTTATCAGAGAGAATATAAATAATTGTTTAAGGAGGTATTGCAAGATTGAAATGGTAAGAAGACAGGATCACAATGTATGCAGACTTTTCAGGAATGAAAGTTTGGGTCACCATCCAACCACATAGAAGACTCTGACTGCTAAGATTGTGGCTTGGGGGAGGAGGGCAGAATGGGTAGAAGAGACAAACTTAATAGCAAGCACAGCTATCTCATAGTACCATATGTGTACTTGCCTCATGTCAGTGGTATTGAATATAAAAAAATCTTTCTTCAGAATAAGGAGAATGGTAATCTCAGATTATAAATACAATAGGTCCCAGGGATTTGGTTAACCTTATAATATATATTTTAAAAGATGGTGTTTTCTGAACACCAGGCAGTATAGCACTATTTACACAGTAAGAGTTCAGAGTCCTTACACAGCAGTGTAAGGACTTCAGTGTTTCAAGGCTTTACGCAATGTAGCTTGTTGGGGCTTCAATAGTGGACCTGAGAAGACTGGCCCCCAAGAAGGTTGGCTGGTACAAATATCCAGAGGCATGTGAGCATTTAGACATTTAGGCATTTAGAGGCACGGGAACTAAAATGGAGAACCTCTGGGCTGTGCTAATATTTGGTGCTAAGTAGGTTATGAAGCCTTGACTATAGGGAAATCCATCCCATTGAAACAAGGCTCCTGCCATCAATTTGGGTTACAGATGGTAGTGTCTACACAGTGGAGTGCCAACAAATGGCAAAGGGATCAGGGCTCAGATCTAGAGCTCAAATCAAGGATACTGAGGAAAGCTGTTACTTGGTGGACATGAGTAATCCAAGAACTCACCAGAGGACACAAGGTAGTCTAAGGGACATGCCAGCTCATTCACTTCATAGGATCCTCAGTAGGGTACTAAGTAATGTTGGTTGGGTTCTTGTTGGCTGAGGAATGTGATTGGGCTGACTATGAAAGTACAAGGTCTTTAGTCCTGATCACTGGGCACAGTTGGGGAAGACGAAGACCTAGTGGTGTCCTTTTGGTTACACTGGCATCACTACTTCCTGATAGTGTTTCTCATGTGCATCTGATAGACATCAAATAATTCTGCTGGGGGTGATATGATTTTACTTGGCTGGTGTCAGAAGGTATGTCAAACTATATAACAATTGGGAAGAAGTAATATAGTAACTGGAAGAAAGTAAGAACAGGCAAATGTGAGAAGTCAGGTTATTAGAAAATATAAAATTTCCAATTATTGTTATTTTGGGGGTTTTATTTGAGATATTCCAGAATTTCCAGGATTGAAATAATTTAAAGCCAGAGGGCTGGCAGTCTTCTACATATTGTGTATCTTAAAGAGTAATATTGGGATTTACAGACTTTTACTCAGCGAATTTACTGAGGTGGTCTGAACACACATGATTAAAAAACTTACTCAGAAAAGGCGTGGCAATAGTTCTGTCTTCCGCATTTCTGGATACATCAACCTTCAACTGCTATGGTTTACTAATCTTTAATTTCAAAGAATATTATGTACTTAAGTAAAGATAAATTCTGACAAATTGGGATAGTTTGCATCAGTAAGAAAGTTTATTGAAATTCGTTAGTAAATGAGAACAGAAAGTTGTTTTTCTTTCCATTAACACTTTCTGGTAAAGTGAAAAGAAGAAAATACAGAAACCACAAAACACCTTGTAGACACCTTATTTTCAGGGAGTGAACCTGTTTCCATAGACCATTAAGACAGAAGCGTCTTCTTGGAGACTTTGTTTTCTATGCATCTGTATATAACGGTCTGTGTGAAGGGAGACTTTCCTCTTGATGCAGCTCAATAGTAGTGTTTCTTGGTTTCTGATTCAACCATAGATGAAAGGACTCTACCGTCGGGTGCCACCTCTTCAATAATTGTCTTGATTACCCTGGTTTTGTTAGTATCTGTGTGAATGATGAAAAAAAAAATTATACAGTCTGTAGGGATCCTTAGCAATTAACAAGCAAATACTGTAAAAAGAAGGAAATTTCAACTTTACATTGCTAAGTCCAAAAAAAATGCTTAAGGTATGACATTTTGATCATGCCATTTTTCACAGTTGGTGTTAAGAGTAGTTTGTGAACACATGCAAAGGGAACCGTCTCTAAGATTTTTAATTTTTTAAAACAACTCTAGAGCTTAAAGCGCAAAAAAACCATCACAGGAAGTTAAAACTAATTCTGATTACCCCAGCTAGTTTCTGCTGACCTTGGTCCCTTAGATGAAGACTCGCCCACGGACCCAGAAGAGGAGGACTTGTGGCCGCCGCCGGAGCTGCCGCCGCCGCCGGAACCGCCTCCGTGGCCGCCGCCGGAGCCGCCGCCGCCGCCGCCGGAGCTTCCGCCCCCGTAGCCGCCGCCGCCGCCGGAGCTTCCGCCCCCGTAGCCGCCGCCGGAGCTTCCGCCGCCGGAGCCGCCGCCTCCGTAGCCGCCGCCTCCGTAGCCGCCGGAACTACCACCGTGGCCGCCGCCGTAACCGCCGCCGGAGCTTCCTCCTCCGTAGCCTCCGCCGTAACTTCCGCCGCCGCGTCCACCGCCTCCGGAACTAAACGGGGTGAGGTCACATTCGGTTATCTCTAACGTTGGTAAACGGTGGGTAGCTTTCCAGTTGCCGTTAATTTAGAAAATAAGCAAAACATGTCTTGAGAAAATAAAACCCTGCCAGGTTTATATTTTAAAACCCATCCTTTGAAAACACTTTTGTGTACACAGAACTCTTAAGAAGCATTTTGGGGCCGGGCGCGATGGCTCAAGCCTGTAATCCCAGCACTTTGGGAGGCCGAGACGGGCGGATCACGAGGTCAGGAGATCGAGACCATCCTGGCTAACATGGTGAAACCCCGTCTCTACTAAAAAACAAAAAACTAGCCGGGCGAGGTGGCGGCCCCTGTAGTCCCAGCTACTCGGGAGGCTGAGGCAGGAGAATGGCGTAAACCCGGGAGGCGGAGCTTGCAGTGAGCTGAGATCGGGCCACTGCACTTCAGCCCGGGCGACAGAGGGAGACTCCGTCTCAAAAAAAAAAAAAAAAAAAGCATTTTGGGCCATATTCATGAGAAAGTGAGATTGCGGTTGCGTACTCCTTTTTCTGTACCCTACCCCCTCTCTTCCTTTTATTCTCTGGCATCTTCTTGGGGTTTAGAGAAGCCTTGCTATCTGGAATATTGAATAAAAGAAACTGCGATAACTTTTCATTTTAAAATTTACCTTCCCTCTCCTTCTAGCAGGCTGCGGTAGGTTTGAATTTCATTCTCCAGTCGGATCTTAATATCCAGGAGTTGCTGGTATTCAGTATTCTGGCACTCGGTTTCAGCTCGAATCTGTTGCAGCTGTTCTTCCAGAGCGGAGATCTGGGCCTGAATCTGTGAGAGCTGCACACAGTAGCGACCTTCTGTTTCTGCCAAGGAGGCTTCCAGGGATTGTTTCTGAAACGAATTTTTTTGTGGCTTAGTGACTTCCTTGTTCAATTGAGTATAGTGACACTTACTTAATTGTTTAGTAAGGCCTTATATAGAAGAATAAGAAAATGAACAGAATTTGTTTTATGTTTAATGGCACCATTTCAGTTTCAGCACTTTTAGACCAATGCCAGTAGTACTTTTCCTCCTTTAACATAGAGCTTTACTTTTTCTTTCTTACCTCCAACTCTGCATTTTTCTGTTGCATTGCATATTCTTAGGTGAGCATGAAACTTTGTATGATAAAATTGAAGTCATTTCGTGAGAGTTAACATACCAGGGCCAGTTGGGACTGTAGTTCTATCTCCAGAGCTTGTACAGTACGTCTCAATTCAGTAATCTCGGATTTATGGCTCGACATCTGTTCAATGTTACTATCAATTTCTGTAGTCAGTTCCTTGCTCTAGAGTATTAAGAACAGGGAAAAGGATGAGGAAATTCTGAAATGATAAAACCACCATGAGTTTCACTATAAAGGAAGATTACCTTTTCGTTGAACCAGGCTTCAGCATCTTTGCGGTTTTGTTCAGCAAGTTGTTCATACTGGCTTCTCATGTTGTTCAGAAGTTGAGTCAGATCAACACCGGGGGCAGCATTCATTTCCACATTCACATCACCAGTGGACACATTTCGAAGGTCTTTCATTTCCTATTTGAGGAACAGAAAGATTTAATGGCTACACGAGGACCATAATGAACTCTCTTTGGCTGGGAAAAGTAGCTTTTGTGTCACCTCCTCGTGGTTCTTCTTCAAATAGGCCAGCTCTTCAGTCAGGCTCTCAATCTGCATCTCCAGGTCAGCCTTGGTCAGGGTCAGCTCATCCAGCACCCTACGCAGTCCGTTGATGTCAGCCTCCACACTCTGGCGCAGAGCTACCTCATTCTCATACCTGAAACAAGCATGATATTAATATTGGATATAACTTATATAGGGGAGATGTATCTGGGCAGAGACTGTTAAAAAGCAAATACATAGTTGATCTCATGTCATGGCAGTATTTGTCATGTACAGTTCACTTAGGAGTAATAGTGGTTTAATGGAAAAAAGCTTAACAGTTACTTTAAAATGCATTTTCTTCCATTAATATTGCCAAAAATGTAATACTGACATGGAAAATTTCTCAGATAACTCCAATACTATTTAACTTTGGGTGAATTCAGGAAAATGTAAATGCTGTTGTGGGCATCCCAAGTCAGGTTAAAAACGACTGATATATTCATTGTGATAGTATTATACAACGATCGCTTAACTTACTTCAGCCTGAAGTCGTCAGCTGCCAGCCTGGCATTGTCTATCTGAAGCAGGATATTGGCGTTATCAGTTGTTAGGTTGAGGATCTGGAGGGAGAGGCACGGTTACTTAAGAAGAGGTCAGATGCAGATACAGTTTTTGTAGTGGCATAGATGAACTCTGCACATTTATGTTGTTCTCTTACAAAATATTTTGTTTTAAATATGAGATATTACAGGATTGCCCATATACTTAGCTTTGAATTATTTGTTCTCTTGGAATTTCTCCAGTCTTGTATTTCTGTACACAAATTATTCCTTTCTGAAAGCTAACTGGAATTATATAGATGTGTTCCTGCAAGTGTGCCCTCCTCTTTTAGACAATGTGATTTCCATGTATTTCAGCCATACTTTGGCTGACTCACACCTGCATTTGTTTAACTCATGATAAATATTAATAAATAAGTATGCTCTGAACTGGTACACAATGGGTACAATTCAGAAATTCCTTAGAGGCAAGCAGTATCCCATTTTCATACTAGAAAATTCATTTTTCTCACCATGTTGGTACTGAATATGGCTTGTTATCAGTCTGAATAACATTTTGTTCTGATTCATTTCATGATTTCTTTTTCAGTTTCTACATTTGTAAATGACTTAGCATATTTTAACTGTGGACTCATTGTATGCTCATTAAAACCTCAAAAGTTCTTAGTAAGCTGCCATCCTCTTAAGACAAGCAGCACACATGCTGGATGAAGATTGCCATGACCATACTTTCACAGATGTTTATCTTTGATGAGACTGGGTTATTTTTGAAGCAAGAAAGTAACATAGGTAAATATAGTGAACAGCCACATTGTGCTTAATTTAAGATTCATCTGTCTGGATTTCATGGACAAGATACTTAAAGCTGGGTTTAAAAATACCTCTTACCTGATTTTTAAGGTCATCGATGGTTTTGTAGTATTTGCTGTAGTCACGAGGCTGCCCCTGGTGTGAGTTGCCATGCTTTTCATACCACTCCTTGATTTTGCCTTCCAGCTCATAGTTTGATTCTTCCAGAGCCCGAACTTTGTCCAAGTAGGAAGCCAGGCGGTCATTCAGGTTCTGCATGGTTACTTTTTCATTTCCAGAGAGAAGGCCACCATCTCCTCCAAATCCACCACCAAAGCCTCCTCCAAAGCCACCTCCACCAAAGCTGCCCCCACCGAAGCTGCCACCTCCAAAGCTGCCCCCTCCAAAGCTGCCTCCATAACCCCCACCAAAGCTGCTACTTCCATAGCTTCCACCAAAGCTACCTCCACCAAAACCTAATCCTCCATGGCCACCTGATGAGCCCCCAAAGCAGCCCCCACCAGAGCTCCCACGGCTAAAAGAGCCACCACTAAACCCCCCTGAGCTAAATCCGCCACCAAGGGAGCCTTTGCTGCTCGAAATTCTTAGGGATGATCCTCCTCCTCCTCCTCCTCCTCCACCTCCTCCACTGCGGGAGGAAGAGTAGTGTTTGCTTGAGCTGTATCGAACAGACATGGTGATGCTGTTTAGCCCGGGGAGTGCCTGCTACCAAGGACAGTGACAAGCCTTTATGTATTTACCAACAGGGTGTGTCCACATGTGTTAGAGTTTGCTTACTTGCATGGTTTTCTTTTTGCCAACTTAGCATCTTTGGCTTATGATTGTATAAATTATCTTCAGTATAACCAATCCCAATATGTACAATTTTGAATTTGCCCTAAGAATAAACAGGAGGTTTGCTATGTTGAAATTGAAAATGGGTGGAGTTCAGATGAGCATGTTTTATTATGCTTTTCACCTGTTGAAGAACATTGAGCAACTGTTAAGATCCATTTTTCTCAGCACTAATTCAGGTTGCATAGAATGTTTGCAAAGTTTGGAAAAAAAAGAGTTTCAGCTACAAAATTATAGTTAAAATAAGATTTTTCAAATTCATGTTTTAAACAGTTTTAATTGAAACAACAAATAGCATAAAGTCCGGCAGAATCATGCTCTAATGAGGTTCTTGTAGACAACTGTGGGGAATCAAAAAGAAAAAAAGTCTAAAAATGTAACTAGCATCAATAGTTGCCATATATAAAACATTAAAACCATAAAACCACAATTTAGGAGATTGTGTTTGTAGGGGATCTTTTAATTTATTTGGCAAATGAGAGTATATTGATATTTTGCCTAAGAAAGTGGAAGTAATGATTTTAGAATTTTCTAATTAATGATGACATTATTTTTGACATTAAAAAATCTGAAATCATGAAGTTATCCTCGATTATTTTGCCTTTTAAATTCATCATAGTTAAGGTTTCTATGAAGACCATAATAATGCAGAAAATCTGCATTATTTTCTTAGCATGAAATATGAAGAACTAACTTGTAGTACTTTACACTAAATTCTGATTGAATAAAAAGGGAAAATTTGGATATGTTATGATTGCAAGTAAAAATTTGCTTGCAAAAATGTAAATCCGTGTTAGAGAATGGTACTTGCACCAAATATTATGAACTAGACTGTGCACATGTGTTCCCAAGCTAGGTTCAGTTTCTCAACAAAAACAACACATTTTCTTGGATATACTGTGTACAGAATTTGGTATAACAGTTTGGTGAAGTAAATTGGGATTTTGGTACATTGTATAAGATTATATCTACTCATAGGCTATGACATTGCTGTTGTTTGGATGTATATATTCATACATGTTTTACAATTACATAGTGCTGTTAGTGATACTATGATTTAAAAATATCTAGAACAAGCTGTTAAGATAGGAATGGTGGTTATTATTATTTCTTTTCTTTCTTTCTTTCTTTTTTTTTTGAGACAGAGTCTTGCTCTCTCGCCCAGGCTGGAGTGCGGTGGCGCAATCATGGCTCACTGTAAGCTCTGCCTCCCAGGTTCATGCCATTCTCCTGCCTCAGCCCTCTCGAGTAGCTGGGGCTACAGGTGCCCACCACCACGCCTGGCTAATTTTTTTTTTTTTTTTTTTTGAGACGGAGTCTCGCTCTGTCACCCAGGCTGGAGTGCAGTGGCGCGATCTCGGCTCACTGCAAGCTCCGCCTCCCGGGTTTAAGCCATTCTCCTGCCTCAGCCTCCTGAGTAGCTGGGACTACAGGCGCCCGCCATCTCGCCCGGCTAATTTTTTGTATTTTTTTTAGTAGAGACGGGGTTTCACCGTGTTAGCCAGGATGGTCTCGATCTCCTGACCTCGTGATCCACCCGTCTCGGCCTCCCAAAGTGCTGGGATTACAGGCTTGAGCCACCGCGCCCGGCCGGCTAATTTTTTGTATTTTTAGTAGAGACAGGGTTTCATCGTGTTAGCCAGGATGGTCTCGATCTCCTGACCTTGTGATCCGCCCGCCTTTGCCTCCCAAAGTGCTGGGATTGCAGGCGTAGTTATTATTATTTCTAATTTATAGAAGAGGAAGTTGAAGTTGAGAGGTTGTGGTTTTTCCACAAGATATGGAACATGTGGTTAAACTGCAGTTAGAAGCTTGGTCTTTTAACTCCTTGGTTCTTTCCTACTTTACCAATGTGTATGTGTATTATCTGCTCTGGTGGATTTGGTCTAATGGAACTGAATGACTCTTAATTCTCACCATAAACTTCTTCAGCTGGGGAAAAAGAGCAAAACAAAAAGAACTTAGAATCATGAAAATATTGAAAGGGTAGTGATTTGGCACACACTCTGCCTTTAGTAATTGTTTTTTCAAATTAAGTTTATAGCTGCACATTTTGGTTTATGAAAACTACAGAAATAGTTTCTTCAGGGAAGGGGAACGTGGTTGGGAGCATTAATCAAATGTTGATTGTTAAAGTGGAGGTTACTACCCAGCAAATCGCAACTCTTCCAACTTGTTAGCACATGCAAGTGGGGCAGTAGTTAAAAGAAAAACTGAAACCCAACCATGGGAATTGATTCTTGATGAAGATAACCTACAGTTAAAGAAGGCTATGATAAATCAGGATAGAAAAAGAAAAAAAGATTCCAGTAACTTCAGAGAGGATGTTGAAACCTCGATATTAATGAAACCTTTTTGGAAAGAAGCATTTTAATTAAAGAGAGATTTTGAGTGATTTTACCTATAATTAGCACAAGTTTTGGATCTTAGAATTACCAGTTTTTTTTAGTATTAGCCTATAATGTCTCCCTCCAGTGGAAAATATAAAAATTCCATCTCCTTTCAGTTAATTAGCAAGTGGTATGAAGAGATCTCTGTTACAATCATATTAAACCAAAGAATATGTGAAAGGGAGTCTTTGCATAAAAGTACATGAGAACAAATACAGGTATGGAGGGCCTTCTAATACTACAACATTTAATTTAAGCTACTTTTACTGTTGTTACCAAAGATTACTTAGTAACTTGTATACTGTAGAAATTGATTTGTCTTTATTCACGCTGTCATTTGTTGAAATCAGCTGTTGGCATGAATAAAATTAAGAGGTGCCACATAATAATTTTACAGCTAAATTGGATGAACATTTATGATTCTAGTCTTGGCACCATTTACACTTGATTGCTATAATCCACTGTAACTGTATTTTCATTGTGCTCAATTTTTATTGTGTCTCTTTGTAAAGCACATTGGTAGGTATTTAAAAGATAGAAAAGTGAATGAGATACAGCTCCCATCCTTAAGGATCTTGCCATAGTTACAGTCTAATTGAGAAGACATGACATATACCATCAGCTTAAGCACTGTATGCTATGTAAATGGAAAATGATGGTGGGGCTTGGATGTGTAGGGGGAAGGAGTTAACGTTTCCTGAACATCTGCTATGATCTAGATGGTTTACTTTTCTTTAATCCTCCTCTAGATCCTCTAAGATAGGTATTATTACCTCATCTAATAGCTAAAAATCTAAACCTTAAAACGTTTTAGAAATTTGCCAGATTATGTATTTGTTTATTTATATATCAGCAGTGTCTGTGTGATGACACACAGCCTGATTTTGAATCAAGAAATACAGTTACAAAGGTGCTAGTTTTCATGACACCAGACTGGCACTCTTAAGACCAATGAGCAAGGGGTCATATTGAAATGGGGCCACCTGACAGAGTTTCATGGTGCAGTTGAAATTTAAGCTGAATCTTGTAAGGATGAGTAGGACTTTTCATGTGTGCAACAGCAGAGAGAAGACTGCTCTGGGAAGTCAGGACTGTGAAAATGCCAAGCAGGTGAAGACACTGAGTGACCAGTTTGGCTGGAGTAGATCATCCATATATATTAATTTATTCATTCCTTCAGCAGGTTTTATTGAGCACCTGCAATATGGCTTGGGGAATGCATAGGTGACCAAGATACAGTTCCTGCCCTTTAAGGAGTTTACAGTCTACTTGGAGAGGCAAACAAACATACCCATGAATCAGAGATTATAATATAGGGCAATCTGGGCTACATTTGAGCAATGTTCAGGGTTTGGAGGAATTGCAGAGAGAGGTTCTAACAGTCTGGTGAATGTGGTTTTTTTAATTGTGTGTGTGTGTGTGTATGTGTGGTGTGAGTGTACAATGAAAGAATAGTGAAGTAAAGTTTGGGATTGAAGATGAGTTTTGGTTTAAGACATGAATTTGAGGTAATACCAGGGTATTCATGTAAACATGTCTTTAAGCAATTATGGGACTGCAGTTAGGGAGAGTGTTCAGAATAGCAGACTTTGGGGTTGGTTAGGATCCCTAAGGGAAGGAATTTAGAGAGAAATGTACAGAAGGTCTAATTCTGAACTTTTGGAGTCATTTTAGGGGCTAGGAAGAAGAAGTAGAGCTAGAGAATAATCCTGAAAAGAGGGACATCTAGGACCAGGCAAAGGGGGAAAGAGGATCATTGAAGCCAAGAGAGAAGAAAACGTGGGTGAGGTGGTCACCCAAGAGGTCAGTGAAAAGGTGGATTGAGGAAAGCAGTTTGGAACCATTGGCATCCTTCCAGAGTACAGTTTTAGTTGAGTAGTGGTGGGGCAATTCATGGTGCTTACCCAATATTGGAATTGATGACTTTGCTTATGGTATTTTGTTTTCATGTTGTCCGGTTTATCAATTTCTTCTTTAATTGCTTCTGAACTTACTGAGTCGTGGTTACGACGGGTATAGGTGCTATTCACATGGGGTTAATTTGGCTGGAGCTCTGGAAGCATGTTTTGGATTCAAATTTGTTATCAGTTTGACTTGTCTCACTGTTAGGATTTGGATCCTTTTTATTTCTTATTTTGCTTCAAGTAAAATCCTGTTTTGAAGTTTCTAGCTGAAAATTCTATTTGCAAGTTTCCTTTTCTGATTGAAATATAATACATATAATTGAGATATAATACATAGTTTAGGTAGTTGCAGAAGGACAAATCTGGTAATACAGGTTATATCTCAAGATGGTAAGGTTGATCTAAATATTTAGAGTTTTCTGTTGTTTATCACAAAGTTTAAGAGTCAGGCATTTTCTTTTTGACTGTTCTGTGACTGTGCAAATTGCTTAATATGCTTTTATGATTACTACCCACAGAGTCGAAACGGTGGAAAGTTGTATCATTATTTGACTTGGTACCCTCTTCTTAGATAGCTAATTGTCGGACAACTAAGATATCAATTGATAAATTTCATGTCTTCTCATTAGTAAACTTCTAAAATTCAGAGATCCTAAATCTACAGACACTCCTATATCAATTTTTCTGAAACTTCTGGGACTCTACTGTGATGGAAGCCACAAAAATATGGAAACTGCTTGAAGGCTGTTGAGGGTAGTGTAGCAGAGTAAGTGGGTGGGCTCTGGTGTCAGACTGCTGGGGTTACAATCCAGGCTTCACCATTTATTGTGAGGTTTCATCTCAGTGTCCTCCTCTCTAAAGTAGAGATTATAATTTTTCTTACTTTATGGAGTTGTAGCAGGAGTCAAATGAGTTATTAAATATAAAGCATTTAGAACGATGATTTGCATGCATAGAATAAGCACTTAATGAATATATTTTTGTTGCTATTACTGTTTTGTGATCTGTTTCCCATAGGTTAACCCACTGTCCAACCCACAGGATGCCTTCAAAATAGGAATGAATGAAAGGATAGGGTGAGAAGTTGAAAAATGGCTTGTGAGGGAGGAGAAAATGGCTGGAGAGGAAAGTAGGGTGGGGAAAAGGTGTTCAGTTTGATAACTTTTGCGATAAACCGTGCCATCTGTTTTTCTTTGAGTGACACTTCCTTTCACTTTAAACTTCATTTCTTTTATCTCCTACATCCATCAAGGCACTAATTTTGTCACCTTCTCTTTGTCATGGCTGATGTATTCGTTTCTTTCTGTGTAGCCCCACTGTAACTGCCCTGTTCTGGGCTTTCACCACTACTCTCGAAGATTACGTCACCAGCTTCTGAAGTGGTTTTTTTGACTCAGCACTGTCAATTAAGATCTGTTCACTGCGGCAAGATTGATGTTCTCGAAACAGTATTGTCATCACTTCATCAACATACTCAGACCTCTTGTGGACGGATTAAGTCTTCTCCATAACCTAGCCCTACTCTGTCTGTCCAACCTCATGCTCTCTGCGGTGAGTCAGGGTGGGGAGTGGAAGGAGTGCTGCACTTTCTTCATAAAGTAATTATGTGGCCCTGGGCAAGACACTCAGCTTTCTGTGTCTCAGTTTACTACCCTATAAAGTATGGATAGTAATATTAAATATTAAAATATGGATTATAGTCCATGATTCAGTGAAAAAATGTGTATTAGCATCTCCTTTAAACATCCTTTAATTACTTAATCCTTTAAGCAGGCCTTTCTTACTCTTGGCTAATATACTATGCTTTGTTCCATTTTAAGGCCTGTGTTTGTTGCTCTTGGCATAGAATGCCCATCTTCTACTTTGCTGTTTATTCAAGTTATTCTACCTCAACTCCAAACTCTGACTTAAATGCCATCTCCTTCACGAGACTTCTCACCATTAGTCTCTGGTTCATGGCTGTCTCTTTCTTCTCATTTCCTATGTTGAACAACTTGGTGTTTTATAATTTGTTATACTATTCTGGCCTCTTTCTTAGTGTCCCCAGTGCGATACAACATTTAAGTTCCTTTAGAGAAGGGAGGGTGCCTCTGCTCTTGCTGCACCCAGTACTCATTGTTCTCTGAATGTTTTCGTATTGCTTCAGTGCCTTTCCCCACTTTCTTGGCCTTTATTTTTTTTTTCTCTAAACTTTTGGCCTGTATGTTTTGGCAATAGTGCAAGTTAAAAATTTAAATAAAGGCTGGTTGAAGACAACTAACTTAATTTTACTTTAAAGGAAATTATGATACTTTTTGATGTAAGAATGTGTAAGAATGATAAGAAAACCAAGATTCTGCATAGGAATTTTAAAATACCTTAAAGTATATAAAGATGTATTCCTTAGAATGGAAATACACTGAATATATTAAGGAAACATTTTAGCCCTCACTCTTTCCTCTTCATTAAAGGTCACTATTTTTTTTTGTCTTGGATCTGTTGAGATTATCTTGATACTAGTAACCTGCTAAAATGCATCTGTAGTTTTATTCTAAAATTTGAATTTTTTTCATACATCACATCAAATTAAAAACTTCTGCACAGCAAAGGAAACAGTCAACAAAGTAAAGAGACAACCCACAGAATGAGAGAAAATATTTGCAAACTATCCATCTGACAGAGGATTAATAACAAGAATATATAAGGAGCTGAAATAACTCAATAGGAAAAAAAATCTAATAATCTGATTAAAAAATGGGCAAAAGAACTGAATAGACATTCAAATCTCAAAAGAAGACATACAGGCTAGGCATGGTGGCTCACACCTCTAATCCCAGCACTTAGGGAGACTGGGTCGGGAGGACTGCTTGAGCCTAGGAATTCAAGACAAGCCTTGGTAACATAGGGAGACGCCATCTCTACAAAAAATAAAAATAAATTAGCTGGGTATGATGGCATGTGTCTGTAGTCCCAGCTGCTTGGGAGACGGAGGTGAGCCATGTTCATGCCACTGCACTCCAGCCTGAGCAACAGAGTGACCTCAAAAAAAAAAAAAAAAAAAAAAAGAAAACATACAATGGCAAACAGGTATATAAAAAGGGGCTCAACATCATTGATCATCAGAGAAATGACTCAGAATTACATTCTCATTGCAGTTGAATGTAATAATGTAAATTATTACAGTCACACTGATTTGTTGTATATCTCATCCCACTTAAAATGGCTTTTATCCAAAAGAAAGGCAATAATGAATGCTAGTGAGGATATGGAGAAAAGGGAACCCCCTCGTACACTTTTCTTGAGAATGTAAATTAGTACAGCCACTATGGAGAACAGTATGGAGGTTCCTCAAAAAGCTAAAAATAGAACTGTGTGATCCAGCAGTCCCACCGCTAGATATATACCCAAAATCATGGAAATCAGTTTATCAATTGGATATCTGTACCCTCATTTTTTTTTGCAATACTATTCACAATAGCCAAGATTTGGAAACAACCTAAGTGTCCATCAACAGACGGATTGATAAAGAAAATGTGGTACATATACTTAGTGGAGTACTATTTAACCATAAAAAAGAATGAGATCCTGTTATTGCAACAACTTGACTGGACCTGGAGGACAGTGTGTTAAGTGAGATAAACCAGGCATAGAAAGGTAAACTTCTCATGTTATCACTCATTTGTGGGAGCTAAAAATGAGAACAATTGAACTCATAGAGATAGAGAGTAGAATAATGGTTACCGGAGGCTGGAAAGAGTAGTATAGGGTGAGGGGGCTGGGAAGTGGGGATGGTTAATGGGTACAAAAATATAATTAGGTAGAACAAATATAATCTAGTATTTGCTAGCACAACAGGGTGATTATAGTCACAATAATTTATTTTACATTTTAAATTAAAAAATATTATTGAAATGTTTGTAACACAAATAAATGATAAATGCTTGAGGTGATAGGTACCCCTTTTATCTGGGTGTGATTATGCATTGTTGCTTGTATTGAAATCTCTCTTGTTCCTCCTGAATAATACAGTTACCATGGACCTATACAAAGGTAAAAATTTTGAATTTTTTTATATTAGGAGAATTGACAATTCTAGTTGGGTTTCTGGCTAGCTAGCTTAGGAGTATGTTGTAATTTAAGGATTAACTATAACGCAGCTTAGCTTTTAAATTTCATTAGTATGTCATAAATTTATTTTCAGGTAAATTAATTTCATTCTGTAAAAGACAATTGCTCACTATGAGTTAGCTGCATTAGGAGGAGAATTAATTAACATAGAACATAAAATAGAAACATAATATCCCTTTTAGTTTTCATAAAAAATAGTGAAGCCGAAAGTACCAAACAATTCTCTACAGACTCCAATTTTAAAATATTGAAACTGAACATTGTCCAAAATTCAGTGGCTGTTTTCTCCCCCTCATAAATCTAAGAAAATTCCTTTAGGTCCAGTTGTGGTTGCTTATCCAATTGGTCATTTCAAGGATGGCTGGATATGAGAGAAAATAACATTATAATTGGGTATAACTTCATAATTTTCACTTAAGAGAGTCTAGACAGATCTAAGTAGAGTAGAGAAAGTTTTGGATTAGAAATGGTACATACAGAGGTTAATGTTTACAGTGAAAGCAGTAATCCCCCATTCTAGTGGTTTTAAGTGAGTATATGTAATGTGCTTAAATTTAAAGGAAGGCCAGGCGCGGTGGCTCAAGCCTGTAATCCCAGCACTTTGGGAGGCCGAGACGGGCGGATCACGAGGTCAGGAGATCGAGACCATCCTGGCTAACATGGTGAAACCCCGTCTCTACTAAAAAAAAAAAAAAAAAAAAAAAAAATTTAAAGGAAAAAGTCTTAGGGAGTCAAATTAATTTCCTAATTTTAAAGGTTTTTAAAAAAGTATTTGACCTTATGGACTCAGACAACTAGTCAATTTTTATAATAGATGGACCTCTGTGAATCACGTTGTTTTTTTTTTTGGTAAGGGGGTTGTAAGAATGGTAGAGGAATAGATTTAAATAATTATTTAAATGTAACACACAATAGTAACAGAGAAAATGTACCATAACCATTCTGTGGCTTCTTTCACAAGGCTGATGATTGATAATGCCCAAAGAACTTTTGATGTCTTGTGTTAAACTTATTAAACAAATATGCAAATAACATTTGCAAAGTCAGTCCTAAGATAGAGTTGATAGAGCTTGTTGAGACTTTTTTATGTTCCAAAGCCTGTCCTAAACTTTACTTGCATTTTTGTCTCATCAAATCCTGTTGGCAACTTTATGAGGGAAATTTTATTTTATTTATTTTTTTTGAGACGGTGTTTTGTTCTTGTTGCCCAGGCCGGAGTGCAGTGACGCATTCTCGGCTCACCACAACCTCAGCCACCCAGGTTCAAGCGATTCTCCTGCCTCAGCCTCCTGAGTAGCTAGGATTACAGGCATGCGCCACCATGCCCAGCTAATTTTGTATTTTTAGTAGAGACGAGATTTCTTCATGTTGGTCAGGCTGGTCTCAAACTCCTGACCTGAGGTGATCCACCTGCCTCAGCCTCCCAAAGTGCTGGGATTATAGATATGAGCCCCCATGCCTGGCCAGAAATTTTATTTTGACTAAAATTAGTTGGCCAGGCGCAGTGGCTCACGCCTGTAGTTCCGTCACCTTGGGAAGCCAAGGCAGGAGGATTCACATGAGTCCAGGAGTTTGAGACCAGCCTGGGCAACATGGCGAAACCCCGTCTCTACAAAATGCACATACACACACACAAAGCCTGGTGTGATGGCACGTGCCTGTGGGTCCAGCTACTCAGGAGGGTGAGGTGGAAGGATCGCCTGAGCCTGAAAGGTCAAAGTTGTAGTGAGCTTTGATCGCACCACTGCACTCCAACCTGGGTGACACAGCGAGACCCTTTTTCCCACAAACCCCCTCGAAAAAGAAAAGAAATTAGTTAAAATTTAGCATGCCCAAAACTATTCAATAAAGGGACTTTGGTGGGATTTGAACACAGACCTATCTTCAGAGCTTTTTAAAAACACAATGATTAACTGTTTTTTCTTTTTTAAAACACACTGTTGCTGGCTTAAACAATGAGTAACTTCTAAAACTCTTTTGAAATGAGCTAAAATTGTATTTTTCGGTCATGTGACTTGGAAAATTAACAAGAACATAAGGGATTTAGTTTCTTTTTCAGACTAGACAAGCCTTCCTTATCATTATTTTTGTGATGAAAAAATAGACCAATTTGAAAAGAAAAAGAACTAATGAGGCAAGATGTCCTGCCCTGGAAGAGATAAGACTTGTGGGCCTTGTCTGTTCCCAGGTGAGACTCTGCCCTAACTTCTTGAGGGTTGGTCTGGCATGGGATTATGGAGATTCCTAACTCTTTGGCAGACCAGTCATTAAAATAACACATCACAGCAGTTAGCCACCATGCATAATTGAAACATTAATGCTTTTATAATGCTGGCTTTTTCAGATGGAGCTAACACCCATTATGGAGATTAACCACTTTTCATTGGGTTTTTAACTCTTTGAGTCTTGAGGAATACAACAGTGAACGCAAGGTGTGTATCTGAATTAATTTAGTATAAACTGTGACATGGAGGGGTTCTGTTGCTTTGAAAGTTTCCAACTTATATACATTCAAAAACTATTAAACTTTTTGCTGTCTCTCCAAATATTTTCCATATTGATAATTTTGATTGAAATGTAGAGCTAGTTAGAATTTTCTAGTCTAAAGCTTAGATATATAAATGAGTGCATATTTGCAGAGCTATAAGATGTTACATTATTATTTTTTTCTTGGCATCTGGAATATAAATGCTAAATTTGGTCTAGTTAGAATTTCCTGCTTCCCTCCTCCCCTGCTTACTTCCTTCTGTCTCAAAACTCTCCAGGGATGAAGACTCCACAAGCTATATTGGGGTAACATATTGTAACAGTGGTTACTTTCAGTTTCTGTCAAACTAGATTAAAAAGTATCACATGTTCTCACTCATATGTGGGAGCTAAAAAAGTTGATCTCATCGAGATAAAGAGTAGTGACCAGAGAGGCTAGGAGGACAGTAGGGAGGTGGGTGAGAGAGAGCAGGGGATAAAAAGGGGTTGGTTGATGGGGTACAAAATTACAATTAGAAGGAATAAGATCTAGTGTTCAGTAGCACAATAGAGTGACTATAGTTAACAGAAATTCACTGTATATTCTGAATAACTAGAGTGAAATTAGAATGTTCCTAACACAAAGAAATAAGTGTTTGAGATAATGAATATCCCCGTTGTCCTGATTTGATCATTACACATTGTATGCTTGTATCAAAATATCACATGTACCCCATATATATGTATAACTACTATTTATCCATAAAATTAAAAAAAAATAAAAGAGGAAAGGAATGGAAAATAAAAGTAAAGACGACTCATCAAAAATTGCAATGTAGCAGAATAGTGCCGAATGCTGTAAACTAGTACCACACAGAACTTAATCTGTAATTTTAAAGAAACCATGTAAGTATATTTACTCCTGGTATTGTGTCTTTCTCTCTTATCCTAATTTACTGTTCTTCTATAGTTTAAAATTAAAGAATTGCTTTTAAATTTTACAGGGCAAACATTATACTGTGGAGACACAAAATGTTTTGAGACATCTGTGACCAGACATGTCACGTGTGAATATACTGTTGGATTTCAAAGCAACATGTTGTAACTTTTTTTGTTTTTTCCTTTTACAACAGATTATTTTATTTTCATCACCATGGGGCGTACCCTGTTGTTGAGTTCTCTGGTCAGACCTCTACAGACTTCTCAGATGGATCCTAGGTCTCTGGGCTTGCCCTGAAATTACTCGCTGCTCAGGGAGAGAGTTGAAATGGCTGGCATCCTCCCACTTTGTTATATCTATGTCCTGTAACTCTGTTGCTCCGGCTGTGTCCCCTAACTCTGTTGGTCCAGCTGTGTCCCTCACTCTGTTGCTCCGGCTGCAGCTCATTCTGTTGGAGCTCCTCATTCAGCTGGTCACTGTGGTCAGAGGGTGTTGGCCTGCTCCCTTCCTCAAGTCTTCTTCAAGCCGCATATTTTTGTGGAGCATTTTTCTTCCTGGCTCTCCTCAAGTTGTTTTCCTTTCTTCGCTGTCTTGGGAGTCTTCTTCGTGCTTCCGGATGTCGGTTGAGAGAAGGACTTCTTCCTTGTCTTCCGGATGTCGGTTGAGAGAAGGACTTCTTCTTCCTTGTCTCCTTGGTGTTAGCTGGTGGTTGCTCTTCAACAACTGTACCGGAGGCTCTCTGTTTTCTCTTCATCTTCAACAAGTCAATCTATCTCAAGGGTCTCACGTTGCAGCATTCTTACCAGAGGCCACTGGGCCTCCAGTTCCAGCTCCAGTGTCTGGAGAGTCCACCTCAGCTCAGCAATCTCATGCCGGTTGGCAGTTGTCAGCAGAAGCCGAGGCCTGCCCATCAGTTCTTTACTCTGAGATGTTAGAGTGGAATAAAAATATAAATACTTATACTAGTTTTCATGGCTTCTGCTTAATATTGGGTATTGTTTTGTTTTGTTTTGGTGGTGATAGGCTTACCTTACATTAAACCAGGCCTTAGCCTTTCTGTGGCTTTCTTGTGGCAAAGCCTCATATTACTGTCTTGTCTGGTTCAGCAGGACAGTCAGGTCCACACCTGGGGCCGTTTGTTTTCTATGTTTACCTCAACATAAGGTACCTTATCATTGTCACCCTTCATCTCCTGATCCAAAATAAAATAAAATGCCACAGGTTACTTGATCTTGCATCTGGAATATGATTATTTAAAGAAATTAAAAATTTAAAATTGAAAATGTAGAGTTTAGAAATCTTTTTTAAGGTTTCAAAGAAATTTCTAGGAGACAACGAAATAGTGTTACTAGATTTAGCAAATAAAATACAGAATGCCAATTAAATTTGAATTTCAAATAAACATTGAATACTTTTTTTGGTATAACTATATTCCATGCAATATTTGGGACATATCTGTTATATTATTCATTGTTTACCTGAAATTATAATTTAAACTGAGAGTTCTGTATTTTTATCTGGCAACCCTATTATAAACATATTTAGGATCAATATAAAGGAATAATATTTTAATTTTTACAAAATATTTTAATACAAGTCATTTATTTGATTTTCACTGTCATCGTGAGAGGTAAGTTTTGCCTTACAGTCTATGTTACTTTACCTGTGTTTTATGAAAAGAATGTCTCTTATAATGATAGCCGCCACCACCATATCTTGACAGGTATTGACATACTGAAACTTTAAATTCATTTTGTGTAGCTCCCGCCTCTTCATGATTGTTTCTGAGGTAATTCAGCTCCTCCATCTGGCTTTCCGTTTGCCACTCTAGGTTAGTCTTGTTCAAAGTCAACTCATCCAAGACACTTTGCAGGCCCTTGCTATCAGCCTCGACACACTGATAAAGGACAACTTTACTCTGGTATCTGAACAGAGCCCAATTAGAAGAATCAATACAGCTTAGATGGAGGTCTCCTTATCCAGTGGTAATAAGATGTCCCACATAGTGGAGCTTAAAGAGCACAGCACTGGGGTGTGAAGACATGGGTTCAAATTGCACCTCTGCCATGTTCAGCTATCACCTTGGGCAGATTACTTCTCTGAACCTGTGTCTTCTCATCATTAAAATGGGAATTTTTTTTTTTTTTTTTTTTTTGAGACCGAGTCTCGCTGTGTTACTCAGGCTGGAGTACAGTGGCGTACTCTTGGCTCACCGTAATCTCCGCCTCCCAGGTTCAAGCGATCCTCCCGCCTCAGCCTCCCAAGTAGCTGGGATTACAAGTGTGCATCACCATGCCTGGCTAATTTTTGCATTTTTAGTAGAGACGGTGTTTCACCATGTTGGCCAGGCTGGTCTCGAACTCCTAACCTCAAGTGACCCACCTGCCTCAGCCTCCCAAAAAGTGCTGGGATTACAGGCGTGAGCCACCACGCCTGGCTAAAATGGGAATATTATGAGAATTGAGTTAATGTACAAAAGTGCTTAGCACAGCATCAGTGTTCAGTATATGGTAGGAATAACATTATTAAAGCTATGAAAGAGTGAAAATCTCCCCTCTGCTCTTTGACTAGGAAAGGAAGCAAGCTCCTTTTCATGTACAGGAGAATGCACCTTTGTTTTACAAGGACTGTGTCTCCCCAGTTAAAAAAAAAATTCAAGTACAGTAGGGGGTACCTCCTGCAGTTCTATAAAAACCAAGTCTCTGACCTATGTATTGGAGAGTCATACACCATATGTGAGATTTCAAATCGCTAGCCTGGGAGTTTTCACATTGCTAGCCTATGACCACTATTGTAATTTAAACATAAAAGAGATTGTTTTGTGTTGAGATGTTTAATAATATGAAATAATGATATTGTAAGTTTTGTAGTAACTGTTTAAAGTGGTGAATCAGGGATTTGGTTTTTATTTTTTTAATCAGTTCTTTACATGGTTTCTGAACTTACTTGAGCTTGAGTGAGCCTGGCATTGTGGATCTAATGCGGAATGTTGGCATTTTCCAAAGTAACATTTGTTACCTTCAAGGGAGGAAAAGGAAACATACAATTCAACAAAATATGTTGGGTGCCATTAGGTCCAGATTATATGCTTCACGGATTTCAACAATTATAAGTTTGTCAATCATAATTATATTTGTACTAGTCATGGCGGCTCATGCCTGTAGTCCCAGCACTTTGAGAAGCTGAGGCTGGAGGATCACTTGAGTCCAGGAGTTTGAGATCAGCTTAAACAATATAGTGAGACCCCATCTCTACAGAGAAGAAATTTAGCTGGGAATGGTGGCACATGTCTGTAGTCCTGCCTTGGAAGGCTGACATGGGAGGATTGTTCAAGCCTGGGAGGGTGAGGCTGCTATGATCGTGCCACTATGCTCCAGCCAGGGCAACAGAGCAAGACCGTGTCTCAAAAATTATATTTGTATAAATATAAATTAGATAAACATTAAATTTTAATTTTCTGGGACTATTATAGAACATTTCAGCTAAATATATTGTTTTAGAGCTTCTGAAATACAGAAGAATGTTTTTCAAATGAATGTCGAGCCATTTCATATTAATTTTTATGCACATTAGACATTTTTCTCGACATTAGATGCATCAGATACAATATATGTTGGCCAGGAGAAAGGGTCGTATTTTCTACATTTAAGACAACTGAGTTTTAAGGTACTTGATAGTGTTGTAATATTTGCTGTGGTCTCGAGGTTGACCATCAATTTTTTCCCCCAAATTCCCATGCCTTCTTTTTATTTTGAGTGCAAGGTCAGCTCTGGCATTTTCCAGGCAATGTAACTTGTCAAGGTAGTAGGCCTGACATTTGTTTAAATTCTGTTATTTTCCTCTCATTACTTGAAAGAAGGCCACCACCATCAGAGTCACCAGAATTTCACAGGCTCCTATTTGGTCCAGCACTCAGGCTACTCCACCCTGTGCCAGGACCCAACCTACCCTCAATACCATAAAAGCCACCGAAAGGCCCACTACCATGGCTCTCTGTGCTCTCTTGAGCCCCCAACAATAACACAGGTTCCCCCTGAGACTTAAGAGACTCACAGCCACTTTCAGTGCTGCCGTGCTGCCACAACCCAGAGGAACAAGCCACCGTGTGGAGGTGTAGCAGAGATCTAAGGTTAAAGTGTAGCCCCAAAGTTGGTGAATTATGGGGACCATTATGGAGCCTCTATCTATCTATCTATCTATCCATCTATCTATCATCTATCATCTATCATTATCTGTGTAAAGTTACATCATCTTTAATGAATTTTTTTAAAGTATAGGTTTTTTTTTTTGGTTAACAATCTCTTCACCTCTTATTTTAGTGATCAATGAACCATACATGCTCAAGTGCTATCTCATCAGGGTGTTGGGTACATCCAGGAAAACTGTGTGTGAGCAGGAAAAACAGAGAAGACCATCATTTCATGACTTCATCTTTTGAACAATGTTGAGTGATTATTTCTGAAAACACTGCAGGCATTCCTCTAACAGACATTCTTTCTTTCTGACCCTATAGTCTTAACATTCTCATGCTCTTGCTCAGTTTGTGTCTATTTTCCCGTAAAACCTTCCAGGCTTGCTACAGGGCCCTTTCCAAGGAGTTTAAGTTGAGTAGTGCATACTGCTATAGAGTTAAATAGGTCTTTTGAGTTCTAGCCTACTGTTTCTCAGCTTGGATAAAGTTACTTATCTTCTCTGAATTTCAGTTTTTTCATCTGTACAAATTACAAAAGAATTTGGAGGATTAATGAGAAACAGTTAATAGCATCTGGCACATACCAGGCTCTCAATGAATGCTTGTTCTCTCCCTTCCCTTCTCTCCCTGGTCCCCACTCTAGCTCACAGCAGTCTCTAAAACTCATAATCCTAATTATACCACACATTCATTCAAGAAATATTTATTGAATGCCCAGTATGTACCAGGGAGTGTTATGGGACTATTATGGGCCCTTCCTGGTTTTATACAGTTGTGATACATGCGGCTTAATTAATATCCCTCCTAAGCTCAGTGTCTGAGCATTGATTCTAGATATCCATGCATACCCTAAACTGGACAGAGTTGCCTATACACAAAATTAAAGTTGGCAAAGTTTGCCATTTGTGTCTAAACCCACTTTCCTTTATCTTCTCTAGGTTGAAATCTCTCCCTGCACTTCATCTGAAGCCATTGGCTTTCTTGTGCTTTAACTCACTTTTTCTGTGTAGGGAAAGGACATGATATTATTCATTTACACTAATAGAAACAGTATTATTTGCTCTATATCATTCAGGAACCTAGGCATTTGAATTTTGAACTTTTCCCTTAATTATGAAATGAAAGATTATTTCTTGTGATAGAAATTTCAGTTCTTGGTGAGGAGGAGATAATTTATTTTGGGCAGAAATCTGCTGAAATTGCACTTTGCCCGCCTAAAAGACCGGCCTTAAGCAAAAGTGTGATTTTGTCTTTTTAGAATACATGTGGGGGAGTAGACTGAAGAGAAGGCACACATTTCCTCCTTACTCTATACACAGATTATCTTCCGTCTCCTGTGCCCACATCTGAGTTCTGTTCCTGGAGTTCCTTCTGAATTTCAGGAAGTTACCTCTTCTTCAGACTACTCCTTTCGCATCTCCCAGTCTATCCTAAGAAACCAAAATGTCTGCAAGTGGAAGCTCTGTGCCACCCCATTCCCTTTGCCATGATCTCCATCTCTTCCACTGTACCCTGTCCCCACTGCAAGGGGATTGTTCTGTCTTTCCAGGTCAGCCTCCTATGGCCCTAAGGGCCCATGATTTTGTTACATTTAGGTGTACAGGATGGAGAGGATGACAGTTACACATGATTAAGGAATCCCTCAGAGGATGAGGGGAGAAGAGCATGGAAAGATAAAGATAGAGGAGTCTCCGTTTTCATCAGGGTTTCAAGAGGAGACACTGATTATTGGGAAGGTAGATTCAGGACAGTTTTCCTTTTAGCGTTGGTGTGTATATTTCTATAGCAGAGAGGAAGATGAGAATTAAACTTGCAAGTATCAGGAAAATCTGCCAACAAGAACACTAATATAGTTACTTGAGAACTAAAATAAAATGAGAAAAGAGAAACTAGAAATTGTCCACATACATGTAGTAGCAATACTCTAATTCTACATACATGTATTGAGTGCTGACCCTACAAAGCTGTTTGCCCTTCCATATCCTCTTTCCACCTTTCTCCATTCTGCTCTCTGCACCATAAATATAACCTTGCCCTCTGGCTTTCATTATGTTTGCCCAGTAGGGACTCCAGTGGAGGGAGAGAGGAGAATGAGTTGGGGGATTTATTCCTTTGGCCACCTCTACAGCTTGGTTGGATCCTTTCATTGAACACCACAGCTCCTGTTGACATGGCCCTTTCTGTGACTTTCCCTTCCTAAATTACGTTCCTTTGTTCTTTAGGCATGGGGGTGACACTAGCTACCCCCGATGGTTTCCCTGCGCCATACCCACACCTTTGTAAATAGTCCCTTTTTTTTTTTTTTTTTTTTGAGTTAGAGTCTCACTCTGTCGCCCAGGCTGGAGTGCAGTGGTGCAATCTTGGCTCACTGCAACCTCCGCCTCCCAAGTTAAGTGATTCTCCTGCCTCAACCTCCTGAGTAGCTGGGACTACAGGCTCCCACCACCGCACCAGGCTAATTTTTGTAGTTTTAGTAGAGACAGGTTTTACCCTATTGGCAAGGCTGGTCTGGAACTCCTGACCTTGTGATCCACCCGTCTCGGCCTCCCAAAGTGCTGGGATTACAAGCATGAGCCACCACGCCCAGCCTGTAAATAGCCCTTTTCTTAAATTTGCCTTGACTTACCCTAATTTGAGTGTGCCGATTGTTTCCTGTGTGGACCCTACTGTGTGATAGGAATTGTATAGAGTCTTAACTCTCAAGGAGGTTGATAGGAAAATGAATAATTGCAACACCATGCAATAAGGGTTAATACTTGCTTATCAAAGTGTAAGATCCTTGAGGGTAGACCACACATTATTCACATTTCTTTCTTGAGACTTAGCGTAGTGCCAGGTACAGAGCAGGTGCATACCAATGTGGAAAGGTAGAGGTATGTGTACAGGGTGGGGAAAAATGGAGGATGGAGTTGAGAAGCTGTTCCAGGAAGGCCCAGGTGGCTTCACAGCTTAACTAATTATGTTGGTCAGAAACAGACTGGTTGCACTAAACAAGGAGAGAATTTACTAGAAGGATATCATTGGTTTCTAGAATCAGTGGAAGGTAGGAATATAGGAATTGGAGGACAAGGAGAAGCTGGGGTGCTTTGGAGGGCTAGTTTACACAAACCACAGCAAAAGTCAAACAATTGATCTGATCTTCAGCGTATGTTCCCACACATTGGTCTCTTGTTCAAATTTCATTGTCCTGATTGGCTAATTCTAAGTGGTGGGAGGGGCTGCTATCTCCTCGTACTGCACACACTAGTACTGCACACCCCCTTTCAGGGTCCTCTCCTGAGGAGACAGCAGCTACATTCTACTTCATATGGTTTTTATTACTTGGAAATGCTAACATGTTCATGACCTTGGGGAAATGATTTAACACAGATATATGTGTATTTTAATAGTTTAGGTGAAAAGAATTGATTTCTGAGACAACTCTTGATAATCTTTTTTTTCTTTCAGGATCAAGTAATGTTAATTTCATGCCCTATATATTGCATCTTTTGCTGATACCAAACCTTTAATGGTTTAAAATGTGGATCTAGGCTGGGCACAGTTGCTCACGCCTGTAATCCCAGCACTTGGGGAGGCTGAGGCAGGTGTATCACTTGAGGTCAGGAGTTTGAGACCAGCTTGGCCAACATGGCGAAACCTCATCTCTACTAAAAATACAAAAAATTAGCTGGGCGTGATGGCAGGCGCCTGTAAACCCAGCTACTTGGGAGGCTGAGGCAAAAGAATTGCTTGAACCTGGGAGGTGGAGGTTGCAGTGGAGCCAAGATTGTGCCATTGCACTTCAGCCTGGGCGACAGAGCAAGATTCTGTCTCAAAAAAACAAAACAAAACAAAACAAAAAAGGGTCTATAGAATCTTCACATTTTAGAGCTGGAAAGGATTGTGGAGATAATCTGCGATTTCCTCATTCTAAAGAAGAGTAAATGAAATTAAAAAATGGTGGGTGTGACTTATCTAAGACCACATCTTAACAAGGAGTGGTATTCTTTCTGTTTAATGTAGTCCTTCTGATTATGTTGGTGTTCAGGCTGTGTCAGAAGTAGAGTGAGGCCAGTAGAGTACGTGGACCCTCAAGTCAGCATAGCAGTTGCCTTTTGGCCTAATCGAGGTCAGAAACATGTTGATGCTCCCAGAACAGATTTCCCCTGAAGCTCCCTCCTTTCCTTATCCCTCCTAGGAAAGGATATGGAGATTTCTGTCATAGGAAGAGAAAAAGTGGCTGGAAAAGGCCATCATCACCTTCTTTCTGTACCCGTAATACTCTGTATGTGCCTTTATTATTCTACTTATCACATTTGTCTTGGGGAAGTTTTGCAAATCACATGCAACATAACACTCCCACCCAGAGATTCAGAATTCATTCCCTCCCCTGCCAAGCACCACTGCAAATAAATTGTTACTCTTGGGAATATTTTGTGCCCTTGAGCTGCTTTAGGAAAAAAAAAGTATTGAGAACCCCTGATAAGCAATTTGGAGCTTCAGATTGCTTTTGAGTGGGGCAGTCACTCAAGAAAAGCATTGCTTCGGGAAGATTAGCCTGTTGAAAGTATTCTAATTGGTTTGGGAGAGACAGAGCAAGGGAACCGGTTAGGAGAATGTTAGTGTCTAGATATGTTATCATGGACACAGAAAAAATAAGCCAATTGAAAGAGTAATAATTATTACTTGATTATTGATTGGATATTGAGGTGGTCAAGACCAAGAAAGTGGCAGAATAGGAAAGCCAGGAGAAAGAGTGGTTTAGAAATGCAGATACTGAATCAGAGATGATGGTTGTACATTCTCATGGTCAGCCTTTTGCTTCAATTTCTTTAACATGTATTGATACAGGCTTCACAGAGCAGAAAGCACTCCTGGATGCATATTGTTAGCTGTTCAGAAACTTTCTGGGCTTTCTTCCAATCCTTCTCTCTGTTCTCTGCTGCCTGTTCACTGCTGCAGGTAAGGTAGGAGGAAAGAGATCTCAGGTGGGATCCGGTGATCTAATTATCTGTGACAGCCTTATCTACTGGAACTCCAGAAACCAGCTCACTTCTCTCCTGCTTGTCTCCTCATTAGATAAAAGGAAAGATTATGGGGGCAGTGGGTGGGAAGAGTAGTTAAGTTACAGGAGTTAACAGAGTTAAGTAACTATGATGATGAACTCTTTCCCTGAAGAGCCAAGCCTGTGTGCCAAGGTGGGGCCGCTTTTGCTCAGTGTGAGAGAGGGTGTTTCTCCCGTCTCTGGGGAGAAGTAGAGGAACCAGTACCTGCTGAGGTTTCCATCATTGCAGATGCATCTTTGTTTTGCTGCCCTCCTCCTCTCTGCTGCACCACTCTCTCACCACGTGCCAGCTATCCTGTGTTCTGAAGTTGCTGCCTGGTACCCCAAAGCCACATTCCAGTTTAGTTTGTCCTCCTTTGACTTGCTCCATTTGTCTGTTTTCTCCTTTTTCTCTACTGAGACTTCTCAGCCTCGCGTGGGAATAAGTATTAGGAGGATAACCATCTGGTGAGTCTAATTCAGTCTAAGGTGTGACTTACTGACTGACTGCCAAAGGTGGGTAGGGTTGGAGAGGCATTCACTGAAGCTATTTACATGTTTTTAAGAAAAACACCTTTGGGAGGCCAAGGCGGGCAGATCACGAGGTCAAGAGATCGAGACCATCCTGGCCAACATGGTGAAACCCCATCTCTACTAAAAATACAAAAATTAGCTGGGCATGGTGGTGCGTGCCTGTAGTCCCAGCTACTCAGGAGGCTGAGGCAGGAGAATCACTTGAACCCAGGAGGCGGAGGTTGCAGTGAGCTGAGATTGCGCCATTGCACTCCAGCCTGGCAACAGAGCGAGAATCTGTTTCAAACACACACACACACACAGACACACACACACACCCGCAAGAACAAAACAAAAACAAAAAACGCCTTTTATCTAAGTGGAATTTCAGGCACTATGGTGGTAAGAATTTTGAAGAAAAGATTTTTCTGTATTCTTCCAATTAATACAACTTGACTGTAAAATTACGTGTAGCAAGAAAGGCACTTTGTTGTTTCTAGTCCTCTTTTCCTCACCTTCTAGAGGGAAGGGACAGTATCTTGGCTGCAATTTTCCCGCTTTTTATACAGTTCACTGAATGTATATTATATGCCATATATTTTGCTGGGGTTCTAAGGATGCAAGAATAGGTAAGATGTGGTCTTTACCTTCAGGGAAGTCATATCTTTTGGGTCAAAGGGTAGGAGACAAGGCACAAATAATTACAAAATAGGATGAAGAGTTTGAAAATACAGATTTGTCTAAAGTATATGAAGCACCAGGAAAGAGAAACCAGTTTCTGGAGGACTTAATGAGATGTCTTTTGAGTGATATCTTAAAGAATGACTTAGAATTCATTGTATGGGGGAAAAAAAAATCTAGGCTGAGGGACCAGCACGTAGAAAGGAGACATAAACACACACGACATATTTCAAGAACTGAGAAAAGTTTGGTTTAGCTGGGACATAAAGTTTATGTGAGTGACTGCCAAAAATAAGACTGGAATATATGTTTGGGCTACATGAGAAAAGACCTTTAATGCCATTCTGAGGAATTTGGACTTGATCCCTTAGTCATGGAGTGGACTGTTGAAAGCTGCTAAATAGGGGAGGAACATGACCTTAATTTTTTGAAAGATAACTTTGTTGACAGTGTACTAGGTGGATTGGAGGGAAACTGGACAAAGGGAGATGAGATGGGAGAATTTGCAAGAGTCTTGGGGAGGGGAAGAAACAATGAAAATTTCACAAAAGTGTCAGTGCAGTGGTAAGAATGGGAAGATAGTCATAGATACAGTGGCATTTGACTTGGCTGTTTGCTGGTTGATGATGGAGGGTGCCTAAGATGACAAGACGTTGCCAGTTTTGAACATCGGGGAATGCTATTGACTGATATGTGAATGCAAAGCGGGGGCAGTTTTTGCAGGAAATATAACAAATTTAGGGAAAGGAAGATCGAGCCTGAGGTACCTATCAACATTCAGGTGTAGATATTCCATAGGCAGCTGCAGTGTGGGTCTGAGATTAGGAGAGAAATTGTGGCTACATTTGGAAGTTACTGGCCAAGAGAAACCATGAACTACGTGAGATTTCTCAGGGAGGATGAGTAGAGAGGAGGACCATGGATAAAACCTGGAGGAGCTGCAATATTTAATGAGAATATAAAAGGCTTGAGAGATAACATTGAAAGATAAAAGGGAGAACCAGGGGACAGAAGTTTCAAGAAAGCCAGTGGAGAGGAGAATTTTGAGAAGATGGGATGGCCAACAGTGTTAAATATGTCAAGTATGACTAGAACTGCAACATTCCTTTATTATCTGGCTGTTTGTTCTGAAAAGATCCTAGAAGTACTGTTGTCTTTTGAGATCAGGGAATGAATTCTCTCAAAGCTACCAATTACAGTTAATACACATTCTCAGTCTTTATAGTTTAAGCATCATGTAATATGACCAATTTTGCGAATTAAAGGATCACTGAAATTGAAATAATTTAGGAGAGAGCTGAAGGCCAGAAAGTATCTATATTGAGGTGGTAGTTGAAGCCTTTAGAATAACTGGATTTTATAAAGGGGAGAGCAGAAGGTTAAGGCTAAATGGTAAGGAAAACCTCAAAGTTAGGCTTAGCACAGAGGAAAAGTACCCAGTGAAGGAAGTGAATAAGGAGTGATCTGGAAGTCTGGAAAAAATTCAGGCAACCAAGCATGGATTGTAGCATGTTATGATTCGCCTGGTAGGGTTTCCAGAAGGAGGTTCTTCCAGGTCTTGAGTTTCAAATTCTGCATAGAGACCAGGGAGAATGAGGACTAGAAATAAATGTCCATGATAGTGCCACAAGATCCTTGGAGATCTGGGTGCAAGAATGTTCTGGACAATGTAGGGGCACAGAAGCCAGACTGTCTGCCATTAGGGAAGGAAAGGGTGGTGATGGAATGAAGCAATCTGTGTCTTACACTGCTGTAGCACACACAGTGAGTATAAAAGAAAAAAGAATGGTGTGGAACTAAGCAAGTGTGGAGTGAAGGCAAGATGGTTGGGTGCAGAACATACTGGGAAACAGAAGCAAGTAGAATTTTGCAGCTCTTTAGAGGTATTTCAGAAATGTTTCTTCTGGGAAATAAAGAAAAAGAGGGCCAGGCACGGTGGCTCATGCCTGTAATCCCAGCACTTTGGGAGGCCTAGGTGGGCGGATCACTTGGGGTTGGGAGTTCAAGACCAGCTTGGCCAACATGGAGAAACCCTGTCTCTCGTAAAAATACAAAATTAGCCAAGCATGGTGGCACATGCCTGTAATCCCAGCTACTTGGGAGGCTGAGGCAGGAGAATCGCTTGGACCCGGGAGGTGGAGGTTGCAGTGAGCCAAGATCGTGCCATTGCACTCCAGCCTGGGCGATAAGAGCAAAACTCCATCTCAGAAAAAAAAAAAAAAAAAAAAAAAGAAAGGAGAGAGAAAGAGAACACTCAGGGAGCCAATAAGCCAGATAGCACAGCTAGGTACCTGGAAGGAGACAGAAATCAGAAGTAAGAGTGGTCCAAGACACAGTTCAAGAGCTCACATCAGTAATATAGGAAACCATCTGTTGGATGAACCATTTAAACTGTATCATCGGGAACTTATAAAGAACAGGCAGGTGGTATCATTCAAAATGACTGAAAAAATTCTACATTTTAGAAACGTCATTGTGGCGAATGTGCAGGGAAGTGAGTGCTCAGGAAAATGGCCTTGGACAGCTGGAAAGATATGTGCTTCATTGCCAGCAAACTGGCATTCTAATGTACGCATCAGCATTATGTGAATACAGTCGCTGTAAGTCTGTCATCAAGTGTCAGGTTACCTCTGGGCATGGCGAAGTCTAGTTTCTGGACCTGCAGGGCTATGAGGAACAGATTCTGGACTGTGGTAAGGTTTTTGAAGTAATTCAAAGTTATATTAAATTTATATTTTTAAAAAACCCTTTTGATAATCCGTCTAGTCTTGTGGGCAGCTTTTCATTTGCTTCATGGTATATTCCTGTACCCTCCATGAGTGGTGTTAGGAAAAATGTCAGTAAGTATTACTTTTGACAGTTGGTAAAATAATTTGCTCACTGTATTCACTCAAGAGCTGATGATTACAAATAGAAAATAGTTTTAGGATATGTGGAGCTTAGAGAGAACAAACACAAGTCATTCTTGCTGCCACTCTCCTGTACTCATGTCAGATATTACTAATTGATAACACATCTTCTTGCTGAACCTAGACTGGCTGGAGAATTATTCTTGATAAAATTAATCCACAAAGCCCACAACCAATTGCCTGAATTGACCCATGTGACAAAACTGTGCCTCCTTTCCCTCCCCTCCCCTCCCCTCCCCTCCCGTTCCCTTCCTTCCTCACAGAGTCTCGCTGTGTCGCCCAGGCTGGAGTGCAATGGTATGATCTTGGCTCACTGTAACCTCCGCCTCCCGGGTTCAAGTGTTTCTCCTGCCTCAGCCTCCCGAGTAGCTGGGATTACAGGCATCTGCCACCATGGGATTACAGGCATCTGCCACCATGCCCAGCTAATTTTTGTATTTTTAGTAGAGACGGGGTTTCACGGGGTTTCATGTTGGCCAGGCTGGTCTCAATCTCTTGACCTCATGATCTGCCCGCCTCGGCCTCCCAAAGTGCTGGAATTACAGGTATGAGCCACCGTGCCTGGCCCCAAAACTCTGCCTTTTCTAGTGTAAATGAGTTGCTAGGAATTCTGGTCATCAAAATTACAGAATTCAGTTGGAAAGAGCCTAAAGGATGATTTATCTTTTGAGTTTAATGTCATGGGGGAAGCTAAATATGCTCTTTGGCCAAAAGTCTCTGGATATTCTGACAGAAATAATACCAGACTGGATAAATAGACAAATTATCAGGATAGAATTATCTGGACCACTAACGCATTCACTGTTATGGCTTTAACCAGAACAGAATTTGCAAAGGACAATAGAGGTCATTACCAGGCTTCACCTTCCAGCATTGCGTGTTACAGCGTGTATGGTAAATTGCTTAATCTCTTTTAATCTTCATGTGAGAAATAATATCCAATTCATAAATCTGAGACTACCAATTTAGATAACACATACAAAGTGTTCTTCTACAAAGTGTTCTACACAGTGGGTACTCATAGACGTCTGTTCTTTCTGCTTCTCTTGTTAAATATTCAACACTAAACAGAACCCCTTATCAGATATCTCCAGTCTCTACTAAAATATTTCTAGTGATGAGAAACTCATTGTCTCACGAAGCACTCCACCTTCCTTTGAAGTGCTCTAATTATTAGAAAGTTTATCTTTCTATTTAACTGAAATCTGCCACACAGAATATAGCTTTGCTAATGGAGAATCTTTTGGGTATTTGACAAGATTACTCTGTCTTTCCAAGTCTTTTAAATTTTCCAGGTTATGGATCACCAGTTCATTCAACTGTTCCTTAGATGATGTGGTTTTCACTTCTGTTATCATGTAGGTTGCCTTTAGTTGGATCACTTCTATATCTGTAGGATTAATCTGACCCCTCTTTTTCTGTTTCTAGTATTAGCTTAGGGAATATTTTTTAAGGAATGCCTGCTAACTGTGTTTTATCCCATCGCACTTCATCACCAGCATAATGCTACTTCCAAAGATATAACACAGAATTTATTGTTTTCATATTTAAATTTATAGAAACTATTTAAATTAAATAATTAATTTTTAGTAACATATAACCGCCCCCCCCAACTCCTTGGTTTCAGGGTTTGGTTTCAGGGTGGCTCAGATGTCTTGAACACATTTGTAATGGAAACTTGATAAACTCCCATTTTGGGTTCACCCTCTTTTCTTGGGTGTGGGGCCAAAGTTTGTCACTTATATTAACTAGTTGGCTTGCAAGCTATAATTATCTTCCTTCTCCAATTAAAATCACATTTCTGTATTGCCACATCTAGTTATTACAAAATCTAGCAATACACCTTGGATTTTTATTTCCCTCTAAGCAGACTTTCCCTGATGATTCATATTTTTTCTTCTGGGTTGTTCAACTCTTAGGTGTTGCTGTTATCCCACTGCTGAATAGGACATTGTTCCCAACAAAGATTGATCAGCGGGTACTTTACAGTGTTGTTGGTTTTGTTTTTCTGTGTCTCATTTGCTGTATTAGAATGATTAAAACACATTATTATTATTTCCAGATTTGATTAATAGAATTTTGGGTGACTCATATACTCCAGCTCTACCTAATGTGACAGCATAATTGGATCCAAATGAAAACTTCAATCAACATAGGCTTTTACTTTAAATTGTCCCAAATGAAAGCCTTAATTAATAATTTTCCTTGGATTTTAGCTAATCCGTTTACCTGAATTTTTCAATCATGTGATATGAATGTACGAACCTAATGTGATATTTCTAAACATCATTTCAACCTACATATATTTGGCATGCCCACATTTTCCGCTAGATACTGCATTAAGTACTGGGGACTTATTTCTGGATGGCCAGTAATACCTGGCCCAGGCTTTGAGGAGCAGTAAGATACAAAAATTCATCTTCTAAAAAGGAAGTGCAGACTACCTGGGTCAAGGAAGTTAGGGTTCTTAGCTGATGTGATGATTACTTAGTCTTATGGGAAAGCACTTCAGAGGGACACGCTCTTTGGTCCTATTCTTGCCAATCCACTCCCACTTAATATCATATATTGAAATTCTATGTACTCCTCAAGGCTCTGCTCAGATGCCTTTCTGCTGTAAAGAGTGGTCCTCATATCCTAGCCCTTTATATTACCTCCCTTTTACAAACTTCTATGGCAGGTCACTTTATACCTGGCAAGGCAAGGTTATTTGCACACCTGAGTAGTCTGCTCCCATTTGCTTCCATAGTGACCAGTAAATATTAGTTTGATTGAGAGAAAAGTGTATTTTACTTATTTATTTTTAATTTTTATTCCTAACTGCTAGACCACCAAGGAGAGAGAACAGTGTTTTTTAGATAGAACACCTCGTTATTAAGGGAGAACAAGTTCTATTTTGATCTAGATTGGCAGGAGTATTACATTTTCAGACTGAATATTTTCATGCAAAGCCAGTGCTCCATCAATCGTCTTAAGAGAAGTCAGTTTCGTATCTATAGTTAGACGATTGTCTGCATACAAAGCACACTTTAATGACGAATTAGAGGATTCCAAGGTTGCCTTTATAAGTGAATATCTACAGATACTTTTTTTTTCTTATAAATACTACATAGAAACCAAGTTACTCTATGTTTTGAAAGCAACTTCTAGTACTCTTTAGATGTATGGGAAAAAGTCCTCAGGTTAATTTCCTTAAGAAAAAGCGTCATGAATTAAAAGACTGCTTGTTGAAACTGAAGATCACTTTCTACTGAGTCACCAGATATTGAGCAATATGATTTATATCAATATGCCTTGTGAAATTGTCAAGTTAAAGATTGTACATATTAGATAAGAACATTTTATGTCCCCATAGAGTGACAGGTATCTTGAGGGTTTTCTGGAAATATTAATTGAATTCAACAAATATCTCAGTAAAATGCAAACAGCTTCTTGACGGATTTTTTAGTCTCAAACAGCAAGCCTAATTCCTTTATTAAGACTTAAGGAGAAGGAAGTAAGTGGATTTCAATTTCATGTGACGCAAGCATATTTTAAATAGAGTAACCAAAACAAATAGATTCAAATGGAATCTATGCAAACCATCCTCTTTGCTTCCTTTGTGATGGATACTCCTTAGCTGCTGTGCCTTAATAAGGTAGGGTTTGTTCGTTCAGTCTTTCCAGAGATAAGTGTTGGAAAATTTAGAGTTAATAAATTAATGGATAAAAATTCAATGACTATTTCAAGAGAATAATAGGAGAAATATATTGCCACCATTCATTGTTTGTGCAACCAATGTTTATTGAGTGCTTTTAATGGCACCTAGAGAGTAATACAGGCGGCCCAGCACAGTGGCTTATGCCTGTAATCCCAGAACTTTGGGAGGCTGAGGTGGACAGATTGCTTGATCCCAGGAGAGTAATACAGACATTATTCCAGCTTTTATTGAGTGAATATTCTAGCATTTGTACATAATTCTGTGCACATATATTCAACAAGTATTGATTGTCTCCTATGCAGTAGGCTATATGTGCTGTTTCATGCACTGTGCTAGATGCCAGGGCTACAGTGGAGGGCAAAACAGACATGGCCCCTGCCCTTAGAGAGAATGCAGTGGTAGAGCTGGACATTATTTCAATATTCATACAAATAAATGTATAATTGCAAATTGTGCTAAGAGCTGTGAAGCATAACTACAGTATAGAATGAGAGGGTAGAATAGGAGAACCTGACTTGGTTAATGAGGGACATTTGAGTTAGGACCTAACTGGTGACTAGGATTGTTAACTAGGCCAAAATGGGGGAGGAGGCTCATTCTAGGTTAAAGAGGGAAAGTTTATGAGAAGCTGCCAGAGTGGGAAGGAGCATGGCGTTAGAATTTACTTGACTGTGGTATTGCTGTCACTCAGTATATGTATATCAAAACTTCATATACTGTACATCTTAGATATATACAAAAATAAACAAGGCCAGTAGGTTTGGTGAAGATAGAGGGAGAGAAGGCACACAATTTGAAGGAGGGTAGAGGGGGCCAGGCCAGGCCATACCTTGCTGGGTTTTGGTCTTTATTCCAAGGGTAATAGGAAGCCTTTGAAGGGTTTTAAGCAGTGGAGTGACTGGATCAGCTTTTTCAAAATGATCCCCCCAGCTCTGGTGGAGAGAGTGGAAGAGAGGTGGGTGCAGGTGTAAGTTGTGTGGTCAGCAAGGTGAGAGACACAAATAGTGGCTTGGATGAGGAGGCAAAATACCAGATATGTTCAGGATATGTGTAGGTATCTGTCGAACGAATGAATAAATCTAGGGATTCGGGAGACTTAGAGCTTGACCTAGTTAAAAAGCTACAATTGAAGGATTTTTAGACCAACATTGATAGAGGAATAATTTTTCTTGGATTGTTTAGTTAAAGTTCAATTTGACTGAGAGGTAAAAGTCAGTCCAAATAAAGCTTTCTTATTTGATGATCTTTTTCTGACAAAATGAAACATAAATGATCCATAGTGATCCTAAATAGATTTTTAGTTCAGAGATAAATTATCATAAAGACATAAGATGTTTAGATATATGTGTATAGCAAGTGTTTTATGATACATATTCTACGTGTTGGGAATGTATTTTTATATGATTAAGTTTTCAGAGTGCCAATGCTTTGGAAAATGCAGCTAAAAAGTCTCCTCCGGACAAATTGACAAATAATTGTGTAACCTGCTACTTCAGCTTTGTGTCTTTGGTGTTATAATATTATATTGTCCTTTATCTCCTCAGAAATTATCTCCTCTGTCATGCAACTGTTCCCTGTGTACTCTGGAGGTGACAGATAATCATGATAATGATGACTAAAACTTTCATCAGGTTCTCCTCCCTCCTGAGACCTTCCTTTCCCTTGAGCAGTTCTTGTCTTCCCACTGGCCAGCGTTCAGTTCTATCTCCTTCAGCTCTGCAAGCTGTAAAAACACCTTCCAGAGTCACACAGGGGAACTGAGTAAAATTCTCCTAACTTCACATCACCCGAAGGACTTTTTCTTACCCCCAGCCTCTGAGCAATAACACTGAGAAGGACTTCATTGTTGTGCTTTCCTATAACACCACTGCCAGATTCTGATTAGCCTGGATCTAATTCTGCAGTACTAATTTTTGTTCCAGGATTATCTGTATTGGATGCTGATTATATATATTTGTATTTTTTAAGATAACATTTATGTTATTATTTGTCAGCCTACTCAGTCGTATATTAGATAGGCTACGGAAGTTTAACATTAAAATTATCATCCAGAATCAGCACATAAGGCTGTTTAAAATGGGTATCCAGTGAAAACACCATACAGCACCTTGGGAGGTACTTTTTTTTTTTTTTTTGAGAGGGAGTCTTGCTCTGTCACCCGGGCTGGAGTGCAGTGGCCGGATCTCAGCTCACTGCAAGCTCCGCCTCCCGGGTTTACGCCATTCTCCTGCCTCAGCCTCCCGAGTAGCTGGGACTACAGGCGCCAGCCACCTCGCCCGGCTAGCTTTTTGTATTTTTCAGTAGAGACGGGGTTTCACCGTGTTAGCCAGGATGGTCTCAAACTCCTGACCTCGTGATCCGCCCGTCTCGGCCTCCCAAAGTGCTGGGATTACAGGCTTGAGCCACCGCGCCCGGCCGGGAGGTACTTTTTATCCAATGTAAAATGTAATGTCCAGTGTGAAAACGGTATGAAACTTTATTATGTATTTGCCTTTAGTTCATAAAAACTGCTTGAGGTTATTTTCAATAGACTATGTAGAGACTTACATATGGTTGGTGCTAAGTAAAAGTTTGTTGAAGGAATTGAAGCCATCCTCACAGAATTAAGAGTTCTGGACAGAAATGTAGTTATAATTAAGCTGTAATCAGGCAGCACTTTGACCCACTTCCTTGTAACTAAAAATCACATAACCTTAGATACTGACCATTTGCATCCCCATTGTTCCTGTAGATAGAAATTCTAATGTTAGAATCATGAGGCTTTTGTTTAAGAACTGCTTAAACGGATCTTGAATTACTGTGGAACTGCTAACGCCAACCAATTTAAAGCCTCCCACAGACAAACCAAATGAGCATGAGAGTACAGTTTCTTTCTCTCTCTGTCCCGTGACTTCATCCTGTACTCTTCAATTAATCAACAATCTCTATGCTTTGGCTCACTCCAAAACTCTTAAAAACCCTAGCCCCAGAGTCCTCGGGAAGACGGATTTGAGTTTTTCTCTTTTCTCCTTGTTTGGCGACCTTACCATTAAACCTCTGTCTCTGTTGCAACCTGGTGCCTCTGGGTACTGACCTGCTGTGAACATCCAGGCAATGAGCCTATTACAGCTACAGAATGAATACACAAATAGAGGCATATGTGATGTCCCACTTGTATACACAAATATGCAAGCAGAGAAAACCAAACACCACGCGTTCTCACTCATAAGTGGAAGTTGAACAATGAGAACACATGGACACAGGGAGGGGAGCATCACACACTGGGGCCTGTGAGGGGGTGGGGGGCTGGGGGAGGGATAGCATTAGGAGAAATACCTAATGTAGATGATGGGTGCAGGTTGATCGGTGCAACAAACCACCATGGCATGTGTATACCTACGTTACAAATCTGCACGTTCTGCACATGTATCTCAGAACATAAAGTATAATAATAAAAAATAAAGGTAAAAATGACACTTCAACTTGTCAAAAAAATTATGCTTGTTGCTCTGTTTATTTGAAATGTGAAATTGCAGCCTTACGTGATTTCTTTAAAATCCCATGTTACTTACAAATAAATATTTCAAAATGAGTAACTTAGCAGAAACTTAGTAGTGTATATATAACTTCAGGAGATCGATAAGTGCAAATCAGTAACTAAAATGACCATCTTCTGACCAACCAAGGTCATAGCGCCCTGTGTTTACGGTGTTTTTAAAGATTTCAAAATGCCAGGCTAATGTGGTTATATGTGATATTATTGTTGTCTTTTTGTACAAAGTGAGTCATCTCAAGTTGAGTAACTTGTTCTGACTAAGATAATGACTCACTGAGAAAGCCTGAAATACCATCAAAGTGACTTCTGTTAGAGCCCACTGCTGTCTGTGGGCTGTTTTGTCAGTGTGGTTTATTTAGAGGTCTGCTTCTAAATTGTGTATTTGTTCCATCATTTTGAAGAAGAGTTATATTTCATTAAGAATACATACATAGTGAAACAACAATGACATCTTTTAGCAACTAGAATTCACAATGAATTTAATTCTAAAGAAGAGTAGTATGCAGAATTTTTTTCCTGAAAAGCTTGATGCTCTTGTTTTTAATAGTCTATAAAGTTAAAATATCTATTCTGAGTTTTGCAAACAATTTATTGCATGTTTGTAAAGCGTTGCATTTATTTATAATTCTGCTATATTATGCTAATTTAAGAAATAAACCCTAAAATTGTGCATGACAATTCCCAAGAATGCTAAGCTTGTTTTGAGATGGAGTCTCACTCTGTCGCCCAGGCTGGAGTGCAGTGGCACGATCTCAGCTCACTGCAAGCTCCGCCTCCCGGGTTCAGGCCATTCTCCTGCCTCAGTCTCCCGAGTAGCTGGGACTACAGGTGCCTGCCACCACGCCCAGATAATTTTTTGTATTTTTAATAGAGACAGGATTTCACCGTGTTAGCCAGGATGGTCTCGACCTCCTGACCTCGTGATCTGCCCGCTTCAGCCTCCAAGTGCTGAGATTACAGGCATGAGCCACCGTGTCCAGTCCCGGTATTTCTTTTTCTTTTGAGACAGAATCTCGCTCTGTCACCAGGCTGGAATGCAGTGGCGTGATCTTGGCTCACTGCAACGTCTGCCTCTCGGGTTCAAGCAATTCTCTGCCTTAGCCTCCTGAGTAGCTGGGATTACAGGCACCCGCCACCACGCCTGGCTACTTTTTGTATTTTTAGTAGAGACGGGGTTTCACCATCTTGGCAAGGCTGGTCTTGAACTCCTGACCTCGTGATTCGCCCACCTCAGCCTCCCAAAGTGCTGGGATTACAGGAGTGAGCCACTGCTCCGGTTTTTCTTACTTTATGTACTCCTTAGTTAATTGTAGAATCCTCCCCTTCAATTTGAGCAGCTACATTAATAATACCATTTTAGGCCCCGTGGTTTGCACCTCTCATCAGGCATCTCACATTTGACTAAAATGGTAGGAATCTGAGGTGGGAGGATCTCTTGAGCCCAGGAGTTTGAGGCTGCAGTGAGCTATGATCGCATGACTACGCTACAGCCTGGGTGACAGAGAGTGACTCCGTCTCTAAAGAAAGCTTGTCTTACAGTTCTGAAGTGCTTTATGGCTTGTTAAGCTCCTTCACAGAAATTGGCTTATTTGATGCTCACAACTTGCGATAGAGGGAAGATAAATATTATTCCCCCCTCCCCATATGTTGGGTGAGAAAAGTGCACATTTTCTTTACAAAACTGGAATAGTTTAGGATTCCATGAAGGGAAGAAAAAGAATAAATACGTCTGGGGGAAATATATAAACCAGTTAATTAGTTGTAGAGACTTTGTTGTTGTTGTTTTTTCTTTGCATAATAATAGCAGGTAATATTTAGTGCTTGCTATACACCAAGTGCGAATTGACCCACAGAATTCTCATAATTAGGGTGTGAAGTGGGTATTTTTTTGCCTTGATTTTAGGGAGCAGAGAACTAAAGAACAGAGGGGTAAATAAAATCATTAGAAAGTGCCAGAGCTGGGACCCAAACTCAGACCTCTGTACTGTGCTTTTAACCTCTATGTTCACTGGTGTACTGCTGTAAAACAGTTTTCTGGGAAATACATTTTAAAAGCCCAAGTTCTATTGTGTAAATACTCCCATCATGGCCAATTTCAAGCTTCCCATGGTTTAATAGCCAGCTTGGAAAATTCCTGAGTATTTACTGATCGGCAGTTAAGAGCCAGCTTGCCGTAGTATATCTCTGACCATCCTACATGGCCTCTCTGTGCCTGTGGACAGTATCACCTGAAGAAAGGATATTCAATTATTATTTTAAAATCGACTTTATTAAGATTTGCTTACAATGAAATATATTCATTTTAAATGTACAGTTTGAAGAGCCTTGCTAAATGGACCCATCACCACATTCAAGATACAGAACGCTTCCATCAGTCCCAAAGGTTCTCAGGTGCCTCTACCAGGTTAACCAGTTAATTCCCACTCCTCCACACCTTTCAGCTCAGGTGACCACTGAGTTTATTTCTGTCGCTATAGATGATATTTTATCTTTCTGAAAGTTTCATATAAATGGAATCACACAGTATGTATTATTTTGTGTCTGACTTCTTTAGCTCAGCACAATCTTGGATTCATTTCCAAGATTTAAGAAACATTTACTACCCCATAAAAAATCATTTACTCAGCTATATGAATAAGAATTTCATTTTCATTTGATATTTGAGTATAGTTTTAAAGCCTGGGCAGTTATTGATTGGCTGGTTTTCTTAACTCTAAATAATTGCTTTCTTTTTCACTTTGTGCCTTATAGAACTGCCTCCTTACTGGTGAACTTTTTGGAAACTGATTATTAGTTAAATAAGACAATTTTAATTTACTAAGTCAATCATTTTAAAAGGTTTGCTTTTTTCTTCTTTCTTGTTTTACAAGGTAAACCTTCTAGTATCAACACATCTCAAGTGGCTTGAACACACAGGGTTAGCTTATTTATTTTTATTTTATTTTATTTTATTTTTTGAGGCGGAGTCTTGCCCTGTTGCCCAGGCTCGAGTGCAGTGGTGTGATCTCGGCTCCCTGCAACCTCTGCCTCCTGGGTTCCAGCTATTCTCCTGCCTCAGCCTCCCAAGTAGCTGGGACTCCAGGCACAGGCCACCACTCCCGGCTAATTTTTATATTTTTAGTAGAGATAGGATTTCGCCATGTTAGCCAGGCTGCTCTCGAACTCCTGACCTCAAGGGATCCGCATGCCTTGGCCTCCCAAAGTGCTGGGATTACAAGCGTGAGCCACCGCGCCCAGCCAGGGTTAGTTTATTTTAAAGTTCGTTTCTTGAGACTCCGGAAGATGGCACTCTTACAAAGCCTAAGAAATAAAGCTTTGGCAACCTATGGTTGTTTTTCTAGGTGGTTCCTTCCTGCTGTGACCCATTTGCAAAGCCATTTGCTTGAGAGAATAACATTTTTTTTTCCTAATTATCAGAGTCATATATGCTGTTTGTTAAACATTTTAATAAATGTATTCTTCAAACCCCTTGCTAATCCCCAAGAGATAACTACTATAACAGTTCAGTATATATACAGTATTTTCCAGACCTTCTACTAGCTTATACACACAACATACGCATATCAAAGTAAAAATGTAAATTTGTAAAATTTTTGATTTTAGGATAATCATAAACAATGCTCTTGTCTTTTGCTATAGGATTCTTTATTCAGTTTTTTTCTTAGCAGTTCTTTTCTTTAAAGACAGACCTTCCACTTCTGCAAGTCATGGCTTGCCGAGTCCAAAGGGACCTCTCACATCTGTGTTGAATTAGGGCTTGTGGCCTAGTGAATGAGGGCTAGACTGTCATGATAAGGATGCTGCTATGGTCTGCACGTTTCTGTCCCCCCATATTTGGATGTTGAGACCTAATCACCAATGTGCCAGTATTAGGAGGTGGGGTCTTCAAGAGCGGATTAGGTCCTGATGGTGGAGCCCTGGCCAAGGGGATTATTGACCTTATAAATGAGGTCCCAGGGAGTGGCTTTGTCCCTTCTGCCATGTGAGGATATATCGAGAAGCTGTGTATGATCCAGAAAGTGGGCCCTTATCAGACACTGAAGCTGCCTCCAGAACTGTGAGAAATATGTTTCTCTCATTTTTAAGCCACCCAGTCCGAGGTATTTTGTTCTAGCTGCCCAAAGGGACTGATAGATGCTGTGCTAGTTGCATTTCTTGTCAGTGAGAACAGGGCAAAGTGAAGTTACATAATAAGAAATGTAATGCTTCCTTTGCCAACTGAAGACTTATAGGACATTTTGGCCGAGATAGTATCAGAAAAGAACTATTATTTGGGTCTTGCCGGCTGTGCCGTGGAATCCTAGCCATTGGAGCTTTAGTGGGAAATTTTGTGAAACCACAAATTTTTTTACAGATAGTTTTTTTCCCCCATGATATAACCTTGCCAGTAGCTGACTTCCCCGAGAGCATATAGTCCAGGAAACCAAGGAAGAACTGAAAGGCTTTTGTGATCTATCTTTGGAGGTCATATACTGTCACTTCTTCAATAAATCTGCTCCTCATTCATTGTGGGAGGGAACTACACAAGGGAATGAAGACCAGGAGGCAGGGATCACTGGCGCCAACCTGGAGGCTGCCACAAGTCACCAATGTGTAGATGTTATTTAAAACCATGGGATTGGCCAGGTGCAGTGGCTTACACCTATAATCCCAGCACTTTGGGAGGCCGAGGCGGGCGGATCATGAGGTCAAGAGATGGAGACTATCCTGGCCAACATGGCAAAACCCCGTCTCTACCAAAAATAAAAAATTAGGTGGGCATGGTGGTGCGTGCCTGTAGCCCCAGCTACTCAGGAGGCTGAGGCAGAAGAATCGTTTGAACCTGGGAGGTGGAGGTTGCAGTGAGCCAAGATCATGCCACTGCAATCCAGCCTGGGCAACAGAGTGAGACTCCCTCAAAAACAAACAACAAACAAACAAACAAACAAACAAAACCCTTGGGATTAGATCAGGGAGGACAGGCTGTGGAGGGCTTAGATGAGGTTACCTGGGGAGGGAGTATAGAGAGAAGACAAGAGGATTGAGACAACATTCAGTCACAGAGAGAAGTCTGAGAAAAAGCTGCTTATGGAGTGATGGCTCTGGGAGCTTTGTGGAAAAAAAATTCCAAGAGAAGGGAATGCTGAGAAACTGTGGTACTAGCTAATAAATGACCCCTGCATTTATACTTGTGCAAAATCCTTTCCCCTTTGGGTCTCACACCATTCCTATGTAGTTGTAAGGAAAACAGATGTTATTTAAAGCAGTAACTATTGCAGACACTTTTGAGCACCAGGGAAGTAGAATCCTTTATTTATTACTTGGGGTCTATGGACCTTGTTCAGAGGCCTTGATAATCCTTTTGAGTCTGAAAGGTAAAGGTTGCCCTAGGATGTATGCTGGAAGGTGAGGGCTAGACAAAGAGAGCTGAACGTATAATAAAGTGAGATGAGTGGAGGATCTGAAACCATTAAAAAATATTTTTTTCTTTTCTTTTTTTTGAGACAGAGTCTTACTCTGTTGCCCAGGCTGGAGTGCAGTGGCATGATAACAGCTCACTGCATTCTTGACCTCCCCAGGCTCAGGTAATCCTCCCACCTCAGCCCCCCAAGTAGTTGGGACTACAGGTGTGCACCCCCACACCCGATTAATTTTTTTTTTTTTTTTGTAGAGACAGAGTTTTGCCATGTTGTTCAGGCTGGTCTTGAACTCCTGGGCCCAAGCAATCTGCCCATGTCGGCCTCCCAAAGTGTTGGGATTACAGACGTGAGCCATTGCATCTGGCCATATAAATAATATCAAAAGGAAAAACTGCATACTGAAGCAAATCAGCTTAAGTTGGCTGACTAGCCATTGGCTTTTGGACTCAGCTCTGGAATTCCTCTTGTCTAGCACAACTCCTCCCTCTCCCTTCTGCTCCTTTGACACTCCTTATTCACCATGTCTCCTTGTTTCTTCATCCCACTTTGGTTCTGTATAGTAAATAATAATAAGACACAAATATTGAGTACTTTCTAGGTGCCAATAGTTTCCAGGTTCCTAGTGCTTTAGGTACACAACCTCATTTCAACTTCACAAAACCCATGCCATGAACCAGGTGCAGTCATTGCTGTCATTTCCACTTTAAGAAACTGAGGAACACAGAGGTTAAGTTACTTGCTATTAAGTAGCAGAGCCAGAAATTGAACCCAGTGTGATGTTAGAGGCCAGGCTCTTAATCATTAAATTTTGCCCATTTTCCTTTTAGGGTTTTGAATTTAGCAACGCATGTTGAACCACGATCTACTCAGGCTGAGACTTTGGCTTCCTTTTTCCCTAATGCAGAACATGATTTCTGCTTTGACTTGTGGGTCTGACCTGTCCCAGTGGAGACCCCACCTTGGGCCTCACTGCTGCCAGCTAGGAGAAGGGAGAGCAGAACAATGTTTGTTCACACCCTCTGTCTTTTCACATGTATTTGTCCTGTTTCCTTTCCCTCGTCTGCCTGGATGATTTCTTTATGTAGCATTTCATTGCCCCTCCTGGAAAATTGTTCACTTCTCATTCCATGTGTCCTTCGAAGGTCTTTTCCTTTTTGTTTTGAGACAGAGTCTCACTCTATCACCAGGCTGGAGTGCAGTGGTGCAATCTCGGCTCACTGCAACCTCCGCCTCCTGGGTTTAAGTGATTCTCCTGCCTCAGCCTCCTGAGTGGCTGGGGTTGCAGCCACCTGCCACTGCACCTGGCTAATTTTTGTATTTTTAGTTGAGATGGGGTTTCATCATGTTGGTGAGGATGGTCTTGATCTCTTGAGCGCGTGATCCGCTGCCTCAGCCTCCCAAAGTACTGGGGTTACAGGCATGAGTCATGGTGCCCAGCCCTTTGAACTTCTATTCAACAGATCTCACTGTATCACCATTCCTGGTAGATGTTTATCTCTGCCCTCAACTGTGAGCTCCTCAAGGCAAGGACCATATCATATTCATCACTGAGTCTCCAATCTGGCACACTGTAAGGGCTCAGTGTTTCTTGACTGCATGAAAGATGGTGCTAGAAAATGAACAGGACAACTCTCAACTGCTGTAGTAGACAGTATAATTTTGCTATAACCTTGATGGGTTTACATAAAAAGGCCAGAACTTCTAAAAGAATCTTCTTTTAACTTAATCCTCAAACCCTGACATCTTCATCCCAGTTTTTATCTACATTATCATTATTATTATTATTAATGTTTTGTAGAGATGGGGGTCTCTCTATGTTGTCCAGGCTGGTCTTGAACTCCTGGCCTCAAGCAATCATCCTGCCTCTCAGTCTCCCAAAATGCTGGGATTATAGGTGAGAGTCATTACTCCCAGCCTCTATTTTATTATTAGTATTTCAAAAACTTCTCTCTATGCTCTTGACATTATTGTTGGAATCAAGAAGGCATACATTTCACATTATTACCATTCATCTTTTATTACAATTAATTCTATTAAAACAATACTACTTGACTAAAGCTCTATGATTAAAAAATATTCCAGATTACCAGAAGAAAGTTCATTAAAAGACTACTCCAGGTCCAGAAAGATATAAGGTAATTTTGATTTGTTATAAAGACCAATGTGACCAACATGACTTGTGACTACATATTGTTTCAGAAGGGCAAAAGGGATTCAGTGTGAATAGGGAATCCAAAGAAAATGGAACAGACAAAAATAGAGATTGAACTAATACACCATGTTACTCTGAAAGGAATGATTTCTGTTTGTAAATTTCTTGTTTCTAAGGAATCAATCATGGGTAGATCTTGTGAAATTTTACATTAGTTCTTCAATTTCCTGAACTTGAGATGAGACCACCTCACCATTCACCATCTCCTGCACAACTGTCTTGATTTTTCGGGTTTTGGTCGGGTCTAAAGATAAAAATGGAATAAGAGGGCAAAAGTTAGTGTTTCAAATATTAATCCAGCATTGGTTGTTTAATGCAGGTTTCTAAATTAAGCATTGGTTGATACAATCCATATAATTAAACTTTCAAAAGTAAATTTTACTTCTTAAAAATGTGTTTTATCCAATGAAAATGAAATGTATTCAGTGTTGCCTTGTACATATATGAAAACTTTTTTTTAAGAAAACATTTCAAAGGTGGTTATGGTGATCATAATATCTTGTAGCAGAGTAGGTTTTTTACCCTCCTAGGATTGCCAATTTTTTAATTTTTATTTTAATTTTCTTAGAGACAGGGTCTGGCTCTGTTGCCCAGGTCAGAATGCAGGGGCATGATCATAGCTCACTATAACCTCTAACTCCTGAGCTCAAGTGGTCCTCCTGCCTCAGCCTCCAGAGTAGCCGAGATCACAGGCATACACCACCATGCCCAGCTATTTTTTTCTTAAGTTTTTTGTAGAGATGGGGTCTCACTGTTGCCCAGGTGGGTCACAAGTGGCCAACTCCTGGCCTCAAGTGATCCTCCCACCTTAGTTTCCCAAAGCTATGAGATTACAGGCATGAGCCGCCATGCCCCCAAAAGTTTTAATACAGTACAGACTACTTATTTTGTGCAGGAATGCATAAATGTTTTTCCTTGGCTCAGAATATAAATATGCTTTAAATTAAAATTAATAATAATGCAATATTCAATGAGATCTTACAGGTTTTGCATTAATAAATGTGATTCTGACTTATTCCAAGTGATTCTAGGGTTTCTGCATACCTTTAGAGGAATCAGTTGACTGTGCTTGTGATTTGGAGTCTGTCACAAATAAACTTTCCTCCAAACCATCACTGTAAGAAAACAAAGGAGATGACCTCAAAAAGTGAAGCAACCTGGCTTTTAATGGAAGAGTTGGTCTCAGAAATTAGATTTCCCAATTTGTAGGCCTGAGTTCTTCCAACTAGTGCAGCCTCTGATCACTTTTGGAAAGCTTGTTAGAGGAGGTGGTTCAGGAGGCTACTAGGTGTCCTTATCATCAAGTCTTTGATATCAGAAATTGAGTGACTTTTGTAGTACAGGGAATACTGATTTACAAACTGTTTCTGACAGTAGTGCCTTTGTTCATTGCAGCATTTTATGAATTACCAAGTAAGATAATGGGTGAAAACACTTTGCAAAGTGTAGAGCATTTAGTAAATCCCAGGCATATCTTTACTAGACTTTGTTTGTTTGTTTGCTTTTCTGTCAACTAAAACCCCATTCCTTCTATTTCTGCTGTCCACTCTTGGTCAGCCCCTAAAGGTGTTTGCAGCCTTCGTTGTCTGCTCACCCTTGGGCCTCCCCGTCCAGCAGGCGGCGGTAGGTCTCAATCTCCAGCTCCAGGCGGGCCTTCACATTCAGCAGCCGCTGGTGGTCCACGTTCTGGCGCTCTGCGTCCGCGCGCACCTGGAGCAGCTGTGCCTCCAGGTTGCTGATGAGCTGCTGCACCTGGGACAGCTGCGCACAGTAATCGCCCTCGGCTTCGGCCAACGAGTCTTCCAGGGATTTCTTCTGCACGCGGGAGGGAAATGGTATAGAAATAAGAATGGAGGGGACCGAAAAGAGGAGGGCAGTCAACGGCTAACGTAATTTGGATGCAGCATTTTCTTTGGAAGTCCAAAGGATGCTGCGTCTGTTTGCGCACGCGCCTACCATAGCGAGCTGGGACTGCAGCTCGATCTCCAGGTTCTGAACTGCGCGACGCAGGTCGGTGACCTCGCTCTTGCTGGACTGAAGCTGCTCGGTGTTGGTGCTAATCTCCTTCCGGAGCTCCCCGCTCTGCAACGGCAAAGACAGCCAGGGCACTCGAGCGCCGAGCTCGCTCGCAGGCCTTTCTGCGAATGTATCAAAGCCTTTGCTGTTTGTGTTACCTTTTCAATGAACCAGGCTTCAGCATCCTTCCGATTCTGCTCAGCGATGGTTTCATACTGCGCCCGCATATCGTTGAGGAGCCTGGTGAGGTCCACTCCGGGGGCAGCGTCCATTTCTACGCTGACCTCGCCTGGGCCGCCCACCCGGAAGCTTTGGAGCTCCTGGGGACAGCACGTGAGAGAGAGGGGCACAGGGGTCCATTGTGACTTTCGTGGGCCCTGGATACTTTTATCCTCCTGGGTCCCTTCCTACACACACACACACACACACACACACACACACTTAAAAATTCTATTTTATGACTGTTGGTATAAAGACAAATATATTAATGTAATATTTTAAAACTTTTTTAACCTAAAAATTCATATTTTTCTTCTGATTTTACAGGGACTTAAGACATATTCATGGGTCCCTGAAATTACCTCAGACTCTGGGAGCAGTGCCTGCTGTACCTAATGGTTAAGTTGGCTCTGCTTCTTGAGGGGCCATGGCCTTTACATGAAAGGAGGCCTGATGTACACTCACTGGGGTTTTCACCTACAGCTGCCAAACAGAGGGCTGCAGGCAGTACCTGGGCTTGCACGCTGTTTGTGCCACAATCATTGAAAATCTAGTAGAAACTTTCTATTGCCAGCGTCCCTTCCTTGCCTAGCCTCCAATATGCACCATGACACGTCAGAGTTTTCTGTGTTATGCTAAGTATAACCAGTTTCTCTAACACATATAACATTATATATTATTGGTAGACTTTTGTTCCTTAACTTTTAAAATACTCAGTTTTTTTTTTTTAAATCACTGAATCAGGATAGTTAGCATTCCTATTGTCATTGCTTTATAATGGAAATGACAAAATCAGAAAGTGCCTCTAATTTGTTAAGCCTTAACAGGATCCACCATCACCACCACCACCACACACACATCACGCACACCACACGCGCATCACATACACCACACACACATCACACAGATATCCAAAACAAATGGCCATTTTAACAGGGAGACAATGTATTCTCCATACTTGTTCCGACTCCAGATTTCTAAATTTGAAATTGTAATTTTTGGGTCTGGGAGAAAAAAAAAAGTAGCTGAGTGAGGCTGCCCTGTCTGACTCACCTCCTCGTGGTTCTTCTTCATGTAGGCCAGCTCCTCATTCAGGCTCTCGATCTGCATCTCCAGGTCGGTCCTGGTCAGGGTCAGCTCGTCCAGCACCCGGCGCAGGCCATTGATGTCAGCCTCGACGCCCTGGCGTAGGGCCAGTTCATTCTCATACCTGAAAACCAAGTGCAAAGCAGTTGAGGGAATCAACACAACCTTTTGAACAAGGCCACTGATCTTCAGGGTTCATTATTGCTTACATCTGTGCACCTACTTCATAACGGCAGCATTGCAATGTATGATGCAGATTTTGCTTTTGTGTTTTTCCTTTCCTTTTTTTCCACCATTGTTTACCATTTGGTTGGAGAAAAGACAAGTGAAAAAATAATGAGGCAGTACTTTCCTACCAGCTGTGAATTCCAATACCACAGCATCCCAGGGAATAATTTTCCCTTTGCTGGCTGCCATGGCTATAAATAGCAGCAGCCCTCTCTAAGTGGAATTTCTAAAAGCAGTTGAAAATAAGTTACTCTTTTTGCTTAATGTTCTTCATGATTTAACTTAAAACACTGATACTTCTTTAGTGGCTGTTACCAAAATTTTACAAGTTCAGGACCATGGCCATTGCAACTTCCTATGTGGAAATTTTGTGAAGCAAAAAGGAAATTAGTATTTCTTCCTTATATCTGGGAGAGTTGAGCATGGAAAAGGAGGAAGGAATATAAAAATTAGTACATGGTTAATCTTTCCATTGTATGTGTCATCAGGAAACAATGGTTGATACATTGAAAATTGAGGTTTAGAGGCAGGTGGATCATAAGGTCAAGAGTTCGAAACCAGCCTGGCCAAGATAGTGAAACCCCATCTCTACTAAAAATACAAAAATTAGCTGGGCTCGGTGGCAGGTGCCTGTAATCCCAGCTACTTGGGAGGTTGAGGCAGGAGAATCATTGAGGTTGCAGTGAGCCGAGATCGCACCACTGCACTCCAGCCTGGGTGACAGAGTGAGACTCCGTCTCAAAAAAAAAGGAAAAAAGAAAATTGAGGTTTAGGACCCTGGTAGGATTATGGTGTCAGTCACATCATGAGTCAATAGCACACTACAAATATAGTGATCCATAGCCCTGGGTTTAAGCAACTTATAATTTAAGGACATTTAATGTGAATTGCATTAGATTCTAATTACTTTCTAGAACACCCTATGTGAATTTACCAAAACACTAAATGTATGGAGCTTGTGAACTTCAGAAGATTTTATATCAATGAAGGCAGGACAGTAGGGTAGAAGACATGGTGGGACATGGCCATGATCCTCAGTTTCTTCCACTCACTTCATCCTGAAGTCCTCGGCAGCCAGTCTCGCGTTGTCGATCTGCAAGAGGAGCTGGGCATTTCCAATGTTGGCTGCAATGATCTGGCATAAAAGAGGTACACACACGAGATGAAGCCAAAAAAAACTAGTTAATTATACAAATATATTTTTGACACAAAGGTAAAAATGGTGATGTTAAATGCTGGTTTTTAGAGTTTAAGACAGTTTCATTTTTCTAAGACAATATCTGTATAAAATAATATTGAGAAGTAAAGAAATACAGATTTCCTACAGAAGGATGATGGAAATACAATCATTTCTTGGTAAATGATGAAATGGAATGAAACAACCTGGGATGAGAAAATTGCTGCAAGTACAGCCAAATTGGAAAATATCAAAGTTGTAGGTGATTATCACTGTAAAACATTGCAATGGTAAAAAGGAAAAAAATTCCCAAAGCTCCTCCAAAAGAAATCATCTTACCTTATTCCTGAGGTCTTCAATCAGTGGATAATATTTGCTGTAATCACTCTGTGAAGCATCTCCAGTCCCAGTTCCTCTTGTTTCATACCATTCTCGAATTTTGTTTTCTAGCTCAGTATTAGCCTCTTCTAGAGCTCGCACCTTATCCAGGTAGGAAGCTAATCTATCATTAAGATTTTGCATAGTTTCTTTTTCTGATCCAGAAAGAAGGCCTCCATCATTGCCTGAGAGAATACCTAGAGAGCCACCTCCTGGGCTGCCTCCAAATCCCATCCCCAGTCCTCCAAAGCCACTTCCACCCAGGGTTCTCCCGTAACCAGCACCCAGTCCTCCTGCCATGGAACTTCCAGAGCCACCCCCAAAGCCAGAACTAGAACCAAACATGGAAGCAGCAGAAAAGCCTCCCCCATAGCTGGGTCCAAAGCCAAAGGCACTGCCCCCATAGCCACTTCCAACACTGGAAGCAGACATGCCCCTGGGTCTGCCTGCTATCACACTCTGCGAGGAGAGCCGCCGGGACAGCCCAGGGGTGCGCACTGAGAGTGACATGGTATTGTTGGAGAGATCCATAGCCTGGGGAAAATGGCCACAACTGGAGAGGAAGTTGTGCCAGCAAGCCAGAAAGCTAACCTTTTATAGGCTGTGAGATGGGTGTCGCAGTTGAAAAGTTCACTTTCTCCACTCAAAATTGGGTCCTTCCCGCAGGTTTTTGGCTAGCTCAACAAGTGAATGATTTATGTATAATGAAAATTCATTGATACAGAAGTAATTGAATAATCATTTCCATTAAATATTTGTTATATGAAAAAGCTGGGTGGAGTAGAGTCTACTTGTCATAAGGAATTTTTCTTCTCCAAATTAGTCAGTTGCCTGTATTCCCAGCACTGCCTAGCGTCTTGTACACAGTAGGAAGATAATGAACAATTGCTGAATGGATACGTTAAATACTTCTTCCTAAACCTTATGCTTTTTAAAATTCTTCTCTCATCTTTTCTGTTTGTTTCCTTTGGAAAATCCAATGTAAAGCATTTGTTTCCTTTGGAAAAACCAATCCAATGTAAAATCCGATCATGATCAAGCATTCCTTTTAGTGGAATACAGCCTCAGAAGCAGCTGTGAAATGCACTGGCAAAAGGTGGAGAATACATTTTCCAGATTGATACTAGAATTTTCATTTTTTTTTTTTTTTTTTTGAGACGGAGTCTCGCTCTGTCACCCAGGCTGGAGTGCAGTGGCGTGATCTTGGCTCACTTGCAAGCTCCGCCTCCCGGGTTCACACCATTCTCCTGCCTCAGCCTCCCGAGTAGCTGGACTACCGGCGCCTGCCACCACGCCCGGGTCATTTTTTGTATTTTTAGTAGAGACGGGGTTTCACCGTGTTAGCCAGGATGGTCTCGATCTCCTGATCTCGTGATCCGCCCACCTCGGCCTCCTGAAGTGCTGGGATTACAGGCGTGAGCCACCGCACCCGGCCAGAATTTCCATTTTCAAGGATTTTAAAACCTTGGCATTAGGATGTTGCACGTTTCTTTTCCCTCTGATTCTTCAACTCCAAAAAGTACTATTTTTGAGTAGAGTTGTTTGTAGCAGAGTTTATAGTAGAGTTTATTATTGTTGTTTAAGCAGTTTTGCCTTGTCTGATTGCTCACTGCTCTACACTCAGCACTTATTATGTTTATTCCTTCAACAGATATTGCCTGTAATGGTTGCTCAATAAATGTGTTGACTGGTTGAATGGATTGTGTGAACACTTCAGGTTTTATTGCCGTTATCAATAAGGAGAAAGTGGAAACACAGTTTAAATTAAGAAGTGATTAAAACCCCAAGTTTAAGAGGCTAGTGAACCATTTCAGTTGACTGCTATGATGAAAAAGGATAAATTATACAATATAGAATAAATTAAATGTTATATTTTAAACTTTGCTGTGAAAACTTTGCAAAGCATGCTTCAAGGAATTGTATCCAGTATTTTTAATTTTTAAGACATAAAGTTCTTGTACTTTCTTGTTTGATGTATTATTTACCTTTGAAATTGATATGGCTTGTATATTGAACATGAAAACTAACGTGCTTGTAGGAAATGCATTAACTGAAAGAAGCCTGCTTTCAGAGAGAGTTGTAGATACCTGGAAACCACGTAGTACAATTCCAGGGTGATGGAATTCCCTTAGGAATTTAAATTGTGAGCATTTTGATTGGATAAGAAGGAAAAAGGATTTTTCTTTTACATGTTTTCTTTGAGATGATGGCCCAAGTCTCTACATGTCTCATTGCAAAATAGTTCTATAGTTTTTTTTTTTAAATATAGCCCTCAATGTATTTATTGCAGGAAATTTAGAAGATGCAGAAAACATAAAGAAGATGTACGTATATATGAGTATTTTATATATTTTTTTAACAATTGATTCAATATAAGATTTTATAATCTGCTTTTCTCTTAAGATTATATAGTTATCTATCACTTGAATTTTAATAATTGGGTACAGAACATGGATTGTGGATTCTTGGAAATTCTTTATTGGGTTCAAATTTCCAAAATCAGGTTGCTCTGTATTTGATGATAGGAAATAAAATTTCTGGGTATAAATAACAGTTTTTTTGCAAAGATGTTTATACTGATTTCATTAATAAGGTATACACTGACTGTGTGTGCTACAGACATATATGTATTTTGACTAGAATGGATTTATTGAAATAAAATACATTAAAATCATTGTAAAGATACAGTTCCTGCCTTGTGGGAAACAGGGCCTTCATTTCTCCATCAGTGACCTCTGTTTCCTTATATATGGCCACTAAAACTCCTTTTCAATTTGGTATATTTGGATTCTGTGTTTTATTTTATTCTAAGGAAAAGTTTTAAAAATATACAAGTATTCTAGATTTCTAAAATAAAATTGAATTCTTATTTGATTTAATAATACATACCTTTCATAAAACAGAAGATTTTATTTTTATTTACTTACCATTACTGGATTAAAAAAAAAATTTCAACTCTTATTTTAGATTCAGGAGGTACATGTGCGGGTTCGTTACGTGTGTGTATTTCATGATGCTGAAGTTTGGGGTACAACTCATCTCATCACCCAGGCAGTAAGCATAGTACCCAACAGTTGGTTAACCTTAGCTCCCCACAGTCATTCCCAGTGTCTATTGTTGCCATTCTGTATGTCCATGAGTGCCTGATGTTTAACTCCAACCCAAAAGGAGGCTTTTAGAAAGCTTTCTATACATTTTTAAGTGGAGATTGAATCTATCTGGTAAAGATTAATTTCTCAGCAAAATGATTGGATACCTGTGAGATCATTGAGATGTTACTTAATACAAACAATTAACCATAATAATTAGCAAATACTTGGCCATTGTTTAGGGTTTTTCCATAAGCGTATGCAGTACTTTTTGTTTCTCTGACTAAAACAATAACCTGATTTTTTTTTGGACATTTCAATACCAGAGATAATATGTGAAGTAAGCCTGTAACTGTTACACAACTTGAATTATGTCAAAATGATGTGGTCTTTTTGAAAATTAAATCAAGTATTTCAACCAAGCCAACATGAAAGTATTCAAGTACTGGGTCTGCTGTTATCTCCATCTTCAATGTCTGGTCCATTTGCCCAGTGTCTTGGACAAAGTCAGCATTCAATATATGCTCCTTGATTTCTCTCTTGATAAATCAAACTGCTGGGTCATTAATGTGTGTTATGTATGAGGAAATTTTTCCAAAATTAAAAAGAGTGTATCAGTATAAAGGCAAGCTACAAAGTATAATAATTTAAGTATTAGTGGTTTCACAATGTAGACACATTCAGATGTTACTCTCCTTCTAATGTACACGTGCATGCACACACACATACCCAGAAACATGCACTCAGATGTCTTTGGTGCCAGTGTACAGGTGCTCCCTGCAGAGGGAATCTTCTGCAGCCCCTGCTGCTCCACCTTCTCTGGGAGCCCTTTCTCCTGAGAATGCTTCTTTCTCTAGCCTTTATCTCATTAGAGTTTGTCTCATAATGGCTAGCACTTGTTTTGCCTTATAGAGTACAGACTGACTCCTGAGGAATTCTAGAACTGTAGACTAGATTCCCTGTAGTTTACTGCTGCCTCCTGTCCACCTGCATATCCAGATGTTATCTCCTGGATTACAGCCTCCCCGAAGCTGAGGTTCTTCCATTGTGAAGAGTCCTGAGGCAGAACTAGCAGTGCCCACTGGGGATTAGGGGACAGATGCCAGTTTACTGCTGCCTCCTGTCCCCCTGCATATCCAGATATTATCTCCCTGATTACAGCCTCCCTGAAGCTGAGGTTCTTCCTTTGTGAAGAGTCCTGAGCTAGAACTAGCAGTACCCACTAGGGATTAGGGAACAGATGGGGCCACACCTGAAGCCCCTGGCAAATCTCCATAAGGAATACCTGGGATCAATTCTGGCAAATGGAAGGAATATTTTGACTTTTTGTGGGGGGGAAAAAAAACCAGCCACTTTCCCAGGGACACAAATGATGAACCCATGGTGAAATCCAATTACAACTTCCTTTTATATTATTACATAAGAGACAAATGTGAAGGGACATATTTCTCCCCAACCTAAACTTGTCTCAAAGAGCAAGCAAGTGGGATTTCTAAATAAAGGGGGTTTAAGCAAGAGATTTGCAGAAATCACACATTTGCTGTAGATACGGAAAGAATGTCGCAACCTAAGACAGTCTCAGCTTGAGAGAAGCCATGATCCATTTGTTTGATTTCTTGAGAGAATGAAAATCTGTTCAGTGGAAATGCCAGTGATTTTAGCCCCATATGGAGGTTTTTACCAAGGATTCCTTATATCTATATTATAAGCATTTTGACTGAGCTTGTCTTTGTTTGAATTATCAGTTATTATGTACTTACTACTTTTCGGACACTGGGCCAGGTGAATTACAGACATTATTTTTTAACCTTCACGGTAACCTCTTAAGGTGGTACTGGTTTTATTTGTTTGTTTGTTTGAAACAGGGTCTTGCTTGGTTGCCCTCATTCAGGCTGGAGTGCAGTGGTGTGATCATAGCTCTCTGAAACCTTGAACTCCTGAGCTTAAGCAGTCCTCCTGCCTCAGCCTCCCAAGTAGCTGGGACTACAGGTGTGCAGCACGACACTGGCTATTTTTTTTTTTTTAATTTTGAATTTTTTGTAGAGATGGGTTCTTGTTATATTGCTCAAGCTGGTCTTGAACTTTAGGCCTCAAGTGATCCTTCTGCCTTGGCCTCCCAAAGCACTGGGATTACAGGCATAAGCCACCTCAAGCTGCCCAGCTTGAGATGGCACTTTTATCCCATTTTACAGATGAGCCATCTGAGAGTCCAGTTGTTAAGTGATTTATTTAAGCCTATGCAATTGGGAGGTGGCAGAGATAGGATTCGGGCCTGCAGTGCCTTCTATAGATACCACAACCTTGCTGCTGGCAGTGACAATCGAAAGGGCAGAGGATACTCTGATATCCCCTAGCTACGACACCTGACACCAGGCTTCTGCCCTGTACATCACCAGGATGCTCTTTTTTTTTCTTTTCTTTTAAGCTTTCTCTGTGAATTTTTTAGTGTTTGGGCTGAGACCTACAGAATGACTTTTCATGGCTTATAAGCAACAACATGACACATGAAATTCTGTAAACACACAGGCAAATGTGGTTTTCATTTTAGCTTTGACCTGTAGCCACATCTTCAGAGATCTTTTAAAGCACAAGTTAAACTTGCACTCCCCACACAAGAACTTGACGTTATGGTTGTTAACTATTATTCAGTCCCAAGTGTCCCCCAAGACAGACAGACTCCATTTTACTGCCATCAAAATGAAAACACAAGCAAAGGAAATGTGCCAAATTCAAAGTTGTACCTCAGTGATTTGATCACATAATATGAGAATAAGATTAAGTTGTATTTTTGAACTTGGAATTGATTTTGTGCTGAAAGGTATATACTTTCCAACTCTAATGCCTACAGTAAAATTTAAATAATATTACTCAATCTCTAAAAATTATGTTTATATATTATTTGTTTATGTTTCTATACGTATTACATATTATCCTAGATTAAGCTTCTTAGGTAGGTACTACGTCTATTTTTTAGCCTGAGTCCTAGTGTAGTGTTTGACTGGACTTTATCACTGCACTCCTAAAATGATTTCATTTGAAAGAAGTTAAGACTTAATGTGTTTGAATGTGTCATTTAAAATTCATTTCATTTGAAAATGACTGTGCCCTAATTGACTGGTATGCTTTGACCAAGATTTATTCTGAATTCGGTTATGAATGGGGAGGAACGTCAGCATCTGAAAAGAGAAATGTTTCTTCTTCAGTGACTTTCTTTTCTTTGAAGTGGGAGGCTAAATTAAATCATCAAGACTCTGCTTTAGAGGTTTTAGAAGTGAAAATAATGTTCTTTGACAGCACATTAATGTATAAGCCAGTGGGAATGTAAAAAAAAATAAACAATCTTGGGCTTGTTGGCAGAGTGATTACATAAGTTGAGGCAGAGAGGAAAATGATTATAGCTAGGGCAAACTGTTCAAAAGAATTATGTTTTCCATTTTTGTAGAGTTTAGGAAATGTTCAAAATAGAGAATATTAGGTATATGGTTTTTACACATCTTTAAATTTTTATTGAGTAAATCACACGCTCATCTTTTCATGTCAGGTTGGTTCGTGTCCTGGTCTTTGCAGGGTTTTCTGCCTGAGTTTCTTCCCATGAGATAGAACTGTCATTTTCTGCAAGTCGCTGATCCCTCGGTCTGTAACATCTTTCCCTTTGGATAACATTATAAAATCGTGTGAGTGACTGAGAGAATTTTGGGTTGCTTACATTTTATGTGTGGTACTTTTGAGATGAGGGTTAAACAAGGATCCTAAGGGGCATGAGTGAGACTGACTTCTGGGCTCCAGAGATCAATGGTTCTTGAAAGCAGGGGAGAATTTTGAAAGTGGTAGGAGACAGGAAGATGATAAAATAATACTGTGATGAGAGGAATCTTGGAAATGAGCTTAGGGGAGAGAAAACAGAGATGTTTGAAGGAGAATTCAAAAATAGAAATCACTACTAATGCTTTAAGTTGGAATTGTTACTTGGGGGTCTAATCAGGTACCTGAGGCTGATCCTGATGCATATGGGTGAGAACAGAGTGTCTGAGGGGGTCACTGGCCATGTTTTGATTTTGTATCACTCCATGTCATTCTCCTTTTTAGATGATTCAGAACTCTGGGTAGAAATAATCTCCAGAGCTCAGATAAAATAGTGGTTTCTATCCTTACCTCAACTCTAGGGGCTCTCTCTGAGTTTGATAGCTTCACTTCTGCGCTGTCAATTTCATATAAAATGAAAAAATACATTCATGATAATTCTAATGTGTTTTGATAAAGACTTCTCTGGATTTGTACACCTGTCAGAAATAGGATTATGTCATTCTGGTCCTTAGCTCATATAAGAAATATAGATAGATACAAAGATTAATGCTTCACTTTCACACAGTAACTGCTAGCAGAACTGGAGGTAGAACTCCACCATCTGGTCCACATGTATGTAGCATTCACCCACTTCTTTGAAAGATTGCTTAGAAGAAACTAGAGATAGACCAAAGAAGCAAGAGGAAAAAAAAATATCCTTTTTTCTGATCTAAAAATAACAATTCTACTTCTTTTAACAGGTAGTTAAAAGAGGACCATCCTAAATTAAGAACAACAACCCTACCTCTTTTAACACAGTGCCATCATTGCCATATGACAGTGGTCAGGCCTAATCAGTTACAAACCCATCTGCATAGGTTTCTTATTAATCAGATTCAGTCTGGATTTGCAAGTCGAAGTTTCAGACCATTCTGGAATGTGACAGAGTAGGTGAAAAAGAATTCACTTTTAAATATTCTTAACATCTTGAAATGCAATTTACTAGCTGGCTTGACTTGGAAGAAAATTAAGAAAAAAATGAGTGAAACCTCTTTGGAAAAGAAGGCAGTGAAAATAGGTGGAAACACCTTTTCTGACAAAAGTTGTGCTGAATCAAGTCATGTGTGATGTTAACCAGCAAAGCTGGACATTTGCCACAATTGGCTGTTGTGTCTGCCTGATGAAAATGACAATTAGAAAACAACAAAATAACTGTGGATAGGCAAGTGCCTATTTCAACTGTGAAACATGTATTGCTTTGTTATATAATTAGTTGCTTAAGAGGGTGTCATGGTTTTAGAGAAACAGCCCTGAGGTTCAGTCTCGTTCTACTACTTGCTAACTGCATGACTTTGGGAAAGTCTTTATCTCATGTCTTCGTATGAGTCCTCATTTATCCTCATATGTAAAACGGGGATAATATAATAAGGTTGAACCTTATTACATATGCTATATAATAGCATATAAAATTGCTATTTCTGAAAGTCAGAAATTAGCATATATTGGAAAGCTTCTAAAAAAATCTTTATTCTTTCAATTCAAAATAATGAATCAACTGCCTGATGCGTGTTAAATATTATATTAAATCTTAGGAATTCAAAGTGGTACCGTCCACATCCTCAAAAATTCCCAACTCTTAGAAATTATCATATATTGGCAGGTTCATATGATTCAACCTAATAGCTTCTACCTCACAGGATTATTGTGAAAATTAAATGAGAAATGCATGAAATGTTTGGCACACAGGCTCATAGTAAGTGCTCAATAAATGGTGGATATTATTATTCTTAAATGAATCATGTAAGTATTTTCTATATAATAATCAAACTCACTCCCACTTATTTACAACTTCTGTATCAAGTTTTAAGTCCAATCTATTTACTAGAATACAATGATTTAGCGCACAATGATTTTTCCCATACACATGCATATGCAATGATTGCTCACTAAAATGCAGAAAGGGTGAAGTTATAATGTGTATTTTTCTTTTTTTTGGATTTGGCTGCTTTCACTTAGCATATTTTCAAAGTTCATCTCTGTTATAGCATGTGTTAGTACTTCATTCCTTTTTATTGATGAATGAGATTCTATTGTGTGGATATATTACATTTTGTTTATCCATTCATCAGTTGATGGACATTTGAGGTGTTTTGCTTTGGGACTCTCATGAGTAATGCTGCTATGAACATTTGTGTATAAAAGGGCACATCGTATGATTCCATTTATATGAAATGTCCAGAGTAGGCAAATCCATAGAGACAGGAAGTAGATTAGTGGTTGTTAGGGGCTGGGAGGAAGGGAAATGGGGGATGACTACTAATAGATACAAGATTTCCTTTTGGGGTGATGAAATGTTCTAAAATTAGGTAGTGGTGATGGTTGCAAAACATTATAAGCATACCGAAGACCACTGAATTGTACACGTTGTAAGGGTGAATTTCATGGTGTGTGAATTATGTCTCAATAAAGCTGTTATTTAAAAAAATTTCATTAAAAATATATGTTCACCATATATAAGAAAAGAGAGCACCTGATAGTATATGCAGCTTATTATCAAAAGGAGACACATTTTGCCTTGAGAAGGGTTTCGGTAATGTCTTTAATCTATTTCCATTTTAAGTATAGTGTACTTCACTCTTATTCTGCTCCTCATTTGTGATTGAATTTGACTCTCAAATTATTCAAAGAGCTGTGTAGACTTTTAAAAGGCAGTAGAAACAATGGGAAAAAGCAGAGATAGCTCAAAAGTTGTAGAGTTGTACTGATACTGAAAAATCAATGAGATTAACCAAGAAATTGGCTCAATAAGAAACCAGGGACTCCCAAAGGGGGTTTTACAATTCAGAAACAGGAAAAAATTAGAAAGCGGTTTATTTGCAATTTGCATGGATTCCTCTACTTTGTGAGGTTTAGTATAATTGAAATGTATTGTAATTTTCAGGAACATTACCTACAAATTGATATTAGGTGGTGTATAGCTTGTAATTGATGTGCTTCATGATAAAGATGGCAGTAATGATGTTTTAAATATTCTAGTGCTCATTGGATTTCATTTTTGCAGGCAATTTGCAGCTCCTCTGAGTAAAATATTTATATTCAATTACAGAGTCTGATAAATAGGATTTCTCCCACCCCACCCCTTCTAATCACTGCAAAGTATTAATAGTGCTTTCTTATGGCCTATTTCTTGCAGGGAGCAGATAAGATTATAGCCACATTTCTTTCAAAATCTCAGCAGCATCTCCTTCTGGTAGCCATTTAGATATTTTCTTCTACCTCTTTGACTTCAGATGACACGACCTTGCCATCCACTACTTCTTGCACGACTGTCTTAATCTTCCTGGTTTTCTTTATATCTGAATTCATATTAAACATTAAATGTTAATTCAGGCACATGACTCTACTGATTTATAATATTCACCTTTAAATTATTATTCTTTTTACTTATTTCCTTCTTTTAGAAAAATATGTTAAACCTATCCTCTTTCTCAAAAAATCTTAAGTCCATTTTATAAATAGATACAGAAAATGTGCTTCTCCCCAAATTTACAAATATCCCACTCTTATAAATTCAAGAAATAAATGATCTCGAATTTAAGTGGAATTCAGATTTTGTCTTGTTTTTCCTTTTCAGGATCTCAGATGTCTCAAGGTAGCAATAGCACAGGCCAAGAAAATCACCCCGTTCTGAGGAGTGTGCCCAAGTTCCCACATGGAGGGTTTCTTTATGCCATGTACAAGATTTTTAGAATCCCTGGTGTCATATCTACTCTCTTGAGAATTGGCCTTTGCTATGGTTTGAATGTGTTCCCTAGAGTTCATGTGTGGAAAACTTAATCCCCAATGTAACAGTGTTGGGAGGTGGGGCCTAGTAAGAGGTGATTAGATGATGAGGGCTCTGCCCTCACGGATGGATTAATGTGGTTACCATGGGAATGGGTTAGTTATTGTGAGAGTGGGCTAGTTATAAAAGCAAGATTAGCCTTCTCTTTCTCTCTGGCTCTCATGCACACTCTTTTGCACTTCTACTTTCTGCCATGGGATGACGCAGCAAGAAGGCCCTCACCAGATGTCGGCACCTTGATATTGGACTTTCTGGCTTCCAGAACTGTGAGCCAAGTAAACTTCTATTGTTTGTAAATTATTCAGTCTCAGGTATTCCATTACAGGAGCAGAAAACAGACTGAAACAGCCTCACTTTACTTTTTATCCATGGGAGATAGTTATTGGAAAGCAGCTGAGTGTCATAGAAAATGTGCAAAAATTTAGAACTTACCTCTCTCTTCCAGGGTGCTTAACTGATATTCTGTAGTTCTGTTTGTTTGTTTGTTTGTTTTAAATGAAAAGAAGAAAAAAGAAACAGAAAAAAGGATTATTACTGTTTTGAAAATGAAATACACTCTTGTCTTTTATATTTCAAAGTCCAAGTGAATGTGTTTTAATGCTTTCATGTATCTTTCCCTTTTACATTGCTTGTTATTGCAAACTTGAAAAATACATAGCTTTAAAACTGACCAGTTTAATATAAGCTAAGATGTTCCTCTAATTAAAATAACAAAATTACAATGGAAGTTTAAATCTTGTGTTCTCTTGTTGATATTCTTAGGTATGGTATCTGTAGACAGTTGCTGCTGCCACACTGATGATTCTGGCTCCCGTGGACCTCAGCAACTTGTTGTCTAATTCATGAGCTCTCAATTAGAATTTCCAAAAGGCTATTATGCCTTCAATTATATATTAATGATGAAAATTAATATCAGCATAATCTATCATTTGGAGAATTATCTTCTAACTCAGTCCTATCACATGATCTCAAGGCTGTACTTGATATTTTGGGCGTGTGTCTACTTTTTGGTATATTTTCGTTTTGTTGGTGGTGGTGAGGTGCGTGTGAGTATAATTACTTCTGTCCTAGGGATTGCATTGGTGCTGGGTAATGAGTGACAGGGACATTAAAATAGAAGTGCATACAGACATTGACACCTATTCCTTGATTCTAAGAGCCTTACCTTACGTCTTCTCCTTCCAGAAGGCGGCGGTAAGTAGCAATTTCCTGCTCAAGCCGAGTCTTTATGTCAAGAAGGATATGGTATTCATTGTTCTGGCGTTCCATGTCACTCCGAATCTGCATCAGTTGGGCCTCCAGAGAGCTCAACAGCGACTGGAGGTTGGCTAACTGGCTGCTGTAACGGGCTTTGGTCTCCTCTAGGGTGTGCTCCAAAGACTCTTTCTATGAGCACAAGAAAAATAGGGCATTTCTTATCTAAGGACTTGATTCAAGAGATGGGTCAATTTTAATTTATTTTGAGAAGGGTCTCTGCAGTTCATCACTGTGGGCATGGTGTGTATTTCTAGCTCCATATCCCACTCTTCCCAACTAGGCAACCTCAGCCAGCCAGCTAGGATCATTAGCTCTCAGGGTTTTTCTTTGCTTGTAGCTTTGCACCCACTATTCTCTCAGTGCAGCACATTGTAGAATTGTTCTCAATATTTCCTTCCCCACCATGTGAAGATGTTACGCCTCTCACTCCTTCATCAGACCTGGCCATGTGATCTGTGGCATTTCTCAATTGCAGGGTTAGATTCCTTTAATCCATTGACACGTGGCTGGGTCATGTGACTCTCTTTGGTTAATGAAGTGCCGGTCAAACTGACAAATGCCTTTTCTTTTTCTTTTTTTTTTGAGACGGAGTCTTGCTGTGTCCCCCAGGCTGGAGTGCAGTAGTGTGATCTCTGCTCACTGCAACCTCTGCCTCCTGGGATCAAGCGATTCTCCTGCCTCAGCCTCCAGTAGCTCTGATTATAGGCACACGCCATCATGCCCAGCTTATGTTTGTATCTTTAGTAGAGATGGAGTTTCACCATATTGACCAGGCTGGTCTCGAACTCCTGACCTCAAGTGATCCTCTTGCCTTGGCCTACCAAAGGACAAATGCTTTTTCTAAGGAGAAGCTTTAAGAGCTATCAAGTGGCCCAACCATTGCTCTTTTCTTTCTGCCAGAACACTGGCTTGTCCTAGGTAGGGCCTACCCCTTTAGCCTTGCCCTTGGAAAGGAAATGTCTTAATGGATGTAGTATTGTGGCTGCAGGCCACTGTGGTTTGAGGGATTCTGGGTACCACAGCATAATTTGTCATGGGCTGGCTGGTTTGCTTGACGTGGAATGTCTCTAGTTCATTCTCCAGCTTAAAATTGTATCTTAAATTTTAAGATCTGGTATAATGGACACATACAGGGGAATAGCAGACACAGGGGCCTAACAGAGGCTGGAGGGTAGGAGGAGCGAGAGGATCAGGAAAAATAACAAATGGGTATTAGGCTTAATACCTGAGTGATGAAATAACCTGTACAACAGACTCCCATGACACAAGTTTAACTATATCATAAATCTGCATATTACCCCTGAACTTAAAAGTTATAAAAATATCTGGTTTAAATGCCACTTTCCCTGTGAAATCTTCCAGATTTACTCTTTCCTCTGCATTCATGCAGTACATTGCCCTTTCCTTGATTTCTCTCTGTCCTTTGATTATAATCAGTTGTTCGGCCTCTTTCCCTGCCAGCTCTGCAAGGGGAAGGGTTATTTCTTGTAGGTCTTTGCATTTCTAAGTTCCTAACAGAGGACTTTGGTAAACACATACTGGATTGAGAAAGAGAAGTTAGATGTGCTTTACCATGCTGAGATGGGACTGGAGGTCTATCTCGAGGCTCTGGGAGGTGCGTCTCAGCTCTGTTAGTTCAACCTCAGTTCCTTTTAATTCTTCAGTGTTCACTGTGACCTGTTGCTGTAGAACTGCAGTCTAGAAAGAATGAACAAATGAAGAAGAAACTGAGTTATCTCTTTCTGGAGGAAAGCTTCTACACATTTGCTCACACTTTACAATTGTGCGGTTACCTGTCTCTCAAACTGTTCTTTGGCCTCTTGAAGATTCTTCTGGGCCATGACTTCATACTTCTGCCTCATTTCATTCATGATGGCACCAAGGTTCAGGCCTGGAGCAGCATCAACCTCCACATTGACAGTGTTGCCCAGATGCTTGTATAGACCATCGACTTCCTATGAAAGTGAAAATTCTGATTGATTTTAGTCTGAAGCGCATTCTCAGATAAGGTTGGGCAGAAAAGACATAAGAAGTCTCATGACCTCTTTCATTGGCAATGAGTAAAAAAGAAATAAAATAATAACTTGTGTTGGGCTTATTGTGGTCCAGGTACTGCTCTAGGTCATTTAACCTACAACAACATTATGAAAAGAAGGCAGGGCTTGTATCACTATTGCCATCATCATCATCTCTGTCATCACCACCACCAACTCTTCCCCCTTCTCCTGTTTCTCCTGCTCCTCCTATTATTATTATTATATAGAACCATTCCGTCGTTTCCAATACCACTTCTGAATATTTTCTCACCTCCTGATGCTCTTTTTTGAGGAGAGCTAGGTCTTTATTCAGTTCTTGAATTTGAATCTCCAAATCTGTTTTATGTAGGCTTAGGTCATCAAAGACCTTATTCAGGCCTTGGAAATCAGCTTCCACTGTTAGGCGTATTCCCCTCTCGGTCTCATACCTGGGAATTAATTAGTATACAGAGATAACTGGTCCTTCTGAAGCCATTATAAGAGAGAGAATCTAATATAATGAGATAGGTTTTTAAATGTGGCTTATGAGGAGATCAATTTCAATACTTTATAATGTCTGCCTTTATACATTCATGAAATGTACATAAGAACCTAGGAATCAGACAATTTGCTCAATAATATAATCTCTATAATTTGGAGTGACTGGAAAAAGGCAATCTGAAATAATTTTGAGCACTTCTAAATTCTAGAATTTATCTTACAAGAAATTAAATTGTGTTAATTATTGTGTTGGCAAAGGGTTCTCATTATTGATATTAAATACTTTTACTTAATGAATGTACATGATCAATTTATTTTTATAACTTTATGAACTGAGGCATCCAAAGTGACTTACCTCAAACAGCTCTACATCCTCCTCTACAATCTTACATACTCTCTCTGTCTCTCTCACTATATATGTGTGTGTGTGTGTGTGTGTATTTGAGACAGGGTACCACTCTGTCACCCAGGCTGGAATACAGTGGTGCGATCATGGTTCCCTGCAGCCTCAACCTCCTGGGCTCAAGCAATCCTCTCACCTCAGCCTCCCAAGTAGCTGGGACCACAGGTGTATGCCACCACGCCCAGCTACTTTTTTTGTATTTTTGTGTAGAGACGTGGTTTCGCCATGTTGCCCAAGCGGTTCTCAAACTCCAGGACTCAAGCAAACCGCCTGTCTCAGCCTCTCAAAGTGCTGGATTATAGGCATTAGCCACCATGCCCTGCCCAATTTCCTAAAATATCCAGCTTTAAAAAGTGACAATGCAATGGGACACTCAGTGCTAGGTAAAATTGGAACTAATGCACTTTTACTGCTTTAATCTTTGGATTTGATTTCCTATTTCCTTCTAGTTAATCTCTTGGAGCATTAAAAGGCTACTCTTCTAACCACAAAGGGCTTTTTGGTGTTAATGCATTGTACAAATTCAGGATGAAGACGCCCTAGTGTGGAAGCTGTTTGTAAGGAACAGCTCTGGTCACATGTGCTGTGATGACTACCGAGAAAGTGAACACAATTTTTTCTTCTCTTTTCTTTTTGAGACAAGGTCTCATTCTGTCACCCAGGCTGGAGGGCAATGTCACGATCTCGGCTCACTGACACCTCCGCCTCCCAGGTTCAAGTGATTCTCCTGCCTCAGCCTCCCAAGTAGCTGGGATTACAGATATGTGCCACCACACCCGGTTAATTATTATAGATTGGTCCTGATTCTTTGGTTGGCCAGACCATCCTGTAAAACACTGGCAAACCAGAAATCATCAAGAGTCACCCCTGGAACTTGGGTCATACACTTGCAGGTACTTGAACGAACATGGAGAATTACTTGGAGAATCACCAAGGGTAGACATAAGACTCTCTTTAGATAACAGAAAGGCACTTAGGGAGAAGGAGAACTGTAAATTGCTTTCTTATTACTCCAAAGGGCAGAATTAGGTTTAGTGGGTTAAAAGGTAGATACCAGCTACTAAAAAAAAAAAAAAAAAAAAAAAAAAAAAAAAAATTAGCAACCAGTAATAACAAAGAGAATAGTAGTTACTGGAGGTGTTCAGTTACATGCCAAGGGATCAAGAGAGAGAAGGTCATCCCTGAGTGCTGGGCTAGCTTCTAACACGTAGCTTCCAATCTCCTTTAGGCTTCAGGATGCTGGAAACATTGAACCGTGGTTCCTTTACCAACAATGATATGGAATGCTGATTATCTGGAAGGACTACTAAAGGAATTCTTTTTCAGAAACTTTTGCCACGTATTAGGGAACCTACTTCAGTCTGAAGTCCTCAGCAGCCAGTTTAGCATTATCAATTTGCAGGACACGTTGAGCATTTTGCAGTTGAGCATCCTTAATCTGGAAAATACATGAGAAAGAAAGACATTTTGTTTTTTAAAAATTTATTTATTTATTTATTTAGACAGAATCTTGCTCTGTTGCCCCGGCTGGAGTGCAATGGTGCGATCTTGGCTTACTGTAACCTCTGCCTCCCAGGTTCAAGCGATTCTCCTGCCTCAGCCTCCCGAGTACCTGGGGTTAGAAGCATCCACCACCATGCCCGGCTAATTTTTGCATTTTTAGTAGAGATGGGGTTTTGCCATGTTGGCCAGGCTGGTCTTGAACTCCTGACCTCAGGTGATCCACCCACCTCGGCCTCCCAAAATGCTGAGATTACAGGCGTGAGCCACTGCGCCCAGCCAAGAATGACATTTTCAGTTGGATAGGTGTTTACAAGGATTTAGTTTATCTCCAGCTGCAGTGACTATTATGTCAAAAATGATGTTTATTTCAGGCATTTCTACAAGAAAATATAGAAAAAATAATGACATGGGTGTTTAACATAATAGAGTCATAAAATGCAACCCTAGATTCCCCAGGGTTTGGTCTACTTTCTTGTGATTTTACAGAAGGAGAATTTAACTCAACTTGAGTCATCAGACCTTATTGAGTGCCTCGCCTTTGATGTTTCGGCTTAGAACCTTTCTTTTAGCCCCTCTGGTCTGGTGAGCTCCCATTCCTCCCTCATGTCTCAGGTTCGACAACATTGCTTCAAAGGAGCCTTCACAGATGCTCTCAGAACTGAACTGGATGATCTGCCTGTGCTCTCATTATCCCTCTGTGTGCTGGTCCCTCTGTCCATCCCTGTTTCCTCATAAATCACACTGTGTCCACCATACTATTCCTCCGTGCCTAGCATGGTGCCTAGCACCTAGTTAGTGTCATTCAGTATTGACTGAATGAAAGAACATGATGCATAAAAGAACTAAATGCATGATGGATGCATGTAGATGAAAAATCTACTTGCAGAAGATGTTGCAATGATATTTCTATTTCAATGGATCCAGTTTTGGAGAGGGCTGCTCCCTATGGTTGAGACTGTGTAGCTCAATGGGACGGATGGCCTGTGTCTGTGTATTTGAGATGAGCCAAAGTAGAGTCAGAAACATGAGACAGGTGTGGTTCGAACATTTTTAGTGAGAGCCTAAGAAGGATGAACTTTATTCCGGAAGGGCAATTTAAATACCATTGCTTCACACACCTATAGTTTCTAAAATTCCAAAGCAACTTCCCATAGAGTCCGAATCAAATTGCCCTGATGTTTAGCACAACTCAAGAAAAATAGACTTGCTGGTAAGTAAATGGGCTTTACTCTAAAGGAGTATGAATCTTAACACAGAAATGACAGTGAACACTTTTCTTGATTAGATAGGAACTTTAATTCCAAGCAAGTGCTCTGTGTCATATATGACATTTTCAATTAGGAGCAAAGTCTTCTGCTTTTATTCCATGCAACTGATAAAATACAGAGCTCCACCCTTTTTTTGATGACATAGGAGGAGGTTATGATATGATTGCAATAAACATGAATTGGGGGCAATAGAACATTTTATTACTGTAGAAGTAGTTTCTGAACTGCTTAATGCTGATGGTCATATTATTAAACAGGGCACTTAAAAATCCAGGCATCATTAAGACCCATATTCCTGCCACACTGTTTCCACCCAGAATCACTTTGTTATTTAAATCTGCAGTACAGTATTCTAATAGTCATATTATAATATTTACTTAAATAAAAGGAGAAAAGTCTTTGAATTGACTGGGGTTTCAAAACTTGAGGACTAGATGAAAGACTAAGAGAGATTTATCACATAATTAATTTTTAGCTCTTTTCAGAAAGATTGCTCACTATACATTTAGCCCTGATGTGGTAAACTGTGACAAAGATTTATTTTATTCCGGAGGATAAAGTGTTCATATTTTGTATATAATTATATTAAACATTAAAAATAGCATGATTTAAGGTCATCCTATTATACAGTCTAAAGGTAGATGAAAGAATTTTTATAGATGTAACATTTTAGCCTAATTTGCTTTACAACGTCCATTTGGACCTACCTAACATAGACAACCTCTTGATTTAACTTTCAGCTAAACACAGACTAGGAAACAGAAACACAGGCGTCATCTCTCACCTGATTTCGCAGCTCTTCAATTTGTTTGTAATATGCGCTGTAGTCACGACCAGCCCTCGGGGCGTTGGTTTCGTACCACTGCTTGATCTGCACTTCAAGTTTGGAGTTGGACTGCTCCAGGGTCCGCACCTTTTCTAGGTAGCTCGCTAGACGGTCATTTAGGTTCTGCATGGCCATTTTCTCATTGCCAACAAACAGGTCCCTGCCGCCGGTGAGGTCGCTCCCATAGTTCACCGTGTGTCTGGAGTTGGAGATGCGGATGCCTCGGCCTCCAGCACCCCCATAAACGCTGGGTGTCATCCCGAGGCGCTGCACGCCCACTGTACTGACTACAGAGGCCTGCAAGGAGTTGCTGAGGCTTCTGTGGAAGCTTCTGCGACTGAAATCCATTGGGTATTCCAGGAGGGAGCACCTGTAGCTTCAGGATGGTTGGGGCAGAGTGTGTCTCATGGAGGGTGTTGAGCTAGCCTTTTATGGAGTCCACAGGCAAGAAACTCCTCCTCTGCTGACATGTCACTAGGATTGGCACCACAGTCCACCTTGCCTTGCTTCCACGCCCCCCGCTTTGTATAACAATATGTTAATATGTTTAACTCAATTCCAGAAAATAGCACTAGAGGCATTTATTGGAGGCTTTTATCAGGGGCAACTTTTTTTTTTTTTTTTTTTTAATTAAACAGATAACAAAAGGAAACAGGAAGGTGTGTTCTTTTAGCCCATGCACCTGCCTTGGCAGGTTCTTTTCATCCTAACATACACATAAAGAATATTTATAATCCTCATGTATAATGTAGGCATGTAAAAAGGCAGATGTGCCTACATAACTGAAAGTCACAATGGAGATAAAGGACAATGGTTTATTTGTATTGAGGAGTTGCTCTTCAGAACCTCTTTTTCATGCTTTACTTGTGTTTGGCTTTTAAGTTTATTCTGTTTTGGACATCTTATTTTATAAGACTATTAAAATATTTTGTACAAACACAAAACCTCGAATCCCTAAACCAGGAATGAAACCATTGTACATTTGGAGATGTAGTTTGGGGATATGAATTAAATGAATTTAGCTGAGTGATGGACTAGATGATTTGGGAAGTTATTTTCTTTCTATTTCTAATGTTCTATGACTAAATAATGCATTTTAGGTTTCCAGTCACTGCCTGGCTTCAAGTCCTGTTACCAAGACACTTAGAATAAATCGCACAGTGCTTTGCACCTGGCATGGTACCAGGATGGGTCTCCTCTTTTGTATAAGGCCAGCTTAACACCCACCATGAGACAGACTCTACCCCATCCATCCGGAAGCTACTTACAGGTGCTCCTTCTAGAATCCCCAGTGGATTTTAATTGCAGAAGCTTCCACGGAAGCCTGATCTTCCTTGTATATCCCCACAATCACAGCATGAGTGGCTGTATGTATAGGAAGGGGGGCAGGCGGGGCCTTGGGACTACACTCAGCATCCAGGGTTGGGCTGGAGGCAGCTGCTTGCGTGTGGACCTCCAGACACATGGGCGTGATTTCACCGGTGGGAATCTGATTGTAAGCACCCAATAAATGCCTGAGTCACTTGCTTCCCTTCATTCAAACCCCCTGGCTGAGAATTCACACCTCCCATGAAGCAAGTAAATCACTTCCTTAATCAAGTTAAGTAGAAGAGATTGGAAAAGTCACTAAAAACATCTAATTAATTGTCATCCTGATACTTTAATGGAATTGAGCTTTGTATATAATTAAAGCAAGCAAGCAAGTAAATGCAAAAATAAAAAATTGGAATGTACTTGTCTTATTTTAGAGGCTTATTTGTTGTTGCTGTTGTTCTGAAAGCCAGTCACTTAAAAAAATTTTTTTTGAGCTTTTAGAAACCAGTGGCTTTTTTACTTTTGAATTTAAATTTTTTTACACACAACTTTCTTCTAAAATAAGGTCAGATCACATTATTTCTCTCTTATGAACAATATACTTTAAAATAATACATTGTGTTTGATTTTATCTCAGTTATATCACAGAAATAAAAATTGAGATAAAATGGGATCTACTTTATGTATTTTATGATATATGTGTGGACAGCTCTTACATTTTTATCCATTCATGTATTCATCAGCCAATACTGAGTACTCACCACCAGTAACTGGACTGGTAGCAAGAAGACCTTGCTAACTTATTAGAGTTATAAATTACTTTGTTAATAGATGTCACAACTAAACTCTGTAGCAGAGAATAACTTTTTATAAACACATGAACTATGTTCTTTACACATATATTCAAAGATGAATTGCTTTTTGTGTTGATTAATGGGGTAGGAGGAGGTTGTTAGATTAAAGTCATTGGAAAATTATACTATTTAAATTACACAAGTTTTATAGTAAGTTGGTCTCAGCCAAGAGTTTCATATGCTAACACATGATCAAGGTGTGTAGAAGCATTATTTATTTATTTATTTATTTTTGAGACGGAGTCTCTATCTGTCACCCAGGCTGGAGTGCAGTGGCTGTGATCTCGGCTCACTGCAAGCTCCGCCTCCTGGGTTTATGCCATTCTCCTACCTCAGCCTCCTGAGTAGCTGGGATTACAGGTGCCCACCACCACGCCCAGCTAATTTTTTTGTATTTTCAGTAAAGATGGGGTTTCACCATGTTAGCCAGGATGGTCTCGATCTCTTGACCTCGTGATCTGCCCACCTTGGCCTCCCAAAGTGCTGGGATTACAGGCGTGAGCCACCGTGCCTGGCCAGAAGCATGATTAAATCAATAGTTAGCTTTATAATTAGAAAAGAACATAAGTGTGGTTGTTAAACAGGATGATATTTGTTCTCTTTTGTAGGACAATTCTTCCTTATGGCTGGACCTAGTTATGTTTATATCAAAGAGTTAAAAATCCCATTTTTAATTGTTTTCAATTTTATTTTTATTTTGTGACAGGGTCTCACTGTGTTACCCAGGCTGGAATGCCGTGACACAATCACAGCTCACTGCAGCCTTGACCTCCCAGGCTCAAGTGATCCTCCTGCTTCAGCCTCCCAAGTAGCTGGGACTATAGGCATGCACACCATGCCTAGATAATTTTTATTTTTATTTTATTTTTATTATTTTTATTATTTTTTGACAGAAATGGGATTCTACTATGTTGCCCAGGCTGGACTCAAACTCCTGAGTTCAAGTGATTCTCCCACCCCACCCTCCCAAAATGATGAGATTACAGGTGTCAGCCCATGTGTCCAGCCAATTTTTTTGAGACAGAGTCTGGCTCTGTCACCAGGCTGGAGTGCAGTGGTGCAATCTCGGCTCACTGCAAGCTCCACCTTCTGGGTTCACTCGATTCCCCTGCCTCAGCCTCCCGAGTAACTGGGATTACAGGAGGGCACCATCACGCTCAGCTGATTTTTGTATTTTTAGTAGAGACAGGGTTTCACCATGTTGACCACCCTGGTCTGGATCTCTTGACCTCATAATCTGCCCACCTCAGCCTCCCAAAGTGCTGGCATTACAGGTGTGAGCCACTGCACCGGCCCAGCAATTTTTTTTTTTTTTTTTTTTTGAGAAATAACTGTCTATTTCTTATTCCAGAAATTGCTGGCTAGTTTTGATAAGTTTTTGAGGTTTTAAATTTAAACTAAAATATGATACAATAGTGTTGTTATTATGAGGTATAGTCATTCAATCTACTAATTTGTTGGAGGAGAAAAAATTCTACTTGAAAGGTTCCCACCTGTTTATGTAAGGGCAAGAGAATTTGCTGGCTTCTCTATGTCACTGAGTTTTGTATTTCGTAGATTATTTGATCTTATAATGTGACCACGGGAAATCAAGTGAGTTTTTCACAGCAATTCATTTTTCTGAGTTATATCTCGAGGACTGAATAAAGATCCTATTGACCCTTGTTCATACACAAAGTCATGAATTTAGAGCCCCTGATATTTCAGGCTGTTGAGTGACTGCATCTGTAAATAAATACTTATTAGATCCCATCTTCCTTGTAGCTAGTAGAAGGGACATTTTGACCTCTGAGACACTCTACTGAGAGTGTTAATGATTAATATTAAGTATGGCCAGTAGTTGGGAAGACTATTATAAGCACTACAGTTTTCAGAGGACTTTCAACTTTTTTTTCTTTTTTTTCTACCCTGACCAAGCTATTGCAGTCACATATGATAGACGTAGAACCTACAGTCTGTGGAGTGGTGTCTTGTTCAGAGAGGGAGAAGGAGGGTGGAAGTATAGGTGAAGGAAGTTGGAAGTTTGGCCCTGAGTTATTTGTTGAAGTGAGGAGACGGGTACGAGGAGGTTGATATATAGTAAACTTACATCATTGTATTTGGCACAGTTAATCTGTCATATTTAGGTTTTTGTTTGTACTTATTTGGTAATTCTCAGCTGTGTTTTGATGAGTTGGGTGGATTTGTTTATTGTCTCATAGTGGCTATAGAATGATTGGATGAAGAATATAAATATAAATTCTTTTAGAAAATAAAATATACTTGAAAATTGGAGTAAGTACCAAGCAGATCTGAAATACAAACCAGAGGAAATAAATAATGACATTAAAATTACAAGTTCAGTGGATGAGTCCAGGAACAGATTAAACCAGGATTATTGAACAAAATGTAGCTCTGAGGAAATTTTCCAGAATGCAACTAAGTGACGAAGGAGGAAGTCAAGAGGCATGAGGGCTAGAATTAGAAGGTCTAAATATGTCTAATCAGAGTTCCAGGAGAAGACACGAGAGAATAAGAAAACATTCAACAAAATAAAAAGTGAGAATTTTATAGAATTGTTAAAAAAAAAAAACAAAAAACCCAAGTTCGCAGATTAAGGAGACCTAATGAATTTCAGGCAAAAGGAATAAAAATAAATCACTACACACATTGAAGCAGAAAACCAGATAATTACAAGCAGATAGAAAATAAATCACCAGCAAAGGAATGGTGGTTAGACTGATGGCTGACTCCTCAAAAGCAACAATGGACACTGGAAATGGAATAGAATCTTCAATGTGCTGGGAGGAAATAACTGCCATTCCAGAATTTTCTGACTCGGTAACATATTTGAAAGAGGATAAAATAAAGCCATTTTCAAGATTTAAAAAACTGAATTTGCCTTCAACTTCTAAGTTTTCACTAAGAGCAATCTGAGAGAATGTATTTTAAGCAGAAGGAAGATGATTCCAGATGAAAGTTCTGACATGCATGAAAGAATAAAAATAATAAACAAATAAGGTGCTAAGCATGTGACCAAATGTAAATGTAAAGACAAAATATTGGCTATAAAATAATATATCTATTGAGAAGAAAAAACAATATGGAATTAAAGTAGATGGGAGCTGCAAGGGGATGAATGGAGTTAAATTGTTCTAAAGTGTGCAACTGTTTAGGAAAACAGCAAACATACAGATTAACGTTAGATATTAACAGGTTAAGAATACATATTACATTTTCCACACGTGGACACATGGTGGGGAACAACACACACTGGGCACCTGTGGTTGGGGGGAAAGCATCAGGAAGAATAGCTAATGGACGCTGGGCTTAATACCTGGGTGTTGGCCGGGCGCGGTGGCTCACGCCTGTAATCCCAGCACTTTGGGAGGCCGAGGCAGGCGGATCACAAGGTCAGGAGATCGAGACCACAGTGAAACCCCGTCTCTACTAAAAATACAAAAAAAAAAATTAGCCGGGCGCGGTGGCGGGCGCCTATAGTCCCAGCTACTCAGGAGGCTGAGGCAGGAGAATGGCGGGAACCCAGGAGGCGGAGCTTGCAGTGAGCTGAGATCCGGCCACTGTACTCCAGCCTGGGCGGCAGAGCGAGACTCCGTCTCAAAAAAAAAAAAAAAAAAAAAAAAAAAAAAATACCTGGGTGTTGGAATGATCTGTGTGGTAAACCACCATGGCACACGTTTACCTATGTAACAAACCTGCACACCCTGCACATGTACCCCTGAACTTAAAAGTTGAAGAAAAAAAAAGAATGCATATTATGTTTTCTAATTTTATGGTTTTGCCTTTCACATGATGGCTGTTACATTGATCTGGAAATAAGCCAGTGAATTAGCACAAAGAGCTCAGAAACAGATCTGTTGCATATAGAAACTCAATTTTGTCCTGCTTGGGCAGTATAAATCAACGTGGAAAGAAATGGAGTATCCCACATTTAACAAATGGAAATTGTATTTCTGTTCTAAGGCAAAATTTACCTAAAATATATGAAAATGAATTCCAGATTCATTAAAGATAAAAATGTGAAAAGTTAAAAACTATACAACATGTAGAAGAAAACACAGAATAACATCTCTAGGAATTAGAGTAAAGGAGTATTTCTAACAAGACACAGAAAGTGAAAACTGTGAAGTACAAAATTGATACCGATTTAGCAATTTTTATTCATTAAAATATACCATAATTACAATGAAAAAAACCTCAAACAGGGAGCAGATATTTAGAAATCGTGTAACTGTCAAGAAATTAGTTTCCAGAATATGGAAAATCCCTACAAATCAGTAAGAAAAAGAAAAACATCCCAGTGAGAAAGTGGGCAAAATATGAATAGATTTGCAGAAACGAGCAAAGCTGAATGGCCCATTCCACATCTGCCAATTGGAAAAAGTTAAAAAGTTGGACGATAGCAAGTATGACTGAGGGGAATTCCAATCCATTGATGTTAGCTGTATAAATAGGTACAATCACTTTGTAAAATAGTTTGAGATTATGTTAGAAGGCTAAATATTCACATAGCCATCACTCAGCAAACCATTCCTAGGTGTTCACTTCAGAGAAACTCTTATAAGTATTGAATGATAGACATGTACAAGAATATTCACAGAACCATTGTTCATATTAATAACACACACACGTACTAACATACACACACAAGAAACAGAAAACTGGAAACAACTCAAATGTTAATAGTAGAATGAATAAATGCATTCATACATGTTCATACAGTGGCATGCTATGCAACAGTTAAAAATAGATAAATTAGCTGGGTGCGGTGGCTCATGCCTGTAATCGCACACTTTGGGAGCCTGAGTTGGATAGATCACTTGAGGCCAGGAGTTTGAGACCAGCCTGGCCAATATGGTGAAACCCCGTCTCTACTAAAAATACAAAAATTAGCTGGGCATAGTGGTGGGCGCCTGTGATCCCAGCTATTCGGGAAGCTGAGGTAGGAGAATCACTTGAACCCAGGAGGTGCAGGTTGCAGTGAGCCAAGATCGTGCCACTGCACTCCAACCTGGGCAACAGAGCCAGGCTCTGCCTTAAAAAAAAAAAAAAAAATATTACATTATTGACATGGATAAATATTAAAAAACATAATGCTGAAAGAAGACAACAGAATCCATCCAGATTTTATTGATATGTAGTATAAAAACAGGCAAAATGAAATAATGTATGCTTAAGAGATACACATACAGATAATGTAGATTGCAAATGGTGGTCACAGATTCCTCCTGTCTCTGGATGCATACTCCTTTGCAAGTCCTTTCAGGATTTGAGGGGCATCTAGACCATTTCCATCTGTTGAAGCTCCTGGTATATTAAACAATTGAAAAATATTTAAAGTGTTTATATTTCCTTTACATTGCCATTTGCAACACAAAATCTCCTAATACAATAAACCTGTACCAATAACAAGATTTATTTTAAAAATGCTAACTTATTTTAGTGTACTATAGGCTACGTGGTCCGGTGTGAGGGCATAGTTTTAACTGATGAAATGGATATCTTAATTGTGATCCTCCTGCATCGGCTTACCAAAATATTGGGATTACAAGCATGAGCCAGTGTGCCCAGCCAAGATGGGTATAATCTTTTCATCCTGGAGGGGACGTCTGAAACCAGATAGGGCTGCATTCGGATTCAACATCCTAAATCTCTGACTGGGAAACCACAGGCTCGATGGTCCTCTTCACCCCTGCTAGTGGCTCCATATCTGTGTTATTTTGCCAATATCCCGTGTTATGCCAAGGACAAATGAGTACTTCTTTTACACAAGCTTGACTAAGAGAGAGCCCAACTGAATTCCTCCCAAAACAGAGGAATAATTTGTCATCAAGACAAATTCTAGTTCTTACCCCTGGAATCATAGTAAAGAAGTTATTGACAATTTAAAAATAGTATTAGCACCTGTTTCTAGCCATCAATGTTGTTCATCAATGTTGAGGTCCAGTCTCAAACACCTGCCTAAAAATGCAAATCTGATTATGTCACTGATGTGAAAAACCGACAGTGGTATGTAGTCAAGTCCAATATACAACTCTCCAAGATCTAGCCCCTGCCTACCTTTCTAGACTCTCTGGCCATCCCTCCATGCCTCAGATGGCACAGTCCAGTAACACACACCACCGATTCCTCCATTCCATGCTTTTGTATACTGCGTCCCCTTCTCTTCTTCTGCATGTCATTTCTTCCAGGAAGCCATCCCTGTGCTCTCAAATTCCTTCCCTCCAGGATGGCCAGCTGTTCTGGTTTGCTCAGGATACAGAGCTTTCTGCAATGTGAGACTTTCAGAGTTAAAACTGGGATAGTCAGTCCCAGGACAGTTGGTCACCCTGTTCATCTCTCCTGTGCACGTCTCTCTCTCTTGGGTACAGTGTGTGCATGCGCTTTGGCCCTGATTCCTTTGTGGAATGAATGAGTGTGGGACATGGGGAATAGGATGAGATGAGAATGACTGGGTGGTGATAGTGGTGCCCCATGGCAAGGGGGACACTGGGACAGGACTGGGAGATGGTTTGGGAGATGGTTTACTTAACATAATGACCTCCAGTTCCATCCATGTTGTTGCAAATGGCAGAATCTCATTGCAAAGGGGAATATGGTGTGTTTATTTGTGGAAATGCCAAGTCTGTGGCACTTGTGTCAGATTTAGGTGGAGGAGACCTGGATGAAGAGGAAGACTGTTGAGTATTCTGATTTGGAGACCAGGCTGGGGGTGCATAATAAGGTATTAGTAAGGTATATAGGAAAGGTTTTCTCCAGTCTTGTTGATTTTTTTTTTTTTTTTTGAGACAGAATCTTGCTCTGTTGCCCAGGCCAGAGTGCAATGGTGTGATCTTGGCCCACTGCAAGCTCCACCTCCTGGGTTCAAGAGATTCTCCTGCCTCAGCCTCCCGAGCAGCTAGGATTACAGGCACCTGCCACCATGCCCTGCTAAGTTTTTTTTTTTTTTTTGAAATGGAGTTTCGCTCTTGTTGCCCAGGCTGGAGGGCAATGGTGCAATCTCGGCTCACTGCAACCTCTGCCTCTCAGGTTCAAGCGATTCTCCTACCTCAGCCTCCTGAGTAGCTGGGATTACAGGCATGCATCACCACACCCGGCTAATTTTTTGTATATTTAGTAGAGACAGGGTTTCTCCATGTTGGTCAGGCTGATCTCAAACTCCTGACCTCAGGTGATCTGCCCACCTCAGCCTCCGAAAGTGCTGGGATTATAGGCGTGAGCCACCGCACCCAGCCTAATTTTTGTATTTTTTAGTAGAGACAGGGTTTCACCATGTTGGTCAGTCTCGAACTCCTGACCTCAAGTAATCCACCCACCTCGGCCTCCCAAAGTGCTGGTATTACAGGCATGAGCCACCGCACCTGGCCTAATTTTTATTTTTTAGTAGAGACAGGGTTTCACCATGTTGGTCAGTCTCGAACTCCTGACCTCAAGTGATCCACCCACCTCGGCCTCCCAAAGTGCTGGTATTACAGGCGTGAGCCACCGTGCCCAGTGCCGGTCTTGTTGATTCTTATGTTTATCCCTCATACATAAATTACCACCATGATTCTAGTTCACTCAGTGTTCCAAAACTCCAGAGTCAAATCTGCACAGACAGACCACGGGAAGCAGCGTCTCCTGGGAGAGGCCGCCATCTTGCATAGCCTTGCTGCTGCCTGGAGGCTTCCTCTCCCTGCACTGCTGCCTGGTCACATCATTGAGCGTCTCATTCATTGTGATAACCTAAGACTGTAGAATTTATGGTGCTTGGGTGCAATTTGTGAAAGCTCTAGAAAATATTGCCTAGCTATAGGCTATAATATTGTTAGCTAACTAAATGGTAATAACCAGTTAGCATCAAACTTTTTTAGACTATATTTTAAGGGAGAAATCATCAGTGATTTAATTTTCTGTTATGCTTTTATGTTATCTGAACAACCCAAACTTACTATTTTTGAAAACAAGTAAGCAAGTGATACATCACTCACCATGTGTTTTTATTTCTCATGAGGCTTGTTTCTAAATACAAAGAACCATATAGGCTATCATATCTGAAAGAGCCCTTGAAAATCATGTAGGCCATCCTCATTTTACACATGAAAAAGCTGAGGCATACCCAGATTAATGACTTGCCTATAGCAACAGTACAAATATAGAAAGTTGAGATTAAGCTACATAATATTTGCTTTGCAAATTGATCTTTAGTCCTTTTGCATGACCCAGGAAAACTGTCTTGCCAGCAACACCCTGATGTATAAAGAAAACTCTCATCAATGAAATTACTGCTTGAAAGGCGAATAGAAGGTCTATACTCAACACATTTTTGTGTCTACCTGGGGCTAGAGACCTCCTCTTTCAATGTGGTCCTTCCCTTGCTACTAATCACACAAAATTGAAATAGGTGCTCTAAGATATGGCAGCGATCATTGGCTCCAGAATGCTCCTAGAGCAAGGCACGATGTATATGGATGCATCAGACTAGATGAAGAGATGTATTATTAATTAGTTTTTCAGAACACAAACAGCAGATGTGTTTACATTGCTGCTCAGTGGGGTATTTCATTGCTTTTTTATGTGCACACACTTAAATAAAAAGGGAAAAACAAACCATACAAGGCATCAGACTGGTTAAAAGAGAAGCTCCATATTGAACATTTGTTGCAACGTACAGGATGGAGCTTGAAATGGGGAAGGGATGGAAAGAGACAGGGAAAGAACACTTTTCCCAACACTTAATTTTGCAAGAAAGAGTTGTATTAATAAACAGGTTTCAGGAAAGCTGCCTGTAAAGATCAACATCTTCTGGGCCGGGCGTGGTGGCTCACACCTGTAATCCCAGCACTTTGGGAGGCCGAAGCGAGCTGATTGCTTGAGCTCAGGAGTTCAAAACCTGGGCAACATGGTGAAAACCCATCTTTACAAAATATACAAAATTTAGCCAGGCATGGTGGTGCATGTCTGTAGTCCCCAGCTACTCGGGAGGCTGAGGTGAGAGGATCCCTCGAGCCTGGGAAATTGAGGCTGCTGTGAGCTGTGATCACGCCACTGTACTCCAGCCTGGGCAACAGAGCAAGACACTGTCTCCAAACAAACAAACAAACAAACAAATAAGCACAAACAAACAAATGAACATTAACGTCTTCTGAGTCAGGCAGTTGGCAAAAGATGAAATGAAGTTTTGACAACTGTTTTTTAAAAACAGAAACGTATCTGGACAAATTAAACTATTTACGATTTGCTGAGTTCCTCCTGGGTGGTCAGACACTACTCTGGAGGAGCTTATGGTCTGGCAGAGGAAATGCTCACAAGGGCATGTATGAAAGGAGGAAGCAAGAGTTCCCAGAAAGTGCTGTGAAAAGTCAGGAGGAGGTGAGGCTGAAAGCTGAAGAAGCCAGGAAGGTTTCCTAGACGGGTGGCTTTCAGAGCAAGATGTGCAACCTCTCTCTAGGATCTGCAGTCCTAGTGCAGGTGGGGAAGAGCAGGGCACTTACTCAGCCGCAGACCTTTCCTGGAGGTGTGATCTGGGCTTGGATGGGAAGCGCCAGCATGTGAAAGGGTCCTGAGGCAGGGAAATGAGCAGAGCTGGGCTGGAAAGGAACTGGCGAGTAGAGAAGAGAGGAAAGGAGGCTAAAAAGGTCACATTCATTCCATCTCTTCGTGTCTTAACTCTGAAAGAGTCAGAGAACTCCAAAGAAAGTCTGCTCACATTTTAACGCGGGTGGTAAGGAAGATGAGGGGGTGTGGGATGTGGGCGCAGAACAGTGAGGAAACATCTTGCTCTGAAAGCCACCCCTCTAGGAAGCCTTCCCCGGTTTCTTCGGCTTTCAGCCTCACTTCCTCCTGATTTTTCCCAGCACTTCCCAGGGATTCTTGCTTGCTCCTTTCATATGGGCCCTTGTTAATATTTCTTCTGCCAGCCCCCAGGGAACTCTGAAAATAAATAACTGCAGGCTGGGTGCGGTGGCTCACACCTGTAAGCCGAGGTGGGAGGATCGCTTAAATCCATTTCAAGACCAGCCCTGGAAACATAGTGAGACTCCTTCTCTATAAAACATTAAAAAAAAAAAAAAAAAAAAAAAAGCAGAATGTAGTGGCAGGTGCTTGTAGTTCCAGCTACTTAGGAGGCTGAAGTGGGAGGATTGCTTGAGCCCAGAAGGTCGAGACTGCAGTGAGTGGTGACTGTGTCACTGAACTCCAGACTGGGGAACAGAGCAAGACCCTGTCTCTAAAAAATCAACAAAAAGAATTGCATGAGTCAGGTCAATCTGCAGGCTTAGGGGGCCAGGTGATGTGTTAATTGCATAGTTGGACAGCAGCATGTGATGAGGTAATCAGTCCGGGGAGAGTCCAGTTTGGGGTGTCAGAGGGTCAGGAGGAACAGCTCCACCGTCAGGAGCCCCATTTAACCTGATTTAGAAAAAGGGAAGGCAGAGAAGCATCAGTGTTGAAACAGGATTCCCTAGTGACCACAACCGCTGCAAACACTACAACTTTTTGTGGTTTAGGATTTTATTCCTGTAATATGTTTCTTAGTCTTATAAATCCGGGGCTTTACACCTTCCTGGAGACTTACTAGGTGTCAGTGGAGATGCGTTTTATTAATTGTGTTTTTTTTAAAGAATGAGTTGCTCCTATTTGGCTTTCACAATGCAACTAATATTTTTGATGCCTCGGGTTCTACAATGATTCTAGTTCTACGAAGGCCTCATTGTTGGGCGTTTTCTACTTTTTTAAGCAATGAAAAGGTAGAAAAGCCTGGAGCAATTTCTTATATGTTTGACACATATGTTGAGGGATATTAAATAATTGCTGCCCAGAGTAAAATATAACAGGTTTTTATGGCCAACCCTTATGTTGACAGAGTGGACTGTCTGGTAGCTATGTGTACTTTTTCAAAATAAATGCATCTCTGTGAAATGAGCTGTCAGGAGGACTACAGGTTCTGGAAGCATGGAGTAATTAAGGAGCAATCTATTGGTTCCAAGGAACTGACATTAATGTTGACACACGATGTTTGTAGGCAATTCGATCTATACCAATCATTCACTTTCTTCCCTACAGCAGGACTCATTTTGTTCCTAAGTCATTGGAGGCATTATTAGAGATTTATCTGGTGGCTTTTTAAAAGCACATTATTTACTACAGTGTGTGTGGAGCCACCATTTATATTCATTGATCATAATAAGTATGGCATTCAACCAGAATTTGGATTCAGGTTTTTAATATTTAATTTAGATTCTTTCCCTTGATTACACTGACATAGGGCCTTAGCATTGTTAAAACTGAAAAGCTATACCGCAAATTTGACTCTAGATGCAATGATCTATCAATCGAAGAGCAAAAATGGAAACCAGTTACTCTGGCTGGTCACAATCTTGTATTTAAATGACTGCTTTGGGCCTGGCATGGTGGCCCACGCCTAAAATCCCAGCACTTTGGGAGGCCAAGGCGGGTGAATCACCTGAGGTCAGGAGTTCAAGACCAGCCTGGCCAACATGGCGAAACTCTGTCTCTACTAAAAATACAAAAATCAGCTGGGCATGGTGATGGGCACCTGTAATCCAGTTGCTCAGGAGGCTGAGGCAGGAGAATCGCTTGAACTTGGGAGGCAGAGGTTGCAGTGAGCCAAGATTGTGCCAGGTCACTCCAGCCTGGACAAGAGTGAAATTCTGTCTCAAGAAAAAACAAAAACAAACAAACAAAAAAACCAAAAAAACCTGAGCTTTGTTATAATGATTATGATCATTTTGTCTTTGTCATTTTGTTTCTTAGTATCCCAGAAATTTTATCCAACCGACATTTTTGTTGCGGAAATGTGAATGAAATCTCTTCTGGTAGAACTGCAAGAAAGATTTTAATATGTTTTTTACAATTTTATTGACACAGACTTAGTAAGTAGCATAACGTCATCAGACCGATCTGATTCAACTTTTATGTCACAGAGTTGTGAGTTGTTGTGAGTTGTTTTTCAGTTCATGGACCCCTCAGGTTGAAGGTCACACAACCTGAGCATGCCCAGATGAACCAAGCGTGTAGGAACCTAAGTGTTTGGACTAAGGAGTGGGGACTGAATTAAGAAGCCAACACCCCATGGCAGGGTCGGGTCAGATCACACCTCCCAGCATCACCTCATTGCAAGTCAGATCATCCTCATTACCCTATGGTTATAAAACCTGACCTAGCCTCAAGGTCAGGGAGACAGATTTGAGTGTTTCCTTCAGTTTCCTTGTCAGTCTACTCACAATAAACCTTTCTCGCTGCCAAAACCCAGTGCTTTGGTGCTTGACGTTCCATTGCCTGAGGGCAAATGGACCTAGTTTGGTTTGGCGACAGTAGTTTGTGTGTTATTTTAAAACTTGGGTGTTTTAAAATTGTACTGAGATATTCATACACAGAGGTAATAATCCCTAAAGTAAAACTGTCATAAAAACTTTTTGGGATGGAACAGCTCTTTTTTTTTTGAAACAGAATCTCATACTTGTTGCCCAGGGTGGAGTGCAGTGGTGCGATCTAGGCTCACGACAACCTCCACCTCCCAAGTTCAAGCGATTCTCGTGCCTCAGCCTCCCGAGTAGCTGGACTCACAGGTGTGCACCATCATGCCCTGTTAATTTTTGTAGTTTTAGTAGAGACGGGGTTTCACCATATTGGCCAGGCTGGTCTTAAACTACTAACTTCAAGTGATCTGCCGGCCTTGGCCTCCCAAAGTGCTGGAATTACAGGCGTGAGCCACTGCACCCAGCCTGGAACAGCTCTTTTAATGAGAAAAGAATAAAGTCAATTAGGAAAAAAAAAAAAAAAGCTTCAAACCTGAGCCTGATTCAAACATTTTAAATCTGTCTTTTAAAGACCATTCCAAAACTTATGCTTTTATCATAAAACAATTCATTGGTAATTTATTTTGAATTATTCTTCTGTTTTTCTCCTTGTACGTGTATTTCCCCATTGTGTTACTCTGACATGCCCCATGTTAGTAACTGAACCGTTATTAACTATTGATCTATACCAATAATTCGTTTTGTTCCCTACTGCAGGACTCATTTTGTTCCTACGTCATGTGAGGCTTGATTAAAGATGTACCTAGTGGCTTTTTAAAAGCACACTTTTTACTACCATGTGCGTCTAGTCACAATTTATGTATGTGTATGTATGTGTGGGTATATATTACATATATGTGGTGAGTGTATATATACACATATATATTTATACATGTGTTCACAACATTCTGATATAAAGGATATATCAGATTTATATGTTCCTTGATTTAGAGAAAAAAGGTTGATGACTTATTTTTTCTGTTTTCTAATTTATTGGGAAATACTATATATGTACATTTAACAATAGACCAAGTGAAGAAAATGAAAGAATGCCTTCATCTTGGTGTGCGTATTCACACGCTATTGAAAACCACCCCACTTCCCTTTTTCCTGTTTGCTGCACTGATGATTCTGAGCACTCTGCTAATGTTATAGATACCCAGGATTGAAAACACAGACTTTGGAGATCTGGACTTGAATACTCTCTCTGCCACTTGCTTGGGCAAGGTTCTTAACCTCTCTGAGCCTCATTTTCCTCCTATGGAAAGTGGAAGACCGTCATAATGGCCAGCATGGTGGTGGTGTGAGGATTAAATGAAATGCCATATCTGAAGTGCAGGTACAGCACCTGGTATGTAGGAAGCACCCAGTGAGGTGTAGCTCTTACTAGCAGCCGTGATCATAGTTGAAGTGCTGTAATTGTAAACTTGGTGATGGTGGCAAGAAAAAGGCCACTAACATTCACCCTTCAATGTGCACGGAGCTAGTAGTGTTGTGTCATGGATGCTTATTGAGCCCATGCAGCTAATACAAGGTAAGCTGAAGAACAACCCAGAGGAAAATATAATTGAGAAAATACATGATTACTTTCAAACATTTACAGTGACCCAGAAGTATAAGTGGGAGGAGCCATGAATGATTTACATAGAGGATCCACATCTCAGATATTTATGGATTACTTAAGATAATAGACTCTGTACTGGGCATTGAGGACAGAAAGATACGTAAGACAAGGTCCTGTCTTCCAGTCTTTCCCACTTCTCTCTCTCTCTCTCTCTTTCTCTCTCTCTCTCTGTGTGTGTGTGTGTGTGTGTTTGTATTTGCGTCTGTGTATCTGTATTGGGGTGGTGAGAGCCAGAGAAGAAAACTTGATGGATGAGACCATAACAGATGAACTCACCTCCCTCGGTGATGTCCAGGGCTGGTTCCATGCTTTCGCCCCAAGGAGTTCATAATGAAATGGAGAGGATGGATAACTCAAGCTCCACCTGACCTCCTAGAAGAATGCTGTCCAGCAGTGAGCCACATAGGTAATTTTAAATTTTCTACTAGCCAAATTAAAAAGTAGAAACAGGTGAAATTAATTTTAAATACTATCCTTTGTTTAACTCAATATATCTAAAACATAGAATCAATATATAATTCTTAATGGGATATTTATTTTATTTTTTGAATTACATCTTTGAAAAGTGGTATGCATTTTACACTCAGATTTCATCTCTATTTAGACAAGCCACATTTCAAGGGCTCGATAGGTACCTGTGGTTAGTGTCTACCTTAAGTGACAGGGTAGTTCTAGAGCTCTGCTACTCAAAGTGTGGTTCTTGGCCTCACAGCCTCACAGCGTAGATATGCCCTATGTCCCTTCCACCCCTCCTAAATTGGAATTTGCATTTTAACAAGATCCATGGTGAGCGCTCAGAGTTTGGGAAGGGCTGTCTGATGACTTAAAAATCTCATTTGAGGAAACTATACACCCTCCCTTCTAGTCATATTTTGCAGTACATTTCCTTATCGTAGATTAGGTAAACCATCTTTTCATAGTCGGACCAAAGGTAGAGTTCAGTTTAGCCCTTGTTGGAACCAGTGGGATATAGTTGGGTTTTTCTCAGTCGGAAGGTTGAGCTATTTGGCAGAAAATGAAGGAAAGACAGGACAAAGAAGAGATATGAGTGTATATTCAACCACAGAACAAATGACATCACCATTCTCATCGGAGCTCTTCTTTTCTGACATATGTTTTGAAAGGGAGAGAGGAGGGAAGAAGGGAAGAGAGTGAGAGCTTCCAAATTCATGAGGTGTTCGTTATGTCAGAGTTCTTCCCCCAGGGTTAGCCTCATGAGCACATGAGCTTGGAAGGGCCTGGCACTTGGATTAATGCTCTGCTGTTGCAGTGTTGAAATTCTTGACAATTGGGTCCTGCATGTCTGCTTTATACCGAGCCCTGAAAATTATGTAGCTTGTCCTGCCTCCCCTAAATGTTCACTTACTACTATCCACCTGCAGGTGTAAGAGAGTCACACTGGATTAGGTAGGTTTTGGGAGGCATTTTCTCTTTATGTGTGTATATGTATGTGTGGGTATATATTATATATATGCGGTGGGTGTATATATACACATATGTATGTATACATGTGTTCACAACATCATGATATAAAGGATATGTCCTGGACTGGGTACGGTGGCTCACGCCTGTAATCCCAGCACTTTGGGAGGCCGAGGCGGGCAGATCATGAGGTCAGGAGTTCGAGATCAGCCTGACCAACATGGGGAAACCCCATCTCTACTAAAAATACAAAAATTAGCCGAATGTGGTAGCATGTGTCTGTAATCCCAGCTACTTGGGAGGCTGAGTAGGAGAATTGCTTGAACTTGGGAGGTGGAGGTTGCGGTGAGCTGAGATCACGCCACTGCGCTCCATCATGGGCAACAGAGAGAGACTCCGTCTCAAAAAGAAAAAAAAAAAAAAAAAAGGATATGTCCTGGATCAGCTGAATCAGGTAGGTTTTGGGAGGTGGAGGTGTTTTGTCTTTCACTTCCCCATCACCACAATCTCTTTATAGCCAAGAAATAAAAAAGAGAGAAAACAGGCCTTTGGGAGAATTGAGCTCAATAATGCATGAGATAATGGTGCTCTGAGGCAGGATTTCAATGGAAGGCTAGGTGCTGTAACTATGTAACAAAACACCAGCACAGGACAAAGAGTAGGTTTCTCAATCAACAAGGATAAACAGCCCCACCCTCCCAGCCCTGTCTCCAGGTTTACAATTATCTGCAGTGTTTGAATAGAGCTCAGGGATCTCTGGGCAGTGACAATGAGTCAGCTGGGCCCATTCTTGCTGGAAGTTTTATATGGGTGAAAGTTAAAAATGCTAACTTGTTTCTATGTTGTCAAAATTTTAAACGAAGAATAAAAGGATATTCTCAAGTTGGGTCATGAGGAAAAAAAAAAAGAGTGTATTAGTAGTTTTAGAGCTCAGGCCTGAAGCAAATGCCTGAATCAAATGAACTACTCAAAGCTTTGAGACCTAAGAAAGTCACTTCCTTTCAATACTAATGGACACGGTATCATTTGTAATGCCTGCAACTCAGAGTTTAGGCGGAGAGTCAGCCACATTGGCGTCACCTGGGGGCTGATTAGAACCCCCCCCCCCCCCCCCATCTCGGACCATCCCTCCCACCCATCCCCCACCGCGGACCTGCTGAATAAGGATCTGTGTTTTATCGAGGTCTACAGGTGATCTGTGTGCCTGTTAGAGCGTGAGAAGTGCTGTAACGCTGTACTCAGCAGCTACTTATCTTGGCGGTGGTGGGAGGGGATGAGGGAAATCTAACCCCTTCGCAGGTGCATCAACTTAGTGCCTAAGACTTCTTGAAGCGTTATGGAAAAGCAAGGGTTTTCAAAGTGTAGGTTTCAGACTGGCAGCATCAGCAGCACCCGGGAGCTTGTGGCAGTGCAAATTCCCACACTCCACCTCTGATTCTCTGGATCAGAAATTCTGGGAGTGGGGCCCCAGAGTCTGTGGCTGCATTTTAGCAAGTCTTTCCAGGGCTTCGGATGCATGGCAAAGTGGGAGAACCACGCTGTAAAGTACCAGTAGTCACAGAGCAGGAAGAGATTTCCGCTGGTTGTACATTTTCGTTTGGAATGCTTGATCTTGTCACGCGGAGCCTCACATGGAATCGCACGTTTCATAAGGCAGTCATTCTCACTTTGAAAGAAGTCACGATGCTCTAATTCAAAATTTATTTTTATTTCGGAGGGAGATTTGGACATGGAAAGGGATGGCAAGAAGTGAAATGGTTGGACAAATAAAGAGTATGAAATGATCTGGCAATTATTAACCTGGGGAAGCGAAGAGTGAAAGAAGAAGCCATCGCGCCACATGTTATCTCTGTAAATGGTGAAGTGACTCACCCTAGGGCTCACCGGGAACAGGAAGATGTCGTTTCTCTCTTGCCTCCAAGTGGTAAGCAGGGACAGTGTGTCCTTCACTCAGAGCTGCTTGAGAATCAATTACAATAGGAGGGATGCCATGATAGACAACAGGGTTCAGAAATCATCAAGACACAGTCCATGATGCCAAGGAAGTGGCAGCCTAGTTAGAGAAGGTGACTAATCGGGAATTATGTATAATGTTCATGAAAAGATCTGTGGATATAGAGGAAGGATCCCCGAGTAAAGCTGGGTGAGAGGGAGTCATTGAAGGTTTCCTGAAGGAGCAGAGTTTGAGGGAGAGTCCTAGCTGGAAAACCACAGGGACGTGGGGGTGGCCCACTCATCCCGAAAGTGCAGCGATGAGTAACTGGCAGATAAGTCACAGCCCATACATCTCAGAATTCATCCATTCATTCCACAAATATTTACTCAGTACCTGCTGAGGACCTGGCACTGTTCTAGGCCATGAGGATACTTCCATGAGCAAGACAAACAGAAATTCCTGCTGACAAGGCTTCATTCTAGCAGCGGGATATAAACCCCATATAGATAATATATATGTAAATTATAAGACAATGTGATGTAATCACACTGGAAAGGTAGAGAAATGGCAACCAGAGGTGTGGGATGGTGTGAGATTCCTGTAATGCCAACTTCTACAGTGGGAATTTAGGTCTTTAATGTCTTAAGTTGACAGACCAAGAAATAGCAGTGTAAGCATATTCCTTAGAGATATTTACGTTAATACCAGAAACAAAAGCTAAAAGATTTCAGAGAAAAAGATTCAGGAGTGGGGACACCAGGGGCTGCTATTTTTTACTACGAACCTTGTATAGTATTTGATGTATTCATTCATTCACTCACACATTCATTCATGAATCCACAAGTCTGTGTAAATATCAGTGTGTGCAAGGTTCTGTTGCAGATGCTGGAGGTACAGTAGTTAAAAAAAACACAAATGTTTCTGCCGTGGTGGAACTTAGATTCAGGGGAGGGAGCTAGAAGCGAAGAGAGTAGGTCAGAGGAGAAAAGGAAGGCTGGCGGGGGGGCTGGGGAAGTTGCCCTTGAGTGTAGAGAGATGAGAATGGGCCTCCCTGTGAGAGTGGTATTTGAATGACAGCAGGAAGGAAAGAGCCATATGGCAGCTCAGGTGCAAAGGTCTACAGCAGTTTAGGTGTGAGTGTGGGTGGAGCAGTGGGGACGTGGGGGTGCTCAGGGATGGAAGGGGGGGTGGTGAAAAGGACCTCAGCAATTCGGAGGTGAATGGTGAGGGATGTGGACGGCATCATTCGACAGGGACTCTGCCTTTTACTCTGTGATATGGGAAGCCACTGAATTTTGGCCATGGAGTAATTCCCTATATCTTTAAAAAGAGGCACAAAGACCACACCTCATAAATACTGACATCATATTAACAGAATAGATAATACACCACTTTTTCAAATGTATCTTTTTTTCTTTTAATCACTAAGAGGGAATAGTAGTAACAGTGGCAGCATGTGCGCGCGCACACACACACACTTGGAAGAAATGGAAATAAAAGCTAAAGAACAAACTACTAATGATTCAGAGTGAGACCCCTAACACCTCCCGAATGGGGGGCAAGAAGCTCAGGACTCTGCTAGCACAGGTAGAGTCTGAGTAACTGGCGTTACCTCTCTTCATGCATCTACCTGATCCACCTGTCCTACCCACTCCTCTGATCCTTAGGAATTCTGAGAGGCTGGTGTCACCCAGGTACAAGATGAAGAAGTCTATTGTCCCCTGGAGGGAAATGGCAAGAGGTGCAGTTTAGGAGGATTCTCAGTCTGGGAGGAGAAGCTAGCTGAGGGCTTGCCACAGATGTAAGCAGGAATACCTGGCTGAAGTGGGAATGAGGCAGAGGCTGGAAGACACAGCAGAGTGCATTAGGACAAATATCTAATGTAGATGATGGGTTGATGGGTGCAGCAAACCACCATGGCACATCTATACCTATGTAACAAACCTGCACATTCTGCATCTGTACCCCAGAACTTAAAGTATAATATAAAAAAATAGAAAGACATTTTCCTGTGGAATGTGAAGGCTACTTCAGTACCAAATAACAGTCTCTTGTGATGAGAGCACTGTGTCTGCCAGGTGGCATCTGTTGCACAGCACTCTGCTGTGCCTTTCAGCCTCTGCCTCATTCCCACTTCAGCCGGGCATTCCTGTCCCTGCAAAGGACACAAACTCTTCCTTTTTTATGGCTGTGTAGTATTCCATGGTATATCTGTGCCACATTTTCTTTTATCCAGTCTATCATTGATGGGCAATTGGGTTGGTCCCATGTCTTTGTTATTGTGGACAGTGCCGCAATAAACATATGTGTGCATGTGTCTTTAAGTAGAATGATTTAATCCTTTGAGTATATACCTAGTAATGGGATGGCTGGGCCAAATGGTATTTCTAGTTGTAGATCTTTAAGGAATCGCCACACTGTCTTCCACAATGGTTGAACTAATTTACACTCCCACCAACAGTGTAAAAGCATTCCTAAGAAAAATGCCTTTCAATCCTTTACCCTTATTTCATGATCACCAAACAATTTTCTGATACTTAATTCAGTGTGCAGGCACATTGATCCCAAGACAGGTGCATGGTATAATGGCAAAACAGCAACAAGACAACTTCCATTGTAAATGAACAGGGGCCTCTTGTTCCTTGGGTTTAGCTGGCTCCATTCCCTTAACTCCTGACCAACCTTGGTAAAATAAAATTTCTGAACCTTGAAGCTTGAGGACTGGACCTTTGCCAACAAATGTGTGTTGAAGAGTGAGCATGGGAGGTCCAGTGAGTGTAGAGGCTCAGGTGGAAATACTCTGCTTCTCCTACGCATTGCTCCAGCGTGGCGCCTGCAGCCACAGAAGGAAGCACAACACAGGAGATCCAGCAGGGTGTCCCATGAAATGCTGCATCCGAAGGATGGGCCAAAATATCTAGACCTCAATAAAGAGCTGTAAAGTGGTGTTACGGGATACACCATCTAACATAGAAAGCACGCTGTTCATGGTTATTAAGTGAATGCATGGATGAACAGGAGGAGTCCAATTTATCTGTTTTAAAGAGGAAGACATTTCTTTGTGTTTTTAATCCTTCTTGTTTTTATGGTGTCTACTACCAATTAAAATGTATTGTGCCATGTTCCTTAATTAAAATAAGAAATTTGATTCCATGTTTCTGTTAGTAAATGATCATACAGGAACCATTCATGTCAGCTTTGTTCTGGGAATGAACACAGGAAACGGGGTCAAGAGACATGGGGTAACTCTGTTACCATGACCTTTAAGGAAATAGCATCATTGAAGAGAAAATGGAATATTTGGGTTCTGAAGTCTTAAGAGTCCAAGACTTTTAAAGTGTTTATTTAGCTTTGGTGCCCTCTGCTGGACGATTTGCTTTCTTATTTGCTCCTGTAACGGATGGATATGCTGTGTGGCTGTAGAGTTCCCTCCCTCCCTCCCTCCCTCCCTCCTTCCTTCCCCCCTCCTTCCCTGCTTGTCTCATTCTCTCTCTCTCTCTCTCTCTCCTTCTTTCTTTTCCTTCCATCTTTCTTTCCTCCTTCCTTCCTTCCTTCCTTCCCCCCTCCCTCTCTGTCTCCCTTCCCTTTCCTTTTCTTTCCTTTCCTTTCCTCTGTTTTCCTTCCTTTCACTCTTTCATTCCTTTCTTTCCATCCCCAGTTTTATATTGAATTATTATTATTATTTTTTATTATTATTATACTTTAAGTTCTAGGGTACATGTGCATAACGTGCAGGTTTGTTACATATATATACTTGTGCCATGTTGGTGTGCTGCACCCATCAACTCGTCAGCACCCATCAACTCGTCATTTACATCAGGTATAACTCCCAATGCAATTCCTCCCCCTCCCCCCTCCCCATGATAGGCCCCGGTGTGTGATGTTCCCCTTCCCGAGTCCAAGTGATCTCATTGTTCAGTTCCCACCTATGAGTGAGAACATGCTGTGTTTGGTTTTCTCTTCTTGTGATAGTTTGCTGAGAATGATGGTTTCCAGCTGCATCCACATCCCTACAAAGGACACAAACTCATCCTTTTTTATGGCTGCATAGTATTCCATGGTGTATATGGGCCACATTTTCTTAATCCAGTGTGTCACTGATGGACATTTGGGTTGATTCCAAGTCTTTGCTATTGTGAATAGTGCCGCAATAAACATACGTGTGCATGTGTCTTTATAGCAGCATGATTTATGATCCTTTGGGTATATACCCAGTAATGGGATGGCTGGGTCATATGGTACATCTAGTTCTAGATCCTTGAGGAATCGCCATACTGTTTTCCATAATGGTTGAACTAGTTTACAATCCCACCAACAGTGTGAAAGTGTTCCTATTTCTCCACATCCTCTCCAGCACCTGTTGTTTCCTGACTTTTTAATGATTGCCATTCTAACTGGTGTGAGATGGTATCTCATTGTGGTTTTGATTTGCATTTCTCTGATGGCCAGTGATGATGATAATTTTTTCATGTGTCTGTTGGCTGTATGAATGTCTTCTTTTGAGAAATGTCTGTTCGTATCCTTTCCCCACTTTTGATGGCGTTGTTTGTTTTTTTCTTGTAAATTGTTTGAGTTCTTTGTAGGTTCTGGATATTAGCCCTTGTCAGATGAGTAAATTGCAAAAATGTTTCCCATTCTGTAGGTTGCCTGTTCACTCTGATGGTAGTTCTTTTGCTGTGCAGAAGCTCTTTAGTTTAATTAGATCCCATTTGTCAATTTTGGCTTTTGCTGCCGTTGCTTTTGGTGTTTTAGACATGAAGTCCTTGCCCATGCCTATGTCCTGAATGGTACTACCTAGGTTTTCTTCTAGGTTTTGATGGTATTAGGTCTAACATTTAAGTCTCTAATCCATCTTGAATTAATCTTCGTATAAGGAGTAAGGAAAGGATCCAGTTTCAGCTTTCTACTTATGGCTAGCCAATTTTCCCAGCACCATTTATTAAATAGGGAATCCTTTCCCCATTTCTTGTTTCTCTCAGGTTTGTCAAAGATCAGATGGCTGTAGATGTGTGGTATTACTTCTGAGGACTCTGTTCTGTTCCATTGGTCTATATCTCTGTTTTGGTACCAGTACCATGCTGTTTTGGTTACTGTAGCCTTGTAGTATAGTTTGAAGTCAGGTAGCGTGATGCCTCCAGCTTTGTTCTTTTGACTTAGGATTGTTTGGCAATGCGGGGTCTTTTTGGTTCCATATGAACTTTAAAGCAGTTTTTTCCAATTCTGTGAAGAAAGTCATTGGTAGCTTGATGGGGATGGCATTGAATCTATAAATAACCTTGGGCAGCATGGCCATTTTCATGATATTGATTCTTCCTATCCATGAGCATGGTATGTTCTTCCATTTGTTTGTATCCTCTTTTATTTCACTGAGCAGTGGTTTGTAGTTCTCCTTGAAGAGGTCCTTGACATCCCTTGTAAGTTGGATTCCTAGGTATTTTATTCTCTTTGAAGCAATTGTGAATGGAAGTTGATTCCTGATTTGGCTCTCTGTTTGTCTGTTACTGGTGTATAAGAATGCTTGTGATTTTTGCACATTAATTTTGTATCCTGAGACTTTGCTGAAGTTGCTTATCAGCTTAAGGAGATTTTGGGCTGAGACGATGGGGTTTTCTAAATATACAATCATGTCATCTGCAAACAGGGACAATTTGACTTCTTCTTTTCCTAACTGATACCCTTGATTTCTTTCTCTTGCCTGATTGCCCTAGCCAGAACTTCCAACACTATGTTGAATAGGAGTGGTGAGAGAGGGCATCCCTGTCTTGTGCCAGTTTTCAAAGGGAATTTTTCCAGATTTTGCCCATTCAGTATGATATTGGCTGTGGGCTTGTCATAAATAGCTCTTATTATTTTGAGGTACGTTCCATCAATACCGAATTTATTGAGCGTTTTTAGCATGAAGGGCTGTTGAATTTTGTCAAAGGCCTTTTCTGCATCTATTGAGATAATCATGTGGTTCTTGTCTTTGGTTCTGTTTTATGCTGGATTATGTTTATGATTTGCGAATGTTGAACCAGCCTTGCATCCCAGGGATGAAGCCCACTTGATCATGGTGGATAAGCTTTTTGATGTGCTGCTGAACGGTTTGCCAGTATTTTATTGAGGATTTTTGCATCGATGTTCATCAGGGATATTGGTCTAAAATTCTCTTTTTTTGTTGTGTCTCTGCCAGGCTTTGGTATCAGGATGATGTTGGCCTCATAAAATGAGTTAGGAGGATTCCTTCTTTTTCTATTGATTGGAATAGTTTCAGAAGGAATGGTACCAGCTCCTCCTTGTACCTCTGGTAGAATTCAGCTGTGAATCCATCTGATCCTGGACTTTTTTTGGTTGGTAGGCTATTAATTATTGCCTCAATTTCAGAACCTGCTATTGGTCTATTCAGAGATTCAACTTCTTCCTGGTTTAGTCTTGGAAGAGTGTAAGTGTCCAGGAAATTATCCATTTCTTCTAGATTTTCTAGTTTATTTGCATAGAGGTGTTTATAATATTCTCTGATGGTAGTTTGTATTTCTGTGGGGTTGGTGGTGATATCCCCTTTATCATTTTTTATTGCATCTATTTGATTCTTCTCTCTTTTCTTCTTTATTAGTCTAGCTAGCGGTCTGTCAATTTTGTTGATCTTTTCAAAAAACCAACTCCTGGATTCATTGATTTTTTGGAGGGTTTTTTGTGTCTCTATCCTTCAGTTCTGCTCTGATCTTAGTTATTTCTTGCCTTCTGCTAGCTTTTGAATGTGTTTGCTCTTGCTTCTCTAGTTCTTTTAATTGTGATGTTAGAGTGTCAATTTTAGATCTTTCCAGCTTTCTCTTGTGGATATTTAGTGCTATAATTTCCCTCTACACACTGCTTTAAATGTGTCCCAGAGATTCTGGTATGTTGTATCTTTGTTCTCATTGGTTTCAAAGAACATCTTATTTCTGCCTTCATTTTGTTATGTACCCAGTAGTCATTCAGGAGCAGGTTGTTCAGTTTCCATGTAGTTGAGCGGTTTTGATTGAGTTTCTTAGTCCTGAGTTCTAGTTTGATTGCACTGTGGTCTGAGAGACAGTTTGTTATAATTTCTGTTCTTGTACAGAAGAACAGAATTTGCTGAGGAGTGCTTTACTTCCAATTATGTGGTCAATTTTGGAATAAGTGTGATGTGGTGCTGAGAAGAATGTATATTCTGTTGATTTGGGGTGGAGAGTTCTATAGATGTCTATTAGGTCCGCTTGCTGCAGAGATGAGTTCAATTCCTGGATATCCTTGTTAACTTTCTGTCTCATTGATCTGTCTAATGTTGACAGTGGAGTGTTGAAGTCTCCCATTATTATTGTATGGGAGTCTAAGTCTCTTTGTAAGTCTCTAAGGACTTGCTTTATGAATCTGGGTGCTCCTGTATTGGGTGCATATATATTTAGGAGAGTTAGCTCTTCCTGTTGAATTGATCCCTTTACCATTATGTAATGGCCTTCTTTGTCTCTTTTGATCTTTGATGGTTTAAAGTCTGTTTATCAGAGACTAGGATTGCAACCCTGCTTTTTTTTGTTCTCCATTTGCTTGGTAGATCTTCCTCCATCCCTTTATTTTGAGCCTATGTATGTCTCTGCATGTGAGATGGGTCTCCTGAATACAGCAGACTGATGGGTCTTGACTCTTGATCCAGTTTGCCAGTCTATGTCTTTTAATTGGAGCATTTAGTCCATTGACATTAAGGTTAATATTGTTATGTGTGAACTTGATCCTGCCATTATGATATTAACTGGTATTTTGCTCGTTAGTTGATGCAGTTCTTCCTAGCCTCGATGGTCTTTACATTTTGGCATGTTTTTGCAATGGCTGGTACCGGTTGTTCCTTTCCATGTTTAGTGCTTCCTTCAGAGTCTCTTGTAAGGCAGGCCTGGTGGTGACAAAATCTCTAAGCATTTGCTTATCTGTAAAGGATTTTATTTCTCCTTCACTTATGAAACTTAGTTTGGCTGGATATGAAATTCTGGGTTGAAAATTCTTTTCTTTAAGAATGTTGAATATTGGCCCCCACTCTCTTCTGGGTTGTAGAGTTTCTGCTGAGAGATCTGCTGTTAGTCTGATGGGCTTCCCTTTGTGGGTAACCCGACCTTTCTCTCTGGCTGCCCTTAAGATTTTTTCCTTCATTTCAACTTTGGTGAATCTGGCAATTATGTGTCTTGGAGTTGCTCTTCTGGAGGAGTATCTTTGTGACGTTCTCTGTATTTCTGAATTTGAATGTTGGCCTGCCCTACTAGGTTGGGGAAGTTCTCCTGGATGATATCCTGAAGAGTGTTTTCCAACTTGGTTCCATTTTCCCCTCACTTTCAGGCACCCCAATCAGACGTAGATTTGGTCTTTTTACATAATTCCATACTTCTTGCAGGCTTTGTTCATTTCTTCTTTTTTCTTTTGGTTTCTCTTCTCGCTTTGTTTCATTTATTTGATCCTCAATCGCTGATACTCTTTCTTCTAGTTGATCGAGTCGGTTACTGAAGCTTGTGCATCTGTCACGTATTTCTTGTGTCATGGTTTTCATCTCTGTCATTTCGTTTATGACCTTCTCTGCATTAATTATTCTAGCTATCAATTCTTCCACTCTTTTTTCAAGGTTTTTAATTTCTTTGTGCTGGGTACGTAATTCCTCCTTTAGTTCTGAGAAGTTTGATGGACTGAAGCCTTCTTTTCTCATCTCATCGAAGTCATTCTCCATCCAGCTTTGATCCGTTGCTGGCAATGATCCGTTGCTACACTCCTTTGCAGGGGGAGATGCGCTCTTATTTTTTGAATTTCCAGCTTTTCTGCTCTGCTTTTTCCCCATCTTTGTGGTTTTATCTGCCTCTGGTCTTTGATGATGGTGATGTACTGATGGGGTTTTGGTGTAGGTGTCCTTCCTGTTTGATAGTTTTCCTTCTAACAGTCAGGACCCTCAGCTGTAGGTCTGTTGGAGATTGCTTGAGGTCCACTCCAGACGCTGTTTGCCTGGGTATCAGCAGCAGAGGCTGCAGAAGATAGAATATTGCTGAACAGCGAGTGAACCTGTCTGATTCTTACTTTGGAAGCTTCCTCTCAGGGGTGTACTCCACCGTATGAGGTATGGGGTGTCAGTCTGCCCCTAATGGGGGATGTCTCCCAGTTAGGCTACTCAGGGGTCAGGGACCCACTTGAGCAGGCAGTCTGTCCCTTCTCAGATCTCATCCTCCGTGTTGGGAGATCCACTGCTCTCCTCAAAGCTGTCAGACAGAGTCATTTGCCTCTGCAGAGGTTTCTGCTGCTTTATTTGTTGTTGTTGTTGTTGTTTAGCTGTGCCCTGTCCCCAGAGGTGGAGTCTACAGAGACAGGCAGGCTTCCTTGAGCTGCTGTGAGCTCCACCCAGTTCGAGCTTCCTAGAGGCTTTGTTTACCTACTTAAGCCTCAGCAATGGTGCGTGCCCATCCCCCAGCCTCGCTGCTGCCTTGCGGTTAGATGGCATACTGCTGTGCTAGCAATGAGGGAGGCTCCATGGGCGTGGGACCCTCCTGGCCAGGTGTGGGATATAATCTCCTGGTGTGCCCGTTTGCTTAAAGCACAGTATTGGGGTGGGAGTTACCCGATTTTCCAGGTGTTGTGTGTCTCAGTTCCCCTGGCTAGGAAAAGGGATTCCCTTCCCCTTTGCACTTCCCAGGTGAGGCAATGCCTTGCCCTGCTTCAGCTCTTGCTGGTTGGGCTGCAGCAGCTGACCAGCACCGATTGTCCGGCACTCCCTAGTGAGATGACCCCAGTACCTCAGTTGAAAATGCAGAAATCACCGGTCTTCTGTGTTGCTCGCACTGGGAGTTGGAGACTGGAGCTGTTCATATTCGGCCATCTTGCTCGGCTCCCCCAGTTTTCTCTATATTGCATTATAATTAGCTTCAAAAGAAACCTTTCAGCCAGTGGTCCTCATCCTTAAACTGCATATTGGAATCTCCTGGCAGACATAATGTTGTAGGCTAAGGATATAATTCAGGCTTTTACTGAATTATAAAAGCATGCTGTGTTCATATCCTGGAGGAAGGAATTGGGCCACAGTGTTTTCAAGTCTGAAAAATCAGACGCCACAGTTCTTTGTGTTTTTAACCTCGGGTCCATTGCCTTAAGTCCTCATGGGCATTTTAAGAAAAGTATTTGATGAACTCAGGGTATGGGCACCCATACTTTCTCCTCGCTTTATCCTTCAAATTAGTCTACTTAGAATTTACTTTCAAAGTTCTGCCTAATTTTAAAAAGGCAATTGTGGGACTGAGTTGCTGTCCTTCCCTTTTTCTTTCATTGTTATTTGACTTCAGACTCTTCCTGTAACTCATGTGTGTGTGTTTTTTACTCTCATAATTGACACTCCTGAAAAATGGGCCAACAGAAGGGCTTATTATTTGGGCCACTGTGGTCATGAAACCCGGGTTCACATGGATTTGATTGCAAAACTTAGATGCATGCATGAGTCCACACATTAATTTGCTTAGTATTCTCACCTTTTAAAATGTTTTTGCTTCTCAGGCCCTTGCAATTTCAAGTCAGAAGTCCCTGACCTCTTAATGCTTTTTTTTTTTTTTTTTTTTTTTGACACAGTCTGCATCTATCCCGGCCTCAGTCCTCAACCTCCACTGCTCTGTATAGCACAATCCCCATGCAGTCCCACAGTTACAGTCAACAGGACCTTTCCTCCATCTGTTGGCAAACATTCTGTTCTTAGAGCCTCAGAGAGTGAGGCAATGACAGGATCACGATTTTAACATTTCCACTTTCCTGAAGCTTCTTTATCAGGACACGGGTGTTAAAAAGGAAAAACAAACAAACCACCACCAACAAAAAAAGCTTAATTAAAAATTTTTCTGTATCACATGGAGCAGGCCTGCCTAAATGACAAAAAGATACTTGAAATCACAGCCTCTATTTTCATTAGTCAGAGGAATTCAGAGGAGGCTCAGGAAAATCATGAGGACAGAAGGCTATGTCCTGAGTCCCTAGCCTATAATCCCTGTGTCCATCAGTCAAGGAGGGCAGCCTCTTCACAGCTGCAGGCTCTCCTGCCTATCTTTGTCAATTGCCGATGGACTAATTATATTCAGGTTGCCTTTTGTAAGGGTCAGCAGAGTAGGATCCTGGCAATTTCATATGATTAAAACTATTTTGAACAAGACCCTTGGCTAGGATCTATTTCAAACGAGGAAGAAAGTACTTTTTTCACTGTTACAGGAATTGTGTTTAATGAGATGTAGAAGGCTGTAGTGTAAAAAGTTTTTTTTAAAAATGGGGTTAGGAGGTTTAAAGGAGATAAAGGAAAACCTGATTATCTCTTGTTTTAGTAGTGGTTCTTTGCCACTGTACATGTAACACAAACTACTTAAATTTCAAGATGCTACCATCCATTGGGCATGAATTGTGAATCTTTGATATTCCTTGATTCCATCACAAGACCTGTATGGATATCGATCTTTGTCCAACCTGAGCCTTGAATCAGGAAAAGGGATGAATTCAGGTTTATGTTGCCCTATAGCCAGCAGGGGGTGCTCGTGCCCTTCCTATTCCAAAAGGTTGCAGCAACTTCTCCTAGGCTCAGGGTGAAACTGGTTTGTAAATCATCATTACCATCCTTCTTTCTCTGTTCAAATTGGCATTTTGTCAAGAACAACATTACTTCTTAGTGAGCAACAGTTGACCAATTATCTTGAAAAATATTTGGGAAGCTATACAATTTTAAAAGTAAAAAGCGAAATATATCTTCTATTTTTAACTTTTCCCGTAAACATGAATTACCTGGGGGGAAAAGTAGATGCTTTTCAATCTTCTAAATGATTGCACCAATTCTAAACCATCCAGGTGTTTTGAAATGACCCACAGTCGTCTTTAATAGCATGCGAAGGGGCCAAGGCCCTCTCAACTTTAGATTTAATAGCGTGCCCCCTTCAATTGGCAGAGATATTGATAGAGATAGGCCAGACAGTTCTGCTGTAATGTCAACTAATTTTCTCCTGCTCTAGTATCTATAGTACGGGATTGACTTTTTTATTTTTTTTTTCTGTAGAGGCCAGGTCATAAATATTTAGGCTGTGTGGGCTGGAGAGACTGTTGCAACTACTCAACTCTTGTGCGAAAGCAGCTGTAGACAATATGCCAACAAACGTTCATGACTGTGTCCTAATAAAACTTTATTTATAATTTGGCCACGCCCTATCTTATTGATAGCCTTCCAAAACAGTCAATACCTTCCATATATCTGTTATTTTATGTTGTTTATAAACTCAAACTCTTTTCCGATTAAGAGGAAAATAATTGAATCTGAAAGTCCTTCAGGTTCAACTCCTTTCCCAGTGCCTGGTCCCCCTTATAACACTCTTAACAAGCATCATTGCCCACTGCTCGTAACTGTCAAGCTTTATGTCTTCCCTGCAACACAAGCAGTGGCCCCAAAGAGCAGTCAGCGTGATCCAAATGCACAGAAGTTTTTAAGGAAATAGCACAACAATTTAGAAACTAAGGCTGCTGGAATGGTGAGCTTTTAATCTTTTCATTCATCGCAGGGTTTAATCCGCATTTGAAAAGAAAGATGCCACAGTATAAAACTGACAGGCACTGACTGGCCTGAAATATCCCAGGAAAATCTGGTTTCAGATTTTTCTAGGAGTTGATCCAAGAACATTTTTCTTTCTGCCTTTTGATCTGTTGAAAGATCCACAAGATACTTGGATGCCTTAAAGACATAAATGCCAATACAGAAATAAACTCTGACAAGTTGTCTTGTAAGGGGAGCCAGCTCTTCGAGAAGGGATAATTGTAAGGGTAGGAGCTGCAACTTTTTTGCCTACTACCCGACCTTCTCACACCCTTCTTTCCTTTGTACTTTTTCTATGAACACATGGTTCTTCCAGCTTGGAGTGGGTTTAGGGGAGACTGAGAAAACAACATGGCTGCCTGCAGTATTAGGCTTTCTTCACCCATCTTAAACTTCTTTTTCCCCTCTCCAGTTTTGAGAGCGAGAAGTTACATGCTCCTTTTCCTCCTCTAGAAGAAACATTTAGCTGGGGCTGACACAAAGGCGAGGACATGAGAAATGACCATGGGAGAAGCCCTGGAGGCAGAAGACTAGGTCTTTGCCCCTTTTACAGTGAGATAAATATCAGAGGTTACTGGAGGCACCCAAACAAAATTGAGGACAGGAAGCAAATATCTAACAGGCTCCCAAACCTCTGTCTACTGTGGGACCCAAATGAGCACATGAATCCCTTCTAGATATCCTTTGGATCCTTTAAGAGTAGCACAGGCCAGGCGCGGTGTCTCATGGCTATAATCCCAACACTTTGGGAGGCTGAGGCGGGCGGATCACGGGGTCAAGAGATCAAGACCATCCTGGCCTACGTGGTAAAACCCCGTCTCTACTAAAGATACAAAAATTAGCTGGGCATGGTAACATGTGCCTGTAGTCCCAGCTACTCGGAAGGCTGAGGCAGGAGAATCGCTTGAACCTGGGAGGCAGAGGTTGTAGCGAGCCGAAACCGTGCCACTGCACTCCAGCTTGGCGACAGAGTGAGATTCTGTCTCAAAAAAAAAAAAAAAAAAAGTAGCAGATACCACTTGGAAACTTTTATTATAAAGGATTATTGGAGTTGGCTATGAATTCTCCTCCTTACTCACGTCTGGTGGGGCCAAACGGCGAGGATCAGATACCACGAAGATACTGGAAGTAGATCAAAGCCTTGAACTCCCAGTCGCAGACTCTACCTACCATGATCCCTACCTGCAGGTGTCTGGGGTTCCTCTTGCCTAGCCTGCTCAGTCTCTGAACCCCTAGGATGGGTCTCTGGCTTGCTCAGAGGTACAAGCTCCCAGCTCCTCTTCTCCAGTCGCCTGAGGACTCAGGGGTGCCTCTCTGAAGGATATAGTTTTAAACTTTGTTTGCTGTAAAAACATATAGCAGGCAGGTGCTTGTCACAAGGGGACTTATTTCTTCCTTCTGCTTCATGCGATGGGGAGGGGTCTGATTGTGGATATCTGCTGTGCTAAGACAGCCACAGTGTGGTCTGAGACAGAGCTTGGTCTTGGCCACTCTGACGTCTGGCTGACTGAGAGACAGCATGGGTGGGTGGAAGAGAGAAGGTTTGCGGGCTGTCATCTCCTCCTTAGGGCCCTATTGACCTTTGGTGGATCCACACTTGAGGTGTGGACAGAGGAGAGAGACAGAGAATGCCTTGTCTCCTGTAGAAAGGCCTCTTCCGGAAACTTCCAAGCACCTAACATTGTAGGAGGAGAATAGGAGATTGAGAGAGAAATATAAAAAGCCATGTTCCCACAATACGATCTCCTACCACTGGCTCAGCCTTCTGTCCGTATGGGAATGATTAGAAATGCTACCTCCTTCCCCAGGGCTGCCAGCTACAAGTGTGAGGCCTCCCCCAACTCTTAGCACGGCAGCCAGGTGTAGTTATAAGTAAGCTTTGGGGTAACTTATCCTTGTGTGACGTGTGTAAGTTAGCCCTTTCTTTGATCAACTAAAAATACATAAATTAGATATTCCCTGGTTTCCCCAAACACTGGTAGCAGTGAATTTTCTTGGAATGCCCATCTTTGGTCTGCTGGCTGATTATTATTTTCAGACGACACTAATGACAGCCCAGATGTGATGTCTACAAAGCCTCACATTAAGGCGCTTGCGTAGCAAACCTGCCATTCAGGTAATGACGGCCGCCCTCTGGAAAAACAAGCTGAGACCACACCGGGGAAGGCCTTGGGTACTTGAGAAGGGTGTGAGGCCAGTCACAGGAGTTGACTCGGTGGAACGGGGCATAAGAGTTACGGGTGGCTTTATGAAGCTTTTGTTGAGTGTGGGAGGGTGGAAAGAGTTTTACTGAAGAGACATGTTTTCTTTGTTTCCCAGCTCAAATCAATTTCCTTATCATGATACAAGCAAAGGTAATAATTATTAGGATTACTTACCATGATTATGGGTGACAGGAATTGCAGTTGGGCAAAGGGACTCTTTTGTATATTTTAATTTCCTTCCCTGAAGTTCTAGCTTCCTTATTTTGTCTTCCTGATAGTGACTCACACCGCAGTAGGCAGGAAGCAGGTATTTAATGACCACTTCTTCATTGGTTCTTTATTCCAACTCCATTCATTCCAATGCAAATTTCTTGAAAACAAAGAATAATGACATCCATAACACAAATGAAAGCAGCCCATCTAAGCTGACTTAATTTAGTATGCAATAGGACACAATTTCATAGTTAGAGTTATTGTTGTTTTTTTTCTTAAAACTTCAGCCATCGTTTGGTTCACTGAAGAAAGAATTTAGAAAGATTTTTATAAGTGAATACTCACTTGTACGTAAATAGAGGTATACTTTTTAGTGCTAGTTAGCTAACACAATAGGCAAACCTGGACAAGTGTTTTCCATTCTCTACTGTGAACCTCTCATGGCTTGTACTACGCATGGAGTCCAGGAAAAATTTGGGACAAAGTGATCGATCTTAACTTCTAGACTTCATTCTGTCTTCTGTTCTTGGTGAGAACCTAAGAAACATCTTCCTTCCAGGCCTGACTTAGTGCTCTTGCAGGTTTAGCTTGCTTGGAGCAAGACTGTGCTAATGGGATTGTAATGATGCCACCTTTCCTGCTGTGTTGTTTATCCTGTTCAGTCGATCGAGGACCTGTTGAGACTGGTTTATAGACACGACACTCACTATGGGGAATGCATCGAATCACCAATTGATCGAAATCACCCATAATCTTGTGACTCTTGGATCAGCAGCCTCAGCAGCCTCTGGGAGCTTGTTAGATGTCCAGCATCTTGGGCCTCAACCCAGAACAATTAGATCAGAATCTGCATTTTAACAAGATCTCCATATGATAAGTATGCACATTAAGATTTCAGAGTACTGACATACAAGGTTTGGGACTGGGTGGTGACCTGAAACTATTGCTTCCTAGAGTGCTGGGGATGATACATGAACATTTTCACAATATGTTTTTTTTGTGATGAGTCTCTGGATAAAATATTTTCAGCTGATGACTGTTGATGGTATTGGGTGTATCTGTGGCCTGTCCATTATTACTACCCTCTCTTTGTCTTTCTTGTCCTATCATATTCTGTGAGTGTGTGGGGAAAGAAAATTTTGATAGAAAACAGGAGTGAGTGTGGCGTCTAACTGGACAGGTTGGGGTCTGAGGTCCTCCAGGTTTGGAACTTGCTAAGCTCTCAGGGAAGCAGTCATTGTCCCTGATGCCGATTGGTTTTAGGCTAAAACAAGTTAAGAACACACCTCTGTGTGAAAGCAGTGGATGTTTGAGATTTGATTAATGCGAAGGTAGCTTTTGGTCATAGAAACCTGTCCTCTGGTCCTGAGTGTCTATTTCTGACTCATGGATCTTGTTCTAGTACCAGGTAAATGACGTCAAACTACCCATTGCCTCTGAAAAATATGAGTTCTGATTTTCAAATAGAAAATCCAGATTTCTCATCCCTGGGCTCTTACCTTAGATAAAAGTCATTGGCAAGGGTTCATCAACATGTGTTGCCCATATTCAGATTTTACATAACTCTCTAGCAAGCATTTTTGACTTGTGTGGCACAAAGAGTAGATATACCGGGTACAAATTCTATTAACACCATTTTATAGCTGTATGACCACAGGCAAGTTAATGCAGTCCATTTGAGCCTCAGTTTCCCCAATCATAAAATAAAGATAATGATATGCCACAGGGTTTTGATAAATGTTAAATGAGATCGTGAATGTAAAACTCAGTCAAGGATACTTGTTATTTAAGAAACTTCTGGTCCATGTGTATGTATGTCACATGCATACATGCTATGTTGCCTATGCATACCATGGAATTAGCAAAAATCGGCTTGTAGTTTCTATTAGATGACTCATAGTTTTATTAGATGAATTCTCATTTAAATTTCAAAGAGAAGTTTGGGTGAGTAGGACAATCCATTTACTGAAATAGTTAGACACACACACACACACACACACACACACACATAATTTCAAGGTAGAACTTCGGAGTATGATTAGGTCATCAGCTCGTTAGGTATCAGAAACACTGTCTTTTCCTTTTTGCATGATCTCACCTCCAGTATATTTTAGAAACTCTCTAACCCTCTTCAGAGAGATGGTGACACGTAGATGTTGTAATAGAATAGATGAGATGGGAATGAGTCACACATGGGAATGAAAGTAGGTATGTATTCATTCGGAAAACCAATGTTGTTACCATACGGAAATAACCAACAAAATACTTCGGTGGTATGTAAACGCCAAAAATCTGAAAAGTATTTATTGATTAAAGGCTGTATAAAAGTATAGCACTTAGAGTATAGCATTGTGAAGAATCATGGCTAGAATAAATGAATTATACTCTTAATGACTTTTAAATATTATGACTAGAAGCTACGTAATAATTATGATCACCTTAATTTGTAAATGACTTATAGTTTCTTGGTGAAGGAGAACATTGGTTACCTATGTTGAAAAGAGATCACCTTTCAGTGAAACTGTTGATTTGTGTGATATTGTAGACATACATATTTGTAGAGAAATTGTTAATGTCCCTGGAATGAGGAACTAAAAGAGAGAGTTAAAAGGAATTGAAACTCAAGGATAAGAAAAAGAATTTCCTTGGGCATCCCAGCATGCTTCAGTGAGGAGCAGGCAATGCCCCGACTCCAGATTGGAGCTACCCTGCTTGGTCCCACTTGGGAAGGAGCAGAGAGGAGAGCTGTGACCATCATGTGCAATGGCTTTGCTCTCTACCATCTCTGAAGAGGGTAGACCCTGGCTTTTCTCTTGAAAGTTTTGATGCTTCATCTGTTGTTATTAGACCAGGACTTTCATAGAAGTCCATGTCAGTGTTAAAATGACTAATATGCTGGTCAAAAGTTGGGTGGGATGCAAATGAACTAGTTCACCTTAAATCAGCTATTGTCACTGAGCAAATAACAGAGTCTTCTGTTTAAAATACTCCGTTTCACTTGCCTATTGCGGCATCAAAAATGACCCCAAAACTTATTGGCTTAAAGCAACCACCATTGTTTTTGTTCACAATTATTTTGTGGGCCAGAAGTTTGGATTCAGAATAGTGGGGATGACCTGTCTCTGTTCTGTGATGTCTGGGGGCAGTGGCACTGTCTTGAATGGCTGGGAACGGGCTGATTCATATGCCTGGAGCCTCAGTTAAGGCTGTTGCCTGGATTCCTCAGCTTTCCTTGGTGTGGGCTCTCCAAGAGGCTAGCTTAGACTTCCTCATAGTATGGTGTCTCAGGGTAATTGAACTTCTCACATGGTAGCTGGCTGCCTATAGGGCATTCCAAGAGGATAACCCCCAATGTGAAAGCATTTAGTAAGCCTCTGCTTGTGTCAAGCTTGTTGATGTTCCTATCGGCCAAATCAAGTCTCATGACCAAGCCCAGCATCAACGTGGGAGGCGCTGGAGAAAGGCATGACTGCTGGAGGCATGGATTCATTGGGGCCACCAATACCTACAGGGTACCCAGAAAATAAAACCATTGTTTAAATGAGAAATTTAAATATATTTTTATAAATTTTTAAATTTACTGTTATAAATAATGGTATTATTTATCCGTTTTCTGTGGTGCAAGACCAAATAGGTATATGCGAAACTGTGGTACAAATTGCTTCATGTCCATGAAAGGTATGGTTAGAAAGATGTTATTTTATCCCAAAGATATGGCATGCTGTATTATTTCACACAGAGTAAACTATTCAAAATCTCTAAGCTAGGCCGAGTGTAGTGACTCACGCCTATAATCCCAGCACTTTGGGAGGCCAAGGTGGGATGGTCGTTTGAGCCCGGGAGTTCAAGGCCAGTCTAGGCAACATGGCGAAACCCAGTCTCTACAAAAAAATACAAAAATTAGCCAGGCATGATGGTGTGTGTCTGTAGTCCTAGCTACTTGGGAGGGTGAGATGGGAAGATGGCTTGAGCCTGTGAGGTTGAGGCTGCAGTGAGCTGAGATCATGTCCCTGCCCTCCAGCCTGAGTGACAGAGTGAGGGAGGCCCTGTTACAAAAAAAAAAAAAAAAGGAAAAGGTAAAGAAAAAGTCTCTTAGCACTAAAAGTCTAGATGTAGTCTGTGTTAACCCACTTACAGCTATCTATAAAGAAAAATCCAATCTTTCGTACATACCTCTGGCTTACTTTTTTCTTATAATTATTGACATTTTTTCATATTGGTGCCAGCTTAGAGAGTGCATAAGTTATTTTGGCTTTTTGGTAGTTCATACACTTATAATTGCTATTTTTAATTTGCTATGAATTAAAAAATACAGTATGCTTTCTTCAATTCTGCTGTTTTCATATGTTGAAGATGCTGGAATGGATAGGAATGAGACCTGAGTCCCAGGAGGGCTTGGACAACTTTTCTAGTCTTTTGCTTCCTTATCTCTCAAATAAGAAGCTTCAATAAATTGATTTATATGTTTATTTTTAACGCTGATATTTTTGATTTGAAATTACATGTGATGCCTTAATTAACTATTTAGAGAAATATAAAATGTTCATTTGGGAAATACTAAAATAATCTGATATTTCTTTAAGGAAAAAAATTGCTTCTTTGTCCCTTAAGTTAATTTTTTAGTCACTTGGCTTAGAGATGTTTTCTTGATGGGTCTCTTATTTGCATACATTACTATTTTACTTTGCTTTGACAAAAATCTAAGAGGTAAAAGAAATGAGGCGGCTAAAATACCACAGCAAATTTCCATAACAGAAACTTACTACAGGAGCCTAACACTTTGGAAAAATATTTGATTAAGTACCTGGAATAATTTTGCTAGACTTAAGTGGAAGTATGCTTGCAGAATTTTGTAAAATACTTTTCTGATTTTCTTTTCTTTTCTTTTCTTTTTTTTCAGAAAGATCTTGCTCTGCTGCTCAGCTGAAGTACGCTGTTGTGATCAAACCTCACTGCAGCCTGTAACTCCTGGGCTCAAGGCATCCTTCTGCCTTGGATCCCAAGTAGCTGGGACCACAGGTGCATGCCTCTGCACTGGCTAATTTTTAAACTTTTTGTATAGACGAAGTCTCATTGTGTTGCCTAGGCTAGTCTCAAACTCCTGGCCTCAAGTGAAACTCCTGCCTCAGCCTCCCAAAGTGCTGGCACCACAGGTGCATGCCACTGTGCCTGGCCACTAAAATACTTTTCTAAGTGAAGTATTTGTCTCAATTGTAAGTTTTAATTCAGCTATATTTCCTGGAAGCGGTTCTCTGCAATTCTGTAAAATGAAACTTTAATCACAAGTGCTTGGGAATTACGTCCTTTTTTTTTTTTTTTTTTTTTTTTTTTAGTTGTCATTAATTCCTGTTGGGGGTATTGAAAAATTAGTAATATGGGAAACATACAAACAGATTTAAAAAGCACTCACCTGAAGGTACTAAAGTAGGTTCTCAAACTTGGCTGCACATTATAATTATTTGAGACTCTTTAAAACAAATTGATTGCTGGGTCCCAACCTCCACAAGTCCTTTTTTTTGTTTTTGTTTTTGTTTTGTTTTTTAATACAGAGTCTGGCTCTGTTGCCCAAGCTGGAGTGCAGTGGCATGATCTTGCAATCGCAGCTTACTGCAACCTCTGCCTCCTAGGTTCAAGTGCATTTCGTGCCTCAGCCTCCTGAGTAGCTGGGATTACAGATGCCTGCCACCACACTGGCTAATTTTTGTATTTTTGGTGGAGATGGGATTTTATCATATTGGCCAGGCTGGTCTTGTGCTCCTGATCTCAAGTGATCCACCCACTTCAGCCTCCCAAAGTGTTGGGATTACAGGCGTGAGCCACCACTCCCCGCCAAAAGTCTTGATTTAATTATTCTAGAATGTGGCCTGGGCATTAGAATTTTCTCACCCCCTCCAGGTGATCCTGATGTGAGCCAACTTTGAGAACCCCTGCACTAAAGAAACGTCCTTGGGTCTCCTTCTGTTCCCCACCTTTTGCTGCCAGAATTTGAGCCCTTACTCCCTGCTCGACTTTATGACCTCTTCCCTCCACATACTGTTGCTACATTCCTTAATAATGAATTTTTATGTTTAGTTCCCGATTTACACATCATCAGCAGGGTAGGTGTGTAAAAATAATGGTGAAGACATGAGTCTATAAAGGTGTGCATTTGATTGGATTAACAATATTAGATGGATCTATCTATCCACTCCACTGTTTTATGACACTGTGGGCAAATATGCTAACATAAGTCCTAAATTCCAAAGTAATACATTATACTTCTCTGGATTAGTCATTGATTTGTTTAGTTGGATTTTGGGTTATAGAACAATAATTGCTATTTATTCAAAGTGTTTCTGGAATGAAAACAATAGAATGTATTGCCACCTCCTTTATGTGGGTTGGGTGTGTTAGTCAAATTCAAATACAAACAAAAATTTCTTTGGTTGGTAATTCACCTGAATGCATAGGCATTAATTGGTTTGTAATGGGCATTTTGAAACATTTTTACGTCGATTTAAGTGTGGGGGAAGATTATTCTGTGTTACCTAGAGCCAAAAATCTAGAGCCTGAATCTCTTTATTCAGGCAAATGGTTTCATTTCTCTCTTCTTTCGTCTCCTTAGTGAAACAGAGGCAATTTATTGATAGGGTGATTAGCCATCCCAGTTTGCCTGGGACTAATGAGTTTCTGGGCACACTGGGATGAATTGGTCACCTTAATTGATACAGTGAAAATTAATAAGACTTTAAAGATATTTTAGGTCCTTGCATGAAAAATTATTCATGTCCTGATTTACATTACCAAATCATATATAAACTATGATGTAAATGGAAGGTTTGTGATTGTTTTCTGGATCTGGTATTACAACTTTCTTTTCAGCTTGTCATACCATTTTTAGATATTCCTCAAAAGATTTTTCCAGCAGTATTAAAAAATTCACCTTGAGAAAAATATGTATATTTTATGCACATTTTCTAGATTTCAGGAAAGAGATAATAATGTCCAAAATAGCAGGATGAGTTGGTGCTAAAATACAGAAAAAAATCATTTTTAGATCTGCTTGGAGAATACAATACCTAGTAACATAGAGAAGTTCTTTTAGTAAAATGAAATAGAAAAAGAGAACCTAATGAAGTCTAATATGAATCCATTCTTGACCCAAGTAACGTTAAAAGTCACCACATACGGCTGGGTGTGGTGGCTAATGCTGTAATCCCAGCACTTTGGGAGGCTGAGGCGGGTGGATCACCTGAGGTCAGGAGTTCGAGACCAGGCTGACCAACATGGTGAAACCCTGTCTCTACTAAAAAATACAAAAATTAGCCAGGCATGGTGGCAGGCACCTATAATCTCACCTACTTGGGAGGCTGAGGCAGTAGAATGGCTTGAGCCCGGAAGGCAGAGGTTGTAGTGAGCCAAGATCACCCCATTGCACTCCAGCTTGGGCGACAGAGAAGACCCCATCACAAAAAAAAAAAAAAAAGTCACCACATACAAATACTGCACAAAGAAAACTTAGTGAAGATGTTTGTATACTGGTTATTTTTGAGTTTCTTTGAAATAGTAAAGATAAATTATTAATTTTACATCAGAGAGTTGAAGTATTTTAGTTAAACCAGTAGTACACTTTTGCTAGGGTGTGGTTATTCTGTTTTTTTTTTTCTTTTTTCTTTCTTTCTTTCTTTTTTTTTTTTTTTGGCCTAATTTCAGATCGTTAAGGGGCTGGTTTTCTATTCTTTGGCATTAAAGGTCAGAAACACCAATTGTTGCCTTAAAGAGAAGACGAATCCAATTTTAACAGATGCTCCGTTCAGAAAATATCAAAAGCAACCCTTTACAAAAGAGTGTTAAGCATAGAGACAAAAAATATGCAGGGCATTGCCAATGTATCAGATGACAATGGGACTAAATCACACCCATTTTTGGTTTAACAGCTGTTAAAGGAGTCAAGAGACCTGGATCTAGATCCAGCTGCACCGATCCAGTGAGTGTTTGGGTAAATGCCTTCACTGCTCTGGGCGTCCGTTGATTTGCCTGTAAAATGGGAGATTTTGACTATCCTGTGTCTACAGTCTCTTAAATGATTAATATCCTATAATTCCATGTGCAGTATTCTGACGATGTCTTAGTGGATATGTGGATTTCCCCCCTTCCTTTTCTCCAGCAGTGCTCCTTTGCACCAGTCTCTGAACAGGGGCCCACACTCCTAGAATCTGAGAAAATGGCATCTTCTTCAGAGGACAGAGGTTCGTAGTCTCAGTGGTTTACTCACCTGCTACAGCTCAGCATGTGATGTGGTTTTGCTGTGTCCCCACCCAATTCTCATCTTGAATTGCAGCTCCCATAATTCCTATGTGTCGTGGGAGGGATCTGGTAGGAGGTAATTGAATCATGGGGTGGGTCTTTCCCATGCGCTGTTCTCCTGATAGTGAATAACTCTCACAAGATCTGATTTTTTTTTTTTTTTTTTTGAGATGGATTCTCACTCTTGTTACCCAGGCTGGAGTGCAGTGGTGCAATCTTGGCTCACTGCAACCTAAGCCTCCTGGGTTCAAGCAATTCTCCTGTCTCAGCCTCCCGAGTAGCTGGCATTACAGGCGCCTGCCACCATGCCCAGCTAATTTTTCTATTTTAGTAGAGATGGGGTTTCACCATATTGGCCAGGCTGGTCTCGAACTCCTGACCTCAGGTGATCTGCCCACCTCAGCCTCCCAAAGTGCTGGGATTACAGGTGTGAACCACCATGCCCATCCGAGATCTGATGGTTTTATAGAGGGGAGTTCCCCTGCATAAGCACTCTTGCCTCCTGCCATGTCAGATGTGTCTTGCTTCCCCTTTGCCCTCCATCATGATTGTGAGGCTTCCCCAGCCATGTCCACATGTGAGTCAATTAAGCCTCTTTCCTTTATAAATTACCCAGTCTCGGGTATGTCTTTATTAGCAGCCTGAGAACAGACTAAGATGGCATGATATTCTGGATCCTAATATTTGCAATTCGGATTTTGGATGAGTTACTTCCCCTTTTAGAGCCTTAGTATCTGTCTGTAATGAGAATTTTTTTTTTTTTTTCCTTAATCTCCTTTTCTAGCTTAGAGTAGCCTAAAAGAGAGTTACTCTTTTAGACCCTTCAGTTTTTTCCTTTTAAAAGTGAGATAGCATACTTTTTGGTCATCTCACACTCCCAGTGAGGCTTTCTGGGCCTCCCTTTCTCTGTTTCCTCTCTTCCCTTCCTGCTGGCAGAAGTGTGGATTGTGGAGAGCCTCATGACCCATGACTCATGCCTAGGTTGCCTGGCTACAGGGTGACGATTCTACCCAGTGCCTGGCTGCTACAGGGTGACAATTCTGCCCAGTGTCTGGCTGCTGTGAACATGTCTGATGTCTGGAGATTTCTCTGGATCTTCCATGGACAATGTTTTGAGAACCCCTTGTTAGGATGAAACACTAAGGTGCTGTTTTGCCTTATGATATTAAAAAAAAGACACGATGCAGCTAGTGAGGAGTTTTATTGGCTACAAAATAGATGCACAATGATGAGAATCTGAAGGCTGCAGTAGGAAAGTAGAGCTTTACACTCATAAACTCGCACTTTGATTCGAAAAGTGCAATATATTAAGAACATTATGAGAAGTCTGGTGAGATTGTAGAATGTTACAGAAAAAAATAATACCAGTTTCTAAGTCTGATAACTCCAAGGATATCTTTTAGAACTCATTGGTGTCTGGGCAAGGACTTTCCTTGGGGGAAAATAGATTTTACAACAGGCAGAAACTTTCATTGGTTTCATGCGTGCTTTTGGATCTCATTCACTTGACAAAGAACTAATCTTCCATTGACGGTCTCCTGGGTTATGGCCTTGATCTTTGGAGTTGCAGACGCTGAGAAAAAGAGCACGGAAGATGTCACTGCCATGCTTCCTCCACCATCTGAACTATACTCATTTTCAGTTCCCTGCTGTCAGCCCCTGAAGGCTCTCAGTGCCTTCCAAAATGATCACTAAACAATATGGCGGGCTCTGCTGCAGGGAAAAGGGATTTCCCCAAGGAGGGATTTTCTCCCACTCTCCAGGAAATGAGGGTCTCTGAACAGTGTCACCTTCTGGAGGTGAAGCCTTCATCATAGGTGTGCCTCATGTGGAACCTAGTCTCTGACCACAAGCACTTGAGGAGTTCTTTCTCTGCCTGTGGACTTTGTAGCGCTGCGCAGATTCCTTGAGCTTACAGAGCACTTAGTGCTATTCAGGGTACCTCATTTTACAGTCTAGAAAGCATGCCACATGAGGAGTGGGTGAGAAGCCAGGGATGCTTACTGTGGCAGTTTTCAAATATATAACTTATTTGCATAAGTGCCTGTTGAAACATCAATAAACCAATTCTAGACCATAGGGAAGAATTGAAATCATTAATAAAATTACAAGGGAGAATTTTGTTAAATTAAAACCTCTCCAATGGGGCCATCCCATAAAGTATGGGTTCCCCATCCTAGGACACGTGTGAAGACAGGCTCAAAGACCTTTGTCTTATTTTGTAGATGGGCAGCAGTTAGACCAACTGTTCAGTGATGATTACTCCAATGTATTCTTTGAATCTCCAGTGCCTTAGTATAGATCTATCACAAACTAATCAGAAAGTGCCACTAGTCACAGAACAGACTACAGCCTCCTGGAACTTTTCTGTGAGATATTAAAGGTAATCTGAGAAAGCATGTTTCCAGGTCAAAGGTGTTTGGGAATACTGGGCGAAACAAAGTTAAACTTTTGTCGTTTCTTCCTCTTTCTTGTTCCTTTTCCCCTTCAGAGCAGTACCTGTTCCATCTTTAACACACTGAACTGCACAACAGGACTGTTCAAGAAGAGGATCATGGCACACAGTATTTCTAACCTCATCTGGCCATAGAACACAGTGTTCATAATTCACTATTCAAATCTCATGGAACACGAGTGTTCAACAGAATCATCTGAGAAATGACATGAAATCTTTGCCTCTTAATTTTCTAGGGGTTTAGTAAACTGACTAACTGACTCCATTACTTAATAGAGACATAATACTATTAATTATCATTTTAATCTTCTTTACCGCTTGCTTTTATATATATTGAGGACAATAATGAGAGCTTACATCATTTTGTATTAGCTAATTTGTTAACTGAAAATTCCTGCCGTTTGGGAGTGAAATAAATTTTGAACCCAGGACATTTGGGAGTACACTAAGGATGATGACTACTACAACGTGGATAACCAAGCTAATTCCTTAAAAATAGAGATTCAAACAATGAAGGAAATTTTTTTACCTTTCATGCTCGACTTTGATTCTTCCATTGTCCTATAAAAGTGATAAAGGTTAAAGCTCACTTTAGTATTAGCAACGATTATAACAACTTCTCAGGATGGACTAACTTCCTTCGCTTCCTTGTAAATCCTCAGCTCTTTAATGAGGATAATTGTCTGAGCTTAGTAGTCTCACGGTCATAGGTTCATGGGAGAGCCGGACTGGATGCAGAAGGCATTGGGTACTGCCTCCTGCTAACCCTGGAGTCAGGGGAAGTTGACAAACCACCCCCTCTTTTCAGCCAGCTGCAAGCTTGGTTTCCCCTAGGATCCCTGCCAGGGTCGGGTCTCAAGCCTGAGACCCCTGAGCTTCTCAGGCTGTTCAGAGTTTGGTCTGGTGATGTTTTATTTATGTATTTTTATAAAACTTCTATCCCTTCCTTTCAGGTCATAGAATATACATGCCCTTTATATGGCCAACTGTTGTTATTTCCTGGGGTGGCCAGAAATATCAGATTGAAAGTCTAGACATCTCTATCTCTTATGCATCTTTTTTTTTTTTTTCTTGCTAGTGGACTAACACATTCCCCCTGCCTTCTTTTTTTTTGGAGCCAAAATTGGGTGCATTCCTACTGGGAAACACGATGGCCAAAACCTTTTGAATTGTTTCCTTCTAGAGACCTTAACTCTTCTGACTGCAAATCTTAGTGTCCTGTGAGTATTAGTTGATTAATTACACTTGCTGCTCAGTGAACTACAACTGACTATAGGTATCTTCTGGAGAAGCTCAACACAACTTTTCTTTTGCTAGAGTGACTCTTGCTAATAGAACCCAAAGATGCACACATATACCCAAAGGAGCTGGATGCCTCTTGCATGCTCCTGTCATGCCAGCCTTTGCCTTACCCTTCGCTCTCTCCCTCCAGGAGCCGTCGGTACGTGGTGATTTCCTTCTCCAGGTGGGTTTTGATGCCCAGCAGCACTTGGTATTCATTGTTCTGCCGCTCCAGGTCATGGCGTAGCTGCATCAGTTCCTCCTCGTAGTGGGAGATGATCTCTTGCATGTCCTGGAGCTTGCAGGAGTACCGAGACTGGGTCTCAGATAACATGTTTTCCAAAGCAGATTTCTGAAAGAGGAAATGATCTTTTGTTAATTAACTGATGGCTTGATTGAGTCAATAACAGGTGACTGTTGAGTATTTAGCAGAAGCCGACCAGTTGGCTAGGTGTCTTGGTAGCTGCTGAGGACACCAAGGTGAGAAGTAGGCTGACTTACAGGTTCGGGACTTGGGCAGTCAGGAGTTGAGTGACGCTGGGACTTTCGAAGTCCATTGCTTTGCTCTGAACTGTTCTTTAACTCCTTACATTTTATCTTTGACCAGACTGAAAACTCCCAAAGAGCGACAGCAACTGGGACTGCTATCTCTTTGTATCTTCGGAGAAGGGTCTCGATTAGGGATGCCAGATAAAATAGAGAACGTCTAGTTAAATTTGAATTTCAGATGAGCAATGAGTAATTTTTTAGTGTAACTATGTCCAAAATATTGCTCCACCTGCATATACTAAAAAAAAATTGTTTTTTTTATTTGAAATTCCAACTAAACTGAGTGTCCTATATTTTAATTTGGTAAATCTGGCAACCCTAGTCTCAAGCAATGCTTTTTGATTATGATGATGGTAAAAAAGAAATGTCATTTTTTGAGGAAATTCTAACAGCTGCCAAATGAAGTTTCTGGGCTAGAATACGGAGCACTGAGTTCAAGGCCCAGTTCTGTTTGCATGTAACACCTGCTTTTCTGAAGTGCATAATTGTAACCTTAAATAGAATCTCATAACTGTGCTGAATACTCTCCCTTTATCGTGGCTGCTAATTTTCAGGGGGGCCGTTCATGCTCCCTGGTGGTTAGAGCACATTTCCCTGGTCAGCCACTCTCCTACTCTCCCAGGGGGTTATTTTGTTCCCTCTCCTCTGTCCTTCCCATCCTTCCTCTGAGTCCATGGCCTCGCTTCCTGATTTCATTGATGAAACGAAAGCAATCGGGAGAGACCGCCCACTGCTCCCGCCATTGCTCCCACGCACATGCTTGAATCTGAGTGTGGGTGCTGGCTTCCCTGTGTTCTTTTGCGTCAGCTGTCTGTGCTCCAGTCATCTCGGCAGTTGCCGGCCTCCTTGCATCATCAGTGTTCTCCTCTCTACTGGATTATTCCCACCAGCTTTCACATAGAATAATTTCTCCTACCTTAAAATGTATCTTTCTTAAACTCGTATCTACCTTCAGCTATCGTCCAATTTCTCTGCTCTCCTTCAGCTACAGCAAAGCTCCTCAAAAAGTGGTCTATACCTGCTGTTCCTCTTGAAACCCCTCCAAGGTAGCCTACAAAGCCCTGCACAGTCTGGCTCTGTTGGGACCCCACGGCCTCACCCTCTCTTCCTCCCTCTTCCCCTCCCTTCCCCTCCCTTCCCCTCCCTTCCCCTCCCTTCCCCTCCTCTTCTCTCCTTTCTTCTTCCGGTCCTTCATTCACTGCAGCCACATGGACTTCCCTGCTGCTCCTCCAACTCATCAGACACACTTGGGCCTTGTTGCTTTTGCACTTGCTGTTCCCTCCTCCTGGAACACATCCCATCCCCATATCAAGCACCTCCTTACCTCTTTGCTCACTGCCACTGTAACAGGAAAACCTTTCCTGACCCCCTTGTTTAAGATAGCAGCTCTTCACCCTGGTGCGTCTGCCCTCCTCCTCTGCTTCATCTCTGTAGCAATTTTCTCCATCTAACATATATATTTTGATGATTTGCACATTTAGTATCTGTCACTCCTACTAGAATGTAAACTCCTTCGTTAAAAGATCCTCAGTGCTAAGGATTGGTGTCAGATAGTAGAATGCATGAAAATGGGTATACATGCCTTGCCTGTTTCACAGGGCCATTGTGAAATACTGTATGTTAAAATGTTTTGAAAGCTGCAAGACACTATACTTATTTTTGTACTCATGATCTCTACAGTGCACATTTGCAGTGTCTGTTCACCGTCACGGATGCATAAAACACAGCAGTCATTTACCCAAGTGCACCTGCCACGTAAATGAACAAATCATTGCCTCTCAAGACTGAGGGCAGAATCGCACTTGGCAATTATAAGGATGAATGATTAGAAGACTCAGTAGGGTATACTGGGAATCAAATGATAGACCTTCATAAATTTTGAATGCTTATGACACATGCTAAGCATTTTTCTAAACTGTGAAGATGATAGAAATGACTTGGACACAAGAACTTAAGAGTTTTCTGGGTAATGCGACACATACCTAAATGAATAGGGCAGTGCTTTGGAGTGAGCCAGGCCTGGATCTGCCACCTAACATGTTGGCACTGGAATTTCTCTATATCAGGGTTTGAGGGAGGTAGCCTGGTTGTAAGTGGAGAGGGCACTGATAGAAATTATGGGGGTCTAGAATCCCCCCTCCTCCAAATAAATCACATGGTTTCACCACCAGTCACTTCCTAGCTGTGTGACCTTGGCCACTTTATTTTACTGTTGGAGTTTTGGTTTCCTCATCGCTAAAATGGGGACACTAAGACCTATCTGGAAAAGTTGCTCTAAGGATTAATGACATTTAATATCATGAACTACTTAGCACAACGCCTGGCACCATCTGGACATTCAATACATGGTAGCCCTTTATTATGGTTCTCATCATAAATGATTTGGATGGAAAGTGGAAAGTGAGAGGTGTCCCAAGGGAGCGGAGGGTCAGGGCCTGGAGAGAGGTCTCAGAAGGCTTCATGGAGGAGGTAGTGTGGGACCCAGCGTTTTCCCAGCCTCGACTCACCGTGCTGTACTGTGCCTGCAGGTCAATCTCCAGGGCCTGGAACGTGCGCTTCAGCTCGTGGATGTCACCTTGTCTGCTCTGCACAGCAGCTGGACTGGCTGCTTCCTGGGACATGGCTGCAGACTGTAGGACCAAGCAAGGAGAAGGCATCAGCATTGGGACCTCATGGAAATGCAACCTTTGGGAAGTTTGTGCATCTTTCTTTTACCTGTTCTTTATACCAAGTGTCCAAGTCTCGATGCTTCTTCTTTATTATAAGCTCATATTCCTGTCTCATATCCTCCAGGACCTTAATCAGATCTTCCTTGGGACCTGTATCCACCTTCACATTGACACTGAAGTCACTTGGCACATGATGCTTCTCCATTTCCTGTTTAATAACAGAGAAAGAAAATGAACTGGGTTTGACAATCAGAAGGCTGGATTGCCATGTTGATTGGCAGTGGTCAATGGATCTTTTAAACATTCTGATTATGTGGTTGCTCCACTGTCGCTGGTTTGGTTTCTCAAGTGTTACTTGTTGATGATAAAACATTGTATACTTTTATCTCTAATAATTTTATAAAATAAAGAATATCTTTGAGACCAACCTGACCAGCATGGTGAAACCCTATCTCTACTAAAAATACAAAAAATTAGCCGGGTGTGGTGGTGCACGCCTATAATCCCAGCTACTTGGGAGGCTGAGGCAGGAGAATCCCTTGAACTTGGGAGGTGGAGGCTGCAGTGAGCCGGGATCACGCCACTGCACTCCAGCCTGGGTGACAGAGCGAGACCCTGTCTCAAAAAAAAAAAACAAAACATAAGGCAGGTAATTAAATAGCCTCCGTGATTACTGACTTGATCCGTGGTTGAAAATATTTCAGAAAGAATTACGCTTCCATAGTGTGTAAAGTCCTGTTCGGCAGATGTGGATTGGTGAAGTGACAACATAGTTAGGCAGCAGAACCTTCCAGGCTATAGGCCAAAGCTTTCGGGAAGCCGTTCAAAAGGCAAACAGCAGAAAGAAGGGGTGGAGGCTTTCAAAATCTCGTCAATGCCTTGTGACTCTGTGGGGCTGACGCCCATAGGATTTCATGAAAACCAAGCAGCCACAGGAAAGATTTAATTAACAATCATTGTCTAACCAGCTGTTCAGAAACTGGGCTCTTTGATGTTCAGAAGCAATTTTGTTTTCCTACCATGGGAACTGTTTTTCTATCATTTTATCAGAGTCTCGAGGACTTGTGATAGATGGTAACTCTAAAAGTCAGTTAAATGCTTCTGGAAATTAGGATTCTTTAGTTTTGTCCCACATCACACTTGTCTTGGTTGATAGCAGACTCTTTTCATTATATTGTCCCCTAATTTGCTGAACATTGGGCCAGTGATGGAAGTCCAGTCTCACATATTGATTTTTATAGTAACATATTAACAAGCACATCTAGGTAAACATTGTGTGGTAACAAAACTGTTGACCAATTCATCATTAATTATGATTGCATTTTGGTTGTTGTATTTGACATGTGAGTAGCAAAACTTGAAATTAGAAACTTTAGATATTTATATGTTTTTCTAATGAGTATTTAGGGTGAAGGACAAGGGGATTGGCATCCAGGTGGTGGTTTCTTCTGTAGCTGTCGAATCAGCCTGAGATGTTCATGCTAAGAGCTGTGTTCATTACTAGGAGTTCCTGGGGAGTCCTACCTGTTCATGGCGCTTCTTCATGAGAATGAGCTCCTTCCTCATTCCCTCCACCTCCTGTTCTAGGTCTGTTGTGACAATGGTCAGGTTGTCTAAGGTCCTTCGGAGTCCCTCGACTTCAATTTCCAAGTCTCTCTTAAAGGAGTGTTCATTTTCATACCTTTGGTGAGAAGGAAGAGAAGAGTACACCCGTTTGTTGGAAGGACATGGTTTTTGAAAGGGTTCATTTTCATTTAGAGGTGAATGTTTTACTTGTTAGGTTTAAAGACAGATGATAAATACATATAGGATGTCTTTTGTATGTCAGTTTCATGCTACACTTTTCCATGATGGTGACTCAACGCCAACTTTTAAATTGAGTAGGGAGAGCAGGATAATAAACATTCACATACCCATCACCTATATTTAGCAACTGTGAATGTTTTGCCGTATTTATGTCGCCTATTTCATTGCTGAAGTATTTCAAAGCAGATTATAGATGTGATGACATTTTAAGACTAAATACTTCAGGATGCATCTTTTAAGAAAAATATATTTTAAAATAAACAGGCTGGGCACGGTGGCTCACACCTGTAATCCCAGTACTTTGGGAGGCTGAGGTGGGCAGATCACGAGGCCAAGAGATTGAGACCGTCCTGGCCAACATGGTGAAACCCTGTCTCTACTAAAAATATAAAAATTAGCTGGGCGTGGTGGCGCGCACCTGTAGTCCCAGCTACTTGGGAGGCTGAGGCAGGAGAATTGCTTGAACCTGGGAGGTGGAGGTTGCAGTGAGCCGAGATTGCGCCACTACACTCCAACCTGTCTCAAAAATAAATAAATAAATAAAAAAATACACATAATAACATTACACCTAAACATTAATAACAACCCTTTAATATAATCTAATTCATGATTCATATTCAAATTTCCCCATACTATAACATATGCTTTATATCTGGTTTGTTTAAACTAAGGTTCATTCAAGTAACACACAGTGCATTTGCTGTTGCTATGCCTTTTCATTATAGGATTTTAGTTGTAGGTAATGGCAAGACCAGTTTTCCTTTTTTTTTTTTTTTTTGAGACGGAGTCTCACTCTGTTGCCAGGCTAGAGTGCAGTGGCGTGATCTCGGCTCACTGCAACCTCCACCTCCCGGGTTCAAGTGATTCTCCTGCCTCAGCCTCCCAAGCAGCTGGGACTATAGGCATGTGCCACCATGCCCAGCTAATTTTTGTATTTTTAGTAGAGATGGGGTTTCATCACGTTGGCCAGGATGGTCTCGATCTCTTGACCTCGTGATCCATCTGCCTTGGCCTCCCAAAGTGCTGGGATTAGAGGCGTGAGGCACCGCGCCCAGCTGAGTTTTTCTTTTGTAAAGCAAACAAACAAAAACCCGAACAACACTGTGAAGAAGGAACTTACTTGAGGTTGAAGTCATCCACTGCCATCCTGGCATTGTCAATGAGAAGGATAATCTGAGCATTGGTCATCTTACCATCCACTATCTGTAAAACATGCACAAAAGGTTATCTTGCTTGGACACACCCACACATGACCGCTGAATATTTGACTTGTTAGTACAGACCACTTCTTGTTCTGGCAGTGGAACAATGAATGACCGAGTCAGTAAATGCTTAGTGAGCACATACTAGGTGCAAAGCAGATTGATTTTAAAGTAAAAATATGATCTGCAGTCAGTGTTACTGCCTTTCTTCTTTTTACATGGAGTTTTGACAGGCTTGGATTGATGCAACTGCTGAAAGAATGATATAGGAAGGGGAAGGACAGTAATTATTCAAAATGCCTTCTAACTTTTTAGGTTATGGACATGTCATAGCATTTTGCTTAATTAAGCTCATCCACAGCTGAAGATGTTAAAAGGACTTTAGGTTCTGATCCTTTTCTTATTGTGTTAGGTTGGTGAAAAACTGATTTTTGCCATTACTTTTAATTAGTTCAGCCCTCCAAAAGTACAAAAATTATTATTTTAGATGAACCTAATTCTTACTTGTGATAGCATTCATGTTTCTAATCAGTGTTACTGAGCAAAGCTAACACTAATATTCAATGTATTTTGTAATAGTCATCACAGAACACAATTTTTTTTTTTTTTTGCCCAAAGTGACTGTAGCCATACACATAACTTGTAGATGTGTTTACGTCATTGCAACTTACTCTGGGATGAGAATGCTCTCATTGTAGCTATTAAAATATTAACTGAAATAATTCCTTACCATCTAAGGAACATGCCTAATAAGCTTTAGTAGTGGTAAGGCCTCCAGTTAAAGACTTTCACTAGATGTTTGTATAATTTTTTTTACTTTACAAATAAAAATATTATTGAAAGCACTTACTCGAGCAATTGTGTATACATTTATGATTTATAAACACTTGTAGATATGTTATAGTCAGAGAAATAGCTCACATTCAATGTATGTCACTGTCTTTAGGGTAGAAGATGTCTCATTGTCAAAAGTGTAATAATGCTTTTATACCAAGTATTGTGCTGGACTAGAAACTTGGAGTTTTTGTTTTGGTTCTGGCTCTGTTCTTAACCATCCAAGTGGATGCATCAGGCTGCATCACTCTATTCTCCAGGCCTCAGTTTCATCCGTTGTCAAATAAGGAGTCTACACTAGAGCCAGAGGACCTTAGAGGTCTTAGCTCTAAATTTCTGTAATTTAGTTGGAGTCAGAGAATCCTGGGTAATTCTCATTATATTTATATAGCTCATTTCTTTATTTAGAAAGCATTTTCTTAGGACAAAGTTATACTTCGATACAAAGGCACCTTTTAAAAATCTTGTCATGTTTAAAGCTCCACTGATCCTATGGAATCTGGTATCATGAATGCACAATAGCAGGATTTAAAGATGGCACAAATGCTGGGTCTGGAACTCAAGGAGCTGGGCCTGGGATCCTGCTCCACACTTACTGGCTGGGTGAACTTGGCTGAGTCTCAGTTTCTTCATCCGTAAAATAGCAATAGTAATAGTTACTTCATCAAAGAGTTATGAGAATTAGAAGAGAGTACGTCAAATAATGTCAAATAGCATATTCTTGGCATATTATAGACAGTGAAAAATTGGTCGAAACTGAATTAGTTCAGAAAAAAAGTAAAAAATACACTTTTCTGTTTTAAAATCTAGCACTTTTGTAGAGTCACTGACTACACTGCGAGCATCTCCAGGTTCTATATGCTGAGATGCCTGCTCAGACTTTTTCTGTTCATGGTGGGATATAGCCAGGCTGGCTGCTTCTGCCTCATTCTTTTTCCCCTTGTGGGATTCCAAGTGGTACTATGGCCTCTTCCCTTGCTATAAAAAAGGATACTTTTAGGTATTTACTGTTCTCCTCTCCACAGTGCTGCTTACGGGCATTCTTACCAATACTTCTCCCTCCGGACCAATTATTCTTTGCGTTATGTAAGCTCACGCAAAATGAAAAGTAGCTCTATCCCAAAGAGCCTGGGGACCATTGTGGGGTAACCCTTACTTACTTGTGCACTGAGGTTTTCTACTTCTATTTGACACATACTATGAGGTGTTAACCTACATCCAGAGAATCAGAAAATCAAAAATACTGTCTATGGGCTTATTTATCTTTTCTGAGTTAAATTGGTAATTTATCTATTGCAAAGTCCACCTCAAGTGTCTGATTTCCCCAGCTATCATTCTCATAGCACTCAAATGTGAATTCTGAAATGTACTTGATATAGAGCACATTCCAGATTCTCCTGAAGGCCCTGAGCTAATTCTTTTAAAAGCAAGTTGGTATATTCGTGCAACATTGTTGCTTCAGGATGTTTGATCTCCTACCAGGGAGAGGAAATAGAATGTTTGACTGTAAACCAAAATGCCAAATATAGTCCGATTGAGAATCATTCAAGGTGTTTTATTTATGATACTCCTATGACTATGTCCAATTCTGGATTTCAAAAGGATTGAATTAATTTTTAAACTCAACTTCTTATCAACTTTTGGAGTGACATTTAATACACTTAAAGTGAGGGTGCGGAGAGCTGTATCCACTCAGAGCATTTCACCAAGATCCAGGAAGCATAAACCTCAGGTAATTGTGGGACCTCCTTGCACCTCTGTTTTCTCATCTTCAAATGAGGGAGTTTGGGGTAGATAGACAATCTGAACTTTAAAGAGTTGCTTTCTTCAAATATGGAGAAAACAGTGTTAGACATAAAAATCCAGAAAAGAATGAAATTCAAAGCTAAAGAAGTTTCCTATTTAATCTCAGAACCCAGAATTCCAGGTCATCTGAAGGGTGGGCAGGTTGCTCCCCAACCCCTCATTGCACCTACTTACTTTTCTCAGTTCTGTTTCAAAGGATTTAGACAACGATTACGTCTCAGTCTCCTTATCTATAAATTGAGAATAAAAATACCTGCTTCACACAGTTGTGAGGATTAAATGAGATAATGTGTATGAAATATGTGTTGTGTGGTTAATGATGCAAGTATAATGCATTATGTTTATTCATACTAAGTGTCATTTTTTGTATGAGGTGGGCTAGGCAGCACCACACTGTAGTGAAATTTATGAGACTACTGGAAACAGACCTGAGTTAGAATCCCACCTCTGCTTCTTGCTGATGACTTTGGATGGCTATTTCACTTTTTTCCAAGCTTCCATTTCCTTACAGGGTTCTTGCAGAATCAAATCAAATAAAATAATATGGAACATTTCCATCATTGCAGAATGCTCTTGGATGGTGTTGATATGTGTATTAAATATTCAGCAGGATGCCTAGGTACATAATACGTGCTCAATAAACATTTCCCTCCCTTTCCTTCCTTTTTTTTCGGTTAAATCTCTTCTGCTAGCTCCTAAATTATTTGACCGGTTCTAACCTTGTATTTCTTTTGGGAGTCATGGTCTCCCTTTGCTCTCCATTTGCAAAAATCTTTAATTCCTCCTTTCTACAACCAAAGCAACTTTACTAAACAAAAAAACATGATGAGGACTGTTGAGTCACCTTGTTTTTTTTTTTTCACAAAGACAACCATGCACTATATAGTTAAGGTAATTACAGTCAGTTATTAGGTTGATTATTCAATAATTAGGGTTCATTACAAGGACAGATTTATATTATCTTGACTGGTCCTTCCTACATTCAAGCAAGGATGACTGAGTGTTGTGAAATAATATGGTATAAATATTGGAAACTTGTGATGCTCTTTCTAGGGGAGTTTAAATCATAGTCTTACAGAGAATTTTCTGGGACTGCTTTATATAAGAGGGGAGTTAGATAGCTTTAAAAAATAACCTATAAGATGATTGGATTCCTTCTACTTCTAGCTAATGTTATGAGACATCCTGGAAGGTATGTGCTTAGTTTTTTTGGGGATTGGTTACAGAGTTAGTTTTTTTTGAAGAAGGTCTTTATAGCCATCCCAACTCTCAGGTTCTAAAAATTATGCTCATTTTATTATTATTGTTTCTAGTGGTATGCCATTCTCAGAACTGTGAGCAACTTTATCTTCAACCAACCCGCAAGCGGAAATATCTAGGGATGTCACGGTGACCTATATGCTGGGGTGGTGATAACTTTTAGGTGTAATGTTCAAAATAGTCTAACAGCCTTTTGTTGATGGATAACCACATTGTTCAAAAAAATTTGAGGTGGAGCAGAACTGAGGTAATGAGAAAGTAAACATTCTCTTATCCCTGGTGCACTGAGCATGCAGCATGAATACTGGCCCTTATCATTTCTATGACATCGTTGGGTCATAAGTGACACTAAACAGCAGCTGGTTGCCTTACATTTTAAAGATGTTTTTGGTGTGTGAGAGATCAGGTAGTCTCATTTTCGAAACAGTCTGTAGCACTTCTGTCATTTTTGCTGCCTTCTTTTTCTACGTTATCCAGGGACAAAAGATTAATTATACAGAACAGACGATTCCAACTCCAAATTTAAGGTATAATAAGAAAACATTCCCCAAAACCTTTGTGCACCATTACTTCAAGCGCTGTTGCCATTTTCCTGGCAATTGTCTTCTGGACTGATTTCTCCTCCCGAGAGTTCCCAGGCAAAGCAGCCCCACCTGGAGCTCCCGGGTTACCCAGTAGCTTACCTGCTCCTGCAGGTGTGTGATATTTTCCTCATACTGGGAATAATCTTTCTTACTGCCAGGATCTCTCTGCTGGTGCCACTTCAGGATGCGGCTTTCCAGCTTCATGTTGGCCTCCTCCAGGGCGCGAACCTTCTCCAGGTAGGAGGCCAGGCGGTCGTTGAGATTCTGCAGGGTGGCCTTCCCATTTCTGCCTAGGAGGGGGCTGCTTCTTCCAGAACCCCAAGACCCTCCAGCGGGTGGGCAGCTCCGCGTGGTGAAGGACAGGGAGATGCGGGTTCCCCCTGCACCGCCGTGGACGGTGGGAGCCCTGGGGAAGCTCCTGGGCCGGCCCCAGCCATCTCCGGTGCCATGGAAGGAGGCCGAGGGGGTCTGGCTGAAGCTGCGTCTGGAGTTCATGGTCCCATCTGTGTTTGGGATGGGGCTGGGCTCTGTTCCACTCCCTGGTACCGCAGAACTGAGCCTCCCCAGACTGCCCTGGATGGTTTTATGGCCTTTGCTGTGGGAGTTCCCTTCTCTGACAATTGTACCGACAAGATCGTATCATTGTGCAACCTGTGTTTCCTCTTGGTCAATCCCAAAGTGCCCCGGGCCTTCGCACACTGTTGTTGTTTAGAGCCACATCAATATGACAGTTTGCTTCCTCCCTTCCCCTGGTAACCGGAGGTGTGGCCCACGACATCAGGCGGGTATTAGGCTCAGGTATCTTTCTAATCTTGCCGTGAAGTTTTTCCATTGTTCACTTACCTGGAATGGGTTAGGTTAAAGTCCACCCAAAAGAAAGCATATTCGGTGTAGTATAGATTTCCTTAAAAAACAAAAAAAAAAAAAACACAAAAAAACAGACATTAAACAACAGAGATACACACACCTTTTTCCACCCCCAGTAAGCTCCACCTCTAAAGGGAGGGTGAGTGAGCCTGAGAAGGGAGAGCCAGCTCAGAACAGGATCTCCAGTCCTGGAATAAAGCTCGCTGTGCTGAGGCAATTGAGAAGATGGTGAATATCTGATGCCTCTGTGACAGTCACTGTTTGAAGGAAAGTACTTTCAAAGGACTCGCTCTTAAGAACAAACCCTCAATTATAGATATAATTAATGAATGAATGACCGAACCTTCCACTTCCAGGGTGCCTTTCATTCCAGCACACCTCAAAACCAAACAACCCTGGCCTGCGCTCAGGACTTCCCTTGGCCCTCGGGGAGGAATGCAGCCGTTGTGAGCAGCCCCGGACCCTGGCTGAGCCTGCCACGGCTGGGTTCTGTGTGTCTGTGACCTGCAGAGGGACGATGGAAAACAGGAAACTTGCCATGGGCTGTCAAATGTGGTTGATGAATCTTATATTTCATCTGCCAAGGTAAAGGTTAGGAATGAATAAAGAAGCAGTCTGGGGGCGGGAGCCACGTGCTAGTTACTGGCAGCTAGATTTAAAGGGGACTTACAATAAAATACCAGCGCAGAAAGGGCTTCTAGCCTGTCTGGTTCCAAGCCACTAATCGGACAGATGAGGAAAGCTGAGGCCTATGGTGGTGGGGAGGTTCGTGGCAGAGATGGGGCTAGATTCTTTCTCCACATAGCACTGTTATCTGGGGTTGAATCTTGACAGGTCCTGTACCACAGTTCTCTTTCATAATAATAGAACTTGTCAGTTGATGTAGCTCTTTTATATTCTTTATTGAATCCTCACAACTCTTTATGTAGTCAGGCAAGGGTTGTTGTCTTCATTTTGCAGAGAAAGAATCAAGGTCTCACGGGGTGAATGATCCGGAGATGATTTGCATGTGCAGTGTAATTGAGCGCATGAATTCATAGGTGGCACTGCCCGTGTCTGTGCTGTCCTCCCTGCCTGGAAAGTCACCCACCCCACCTCCTCTATAGTTCAAGGGCTACCTCCTTCAACAGTCATTTTCTGAATTCTCCTGCATGAGTTGGGTGACCCTCTAGGAGGAACTGCCCCTTCTGGATGCTGAGGTCCTCCGGAGGGGCAGACACCTTGGCATCCCACTTCATGGTGGAAGCTGGGAGCCCCCCGCCAGGCCCAGCCACCTCCTGTGCCTGGGATGAAGTCCACCCCATTCTTTCACCCCATTATATTGCATTTGTCACACTCCTCTGAGACCGCAGGCTTCTTGAAAGCAGAGTTGATGTCTTCCATTTTTGAGCACCAAAGTCTGTCTTCTTGGTGGTACTTTACAAATGTGTGTTAATCATAAACTTTTAGAGTCAGGGCTTTAACACAGGTCCCCTGATGACATTACCTTCTGCTCCTTTTAGGACTGTGGGTTATAAAACTAGAAAGTAGGAAAACGCCTATCCTGGGTATGGATTAACCATCCACGAAGGCCAATCCTTTCCAATTACAAATAAAGCCACCCGAAAGCACACCAGCTTTGCCCCTCCCTGTCTTACAACAAAACCTTATCAGGGAAGAGTCTCTGAATATTTTTTATTTCACTGTGCACGGGCTGGAAAAATGAGCCTCCAAGCCTCAGGGAAGCTTGGAGAGTGCTTAGAAAGAATGCCTACAGTCACTTACATCTCAGCTATGAGAAAAAGACAAAAGAGACACGTGATAAAAATAGAGCAAATGAGGGAACTAGAGAGACTTGTTTGGTGAGTGGTGGCAAGCAGTGTTCTGTGGATGTGGACGGTTCCTGGTCATCAAAGTTATGGTCAGCTCTGGTTCCTGTTCACCCGGAACCAGCCTTACCAAAGAAGAAAACATTTACCGTTAGCATGTGCAAGGGCTGGGCTGCACTGGCTTTCTCTAAATTCTCTCACCAGAATCTACAATGGAATGAATGCTTCTCTACTCATTTCAGGCATGTCTGAGTGGCAGTGACTTGTCAACCCCATAAATTTGGCCACTGTCTCATTTTATGTCTGTGTGTGGGAGTTTTGATTTACAGGAGTTATCCTTGAGCAGAAGTTTTCTTGTATCATAGCAGGACCAGGGCAGGGAAAAACTGGTGGTGAGATCTGAGAGCACTGGGGAGAAATAGTCTCTTCCAGTACTGTTATATGACGGTCTCCCATAACATTTTTTTTTTTTTTCTCGAGATGTAGTCTTGCTTTGTTACCCAGGCTGGAGTGCAATGGCACAATCTTGGCTCACTGCAATCTCCACTTGCTGGGTTCAAGCGATTCTTCTGCCTCGGCCTCCCGAGTAGCTAGGATTACAGGTAGGCACCAACATGCCTGGCTCATTTTTTGTGTTTTTAGTAGAGAAGGGGTTTCACCACGTTAGCCAGGCTGGTCTCGAACTCTTGACCTCATGATCTGCCCATCTCAGCCTCCCAAAGTACTGTGATTACAGGCATGAGCCACCGTGCCTAGCTGATTATCCATAGCTTCTTTTTTTCTTTTTGAGACGGAGTCTCGTCCTGTGGCCCAGGCTGGAATGCAGTGACACGTTCCCGGCTCACTGCAAGCTCCACCTCCCGGGTTCAAGCAATTCTTCTGCCTCAGCCTGCTGAGCAGCTGGGACCACAGTCACGTGCAACCACGCCCAGCTAATTTTTGTAGTTTTTAGTAGAGATGGAGTTTTACCGTGTTGGCCAGGCTGATCTTCAACTTCTGACCTCGTTATCCACCCGCCTTGGCCTCCCAAAGTGCTGGGATTACAGGCGTGAGCCACCGCACCCAGCCCTGATTTTCCATAACTTCTAATGTGTAGAGTTCCATTGGATTTTAAAAGAAATGATGCTTTTTTGGGGTAAAAATGATACATGCTTATTATACAAAATCAAGTGATACATGATAGTACAGGAGAAAATATTTTAAAATTCTACCACACACACAACCTTTGGTGACATTTGGTGGACGTCCTTTCAGATACTCTGTGTATGCATTGGAAGATGAAAGAATGGCTAGAATAATTGGAAAAATGGGCTCATATGACTTACTCCATTTTAGAAAAGCTTAAGTCAATTGACAAATTTTAATTGGCAAATAAGGAACTAAAATGAATTCACTTTAGTGACGTAGTTTTTCTAGAATTCAAAAATGTTCATCACATTCTTTTAAATTTTACATTTTTAAGAAGGGTAAAATGTCCTGTAAATGCCAGTATTTGTGGAATCGCAGGACTGGAAAGAAGAGCAACACTGAGCCACTTGTTGCAGATTTTTGCTCTTAGGGAGGACAATGGCAGAGTGCTGAGCTTGTTTTTGAACTATTCTTAAAGAACTCGAGGGGTGGAGCCTCCAACTGCTTCTTCAGTAAATGGCCAACATCTGCTGATCCTTTTGGTTCATAAGCATTTCACTTGCAATAGGTTTCATGATTTCTTTTGGTTTTCTGTAGCGTTCAATTGTTCAGAATCAAAATCATTCTCCTTTGCATAATTTTCTGGCTGAACCATTTGTAGTTTTCACGTTTGATTCAACTTTCTGGTGAACGGCACTGTCGTCTCTGAAAGGGAGTGGATATTTTGTAAGAGCTCAGCTGGTGAGTGAATGTGTGGAGTTGCATGCAAGTGTGTTGGGGTCAGAAGGGAGCCCTGTCAGAAGGTAGCTGTCATTAACTGGGTACACAGTCTGTTTGTGAGCCTTTTCAAGACAAACAGTTCATCAGCGAAGCATTTTATAGGCACCCGATCTTTATAGTAGAGAAGAATGGCCAAAATGACTCTCGAATACATTTTTACTACACATGACATTTCAGAACAGATGAGTAGCAGGTCTTCAGGCAAAATTGCTATGCTATTATCCTATGAGTTGGAAGGTTACATAAGAAGGTTAGACATTTATAGAAATAAAACATGCCATTAGAAAGTGGGCAAAGGACATGAACAGACACTATATACAGATACTATTTGCAAGCGACTCTTAAGTTGGCTGTTGTTTTCTTCCTCGTTTGAAATACTGTATTGAAGACTTTGTAACTCACATCTTCTCTCTGTTGGCCCCTTTTTCCTAGACAAATAGAAATATGAGAAAATGGTCTGAGGATCATGCTGTAACAACGTGTTTTATATCAGCCTTACTTGACCACTCATGCTTAAGCCCTTGTAGCATCTTATTCAGTGGAAAACGTTCCCAGCTGAAAACAATCAATCCCGTGCTTCAATTGCAGCTGCAATTTTAAACATTAAATTCAATGGATAGACTTTAAGAAGTTAGTAAAATCTCTAAAACTATATGCAAAAATTTCTCTGCAAGTTTATATGCTTACTTTTCTGAGGAATAGGAGCTTTTGTTAACTGTTGTTTTTAAAAATTTCAATTAGGCCGGGCATGGTGGCTCATGCCTGTAATCCCAGCACTTTCGGAGCCGAAGCGAGTGGATCGATCACTTGAACTTAGGAGTTCGAGACCAGCTTGGCCAACATGGTGAAACCCTATCTCTACTAAAAATACAAAAAATTCGCTGGACGTGGTGGCATGCACCTGTAATCCCAGCTACTCTAGAGGCTGAGGCAGGAGAATCGCTTGAACCCAGGAGGTGGAGGTTGAAGTGAGCCGAGATCGCACCATTGCACTCCAGCCTGGGTGACAAGAGTGAATCTCCATCTCAAAAATAATTTTTTAAAATTAATTATTATTTTTTGAGACAGGGTCTCACTTTGTTGCCTGAGCTGTAGGCAGTGGTGCAATCATGGCTCACTGCAGCCTCAACCTCCTGGCTCAAGTAATCTTTCTGCCTCCACCTCCCTAGTAGCTGGTACTATAGGTGTACACCACCACACCAGGCAAATTCTTTTTTTAAATGTTTTGTAGAGATGAGGTCTTGCTACGTTGCTCAGGCTGGTCTCAAACTCCTGGGCTCAAGCAATTCTCCTATCTTGGCATCTCAAAGTGATAAGATTAAAGGGATGAGCCACTTCACCTGGTCTCATTAACTTTTCAAAGGAGTATATAAGTTTAAAAAGTCAGGATCAAGTGATGTAGAACTTTAATTTCCTTCCCTGTTGCCACTGAGCTCCTTTTTCTCCATTTCTCCTCCTCCTCCCCCACCTCCTTCTTCTCATTCTTCTTCCTCTTCCTCCTTCACCTCCTCCTCTTCTTCTCCTTCTCCTTTTCCTCCTTCTCCTCTTCCTCCTCCTTCTCCTCCTTCTTTTCTCCTCATCCTTTTCCTTCTCCTCCTCCTCTCCCTCTTCCTCCTCCTCCTCTTCTTTTCCTTCTTCTTCCTCTTCCTCCTGCACCTCCTCCTCCTCTTCTCCTTTTCCTTTTCCTCCTTCTCCTCTTCCTCCTCCTTCTCCTTCTTTTCTCCTCATCCTTTTCCTTCTCCTCCTCCTCTCTCTCTTCCCCCTCCTCCTCCTTTTCTTCTTCTTCCTCTTCTTCTTCCCTCCTCCCTCTTCCTCCTCCTCTCCTTCTCTTTCTTTCTTTCTTTCTTTCTTTCTTTCTTTCTTTCTCTTTCTCTCTCCTCCTCCTCCTCCTTCTTCTTCTTCTTCCCTCCTCCTCCTCCTCCTTCTTCTTCCTCTCCTTCTCCTTCTCCTCCTTCTCCTTCTCCTTCTCCTCTTCCTCCTCCTCCTCCTCCTTCTCCTTCTCCTCCTTCTCCTTCTCCTTCTCCTCCTTCTCCTTCTCCTCCTTCTCCTTCTCCTTCTTCTTCTTCTTCTTCCTTTTTTTACTTTGCCATAGAGACAATGCTTTAGGTTCACTAAATTTTTTACAGTTGTGGGATATTGATTAAAACACCTGCTCATTTAAAGTGGTTGGCTGTATTTAAAATGTTTTTATTGCTTTTTTTCTCCTACCCCCAAACTGTGCATTTCATCTGTAATTTCATTCTTGGTTGAATACCACAGCCACAAATCATTTGACTTAAAATCCTCTAACTTAGTTATTAATTTTATTGAAGATTTCCTTTAGAGGTACTCTGGTTTTATAAACAGACTAATATGACACAATTCCTACTTAAAAATTATTTAACATTTTTATTTTAATAGTTTTTGGGAAACAGGTGGTTTTTGATTATATTAATAAGTTTTTTTGTTTGCAGACGATGCAATCTTTTTTTTTAATTATTATTTTTTAAGTTCTGGGGTACATATGCAGGATGTGCAGGTTTGTTACATAGGTAAACATGTGCCATAGTAGTTTGCTGCACCTATCAACCCATCACCTAGATATTAAGCCCAGCATACAATAGCTCTTTTCTCTAATGCTCTCCCCACCCACCCTCCCCTAAAAGGCTTCTGTGTATGTTGTTCCCCTTCCTGTGTCCAAGTGTTCTCATTGTTCTGTTCTCACTTATAAGTGATAACATGCAGTGTTTGGTTTTCTGTTCCTGTGTTAGTTTGCTGAGGATAATGGCTTCCAGTTTCATCCATGTCCTTTCAAAGGACATGATGTTGTTCCTTTTTATGGCTGTATAGTATTCCATGATGTATATGTACCACATTTTCTTTATCCAATATATTATTGATGGGCATTTGGGTTGATTCCATGTATTTGCTATTGTGAGTAGTGCTGCAGTGAACATACATGTGCATATATCTTTATAATAGAATGATTTAATATTTTTTGGCATGCCAGTAGGCCTGTTGGGATGATACCCAGTAGTGTGTTTGCTGGGTCAAATGGTCTTTCCAGTTCTAAATCTTTGAGGCATTGCCACACTGTCTACCACAACGGTTGAACTAATTTACATTCCCACCAACAATGTAAAAGCATGTCCATTTCTCCACAACCTCACCAGTATCTGTTGTTTCTTGGCTTTTTAATGATTGCCATTCTGATGGGTGTCAGATGGTATCTCACTGTGGTTTTGATTTGCATTTCCCTAATTATCAGTGATGTTAAACCTTTTTTCACATGATAGGGTCTTTAGTGGTGAGTTCTGAGATTTTGGTGCACCCATCACCCGAGCAGTGTACACTGTACCCAATGTACGGTCTTTTATCCCTCACCCCCTCCCACTCCTACCTTTAAGGATCCTTCAGCCTCTAGATCCAAGAATTTAGTTTTATTTTGTTTGGTCTTTCCGTATTCCATCAAATGACACAATCTATTATGTGAGGGTCTGCTCTGTGGTGCTCAGGAGCAGTTACTGATCTTTACCCATTTATACCTGGAATTCAGAGTTACCAGTGCTCGGGAGACACAGCAATTTAGCACCATCATCAGTAAAGAAAACCTGGTTGTCAAGATCTTTTCACATGGCTGTGATGAAGTTATCATCATCTGAGTGACATACTTATTATTCAGTACCTTGGTATAAGCCTGAGAAGAATGGGTTGGCCTAGCCCATCATACTGGGAGTTGACCCTCATTTACCATTATCTCCTTCAGAGAAGGAGGGCACCTCCTCCCTCCTTCCAGCTTCCTTTTCCAGTTGACACCAAACCCTTCTGAGGAGGCAAGTGATGTGTCAGCTAGAAAGCGTCTTTGAAAGGACTGCCAGAACACTCTGACTTAAGCCTGGTTTTAGAAAGATCCTTAAGTCCTTTTATACCGCCTCTGTGCAAAAGGCCTGTTGCAGTGATTTCATTCACTTAGCATAACAGCAGGAAAAACAGATCCCCACTAATGGGTGGGTGGGAAGTGCTGCTGCAAAGCTGAAATGATTTCACTCTTCTTTTTCTCCTTATTATCATCTTAATCTGATGGACATGATAGGTAATCAAATAAATCCTTTACACAAAGACCGTTGTCATTAATGATCCTGGAATTAACCTGCGTGTTAGCTTTAGTCCTCACTGGGTGTTACTTTCTTTTGCCTTAGGAGGAGATGTTTTGAGTTAACTGTGGTGTTGGTTGCTGAAACATATCTCGTGCAATTTGCTGAAGTCTTGTCCTTATAGGTTTTACCTTTAGCCCGGTGTGGTTCATGTTGCAGCAGGGCAAGTGTATGCAAGACTCTCAGAAGGTTCTTGCTCCCAGCATTCTTCCCCACTTGACAGTTGTCACCTGAAACTCAACCATGTATTGTTTGGTTCACCCAAATATTGCTTCTCCCTCCCTCCCTCCCTTCCTTCCCTCCCTCCCTTCCTTCCTTCCTTTCGCCTAGGCTGGAGTGCACTGCCATGATCTTAGCTCACTGCAGTCTCCGCCCCCCAGGTTCAAGCCTCTCAAGGAGCTGGGATTACAGGTGCCTGCCACCATGCCCTGCTATTTTTTGTATTTTTAGTCGAGATGGGGTTTCACCATGTTGGCCAGGCTGGTCTGGAACTCCTGACCTCGAATGATCTGCCTGGCTCAGCCTCCCAGAGTGTTGGGATTACAGGCACGAGCCACCGCATCGGGCCAATAATTGCTTCTTACTCAGAAACAAACCTTAATACATTGTTCACATAAAAAACACATTGTTTGCCTTTTCATTCATTGAACAAGTATTTATTGAATGCCTACCCTGTGTGGAGCAGAGAGGGAGAAGAGGAGAGCAGGGTGAGAGGACACTGGTGATGCACAGGACACGGGATTGTTCTGGGCTTTCTCAGCTCTGCTGAGTATTTTGATCTTCGACACAAGAGATGTGGAAAACGAAGACTTTAAGCAGGGGAGTACTGCACTGTGATCTTTGAAAAGATCACCCTAGCTGTCTTATGGAGAATGAATGAGGGTGAGAGTGAAGGGGTGGGGATGGCTAGGAAGGGACTGCCTCTGTCCAGAAGAGAGACGATGGGGAGGTTTGCTTATTAATTTTGATTGATTTAGTAAGATATTCAGGGATATTAGAGTAAGAGCATAGCATTAACTACTTTTCTGCCATGAGAAAGAAGACATAATAAAAGTCAACTTATTACTGACTTTTATGGCACCTGTGGTGTGTATATGCTGCATTTGTTATTCGAGAGGATTACGTAATAGACACGGTGTCTATTATGGTACCTTAAACTGTACGTGTTTGATATGTATCCTATTCAGTGTGCTTTTAGACAGGAAGTAATCATGTGTTTTGCCAAGATATTTTTTGTTCAAGGCTCTCAACTTGCTTTGTGGACAAGTAACTACGATGATGGACTTTTTCTTATGGATGTAAGAACTAAGGCAGTGACAGGAGGAAGACTTGCCTAAGGTTGTGCAGTGAGTTAATGGCAAAGATGCCTTAGAGCCCAGTCCCTGCATAGCCACTGGTTCGTATTTCACTCATGTGCTTACAGAGACTTTACCCTCGTGTACAGTGTCTTCTCACATTTACTTCTAGGTTTCTCCCTTCTGTCTGTGTGAATGCTGTTCTCATTACCTATTTTACTACTCGTAGATTGCTAATCACGACTTGATTTTTAGTTTGTGACACAGAGTTTTCTTTCCCCTTCCCTCCTTTCTCTTGGTTTGAAATGTTTGCTTTTCAAAGCTCTATTATTCTAACTAAAGCTTTTTTTTTTTTTTTTTTTTTTTTAAGTTTTGAAGATCTTCTTGATGGTGACCTTTTCTGCATCTTGGTTGCAGTTTGGACTAGTGGGAAGGATTTTGGGCTGGGGGTTTAAAGTCCATGCTCTGCTGTTAACCCACCCACCTAGCAACATTAACCCGCTGCTCTCAAGGTTCTTACCATGAAAATGATTTTCCTTGTAGTTTGCAGGGTTGTTGTGGGGGGCAAGTGAGTTAATGTACATTCATAAACTTTGTAATCTATATGTAGTATATATAATTAGCTACATAATAGATATGTACTTTACATACATGAGCCACATAATTGGTATGTAACAAATATACTTGAACTATGTAATTTGCAAGCAATGTATACACGATACATGTAATCTGTATGTAATATACAGAAGCTATGTAATAGGTCTGTAGTGTACATATACAAACTTTGTAATCTGTAGAGTGCTCTGCACAGATGAGGGCAGGGGAGGAGAATGATTAAAAAACACCCCTATTCCACCCTGCAGTCAGGATCCCACAAGTCTGGAGAGAGGGGAGACCAATGAAGTTGTCAGGAAGTCACAAGGGCTAGATGAAAAAGTCTAGCCTAAAAGCTATAGTTCTGTCTCCAGATGAACTTAAGGAGAAACAGGAACTTCAGGAGTTTACATTTTATAAACTTAGTCCATGTAAAGGTCAGTCTAGATTTATGCTGATGAATACTCTGGTTACCAGTTTTAAGTTCACATCCCAATTCTGCCATTGCTACCCAATTCTTCAGTCTTTAATTTCCACAGCTGTGAACTGAGATTAATACTCAACCCTGATTGATGGGGTTATTGTGGAAATGAAAGCAGATAACCCATGCATTATACATTAAAAAGTGGTACTATTATGAAAATGTGTCTATGTGTGTGTTTGTGTGTGTGTGTTAGAATACTCTATTTTAACTAGGTGAAATAAGCCTATATCTATGTTCTGGTTTTGGATACTTTTGCTGAGAAGTCATATATATTTTTATAGAGTGTTCTAAACTTACAGAATTTATTTTAATATGCTTTGTGGCTTTTAAAATCTCACTTTTCTATATAAATTATATCCTAAACATAGTCCCTAATTTTTTGTTTTGCTATATTTTATTCTTACTGTTATCATGTTATCTGTTTAAAGTTATTTATATTTTAGGGTGGGCACTCTTTCCACCCTAGCAGTGAACTATGAGTAACAATGTAACACATGGAATGTTCGCATGATGTTATAATAACTGGGGTTTAAGGTAGAGTAGAGCAGTGAACTCATAGTTCTTCCCTAGGAAGGCTTGAGATTCCAAATACAGGTAAAAGCCATTTCCAAATGCCTATGGTTAGGTCCCACTCTGGTCTTTTCCTTCTATCTCTGTCAATTAGGGGATAAATTATTGCAAAGTGTATATTGGTAAAAAAAAAAAAAAAAAAAAAAAAGAGGAAGAGACAGTTTTTCATGACGGTTAAAAGTGCAGGATTTGGAGTCCCATGGTCCTGGGTGTGAATCCTGGCTGTGGCACTAACTATCTGTGTGACTCTGGCTATGAACCTCTCATGCCTCACTTTCTTCATCTGCAAAATGGGTAGTTGTATAGTAAATGCACTTAGAGAACACTTAACACTTCGGTACATTGGAAGCACTCAGTAAATGTTAATTGTTATTATTGTTGCTATAAAAAGACCCCACAAGGTTAAGGAGTATGTTTACATCTTCAAATTATTAGTTAAGATATAGCCTTAAACATACACTCTCCTTATGTCAGAGCATTCCCTGAGGGTTGAAGTACAACAGGAAGCTTGATTGGTTGGTGAATTTAAACACTCGTGACTTTATTGCTTACTCTAGTTTTGGTTTTGGGGTTTTAAAGAGATAATACATGGACTGTCTCTTTCCCCCTCCCTCTCTCTGTTTCCTTTGGTGTAGGAGGCAGAATAATGGTCTCCTAAAGATGCCCAGGTTCTAATACCCAGAGCCTGTGAATAGCCGATGTTACTTGGCAAAAAAGTAATTAAGGTCACAAATAGAATTAAGGTTGCTAATCAACTGGCCTTAAAATTGGGAGAGTATCCTGAATTATTCAAGTGGACCCAAGATAATCATAATGTCTTTAAAAGTGTAAGAGAAGCTGGGCATGGTGGCTCACATCTGTAATCCCAGCGCTTTAGGAGGCCGAGGCAGGTGGATCACGAGGTCAAGGGTTTGAGACTAGCCTGACCAACATGGTGAAACCCACCTCTACTAAACAAACAAACAAACAAACCCACAAAAATTAGCTGGGCATGGTGGCACACGCCTGCATGCCTGTAATCCCAGCTACTCCGGAGGCTGAGGCCAGAGAATGGCATGAACCTGGGAAGTGGAGGTTGCAGTGAGCCAAGATCACACCACTACACTCCAGCCTGGGTGACAGAGCGAGACTCCGTCTCAAAAAAAAAAAAAAAAAAAAGTGGAAGAGGAAAGTAGAAGATTCAGTCAGTGTTGGCGAAGGAGATGTGATGAAGGCAGTTAAGGGTGACGAGATTGCTGATGGTGAAGATGGAAGTGGTGGACAAGCCCAGGAATGTGGGCAGCCTCTGAAAGCTGGAAAAGTTTGGCAAGAAAACAAATCCCCCTCCGCAGGACCTCCAACACTTGGATTTTAGTACATTGAGTCCCAAGTCAGACTTCTGAAATAGAGAATAGTAAGATAGTAAATTTGTGTTATTTTGCTATTTTGAGCCATGAAATGCATGTTACTTTGTTACAGTGGCAGTAGAACATCGTAGTGCGTGTGTGTTTGTGGGGGAAACATTCAATAGGAACTCTGGTCATAGATTTTTGCTGAAGATTTGCCAGGTCTATCCTGCAGACCCTGGCTGAGCGTTGAATGAAAGAAGTACTGAGACACAGGCATGCAGTGTAAGAGCAGCTAGGGGTCTGCCGGCACTTAGGGCCAAAGAAGAGAGCAGCTGCGAACAGCTGAAGCTGCTTGCTTTTATTCAGTACAGACATAATGCTGAAAGCCTGGAGCAAACACAATCTGCAGGTAAGTAACATTATTGTTCCCCTTTTCAGGGAGCAGTCACATGCACAGATTATCAAAGGTCAGTTTCTGGACAACCTAAGTAAACAAGCCTGTTTATGATAAATTCCCCTATACTTCCTTTTACCTACTCCTTGCCCTCTGCCTCAGGATCAGAGAACAGCTTCCTTGAACTTATTCTCCCCTGAAGCTATGCAGAGCCTTCTGAACTTTCAGAAGGTTTGCATCCTTTCCCTATAGTTTCTCCCACCACTCTGACCAATCTCCCGCAAAGATTAAATCAAGGTGAATAGAATCTCTTTTCCATGTCATTTATAAAACATATTTTCCATACACATACTTGGTCTAGATCTTTAATCATTAGCATAACAGCAAAGACAGTTATAGTTACTATATTTCATAAACCCTAAAAAGGCAAATTATAGGTGGATTTTTAAATTTGCAAATTAATATATATGATATACCACAGAAAATTATAGAATTTAAATCACATTTAATTAAACATTTTACAAATAATTTTTATGGAGAAGTACAAAATTACATAAAAGGAAGGCTGTTCCTGAAGATCCAGGGCACGTGGGAACCATTATTAGGGCAAATGTGAATATGTGTCTTTTATTTACAATCAAAGCCTATTTCCCACCTAATTTCACCCTTTGTCCACAGCTCATCTTTCATCCCTAATTATTATTTACTACATAGTCTTTGTGTCGTTACTACAAAGAGATGGTGCTGTAACTGGGACGCTGGACACAGTCCCTGCAATCTTAGTCCCACTGTACATTCTATTCTATCTAAGTGAGTTCCAAATGACTTCTTGGTTCTTCTTATTCTGCAGCCACAAAAGCATACCCATTTTCCTCCTTCCTCTGTCTTATTTTGTCTATTTCTCCCACTGCCTCTCCTGAATACACCAATATAGCATCTTCTGTTTCTCTCCCAACACATTTGATTTCATTTCTGATTACTATCCCCCTAATTACAATTTGTAGCCTTTATTAAAAGGAACCCTGTGGGGTGGCGGGGGAGGGCACGGTGGCTCACACCTGTAATTCCAGCACTTTGGGAGGCCAAGGCTGGTGGATCACCTGAGGTCAGGAGTTTGAGACCAGCCTGATCAACATGGAGAAACCCTGTCTCTACTAAAAAAAAATGCAAAAATTGTCCGAGCTTGGTGGTGTATGCCTGTAATCCCAGTTACTCGGAAAGCTGAGGCAGGAGAATTGCTTGAACCTGGGAGGTGGAGGTTGTGGTGAGCCGACATCGTGCCATTGCACTCCAGCCTGGGCAACACGAGCAAAACTCCATCTCAAAAAAAAAAAAAAAAAAAAAAATGGAATCCTGGGGGTGGACTTTGGGTAGTTCATCCTATCAGCCTTGTGTCCTGTTACTCTTGGGATGGGTCAAAACCAGGAAATCCTCTGCAGCTTTGGCAGCGCACAATTGCTGATGAAGCCATAAATTGTTGGAAACATGAATATCTGGCATTCATTGTTTTGAGCCTATGCTTGCCATGAATATGAACTGAGTTAGAAATGAGACCTACACTTTCCCGGTGCTTCTCCATTCAAGACCCCTTGGCTTTATATCTAGTAGAGCAGAGCTCTACTGTGCCAATCTTCTAGCAATAAACTTCACACAAACCCAGCAACCTAATTGTTGTGGTTAGAATGAGAAGAGATGAAGATGCTGTTGAGTTAGGTCATCTGGTCTCCAAAGCAGAACTTCACAAGCTGATACTTTTTTGTGAAGTCACAGTGGTCTATGTCTGTTCTTAGGCTGGTGGGTTATTAGTGCACCAGAACCAAAGGGATTCTCACGAGCTGACTCACAGTAACCTGACTTTTAAGTGCCAGATGAAAGAGACAGAATGCAAACTTACTAATTTAACACTGAGAGATGATCCATTTTGCAACCACAGAGTTCCCAACTGTGAATCAATGCACCTTCTTTGTTGTATCTAAGAATTAGAGAAACCAAACTGTAATATGAAGGCTTTTGTCAAAAATGGAACTAGAAGAGGGATGTGAGGTCTTGAGGAATGAGGTTGAAGAATTGCCTCAAGTCCACACATGCTCACGTGATGGTGTTCATGAGTTCAACATTGCTCCTTCCTGGATTGGGCTGGACACTGTTGAGTTGTGTTTTTAGGGCTCACTTTCTCTTTTTAAAACATTTTCTTAACCACTTGAACCACCAGGGATACGGCTCACCTTCTTTAGACCTCCAAGACCAGCATTATTTCTTTAATTCTTCATAGCTTTGATTAGGCTACATGTATGACATTGTCAAACTTGAGTAATCATTTAATTGATTGGGCATTTGGAATAAAGAGGATATGGTTTTTTCAGATTTTGACTGTAACATGTACTAGCTGTGACACCGAGCAAATTACTTAACTTCTGTAAGCCTTGGTTCACTTGTTTAATGTGGTAATAACCGTAGTATGATAGGGCCATTGTGAGACTTGAGTGAGATAATTCATGTAAAGTGTATAGCACAATGTCTAGAGGGATATATTTAATCAGTTTTTAATTGAATAAAAGAAGCATTGCTCTTTCTACCTTTTGGCCCTAGGAGACACTGTGGCTTCTGTGCATCTTTGATTACTTTTATTATGTGTTGGCGGTGGAGAAGCCTTCCAGCTGTTTTCTCCATTGACACCAAAACCTGACTCCAGGAAACATCGGGGCCACAAGGGACAAGGGTAACAGATATTGTACTAGGAGTAGGGCCATCAGTCCTCTCTCAATTGCCCTGTCATTTCAGTTGTCCACAAACATGATCCTGGTACAGGGATGACTTCAGACTCTTCTCCCTCCTCCTCCTGGGCTATCTTCTTCCTACTGGCTGCAAAGCTTGTGAAGGTTGATAACGTGATGGAGAGGTCCTTTACAGTTGAGCTCTCTAACATTCTGGAAAACAGAAGAGTTGGACCTGTATGTGGATTTTACTTTGGGTTAGGTGTGATTCAGCTTTCTTTTAAAAAGAAAGGTTCTATCCTTAATCTAGCACTTTCATTAGTTATCAGAATGGCCTTGCATGACTATGCCACTGTCATTTGGCTCAAGTGAAATAATTCATTAGCTCTCGTGTGATTAGTTTGCCAACTGAAGTAAGCTCACGAAGCAGTATAATGCAATCCTACTAACAAGGTTACTGGGTGCCAGGCATGCTCTAGGAGCTTTGCATGCATTAATTAATGATGTCATCTCTGCCCTATGAAGTAGATGCTATTAATAGCCCCATTTTAAAGATGAGGAAATAGAGAGGTTAAGTAAGTTGCCCAAGATCTCATGGTACATGGCAGGGCTGGGAATCAGAGACCCAGCTGGTCTAGATTCAAGTATGTGTTCTTAATCAGTACATGATTCTGCTTTTTAAACAAAGGTGGCCAAAGTTCTTTTCTAGGTTTTTCTAATCCCTTTAAAGGGGTGCTTGTTCTGAGTTTTCATCCTAGTCTCCTTTCCCCGCTGAACTTACAGAGTGATCTTACACGGGTAGTAACTTTATTTACCTTCCACTGTGAGACTTGTCCCTGCAACCAGAGTCTCTGCTGGGAATGGGGAGGGGGATGTTTCTTAGAAAGTGGCAGTGAAGGAAGAGAACACAGTTTTTTTTTTTTCCAGTCAATGAACAATGAGCTGACAGACATTTTTCCTCCACAGAAGTGCAGAAAGACCTTTTTACCCTTACATACAGTTGATGGGTAGTTCTTTATGACCAACTACCCAGGTTTAGAGATATTCAGCCCAAAGTGTGGTCCCTTTCTAAGTCTTCTGGGTCAGCAGAGTTAGGCAGTTTCTTTAAGGGCCACAGATACCAAATGGGTGGATACAACCCTTTCCAGGTAACTCTCGAGCACTAGCTGGCTCAGTGACCCTCCATAATAAGCTGTAATATCGGAAACTTTTTTTTTTTGTTTTTGGAGCAGGAAAAAGAGAAGGGAGTCCCAAACCTGCTGTCCTCCTAAAAAGAGTAAGAGAACTTACTGTCTGAGATGGTTTATCCAGGTACGACTAGTATGTCCGCCTTGACGGTTGTATTGTTCCAGACAGAGAGAAAGGAAAGGGGTTGGGGGAGGAGAGAGAGAGAGAGAGAGGATCAAGAAAACATATTCAGAAATTTTGCTATTGGGATGCCTTCTTAAGATGTTTAGAGGCCGGGCGCGGTGGCTCAAGCCTGTAATCCCAGCACTTTGGGAGGCCGAGACGGGCGGATCACGAGGTCAGTAGATCGAGACCATCCTGGCTAACACGGTGAAACCCCGTCTCTACTAAAATATACAAAAAATTAGCCGGGCGAGATGGCGGGCGCCTGTAGTCCCAGCTACTCGAGAGGCTGAGGCGAGAGAATGGCGTAAACCCGGGAGGCGGAGCTTGCAGTGAGCTGAGATCCGGCCACTGCACTCCAGCCTGGGCGACAGAGCGAGACTCCGTCTCAAAAAAAAAAAAAAAAAAAAAGATGTTTAGAAACATTGATATACATATTTTCCCCATGTGCAGGTAAGTGGTAGCCTGTGGCTTAAAAGCATCACCTAGGAAAGCTCTCCAAATATGATGCTCAACCTGAAAGGATAATTACAGCAAACCTTTCCATGCTGCCTAACAGGGTTGTTCCCATTTGAACTGGGTGCGTGGGTTGTTCCCATGAAGCTTGTGAATCATGCATGAACACACTGACCAGATATTTCTAGCCAGCCCAATACCCAGAGGATTCACTTCCTATAAAAGACATTTGATCACAGTGTTGAAACAATGTATTTAAGGTTTGCTTGCCCTGAGACTAACCCAAGGCTGTGTCACGGATGCTGATTGCCTCAGCCTAGAAATTCTTTTTTATTTTTTATTTTTTATTTTTTTATTTTTTATTATACTTTAAGTTCTAGGGTACATGTGCATAACGTTTATATCATGTATAACTCCCCAATGCAATCCCTCCCTCCTCCCCCCTCCCCATGATAGGCCCCAGTGTGTGATGTTCCCCTTCCCGAGTCCAAGTGATCTCATTGTTCAGTTCCCACCTATGAGTGAGAACATGCGGTGTTTGGTTTCTCTTCTTGTGATAGTTTGCTAAGAATGATGGTTTCCAGCTGCATCCATGTCCCTACAAAGGACTCAAACTCATCCTTTTTTATGGCTGCATAGTATTCCATGGTGTATATGTGCCACATTTTCTTAATCCAGTCTGTCACAGATGGACATTTGGGTTGATTCCAAGTCTTTGCTATTGTGAATAGTGCCGCAATAAACATACATGTGCATGTGTCTTTGTAGTAGAGTAATTTATAATCCTTTGGGTATATACCCAGTAATGGGATGGCTGGGTCATATGGTACATCTAGTTCTAGATCCTTGAGGAATCGCCATACTGTTTTCCATAATGGTTGAACTAGTTTACAATCCCACCAACAGTGTAAAAGTGTTCCTATTTCTCCACATCCTCTCCAACACCTGTTGTTTCCTGACTTCTTAATGATTGCCATTCTAACTGGTGTGAGATGGTATCTCATTGTGGTTTTGATTTGCATTTCTCTGATGGCGAGTGATGATGAGCATTTTTTCATGTGTCTGTTGGCTGTATGGATGTCTTCTTTTGAGAAATGTCTGTTCATATCCTTTGCCCACTTTTTGATGGGGTTGTTTGTTTTTTTCTTGTATATTTGTTTGAGTTCTTTGTAGATTCTGGATATTAGCCCTTTGTCAGATGAGTAGGTTGCAAAAATTTTCTCCCATTCTGTAGGTTGCCTGTTCACTCTGATGGTAGTTTCTTTAGCTGTGCAAAAGCTCTTTAGTTTAATTAGATCCCATTTGTCAATTTTGGCTTTTGCTGCCGTTGCTTTTGGTGTTTTAGACATGAAGTCCTTGCCCATGCCTATGTCCTGAATGGTACTACCTAGATTTTCTTCTAGGGTTTTTATGGTATTAAGTCTAACATTTAAGTCTCTAATCCATCTTGAATTAATTTTCGTATAGGGGGTAAGGAAAGGATCCAGTTTCAGCTTTCTACTTATGGCTAGCCAATTTTCCCAGCACCATTTATTACATAGGGAATCCTTTCCCCATTTCTTGTTTCTCTCAGGTTTGTCAAAGATCAGATGGCTGTAGATGTGTGGTATTATTTCTGAGGACTCTGTTCTGTTCCATTGGTCTATATCTCTGTTGTGGTACCAGTACCATGCTGTTTTGGTTACTGTAGCCTTGTAGTACAGTTTGAAGTCAGGTAGCGTGACGCCTCCACCTTTGTCCTTTTGACTTAGGATTGTCTTGGCAATGCGGGGTCTTTTTTGGTTCCATATGAACTTTAAAGCAGTTTTTTCCAATTCTGTGAAGAAAGTCATTGGTAGCTTGATGGGGATGGCATTGAATCTATAAATAACCTTGGGCAGTATGGCCATTTTCACGATATTGATTCTTCCTATCCATGAGCATGGTATGTTCTTCCATTTGTTTGTGTTCTCTTTTATTTCACTGAGCAGTGGTTTGTAGTTCTCCTTGAAGAGGTCCTTTACATCCCTTGTAAGCTGGATTCCTAGGTATTTGATTCTCTTTGGAGCAATTGTGAATGGAAGTTCATTCCTGATTTGGCTCTCTGCTTGTCTGTTACTGGTGTATAAGAATGCTTGTGATTTTTGCACATTAATTTTGTATCCTGAGACTTTGCTGAAGTTGCTTATCAGCTTAAGGAGATTTTGGGCTGAGACGATGGGGTTTTCTAAATATACCATCATGTCATCTGCAAACAGGGACAATTTGACTTCTTCTTTTCCTAACTGAATACCCTTGATTTCTTTCTCTTGCCTGATTGCCCTAGCCAGAACTTCCAACACTATGTTGAATAGGAGTGGTGAGAGAGGGCATCCCTGTCTTGTGCCAGTTTTCAAAGGGAATTTTTCCAGTTTTTGCCCATTCAGTATGATATTAGCTGTGGGTTTGTCATAAATAGCTCTTATTATTTTGAGGTATGTTCCATCAATACCGAATTTATTGAGCATTTTTAGCATAAAAGGCTGTTGAATTTTGTCAAACGCCTTTTCTGCATCTATTGAGATAATCATGTGGTTCTTGTCTTTGGTTCTGTTTATATGCTGGATTACGTTTATTGATTTGCGAATGTTGAACCAGCTTTGCATCCCAGGGATGAAGCCCACTTGATCATGGTGGATAAGCTTTTTGATGTGCTGCTGAATCCGGTTTGCCAGTATTTTATTGAGAATTTTTGCATCGATGTTCATCAGGGATATTGGTCTAAAATTCTCTTTTTTTGTTGTGTCTCTGCCAGGCTTTGGTATCAGGATGATGTTGGCCTCATAAAATGAGTTAGGGAGGATTCCCTCTTTTTCTATTGATTGGAATAGTTTCAGAAGGAATGGTACCAGCTCCTCCTTGTACCTCTGGTAGAATTCAGCTGTGAATCCATCTGGTCCTGGACTTTTTTTGGTGGGTAGGCTATTAATTGTTGCCTCAATTTCAGAGCCTGCTATTGGTCTATTCAGGGATTCAACTTCTTCCTGGTTTAGTCTTGGGAGAGTGTAAGTGTCCAGGAAATTATCCATTTCTTCTAGATTTTCTAGTTGATTTGCATAGAGGCATTTATAGTATTCTCTGATGGTTGTTTGTATTTCTGTGGGGTCAGTGGTGATATCCCCTTTATCATTTTTTATTGCGTCTATTTGATTCCTCTCTCTTTTCTTCTTTATTAGTCTAGCTAGTGGTCTGTCAATTTTGTTGATCTTTTCAAAAAACCAACTCCTGGATTCATTGATTTTTTGGAGGGTTTTTTGTGTCTCTATCTCCTTCAGTTCTGCTCTGATCTTAGTTATTTCTTGCCTTCTGCTAGCTTTTGAATGTGTTTGCTCTTGCCTCTCTAGTTCTTTTAATTGTGATGTTAGAGTGTCAATTTTAGATCTTTCCTGCTTTCTCTTGTGGGCATTTAGTGCTATAAATTCCCTCTACACACTGCTTTAAATGTGTCCCAGAGATTCTGGTATGTTGTATCTTTGTTCTCATTGGTTTCAAAGAACATCTTTATTTCTGCTTTCATTTCGTTATGTACCCAGTAGTCATTCAGGAGCAGGTTGTTCAGTTTCCATGTAGTTGAGCGGTTTTGATTGAGTTTCTTAGTCCTGAGTTCTAGTTTGATTGCACTGTGGTCTGAGAGACAGTTTGTTATAACTTCTGTTCTTGTACATTTGCTGAGGATTGCTTTACTTCCAATTATGTGGTCAATTTTGGAATAAGTGCGATGTGGTGCTGAGAAGAATGTATATTCTGTTGATTTGGGGTGGAGAGTTCTATAGATGTCTATTAGGTCTGCTTGGTGCAGAGATGAGTTCAATTCCTGGATATCCTTGTTAACTTTCTGTCTCGTTGATCTGTCTAATGTTGACAGTGGAGTGTTGAAGTCTCCCATTATTATTGTATGGGAGTCTAAGTCTCTTTGTAAGTCTCTAAGGACTTGCTTTATGAATCTGGGTGCTCCTGTATTGGGTGCATATATATTTAGGAGAGTTAGCTCTTCCTGTTGAATTGATCCCTTTACCATTATGTAATGGCCTTCTTTGTCTCTTTTGATCTTTGATGGTTTAAAGTCTGTTTTATCAGAGACTAGGATTGCAACCCCTGCTTTTTTTTGTTCTCCATTTGCTTGGTAGATCTTCCTCCATCCCTTTATTTTGAGCCTATGTATGTCTCTGCATGTGAGATGGGTCTCCTGAATACAGCAGACTGATGGGTCTTGACTCTTTATCCAGTTTGCCAGTCTGTGTCTTTTAATTGGAGCATTTAGTCCATTTACATTTAAGGTTAATATTGTTATGTGTGAACTTGATCCTGTCATTATGATATTAACTGGTTATTTTGCTCGTTAGTTGATGCAGTTTCTTCCTAGCCTCGATGGTCTTTACATTTTGGCATGTTTTTGCAATGGCTGGTACCCGTTGTTCCTTTCCATGTTTAGGGCTTCCTTCAGGGTCTCTTGTAAGGCAGGCCTGGTGGTGACAAAATCTCTAAGCATTTGCTTATCTGTAAAGGATTTTATTTCTCCTTCACTGATGAAACTTAGTTTGGCTGGATATGAAATTCTGGGTTGAAAATTCTTTTCTTTAAGAACGTTGAATATTGGCCCCCACTCTCTTCTGGCTTGTAGAGTTTCTGCTGAGAGATCTGCTGTTAGTCTGATGGGCTTCCCTTTGTGGGTAACCCGACCTTTCTCTCTGGCTGCCCTTAAGATTTTTTCCTTCATTTCAACTTTGGTGAATCTGGCAATTATGTGTCTTGGAGTTGCTCTTCTGGAGGAGTATCTTTGTGGCATTCTCTGTATTTCCTGAATTTGAATGTTGGCCTGCCCTACTAGGTTGGGGAAGTTCTCCTGGATGATATCCTGAAGAGTGTTTTCCAACTTGGTTCCATTTTCCCCCTCACTTTCAGGCACCCCAATCAGACGTAGATTTGGTCTTTTTACATAATCCCATACTTCTTGCAGGCTTTGTTCATTTCTTTTTCTTCTTTTTTCTTTTGGTTTCTCTTCTCACTTCATTTCATTCATTTGATCCTCAATCGCTGATACTCTTTCTTCCAGTTGATTGAGTTGGTTACTGAAGCTTGTGCATTTGTCACGTATTTCTCGTGTCATGGTTTTCATCTCTGTCATTTCGTTTATGATCTTCTCTGCATTAATTAGTCTAGCTGTCAATTCTTCCACTCTTTTTTCAAGATTTTTAGTTTCTTTGCGCTGGGTACGTAATTCCTCCTTTAGCTCTGAGAGGTTTGATGGACTGAAGCCTTCTTCTCTCATCTCGTCAAAGTCATTCTCTGACCAGCTTTGATCCGTTGCTGGCAATGGGCTGCGCTCCTTTTCAGGGGGAGATGCGCTCTTATTTTTTGAATTTCCAGCTTTTCTGCCCTGCTTCTTCCCCATCTTTGTGGTTTTATCTGTCTCTGGTCTTTGATGATGGTGACGTACTGATGGGGTTTTGGTATAGGTGTCCTTCCTGTTTGATAGTTTTCCGTCTGACAGTCAGAAGGACTGTCTGTTGGTCTGTTGGAGATTGCTTGTGGTCCACTCCAGACCCTGTTTGCCTGGGTATCAGCAGCAGAGGTTGCCGAAGATAGAATTTTGCTGAACAGCGAGTGTACCTGTCTGATTCTTCCTTTGGAAGTTTCCTCTCAGGGGTGACTCCACCCTGTGAGGTGTGGGGTATCAGACTGCCCCTAGTGGGGGATGTCTCCCAGCTAGGCTACTCAGGGGTCAGGGACCCACCTGAGCAGGCAGTCTGTCCGTTCTCAGATCTCAACCTCCGCGTTAGGAGATCCACGGCTCTCCCCAAAGCTGTCAGACAGAGTCGTTCGCGTCTGCACTGGCCCCCGCTGCTTCCCCTATTGGACTGCAGCTGTGCGCTGTCCACAGAGGTAGAGTCTACGGAGACAGGCAGGCTTTCTTGAGCTGCTGTGAGCTCCACCCAGTTGGAGCTTCCCAGCGGCTTTGTTTACCTACTTAAGCCTCAGCAATGGCGGGCGCCCCTCCCCCAGCCTCACTGCTGCCTTGCGGATAGATCGAGGCAGACTGCTGTGTTAGCAGTGAGGGAGGCTCTGTGGGCGTGGGACCCTCCCGGCCAGGTGTGGGATATATTCTCCTGGTGTGCCTGTTTCCTTAAAGCGCAGTATTGGGGTGGGAGTTACCCGATTTTCCAGGTGTTGTGTATCTCAGTTCCCCTGGCTAGGAAAACGGATTCCTTCCCCCTTGCGCTTCCAGGTGAGGCGATGCCTCGCCCTGCTTCAGCTCACGCTGGTCAGGCTGCAGCAGCTGACCAGCACCGATTGTCCGGCACTCCCTAGAGAGATGACCCCAGTACCTCAGTTGAAAATGCAGAAATCACCGGTCTTCTGTGTCACTCGCGCTGGGAGTTGGAGACTGGAGCTGTTCCTATTCGGCCATCTTGCTCCGCCCCCTAGAAATTCTTCCTAACCTAACATGGACCTATTCTCTTCTCTTTGGGGACACTTGCCTTTTCTCTTGAATTTTAATCTTTCCCCCCTTCTCTCATTTAAAGTGGATGTTTGCTTTTAAAATGGGTTTTCATTATAGGAACTTTAATTTTAAATCAAAATGGACAGAAATAGGATAAACTCACTCAGGTGAGGGGTCCGTTTCTGTCTAGAGTAAGATACTTTCCTTCATTGTTTGAAAAAATGGAAATTATGGAAATTAATAGTAACATAGAGTCATTATCTTCTAAAGAACATGAAGATCTCACTGATACCATCTAATTGCCTTTAAAAGACACTGGCAAGGTGGGGTGGGGCAGGTTGGAAGACTTTTTTTTGGTGTCAGTTCTTATTTACAGAGGTAGAAAGCTAGACATGATAAGTAATGTCAGAGCTTGTAAGAGAAACTAAGGACATAAGCTTTGAAGAGTCCATGGTGAGTGCCCAGAGTCTAAGCACAGAGAAGCCAAATGGTACTTCTGAGAGTTAGAGCCTGAGGTCGCTGTGTTGTGGTCCAGTGTTCTTTGCATTAGGCCTCAGTCTGGACCAGTCCACTACAGATGTGCCTGGGAACGGGGAGAGCAAGGAGCAGAAGAAAGAGAACTGGTCCTCTTGTTCACCACGTACCATGGACTGGACCAGTTACTGTTCTCTCTGTGCCCAGATTCTCCATCTCTGACGTTAAAAAGGCTATTAGCTGCCATCCAATACCTTCCCCATTCAAAAATCCACGTATTCTGTGTATTTCTGGATGGGGGTAAAGACTTCTTGGATGCATCCATGTCCCTACAAAGGACGTGAACTCATCCTTTCGCATGTTCTCACTCATAGGTGGGAATTGAGCAATGAGAACACTTGGACACAGGAAGGGGAACATCACACATCGGGGCCTGTCGTGGGGTGGGGGGAGCAGGGAGGGATAGCATTAGGAGATATACCTAATGTAAACGACGAGTTAATGGGTGCAGCACACCAACATGGCACATGTATACATATGTAACAAACCTGCACGTTTTGCACACGTACCCTAGAACTTAAAGTATATATATAAAAAAAGACGACTTGGATGATTTCTCACTGGAAGCTGTGATGAGCAAGCTGGAGAAGGGTGCTTTGAAGAGTTGAAAAGCAAGCTGTTGCTACTGCAGATTATTTCTGTTCTTGTATTAAGTGCTATTTGACCTTCCTAAGGAAATAAAATTGCTTATAATTCAATCTCATTATTGTGCAGCATGGATGAGTCAGTTAAATTTTCTGCCCAGCAGTTTCCTCATCTGTGAAATGGGGCTATTAATAATACCTACTTCATGATGGGGTTGTGAGGATTAAATGAGTTGATGATATTTATTAAATTATTGGTCATTATTGATTAACTCCATTTTATAAACAGGCAAATAGACATGAAGAGGGGGAATCTGCATGTGTGGTTGTCTATCAAGCTATGCCTGAATCTAAAAACCTCAAATAAGTCATCAAGTGATTCAGACCTTTAAGCCGGAAGTCCCTTGTCAGTGATAAAGCAGTGGCTTTTAATCCAGTGCACACACCTGAGCTGAGACTTTTGTGAAAATTTGGATTCCCAGGTTCCACACCTGGAGATGCAGATGCAGGAGGTCTGGGGTAAGGCCCAGGAATCTGAATGATACAGACTCCCCTATTAATGCAGGATTGATTGCAGGCAGCTTCTGGGTCACACTGGAGAAATCTTGCTGGGAAGTCAGATAAGGGGTTACCACTAACTGAACTCTGGAGAAGAAGTTTCTGGGCAGTCTCTTCTGAGCAGCAGTTGCTGGAACTGGCTCTGGGAAGTAAGGATGCAGAGGGTGTGGGTTGTGTGCTGGGGGCAGGTGATGGGGGACAGTTAAGGGGTGAGAAGCAAAGAGAAAGGGGGCAGCATGGTTACTTCTGTATTTTGGAAGAGTTTAAACTAGCTATGACATGAAGCGGAGTCAACAAGAAGAAAGGAAAAAAATCCAGAAAAAATATATCTAAAATATCTCCCTTTTTAAGGAATAGAAGTATAGACCCTCAGAGTGAGAAGCAGAGATATAGGATTTGACCTCAGGCTCTGGAGACCATGCTGTGTTTCCTGATTCGTGGTTGTCTTTCGAATTGTGCTAAAATTACAGTTTCCCTCCCCATGAGCCCCTTTTCTGCTCCAGCTGCTGACTTATGCTGAACTGTCGTAAAACCTTAAATTTCGGCCAGGCGCGGTGGCTCAAGCCGGTAATCCCAGCACTTTGGGAGGCCGAGACGGGCGGATCACGAGGTAGGAGATCGAGACCATCCTGGCTAACATGGTGAAACCCCGTCTCTACTAAAAATACAAAAACTAGCCGGGCGAGGTGGCGGACGCCTGTAGTCCCAGCTACTCGGGAGGCTGAGGCAGGAGAATGGCGTAAACCCGAGAGGCGGAGCTTGCAGTGAGCTGAGATCCGGCCACTGCACTCCAGTCCGGGCGACAGAGCGAGACTCCACCTCAAAAAAAAAAAAAAAAAAAAAAAACTTAAATTTCCTCCTGTGGCTGTGTAGGATACTTATTTAGCCTCCCAGTAAAAATCCAGACTTCTTATTTCCTTTAAAAGGTTTGACCACATGCGTACAACCAGCAAGTGGTTTTACATTCTTTTATATGAAGAAGATACTTAAAAAAAAAAAAAAAAGCTACAAGCCTTTAAGTGGCTAACGCCCCTCTTTACTGTGCAACTTACAATCATGTATTTTTTTAAACCATGAATGGCATGGGGGATATTTTGCACTCCATAGGAGGAAGGTATCCTACTTCTAGGATAAACTGAAAATGGCACCGCTGCACCAGCTCAAGGTTAGCTTGAGTCCAGTGAGATTCCTCAACCCTAATTTTGTAGCTCGGAGCAGATTTTAGTGTGGATGATAAATATCAAGGTCCACCTGGGCCCAGCACTGAACCAGAAAGAAAGGAAGAAGATGTTGATGGAAACGACATGTGTGTAGTTTTCAATGTACGGAATAGGAATGTCCTTCTGCAAAGCACCTTATAGTTTACAAGACCCTTTCACCATCATTATTCCATTTTATCCTTACAGCTGTGTGGTAGGCAGGGCTTATATTGTTATACCCTATTTACTCGAGGTCATACATGCACAGGCTGGATTGAGACTCCGTCCCAAGGTTTCTGCATTCCGATTCCATGCTCTTCCCACATTTTCATCCTGCAGCCTGAGATAATACACAGTTAACCGCTGACCGGAGTTACTCTGCCCACTCAGATGAGAGAGAACTTATTGATTAAAAAGAGGTCATTCTGGGAGTTCTGCATTCCACTTGCCTAGTGTAAGTTGCTACTTGTCTGGAGGAAGTAAATCACCGAACAGTAAGTTACACAATGCATGTGTCTTTGATGTGGGCATCAGGCATTGACTCACTGATATGTGATACATACCCTAAGAACTGAAAAATGCTTTATTGAGAAGAATTGTGGGCCTGATCACAGGAAATCATGGGTTTTTTTTTTCTCCCAAAAGTTAAACACTATTAAAACTCCAGAATCATGACTGGATAACTAAATTCATGAAGAAAGAATTTTAAAATGAGATAATTACAAAAATAGGTCTAGGGCTGTAGCTAAAAGCAAAACTTACATAAAAATCACATTGGGTGGTGCTTTTCAGCATTCAAAGAAGTGTCACAGAAACAATTTTATTTGCTCTTCACAACAACCCTGTGAAGTAGGCATGATCCTCATTTAACAAACACAGAAATTAAATTTGATGAAGTCTAAATGTTTTCCCCAAGGTCACAGCTGGGAAATGCAGGTGTAGGACTTCGGGCCTTTTGACTTTCCATCTGTGTTTGATTTTGAATTATTTCTTAAAACCTCTGGCAATGTCCATGATTATTGTCGGGAATGACTTACATATTCTGTGACTATCCTGCCAGAAGCTGTGATGACGGCTGGTATATAACTGATGCCTTCTCACATTGGGACTGCCTTGCGCTTACAAACAGCAACTATTCACTATTGCTTTTCTGCAAAATGTGTGGATATTATGTCCATTTACTCTGACGGATAGATTGAAGCAGGAATCTAAGCTATGTTTTTCTTTGTCACTCTTCACAGGGAGGGGAAGAAGGGTTATTTCTTGAGAGTTCCAGCTAAATGTTCCTTGTCAAACAATCAGAACAAACTCCCATTCCCTAAAGAATAGAAAGAGAAATAGCAAATGTTTAATGAAAAGACCCATGCTATTTCTTCAAAGTGTTCTAGATTCACTCCCCACAACTTATCTGACTCTCAAATAAAATATTTGGAGAGCCTAATAGGTCACAAAGTTTCGGAGACCATGGACATTTAAAAAATATCTTTGGAAAGGTCAAGTATGTTAGTATAGATAAATCATAATTAAGACAGCAGAGTTTAATAGGATCCATACTCGTGACTATCTACACAAGGGAATTAAATATTAAAGATCTTTCCCCCTATTTATACTGTTCCCATGTATGTTTCTTTCTGTATCCAAAGAAATTTAGAAGGGAAGGTTGTAACTTTTCACCTTCAGGTGCCAGTGGCCAAAAACAACTCTAAACTTGTCTGACTGGCTCTCAGGAGGAATGTCAGTAAACAAGGCCTGAGTAAACAAGAGAGAGGCCTGCCCATCAATCACCTGTGAGGTCAAGCAATGTAGGCCATCTTCCTGGGTGCTTACAAATCAGTTCCCAGCCCTCAGATAAATGCAAAATGTCCTTCCAGAGAAATGTAATTTATTATCACGTTAGCAGTGGTGAGTTAGGGAAGGAGCAGAATAAAAGATATTGTACCTAGCAATGGGGACCCGCTGTAGTAGTAAGAAACTAAGTACCTTAAGGGACTGGGGAGTTTTCTTAAACCTCTCTGGCAGGAGCATGTATTGGCCTCTCTTTCATAAATGTGGGTCATTTTCATCACCTTGGGATGTTAGACTTTGGCAGGTCTGATGATGAAACAAGGCTGCACATGCTCGTAAGAAGAAATGACCTTCCCATCCTTAATCTCTTTGGTGATGGTGCAAATTTTAACCAGTATCCGGGACAGGGGTCCACAGGCACTGCAGTGCTCCTTTAAACCACAGGGGGCCGAGGATGTGCAAGCTGGGGCCGTGCATTCCATGGCTCCGGATTTATAAGATATCCGAGGGGAAGGCTCACATTTGGTGGCACACGGGTAACAGGGACGCCTAAAGAAAAAACAGAATTTTAGCTGTGATCTAGGGAAGGCGATGATGGTCATGGAGAAAAATGGTCGTGGCTAATTTTTTTTAACACTTGTTGCTCAAGACAAGTACATACTTCCAAATGCTTATTCATTCATTTCGTACTGTAGTTAGTGGAAGAAAAAGAATCAGATCAAATCCATTGGAAATCAGCATCCTGGGTTTAGAAGTATTCAATTATGTAAGTTTCCATTAGTCAATACCATTGCATTGTGGAAAGAATACCGCACTAGCAGTCAAAGACTGGGGCAGAGAACAGCTCTGTCCTTTACCAGCTGGTGACCTCAGCTAAGTCATTTAACTCTCTCAGGCTTTAGTTGTTCATCTGCAGAATGGATATAATGGAAGCTAAACCCACAGGATCAACAGTGATAAAGAACAAGTTGAGGGGATTATTATCTGAGGAATGGAAATTAACCAGATATTTTTCTCATTGAAGAGTTAGTCATACTCATAGTGGTGGCCTAACCCCAGCTATGAAAGAGTCCTCATTGTGTCATCAGGAAGCTTCAAAGTGCCTTCTAGCTGTCTATACATAGTTTTTAGAGAACTGGAGTAAAAAGCAGTTCATAGTAAACACTCTTTTGATAAACATAATCTTTCTTTGATGATTCAAGGTATTTTGGTATATGATCACGGCTCCTAAAGGTGATGGCATTGATGACCATTGTGCTCATATAATGTGGTCATGCCAATTAAAAGAATGCTGTGAAGAGTTCACTGATTATTTTGGGGAAGTAGGTCTCCTTTGCAATCGTAACTAAGTCTCTCAGGTGTTAGTTTGGACTGAGTTACTTCGAAGAACTCATCCTCCAGGTATGTTTACTTATGGGTTGGTTAGCTTTTTATTGTTTACAAAAATTATAACTTTTATTTTTTAAAAAAGATGCTAAAACATACATGTGTACGTGCTTCTGTTGGCCTCAAGGACTGGTGGCTAGATAGGGTTAGGGGTTTCAGCCTGAGCAGAATGTTCCTCCAAAGGAGACTGGGTTGTTTTGTACAAGCTCATGAAAATCAAACGTTCATCTCAGTGGGGAAATATCTGGAATGGTCACTGGGAATATTCATCTACGGGGAAATCATTTTTTCTCTAGTAATTTTTAAAACTCGAAGAAGGTAAGCAACCTATAAGAAATTAACCTGGCACATGGGCTCCTCAGAACAGCCAACACCTCAAATTTGGATGAGGTTACAATTGCAAGTCTTCCTCATGGCACAGCTTGAGAGGGTGTGTGGATGCCTCTGTCCAAGCTCCCCATCACTGGCAAGAAGGTCAAACAAAGCACTTGTCCCCTATTGCCAGTGGCAGTACATATATGGTTCATTTGCACTTCTTTGTCATAGAAGTTGTTGTTATTTACATACTTGCCATCCAAGCTCTCCAGAAGGCTGCGGTATGTGGTAATCTCACACTCCAGCCGGGACTTGACGTCCAGCAGGATCTCGTATTCTTGGTTCTGTCTTTCCAGGGCACACCGGATCTCTGCCAGCTGAGCCTCCAGGTTATCGATCAGACTCTGGATCTGGGTCAGCAGGGCTGTGTAGCGAGCCTCTGTCTCCATCAGGATGCACTCTTGGGAATCTCTCTAGCAAGGAGAAGGATAGTAGGGTTTATAATGATGACTCCTTTAAGCCCAGGTCACCTGTGACCTGTATCATTTAAAAAAAATGGTTTCTTTTTTTTTTGAGACGGAGTCTCGCTCTGCTGCCAAGGTTGGAGTGCAGATCTCGGCTCACTGCAAGCTCCGCCTCCGGGGTTCATGCCATTCTCCTGCCTCAGCCTCCCAAGTACCTGGGACCACAGGTGCCCACCACCATGCCTGGCTAATTTTTTTGTATTTTTGGTAGAGATGGGGTTTCACCGTGTTAGCCAGGATGGTTTCAATATCCTGACCCTGTGATCTGCCCACTTCGGCCTCCCGAAGTGCTGGGATTGCAGGCGTGTGCCACCGTGCCCGGCAAAATAAATGGTTTCTTTGTGACACTACTGATAGATCTCTAAGCACTTTATTTATTGTTTCCTAAGCAAATAAATCCAAAACCCAAATGATCAACTCTGCTAAAATCTGCTTTCCTTTATCTCCTCTCTCTTTCTCTCTCTCTTTTTTTGCCTCTTTTTAAGTGTTTGTTTCACTTTCTCTTTCTTGACCACCCAATAATCTCGCGCCACACTTTCCTACTTAGGAGAGAAAAAGAAATAACTTATTGCACACCCAGGCATTAAAAATGCATTACTGGCTGGGCATGGTGGCTCATGCCTATAATCCCAGCACTTTGGGAGGCTGAGGTGAGTGGATCACAAGGTCCATAGTTCAAGACCAGCCTGGTCAAGATAGTGAAACCCCATCTCTACTAAAAATACAAAAATATTAGCTAGGTGTGGTGGTGGGCACCTGTAATCCCAGCTGCTCGGGAGGCTGAGGCAGAGAATTGCTTGAACCCAGGAAGTAGAGTTTGCAATGACCTGAGACCACGCCACTGCTCTCCAGTCTGGGCGACAGAGTGAGACTCCATCTCAAAAAAAAAAAAAAAACAAAAAAAAAAATCCAAAACCCATTACCATGGCACTTCATTCAGTGAATGTTCGTATCATCGAAAAGGAAGCAAGAAATGTTTAACCATATACAATTTATCCACCAGAACAATTCCTTTATATGTAAAATATGAAAGTTGAAACTGATGAGTAAATTTCATTCCTGTTCTATCATTCTGTAAGTCTATGGATAATGATGGGATTTTAGGTTTTAATAGCCTATTATTTGCATGATTATCCCAATTTTTATAGATGAGAAACCTGAGGTTCAAGTGGTTCAATATGTTGTCCAAGGTCACATGACTAACCGGTGACAAAACCAGTGTGGGCAAGGTCTTCCTAAAACGCTTCACATCAGAGCATGTAAGCAATTCTCTACTTCAGAGAGGCATTATCATGAGACAGAATGGTACTGGCTTTGGAATCTAAACTCTGGCTCAGACTCTTATTTCTTTTGTGACTTTGGACAAGTTTCTCAACGTCTCAGGATCTCAGTGTCTCTCTTTATAAAATAGGTGGGCTGAAACTTACCTTGGGTTTGCTTGGGAAAATCACCTTAGCTCTTGGAGCTTCGTCTGTAACATGCGTTAATAATTATGCCACCCCCCTTTTAGGATTACTTTATAAAATTCACGTGATAGCTTGTAAAAATGCTTTGCATATAATAAAATGCTCTCCCAGTGTTTCCCAAAGTGTACTTCATGAGTCATTAATACCATGAGATGCTCTAAAAAAAGTGTGGGGGGGGGATCCACAGTCAAATAAGTTTTGGAATGCTGAATACCATATATCCCCTTCTTGGAGATTCATGGTGTATATTAACTTATTAATGGCTCACAGGAAGGCACCCTGTTTAACCTTGGTTTAGTCCAGCATTTCCTAGACTTATTTGGCCACAAAGTCCTTTTTCAGCCATAGACCCTTTAACAAAAGAGGAACTGTTGTTCTGAGAGACACAGTTTGGGAAATACTGCAACACACAGGTGTCAGGGACTGTTGCCATCTGTGCTGAGCACGGCTTGGTCAGCTTGCTCGGTACCATTCGATGCTGGGCCTGCAGTTCAACCTCCAGAGTGTTCACAGTGCGTCTCAGTTCTATGATCTCCTTTTGGCAGCATTGCTGCTGTTGAGAGCTGGTCACCACTTGTTGATTCAGCTCCTCTATCTGAAACACACAGCCAGAGACTGAGAATATTATGGGAGGAAAACATGACTTTGATTAAAGGGCCCTAGAAATGCAGCATCAGCTTATTCTTTTTGACTTTTCTATTTCCCCCACCTGTGTGTTGAACCATTGTTCCACATCTTTGCGGTTTGTCTCCATGATGGACTCATATTGACATCTCATTTCTTGTAGAACCTGGTTTAGGTCAACAGAAGGGGCAGCAGTCACTTCAATGTGAAGTCTCTCCCCAAGCTGACACTGTAAAGAATTGATTTCCTATAGAAAGAAGAAGAATATGAAGTCACTTGGTGAACAGATGACCCCCTTGTGTTCTTGTCTCACTGTAATTGCTACAATTTAGCTTAATTATGTCTAAAATATAGCCCACAACAAAGGAATACATGATTTACAGGTGTTATTGATGCTATAAAATGATTTAAGACTATTTCAATAGGACTGTGTGTTTAAATATGTGCAAAATTTAAAAAAATGAGTAGCAAGACCAGAGTTCCAAAAAATTTAGATCATTTCCAGGGCTGGATAATGGGTGAAACAGGATAGAGGTGGAATTGATCATGAGCGATTATAGTCTCTATGGTACAAATATGGGATTGTGCCAATATTGACTTGCAGCAATATTGACTTGTACCAATGGGAGGTGGCAGAAGTCTGTGTAGGGATGCCTACAAACATGGGAAGACTGTAAGGACAGAAAAATTGGGATCCTTCTTGTGGAAAAGCTAGAGGGGATGATGGAGGCCTTTCTTCCCCTTATGGCTCCAGATACTGTGTTGGAGCCGCCAGCGGATTTGAAATACTACATTGAACCAGTGCTAGTAGCAGTAGGTATTTTCAGGGCTAAACCAGAGTAATACGTAGCAGTGGTATGGTTTGGCTCTGTGTCCCCACCCAAATCTCATCTCGAATTGTAATTCCCATAATTCCCACCTGTCAAGGGAAGGACCTAGTGGGAGGTGATTAGATCATGGGGGTGGTGTCCCCCATGCTGTTCTCAGGATAGTGAATGAGTTCTCACAAGATCTGATGGTTTTACAAAGGGCTCTTCCCCCTTTGGTCTCTCTCTCTCCTGCTGCCAAGTGAGATGTGCCTGCCTCCCCTTAAGCCAGATTGTAAGTTTCCTGAGGCCTCCCCAGCTATGTGGAACTGTGACTCAATTACACCTCTTTCCTTTGTAAATTACCTACTCTCAGGTATTTCTTTGTAGCAGTGTGAGAACGAACTAATACAAGCGGGGACACCCTTTGTCAGGTGCAACTCAAAGGAACTGACGCTACTTTTAGGGGCTTAGCTTGTGATTACTCTCTTGGTCTTTCTCTCACCTCTTTGTGGTTGTTCTTGAGGCAAAGGATCTCCTCTTTCAGAGACTGGACTTGTGCCTCCAGGTCGGCCTTGCCCAGGGTCAGCACATTCAGGATCTGCTTGAGGCCATTGGCATCTGCCTCTACCAGCTGGCGTAGAGACACCTCAGCTTCATACCTTAAAAAACCAGATGGGAAAACAGAGACATCTGAAAGGAGATGATGCAAACCAAGGCAAGCAGAACTCCCATCTGCATTTTTCTCTGGGCACCTCACTTAATGTATTTCTATTAAAAGTTTTATTCTCTTTAGAGGTGAAACCATTTGATATAGATCATAATTATTATTCCCAAATTAGTTTGCTAGGGGGATCTACATTGCTGTCCTTTGAGATATGGGAATGTATTGTCCTTCCTCTGCCTCTAGTGGCAATGCAATGTAAGTGAAGAAAGCACTGGATTAAGGCTCAGAAAACGTGGGTCCAAGTTTTGGCTCAGACTTGTGCTAGTTATGCTTACCTTTGGGTGAGTAACTTAGCCTCACTAAGCCACAGATTTCTCACCTTAAAGAGGGTAACAATATATTAGCCCTACCTATTTTACTGAACTGTTGTGTAGGTAATCAGATGGGTTCACAAGTTCGAAACTATAGGTATTATATACATGTGAGCAGTTATTAATCATTCATTGAATTTGAAAGTCTTTTCTGGGCTTGTGCCAACATGGTCTGGGGCAAGAGGGTTAGTAGACATGGGGACAATTTTGTTGAGGGCATCTCGGTCAGACTCAGGGTGAGCTCTGTCATTGATGACGGTGTTGGGTGGGCTTACTTGGCTCTCAAGTCATCTGCAGTCAGTTTGGTGTTGTCAATTTGCAAGACCAGTCTGGAATTCTCAGCCTTGGTACCCAAGATCTAGAATTAAGAGATTGTACACACAAATGAAGCAAACACCAAGATTTCCTTCTTTAAGAACCAAGGGGCTTATGTGTGTGTCAAGTAACAGCGGAAGGCTAAATAGACTAAAAGTAATCTTCATAGCTATGCTCATGAAGCTTGGAAAACTTCGGAAAGTCAGATTTCCTGTTATTTTCCTAAAAGATCAGCAAAAAGTACTTACCTAGAAACTTTTAAGCATTTTTGTTGTTATTGTTGTTGTTAAAATATGAAATCCAGGCCGAGCACAGTGGCTCACCCCTGTAATATCAGCACTTGGGAGGCTGAGGTGGGCGGATCATGAGGTCAAGAGATTGAGACCATCCTGGTCAACATGGTGAAACTCTATCTCTACTAAAAAATACAAAAATTATCTGGGTGTGGTGGTGCGTTCCTGTAGACCCAGCTACTCGAGAGGCTGAGGAGGGAGAATCACTTGAACCTGGGAGCTGGAGGTTGCAGTGAGCAGAGATTGCACCATTGCACTCCAGCCTGGTGACAGAGTGAAACTCTATCTCAATAAATGAATGAATGAATAAATAAATAAATAAATAAAAATTTAAAAAATCTATTCTAAATTTATATGAATACCATGAGCCACTAGAATGTCAATTCCATGAGGGCAGGGACTTTTTAAAGGTCACCAATATTTTCCCAGAATCTAGAACAATGTTTGGCTCAATATTGTTACTGCTCGGTAAACATCTGTTGAATGGATAAAACTGAATAAATCCAGATGTGTAGTAATAGAATATGTCTGTGCATAACAAACTTAGGTTTGGCGTAGAAACAAACCAATCAATTTGGAGATGATAACATAAACATAAAAGGAGAAAAAGGTGGTGATGGTTGCAAAATGGATAAAAACTAAACTGTTCAGAAACTCATTAAAACAAAATTTATTTTCTCTGATGTCTGTTTCCCTATTTTTATTTTAAAAATGGCAACAACTTGCTGTTAACATCTTTTGGTCCTGAGTTATCTAGTTATAATGGTAGAGTGTATTTCTGGAGAAAGGAAACACCATGAGACTCTTCTTTTTGTTTCTGACTTTTAAAGACAGAGTCTCACTTTTGCCTGGGTTGGAGTGCAGTGGCAGGATCTCAGCTCATGGCAGCCTCAACCTCTTGGGCTCAAGTGATCCTCCCACCTCAGCCTCCCAAGTAGCTGGGACCACAGGCATGTGCCACCATGCCCACCTAATTTGTGTGTGTGTGTGTGTGTGTGTGTAGAAATGGAGTTTCATCATGTTGCCCAGGCTGGTCTAGAACTCCTGGGCTCAAGTGATCTGTCTACCTCAACCTCCCAAAGTGTTAGGATTATAGGTGTGCATCACTGTGCCTGGCCAGAAATACTAGCAGACTCTGAATGCTGCCTCAAGATGACAATTTCGCTCAAGAGATTTTTCTATTCTTCAAAAAATGTTTCAGCATCAACTGAACAAAAAATATTAAAGCTTAGCAAATAACTGTTGCTTGGAAACCATCAATTCACAACACGATTAAACAGGCTCCTAGGAATCTTACCTTCTGCTGGAGCTCCTCAATGGTAGTGTAATAAGACAGGTAATCAGGACATAGAACAGGGAGCTCTTTGTTATTCTCTTCCTGGATTTTAGATTCCAGTTCAGCATTCTCTCGTTCTAGCATTCGCACCTTTTCCAGGTAGTTAGCAAGACGCTCGTTCAAGATTTGCATGGTCTCCTTCTCATTACTGTTGATGCCTTCACCATACCAGCTGCAGTCATCCAGAGAGGAACGCACGATGAAGTTGTTTATTAGGTAGATGGGCTTACGACAAAAGCAAGGAGTGGGTTGGCAGCCCTGGTCCCGGGTAGTTGTGAGAGTGTGGCCAGCTGGTTGATAGTTCTTGACTTTAAGGCCACCAGGATGGCAGCGGTTGTTAGAAGAGATGGTACTAACATTTGTAATCCTAGAGCAGTTTTGACATGGGGTTGAAGGAGAATTGGTTGTTGTACAGCCCTTGGTATCCATAGTATGTATCCGGCTTTAGTTGGTTTCCAAGACTGTGGTCACCAGGATGAAAAGCTCAAGCCACCTCCACGGAGTCTGAATTCCAAGACTCTTGGTGTTTTCCTCTTTGAAGTGCTTATATAGCCTCTCTTCTACGTGGTGTCACACAGGTGGGATGTTTTCCTTTCTCAGGTTTATATCAAATCCCATAGGAACATCTTATTAGTCTGCTTTTTACTTGCTTAAGAAGAGTTATTTGTCTCATAAAAATATGCATTTAGGCTGTTACTAAGTTATTACCCATCATAAATACTACTTGTCTATTGGACCCAGAGCTTCAAATTATGTCTTCAAAAGGAACTGTCCTAACAGCATCCATTATTAAGCAGGTGTGAGTATATTAAGTTCATTACGTTCTTCTTGACCTCTCCACTTGGCACTGAGCTTAACCAGGAATGAGTTCATCCTTCTTTTCCTTTCTTCTCTAGGAAACGGAAACTATTAATGTCTAATAATTATTGGTAAACTTAGAAATCAGAAGTCAGTATTTTAGTTTGTTACACCCAAATGATTTCCCCATTTTCAGTGTCAGGACAATGTGAGTATGAATTAAAATGTCAGTGTTTTAAAAGACTTGTTTTAAAGATAATTGCTAGATTTATGTTTTAGCTTTCCATAAAATGTAATAACATAAAATAAAATATAAATAAAATATGAAATAAAATAAAAGCCATGGGGAAAAGGTAGGGTTTGATTGCTAATAAGAAATTTCTTGGAAAAGAAACTGGCTAGCTTTTGGTTTTCCAAAGTCCACATTTTGTAACCTTTTTAGTGCTAATGTTTGCTTGTGGCATTACATTAGATAAAAATTTATCACAGTGTTGGTTTATACTGGATATTTAAATAGGATCCATTGAAAGGGGTGTGTTTTCTTTCTGAGGAATACTTACTCAGCATTTTCTTAAGAAAGTTACTTGTTCTTAGTCCTTTATGGAGGCTCTAGGGGAACATCATTTTCTTGCCTTTTCCAGCTTCTAGAGGCTGTCCACATCCTCAGCTAGTGGCCCCTTTTCATCTATTTTTTTTTTCTTGAATTATGAGATTTTTTGTACTTTAAGTTCTTGGATACATGTGCAGAACGTGCAGGTTTGCAACATAGATATACACATGCCATGGTGGTTTGCTGCACCCATCAACCTGTCATCTACATTAGGTATTTCTCCTAATGCTATCCCTCCCCTAGCCTCTCACCCCCTCACAGGCCCCGGTGTGATGTTCCCTTCCCCGTGTCCATGTGTGCTCATTGTCCAACTCCCACTCATGAGTGAGAATATGTGGTGTTTGATTTTCTGTTCCTGTGTGAGTTTGCTGAGAATGATGGCTTCCAGCTTCATCCATGTCCCTGCAAAGGACATGAACTAATCCTTTTTTATGGCTACATAGTATTCCACGGTGTGTATGTGCCACATTTTCTTTATCCAGTCTATCACTGATGGGCATTTGGGTTGGTTCCAAGTCTTTGCTACTGTAAGTAGTGCTGCAATAAACATACATGTGCATATGTCCTTATAGTAGAATGATTTTTATAATCCTTTGGGTATGTACCAAGTAATAGGATTGCTGGGTATTTATGGTTCTAGATCCTTGAGGAATCACCACACTGTCTAATTACAATGGTTGAACTAATTTACACTCCCACCAACAGTGTAAAAGTGTTCCTATTTCTCTACATCCTCTCTAGCATCTGTTGTTTCCTGACTTTTTAATGATCGCCATTCTAAGTGGTGTGAGATGGTATCTCATTGTGGTTTGATTTGCATTTCTCTAATGACCGGTGATGATGAGCTTTTTTCATATGTTTCTTGGCCACATAAATGTCTTCTTTTGAGAAGTGTCTTTTTATATCCTTAGCCCATTTTTTGATGGAGTTGTTCTTTCTTGTAAATCTGTTTAAGTTCCTTGTAGATTCTGTATATTAGCCCTTTCTCAGATGGATAGATTGCAAAAATTTTCTCCCATTCTGTAGGAGGCTGAGGCAGAAGAATTACTTGAACCCAGTAGTTCAAGTTCAGTGTGGGCAACACAGTGAGATTTCATTTTTAACAAAGTAAAATAAAATATAAAATAAAAGCCATGGGGAAAAGGTAAACCATTATATGTACTTTGGGGGCAATTCTGTATTCCCTTTGGTGTAGGGGCAGTGAATGTCTCACTTCATTCTTTACAGTGAGACAAATTACAAGTAGATCAAAGATTCAGATATGAAAAATAAATAATAAATATGCCCCAAAGGATAATTATTTTATAAATTTGGAGTCAGAAGACTTTTCCAATGATGACTCAAAATTAAGAAGCCATAAAAAACTGTTAGATTTGATTCCATAAAATGACAGTGTTTGAACTTGTGCTTGGATGAAAAATACAACCTGTAAAACCAGAAGAGAAGGTGACAAACTGGGAAACAATATTACAATTACACTCCAGACAGTGACCAAAAGGAAAATACAAAAGGCACTTCACTCATTAAAAGAAAAATGTAAATTTAAATCATACTGAGATACTTTAGTTTTCCACCTATCAAACTGAAAAAAAATCAAAGTTTGATAACAGATACACTGCCTATAGCACTCTCATTGCTTGTGGCAATGAAATGAAATTCATGCAAGTTACTATAATGCTACCATAATTAAAACAGTGTGATATTGGCTTAAGGGTTGGACAGTAGATCAATGAGAAAGAATATAGAGTTTAGAAATAGACTCACATATATGTGATCAATTGATTTCTGACAAAGATCCCAAAGCAAGTCAGTGAGAAAAGGAAAGCTTTTGCAATACTGTTTTTCAATACTGTTCAATACTTGTTGCTGAATCGATTGGATACTTGTATAGCAAAAATGAATACTTTTTGATCCCTACCTCACGCTATGTATAAACATTAATTCAGGTTGGATTAAACACTTTAATGTGAAGATTTCAAGTCTAAAGTTTTTAGAAGAAAGCTCAGAAGAGATTATATTAATAACCTTGTGCCATGGGAAAACTTTTTAGCTCATGGAGGACACTATAATAAATAGATTAGACTTAATCAAAATGAAAACTTTTGCTGATCAAATAGATAGCTAAGAAAGTGAAAAGGTAAGCCACAGCCTGGGTGAAAATATTCTCTCCCTCTCTCTTCATATGCCCACCCCCCACCCCACCCACATACATTAGAACACATACATACACAACGTCATATCTTTTGTAACAATGGGAATATATTCTGTGAAATTCACCTTTAGTGATTTTGTTGTTGTGTAAACATCACAGTGGACTTGATGGACTTGGATGGTATAGCCTATAACACACTTAGGCTATATAGTATAGTCTATTGCTTGTAGGCTATAAACCTGCACAGCATGTTACTGTGCTGAATACAGTAGGCAACTGTAACACAATGGTATTAGTTATCTAGAAAGACATTTAAGCATAGAAAAGGTACAATAAAAATATGACCTTATAGTTTTCTGGGACAACTTTTGTACGTGTGTGTTCCATCATTGTTGACTGAAATGTCATTATGTGGTGCATGACTCTATAAATATGAGTATAAAAATAAATAAACACATATTTATACAGTAATGTACTATATCTATGTCTGTCTATCTATCTATCTATCTATCTATCTATCTATCTGACAAAGGACCTCCCCCAAGGACCCAGCAGTTTCATGGTTAGGTATATGTCCAAGAGAGATGAATGTATATGTTTTATACTCACAACAATATTTGCACAAGAATGCTTATATCAGTTATATTCTTAATAGCACTAAAATAAAAATAACTGCTCATAAACAGGAGAATGGATCAACAAACTGTGACATGTTTATGTAATGGAGTGGTATGCAACAACAATAAAGAATAAACTGCTGGTACTCACAACACCATGGAAAAATCTCAAAAACATATTGAGCTGAAGAAGTCAGGCACAAAACAGTACAAACAGTATGACTACATTTACATTAACTTCAAGAATAAGCAAAACTCATCTTTGACATAGTTACAGATAAGAATAGTGGTTGTCTTTGTGGGAGAGATGTGTTGGCTGGAAAGCAGCAAGAAAGAATTTCTAAGGTTGATGTTCTACATGTTGAAATGCTATTCTGTATCTTGATCTGGGTGTTGATTGCACAAGTTCATGTGCTTTCAAACTCCATGAAGCTGCCTACTTTTATTTTTATTTTTAGACACAGGGTCTCACTTTATTGCCCAGGCTGGAGTTTAGTAGCATGATCATAGCTCACTGCAGCCTTGAATTACTGGGCTCAAGTGGTCTTCCCACCTCAGTTTCCCAAGTAGTTGGGACTACAGACACGTGCCACCATGCCTGGCTAATTAAAAAAATTTTTTTAGAGATGGGGCCTCATTATGTTGCCCAGCCTGGCATAAACTCCTGACCTCAACTGATCCTCCCACCTTGACCTCCCAAAGTGCTGGGATTACAAGCGTGAGCTACTGTGCCCGGCCTGACCTGCACACTTTCAATTGATGCATTTTGTTGTCTGAAAATTATATCTCAATAAAGTGAAATTAACATGAAAAGTTAATATTTGATACAACTGTGTAGCTGCATGAATGTTTACTGCTTTATCTGTATACTTAAATTACAAATGGATCAAAAATTCAAATGTGAAAAGTGAAAATCATAAATGTACTAAAAGAAAATGCAGGAGAATACTTTTACAAATTCAGATGAGGAAGTCCTTTGTAACAATGAGTTGAAATTAAGAATCCGTAAAAAAATTCGATAAATTTGACTCCATAAAATAGCAGTGTTTGAAATAATCCATTAGTCTGAAAATGTATTAAAAAGACTGAAAGTAAATACATCAAGGGGTTAGCAGTGAAATTCTTTGCATTTTGTAGTTACTGGTGTATCTTATTTTCTTATGTTTTTATATGCATTCCACAAATTGAATGTATCCCTTTTAGAATCATTACAAAAATTGTCTGAAAAACTGTTTCTGCTTCGTTAGTTTCTTAGACCTTTTTTCTGCTTCCACATCTTTCTAATAATTTTTATTCTGTTCCTCTTGTGTCTCACATGCAGAGTTGTTCCTTCGTTGCATGGCTGATTCCTTTTTGATTTCTTCAGGACCATATTTCATCCATTATGCTCCCCCTTTTCTTGCTTCTTGCTTGTCTTCTTTAATACTGGATGATTTTTTCTTTCCCTATAAGCACATCTGTTAACTGATCCTACAATATGTCTGACCCATAGCCATGAAGCACTTCTTCCATGAAGGTGGCTTCTGCCTTCTTTTCATTATCAAACCTTTTGACAGAATAGTGGGTATTTGTCAATCTTTATTTTTCTACCAAGTCATTTGTTAACTTCTGTCAATCTGGCTATCAACTTCTGTCAATCAACCTTCATACAGCTCCATTGCCGGTGCAGAAATGTTCAACCTTCCTACGGACAGAGCAAGGCTTAAATTCTTGTTTGCCTGGCAACCAAGACCCTCCACAATCTTGACCGAGCTGACTTTACTTCATATGCCAGGACCCCCGACCCACTCTATACATTCTAGCCCAACTGCATCCTTTGCCATCCCCCAAGCTCTTCCTGCCCTGTCCCTCCACTGCACATTTATTGTTGGAGTTCCCTCTACCTTTCCTCATCTGTGTGTTTCAAGGCTGTTCTGGAAGAGACTCTAGGGCTCACGCATATCTGGTTCTCTTCTTCTTTTGGGCACATGGGAGTCTTACCCTCTCTTGCCCCTTTGCAATTAGGCAGGGTTTTACCAAGGCTTTGTTTTCTGGTTCAAGATCTTTGGGCTGTCTCTTCCTTGCCCCAGGAACTGAGAAGGCAGCTGTTCTAGAAATGCTTCTCTCTTTTCTTTTCTTTTCTTTTCATGAGTGTCATTTTGGAGAATCTCAGCTGTAAAAACTGAATTCCACATTGTCCTGGAAGATCGAATCTGGAAGTGATAGAAAGTTCTCTTGACAGCTTTGTGCCGTGTCTTTCTGAGAAAGGGGTTGTGCACAATATAGGAAGAATGGGCACTGGGGCCAGCCTGACACTGGTAACTAAGGGATAAGAAGTCCTCATCTGCCTGCCTCTGTAGAGCAGTGAGGAATCCATGAATTGTAAATATTAAATTTACATAGATTAAATATTTAAAATATTAAATCTAATATTGTAAATATTAGATTCCTGAATTGTGTGTACTTCTTCTTCTTCCTCTTTTTCATTTTTTTTTTTTGAGACAGAGTCTTGCTCTGTCGCCCAGGCTGGAGTGCAGTGGCATGATCTTGGCTCACTGCAAGCTCCACCTCCCGAGTTCCAGCGATTGTCCTGCCTCGGCCTCCCAAGTAGCTGGGATTACATGAGTGCACCACTATGCCTGGCTAACTTTTGTGTTTTTAGTAGAGATGGGGTTACACCATGTTGGTCAGGCTGGTCTCGAACTCCTGACCTCATGATCTGCCCGCCTCAGCCTCCCAAAGTGCTGGGGTTAGAGGCATGAGCCACCGCACCTGGCCATATATATATTTTCTTTACATGGGTGGTGCAATCAAGATATGGAACTATTCAATCACCACAGAGCTTTCCTTTGTCCTATGCCTAATTTGTTCTCCATTCCTATAATTGTGTCATTTCAAGAATGTTATACACATAGAATTATCAAATATATGGCCCTTTGAATTGCCCTTTTTCACTTGGCACGATGGCCTTGAGAACCTTAGGACATTTCTGTGATCTCTAGTTTTTGGCTATTATAAACAAAGCTGCTATGAACAATTGTACATCTCTTCCATCCTTTTACTTTCAACCTACCTATATCGTTGTATTTGAAGTGAGCTTTTTGCAGAATGTGTCATACAGTTGGATCATGCTTTTTTATCCATTCTGCCAAGATCTGTCTTTTTTTGAGGTCTTTAGACTCTTTCCATTTGCTGTAATTTTTGATATTTAGCCTGTATTTTATTTATTATATTCTGTTTGTTCCTTCTGCTTTTTGTTTGTTTCTCTGTATTCCTTTCCTTGCCTTTCTGTGGGTTACTTGAATATGCTTAAGAGTTCCATTTTGATTTATCTGTATGTTTTTGAGTATACCTATTGGCATAGCTTTTAAAATAGTTGCTCTAGGTATTTCATGCTGTATGCATAACTTACCATAGTCTACTAGTGTTAACTTTACTCGCCTCCATTTTAATATAATTGTCTTAAATATTTTCTACAGATATATTGAGAACCACATCAGACAGTGTTATACTTCTTGCCTCAACCATGAAATATAATTTAGAAAACTAAGGAAGAGGAAGAAATGTATTTAAATTAATCATATATTAATTTTTTATTATATTTTTTCCTGTCTGATCTTCCAAGTTTCCTTATTTTATACTTTCGCTTGTGTTTAGAGAAGTTTCTTCAGTCATCGTCTTAAGTGGGTTTGCTCGTGACATCTTTTAAGTTTCCTTCATCTGAGAATGCCTTGATTTCTCTTTGATTTTCTGAGCAATATTTTCAAAGGGTATATAAATCTGGGTTGACAGTTTCTTTCCCTTTCCTTTCCTTTCCTTTCCTTTCCTTTCCTTTCCTTTCCTCTCTCTCCCTCCCTCTCTTCCTTCCCTCCCTCCCTCATTTCTTTTCTTTCCTTTTCTTTTCTTTTCCTTCTTTCTTTCTTTCTCTCTTCTCTCTTTCTCTTTCTTTCTCTCTTTCTTTCTTTTCTTTTTTCTCTCTCTTTCCTTCTTTCCTTCCTTCCTTCCTTCCTTCTTTCTTTCTTCTTTTTCTTTCCTTTCCTTTCCTTCCCTTCCCTCCCTCCCTCCCTCCCTCCCTCCCTTCCTTCCTTCCTTCCTTCCTTCTTTCTTCCTTCCTTCCTTCTTTCCTTCCTTTTTTTTTTTTTTTTTTTTTGTCTAGCTCTGTCACCCAGACTGGAGTGCAGTGGCACGATCTCTGCTCACTGCAACCTCCGCCTCCTGGGTTCACGTGGTTCTCCTGCCTCAGCTTCCTGAGTAGCTGGGGTTACAGGTGCCCGCCACTGCGCCCAGCTAATTTTTGTATTTTTAGTAGAGACGGGGTTTCACCATTTTGACCAGGATGGTCTCGATCTTTTGACCTTGTGATCCATCTTCCTTGGCCTCCCAAAGTGCTGGGATTACAAGCGTGAGTCACCGTGCCTGGCCAACAGTTTTTTTTTTTTTTTCTTTTAGCATTTGAAAACTATTGTACTACCTCGTATTGGCTTCCATGGTTTATTGTGACAGACCTGCCATCAATTAAATTGTTTTCTTCTATTGGTAAGGTGTCATTTCTCTCTCACTGCTTTCATAATTTATTTTTTGTCCTTAGTATTCAAAAGTTTGAATATGATATTTCCTGGTGTAGATTTCTTTGGGTTTATCATTTTTGGGGTTTGCTTGGTTTCTGGAATCTGTAAGTTTTTGTCTTTTGCCATATTTGTAAAATTTTCAGTGTTTATTCCTTCAAATGTTTTTGGCCTCACTTTTTCTCCTCCCTTACAGAACTCCGCTGACATGAATGTTAGGTCGTTTGATATAGCCCTAAAGTTCCCTGAGACTCTATCTTTTTTTTTTTTTTTTGAGACAGAGTCTTGCTCTGTCGCCCAGACTGGAGTGCAGTGGCCAGATCTCAGCTCACTGCAAGCTCCGCCTCCCGGGTTTACGCCATTCTCCTGCCTCAGCCTCCCGAGTAGCTGGGACTACAGGCGCCCACCACCTCATCCGGCTAGTTTTTTTCTTTTTGTATTTTTTAGTAGAGACAGAGTTTCACCGTGTTAGCCAGGATGGTCTCGATCTCCTGACCTCGTGATCCGCCCGTCTCGGCCTCCCAAAGTACTGGGATTACAGGCTTGAGCCACCACGCCCAGCCGACTCTATCTTTTTAACACTATTTTTTTTTCCTGTTTTTCAGGTCAGATTATGTCTATTATTGTATCATCAAACTCCCTGATGTTTTCCTGTCTGGCCTGTTCATTCTGCTGTTAAGCCCATCTGCACTACTTGCTACAATAAGCATTTCACTGCAGAGAGGAATGCTTCTCTCAATCTTTAACTTAAAAGGTTAATGCTGGACTAGCTGTACAGTCTGTAAAATATTTTAAGTTTGGTTCTATGGTATGTTTCAGTTCTGAAATTTCCACTGGAATCTTTCCATCTCCTTCTTCACTGAGACTTTTCTATTTTTGCATTTGGTATAAGAGTTTATTGAAGCATTGCTTATTGAAGCATTTTTGTGATGACTGTTTAAAAACGCTTGTCAATAAGTAAAAGAGTACAACTGGATGTTTCTAACACCAAAGATGCATGCTTGAGGGGATGGACACCCCATTCTCCACGATGTGATTATTACGCATTGCATGCCTGTATCAAATCATCTCATGCACCCCATAAATATATACATCTATGTACCCAGAAAAATAAAAAATAAAAAGTTAAAAACCCTTGTCCATTAATTCTAACATCTTTTACCTCTTGATGTTGGAATTTGTTGATCATCTTTTTTCATGTAAGTTGAGATTTTATGATCCTTGGTATGAAGAGTAATTGTTGATTGAAACCTGGACATTGGGGCATTATGTTATGAGATTCAGGATATTATTTAATCTTCTGTTCTGGCAGGTCTCCTCTGACACTGTTTTGGTAGGGGAAGGGGGACGCTGCTTCATTCCTACCAGGTGGGATTGGAAATAGAGGTTCTCTCCACTTTGCCCCTATTGACACCCAAGGGGAGAGCCCCCCTCATCACTGCTGGGAGGGAGGATTTTAGACTCCTTACCCGGCTTCTGCTGATACCATCCGGGCCAGGAGGGGCAAGAATATTTTGTTATTGCTCCCATGCAGCTGACACTGCATGGGGGGTGGCCTTGGTACTGCTGGAGGAGGGAGAGAGTCCTGACTGTCCAGTAGGCCTCCTGTGACATTAACCCCAGAGGAGAAAAGAAGAGCCTCACTGCAGCCTGTAGAGTTAAGTCCAGGCTTCCCGTGTGGGCTCCACTGACACCATGGTGGTGGGCCGGGGGGGCTTCCATGTCTCATAGCAGGAATGACAGTCCTGGATCTCTCACTTACCCTTCCCTGACTCCACCCCAGTGGGGAAGTTTGAGTGCCTTGTTACAGCCTGCGAAGGATAGAAGACCGGACTCCCTCCCTGGCCTTTCCTGATGTGGATATGGGTGGGCAAAATGATGTTTTCGGTGGTGTTTGGCTGAGTTGAGTGGTTGTTGTCTAAAGGCTTTCTGCCTTTCTAGGCTGCCTCTTTTTTGGTTCTTTAAGCGGAGCAAGCTCTTCTGGTTTATTTGTTTGTTTTGTCTGCACCTGTTGGTGTTTCTGGTTGTTGGTTTCTCCAGCTCCCACTCTGGGATGTATGAGATAAAAAGCTAATCCAGGGAGCCCACCACAGTGTCACTCCTGGGGTCTCAACATCTTTAAGTGGTTTGGCTTCTTCTTCTATCTTTCAGAGTCTTCTTATGTTTATTCGATATGTAATTTCCAGGGTTTTTAGGAGGAGGAATATGGAAATATAATCATTCTGGAAGTTCTCTACCTTGTCTTTTAAATGTATGAGAATAATTATTCTTATAACCTAAATGTCCAATAACGGATCAATGCATCTTTTTTTTTTTTTTTTTTTTTGAGACGGAGTCTCGCTCTGTCGCCCAGGCTGGAGTGCAGTGGCCGGATCTCAGCTCACTGCAAGCTCCGCCTCCCGGGTTTACGCCATTCTCCTGCCTCAGCCTCCGAGTAGCTGGGACTACAGGCGCCCACCACCTCATCCGGCTAGTTTTTTTCTTTTTGTATTTTTTAGTAGAGACAGAGTTTCACCGTGTTAGCCAGGATGGTCTCGATCTCCTGACCTCGTGATCCGCCCGTCTCGGCCTCCCAAAGTACTGGGATTACAGGCTTGAGCCACCACGCCCAGCCGACTCTATCTTTTTAACACTATTTTTTTTTCCTGTTTTTCAGGTCAGATTATGTCTATTATTGTATCATCAAACTCCCTGATGTTTTCCTGTCTGGCCTGTTCATTCTGCTGTTAAGCCCATCTGCACTACTTGCTACAATAAGCATTTCACTGCAGAGAGGAATGCTTCTCTCAATCTTTAACTTAAAAGGTTAATGCTGGACTAGCTGTACAGTCTGTAAAATATTTTAAGTTTGGTTCTATGGTATGTTTCAGTTCTGAAATTTCCACTGGAATCTTTCCATCTCCTTCTTCACTGAGACTTTTCTATTTTTGCATTTGGTATAAGAGTTTATTGAAGCATTGCTTATTGAAGCATTTTTGTGATGACTGTTTAAAAACGCTTGTCAATAAGTAAAAGAGTACAACTGGATGTTTCTAACACCAAAGATGCATGCTTGAGGGGATGGACACCCCATTCTCCACGATGTGATTATTACGCATTGCATGCCTGTATCAAATCATCTCATGCACCCCATAAATATATACATCTATGTACCCAGAAAAATAAAAAATAAAAAGTTAAAAACCCTTGTCCATTAATTCTAACATCTTTTACCTCTTGATGTTGGAATTTGTTGATCATCTTTTTTCATGTAAGTTGAGATTTTATGATCCTTGGTATGAAGAGTAATTGTTGATTGAAACCTGGACATTGGGGCATTATGTTATGAGATTCAGGATATTATTTAATCTTCTGTTCTGGCAGGTCTCCTCTGACACTGTTTTGGTAGGGGAAGGGGGACGCTGCTTCATTCCTACCAGGTGGGATTGGAAATAGAGGTTCTCTCCACTTTGCCCCTATTGACACCCAAGGGGAGAGCCCCCCTCATCACTGCTGGGAGGGAGGATTTTAGACTCCTTACCCGGCTTCTGCTGATACCATCCGGGCCAGGAGGGGCAAGAATATTTTGTTATTGCTCCCATGCAGCTGACACTGCATGGGGGGTGGCCTTGGTACTGCTGGAGGAGGGAGAGAGTCCTGACTGTCCAGTAGGCCTCCTGTGACATTAACCCCAGAGGAGAAAAGAAGAGCCTCACTGCAGCCTGTAGAGTTAAGTCCAGGCTTCCCGTGTGGGCTCCACTGACACCATGGTGGTGGGCCGGGGGGCTTCCATGTCTCATAGCAGGAATGACAGTCCTGGATCTCTCACTTACCCTTCCCTGACTCCACCCCAGTGGGGAAGTTTGAGTGCCTTGTTACAGCCTGCGAAGGATAGAAGACCGGACTCCCTCCCTGGCCTTTCCTGATGTGGATATGGGTGGGCAAAATGATGTTTTCGGTGGTGTTTGGCTGAGTTGAGTGGTTGTTGTCTAAAGGCTTTCTGCCTTTCTAGGCTGCCTCTTTTTTGGTTCTTTAAGCGGAGCAAGCTCTTCTGGTTTATTTGTTTGTTTTGTCTGCACCTGTTGGTGTTTCTGGTTGTTGGTTTCTCCAGCTCCCACTCTGGGATGTATGAGATAAAAAGCTAATCCAGGGAGCCCACCACAGTGTCACTCCTGGGGTCTCAACATCTTTAAGTGGTTTGGCTTCTTCTTCTATCTTTCAGAGTCTTCTTATGTTTATTCGATATGTAATTTCCAGGGTTTTTAGGAGGAGGAATATGGAAATATAATCATTCTGGAAGTTCTCTACCTTGTCTTTTAAATGTATGAGAATAATTATTCTTATAACCTAAATGTCCAATAACGGATCAATGCATCTTTTTTTTTTTTTTTTGAGACGGAGTCTCGCTCTGTCGCCCAGGCTGGAGTGCAGTGGCCGGATCTCAGCTCACTGCAAGCTCCGCCTCCCGGGTTTACGCCATTCTCCTGCCTCAGCCTCCCGAGTAGCTGGGACTACAGGCGCCGCCACCTCGCCCGGCTAGTTTTTGTATTTTTTAGTAGAGACGGGGTTTCACCGTGTTCACCAGGATGGTCTCGAACTCCTGACCTCGTGATCCGCCCGTCTCGGCCTCCCAAAGTGCTGGGATTACAGGCTTGAGCCACCGCGCCCGGCCGGATCAATGCATCTTATGGTACATTATGCAACCAGTAAAATGATGGCTACAGGCTGGGTGCAGTGGCTCATGCCTGTAATCCCAGCACTTTGGGAGGCTGAGGTGGGCAGATCACAAGGTCAGGAGATCGAGACCATCCTGGCTAACATGGTGAAACCCTGTCTCTACTAAAAAAAAAAAAAAAAAATACAAAAAATTAGCCTGGTGTGGTGGCATGCACCTGTAGTCCCAGCTACTCGGGAGGCTGAGGCAGTAGAATCGCTTGAACCCAGGAGGTGGAGGTTGCAGTGAGCTGAGACAGCGCGACTGCACTCCAGCCTGGGTGACACAGTGAGACTTTGTCTCAAAAGAAGTGACCTTTTCCCTTTTAATGAGCCAAATTACAAAAAAGAGAATCTAGTACTTTTATAATCAAAAAATACATGTTATCGTATTCTATTCCTAATTTTTTTTCTCAGAAAGATATGCACAACTGTTTTCTAAGATATATGCCATTTTGCATGGGTTCATTAATATATTTGTATTTGAGGAGTTAAAAAATATTTTCAGCCTAGGTTTATGTACATTGAAACTATGGTTATGGGTTTAGATGATTCCCTTGCCATAAAATGAATATTCTATCAACAGTAATTAGTCATAGAGCTATATTTACCATGCGAAAGGAGTAAAACATGTTTTATTTGGAGATGAGCAAGAACGCTTTATGGGCTCCCAGCATACCACAAATAAGCCGGAAGGAGAGGAAATAGTAAAGCAGAAAGACTGAGGATGCCTGGAGGGCAATTCCAGGATATGAGCGCCCCCTGGATTTGTGATTCCTGTTTGGACGCCCCTGGTTGAAGCCCCATCTCCTTTCTAGGATGCTGCTGGCTTTGATTCCTCTATCTGCTGTCCTTAACATTCACAAACAGCAGTTTTCAACCGTGCAGATGACATAGGCTGAGCATGGCTCACAAGTGTTACTCGAGGTGCATGTGGTCGAACATGGGTTACAGGAAAGCCTGGGGAAAAATCGATTTTAAAACAAGCTTAGCAAGGGAATCTTGATAAGATGGCAACTCAGAAAAATCATGTCAAAGTTTGCCCACAAATTATGTTCTGAAAAAAACTCTGCACAATAGCATTGACTGAAGCCTGTTTCTTCTCTGCACCCAGAATTGCCACTTCATGTTCACTGTAGCAGTGGCAGTTGAATAGTATTTTATGTTTTTTCTTGATTTTGCAAATGTTATCTCAGGCCTATTCCTGATTTTCCTTTAGTGGAAAACAGGAACAAAGGGAGATGTCAGCATGAAATGTTACACTAATAATTAATCTGCCTTTAGAATATTTTAAAAATATCTCTAGTGTCATGTGCTTAACCTCAGCCACTTTTCAGCCCTCTTTTAAAAAGATTCCTTAACACATTGGGGAGGTTTGAACTTGTCCAGGCCTTGGGAAAACAGGATTCTTTTACATCAGCCTCTTTGTGACTCTGGGGGATTTCATGAGTAACTGTGGAACTTGCCTGCTGTCCTCACTGTCCAGCAGGCCCCGGTACGTGTTGATCTCGCCCTCCAGCCGGGCCTTCACGTCCAGGAGCACCTGGTACTCCTGGTTCTGTCGCTCCAGGTCGCAGCGGATCTCGGCCAGCTGGTTCTCCACGTTATCGATCAGGCACTGAATCTGGGCCAGCTGGGAGCTGTACTGGGCCTCAGTTTCTGCCACGGTGCATTCCAGAGATTCTGTCTGCAGGAGGAAACATTGTCCAAAGGACCATGAAGTGCAGTCTCTCGGGCCAGAGTGCCTACGTTCAAATCCTTGCTTACCCTTTTCTAGCTATGTGACCACTGGCAGATTATTTAGCTTCTGTGAGTCTCAGTTTTATTCTCTATATAGTGGGAAATGCAAAGTATTTGTCTCATTAGAGGGCTGTGAAGATTAAGAGTTAATATGTGTAAAGCATTTAGAACAGTGCCAGCCATACTGCCACTGTTCTACATGTCAGCTATCACTACCACCACTATGACTACAGCAATACATGACTTATTTGTGAAGCTTAAGGACTATCAACACCATATGAGAGGAAAGATTGAGTTTGGACTCTTGGCAGGGAGGGGTAGTATGGTGCTGTTAGGAGAAGAGGCTCTGGATACCAGAGGCTGGGAAGGGCATATGTGTGGTAAGGGGATGAAGAGAGGTTGGTTAATGGGTGCAAACATACAGCTAGACAGAAGGAATACGTTTTCATGTTGGACAGCAGAGAAGGGTGACTACAGTTAACAACAATACACTGTGCATTTCAAAATAGCTAGAAGAGAGGGCTTGAAATGCTCCCAACACATAGAAATGATAAATACTTGAGGTGATGGATGCTGTAAATATCCTGACTTGATCGTTACACATTCTATGCATGTTACAAAATATCACATCTACTCCATAAATATTTACAAATATTGTATGTCAATAAAAATACATTTAAAAGGAGAGAGGGAGAAGAGGCTCTGGGATTCAACTGACTGAACTCAGCTTCCAAGTTTGCCTCTTAGAATTGCATCCTTTGCAGGTTACTTAATCTGAGTCTCAGTTTTCCTTATCTGTGTCATGGGATAAAGATATCTATCCCGTGAAGTTACTGTGAGGCTTAAATGAGCATAGTGCCTCTCACAGGATGAATGCTCAGCTATTGTTCTCCTAGGTATTCTCCTCAGGACCTAACGACATGCACACAGTGGTGCTTGACCAGAACTGGTTCATGTCATCTTGGACGCATGGTGTTCTTGTTGCTTGAGTGGGGTGGGGTGCAGTGAAGGATCAGGTTGAAGTGTAGATCCTGTAGGGAAACTGTAGGATGAAATGTTTGAAAATGATTCTTTGTTTTAGATATAACAGTGAGCCTGGAAAACTGGCCTGAATCAAATGAGAATTAAAACCTGCTGGAATGCTTAAGTGACCATGGCCTGGAGGTTTCTCTCTCGCTCTGCTTCTCCCTCCCCATCTCTGGAGGCTGCTGCAGCATCAGACTCAAGTCCAGGAGTGAAGGTAAGGCATCTTAGAGGGACAACACAAGCTGTGGACATGTCACTTCTGCTTCTATTAATAGCTGGGTAAATGGCAGTACTTGGGAAAGACAAGGAAATGTGACCCCTGGATATGGAAGAAGGCTTAACATCTCAGAGCCTGACTTATCAGTGACATAACGGACACTGCCTTTGCCTCACGCACCAGGCTTTGCTGTGCTTGGAGCTCAATTTCCAGAGCATTGGCTGTGCGTTTCAGTTCCAAGATCTCCGTCTGGCAGCCCTGCAGCTGCTCCGCACTGGACAGTTGCTGCTGATTCAGCTCTTCTGTCTGAAACACAGGCACCATTAGAGAATTCCCAAAAGGCAGAAGTCTGTAACCCTGCCATTTTTTCAATCTGGGTGCTGACCTGAACAGCGAACCATTCTTCGGCTTCTCTGCGATTGTTGGCAAGCACCGTTTCATACTGACAGCGCATCTCATCCAGGACCCTGTTGAGGTCAAGGGTGGGGGCAGTGTCCAGCTCCACACTGAGGTGGTCGCCAAGCTGTCCACGAAGCAAGTTGACTTCCTGAAAGTGGGATGGCATAAAGAATGTCACAGAATGATGGGGAAAAATCCATTTGACATCCAATGGCATTCTACTTCTGTTTTGTGGAGTAGTAGGTAAAAGTGTGAGTTTTTGATTCCGATTGTCTGGGCTGAATCTCTTTTCACCACTTAGAAGGGCCTCAATTTCTTCGTCTGTCAAATGGACATAATAATCGGACATTTTTCCAGAAGGTTATTGTGAGATCTAGAAGAGTTAATCTACACATAATTAACTTATAAAAGTTAATTATGACACATAGTAAGGTGTCAATAAATGTTAGCTATGATTGTCATCAACAAATATTCAAAGAGCAAATGTACTTTGTTACATTATTCAGCTTTTCATTTTCTAGCTTTATCAATGTATCAATCACTTTATATTTTATGACTTTTAAAAGTTTATAAATGCGGAATATTTAAAAACACTGGTCCAGATAGTGCGTGAGTCCTTATCCCTTTTTTGAAATGGACTTCACAGTCTGTTTCTCAGACTGATTTTCATACCCTGTGGATTGGAGCTAGGGGTGGCATAAAGCCTCCAAAGGAAGCCATTTGTGAAGTTACTCACCTCCTCCACAAAGGCAAGGCAGGAGAAGAGTTTGGTTCCTTTGTCTGGCACTGTCTAGGGGCTATTTCACATCTTAATTCAGGGACATGCTGGAATGATCAGGTTGAATAGTAATAATGCCTTGAGTAGTTTTTCACTTTTTTGTTTGTTTGTTTGTTTTTTGAGATGGAGTCTTGCTCTGTTGCCCAGGTTGGAGTGCAGTGGTGAGATCTCGGCTCACTGCAACCTCTGCCTCCTGGGTTCAAGCGATTCTCCTGCCTCAGCCTCCCAAGTAGCTAGGACTACAGGCACCCACCACCATGCCCAGCTAATTTTTGTATTTTTAGTAGAGATGGGGTTTCATCATATTGGCCAGGCTGGTCTCGAACCCCTGACCTTGTGATCCACCTGCCTCGGCCTCCCAAAGTGCTTGGATTACAGGCCCAAGCCACCGCACTTGGCCCTGCCTGGAGTAGTTTTATTCCAGCTTAAGCAACATCTGCCCAAATTTGATTTACAAACATCAACAGATCATCTCTCAGTGTTAAGTATGTTACTCTCGGAGTCCTTCAGTGACGTTGCCGCTTTCCTTACCTCTTCATGGTTTTTCTTAAGGCAAAGGAGATCTTCCTTCAGAGACTCCACATGGGCCTCCAGATCAGATTTGCACAGGGTCAGCTCTTCCAGGATCCCATGCAGGCCACTGATGTCTGCCTCTAACAGCTGGCGAAAGGACAGTTCACTCTCGTACCTTTCACAGCAAAAGAGAAATCCAACGCTTACTTTGCTGAACTCTGTGCAAAGTGTGGGGATACGTGGAGGATCGACACATGGACTTCAGGAAGCCATGTGCATCATTTCTCTTAATTCCTAAGTAATGATAAATTCAAGCTTTTAAAACATTCTTGACTTTAAAATATTATATAGAGAATATTTGTGTGTATGTGTGTGTGTGTGTGTGTGTGAGAGAGAGAGAGAGAGAGAGAGAGAACCATAAATTATTTTCAAATTAAAATTAAGGCCGGGCGTGGTGGCTCATGCCTGTAATCCTAGCACTCTGGGAGGCCGAGGCGGGCGGATCACCTGAGGTCAGGAGTTCAAGACCAGCCTGGTTCACATGGTGAAACCCCATCTCTACTGAAAATACAAAAATTAGCTGGGTGTGGGTGGCGGCGCACGCCTGCCTGTAATCCTGGCTACGCAGGAGGCTGAGGCAGGAGAATCGCTTGAACCCAGGAGGCAGAGGTTGCAGTGAGCTGAGATAGCGTCATTGCCCTCCAGCCTGGGAGACAAGAGTGAAACTCCTCAAAATAAGTAAATTAAATTAAATTAAATTAAACTTACTTTGACTTAAAGTCATCAGTGGCCAGTTTGCAGTTGTCAAGCTGTACAGCAAGTCTAGAATTCTCTGCTTTCGTGCATAAGATCTGGGAAGCAAGCCATTATGTGATAAATGATTCTTTGAGAGAAACCTAAATAAACTTCTATTCAACAGCTATGCCATTAGTTATCTTTTGAAAGTCTTTATAAGAAAGTATAAAATCACCCTCCGCCTGCTTTTCTTATTAACCTTGTCGCTTCATGAAGAAAAAAGCAGTGCCAATTTAGAAGCAAAACAGAGAAATTAAAAGGTTTAGTTTTTAATAACATAAGACACTTTGCAACATCCCTAGGCAGTTGAACACCATTAACGTTTTCTCCATCAGTAGTTTGTATTATGACTATATCCTCTCCCATAATAATAGAAATTCATCAAGGAGACAAGAAAATGATTACTAGGTGGTTAAAAAGATGGCATTTGACGATCTGTGTTCAGATAATGTAAATGTTCAGTGTCAAACACAAAAGCGATTTTGGACGTAATACAGTTTTTCTGCATTCTATAGATGATGAAGGAAAAGCCTAAGGGCGAGTTACTTTGTTATAGTCACTCAGTTATCAGGGGTAGCTCTGGGGCTGGTGCTGAGGTTTTCTGACTTTCAGTCCAGTGGTCTCCCCTGTGTACCATTAACTCCTGGAATTCCCCTTTCCCTTGGTTGCCTTCTGTAAAACAGCCTCTTCTGGTAGAAAGATAAAGCAAGCCATAGATCTGGGAGGTGGAGCACTAGGGCAGCAGGACACAGACCTTTTGTTGGAGATCTTCAATGGTGTTGAAGTAACACTGATAATCCGGGCACACCGTTGGGATATCCTGTTCACATTGTTCTTGGATCCTGGATTCTAGCTCTGCGTTGGTCTCCTCCAGGCTGCGCACCTTCTCCAGATAGTTGGCAAGTCTGTCATTCAGGAACTGCATCGTCTCCTTCTCATTGCTAGTGAACACCCCATCCTCACACCAGGCACAGTCCCCCACCAAGCAGGGACTGTTACAACTTCCAGTAAAGTAGCATGGCAAGAGGCAACCGGTCAGCCCGCGAGACCTGGGTAGGAAGCTTGGAGTATGACATCGGGATGTAGCACAGGCACTGGGGAGACAAGCTGTTTCTATGGAACAGCTTGAGGCAGGTGCACAACCGGAGGCCGTGGTACAGGATTCAGGAGAGCAGTGCGTAGAGGAGCAGTCAGAAGTCATCCTTCCAGAAGCAAAGACAGAGGCTGGCTGCAAAACTTCACTTGCCTTGACTCCAAAACTCTCCTTCCCTCCTGAGAGTTTTATAACGCCCCAAAATGGGTGTTTACATACTGCACCGGATGTTTTCTTTATCACTGATGGTGCCAGTTTTCATACAAACATCTCATTAAAGCTGTTTATTTACTGAGGAAGAGTTTTATGCCTCATAAAAGAGGGATAACTTTAGGTTACCGAAGCAGGACCCACACCGTTTCCATGTGCCAGACAAAACACTTATTTCAGAAAATTGTCATAGGAAACATTGTCCTTTTGACAGAATAAGAAAAGAAAGAGAAAATTTGGCCAATCAATAATTGTAGATACAACTCATTACAAATCAGGAAAATAATATGTCCGCAGATTTTGATTCTGTGCATTGATTGCTTGTGTCCCCTTTTAAAATTAGTGTTACAGCTCATAAAATGACAGTTATTTGTTTGTGCCACCACCACAAAAACAGTCAGTGTGATTAGCAATCTTTCAATGCTTTTTGTGTTCTCAGAGTAGGTGTTGACAAGACTGAAGGAGTGAGCTATATATTGGGCTTAATGTGTGTGTGTGTTTGTATGTGTGTGTACAAACCGTGTCCACCTGCGTACAAATGGAAAAGTCACTTCACATAACTGATAGGAATAACTCGTTTTTCTGCAGGCTAAAATCTAAATTGGTTAGAGCTGGAATTATGATCTTTGATTTCCTGAAACTTGCCTTCTCCACATTTCTCATTTCTTGTTGTTAGGTAAGTTATACTATTTTACCTGTATTTCTAATAAGAGTGAAATAGAAATTGTAAGTTATAACCTTTTAGTCCCTTGGGAATTCCTCAATGATTATACTTCAGAGTAGGGACAAGGAACCCACAGGAGTCTTTTCTTCTGAGATGTAGAGCCTGTTTTCTCCTATTTAGTTATTTATGAAGGCCTGAATTTCATGAAAATTAAAAATACTGGAACTTGGGAAATAAAATTTTATTTAGATTCCAAATCAGTAATTCCACTGGATGAAATCTCTGGTACCAAATCTGTCAGATAGGAACTTGAGATGTGTAACTTTTTTGGATTCTCTCTTGGATTTCACCTCCATTATGAAGCATAATCTGTTTCACTTTGCTTGGTTTTAGTCGTTATGTTTATTTCAAAGGTGCATAGAGAAAATTGCCTCTAGAATTTTTAAGAACATTACAGGAAAAGAAAATACAGTCATCTGAAAAAGTTGAAAATTTTTTGATCCAGAATAAACTTATTTTTCCCCCTAATCCTGAGTGCTACTTCCTAGGTAGCTGATAGTAGAAACCAAACCAGAAGAACATATGTGAGTGAGTTAAAATAGTCTCTGAGGATTGATTACTCCCTGGGTAGAGTTGGGTTTGAATTTAGTGATTCTCTTTACACATCAACACTTATGCAAAAAGTTCTTAGAGTGTCTCATGGTATATTGACGCTGCTCTGCAACGAATATGAGTTCAAGGATTCAAAAACACTTCTGAAAAATTACAAATCTCTGAAAGAAAATTATCTTTTCACAGGAACCTAATGAGTCAAAAGAAAAATATCTTTGAAGAAAACCCACATTTTGGTTGTCCATCACAGGTTCTAGTTAGCTAAAGTACAGTCATGTAACTGCAGATAAAATAAGAAATATTTCCTTTTGTCTGAAACTAATTTATAATTGTAAAGTATTGGTTACTAGTTAGTGTCCTGCAGGAGAGGACTATTTATTTTGTTCTGGGTTAATTAGGTAGTGTTGTATAATAATGATCTATAGCTATAGTCTCCATCGTAGAATATGGAAATCACCCAGAATTCATTTCTGTGGAGTCCTCCTTAGGGAAGAGAAGTCAGGCTGGCAGGACCAGAGGAAAGCAAAAAAAAAAAAAAAAAGAAAGAAAGAAGATAAGCTATGACTCACCTTCTTCATGGTCCAGGACACATAGCCCTCCTGCACAATATTTCTGCACTCAGCTATCACCAGACTTTCAGCTGATAGAAAAATGCAACTTAGCTCACTGCAACCTTAGTGTTATCAGTACTGCCCAAACCCTCTTCAGCACACAGCACAAGCACCATCCTGTAAAATCTCCAGCACACCTTTTTCTCATTGCATACAGCCTCTTCTCTGCTGTGCTGCCCATTGCTTCCTTGCAATGTATTTTCATACTTTCTCTAATAAATCTGCCTTTCTTTACCTACAACTATGTTGATAAATTCTTCTTACCCCCATGCCACCAGCCCTAGATTGTTAGTCGCTAATCACCCGTGACAATTTCTGTAGTACATCATCAGAAGAAAGGAACATTGAGAATACAGGAAAAGAAATAGATGTCATGAAAGGCCATGATAAAAAAAAAAAAAAAAAAAAACAGAAAACAACAAAAACAAAAACATTGTAGTTTATTTTGTATAATACTCTGCTCTTATTTTACAACATCCACCTAGGCTGCCAGAATCATTTTCCTAAAATATACACCTGCTTTTCATCGCCCTCCACTTACAGAGTGCAAGCTTTCTACCTTGGCAAATATGACCTTCTCTAACCTAGTGCCCATTTACCTTTCTGGGCTCACTTTGTGATGTTCTCTTTCACAAACCCTAAGCTCCAGCCATCCTTCAAGCTTTGTAGGTACTGTTTTCTTGGTCAAATGCTCTTCTGCCATTCCTTTCCTGGATGAACTCACATGTCAAGACTTAGCTGAAACGTCGTTCAGCTGCCTTATGTGGAGATGGGGCTCCTCCCAGAGCACTTCGCATGCATTTCTGCTATAGTAGTTGTCTTGTGGCTTTTCACATTTGTGCATAAGGTTATAAGAGTTTACATGAGGCTTTAAGAAAGTTGGCTCAGGGCCAGGGCTAGTATATACGTGCAGTAACAAGGTTGATTTTCACTGTTTTGGGCAACAACCTAAGTAACTTTAACAGTGCCTGGGAATGTTCAAGGCCCGGCTCGGGTTCAAGCTGCAAGGGGAACACACAACTGGCCGGGCCACCGGATAATCAAGGCACTCTGTTTCCCAAGGCAAAGAAGGAAGTGGGGGCTGATCTGGGGGACCCTAGAGTACGATCAGTCATCTTGCATGACTTGGTCACTCTACATTATTCTTTACATAAATTGCTTTATTCAATTAGTTGATAGGATTAGCAAATGGATTTTTTTCCCCCATCTATGTTGATGAGAAATATTGCCTGTAATTTTCTTTTCTTCTAATGACCTAGCTAGGTTTTGGTATCAAGTTGTATACTGGGTTCATGATATGGCTTGGCTTTGTGTCCCACCCAAACTTCATCTCGAATTGTAATCCCCAAATCCCCACGTGTTAGGGGAGGTACCTGGTGGGAGGTGATTGGATCATGGGGGCAGTTTCCCCTATGCTGTTCTTGTGATAGTGAGTGAGTTCTCAGGAAATCTAAGGGTTTTGTAAGTGTGTGACAGTTCCTCCTTCACACGCTGTCTCTCACTGGCCCCCATGTAAGAAGTGCCTGCTTCCTCTTCCACCATTATTGTAAGTTTCCTGAGGCCTCCCTAGCCATGTGGAACTGAGACTCAATCACACCTCCTTCCTTTATAAATTATCCAGTCTCAGATATTTCTTTATAACAGTGTGAGAATGGAGTAATACTGTTCATAAATTAAATGAGAAACGTTTCCTCTTTATTTCATGAGATTTTATAAGATTAGTGTTATTTCTTCCTTAAATGTTTGATGGAGTCCAGTGAGGCCATCTCTTCCAGGAGTCTCCCATGTGAAAAAGTTGTGTTTTGTTTTTAACTAGGAAAAAAAAATCTGGGCATGGTGGCTCAAGCCTGTGATCCCAGTGTTTTGGGAGGCCAGGCAGGCAGATCACTTAAGGGCAGAGTTTGAGACCAGCCTGGCTAATATGCTGAAGCCTTGTCTCTACTAAAAATACAAAAAATAGCTGGGCATAGTGGCAAACACCTGTAGTCCTAGCTTTTCGGGAGGCTGAGGCGTGAAAATTGGTGAAACCTGGAAGGTGGAGGTTGCAGTGAGTTGAGATCACACCATTGCACTCTAGCTTGAATGAGAGTGAGACTCCGTTTCAAACACACGCACACACACATGTGCACACACACAAATATATATATATTTGCTTACCTCTACATCAAATATTAAAAAATATCAAATTGCTTACCTCTACATATAGAAACCCCACAAAGCTGTTCAGTTGTTCTATTTCATTTTGTGTGAAAGTTGCATTTTTCAAGGAGTTTGTTCACTTCACTAAGTTGCAAAAATACTGAAATAAAGTGGTTCATAATAATCTTTATCATGAATTTTAGTAGCTGTAGTGTCTATATATTCTCACTATTTAATTCCAGATGTTGGTAATTTGTGTTTTATCTCATGCTTCCCCCATCAATCTGGCTTGATGTTCATCAGATTAATACTAATGCATTGTGTATTTCAAAGTTACTGAAAGAATAGATTTTTTATGTTCTCACCATGAAACAATGATAAGGTGTTAGGTGATGGATATGTTAATTAGCTTGATTTACTGTTTCCACAATGCATAAATCAAAACACCACGTTGTACCCCACAAATGTACATATACACAATTATCATTTGCCAACTAAAAAATAACTAAATAGAAGTACTTCATGAATCCTTTCAAAGAATCACATTTTAGCTTCATTAATTTCCTCATTGCTTTCTATTTCATTGACTTCTGATATTATGTTTATTATTTCTTTCTTTCTACTTACTTTGAATTTTAATTGTTCTTTTTCTATTTAGTTGAAATGAAAACTTAAGTGATTGAAGAAGATATAAATGAAGGTGATAAAGATGTAAATCTTATTTTCTAATATAATCATTTGCTGTATATTTTCTACTAATCCAATGCTGCATGTATCCCATTAATTTTTAAAATCTTGTGTTTTCATTATCATTCAGCTCATAATATTTCTTAAGCTGTATTGGTATTTATTATTTGATCCATAGGGTATTAGAACTGTGTTGTTTGATTTTCAAGTATTTGGTGATTTTTCTAAATATCTTATTGATTTCTCATTTAATTCCATTGTGGTCAGATAACATATTTTGTTAAATTTTGGAATTTATGAAGACAAATTTAATGGCCCAGAATGTAGTCTATTTTGGTGAGAGTTCCTTGTGCATTTGAAAAGAATGTATATTCTGTAATTGCAAGGGGTAACATTCTGTGAATGTAACTGGGCAAAATTGCTTGATACTATTATTCAAATCTTCTTTATCCTTGATAATTTTCTTGTCTGTTTGTTCTCTCAGATACTGACGGGATATTAAAATCATGAAATGTGATTTTGGATTTATCTGTTTCTCTCTTGACTTCTGGGATTTTTTTGCCTTATTTATTTTGAAGCTCTGTTATTGGGTCATATTTTTATGGATTATGGGACCACCTGATGAATTTTCCCTTTTTCATTATGAAATATCACCTTAAAAATTATCTAATATTTAAATGCCAAACTTCTTTCTTATCATTACTATTTGCATGGTATGTCTGTTTTTCAGACTATAGCATTCAATTTTCTTGTGCTTTTATATTTAAAGCAAATCTCTTTTAAACAGCATAGTGTTGGGTTTTCTTTTTAAATCCAGTCTGACATCCTCTGACTTTTTATTGGAGTGGTTACTTTATAATTAATGTAATTATTGATATGGTTGGTTTAAAATCTACCATCTTGCTATTTATTTTTTATTTCCATGTGTTTTTGCTTCCTTTCCCTTTTGTTTCTCATCTTATTTTGGGCCAATCAAACATTCTACTTTATTTTCTATGCTAGTTTTATAAGTATATATCTTTTAATGGCTTTTCTAAAGGGTGGGATAGTTCTCCCAGGATTATGATATGCATCTTTACATTATTACAGTCCACTTGGAATTAATAATGTAGCACTTTATGTAAAATATGAGAACCTTACCAGAGTAGAGTTCTTTTTGCTCCTTTCTGTTCTTTGTGCTTTTATTGTCAAATTGCTTACTTCTGCATATAGAAACCCCACAATGCCATTGTTTTTGCTTTAAATAATTGTCTTTTAGAATATTGAGAAAACGAAAAAGAGAAAGTCTCATATTTTATCCATGTATTTACCATTTTCAGTGATTTTTTTTCCTTCCTGAAGGTCTGAGACTTCATTTTGTATCATTACTCTTAAAATTTTTTTTATTGTGGCAAAATACAAGTAACATAAAATTTACTATCTTAACTGTTTTAAAGTGTACAATCCAGTAGTATTAAGTACATTCAAATGTTGTGTGGGCATCACCACCACCCTTCTCCATGACGCTTTTCACCTTTTAAAACTGAAACTCTGTTCCCTTTAAACAACTGCCCATTAACCCCACCCTTGTGTCCTGGCAACCACTGTTCTACTTTTCATCTCTGTGATTTTTTTTACTACATTTAACTACCTCATATAAGTGAAAGCATATAAGTGAATAGTATCTTTTTGTGACTGGCTTACTTCACTTAGCACAATGTCTTCAAGGTTAATTCATGTTGTGGCATGTGTCAGAAAGTCCTTCCCTTTTAGGGCTGAATAATATTCCATTGTATGGATGTACCACATTTTGATTATCCATCCATCTATCAATGAATGCTTGTTTGTTTTCATATTTTAGCTATTGCGATTATTGCTGCTATGAACACAAGTATACAAATGTCTTTTAGAGACTCTGCTTTCCGTTCTTTTGGGCATATACCCAGAAGTGGAAGTGCAGGATCATAAGGCAATTCTACATTTAATTTTTTGAGGAACTGCTATATTGTTTTTCATAGTCACTGTACAATTTTACCTTCCTACCAGCAATGCTTCAGGGTTCCAGTTTCTCTCTCTCTCTCTCTCTATATATATATATAATATATATACCTATATATAAAATATATATTTTTTTTATATATATATGTTGTTGTTTTTTTTGACCGAGTCTTGCTCTGTCACCCAGGCTGGAGTGCAGTGGCGCCATCTTGGCTCAGTGCAACCTCTGCCTCCTAGGTTCAAGTGATTCTCTTGCTTCAGCCTCCCAAGTAGCTGGGATTACAGGAGCACACCACCACGCCTGGCTAATTTTTGTATTTTTAGCAGAGACGGGATTTCCCCATGTTGGCCGGGCTGATCTCAAACTCCTGACCTCAAGTGATCTGCCTGCCTTGGCCTCCCAAAGTGCTGGGATTATAGGCATGAGCCACCACACCTGGCCGTTTTGTTTTTTGTGTTTTATTTATTTTATGGTAGCCATCCTAATGGGTGGGAGGTGATGTCTCATTGTAGTTTTGATTTGCACTTTGCTAATGATTAGTGATGTGATGCTGAGTAGCTTTGCCTGTGCTTATTGGCTATTTGTATATCTTTTTTGAAGAAATGTCTATTCAAGTTCTCTGTCCTTTTCTGAACTGGTTTGTTTGTTTTTTGTTGTTGAGGTAAAATAACTCTTAAACCACAAGGACTTGCTTAGTGTTTCTTATAGTATAGATCTTCAGGCACTTAAAAAAGAAGTCAGCTTTATTCATCTAAAAGTGTTTTTATTTTTTCTTTAATATTGAAGGTTGTTTTTGCAGACTGTAGTGTTCACAATTTTTTTCCTTTAGGACCTTATAAATGAGGTTTGATTTTCCTCTGACACCCATTTTATCTAAAGAGAAGTCAGACGTTCATTTTTTCTTTGCTGACTTCTATTTGATTTGTTTTTTTTTCTTAATTGTTATTCAGCAGTTTGACTATGATATGTGTAGGTGATGTGTGTGTGTGTATGTGTGTGTGTGTGTGTGTGTGTGTGTGTATTGCAATTATCCTGCTAAGAGTTTGTTGAGATTCTTGAATATGTAGGTTAATAAAATATGTCATCAAATTTCGAAAATTTTGGCTTTCATTCCCTCTCAAATTTTTATTTCCTATTCTTTAACTCCTGTTAATTCTGAGACTCCAGTTTCATCCTTGTTTCACCACTTGATACTTTCCCACAGGCTTCTTAGTTTCTTCAATTTTCTTTGAATCCTGTTTTCTACCCTGGTAGGCTGGAACCTCAAAGTCTGTTAATAGTGAATGACCTCTGGTATCTCCATTCAGCTTCTAACCACCCAGCAGCCATTCTTTGCTGTGCCTGATGGAATTTCAGCCAGTATATATGCAACTGCGCCTTCTGTAAGTACTTGAGAACTTTTACACAGTCTTCTTCACTTACCTACATATATCTTCTTCCTCTCCAGAATAGCTTTCCAGACTCCGTTTAGATACAGCTACTCGTGTTGCAAACGTGACATGTCTAGAGCAAGAAGAACAGAGTATTTCCATCTTGAATTCTCTCCTCCTTCTCTGCTCCTAGGTTGCAGTCAATTCCTCTTTGACCATGTCTTTCCCACTTTACCCCCATGACAACAGTCTTCATTGTTCTCAATTTTATGATCCCACAGCACTTTACTAATACTCCTGGTAGAATACATCATTTTTTAAATTATAACACAGCAATTGACATTTGATAAATAATTATTAACTGTAGGAAGAAACAAATGGATGTTGTGTTTGTATTTGTTTCACCTGCCAGATGGTTAGCTTATTTTCAGCAAGGATAATGAAACACAGGACACAGCATGGACATTTAATAAATCTTAGTTGAATAAATAATGACATTATTATAATTTTTTCATAAATAGCTCATGTCATGTGGATTAGTTTATGTATTTTGTCATATTTGGTGTTTCGGTAATGTTCAATATTTCTCAACCTGTCTGAAACCATTTTTTTTGGGAGGACAAGTCAGGAAAAGTCTACTTTCGAATATGCCAATGTATTAGACCATCTTATATGCAAGGACGTTTAATTTTCTTAAAACAGCAAGAACAGCAAAATTAAATTTTTGTCCATACTACCATCATTTTCAGTTTCACTAAGGTTCCCAGTTTTTCTTAAAATGTCAATGTTCAGAGTTAAGAAACACATTTAATGAATGAACAGAAATAAACAGAAGTAATTGTAGACATTTGTGCTATGTCAGAGATGTAAAATTTATTAGGATAATCATGAAGAACTTCCTTAATTTCCAGAAAGATAGCACCCAAGACTGGAAACAGAATTCCCAAAGCACCCACAGAAAGAGACACTTTAATATGAAGGAATCGAACAGCTTCAGGAAGCTGTAGGCATCCACCAATTCAGACTGCAGTTGGTTATAGCTGAATGGTCATTGAAAGTTTCTTGGTCTCTTTTTATTTGCAAGGGGTGATTGTGATAGCAACATCCTTGTTCTAATTTCTAAAGCAGAGTACATTAGTTGTAGGCACTGAGATACGTGAACGCTAAAGCTTCTATGCTGACTCTTTCAGTCTCAGGAACTGAGCAAAGTAGCCATCCATCAGCAGCTTCTTGGGAGGCAGGGCTCACAGCACGGCTGAGTGAAGGTGGTGAGGTTGAGAGTCTCCAGGCCTGGAGTTGGCTGGCAAGAGTTGAGCAGGAAGCAGGTGGGCACGCAGGGCTGAGGAATGTAGCAGGGTGGGGGACAGTTGTCACAGCAGGTGGGCTCCAGTAACCAAACCGTGTGTGGACAGGTGCTGGGTAGGCAGACTCCGCAGCGGCAGGATTTGTCGAAGGTGCAGATGGTGGTGGCGGGCCCAGTGGGGACACTGCAGCTGCGAGAGGCACAGCAATCCATGGCAATCAGCGTCTGTGGTATTTATGGGTTTGATTGAAAAGAAGGACAAGTCTTCTGAGGTGTGAATATCTCTCCTTTCTGTGGGGCTCTTATATATCCTCTCCACTGGGAGTTGGTCCAGCCAAGAGGCTTCTTTCCTGGTTCTTGTTTATGTTAGTGTACCCATTATTCTTTAATTTGTTTGACATTTAGACACTGTAAAGAGTCCCCATTTTCCTAATTAACTTTTATTTGAGTTCATTGCTAAATCTGAACTGATTACCCTTGCTATTTGTCACTGGAACACAAGCTTTATGAGGTATCACCAAAGCCTTCTGTTATTATATTTTCAACACCAGCCCTGCTGGGGAATACTGCATGACAGTGAGTCTGTACAATATGTGGGCCTGCTCTCCAGTGCTGCTTTATTTTTAATCTGTCATTTTATCTATACCAATTTGTCTGATAAAGTATTCTTGTTTTAAAGAGTTGAACTTAATTTTACTTTCTTTTAGCTTTGAGGCTTTTGAAGATCAAAATTACATTAACGTGGAGAAATATGCTATTGAGAAATATGGAAAAACTTTATAAACACTTATTATTGTAGTTTTTTACTACAAATATTTTGTATACGTTTGTTTAGCATTACATTACATTACTGGAATCATATTGTGCATAGGTTCTGAAACTTGCCTTTGTGTATATCTATATATCTGTATATAATTATCTTATATTTTAAAAGATATTTGATAGTGTTACTTTTAATATTTCTTAGTATTTATTATATAATTGCACTTCTATGTTACTTTAAAAATTTATATTACTGTGCATTGAGGTTATTTTCAACTTTACAATAATTGTGGCAATAGAAAACCTCTGTATATAAATCTTTGTGCATATTTTTGATTCTTTCAGAAACAATTATTTGGTAGAATTATAGGGGCAAATGTTAATTTCTAGTAGTTTTAAGGCCTTTCATATCATTGCCATACTGCTCTTCAGAATGGTTCTATTTACCTATTTTTTTTTCAAATTATCTATTTTTACCAGGTGTGTTTGATTAAGAATTCCCATTTCCTATACTATTGACAGACACTTTATTTTAAAGGTGTTTTCCAGTTTCTTGGGTGAAAAACACAATTTTATGATTGTCGTGTTTGTATTTCTTTTATAACCAGCTAGGTTGAAATATTCTTTCATATGCATATTGGCCATCTGTCTTCTATTGAGAGCTGGCTTGCTTTCTTTCCTTCACTGCTAATTGTAGGCAAATTGAATTTTTAGCTTCTGTCTATATAGACTAAATAAAGTAATAAGAATACAAAACTAAAATTCAAGTAAAATTATTACCAAAGGAAACTTATGAGCCTGAGCTAAATTAATCTGTTGACACTTCATTTCATTCTCTCTTTTTTCTTTTTTTTTTACAAGGTATTGCATTTTTTCCTGAAATCAAATGTAGCTGTGGTCGGAAAGACCTGGATTCTAGTATCAGTACACTATTTAGACTGCAGGCATAGTTCAGTGTTTAAGAGGGAGCACAAGGTGGTGGGCTTGTGGCCAATATCATTTATACACCTCAAACCATTTCCGCTCAGCTTGGTCTCATGTATCCTGCAAGCCATGGTTTTTCTCACATTCCTCCCACCTCCTCCTTTAGGCACCCCTGTAGAGTGGTACATGGTGGTGTGCATGTTTGTATGTTTTGGGAATGGGGATATATATTTAAGAGGACCACAGAAGAGCTCTTGACTGTTCCCGGTGCTGCTGGTTACCTTCCTTGTTATGGTAAGTAATTCCCTTTTAGGAGCTTCATCTTTTTTCTCTGCAAAATTAGGGTAATAACATACATATTCCTCCACTCAGGAGATTACTGTGAGGTTCACATGTGATAAAAAGGGTGAAAGCTCATGGACAACCATATAGTGCTATGCAAAAATAAATTATTATCATGATTAAAGCAAATTACAGATCAAATTCAAGACAAGGTAAAGATAAAAAAAACACTCAAAAGAAGAAAAGAAAAAGAGATGAAGGTAAGCAAGAGAGCAACCTTATAGGAAACAGCAAACATTTATATTAGAAGTTTATGGCCGGGCGCGGTGGCTCAAGCCTGTAATCCCAGCACTTTGGGAGGCCGAGACGGGCGGATCACGAGGTCAGGAGATCGAGATCATCCTGGCTAACACGGTGAAACCCTGTCTCTACTAAAAATACAAAAAACTAGCCGGGCGAGGTGGCGGGCGCCTGTAGTCCCAGCTACTCGGGAGGCTGAGGCAGGAGAATGGCGTAAACCGGGAGGCGGAGCTTGCAGTGAGCTGAGATCCGGCCACTGCACTCCAGCCCGGGCGAAAGAGCAAGACTCCGTCTCAAAAAAAAAAAAAAAAAAAAAAGAAGTTTATACAAATAAATAAATAAATAAATAATCACATCTACTATTAGAGAAAGTGCTTGGCATATAAATTAACAAACTTAAAAACTGGAAAAGCTCTCTATGGCTCTGCTTGAAAGACAGAATTCATGATATCTGCTGGTTCCTGGACTTTGACCAGATTTATTTTTGTATGAATACCTGCCAAAGTGTGCACACTTTTACTTAGGACTGATTATTATTTCACTTATTATTTAAAAAATAATTCAACAGACATTTACTGAGCAGTTACTATGTGCCAGTCACTGTAATCAATGTTGGATATATAGCAATAAACAAAATAGGCACCATCCTTGCCCTCATGAAGTTTATAGTTTGGGGGAAGAATTTTTCATACATGTAACATATTATTATAAGTTGCTGCTATTATACATTGTAATAGGAAGGAAAAAGATTGGATTCTAAGGGAAAAAGACAAAAAATAAAAGAAAAAATTATTCTGAGGGAAACATTACAAAGGAAACATGGTTTGCAGACCCTCAGGCTTAGAATTTCATGGCAGAAAGCTATCAGCTTCTTACCTAGGATACAATATTACTTTAAGTTCACCATAAAAGCTTAGAGAAACTGTTACTGTTTATACAGAACATTGTGTTTCTCTAATCAAGACAAGGTTACAGATTACAAACAGTTTTAATGCAACAAGTTTATTATAATAAGCTCTTCTCTTTTATTAACAAGACGTGCAGCACTTTATTAAAATGTATTTTCTCTGCAGTGGTCTAAGAGACCTGGAAATTACTCTCCTTTGTTTATAAATGATAGTGATTCATAGTGAGGTGAGATGATTTAGATGGTTTGGGAGCTGGTGTGTTAAAAACTAAATATAGGACCTATTGGGATTGAGCTACCTTTTATGTGGTTAGAAATGGAAGTTTAAACTATGTGTCAGAGATACTAAGCATTTTATTTTTAAAAACAAAGGGTATCTTTTTTTTTTGGTAACATTATAATATTTAATTCTCAAAACAACCATATGAAGTAGCTATAATTATTGTCACCTCCATTTTATAGACGAGGAATCTTAGCCACAATAAAGTAACTTTCCCAAGGTCACCCACAATACCAGAAGTGAGAGCCAATCCAGGTAGTCTTCTCTAGGGCTCACACTTTTTTTTTTTTGCAATAGGATTTTTATTTTTTTTATTTTTTTATTTTTATTATACTTTAAGTTCTAGGGTACATGTGCATAACGTGCAGGTTTGTTACATATGTATACTTGTGCCATGTTGGTATGCTGCACCCATCAACTCATCAGCACCCATCAATTCGTCATTTATATCAGGTATAACTCCCAATGCAATCCCTCCCCCCTCCTCCCTCCCCATGATAGGCCCCGATGTGTGATGTTGCCCTTCCCGAGTCCAAGTGATGTCATTGTTCAGTTCCCACCTATGAGTGAGAACATGCGGTGTTTGGTTTTCTGTTCTTGTGATAGTTTGCTAAGAATGATGGTTTCCAGCTGCATCCATGTCCCTACAAAGGACGCAAACTCATCCTTTTTTATGGCTGCATAGTATTCCATGGTGTATATGTGCCACATTTTCTTAATCCAGTCTGTCACAGATGGACATTTGGGTTGATTCCAAGTCTTTGCTATTGTGAATAGTGCCACAATAAACATACGTGTGCATGTGTCTTTATAGCAGCATGATTTATAATCCTTGGGTATATACCCAGTAGTGGGATGGCTGGGTCATATGGTACATCTAGATCTAGATCCTTGAGGAATCGCCATACTGTTTTCCATAATGGTTGAACTAGTTTACAATCCCACCAACAGTGTAAAAGTGTTCCTATTTCTCCACATCCTCTCCAGCACCTGTTGTTTCCTGACTTTTTAATGATTGCCATTCTAACTGGTGTGAGATGGTATCTCATTGTGGTTTTGATTTGCATTTCTCTGATGGCCAGTGATGATGAGCATTTTTTCATGTGTCTGTTGGCTGTATGAATGTCTTCTTTTGAGAAATGTCTGTTCAGATCCTTTGCCCACTTTTTGATGGGGTTATTTTTTTTTTTTGTTCTTGTAAATTTGTTTGAGTTCTTTGTAGGTTCTGGATATTAGCCCTTTGTCAGATGAGTAGATTGCAAAAATTTTCTCCCATTCTGTAGGTTGCCTGTTCACTCTGATGGTAGTTTCTTATGCTGTGCAGAAGCTCTTTAGTTTATTTAGATCCCATTTGTCAATTTTTGCTTTTGCTGCCGTTGCTTTTGGTGTTTTAGACGTGAAGTCCTTGCCCATGCCTATGTCCTGAATGGTACTACCTAGGTTTTCTTCTAGGGTTTTTATGGTATTAGGTCTAACATTTAAGTCTCTAATCCATCTTGAATTAATCTTCGTATAAGGAGTAAGGAAAGGATCCAGTTTCAGCTTTCTACTTATGGCTAGCCAATTTTCCCAGCACCATTTATTACATAGGGAATCCTTTCCCCATTTCTTGTTTCTCTCAGGTTTGTCAAAGATCAGATGGCTGTAGATGTGTGGTATTATTTCTGAGGACTCTGTTCTGTTCCATTGGTCTATATCTCTGTTTTGGTACCAGTACCATGCTGTTTTGGTTACTGTAGCCTTGTAGTATAGTTTGAAGTCAGGTAGCGTGATGCCTCCAGCTTTGTTCTTTTGACTTAGGATTGTTTTGGCAATGCGGGGTCTTTTTTGGTTCCATATGAACTTTAAAGCAGTTTTTTCCAATTCTGTGAAGAAAGTCATTGGTAGCTTGATGGGGATGGCATTGAATCTATAAATAACCTTGGGCAGCATGGCCATTTTCATGATATTGATTCTTCCTATCCATGAGCATGGTATGTTCTTCCATTTGTTTGTGTCTCTTTTATTTCACTGAGCAGTGGTTTGTAGTTCTCCTTGAAGAGGTCCTTGACATCCCTTGTAAGTTGGATTCCTAGGTATTTTATTCTCTTTGAAGCAATTGTGAATGGAAGTTCATTCCTGATTTGGCTCTCTGTTTGTCTGTTACTGGTGTATAAGAATGCTTGTGATTTTTGCACATTAATTTTGTATCCTGAGACTTTGCTGAAGTTGCTTATCAGCTTAAGGAGATTTTGGCTGAGACAATGGGGTTTTCTAAATATACAATCATGTCATCTGCAAACAGGGACAATTTGACTTCTTCTTTTCCTAACTGAATCCCCTTGATTTCTTTCTCTTGCCTGATTGCCCTAGCCAGAACTTCCAACACTATGTTGAATAGGAGTGGTGAGAGAGGGCATCCCTGTCTTGTGCCAGTTTTCAAAGGGAATTTTTCCAGTTTTTGCCCATTCAGTATGATATTGGCTGTGGGTTTGTCATAAATAGCTCTTATTATTTTGAGGTACGTTCCATCAATACCGAATTTATTGAGCGGGTATCTTTTTTCTTTAAGCAATTGTAGGAAAAGCATGGTGATTCTTGATGAGATGGTAGATTTTCGGAGTGCTAAAAATCTAGACACACACACACACGCACATGCACAAGCACACATCCAAGAAGTCCAGTTTTAATTATATCTTTCTATAGTCAATGGAGGGATCCGGGACAGTGAAGATGTAAATCCAAGATTAATAATGAAAAGAGACAGAAGCAAAACATGATTATATTGGTCTCTTGCTTGAAATCTTTCATTGCTTCAAAGTTTCAGTCCAAATCCCTTTGCTTTGGGGAGCCCCTTGTGTCTGGGTCTTCGTATTTCTGTCTTCTCTGCTTCACCCTCTTCAATGCATTGTTCATCTGGTCATTCCCAACTACCTCCTGTGGCTTAGAAACACCAACCTCTTTGCTGCCTCCATGATTTATTAAGCTGTTGTTCTGTCTGGAACAGCTGTTCCCTACCTCTCCTGCTGCCTATTCATCTTTTAAAGCTTAGGCTGGATAACTCAGAGGCTTTCCATAACTATTTCTCACCTCTGACACTGAATCACCAAATCTGGGTTTTAGTTATTCTTTCTGTATGCTTGCATGCCATGCTGTTCACCTCCCAGTCACAGCGGAATCCCTCAGCATTACAATTATTGTGATTATAACTTGTCTTTCTCCTTCACCAGATTTGGGAGAGACTTGAGGGCACTAGAGACTTGAGGTAATAGCATTTCTTTTATCTTTCTACTCCTGGCATTAATGTGATTCCTGACACAGGATAAGCACTCAGGAAATATGGACAAATGAATGAGTGAATGGACTGAATCTCTTATTGACAGTATCCTCTGTTGTGTCCCATAGACTCCATGGCTGCTAAGTTCTGTTCATTTAAGGTTGAGCTGTAAAAAGCCTACGGAATCCCCTGAGAAATTTTTTTTCTGAAGGGACTAACAGGTACACTGAGGACATTTTAAAACAAGCGTGCTTAAAACCATTTGCTTCTCCCCTTCCTTGTCCTACTCTTTTCCTTGCATGTATTCTTGTGGTTTTATTTCAATGCATTTTCAGATTTTGACTTGTGTCTTTATATATGTATTGTGTATAGATATACACGCACACATATATTTATATGTGTTACATAAATGTATTGGATGTATTATATATATAGTATATATACGTATATGTACTTGTTCTCTCTAGGCTTGGAAAAGAAAAATCTTTGTGAGATAAAATTAAGTAGGCTGAGAAAATTAAGTAATGAATTAAAGCATATTTAATCAGAGTTTTAGCTCTTAACCTGAGATACCTGAAAAGTATTGACATTCTATTGATTACTGTGGTAGAACATCTGTGCAGAGTACGGTGGCAAATAGAGGTATGTTCCTGGTGCCTTGTGACTAGAGTTGACCACTTTGAGTTCTCTCTAAGAGAAGATGAAGTTGAAATAGGTACACCTCCAAAATACCCAGATTTTAGAATTGAATACTTGCCAATTTTAATCTACGAACCAATGCACTCTTTTTCTATTATAACCCCATGTGGATTTTGTTACAGAATCTTACATGTTTTATTTCTCTTGCATATTTTGGGTTTATTTCATAACTGTGCTCATTAAGCTTCTGATTTCATTAGTATTGAAGTTAGTATTGCAGTGGGAAAAATTGGGCTTTAGAGTCAGACATACAAGAGGCTGAATTCTGATTGTCTAAGTAAGTAACTTTATGACTTTGAGAATGTTGAATAACTCTTAAAACTTCATTTATTCTTATCCATTAGTGCTGTTTTAAGGACTAAATGAATGATTTACTAGTGAAGAGTAGATAAATAAGTGTTGGTTCACACCAAAATTACATTTGTCTGAGGAGGAAGAGAGAAGAGAAGGCAAATATAAAAGAGAACCTGTTAAAAGTTAGCAAGCCATGTTAGTAGTATCCAGAATGTTAGTCATTCTGCCAATAGATTCTTTTTTAAAAAATTAAAATAATCATCTTTTTTTACCTTTTTAAAATGGAAGAAATATACCCAAAACTAACATAAACAAAGGATACATCTTGCCAGAGAAATATAGTTTATTGGAAAAACCACCAAGAAATTTTCTTCTATGGAAATACCCAATACAAGAAACAAGAGCCAGGAAGCAGTATGATCAAGAACATGTAATCTGAGGTCTTACAGATTGAAACAGTATTTTGCTAATAAAACACATTCACCTGCCCACAGGAACCAAATGGTTATTCAGCTAAATAACCATGAAAAATACTTTTCTTTTTTCCCCCCCATTAAAACCAAAAGTAAATTCTTCATATCTGGGCCATCTGATCTACGTTAACACCTGGTAAACTACTGAGGCAAGTGACTACTGAAGAGACAGCTTCTGGATTCCTCGTTGTCGGGCACTGAGCAAAGTAGCCATCCATCAGCAGCTTCTTGGGAGGCAGGGCTCACAGCAGGGCTGAGTGAAGGTGGTGAGGTTGAGAGTCTCCAGGCCTGGAGTTGGCTGGCAGGAGTTGAGCAGGAAGCAGGTGGGCACGCAGGGCTGAGGAATGTAGCAGGGTGGGGGACAGTTGTCACAGCAGGTGGGCTCCAGTAACCAAACTGTGTGTGGGCAGGTGCTGGGCAGGCAGACTCCGCAGCGGCAGGATTTGTCGAAGGTGCAGATGGTGGTGGCGGGCCCAGTGGGGACACTGCAGCTGCGAGAGGCACAGCAATCCATGGCAATTGGTGTCTGGTTAGCTTTCAGTGTCTTAGACAGATGAGGTTGGTGAGGTACAAATGTCTCCTCTCTTGTTAGGGATCTTATATACCCTCCCAAGTGGGCATTGGTCCAGCTGGAAGGCTTCCTGTTTTGTTTATGGCACCCTTTTTCAGTGAGATTCTCTAATCTGTTTGGCATTTACATGTCCATTAAGAGTTACCGCTCTTGTTAAGTTAATCATATTTTTGAGTCATTGACTTGTCATTTTTGTCACAAGATCGTCACATTTTTTCTTCACATGTTTCTGGCATACCAAACCTTACATGACTTTTATGGGTAATCAATCCAACTGACAATTCAGCTGTAATTTTGGAGGCCAAACTCTTCTTGTTTTCTCTCTTAATTTAAAATACTGTGGATCACATAATGTGATTTCTAATGACTAATTTCAGAATGAGTAACTCAAATGATGAATTGGACCATTTTCAACTCAATAAAGTCAACAAGAATATGGCTATTTACAGATGAATGTTTCATGTGACTACAGGCATCTCAGATATGTTTGCATTATTTAGTGATATTATAATTCAGGTTCTATTGAGCAAGCAAAGTGGCAGAATGGTACAGGATGAAACTCTTTCTTATTATTTTTTAAAAATCCATAGTGAATTTCTCAAGGTTGTATTATTCTATGGATTGTTTTTTTCTAAAAGAGTCTCTATTCCCAAAGTTACACCAGTCTTGTGGTGAATCAAAGTATAAATTCACTGGAAGGAAGGAAGGATCCACACAGTGGCCGTTCTTTGTTGAATGTACCATCAAAAGAAAACCACCTCAGCCTTGATTCATTTTCATGTGAATGGTGTATGCACTTTAAAATAAGATGAAATAGGAATTAAAAGGAGAAACCTTAAGAGTCACAGAACAACAGTAGATTTTGGCAGGAAATCTGACCCAATGCAATTAGAACTATGGCATTCATAAAAAATCACTTTTTCACTGACTTACTCCCTACTTTGCTTGTTTATTTGTTTTCATATCTTGGATCTTGAACTAGATTGAGATTCCTTTGAGGTATGCCTTAAACAACATTCTTTACTAGTCAGCCAGAAATTGAACCAGGTAATCTCAAATGTGTAAAATTCTAGATTCCAACATCTTCCTACACCTGTCCATGAGCAGCACAAATCCTTTCAGGTAATACTATATAATTTAAATTACATACTTGTTGTGGTAATTTGTTGAGTAAACAGAAAGTAAAGATTCTTGGTAGGTTGTTTCTGATGGCACATTACCAAAAACCAGTAAGATCTATTTAAAAGAGAAGAAAGCTGACTAAAATCATTGGAAAATATCAAATGTCATTCATAGGTAAGCCTTATACGTTATATGTTAAAACAACCAGTTTATCTTTTTTTTCTTTTTAACAACAAAAATAAGTGACACATGTATGCCATCAAATACTATGCAGTCATAAAAAGTAAGGCGATCCTATCCTTTGAAGAAACATGGATGGAGCTGGAGGCTATTATCCTTCGTAAACTAATGCAGAAGCAGAAAATCAAATACTGCGTGTTCTCACTTATAAGTGGTAGCTAAATGATGAGAACACATGGACACATAGAGGGGAATAACAGATGCTGGAAGCTATCAGAGGGTGGAAGGTGGGAGGAGGGACAGGATCAGGAAAAATAACTAATAGGTACCAGGCTTAATACCTGGGTGATGAAATAATCTGTAGAACAAACCCCCACGACACAAGTTTACCTACGTAACAAACCTGCACGTGTACCCCTGAACTTAAAACTTAAAAACAAAAAAAACAGAAAACAACTTTCAAATCATGTTTATTAGCAGGAATTTACAACAAATGCCAAGGGTGTTGAACATCATGCTGTTACCAGATGGTGCCATGCAGTTCTAGGCTTTTGGTGTCCCAAACAAAGAATTGGATGAGACACACACAGCAAAACGAAGCAGCAAAGGTGTATTAAGCACAGTATTACACTCTAAGAGGGGGAGAGTGAACCGACCTCTATGAGATGAGATCAGCCCCCAGCTTGGTGCAGTTTGGGTGTTTTTAATGTGTGTGTGTGTGTGTTTCTCTTCCCAAGGCTGCCTAATCTCTAGCCAGTGTCTGCCTCTTTGATTGACAGGTGTGTTGCTTAGTTACTTTGGTCCCTGTGTGCTTGCACACCACCTCCAGCCCATAATTTTAAGTACATACATGATATGCAGTCCATATGCATAAGCCTGAATGAGCTGATTTTCATACAAGGTCATGTTAAGGATACTTTTTCTCTTTAATGCACATGCTTATCCATGAAGAGTTGCCCCTTACTGGTTTGGTCCTTATCCTGCTCTGGCCATGGGGGCCTTGCTTTCTTCTCTTACTTTTTGTTGTGGCTAGAGTGCAGTGGCATTCTCTGCTCACTGCAGCCTCCACCTCCTGGGTTCAAGTGATTCTCCTACCTCAGACTCCCAAGTAGCTGGGATTACAGGTGCCCATCACCACACCCAGCTAAGTTTTGTATTTTTTGTAGAGCGGGGGGGTTTCACCATGTTGGCCAGGCTGGTCTCGAACTCCTGACCTCAAATGATCCACCTGCTTTGGCCTCCCAAAGTGCCAGGATTACAGGATAAACCACCACGACTGGTCTAACTTCTGCTTCTTATCTTGCTTCTTGCTTACCTGCCCCTTCACCTTGCTTCTGGTCTCTGCTTTTATTCACTCCGCCCTTTATCCAAGTTTTAATTCCCTTTGCTGTTCTCCTGCCTCAATACCTACACTTTACCACTGAAGAACAGAGAATCAAATTCAAGTGGCCTTCCCAGTATATTATAAAATTCAAAGTTAATGAACTAGTATTGAAACCGTCAAGGAAATGTTTAATGTTTACTTACTCTTGACTTACCAGTCTCTCTCATCTAGAAGCCAGTGGCTTGGCAAGTACAATATATGAAGACCCTCTCCCATTCTCTGTGTTCTCTCTGATTTCTCTTTTAAAGTTTATCTTGAAATATTATATAGATTCAGGAGATCTACTCTACAACATGGTGACTATAGTGAATAACCATATACTGCAATGAAAAACGCTGAGAGAATGGATTAAGTGTTCTCACCATAAAAATGATAGCTATGTGATCATGCATATGTTAATCATACAGCACATCACATAAAGTGAAGGCGGGAGTCTCCTAGGTACTTGACCCTCTGTGATCTCGTTCATACTGTTTCTTTAGCTTAAACTGACCTTTCCCAGTTCTCTACTTTCCAAATCCTGTTGATCCCTCAAGATTCAGCCAAACATCCCCTTCATAAAGAAACTTTAGGTGATTCTTCTAGATGTTTGCATCCTTTGCTCTCACAAAATGGGCTGCCTATTCTTCCCTTTCAACCTCATTTCTTTCTGCTATATTTTATAGTTTGTCACTTAAATTTGTTTTCCTCACTCCAATGCAAGGTTTTGGAAGTGGTAATCGTATGTTAGCCTTATTTGTCTTTTTCAAGCACTTAGGACAGTGCCTGAAACAGGGTAGGCATTTGATAAATATTTGTTGCATTGGCTTACATTTCAAATTAGAATTAAAAAGGTGTTTATTTATTTTTATAATGGCCTTTTATAACAGTAACCTTTTATATAAGCAGAGTGATTCATTTTTTGTGTGAATTGCTTTACAGTTGTCAAAACTTTTTTTTTTTTTGAGGCGAAGTTTCGCTCTTGTTGCCCAGAGTACAATGGCGCGATCTCTGCTCACAGCAACCTCTGCCTCCTGGGTTCAAGCCATTCTCCTGCCTCAGCCTCCGGAGTAGATGGGATTACAGGTGTGCACCACCGCACCCGGCTAATTTTGTATTTTTAGCAGAGATGGGGTTTCTCCATGTTGGTCAGGTTGGTCTTGAGCTCCAGACCTCAGGTGATCCACCCGCCTCGGCCTCCCAAAGTGCTGGGATTACAGGCATGAGCCACCGCGCCCAGCCAACATTTTTAAATTCAAAGATTTACTTAAATGAGATGGTGAAAAAAATAGGGGTTAGCTCAATCTTTGAGGTCCTTTCTGTGAGCATGTTGATCTCAAATTGCCAGCTTCACTGCTTTAAGGACACATGTGAGTTTATTTAGAGGCAGGGAAAAAACAAAAATTAAAGTTAGATGCTGACCTTGGCATTTAAAACGACTCTAAGCTTAGAGCCTAATGCATTTCACTATCCTCACAGTTTTCTTCAGGTATCTACGTATGCCTGTGAGGCCTCTTTTTGGCTATGAAATTTATGTTGATGTCATCAGAAAGTGTAATTCTGCTGGATATATTATAAGTTCATGATGCATGTGTCAAGAGTTGTTGGGTAATTATAGCATTAAATGTTGAGGCAGTATGTGGTTTGGGGAGTTGTGGTGTTTATTTAGTTTTGAAGTAAGGAGATCCATGATAGCATTTTTTTTTCCCATTTCGCATTTGAAATCATTGTTTGAAACAGGAAAAGAAAACTTCTGTAAAACTGAAGGCACAGTGCTATAATATTTTCTTCCAAATGGCTTAATTAAAGGCCATTTGCTGAGCAGCCCTTAATGACTACTGAAGGTCCTCAGGGCAATGTGGGCAAAGCTCTTTGGCTAGCAGCAAAGTGGTTCACACTCACAAGGCTGGACGCAGGTGGTGACAGAGAGCCCGCTCAGGGTTGGAGCTGGGTGTCATTTATTGAGCAGGCAACAGGATGGCACATAGGAATCAGGCACGCAGCAGGGCAGGGGACAGGTTTCACAGCAGGTGGGCTGAAGGAGGCTGTTCTCATGAGGGCAGATGCTGGGCAGGCAGACTTCACATTGACAGCTTATGTCAGAGGGACAGATAGTGGTGGCCAGGCCAGTGGGGACGCTGCAGCATCCTTGGAGCTAGGAATCACAGCAAGACATGGTGACAGTGGACCAGGAAAATGTGTTGTTGCAAAGGAAGGCTTTCTTCTACAAAGCTGTCCTCTATGGGTCTTTTATATCCACCTATCTCAGGGAACACAGCTTCTGTCCATCAGAATGTTGGACGGAACATCCTTGTTGCTGTTTGCATAATCCTGTAAAAATAACTCACTAACTTCTTGTGTATCAGACATGGGATGAGCTCTCCTTCAGTTTCATTTAGTTGTGTTGCTACATTCAAACTTGCTTCCTGTTGTAGTTTCAAAATGGTGTCAGTGTAGTTTTCCACTAACTCACATGTAGACACATCCATATTGTATTAGTCAGTTCTCACGCTGCTATAGGGACATACCCGAGACTGGGTAATTTATAAAGGAAATAAGTTTAATGGACTCACAGTAGACCCACCTCGGCCTCCCAAAGTGCTGGGATTACAGGCATGAGCCACTGCGCCCGTCCTCAAGAGCAATTTGAAGGAAAAATGAAATACCGTTTTTTAAATTATTATATTATCAAGAATAAACAATTAGTAACATTAAGGGCAGTTGTTTTACCTTGATTATTGATGCTCATCAGAAAACTGAAAATGTGTTTGAGTTGCCAAACATTCTGCATTTCAATTCAAAGTTAATGATCCAGCCAATATTTCTTCTCTGCTGACACTGCTAATCAGTAAAGTCTGACTTTTTAAAAAAGGTTTGTTCTTACCTTGGAAACATGAATACCTTTTTAAATACTCATTGTATACACTCATTTTATTGTAGACTGTAATCACCACAGAGAAAGCAGAGCTGCTGTGTACAACAAAACATACAATTGACAGGGATAGTAGAGAATATATTGTCAAGTGTCATATACTTTCTCCTGAATAAAGACAGCCACCTATAATCACATTTCTCTTTGACATATTGCTGTCTGTGGAGAAGGCGAGTGCTTTGGTGTAGTGGAAAGAGAAGGGACTTGGGACTTAGTTTGGGGTTTAATTCCGTCTCTCTCCCTTATGATTTACATAACTTTTGCAAGTACTTTAGTCTTTCTCAGCCTGAGTTTCTGCACCTGTTAGTGGCCTTTCTTCACTTGTTAGTGATGCAGGACAGGGGAGCCCCAAAGTGGGGCTTAGCCTGCAAGGGTTCTTAGCTTTGCCCAGGGAAGAATTCAAGGGCAAGCCGGAGGTAGAAAACAGCTTTATTGAAGCAGCAGTGTTATAGCTCCATGACTGCTCCTGCAGAATAGGGCTACCTCTGTAGGCCGAGAGTAGCAGCTCAGGGCAGTTTTGCATATTTACACCTACTTTTAATTAGATGTAGATTAAAGAATGGTTTGTGCAGAAATTTCTGGGGAAGGAGTAGAAACTTTTAGGTCATTGGATCTTTGCCATGGAAAGAGGTGGTAACTCAGGTGTTGCCACGGCAACGGTTAATTGACACGGCATGCTGGTGGACGTGTCTGATTGGAAAGCTGTTTCTGTCCCCATCCTGTTTTAGCTAGCCCTCAGTTTGGTCTGGTATCTGAGCCCCACCTCTGGAGTAGAGTCCCACCTTCTACCTCATTAGTATGCCCAGTAGATATTCACTCAGTGTGAGCTATTCCCAATGAAAGCAGTAAAAGTAATGAGGTAGAATGGGCTTGGTTAGTTGCATGGGGTACTTGTTGCTTAAAATGCTTCTGGATGATCTAGAATCATAGAATGTTAAAACGAAAAGCAACCTTAGAGATGGTCTGATTGACCAACCTATTTTACTGCTTTAACACCTGAGACCCCAAGAACTTAATTGACTTGTTTAGGGCCACAGAAGCAGCTCAAGGCAGAGCCAGGGCTAAAACAACACATCTTCTGGTTTCCAGTTGGGGATTTATAACTAGGCAAGGGCCCGTGAATGCTAAAGACCCATGGTAGTAGTAGAAGGAACTTCGAGTTATTTTCAGTATTAAAAACAAACTCTAAATTTTTATCCCTTACTAGCATGTATGAAAACATGAAACTTCTTTGTTTTTGACTAGAAAAAAGGTAACTTGGCATGGTAACAAAGGTTATTCTATAATAATCCTAAACATTTCATTGATATTTATAAATGTATTTATGAACAAAAATGAAGGAATTATTAAACTTTTTTAAGAAAGCCATTTGGGAAAAATACATATTTCAAGAAATAAAAAGATGCCCAGCCTAAGTATCCATCATCCAATGAGTGGATAAAGAAACTGTAGTATATATATACTACATGTATACATATATACATGAAATACTACTCAGCTGTTAAAGAGAATGAAACAATGTCTTTTGCTGCAATTTGGATGGAGCTAGAGGCCATTATTCTGAGTGAAATGGAGTGGGAAATCACAGGAATTGAAAACAAAAAACCATGTTTTCACTTATAAGTGGAAGCTAAACTAAGTATGCAGATGCATATGGAGTGATATAATGGACTTTAGAGACTCAAAAGGTGGAGGGTGGGAGGGAGGCCAGGAACAAAACACTACACATTAGGTACGATGTATACTCCTTGGGTACGGGTGTACCAAAATCTCAGAATTCACCACCACTGTGTAATTCATCCATGTAACCAGAAACCACTTGTACCCCAAAAGCTACTGAAATAAATAAATAAACAAATAAATAAATATTTTTAAAAGATGCTTTTTGGTGAGAAAGTTGGGAACTGCCATGTGGCAGTAATGGTGAGAGTCTCTCATGTGTAACAGGTTGATGCTGTGGACATGGTGGTTTCCACACTTCAGGACATCTGGTCCTCACAATAATCCTGAGACAAAAGCAAGGCAGAAAGTAATAACAAGCTAACTGAGACTGTAGGAAGCCAAACTATAGGTAGGAAACCACTTTAATAACAGGGAAATTGAGACTGAGAGGGAAGCAATTGGCCCAAAGGCCAAAGGCAAGTCCAAAAGTATATAAATATATATGTGTGTGTGTGTGTGTATACATCTCACCATACCTTTATTTTCTGCAAAGACCTAATTGCACTTAGATTTTTCTAAGATAAATAAGGACATGAATTAGGAATTAGTGGTTATCATAGAAGTTTTGTTCTAATAGAAACTGTGTTTTTGCTCTCAGAATTGTGTGACTATTTCTGGTGTATAGAAAATACTACACTGTGGTCTGATATTTTAAGTATATTTCATTGTCATGATATTATATGTCACTTAGACCAGCAAACTTCTAATCGTGGTCATGACTAATGTAAACCAATGTAAGCCCCATTTGAGGGTGCAATGAATACCCAATAAATGCTGATATTAATTCAAAATGGATTTTTTTTGGAAGACAGCATATATGAAGAAATGGATGTATATGCTTCTCAAAATTGCTTTGCATTTTGAGCTCAGAATTTCAGATGACTGTGACTAGGATGATCAAATTATTTATACACACCAGCACCGTGATCAATTCATTTAGTCAGTTAAGGAAGAAAGAAAAATCAATGTCAGAATCAATGGAAACTAAAATCCAGTATTTTAAAAATATTCTATTAATCTCCAGACTGTAGCATAGTGCTTGCACAGTGGATGTCTTCCAATAATATCTATTAAATAAATATCTATTAAATAAAAAGATTCTATAAAATGAACTACCACATTTTTTACTTTTTTGACCTATCACAAATAACCAGTATCTATTTTTTCGATAAATTCCACTATGAGAGCTCTTATTCTGTTGGGGTAAATCTTGGATAGTGTGTTAACTTGCTGTTCAGGTTTAGGTAGGCATTCCACTTTCCCTAATGGGAAACATGAAAATAAATCATCACAAGGTCACATTTGCTAAGCCAGAATAAAGTTTATTAACAAATAGTCAAAATGGTTATTTCTCAAAGAGTGATGAAATAGCCTAAAAGACAGAAAGGAGGTCTCCAACTGTACCGAAAGGAGCAAAGAATTAAGAAGATTCATCAAGACTTGGCCCCGGGGATTGGGATGGCCTTAGCCTTGATGTAGGCAGCAGTGAGTGCTGAAGCCCGGGTGGTGCAGAGGACACTGGGCAGCCACCTCAGGGAACCTGTGCAGACTTGGCTGGTTAACAGCAGCGGGGCTCGCAGGGACTCTCACTGCCAGGCTGAACATAGGTGGTCAGGTTGATCCCACTCAGGCCGGGAGTCGGGTGACAGTTGTTGAGCAGCCAGCAAGTTGGCACATAGGTATCAGGCTTGCAGCAGGGTGGGGGGCAGGTGTCACAGCAGATGGGCTGAAGGAGGCTGATCTCATGTGGGCAGGTGCTGGGTAGGCAGACTCCACAGCGGCAGCTTTTATCAAAGGAGCAGAAGGTGGTGGCAGGGCCAGTGGGGACGCTGCAGGAGCGGAGAGCACAGCAATCCATAGCAATGGGAGGTGGGTTTTTGTTGAGTCGAGAGGAGTCCTTTGGTGTCTCGATGCTCCTCTCTTCTACCCTGGCTCTTATATACCCATCTCCCTGGGCGTCAGCCTATTACTGAGGGTTTTTTCCCCATGTTTCACTTTATAGCTATCTCCATAAAAACCGTCTAATTACTTAAGTGTTTATTACCTAAGATACACTGCTCACCTCATAAAAGAGATTTAGGTTGTTTTGTTGTCAAATTAGGACTCTTCACATTTCCAGTGTGTCACTACACAAAAAGCTTCATTCCAGTCTTCAAAGGTACCAGGCCATTATCTTCTAATCGTTATACCCTCACTAATAATGGCTTGGTATGCCAGGCATCTGCAAACCTTTCCCACTTCTTTTGTTTACTTTTCAGATGAAGAGGACAAGTAAGCTTTTTGTTTGTTGTTCTACCGGTGACCACAGGTTCTATGTGATCCTTTAGGCCCTTGGCTGAAAAAGTGATATCACATTTTAGATTTATTATTTGTGGCTCCAAGAAATAAATGAAGATGAATGGATAGAATCTATAGAGAAATAGATTTTGGTTTTGTGTAAAGAGGCACTTTTTATAGAGCTGTAACAAATCACTTGTTCTCCATTCCTTTCAAATATGCTGTGAACGATAACTTGGTAAGAACCTGCAGGTGGGAGTGAAGACCTGCATGGGTGACAAAGATGGGTGTCCTTTAAGCTCCATCCAACTGTGTTATAAGTGAAGATTATTTATGACCAAAAATCTAGTTGTATTGGGCCATTCAGAAGCTAAATGGTGCAGTATTTCCCAGACTGAGTTCCGTGAACACCGGTTCCAAGGGACTTGAAAGGGTTCTCTGGTAAATAAGTTTGGGAAAGGCTGAGTTCTTCATTGTTGGGCCTCTCAGAGCCTTTAATGTGCTAAGGTGCTCTACGACTTTTCAATATAGAGATAGAGCATGTATTTTTCTCCAGACTTACTTGACCGTGGACTGCTTTTTGTTTGTTTTCAGAGATTAGCTTTACAGGTCAGTGCTTTATGGAACATACTTGGGGAGATTCAGCAACATCTTACCGCAAGCTTGTCCAACCTGCGGCATAGGCCACATGTGGCCCAGAATGGCATTGAATGTAGCACAGCACAAATTTGTAAACTTTCTTAAAACATTATGAGATTTTTTGTGATTTTTTTTCTTTTTTTTGCTCATCAGCTGTCATTAGTGTTAGTGTTTTTTACGTGTGGCCCAAGACAATTCTTCTTTCAAAGTGGTCCAGGGAAGCCAAAACATCGAACACCCCCGTCTTATTTCCAGGCTCTGTGGTCCAGAATAGAGACATTTCCAAGTTTCATCTAAGCCACTAAAACTCTAAAAATAAAGTTTTAAAAGTAGATGAAGGTAGAAAATTTAGTATGATTTAGAATTACTTTAGAATAGGAAAAATATTGAACTGGTAAAACCTTTAGAAATAGCTTACTTAGAAAGGTTTAAAAACATGTATATATTTTCTTGACCCATTTTTTCAGATAAGGTGGCTCAAGTTCTAAAGACAAGTAGAAAATTGTACAATGCAGAGGAATCAAAAGCCAAATGAGATGCAAATCAACAAGATGATGGATTAAAAAAAATGCTTAGCATGAAACTGCTTTCATTTTAGCCATTTTCTTATTGGAATGATTTTGCAGTTTTGGATTCCTATGCTAGAATTTACATCTCTCTTAGATATTTACATATCAAAATTAGAATTTACATATCAAATGCTCATTGATTGAACACCTGCCGTACGTTGGGCATCATGCAAAAAGTCGCCATAGGCTCCTGCCCTTACAGGGGTCATAGAAAGGAAGAGAAATACAGAGAAGTAAACCAGCAAACAATAACAAAGGATTGTACATTTAGATTTTCCAGGTTATGATATGACAGTTTAGAGATAGAAGCTATAGACTTCACCTGGAAAACTTAGGAAGCCCTTCATAGAAAGAGAACATTTGTTTGGATCTTGAAGGGTGAAAAGGAGCTGAGCAGATTGAAATAAATAGGAAGGAGATTTCAGCCATTAAAACAAAATGCCACAGGGCACTCATGAGAGGACAAAAAGTGTTGCCTGGTTGAAGCATAGATTCTGAATCTGTTGAAATGCAGGTGGAATGATGGGTTAGTGCCACAGTATGAAGAATTTGTACTGTGCTTAGTATCCTACACTTAGGATTTTGAACTTTATCTTGTAGGCAATGGTCATTATCTAAGGGTTGCTGAACAGGTATGTGGCATGACTAGATTTTGGAAATACACTGTAGTTTTTGAGGGGAGGTTCATCATGGTTATCATTGTCACTTACTAAGTATTAGGTAATGTGCTGAGTGCTTTGCATGCTTTGTCTCATACAGTTCTTACAACAACCTTATGATGATGTATGCAATGATATTATCCTTGCCCTTTGACAGACAAGGAACCTGAGGCACAGAGGGGCTAAGTAGCTAGTGAGTGAGTAGCTGGCATTTGAAGCCAAGTAGTGTGGCTTCAGATTTCGTGGCCTTAATCACTGTGCCAGATTCCCTCTTGCTTTAGGGGTATTGTCTGACTACAGTGCAGAGGACCCTCAAGATTGGTTGAGTGTAAGATTGGTAGGAAGGATGGGGCCAGGTCATTGAAGGTCTTGGGACCACAAAGGGAGTTGGGTTTAGAGCTATTTTCATAATCAAAAGACTGCTGTAGAAAGGAGGTAATTTGGAGACAGGGACAATAATTAGGAAGCTATCTGGGTATTCTAGGGGAGTGAGGAGTATCTTAGAAGATATCATAGTTTTGTGGGAATAGAGAAGAGGGACTTATCAGAGATTTCTTATGACATCATTCAGTTTTTAGGGACCACCATATGGGTAGTACATCAGTTTCCACAATAAAATTAGTATTTTTGTTTTTAAGGTAATGGGAACACTAATCCTCTGCTAACACTTTGCATGTATTGGGTGTATACCATGTGTCAGGCACGGTGCTAAGTATTACTGTGTATCTTCTTCCTTATATCTTACAGCCCTTTAAGATCACTATTGGGTACACTGTTACTGTACCCATTTCACAGATGATGAAACCAAGAGCAAGGATATTAAGTAATATTTCTAAAGTCACACCGAATGATGGCTCACCTGATAGCAATCGCTTGCACGAAATCAATATTTTTGTGGAATTAAATTTTATATAATTGTAGATTATGCTCATGTACTTTTTAAATTTATTAATGTCCTCAACAAAATGTCTAAGACTATGCTAGGTGCTAAGTATAGAGCAATAAACAGGTCAGATAAGGTCCTTGTTGTCAAGGTGTTAATTCTAGTGGGAGAAACAGACAATAAAAAAACTAAGAAATGAATAAATAAGAACTCCAGAGAAGTGCCAGGGAGTGTACCTACCTTAATTAGAATGGTCAGAGTGGCTGGACTATAGTGAAGAGAAGGAGTGTAATAGGAAATGAGGTTACAGAAGGTGGCAGGTGGCAAGCTGTGTAGGACTTTTTAGTTGTTCTACACAGTTTAGATTTTACTCTAAGGGTGTTGAAATCCACTGGATGACTTCAAGAAGGGAGTGATAAGATGCGATTTATGTTCAAAGGAAAATGAACTGCAGCAGAGCAAAGTGGAAACTAGCATGACTAGAAAGTGTGAGGATAGACAGTTGATGCTAGTTTTGGATGAACTGTTAAGAGGTGGTAGAGTTTAGAAGCTCCTTTGAAAGTAGAGATGAAAGGTCATGCTGATTGAGAATATGCGTGGAGCCAAGGATCATATCTAGGTGTCAGATTTACTTGTAAAAAAGGCTGCTGTCTGGAGTGATAGGAAAGGGATTGGAGATGAATTTAGTTTGGGACCTACAGACAAAGCATCCTGAAGCCATGAGAGGAAGCCCAGCTGGAGATGAAGATTTGGGAGGCTCCAACATATGGGGAAAATTTTGTTTACTACGATGTGCCTGGACTGAGAATGAGATAGTCACTTTTATATGCATTAGTCATGTTTTGCTGTGAGCCACTTTGTGCCTTACCAACATCCATCTCCCAACAACTCAGTGAATTTCTGGGTGGCTGTTGGGAAACACCTTCCACAGTGGCACCTCCTGAGTCAGCAGGGATGTTAGGAAGCTTCACACCTCAGAAACACTCAATTTTCCTAAAGCCTGTTGGAATTCTTCATCCCTTCACAAAAGCAGGATATAGAAACCTTTCAAGTTTGTCATCCTCATAAAAATGCCTAGTAAGTAAAAACATGTGGTCTTCATTTCCTGAATTGCATGATCTTTGAAACTGCCAATGCATTCCTTTGTAATATAGATTGAAAGAAAGAATGGCTGGTATCAGGACTGTCATTGATATCAATTTATTCTTTGTTTACTTTGCTATTTGCTGAGCATTCACACAAAGGATTCTGGGCTTGGGTTAAATGGTGAACTTTGGGAGTTTTTTCCAGTTGCATCAGATTGTTTCTTTTTTTCCAGTTTGTGGTTATAGTCAAGCCTGATACATCTCTTGCCACCCTTATTAGCTTGCACTAAAAATTACCCCCAAATTGAATTTCTTTTAAATGGAAATAGTGGTGTTTTCCACTTGAGGGCATCTGATAGTCTCTAGAGTTGTCATCTGGCAACATGCAGAGCTGATCTCATAGCTTTCAGTCACGTGGCACATGCAACATTCTTGCAAGTGGTTGCTTAGCCAGCGGGCTGGAAGTGTTACCTATTTTTTCCTGGGAACCCTAGGCTTTCAGTTTAATTCTCATGTGTTATTGTAGGCTGTGGAGTATACAGATAGTAACAGATAATTATATATGATTAATATATAAAAATATGTATTAACTAAATTAATCTGTTTAGGAAAATAGACACTCAATAAAATTTGAGTACCTACTATATGCCAGGCACTGGTGAAATGAAATTTCAAGCTGCCTACTATGTGAAATATTGAGATATTTAAACTTATAATTATTCTAGAGCAAGCTTTGGAATTTTCATCCTTGGAATTATTTTCTAGCAATAGTTGTACTTTACAATTTTATTTTGAATCAGAGACTTTTTCTCAATTGATTACATAAATCTGACTACTGCATTGAATTAAGTAACCACTGTTTTTCCAAAGAACTCCTGTAGTACTCAAAATTTTTTGAAATTAAGATACTTAATTGTTATATATTTAAATATTAGCTGACACTAGGGTTTAAAATATACTTTGAGTTTTTAGCTTATTTTACTAAACATATAGTTGACTATATGAAAAGAGCAAACTCTCATACAGAATTTTCTGTGTAACAGATATTTTAAAAAGTGCATTACATGTATCATGTCATTTAATTCTTACCACAGCCCTATGAGGCTGGTATTAAAGCTATCCTCTCTTTTATAGCTAAAGGAAACTGAGGCATAGAGCAGTTAAGTAAGTTGCTCAAGGTCAATAGCTGGTAAGTGGTGGAATTAAAATCTGAACCAAGGCCATCTGGCTCCAGAGTCTATGTTCTTAGTCACTATACATTAATCTATAATCTCTCTATTATTGATTATCACATTTTTCAAGAGAAAATACATAACTTGGTTTATTTCAACCAATCTCTGTTGAGCACCTGGTATTTGCTTTGTACTGTGCTAGGAGACTTAGGACATTCAAGGACAAGCAGGACATGGTGTACTCTTAAATATCATAGAATTTACTGGGATTCTCAGGGTACACAGGGCTTGAATGCAAGACAGAGGAGTAGGAAAGGCATTCCAGCTGTAAGGAACAGCAGCAGTAAATGCATAGAAGAAGCGGAAAAGAACAAATGGTTGTTAGGAAGCCGTGAATAGTGCAGTGTGTCTAGAGAACCACTGTGTGAGATAAAAGCAAGATGTAGAGTCTTGACCCCAGGATGAGGAGTTTGAACTTGAATTAAGTAGACCCATGGAGAACCACTGGTATATATTTTTCTAAGGCAGGGAAGTTACCTCTTTAACTCCTTCATTTGTAAATATGGCTAATCTTACTATCACATTGATAGGATGTTTAAAAAATACATTAAAGAAAGCATTAAAATGTGCAATGTAGTGCCTGGAACATAGTAAGTCCTCAATAAATGATCCTAATAGGTGTGATGGTTGTTACTAAATAAGCAGAGGGAGGCTGGAGCTTTTTTTTCCCCTGACATTTTCAGGTATTCTTTCTCTTCAACAGTAGGACATCTAAGGCTAAATTTGGGAGTTTAGCTTTTAGGTTTCTCATGCCTGGGAAGCCTGCCTGTTGATAGTCTTCATTATAGTTTTTGTAACCAGTGAAGACCCCACCTCCACAAAGGAAACTGTGCCCCTCGACCTTGCTTTGCTGAAGCCCTGTGAGATCACTGGGAAGCAGTTTGTACGCCTCATGTCCCCTCTACCACGTTGCCTTTTTCAGGATGCAGTCATCACAAATGCCCAGCAGGATTTATTACTCAGAGGGGACTGAAGAAGTGCTCTATCTGCTTGAGCGTAACTTCTTCCTCATTCCATCTTTCTCATTACTCTCTGTGATTTACATGAAGTGATACAATTTATATTTTGATACAGTTAGAAATTTCTTCTGTAGAATAAGATGTGTTGCAACAGCTTGTAATCATAGCTGGTCAGTTTTCCTGAGTGGAAATTTGACTTCTGAGTCCATGAAAAGAGCAGATGAAAAGAGCAGAAAGGAGGAAGATAACATGAGGAAAACGTTCCCACAAATATTAAGCGTGTTTTGATTTTTGAGAGTACACCACGCTCAGTGCTGCAGGTGAAGATTTGAAAGGCTTCAACACACAGATGAAAATTTTGCTTACTATGAAGCACTTGAACTGAGAATGAGATGATCATTTTTGTGTGATTCATTTTATTCAAATGGAATACAACATCACCCTGAGCAATGCTCTTCCTATTTTTAAAGCTATTTTCCACACATGACTATCTGGCTCGTGCTATTCTCTCCACAGCCAAAAGGGCTTTCTGCTCCTGAAGACATACATTTGAATGGAGAAGAGGAATAGAAAATAAAATTTTTTGAGCATGTACTATGTGCCAGGCATATTGCTATTAATAACCTTATTTATTATTCACAGCAATACTGTGACATATTAGAACCCCCATTTGATATACAATACAAAACTGAGCTTCTGGGAATATTTGTCTAAGGTCACAGTGAGTGAGAGTAGATTTGGGATTTTAAACTCAGGTCTTCTGATTCCTTTCTCATCTCACTCTCTGTCCCTTCCTACAGTTAAAAACGTCTTTAGAGTGATCAAATTGTTAACCTATACTCAAACACAATAGCAGTCCCCAGCCTTTTTGACACAAGGGGACTGGTTTCATGGAGGACAATTTTTCCACGGAAGGTGGGTGGGGTGGGAGTGGGATGATTTTGGAATGAAACTGTCCCGTGTCAGACAGATTCTCACAAGGAGTGTGCAACCTGGATCCCTCGCATGTGCAGTTCACAGTAGGCTTTGCGCTCCTATGAAAATCTAGTGCCGCCGCCGATCTGCTGATCTGACAGGAGGCGGAGCTCAGGCGGGAATACTTGCTCCTCTGTGGCTCATCTCCTGCTATGTGATCCAGTTCCTAATAGGCCAGGGACAGGTATCGCTCTGCAGCCCGGGAGTTGGGGACCCCTGAAAAACAACATGACAAGTTTGTTTTGCTTAGTACGTGTTAACACACAAAGCAAGTGTTTTGTATTACTTCTAGTCTCAGCTTCCGGTTCCCTCTAACTTCTATCCCTGGCTTTTGTCAGTTCTCTTTCCGTTTGGCCCCATCTGATCACTAAACCAACAAGTGTAGGAGTAAAGGGTAAAAATGTTAACCTCAGAGTTGCCTGAATTCTATCTCTAGGATTCTATTGTTTTGTCTCCCTCAACCTCTCCTGAATAGAGAACCTTGAATTTCCTTCTTGTAAGAGCCTTTTTGTGGCTGTTGCTGTCAACTTCTGTCATCTCTAGCTCTTCTCTAACTTCCTCATGCTTCCTGGCTTCAGTTGCTCTGAAAATCCTGAGTTCTTTCCCTCCTTCCTACCATGAGCTTATCAGCCCACTAGGATCTTTTTTCCAGGGTCACAGGTGTCATCTTTTGAACAAGTCAGTACTGTCTTAGAGTTAACATAATTGTAGTTCTTTACTCTGACCCCATTCAGAAAAAGACTTCTCTGATCCTTTTGGGAAAATATTTGGTTTGTTTCATTCATGCAACTAAAATAAATAAGATACTAAAAAACTGAGAAAGCAAAAGTCTTGACATTTTGTATGTTAAATGTTAACTCATTAAAAGCCAGGGATTTTGATTTTTGTGTTGTGTAGTGTACCAGTCCTGTTTCTCTATCTCGTATTTGTAATGCAGGAACAAAGAAGAAAAAAGAGAACATGCTTAGAAATGAATAGGACAACATAGGCTCATAATACTTGGTGCTTTGGATTAGTCTCTGTCAACCTCACAAAACAATTTTACTAAACTCTAAATCTCCAGTCTTACCAGTCTTACCTAAGGCTTTCATGTTTTAGTTGATGTGATGATTCAACATTTTCTCCCTTCAAGTTTCTCAAAATCCCTTTGTGTCTTTGAGTTTTTAAAACTAATTCTGTCTAATGGCATTTAACAGAATAATCATGATGGACAATAGGTTTCTTAAGTCAGAGTTATGATTTGGGGGATAAGTCAGTCATTAACAAAGGGCCGTCTGCAGTCAGTTGTCTGGGCACATCCCACTTTCATGGAAGGCTTTTGGTAGAAAAGGTAGAACTTTCTTAACTACAGAGCTTAACGTTGCCAAGTAATCTTTCTAGTTTCTCAGTTGGATTCTATCAGGCCTAAAATGCTGTAATTCTCTGACTGCCATCTCCAAAGCTCTGAGATAATTTTTTTCTCATATCCACTATGGTGATTAATGAAAGGGAGTAAGTGAACATTCTGTACAAATGGCTCACTAAATAATCGAATTTTCCAAAGGCAATAAGAGTATAACAGTTAGGGTCCCACAGGAGGTGAGAACCAAACGCTGTTTTTTCTATTGAATAAAATTCATATGAAGAATTTTTAAGTTGTTCACTAGATAACTGAAAGGATTGAAAGAGGACTCTAAAATATCACAAATGTGGAAACTGCAGAAAGCCCTAGTTTTCAAGGGAAGCTTTAAAGGCCTAGCTTTAAATGTAAGAGGCAAAGAATTAAACTTTAGAGAGGGGGATGTCCTGTAGACCTGAAACTGTTGTTTTAAGAGAGGACTGGTTAGTCCTGGTGACCCTGGAAAGGAGACAATGAAGCTGGTTCTACAAGTGTTGAGAAAACTGCAAACTGAATTCGTGTGCTACCATGGGCAGGATCTGCACCTGCTGGACTGAGAAGTGTGACTTGGGGCTATTATCCTAGGATCTGCTTAGCATACAGGAAGCCCCAAATGGAGCAGAAGGAAGGAACAAATCCCACCTTCCTCTTCCAGCTTTGCAGTTTTCCTCTGTCACCCCCTAGTGGAAAAGCCTAACAGAACTGTGGGCAAAGTCACGCTGTATTTTGCAGAGTACAGAAAGGAGGTCTTGGAGCCAAGAAATAGGAACGTAATGGGCACAAAGGGGAACTTATTCTGAAGCCCACAGCTGCCCAAAGAGATATCCTTAGATCTACTGAATCTCCCAACACCAATCTTTACTTCCAATTCCTTAACTTCATGGTCTCATCATGAAGTTTGGGGTCAGAGTTGGGTTTGTATTTCTGTGTTTTACTTATGAACAAACTATTGAACCACCTTTAGGTTTGATTTCCTCATCTATGAAGGTAAGGTAACAGTATCTATTTTACAGGATTGATGTAAGTATTCAATGAAATTAAGTTCATAGGAAGCTTACTTAGCTTGGGGTATAGCATATGGCAGTAGCCCCCAACCTTTTTGGCATGAGGGACCGGCTTCATGGAAGACAATTTTTCCATGGACTGGGGAGGTGAGTAGGGTTGGTTCAGGATGAGTCAAGTACATTACATTTATTGTGCACTTTATTTCTATTATTATTATAGTGTAACATAGAATGAGATAATTATACAACTCACCATCATGTAGAATCGATGGGAGCCCTGAGCTTGTTTTCCTGCAACTAGATGGTCCCACCTGTGAGTGATAGGAGACAGTGACATATCATCAGGCATTAGAGTCTCATAAGGAGCCCACAGCCTAGATCCCTCACATGCACGGTTCACAATAGGGTTTGTGCTTCTATGAGAATCTAATCCCACTGCTGATCTGACAGGAGACAGAGCTCAGGCAGTAATGCTTCTGGTCGGTGGCTCACTTCCTGCTGTGCTGCCTGGTTCCTAACAGGCCACGGACTGGTACTGGTCCACTGCCCAGGGATTGGGGCCCCCTGCCTTAATAGATTGCTCCTGTGCACATCCAGCCTTATAGTTTGGTGGGTAGATAACACCCAGTTAAGCATGAGAAGCTCAGGTTGCGTGGTCATTCCATTTTTTCTAGTTCTTGCCCACTAGCAAGCTGGAAGTAGTTTATTAAAAGGACAGTAGTTATTTTCAGAGGAGGGCATGGATTTTCTCCATAACCTTGGAAGTCGGACCTATAATTCTTCTATTGCTGCTTGCCAGAGGCTATGTACAGTGAGTCTGTATTTTCCATAGACACTTCAAATACGGTTGGACGTGCTGGTTATAAGGCTCAAATGAAATAGCAGCTTGAATTGTAGCTGGGACTTTTCTTTTCTTTTTCTTTTTCTTTTTCTTTTTTTTTTTTTAAATGGAGTCTTGCTCTGTCGCCCAGGCTAGAGTGCAGTGGCATGATCTGGGCTCATTGCAACCTCCGCCTACCAGGTTCAAGCAGTTCTTCTACCTCAGCCTCCCAAGTAGCTGGGATTACAGGTGCCCACCACCACACCCATAGCTGGGACGTTTTAGAGCCTTCTCTTGTTCTTGTCCCCCCTAAAACCTAGCAGCATTTTGAGTTATTCATTAAGTGGGTTGAAATAACACACTCATATATGGTATATATTGACCCCAAAATACAAAAATGCCCACCAAGAGTTGTGCCTTTTTAGCTGAAGTCAGCTTAAAATACAGCAGTTTTTCTTTCACCTTGGAAAGGATATCTCAATATGTTCCAGACAGTTGGACTCCAGGAAACTTCACTGAGGTGGTGAGCTTTTTAATTTTTGTAGAGTTTGTTTCTTGCCCTGGAGTTCATTAATGTTTTACCAAGTCCTCTAAGGTACTTGTCACTTCCTGCTCATCAAATGTAACCAGCATGATGTCATAGATGTAGTGGACTGCTATGATGTTGTATGGAAAGTCAAGATGATTAATACCATGAGTATATTAGGACAGAGAGCAGGATAGTTGACATAGCCCTGAGGCAATGCTTGGAAGGTTACTGTTGGCCATGCTAGATCAAAGAAAAGTACTTCTGGTTGCCCTGATACAGAGAAAAATGCATTTTCATGTCAATAACTGCATACCAGGTGCCAGGGGCTGTCTTAATTTGCTCCATTCAAGATACAACATTTGGGACGTCTTCTCTAGTTGAGGTCACCACCTGAATTCATTTAAAATAATAATATATAATTGTTCTGTTATACTTCAGGGTTTATCTGCTTTGTCCACAGGATAAACAAGCTCAATGGGGAGATGGTAGGTATCACAACCCAGCTTTTTCCAAGTCTCTGATAATGGCACCCATCTTCAAAATTTTCCCATCAATATAGTACTATTTTTTTATTTACCATTCTTGTATCAAGGGAAACTCTTGGGGGCTTCAACTTGACCCCTTTTCCAAATGAGCCTTATTCCTCAGGCCAGTGTGCCAATGTGGGGATTCTGCCAGTTGTCAAGCATGATAATTCCAATTATACATTCACAAATTGGGTGATTATTCTGCAGGCCCACTGGGTCCACTGTGATTCAGATGTAGACCAAGATTCTAACTATCATCTGGCCACCAAAAGTCACCACTTTTTTTTGGAGGGCCAGTGGCATTTGGGTCTCTAGAAATTAGTGTCAACTTAGTGTCTAATAGTTCCTGTGATTGGCAGAATTTCAGCCTCCAAGGCCTCGGAGCCCTTGTCATGACCATGACTATGTTCTGCTACCTAACAAAAGGGACATTTCAAATGTAATTAAGGTTACTAATCAGTTGACTTCAAGATAGTTAGAGTATCCTGAATTATCCAGGTGCGTCCAGTGTAACTATATGTGCCCTTAAAAGCAGAACATTTTCTTCCAGCTGAGAGCAGAAGAGGACATTGGAGAGGGAAGCGGGGGTAGGGTAGGAAATCAGAGAGATTCAAAGTATAACTTGAACTTGACCTCCTGTTGCTGGTTTGAAGATGGAGGGGACTATATGAAAATGTGAGAAGGAAATGAATCCTGCCAACAAAACAATTTCTGGAAGAAAACTGAGCCTCAGATAAGAACCAGCTGATACTTTGGTCTTACTCCCATAAGACCAAGAGCAAAGAATCTCACTATGCCCTGCTGTACTCCTGACCTACAAAATCTGTGAGATAATACATATGTGTTGTTTTAGATTGCCAATTTTATGGTAATTTGGTAGAGGAGCAATTGGAAACTAATACAATCCTCCGAAGATCTGAGTATAGATATCAACCAACATTTTAATATGCTTCCCCTTAATTTCATTCCAAGGATACCATAATAAACTAACTACTGACAGATCCCTGTGGGTCAAAGCATTCTGGCTCCCACTATATCTCTGTTTCTCTTTACAGTGAATGTACACTTGTCTCTCAGTGTACTGGGTCGGGGGGATTGGTTCCAGGTCTCCTGCTTATACAAAATCTGCTCATACTCAAGTCTCACACTCAGCCCTGGGGAGTGTTTATGAAAAGTCAGCCCTCCATATATGCAAGTTTTGCATCTTGAGAATACTGTATCTCAATCAGTGTTTGGTTGAAAAAATTCTGTGGGTAAGTGGACCCATGCAATTCAAACAGGCCAACTGCACTTACTTTTACTTTGGTAGTCAAGTTTTGTGACTTAGCTTCCACTGCTCTGAGATCCTATTATCTCTACTGAAATCAAAGAGAGAGAGTGTCTCCACCATCATACCTAGGCTACTGCAAGGGTCCCCTATGAATATAAAAGCCTTGAGTGAAGGCAGTTTTCTCTGGGACCTGTGGGAAGTTACTTGGCGATGCGTATGTGTGCAGTGTCACATGATAAATCTCCAAAATTCCTATCTCCTTAAGTCTTTGATTCCTTTCCTTTACATTATGTCAAAAAAGCCCTGACACCTGAGCATCAGTAAACATAGACCATTGTTGATTTCAAGTTTAAGCCAACAAACCAAATAATTCTTTGTACAACAATTTTATATCCAGAATCTTTAAGTGTAATCACATCATTTAGGCATTCCTTACACGCAACTTCCCCAAGTGAGATTATTAGAGTGAGACCGTGTTATATTCCATCTTCTTTGGTTTACTACCCTAAAAATACACTTACACATATTCCTCAGGTTTCTGCTAATACATAATAATGCAATAATGCTTTTTAAAACTACACTTTATTTTCCAGAGTAGTTTTGGGTTCAGAGCAAAATCAAGCAGGAGGCACACAGGTTTCCTATATACCCCCTGTTTTCACACATGTTTTCACCCCTATTATCAACATCCCCTGCTAGGGTGATACATTTTTTATAATTGATAAATCTACATTGACACATAATCACCCAGAGTCCAAGTTTTCATTTGGGTTCACTTTTGTTGTTGTTCATTTTATGGGTTTGGATAAATACATAATTTGTACCCACCTTATAGTATCATACAGAATAGTTTCACTGCCCTCAAATCCTTTTTTGTTGTTCCTTTTCCACCCCTTTTACCCATAACCCCTGGCAACCACTCATTTTTCTTAGTCTTCATAGTTTTACCTTTTTCAGAATGTCATATACTTGGAGTCATACAGTATACAGCCTTTTCAAATTGGCTTCTTTCATTTAGTCATATGCATTTAGATCTCATCTATGTCTTTTCATGGCTTGATAACTCATTTCTTTTCAGCACTAAATAATATTTCATTGTCTGGATGTACCACAGTTTATCCATTCTCCTACTGAAGGACATCTTGGTTGTTTTCAAGTTTGGACAATTATGAATAAAGCTACTTTAAACATCCATAGGCAGGTTTCTGAGTGGACATATGTTTTCAACTTTTTAAGGTATATAACAAGTTGTATGCTTGCTGGATTGTATGGTGAGAATCTGTTTAGTTTTGTAAGAAATCACCAAACTGCCTTCCAAAGTGGCTGTACCATTTTCCATTCCCACCAGCAATGAATGAGAGTTCCTATTGCTCCATAATCTTGTCAGCATTTGGTGTTGTCAGTATTCTGGATTTTGGCCTATGGCATGTTTTTTCATGTATGAGCTATTTTTCCTGGATGATACATCATATTTGCCCTCTGGAGCATCTGAAATTTGATCAGAAGTACAGGACTAGAAGGAAAAAGATATAGTTAAGGTGGCTATTCAGGACAATAGGCATTCCATATAGGTACCTTTCGCAAGTGAGATTATTAGAGGATTTTCCAGCAGTGGACAGCTGTTCTCAACAGACTCAGGGGGGAAATCTATTTTTACTGGTCAAAGAAGCTCAGAATGACTTGGAGTTTCAAGATCCTCAGCCCCCTTTGAGTTCAGACGGAAACCCTTACGCCAAGTTTCAATTCTAAAACTTCTTCCTTGTCAATTCCGTAACTTTCACATGACAGTCTTGTTGAAGCTGTGAATTCAACTTACCTTTCAATTGTGCAACTCACACAATTAAATTTAGTTAGTGGTTAATATGGGACAGTACCAGTCCTGTGGCTATAAGAAACAAGTGATTATTTTAGGGCTGCTGCTGAATCTTTTCTGGATCTCTGATTATGACTTGACATGAGATATTAAAGTCTTAAATTTGCCATTTTTCTTTCTGAAAGCACGCAGTACACTCAGAAGACATCCTCCACAACAATGCTTATAATCATCATGACTGTCTTAAGAGTCAAGAGCAGCAGCAACTTGGGCTCCCAAGCCACTTATTTCAATAGGTACTTTATTTAAACAACCAAAGTGATAATGGTGATGCTATTGCATGCAATGCATTTCATTTTTCATTGGCAAGGAGTTTAACACTGGGTTCAAGCTCAGGGACTTTACCAAAGCAATCCCCAAGTCCCATCGATGAAGGTCTGTTTTCCAGGACCACTCCTGGTAACAACTTTTCTGTCAGTCAGCACCTAATGAGGAGACAAAATCCATGCCAATTATTTGAACATGGAAGTAGCAACTACAGGAAACAACTACTGGCCCAAGGGTTGAAGGAACAAAGGAAGAGTTAGGAGTTATTAAAATGTATACGTTTAGAGGCTGGGTCCTGCAGAACTGACAGTCATATTTTTTCTTGACATGTTCTGATGTCTCTGAACTTGGAGGATAGTCCCAGTGGATCTGACTCAGAACTCTGAGGATGGGGTGCTGGCTGGCTGGAGCGAGGCCTAACATAGAAAGCTGGAAAAGCAACAATGTGGCTTGCGGATTTCATCACTAACATCACAAAGCTGAGTATAGTAGGGAGGGTGTGGAGTTCTGAGACCGCAACTTAACCAGCAGCACAGAGTAACTTATTCTGAAGCCCACAGTCTCCAAAATAGCCGTCTTTAAATCTTATAAACTTTCCCACACTTTCCTTTATATCCATTTTCTTAATTTCATTCTCTCCATAAATTTTGTAGTCGACAGAGTTGCATTCAGATTTCAATTTTGTTTCTAAACTTATGAGCTATGTGACTGTAAGCAAGCTATTTAACTACTTTTAGACTTACTTATCTATAAGCCAGGATCGCAATATCTATTTCACAGGATCGGTACAGATGTTATGTGAAGCAAAGTTCGCATGATGTGTACTTGGCATATGCACAGCGTGTGGTACTAACAAGGCCACGCTGGTTCACCTCCTTCCCCTTCAGGTGTGTCTTCTCCATCACTCTTCCTCCTTTTCTTTCAGCCTCTCATACCTAGCCTTTTTCACTGTGTCTTCTCTCTGTCTTTTCTCCTCTATTTTGTTCTTTTCTCCCCCTTTTCATTCTTGTCTCCATCCTTTAATACCCTAATTCATCTTGCTTCATCCCTTTCATTGTCCACCTACCCTTACATGGCCAATGATCCTCAATAAAAGACAGGCTCCCACGTTTGCTTTGGACTTGGAAATGTGTGTCTTTTTACCATTATTTAACTGTTTAGTGCACCTTATGTCTTCTTTGGTGTCGTACATAGAAAATGGCAATTTTGAGAGCTTATTGCAATTTACTGCACAGTGTAATGGAGTGCAGTAGCACGATCTCAGCTCACTGAAACCTCTGTCTCTCAGGTTCAAGTGATTCTCCTGCTTCGGCCTCCCAAGTAGTTGGGACTACAGGCATACGTCACCACGCCCAGTAATTTTTTTTTTTTTTTTTTTGTATTTTTAGTAGAGACAGGGTTTCACCATGTTGCCCAGGCTGGTCTCGAACTCATAAGCTCAGGTTATCCACCCGCTTCAGGCTCCCAGATTGCTAGGATTACAGGTGTGTACCACTGCTCCTGGCCTCAAGTAGACATTCTTTTTTTTTTTTTTTCTTTTTTGAGATGGTCACCCAGGCTGGAGTGCAGTGGCGCAATCTCGGCTCACTGCAAGCTCTGCCTCCTGGGTTCACCCGCCATTCTCCTGCCTCAGCCTCCTGGGTAGCTGGGACTACAGGTGCCCGCCACCACGCCTGGCAAATTTTTGTATTTTTAGTAGAGACGGGGTTTCACCATGTTAGCCAGGATGGTCTCGATCTCCTGACCTCATGATCCACCTGCCTTGGCCTCCCAAAGTGCTGGGATTACAGGTGTGAGCCACCGCGCCCAGCCTCAAGTAGACATTCTTGAATTATAAGCAGTTAAACCACGTGATGTACAAGTGAAAACAAATGCAATGGTTTCTTTGCCTAGTATATACTATTTATTAAGAAATGACAGAAGACATTGTATCACAGATATAACTGAAATATCCAGCAGGCAAGATCATTATGATCCAAAAACCAAGGGATGGATCAGATGTTAAAATGTAGAAAGTCCAGCCTACTTCTTAGAAGATGAATGTTGGGTGATGAGCTTCCATTCTCTCTGGTGACACTTGAGGAATGTCACTTGGCTATAATTTGGTGTCTTTGATGTTGCAAAAAATTTTAGGTAAACAAGATAAATATAGATTATAAAGCATGGAAACATTAGACTTGTGGATAGCTCTCATGGATAAATTCCACAACATGTCAGTAATTTTTAATCCTGCAGAAATATCAGAAATAGTATATCCCAAGCAAATTGATGATCAGCAGGTGGCTTTGTAGCATCTCTGTGTCCGCAGTGAAGGGTCAAGGTATTCACTGTAGAATGGAATCAGATAGAATTGTGAACTCTTATACTTAGTAGTCTCCATCACAGGCAATGCAAAGTCTGAGAACTTGTTAGTGGTCCAGGGGTGGTCAAGGGATGAACAGTTCAGAGATACTGTGACGTAGGCAATTGAAAATAAGCAAACTGGCTTTCAGCAAATGGGCTCACAGCAGCAGACTGGGCGGCAGCAGGACTGTCCACAGTAGGACGGGCGGCAGCAGGAGGCCTCGGCGTGGTGCAGCTGGCAGCAGGATGGGGGTGTGCAGCTCACCACGCAGCAGGGGGGCAGGTAGGTGCCCTCCACACGGCAGTCTGGGCGGCACCACCTGATACGGGTGCTCACAGATCCACTGCTGCTCTCCTGGCCATAGCCGATGCCACCACCAATGCCATAGCTGGTTCCGCAGGAGCTGGTCTGGCAGCAGCTTGGCTGGCAGCAGCTGGTCTCACAGCAGCTTGGCTGGCAGCAGCTGGTCTGGCAGCAGCTTGGCTGGCAGCAGCTGGAGCCACAGGTCCCACAGGTTGAGAAGCTGGGAAATCCGCAGAAGCTGGTCTGGCAGCAGCTTGGCTGGCAGCAGCTGGTCTCACAGCAGCGTGGCTGGCAGCAGCTGGTCTCACAGCAGCTTGGCTGGCAGGAGCTGGTCTCACAGCAGCTTGGCTGGCAGCAGCTGGAGCCACAGGTCCCACTGGTGGAGAAGCTGGGATATCCACAAAGGCTGGTCTGGCAGCAGGTCATGGTGTTGGGAGTTGGGTTGAGAGGTTGCTTGGAGGAGTTTCTGAGTTTTGGTGGTGACTTCCACATTGGCCCTTTTATACATCTGAGCCAGCTGCTGTTTACAAAATTGTTAACATATTTTCTTTGTTTTTGTTTAAATTTGTTTCTCAGTGGATCTCTGATTGGCTTACGTTGAAGTACTTATGACACATTATGAGCAATAGTTTAGAAATTACTTTGTTTTATAGTTTCTTCCGGACTCCTCATATCAGTCCTTTGCTCTTTGGAATATGTTTGTGGTTTCCCATGTTCCAAGAGTCCTTCCATTTTAGTCCAAATGAATGCTCTCATTTTATATAATAGTTATTCCATGTGACAATCTATCCAGACCTCTAAGGCTAAGAGTAATAATTGTGTTGTTATATTTAACTATTATTTTTTCCTCCTGGATATATAGACTAAATTATATTAAGTTTTGGATATCTGGATATCTACTGAACTGAAGGAGTACCTTTGGTCATGCATAATTTGCAGATTTCACCTTGTTTTGTTCCAATGTTGTATTGAATTACCAATTATAGTTCCTTTGATTTCAACCAATTTGAAATGTGTGAATATTATTCCTGTTCCAGACCAGAAATCTGTTCTTGGGAACCAGACTGACATAGTATTTAGGAAGATATCCAGCAGAGTCATTAGTTTGTGGTAGAACCTTAATAAATGTTTATTGAATCTGATTCAATAAATGTTTATTGAATAGGTGGAGTAAAAGGCATGATTCATGGATATCAATACCACTCCCACATAATTAAAGAGAAATTTCAAGCTGTGGTACCTCTCATGAAAGAGTCTTGTTATTTACTGTAAAGAGACTAGGAAATGTGTTTTTTGGTTTATTTTATTTTATTTTTTGGTTTAGTAGTGGAACCGGGCTCAGGAAAAAATATCTAGGCGTTGTGACACTTTGAAGAATGTACTGCCATCTATTTTATTCCTCTTGGAAATTGCATAATCTTGTGTGTAATCCATCATTGCTACCAAGTAAATGATAGAGGTAAGTTCTGGGAGCTTGTAAATAATGTGGATAATATGTTCCTTTCTATATTTGCATCCTATTGTATTTTGTATATTACACTCTAATGCCTAATGAAGAGTTTAAAAATTAAATGGTAAAATATATTTTGTTTTGTTCTAGGTTGTGTTAACTTCTTTTTTTTTTTAGACAGAGTCTCGCTCTGTCACCCAGGCTGGAGTGTAGTGGCATGATCTCAGCTCACTGCAAGCTCCGCCTCCCGGGTTCACGCCCTTCTCCTGCCTCAGCCTCCTGAGTAGCTGGGACTACAGGTGCCCACTATCATGTCCGGCTAATTTTTTTATTTTTTTATTTTTTAATAAAGACAGGGTTTCACCGTGTTAGCCAGGATGGTCTCAATCTTCTGACCTGGTGATCTGCCCGCCTTGGCCTCCCAAAGTGCTGTGATTACAGGCATGAGCCACTGTGCCCGGCGTGTTAACTTCTTAAGAGAATATATTTTAAGTTGGGTTGCAAAGTGCAAAATATAATAGAGCTGTTTCAGATTTCTAGCGCATCTGTCTGACAAATGGCAGTGGTAGAACTCAGCAGGTGCTCTCTATAACTGTTTCTTCTATTATAATTTAGATCAGAGATACACCTTATGCATACCTACATCAAATGAAGGTGAATACCGGGAGTTGAAGCTTAGAGAGCAATTCAGGGATCAGTGGGAAGAATGTGAAAGGCTAAGGCATAGAAATTAAACCTAAATACTCTTGGAAAATAGGTAGTATCTGGTAGATATTTTAAAATCTATTTAGAAAGTAATACAATGTCTTTAGATTTGGGGGCATAAATGAAGGAGAATATTTAGTATATAAAATGGAAGGAGACAAAAGATGGTAGAATTACATTTAGGTTGAAATCAATAGCTGGCCGGGCACGGTGGCTCAAGCCTGTAATCCCAGCACTTTGGGAGGCCGAGACGGGTGGATCACGAGGTCAGGAGATCGAGACCATCCTGGCCTACACGGTGAAACCCCGTCTCTACTAAAAAATACAAAAAACTAGCCGGGCGAGGTGGCGGGCGCCTGTAGTCCCAGCTACTCGGGAGGCTGAGGCAGGAGAATGGCGGGAATCCGGGAGGCGGAGCTTGCAGTGAGCTGAGATCCGGCCACTGCACTCCAGCCTGGGCGATAGAGCGAGACTCCGTCTCAAAAAAAAAAAAAAAAAAAAGAAATCAATAGCTTTGATCAACCTTAAAATTTTAGCTGAAGGTCAACCTTTATTGGTCTAGACCTAATCGTAATAGATTAGAGCATGCAAATAGAATAACTATAAAATTATTTAATTCATGGAGCGTTTCTAAGTTGATGGATTCAAGCATAATTTACTTTGTATTTAATCTTTCTGGTTTAGACTTTGTGGTTATACCTTGGTATTATTATCAAATTGCAAATCCACTCTTGAATACCAGCCACAGGAAGACATGCTTAAAGGTAGAAGGTGGACATAACTCAGTTTGCTTTGCACATGAAAACATTTTATTTGAATTAATCAGAGATATTCAAGGAAAAACCAGGTCTGAAGATGCATGGGCATCAAGAGAGAGTTGGGGGAGCAGAGATGTCACTGAAATGATGAACTATTCCATCCTGATCCTCTGCTTAAGCAACGTAAGCTATCCAGAACACTGATTGATACGTGTTTCAGTGAGTGAATTCGGCACATCCGCAGTGTCCTCACTAGGAGTTTCATTATCTCTGAGCAGCTTAACAACATCATGGTACTTAGCATCCAAGTAAAATCAAACAGTTCTTCAGAAATCAGCATAATTTTGCTGTGCTTCCCCTTTCATTCGTAAGCGATCAGCAACCTGGTGTTTAGCAGGTGGGCTCACAGCATTGGCAGCAGCAGGCTGGGCGGCAACAGGACTGCCCACAGTAGGATGGGCGGCAGCAGGAGGCCTCGGCGTGGTGCAGCTGGCAGCAGGATGGGGGTGTGCAGCTTACCAGGCAGCAGGGGGGCAGGCAGGTGCCCTCCACGCGGCAATCTGGGCGGCACCACCTGATACGGGTCCTCACAGCTCCACCCCTGCCCTCCTGGCCACAGCTAATGCTACCACCAATGCCACAGCCAGTTCCGCAGGAGCTGGTCTGGCAGCAGTTTGGCTGGCAGCAGCTGGTCTCACAGCAGCTTGGCTGGCAGCAACTGGAGTCACAGGTCCCACTGGTGGAACAGCTGGCCATGGTGTCAGGAGCTGGGTTGAGAGCTGTGTTTTTAAGAGAGGTTTCTGAGTTTGTGCTGCACTTTCTATATCTGTCCTTTTATATGTTCCCTAGAGGTGCATATTTACCTGACATCTTTTCTTGATGTCAGTTTCAGCATGAGTCTCTGGCTAATACCCGAGGTGTTTAGAAAGTTATAAATAGCATTTCAATAGCCTGCTTTTTCCATTGTTCAATTGAGTCTCATTATGTTTCTTCTTTGCCCTCTGGACTAAGTGAAGGCTCGTCATGGAAGCCAAGCACAAAAGTGCCTCTTGATGCACGTCACATGACAGACTAGCCTTGAGCCAAGTGTTGCCCTGGCATGCTTTGTCATACTTGTCCTTTGATAACCTTTAGGCATAATTTATCTTAACTGACCATTTTCCCTTAAATGGTCACTTAACCATGATCATGGTTTTATAAACAATTGTCTAGACTTGGAAAGACTAACATTAGTGTCATCAAAACATGAACTGTAATCTGATGTATCAACTTTCAAACCAATTATGCCTTTCTATGATCAATTTGTGCAAGTTATAGGATCCTCAGAGCTCTATCTAATATTCTTGCCTTCAGTAGTAGTGAATGTACATATTGCTAACCAAAATCTTTAATGACTTTTGCTTATAGATTGTTTTCTGACTCTATTAAATTAAACATATGTGCTAGTAATGAATGCACATTGTAACAAGTCTAAGAGTACAGAGGCATATAAAGAAAAACTAATATCCTTTCCCTTCCCTGAAGATGCACACATCTCTACCAAAATTAATGCTCTAGAGGTAATCAATATTAAGAATTTGGTGCACATTCTTTGATACCTTTATCCCTGCTTCTGCAAATATAAACCAGCATATATACATATATATCTTCTATTTCAGTAAAGTTTGGGTCTCCTACATGTTTATACTTATAAATTTTTAATTGTGGTAAAATATACATACCATAAAATTCATGAACCATTTAAGTTAACCATCTTAACCATTTGTAAATAGTCTTGTCACCCTTGTTGAAAATCGTTTGACCACATTCACATGCAGAAGAATGAAATTAGACCATTATCTCACATCATATACAAAAACCAACTTACAATGGATTAAAAGACTGAAATGTAAGAAAGACTCAAAATGAAAACTATTAGAAGAAAATAGAGGCAAACTCCACGACTTTTGCCTGGCCAATGATATTGTGAACATGAACTCAAAAGCATCAGCAAAAATAGACAAATGGGATTACATCAAACTAAAAAGCTTCTGCACAGCCAATAAAACACTAAACTGAGTGAAGAGACAAACCACAGATGGGAGAAAATATTTACAAACCACATATCTGATAAGGGGTTAATATCCAAAATATAGAAGAAACTCAAACAGCTCAATACCTGTAGTAAGAAAACAAATAACATAATTGAAAAATGGGCAAAGAATCTAAATAGACATTTCTCAGAAAAAGATCTACAAATGGCCAACAGGTATATGAAAAAGTTTTCAAAATCACCAATCATCGAATAATGCAAATTGAAACCACAATGAGATATCGTCTCACATATGTTAGATGGTTATTATCAAAAAGACAAAAGATAGCAAGTGTTGGAGAGGAAGTGGAGAAAACAGAACTCTGGCACACTGTTGGTGGAAATGTAAATTAGTACAACTTTTATGGAAAACAATATGAAGGTTCCTGAAAACATTAAAAATAGAACTGTCATAGAATCAAGCAATCCCACTTCTGTGTATATACCCGAAGGAAACTAAATCAGTATTTTGAAGAGACATCTGCATTCCCGTGTTCATTGCAGCGTTACTCCCACTAGCCAAGATATGGAAGCAACCTAAGTGTCCATGTCCATCATTAAATGAGTGGATAAATAAAATGTGACACACACACACTCACACACTGGAATATTCTTAGTCATAAAAGAAGGAAATCCTGCTATTTGGGGCAACACAGATAAAACTTGAGAACATTATCTAAGTGAAGTAAGTCAGACAAAGAAAAAGACTAATTGCACTTTCTCACTTACAAGTGGAATACAAAAAGGTTGAATTCATAGAAGTAGAAAGTAAAAAAGGTTGAATTCATAGAAGTAGAAAGTAGAATAGTGGTTACCAGGGGCTAGGGTGGTGGTGGAGTGTGTTGGGGAGATGTTGGTCAAAAGATTACAAAATTTCAGTTAGATGAGAGGAATAAATTCAAGAGATCTATTGTACGACATAGTGACTATAGTTCATAACAATATGTTATAGTCTTGAAACTTGCTAAGAGAGTAGATTTTGTGTTTTCACTACAAAAAAATTATGTGAGGTAAAGCATATGTTAATTAGTTTGATTTAGCCATTGTACAAGGTATGCATATTTCAAAACAATGTGTTGTACACATAAATACATATAATTTTTGTCAATTCAAATAAATAAATAAATGAACTCATTTAACCATGTATATATTTGAGGGTTTATTTCCAGGCTCTCTGTTCTTTTCCATTGCTTTATATGTCTGTCTTTATGTCAGTACCACACTGTTATGATTGCTGTAGCTTTGCAGTAAATTTTGAAATAGGAAAATGTGAGACCAACTTTGTTCTTTTTTAAGATTGTTTTGGCTATATAGGACCCCTTCTGATTTCTTATGTATTTTAGGATGGATTTTTTTTTCATTTCTGCAAAAACATAATTGGGATTTTTGTAGGGTTTGCATTAAATCTGTAGATTCTCTGGGTAGTATTGACATCTTAACAATATTAAATCCTACAATTCATGATCTCAGGATGTCTTTTCATTTATTTGTATCTTCTTTAATTTCTTTCAGTAACATTTTATAGTTTCTGGTGTACAAGTCTTTCCCTTCCAAGGTTAAGTTTGTTCCTAAGTATTTTATTCTTTATTTTGTTATTATTATTATTATTTTTTGAGATGGAGTCTCACTCTATCACCCAGGCTGGAGTGCAGTGGCACAATCTCGGCTCACTGTAACCTCCACCTCCTGGGTTCAAGCAATTCTCTTGCCTCAGCCTCCCCAGTAGCTGGGACCACAGGCATCCACGACTATGCCTGGCTAATTTTTGTATTTTTAGTAGAGACAGGGTTTCACTATGTTGGCCAGGCTGGACTTGAACTCCTAACCTCAGGTGATCTGCCCGCCTCAGCTTACCAAAGTGCTAGGATTACAGGCATGAGCCACCATGCCCGGCCATAAGTATTTTATTCTTTTGATGTTATTGTAAATGGAATTGTTTTTAAAATTTTCTTCATATATTTTTCATGGTTAGTGTATAGAAATGCGATTGATTTTTGTGCATTGGTTTTGTATCTGCAACTTCACTGAACTTGTTTTAGTTATAACTGTGTGTGAGTGTGTGTAAAATCTTTAGAATTTTTTACATATAAAGTCATGTTATCTGTGAATGGAGAGAATTTACTATTTCCTTTCCAATTTGGATATCTTTTATTTCTTTTTCTTGCCTAGTTGCTCTGGCTAGGACTCCTAGTACTATGATAAATAGAATGGGCAAAAGTGGGCATGTTTGTCTTGTTCCTAATCTTAGAAAAAAACCTGTTGATTATGATGTTGCCTATGGGCTTTTCACATATGGCTTTAATTATGTTGAGGTCATTTGCTTCTATTCCTAGTTTGTTAGGTTTTTTAAAAAATCATGAAAGAGTTTTGAATTTTGTCAAATGCTTCTTCTGTATCAATAGAGATGAGCAGGTGCTTTTTCCTCTTCATTCTACTAATGATTCATTTTTGTATGTTGAACCATCCTTGCCTTCCAGGATAAAATTTCATTTGATTATAGCATTTAATACTTTTAATGTATTGTTTAATTCTATTTGCTGGGATTTTGAAAGGATTTTTCATGAGTATTCATCAGGGATTTAGGTCTGTAGTTTTCTTTTTCTTATAGTATATTTGTCTTACTTTGGTATTAGAGTAACGCTGGTTTCATAGAATGAGTTTGAAAGTGTTTTCTCCTTTCTAATTTTTAAAAAGAGTTTGAGGAGGATTGGTGTTATTTTTTCTATAATGTTTTGTATATGTCACCAATGAAGCCATCTGGTTCAGAGCTTTGCTTTGTTAGGAGGTTTCTGATTACTGATTCAATCTCCTTGTTATAGGTCTGTTCAGATTTTTTATTTCTTCATGATTCAGTTTTGGTAGGTTGTACATTTCTAGGAATTTCTCCATTTCATCTAGATTATGCAATTTGTAGATGCATTCTATACATATTACTAACTCTTTAAATAGTTATATAATATTCCAGAGTATGATCATACCACAAATCACTAAACCATCCCCAATGATAAAACATCAATCATTTTTATTTTATGCTTTTGAATTTAAGAACAATCATAGAATTTTAAGCTTAACTGGGTCCAACTTTAGATGATTAGGGATGGTCACATGATGTATGGGACCAAATTCTTAACTGAAAATTAAATTAATTAAACTAGATGGGCTTCTCAAACTGGTTCTACCACTGAGTGACTGTATGACCTTAAAAAAGTCATGTAATTCCTCTGAATATTGGTTTATTCATCTGTAAAATGAGATGATCTCTCAGACATCTTTCAGGGCTCTACCAGATTGTCCATTCCTTAAAAGCATAATCTGCCTATGTCTAATGCATCTGGGTATCCTTTGTAGTGCTTTCCACACTATTTTGCATATAGATGCTCAGTAAATGCTTGTTAATAAAAGAGGGAATGAATGACTAGCAGTGTACAGTAATGATGAAAAGCCCAATTTGCATTTTGCCTAAATCACTTGTCATTTATTTACTTACTTATTTACTTATTTATTTATTTATTTATTCTAGCAGGAGCTTCTTAGGTGGTGATACCGGTATTTAGGATCAAAAGGCCAAAAGGACAAAACATGTCTCAATTTCTGTTCTGTTGTTCAAGGGTGTTTTCTGGATTGGATTAGGTCTCTAGATAATATGTTGGGGAAATTGGTTCTTTGCTTTGCAAATGTTATCCTTTGTTCATACCTTCTAATTTTCTGATTTTCATTAACCATTGAATAAAGCATTGTAATTTTAACCTAAGTAAAAAAAAAAAAAAAAAAAGCACCTTCGATACTCTCAGTTCTAAGTCCAAGGAACCGTGAATTAATCCTAATCCTTGTTCTAAAAACCATTCAAATTTATAAAGCATTCTCTGATATTTGTCTTTAAATGTGTATAAATGTATTGCATATGTGTATTATATATAAAAGCATATTTATATATGTATGTGTTACTTTGAAGTGAACATTTTAAACCAAAGTATGTATGTTGATTCTAAAAATACAGTAAATTCATTGTTATCCTCACTTCTGTTTAGAAACTGGAGGAAAAAATTTAGAGTAAAAAATTCCATCTAATTGAGAGTGTATTTCCTCAGAGAGGCTTTCCTACCTTGTTTCTCTTGCAATCCTTCACAAGGTTACATGTGAATGGAAGACTGTGATTTATTAGCATACATTACCATTCTTTGATGATTGCTTGAAAGAGCATTTCTCTAACAGACAGGAAAAATAAGTAATATTCTGGCTCTAGATTCAGAGATTTTTATTTTTTATTTTTTTCAAAATGGGGTCTTGCTCTATCACCCAGGCTGGAGTGCAATGACACGATCTTGGCTCACTGCAACCTTCACCTCCTGGGTTCAAGCAATTCTCCTGCCTCAGCCTCCCAAGTAGCTAGGATTACAGATGTGTGCCATGACGCCCGGCTAATTTTTTGTAATTTTAGTAGAGATGGGGTTTCACCAGGTTGGCCAAGCTGATCTCGAACTCCTGACCTAGTGATCTGCCCACCTCAGCCTCCCAAAATGCTGGGATTACAGGTGTGAGCCACCGCACCCAGCCAGAGATTTCGATTTCTGTAACTTCCTGGTTGTGAAAGCACTGTGTAAGGTTAAGTTATGGTAACAGAGCCTTTACCATTTCTGAGGCCCTAGATAACTACATTTGCTCTATGTTTTTATGGGCATTAACCTCCACTGGACCTCTGGATAACAAATTTCCTAATGTGGTATTAGAAGAGAAGGGATATCAAAAGCAGATTAAAATTTTTCATATGACATTCTACGAAATATACATCCTGAATACACTCAATGAAAAAAAAAGACATGTTTGTTGCACCAATAGTTACAGTTTATTAGACCTTGGTTTATTATTCCTCTTTCACAGGGAGTGCAATTTGCAGGTTGGTGGAATAGAGAAAGTGAGTGTCCTGAGAAGAACAGATGGCTCTTCCATGGTCTCGTCAGCACTGAGACTCAGAGCGTGGGCTTCAATGCTTGTAAAGGGTCAATTTCAAGGTAAATCGGCTTTTTCATGTATTGGGTCAAATTTGTATTTTGGCGTCCTCAGAGAGAAGAGCAAGGTCTTTCTGGAATTGAAAGGAATCAGCTAATTCTGAGGCCTAAATGTTTGGTAACCCCCATAACAAAGCCAAAGAAAAGTTCAAGAATTTGTTAGTGGTCCACAAGTGCTTGAAGAAATAATTCGTTCATGAATTGAACTGAAAGTGGAAATTTCAAGTTGAAAATCAGCAAACTGGCTTTTAGCAGCTGGGCTCACAGGAGTAGCAGCAGCAGACTGGGCGGCAGCAGGACTGTCCACAGTAGGACGGGCGGCAGCAGGAGGCCTCGGCGTGGTGCAGCTGGCAGCAGGATGGGGGTGTGCAGCTCACCACGCAGCAGGGGGGCAGGTAGGTGCCCTCCACACGGCAGTCTGGGCGGCACCACCTGATACGGGTGCTCACAGATCCACTGCTGCTCTCCTGGCCATAGCCGATGCCACCACCAATGCCATAGCTGGTTCCGCAGGAGCTGGTCTGGCAGCAGCTTGGCTGGCAGCAGCTGGTCTCACAGCAGCTTGGCTGGCAGCAGCTGGTCTGGCAGCAGCTTGGCTGGCAGCAGCTGGAGCCACAGGTCCCACAGGTTGAGAAGCTGGGAAATCCGCAGAAGCTGGTCTGGCAGCAGCTTGGCTGGCAGCAGCTGGTCTCACAGCAGCGTGGCTGGCAGCAGCTGGTCTCACAGCAGCTTGGCTGGCAGCAGCTGGAGCCACAGGTCCCACTGGTGGAGCAGCTGGGAAATCCACAGAAGCTGGTCTGACAGCAGGCCATGGTGTCAGGAGTTGGTCTGAAGTTTGGGTTGCTTGGAGGAGTTTCTGAGTTTTGGTGACGTCTGCCACACTGGGCCTTTTATAAGCCTTGGCCAGCTACTGTTTACATAATTCCTGAAGTCTCTTCCTTATTTGTGTTTGATAATTTGTCTCTGAATGATAATTGGCCTCTCCCTGAGTTATTTGTTGAACCTTCTGGGAGCCTTTGAAAGTTGATTGTATTTGGTCTGCAATTAAGCTTCTTTACCATGGTCAAGTAGTCATTGGCATTAATTAGGAATATGATCCCTAACTCCTCATGTTTCTTAAAATTTTCTCATGGTCAAGGAATAATTGACTGATGCCTCACCTTTAAGGACTGTCAGTATTATTCAGTGTTGACCCTTACAACTGGGTGATTGGGTCTCACATGACAGTTTAATTCCCTCCAATTTTAACTGCGGCTCCTTCTCTACCTTCCTTATCTTCCCTTTGACTGTGAAGCAAGACTGTATTCAGCTGGCCAGAAAGAGATGCTTTCTTGGGCCAGGGAGATTTGCATTAATTGCTATTCATAACATTTTTCCATCACTGATTATGTGCCTAAATGGTTCTGAGTACTTTGCATGTATCAACTTGCTGAATTTTGACAGCAATCTGTGGACTAGGTATCACTGCCACTCCCATCAACCATGTGAGAAAACTGAGCCACAACAGATTGAAGTAACTTACCCAAGTTCACACTATTATCTAGTGAATCTGAAATTTGAATCCACACCCTCTGATTCCAGACTAAACTCTTTAAACACTATAGTCAATTCTTTCTCTCTTTCTCCCTCCCTCCCTCCCTCCCTCCCTCCCTTCCTTCCTTCCTTCCTTCCTTCTTTCTTTCTCTTTCTTTCTTTCTTTCTTTTTTTTTATCTTTCTTCTTTTTTTATGTAAGCAATCGTTCGAAGGAAAATCCAAGTGTGAAAGCAAGATGTAAAAATATGCTTCCTTTCTTATAGACTTTTTTGAGAGTAAAAGGAAGGAAGGAGGAGCTTAGGGTAAGTAATAACACTGTTTACTAGAGCCATTCCTAGAGATTTTATTTATTTATTAACAGCATAATAAGCACACTTCAAGAAAATCTTAAGTGCTAAAAAAGTTAACCTCCTTGACTTGTGACTTTGTCTCATCTTTTATCTTAGGATATTCTATAGATTTAGATTTTTTAACTGCATAAAATTATACTTTTAACATATTAATACTGGAGTATGTGATTTACTACAGTATGTTAGATCTGCTGTATGCAGTTTATTATAGATATTAGAGACTAATCCAGTGAACTGGAAAGTTTATATAATTTGAATGAGACAACTGATGATGGTGAAGATAAACGTTTTGTTTAGATGCAATAAAAGGTGACCAGGCCTCCATGGAGTATGAGCTCATTGCAGAGAAATGCAAGTTACAGTGCTACTCTTGGGTTTTGAACCAGAACACCAAGTGGTAGTTCCGCTTCTCTAGAAATGACAGCTTTGAGTTTACATCATAACTCTTTCTGAGTTGGAATTAAGTCATTTTCAAATCCCATATCAAATTTGGTTTAAAAGATGTGATTCTTTGTGAGTTCCTTGCTTCTTCTTAAGCAAAGCTATATCACAGATTCTTTGATTAGCTAATATTTTTTATGTTGGATGTTTGAAATATGTGGATGTGTCATGACAAGAATCTCAGGAGCTATTTAATTCAGATCTAAACTTAGTAGAATATTTGATACTAAACAGATGTGTCTCCTTTTGCAAAAGGCTCAGATATCTGAGGACCTGAAATACATTATTGATAAGAGCACTGGAGACAGTGGCATTGCATATTGGTTCTCCCTTTCTGGGCTTTTCCAGTGTGGCACCATTTTCAACATCTTCCTCAGTGCAAAATTTAAGGCATAACACTTACTTGAGAATTTGACTCCTGTACCACAGAATGAAGACTAATCTGAACATTCCCTTACCTCCTCTAAGTAAATTAAGGAAATGAAATTTATATTATTTCACTTTACATAATATCCTCCAAGTTTAGATATGTTGTAATATGTGACCTAATTTCCTTCATTTTATAGACTCAATAGTATTCTGTTGTGTGTATATACCACATTTCTTATTCCTGTGCTTATTCCCTGTAGTTTTCATTACTTCATTTAAGTGATGGGCTCCAGACCATTCCAGTGCCATAAGAAGAAATAATATGTTTGTCTGTTATTCTTGAACATTGAACTTTGGCTTAACACAGATGCTAATGTTTGAAATTATTTTCATTTAAGATATCGTAGTTCTGATTTTTAGTTACAAGTTCTGGGGATTCTTCCAATTTCTTCATCTCCATTTACTAGTTCTCTAATTCAGTTGTGACTGCCTTACTTAGATTCTCAAGAAATAAAGCATGATTGATGTACCAGTCAAATGAATACAGCATTCCTACGTAGGGCTTCTGTGCTTCTGCTCTGGGCTTCCAGCCTAGTAATCTAGATCGGATAACACATAAACTTCAAGGACCTCGTCTTACCCCCAACTTTCATCTTAAGCCAAGTCACAAGATCTATCTTTTCCCTCCTGTATGCCAACCAGGTTTTTTGGGGTGCTGCTGAGCCAAAGTCCTTTTAATTAAAAGGTACATCCAACCTAAACCCTCTCAGAGACAACAGAGCTCTAAATGAGGGGAATAAAATGTTGACCACATTGCAGGGCCATTGTGTATAGATGTACAGGTCGTGCCCTGATGTGGGGCTCTGTGGCTCTGTCCACTCAGAGGAAGGAGCATATTATTTCTTACATCAAGCTGGAGGCTCAACAAGCTGTGTACCCCTCTGTCTGTATCTTCCCCAAAGTGGTACCTTTTCCTAATTCCTGTAAAGTTGTGCTAGCAGAGGTCCTGTTCTTTTGATTTTTTAAAATTGAGGTGAAATTCACATAACCTACAATTAACCATTTTAAAGTGTGTAACTGAGTGACGTATAGTATGTTCATAATGTTGTGCAACATCGTCTCTCTCTAGTTTCAAAAACTTTTCCATCATCCCAGAGGAACGCCCCCTGACCTTTAAGCAATCACTTCCCATACCCCTCTGTCCCCAGTCACTGGCTCACCACTTTGATTTAACGATGAAATATTTCATCCCTTGGAATGAAAGCCTCACTATGTGTCTTTTATTTAATACTTGCTTCATCTAGAACTCTCTCTGAAAATTAGAATAAGAATGGTGATAGTATATAGCCAACATCACATTCATTTAAATCCATCCTTGCAGTGAACATTTATTTTCTGTTTCACAATACATAAGAAGATTGTACAGATATTATAAAAACATCAGTTTATACTCCCTTTCACCATTTTGTGAAGTATATTTTGAGGACTATTGGTGTTACAGGGTGTTAACAGGTAATATAAAAATAGAGTTTTCTGGCTAAGTTAGTTTGGGAGTGATGGTTACAGAGTTCTCTTCCTTCCTTCCTTCCTTCCTTCCTTCCTTCCTTCCTTCCTTCTGTCCTTCCTTCCTTCCGTCTTCTTTCTTTCTTTCTTTCTCTTTCTTTCTTTTTTTCTTTCTTTCTTTCTTTCTTTCTTTCTTTCTTTCTCTCTTTCTCTCTTTCTCTCTTTCTTTCCTCTCTTTCTCTCTCTCTCTTTCTCTTTCTCTCTCTTTCTGTCTGTCTGTCTCTCTCTTTCTCTCTCTCTCTCTCTCTCTCTCTCCTTCCTTCCTTCCTTCCTTCCTTCCTTCCTTCTTTCTTTCTTTCTTTTGAGACAGACTCTCACTCTGTCACCCAGGCTGTAGTGTAGTGGCACGATCTTGTTTCACTGCAACCTCTACCTCCTGGATTCAAGTGATTCTCCTGCTTCAGGCTGTGAGACCACAGGTGCCCGCCACGACGCCTGGCTAATTTTCGTAGTTTTAGTAGAGACGGGGTTTTGCCATGTTTGCCATGCTGGTCTCGAACTTGTGACCTCAGGTGATCCACCTGCCTCCGCCTCCAAAAGTGCTGAGATGATAGGTGTGAGCCACTGAGCCCGGCCAGTGGTTATAGAGCTTTCTTTATTGCAGGGTATCTCAGTCCGTTTACTATTCCAATGTGGCTTTATAAACTTGCAAGATGGTGATAATGCATACAACATTATTTAACCACTGTATATTTTTTCCTCTTTGGGCATCTGAAGCGATTACTGGTCAATGTGTCGCCTGTTTAGGAAATTATCTACTCTCTTACGCCTGGAAGGGATGTTGTCGTAATGACTCAGTTCTCTCATTTTCCAAAGTAGAAATAGGTACCCAGGCAAGTGAAGGGACTTGCTTAAGGATTCATGGATAGCTAGTTGCAAAGCTGGGACTAGAACTCAGGAGTCTGTATTTGCTTTTTGTTCTTACATAAGATGTAAAAAAAATTAGCAATTTTTACATCTTATGCTGTTGGATAGAAGAAAAAAAACACACTTAAATGTTCATTCTGTTTTCTCACTCAGCAACAATCAACATAGAAGATTTCTCTTTTTTTTCTTTTCTTTTCTTCTTTCTTTCTTTCTTTCTTTCTTTTTTTTTTTTTTTTTTTTTTGAGACGGAGTTCGCTCTGTTGCCCAGGCTGGAGTGCAGTGGCGCGATCTCCGCTCACTGCAAGCTCCACCCCCTGGGTTCACGCTATTCTCCTGCCTCAGCCTCCTGAGTAGCTGGGACTACAGGCGCCCGCCACCACGCCCTATCGCCAGGTAAATAGCATTAGAATGGAATTGGAGTGGAGAACACGCAGCTGGTATCTGCTGCATAATTTATTTCCTTGCTTATTGATGGGGAGAAATAGGCCTAATGTGTTCTCCACTCCAATTCCATTCTAATGCTATTTACCTGGCGATAGCATCAGGTTTTATAGGGTGAGGGCTCAGTCCCATAAGACTGCCCCCTACTTCCAGTGCCAAGCACAAGCTCCAGGTTGTTTTGCCTGTGCTTCTGACCGACCAGCCATAAGTTGGAATTTCACGACCCCCTCCTTAAGTTTGATGAGTGTGCTAGAGCAGCTCCCAGGACTCAGGGAAACATTTAGTTTATTGGTTTATGATAAAGACCATTACAAAAGGTACAGAAGAAGAGAGGCATAGGGTAAGGTGTGGGGGAAGAGGTATGAGGAGCTTTCATAACCTCTCTGGGAACAGCACATTCCAGGAACCTCCACACATTCAGCTATCTGGAAGCTCCTCAAATTCCGTGGTTTTTTTTTTTTTTTTTTTTTTTTGGACATTTTATGGAGACTTCAGTGGATAGGCATGATGGACAACCATTAGAAACGTGATTGGACAAAAAGAGTATGATGTAATGTTAGTAGAGTGAGTGGTGAAACCCAGTAAGGCCTGTCTGTTCAGATCCTTCTTGGTCACTCTGTGCAGCCTTTCTTCCTCCAGGGCATGGGGCAGAACCTCTTCTGAAATGGGGATCTTATGACCTACAAGCAGACAAGGAAGGTAGGAGAATATCTTGACGGCCAGTGCCAAGAACAGAGGGGGAAGATTCTTGCCTTGAGGAGTAAAAGGAGCAGGTGAAAAGAGGGGAGGAGAAGGCCAGAGAGAGAGAGAGAGAGAGAGATTCTGTTTTCTGAGGTCTGCTTCTGAAGTCTAAAGTGCCCTAACATCATAAAAAGGGCTATGGGAGTTATGAGCCTAGGACCTTGAATAAAATGTGTATGTTTGTTATGTGCTATTACTCTATAATCTTGTGTTTGTATTCTTTCACAATTTTTATTATGCTTTTGTGTATATGAATGAATGAGTGGACAAATGAATAGATTTGACAGAACCTCAAGAAGCTGAATAACATGAAATTCCTTTTTATAAAATCAGTCTGTTGGAATACCTAGCCCACCACTTAGCATGTGTGAGAACCTTAGGAAACAGTTCCTAAATGCTGTCATGTTCCTTTAATCGTATGTCTTAGCTGCAAAATATTAGACCATTTAATGGTAACACAAAAGAAAATTACTTTTAAAGATCATCATTAAAAGGGCAGAAATACAGAAAAACCATAGTGCCATGTCATGTTGATATTTTGAAAAATCCCAGTACCGCAATATCTGTAACAAATTCCAAAGCAAGGAAAGTTCCAACGACTTCATCATTGAAAACCTTTATTAAATTTAAGTCCCAATAACTGTTGAAATATTTCGGATGATATTTATAGTAAAATATTACCTAACTCTTTTCACATTGTAGGACTTTGGCTGACATCCAGGTCTAGGAAAAAATTTTGGTCTTCCATTGTAAATGAATTTACATCCTAGAGAATTTATGTGGCTGTGTGATGAGAGGTTGCAAGCCCAGTTATAGGTACTGGAATTCAGAAGATTGTTAGGATTCTAATTTGGCTAGTTTTAAAGTGCCATCTTATCAGGATTCCCAGCAGAAGGAGGTTTTCAACAAGTGGGCTCACAGGAGTAGCAGCAGCAGACTGGGCGGCAACAGGACTGTCCACAGTAGGACGGGCGGCAGCAGGAGGCCTGGGCGTGGTGCAGCTGACAGCAGGATGGGGGTGTGCAGCTCACCACGCAGCAGGGGGGCAGGTAGGTGCCCTCCACACGGCAGTCTGGGCGGCACCATCTGATACGGGTGCTCACAGATCCACTGCTGCCTTCCTGGCCATAGCTGATGCCACCACCAATGCCACAGCCATTTCCACAGGAGCTGGCCTGGCAGCAGCTTGGCTGGCAGCAGCTAGTTTCACAGCAGCTTGGCTGGCAGCAGCTGGAGCCACAAGTCCCACTGGTTGAGAAGCTAGGAAACCCACAGAAGCTGGTCTGGCAGCAGCTTGGCTGGCAGCAGCTGGTCTCACAGCAGCGTGGCTGGCAGGAGCTGGTCTCACAGCAGCTTGGCTGGCAGCAGCTGGAGCCACAGGTCCCACTGGTGGAGCAGCTGGGAAATCCGCAGAAGCTGGTCTGACAGCAGGCCATGGTGTCAGGAGTTGGTCTGAAGTTTGGGTTGCTTGGAGGAGTTTCTGAGTTATGGCTGCCTATTCCACCTCGGGCTTTTTATAAGTCTTGACCAATTCCTCTATCGGTGGCGAGCAACATTTTTATCTTGTTACTCTTTAAACCAGCCTTTCTAGGGCCCTCTGATGGTTCAGATGCTGAATTGTTTTAAATATATCTTGAAATTGATTGTTCCTTATTGCTCAGCTAATACTCACCGAATGTGTTTGTCCTTGGTAAAAATATTAGCATGTTGTTTTCAAACAATGGTGTAATTTCCACTTGAGCTTCAGCTTCAGTTTTGCACTTGTGGGCTTATCATCTGACAAGGTGACTCTCACCCATAAGATGATGTGATTTTGGGGATTGTATTCACCAAACCTCAAGTCTCCAGAAAAGAATTATTAATCGTGACTGTTCTTATGTAAGACTGCTTTATATTTTTTAGACTAGTAAGATTATACTCTCTCTATATAATCTTATTAGCCAGATAGAAACTCTGATAAACTCTGCCTTCGTAGAAATTCATAGATTTTTCTCTGAAATGAAATCTTTCCAATTTTTGTGATATCTCCTGAACTTCACATTCATATTTGAGGAAACATTGATCACTCAGGAGGATATATAAACCAAAACCTGTTCAATTCCAATGTCTCTTAAAAGAGAGGCTAAAATTCATATTCAGTAATTGGAAAAAGATTGCAAAATATTTTAATGAAATTTACACTTCTCTATGAAAGACAAAAATCACCAGTATATGGATTATCTGGCATATAATTTCTCAAAGGCAGAATTTATTATGAATTTATGTCATTTCACATTACTAAACTATGTGTCCTGTAAAAAGATATTAGACCAAAGAGCAAGACAACTGAATTTAGGAAGGGGAATCAATCAAAGAAAAAGCAAGAGTTAGAAAATACTTTTTTTTTTTTTTTTTTTTTTTGAGACGGAGTCTCACTCTGTCGCCCAGGCTGGAGTGCAGTGGCCGGATCTCAGCTCACTGCAAGCTCTGCCTCCCGGGTTCACGCCATTCTCCTGCCTCAGCCTCCCAAGTAGCTGGGACTACAGGCGCCCGCCACCTCGCCCGGCTAGTTTTTTGTATTTTTTAGTAGAGACGGGGTTTCACCGTGTTAGCCAGGATGGTCTCGATCTCCTGACCTCGTGATCCGCCCGTCTTGGCCTCCCAAAGTGCTGGGATTACAGGCTTGAGCCACTGCGCCCGGCCTAGAAAATACTTTTATCTGCTTTATAAGGCAGGTTAGAAAATGGGTGACCAAATATAGTTCAAGAGGTGTAGTATAATAAATGCAAAAAGAGATTAAGATAAATTTCAACAAAATAAAAGTTAAAACAATTCCTGGCCATTGCTAGAAGAAAGAATGTGATTTTCTACTGGGAGTTTAGGGTTACATAAGATACATGAAAAAAGTCTGGACAAAAACATATTATTTCTACTTGGGGTAGGTTTATTTCTCCCTTCCAATCATGAATAGAAACACATAGTTAGCATTTTATGAGGTGGTGGTGTTTGTACAGGAATGGGGTTATATTACAATGTGATTCATGCCAGCATCAGTAAAGATGTTCATGTCATATGGTAACTATGACTGTAGGTATGACGTTGAAAATGGTTATATGTAATCACTGAATGTTGGAGATCAAAAATGTGTAAATTATCTTGTTCCACCACTTAATTTTATAGGTGTAGAAACTGACATCATTCTTATTATAAATAGCACATATTTATTAACTTCTACTATGCCCAGAGCACTAAAGGCTTATACAGAAAGCAGGACCCCATCTGTTTGTTTCATATCTTGCTCTAGTATAAAAATCAGTGTAGTAGTAACAGGAGGGATTAATCAAGGAAAAGAATTGAGTAAAGAACTGTTTAGTCTCAAAGTTCTAAATGGGAACATTGGTGGTGTGGTATGGAGCACTTTTCATTTTCACTTAACTTTGGTTGGTGTTAGAATACTCTTGAGTCTTGGAGAGGTTAAGCAACTTGTTCCATTCCCACAGTACACAACTGGAAGAGCTCATTCCTAGACCAGTTCTTTTTATTTTATACCATGCTGCTTTTCAGAATCAATTAATGTTAGTAAAGCTCTTTGTATTTGTCTTTTTTTCTTAAAAAAGGTGTTTTGTAATAGCTCAAGAATATAAATATTAGATGGTAGACAGATGACACTATGGACTAACGATTTAAATACACAATAAATAAGTATAAATATGTTAAACTTCTTTTAAGTATCTGAACCAGAGACTTTTTAAAAAATATATTATTATACTTTAAGTTCTAGGGTACATGTGCACAACATGCAGATTTGTTACATATGTATACATGTGCCATGTTGGTGTGCTGCACCCATTAACTTGTCATTTACATTAGGTATATCTCCTAGTGCTATCCCTCCCCCCTCCCCCCTCCCCCCTCCCCACAGTAGGCCCCGGTGTGGACCAGGGACTTATAATTGGAATAAATCACATTTGCTTCCTAGTCGTTTTTTGTTTCCCACATTCAACTAAGTTAATATACTTTCTGGGTTTCTACATCTGCCATACTCATTGTGTCTTCTTTATTCCATGGGTATTATCTTAGTTGAGCTCTTATTGTACATTGCTTGGACCAGGGCAATATCTTCCTGATTAGTTTCTGTATAGTTCTGTGCAACTTATTTCTCTGGCCTTTGACCTCTGTCTTTATAAGGAGCTATCATGAGAATTGTCCCAATGCCCAGCTCTTGTTATGCCGTTTTCCTGCCCCAAAGCTTTCAACAGCTCCTTACTGCTTATTGCATTAAGGGTGTACTCCCTTGGCTAGTATTCAAAGCATACAAATTTTCCAAATCTTTCTTTCACTATCACTCTCTATATATCCAGTGCCCCCAGCCAAACTGTACTCTGAACAGTGCTATGGTTCCCCTCCCTCCATACCTTTGTTCATACTATTTCTATTGCTACGAATGCCATCCCTCTGATCTGGGTAGCACAATCTGAACCCATATAAAATGTTAGCTTCTCTTTTCAATCTTTCTTTTTTTCCCCAAGCAATAGTGACTTCTGTGTTGACATCACACAGTGTTGTACTTTTATTTTTTCATATTCTACTTTTTAGATGAATTATAGGTGAATATAACTCATGTCCCTAGAAGCTTTTTGAAGAGGGGAACATTTTTAATTCAATTTTAATTTCTATTTTATACCATGTAGCCTGTAACTTGCATATGGTAGGCAAGCAGTGCATGTAGACCCTATTTGTCAACATATTTAAAAACAACCCAAAATGGATTAAATACTTAAATATAAGACCACAAATAATAAAACTACTAGAAGAAAACATAGAGGAAACATTTTATGGCACTGGTCTGGGCAACGGTTTTTTTCTTGGGGGGATAAGACCTTAAAGGCACAGGCAACAAAAGTGAAAGTAGACAAATGGGATTATATAAAAGTAAAAACCTTCTGCACAGCAAAGGAAACAATCAAATCAACACAGTGAAGAGACAACCTAGAGAATGGGAGAAAATATTTTCAAACTATGCATCTGACCAGGGGTTAATATCCAGAATATATAAGGAACTTGAACAACTCAACAGTGAATAACGATAATAAATCCAATCAAAAATAGGTAAAAGACCTGAATAGATATTTCACAAAAGAAAACACACAAATGGCCAACACGTATATGAAGAAGTGCTAAGCATCACTAATCATCATGAAATGCAGATCAAAACCACAATGAGATACCATATCACCCCAATTAGAATGGCTATTATCAAAAATACAAAAAAGTAACAAATCCTGGTGTGGATGTGGTAAAAGGGGAGCTCATACTAGCTTGGAGGGAATGTAAAGTAGCATAGCCATTATGGAAAACAGTATGGAGGGTCCCCCAAAAATTGAACTACCATATGATCCAGCAATCCCACTATTGAGGATATGTCCAAAGGAAATTAAATCAGTATGTTGAGGAGATATCTGCACTTCCATGTTTGTTGCAGCACTATTCACAGCAGCCAACATATGAAAACAATCTAAGTGTCCATCAATGGATGAATGGATAAAGAAATTATGACACACACTCTCTCACACACACACAATGAAAACTATCAGCCATAAAAACAATGAAATACTGTCATGCGCAACAACATGGATGAACCTGGAGGACATTATGGTATGTGAAATTAACCAGGCACAGGAAGACAAACAGCACATTCTCTTACTCCTATGTGAAATCTAAAGAAGTTAATCTCATAGAAGTGGAGAGTAGAATACTGGCTACCAGAGGCTGGGGAGAGTGAGAGGAGGGGAGGATAAGCAGAGATTGGCCAACAGGTACAAAGTTACAGATAGATAGGAGGGATAAGTGTTGGTATTCTAATGTACAGTAGAGTGACTATGGTTAGTAATATTGTATCGTATATTTCAAAATAGCTAACAGAGAAGATTTTAAATGCTCTTACCATGAAGAAATGATAAATGTATGAGGTGATGAATATGCTAAACACTCTGACTTGATTATTACAAAATGTATACATGTATGGAAACATCACACTGCATCCCATAAACATGTACAATTATGTGTCAGTTTTTTAAATTAAAAGTTAATTTAATACAAAACATTAGAATGAGTAAATAAAACCAAAGTTTTTGCAAGACCAAAGAACAGATATTTATTAGAAAATAAACATGCCACAAAATCTTAGATAGGAAGAAGGAAATTGCTTCCTTTACAAAGACTTCAGAATGGCCCACGTCTTAACAGATGAGCCCGGTTCTCGGTTCCCAGCTTGGTTGATGTGGGGTCTTGCGGGCTCAGGGCAGGAGGTTTGTTAAAGTAGAGAAACGGGAGTGTGACTTTTTCAGAAAGTGAGTTGTATGTTCCGGGCAGTCAGTGCCCTGCTCAGCAGGAGAAGGTCCTGCAGGTGGTGCTGCAAGGCGTCGGCTGGCCGCAGGGAGGCCGGCAGCAGGGGGACTGCACAGACACAGGCTGGCAGCAGGTGGTGGCCCAGCAGCAGGGCCTGCAGACCACAGCCGTGCACGACGTGGGGCAGCAGGTGATGGGGCGGCAGCAGCCTTCCTGCAGGGAACAGGGGTCGCAGCACACCGGGCGGCGGCAGGGCTCGCAGATGGGACGCGTGCAGCGGGACACGCAGGTCACGGGGCGGCACACGGTGGTCTGGTAGGTCACGGGGCGGCAGCAGCAGGGGTCGCGGTAGCAGCAGGGCTGGCAGCAGCCTCCCCCGTAGCTCAGGGAGGAGAAGGTGGAGCCGCAGCAGGAGCCGGTCATGGTGGTGTCTGAGGCTGGTGTGGGGTGGGCTGTTGAGAGGCGCTGGATGTTCTCAGGTGTGAATGTCCTCCTCCTGCTCTGGGCCCTTTATATACCCTGGCCGGGTGCAGGTGACCCTTTTCGTTTACCTTTTGGCCAATTAAGTAGAATTCTGTTTTGACTAATGGTTGCTTGTGACACACTCATTATCTCATTAAAGAGCTCTTGTTGTATGGATGTACCTACACGGTGTGAAAATCTAAGAAGTCATCGTCATTTGAGGTGATAGTAGCTCTCGATGCTTATTTTGAGTAGATAGCACTGGATCAAATCTGGACAAAATGGTCTAAAAATTTTTCAGTTTTTAAAAGAAATTATAAACTATAAACATAGAGGAGTACATAGAACACCGAGTAGAGCCTATCCTGACCCCAGCAGGGGACTCAAGTCATTGGAAGCACCTACATGTGAAAAGTGAATCACACGAGTGTTAGACAAGACCTCCCATGTAGTCTGCTTGGGAATATGTTTATCACTTGAAACAGCGGGATACATAGGCCTTGAATAGGATAGTAGCTCATCTAGTTTTACAGGACAGACAAAAATTTTTTCAAGCCACTAAGTATTGGAATAATACCTCCAAGACTGCCTTGCATGTGTTCTTTTCTCTAGTACATGGTTCTGTGCAACTCTGGTTCTTCTGGTCATAAGGTGCTGATTTTTATCTCTGAAACATGTCATTTTTTAGCCTTGCCTTTCTTGTGCATGTAATGAAGAATTCTGTAATGGGAAATTTTTCTTAATATACCTTGATGGCTGGGGGCAGTGGCTCATGCCTGTAATCTCAACACTTGGGGAAGCCGAGGCAGGCAGATCACCTGAGTTCAGGAGTTCAAGACCGCCCTGGGCAATATGGTGAAACCTCAACTCTAATAAAATACAAAAAATTAGCCAGATGTGGTGGTGGGTGCCTGTAGTCCTAGCTATGCAGGAGGCTGGGGCACGAGAATCACTTGAGCCCCAGAGGCGGAGGTTGCAGTGAGCCGAGATCATGCCACAGAACTCCAGCTTGGGCTACAAAGTGAGACTCCATCTCAAAATAATATATACATATATACCTTGACATAAGTGCTATGACTAGCAAGTGAAAAGAAAGGGGTTTTCAACCAGCATTGCACACATATCCAGTACACTGTTCAGCAGAGATACGTTGGGAGGCTGCCCAGTGTTCTGCTGTGGCACTGCTGAAAGCGTGATGGATGGGCTTCTTCAGGAAGTGTTGCCAGAGGCAGTTTAGGAACTGCAAGGGGGAAACAATCCCATTACCTTCCAGCTTTACTCCTCCTGTTAGTCACCAGACAGGGTTTTGAATCACTTCAGGATCATTTTCTTTATTTGAAAGAATGTGCCTTGGACCCCAACATCTAAAGCTCCCCAAATGGAATTTCAAGCATAATTTCAAAACTTCAAAAGGAATGTAAATTGACTGAACCCATAGTCACAATTAGCGAAACAGAAGAAGGAGCTATCAGGCACATTCTCATCACTAGAGACCTTTGACTCTCTTGTTTTACATTCTTTTCTTTGTTCATGGACATGGGATTTTTGTTTTTCAAAGCGGTAACCAGAGGTAACTAGGTAAAAAGTTGTATATTCTGCTCTTTTCAAGACATATTATGTCATAATTTATTTTCATGCTGCTGTGGAGTCTTCATGGTAATCACATTTTATGCAATGGGAGCCTCTTTGGAAGACTTAAATCATCACATTAACAAGACTCATTTCTGTACTGCACAAACTTCGAACCCAAGTTCATTCCAAAGACATCTGTCTCTCCCCTTTGTAAAGATCCAAAAAAATAGTCTATGTATCATTCAGTAAACCTTTCTAATGTTTATTCACTCTAAGACACGTATCCACACCCCATAGCCAAACTTCATTTGCAGGCAGAGAAATTATGGGTCATGCTTCAGTTATTCATGCCCCAGAGTTGTGAGAGCACAGACAGCTCTGCGGTTTGAAACTGGTGGCAAGTCACATCCAGTTTTCTGACCCCACTTATTCTGAAACTGGACAGTGCTCATTTAAAGCTCTGCCACTTACTGGCTGTGTGTCCTTGGGCCATAATAATAGTTCATATCAGAACTGTTGTAAGGATTACATGAGCTAATATTTGTCAAGTGCTAAGAACAAACAGTGTCTGGTACTTAGGGTCTAAAATATATATATTTTATATATATTTATATGTAATATATAAATATATATTTAAATATATGGTATATATAGTAAATATATTTTAAACATATAGTAAATATATATATTTATACATATATCACATATATAGTAACATGACCTTTTACTATATTTAGAGTAAATATATAGTACATATGTACGTACATATATACCTGTATGTGTATATACCATATATATGTATAAGTATATAGTAAAAGGTCATGTTACATTGGTACTTTTTAAATTCTAAACTTTAAGTTTAGAACAAAGACCAACATATTTGTTATGGCAAATGATCGGTTCTCTGCTCAGTCACCGAAGAATACGCATGAAATAACATTATTCAGTGGTGAGTTCCATTAATAGCATGAAATAAAATAAAAGCACCTGGAAGGAAGAAATAGAGCATCTTCTCATTGAGTACTTACCTCTGTTAAGGGAGTCAGGCTATTGTTGAACTGACAGGCGGCACATCTGTCAGGACTGTGTATAATAAGACCCCTACTGAGAACCCCACAGCCCATGCAATACAGAATGGGGTCTTAGAGAAGCATCCCTAAAAAAAAAAAAAAAAGCCTTCAAATTGATTTAGACAGATTTCTCATGGTAGTGGACAACAGATTTTGTGTAACAGACTCTAGAGCTTTATTTCACATTATCATTTAACAATAACATTATGAACAATTTTTTTTTCATTATTTCAACTTTTCCTTTAGATTCAGGGGGTACATTGTGTGATGTACCAGTTGGTTATGTGGGTATATTGTGTGATGCTGAGGTTTGGGGTATGATTGATCCTGTCACCCAGGACTGAGTGTATTACCCAATAGTTTTTCAACTGTTGTCTCCCTCCGTCTCTCCCTGCTCTGGTAGTCCCTGATGTCTATTGTTGCCATCATTAGGTCAATGAGTACCCGATGTTTAATTCCCATTTGTCAGTGAGAACATATGGCATTTGGTTTTCTGTTCCTGGGTTAATTTGCTTAGGATAATGGCCCCCAGCTGCATCCATGTTACTGTGAAGGACATGAGTTCATTGTTTTTTATGGCTGAGTTGTACTCCATGGTATATGTGTACCACATTTTCTCTATCCAGTCCACCACTGATGGGAACCTAGGTTGATTCCATGTCTTTGCTATTGTGAATTGTACTGTGACAAACATGCAAGTGCATGTGTCTTTTTGGTAGAATGATTAGTTTTCTTTTGGCTACAGACCAAGTAAAGGGATTGCTGGGGCAAATGATAGTTCTATTTTAAGTTCTTGAGAAACCTCCACATTGCTTTCCATAGTGGCTGAACTAATCTACATTCCCATCAACAGCATATAAGCATTCTCTCCTCTCGACAGCCTTTTCAGCATCTGTTGTTTTTTTTACTATTTTTTTCTTTGTTCTGAAAGTATGGGTTTCAATTACTGAGCTTTTTAATAATAGCCATTCTGACTGGTGCAAGATGGTATCTCATTGTGGTTTTGATTTGCATTTCTTTGATGAATAATGATGTGGAGCATTTTTTCACATGTTTGTTGGCTGCTTGTATGTCTTGTTTTGAGAAGTGATTGTTCAAGTCCTTTGCCCACTTTTAATGGGGTTGTTTTTTGCTTGTTCAATTGTTTAAGTTCCTTATAGATTCTGGATATTAGGCCTTTATTGGATGCACAGTTTGTGAATATTTTCTCTCATTCTGTAGGTTGTCTATTTACTGTGTTGATAGTTTCATTTACTGTGCAGAAACTCTTTAGTTTAATTAGGTCCCACTTGTCAATTTTTGTGTTTGTTGCAATTGCTTTTGAGGACTTAGTCATAAATTCTTTCTGAAGATTGATGCTCAGAATGATGTTTTCTAGATTTTCTCCTAGAGTTTTTACAGTTTGAGGTCTTACATTTAAATCTTTAATCCATCTTGAGTTAATTTTTCTATATGGTGAAAGATCAGGGTCTAGTTTCAATCCTCTGCATAGAGCTAGCCAGCTATTTCAGCACCACTTATCGAATAGGGAGTCCTATCCTCATTGCTTATTTTTGTTAATGTTATCAAAGATTAGATTGTTGTATGAGTGTGACTTTATTTCTGGGTTCTCTACTCTGTTCCTTTTGTCTATGCCACTTTATATTTTACAGCCTTCTGTTTTTGTACCAGTACCATGCTGTTTTGTTTACTGTAGTCTTATAGCATAGTTTGAAGTCAGGTAATGTGATGCCTCCAGATTTCTTTTTATTTAGGATTGCTTTGGCTATTTGGGCTCTTTTCGGTTCCATATGAATTTCAGAATAGTTTTTTTCTGGTTCTGTGAAAAATGAGATTGGTAGCTTGATAAAAACAGCATTGAATCTGTAGATTGCTTTGGGCAGTGTGGCCATTTTAATGACATTGATTCTTCCAGTCCATTGGCATGGGATGTTTTTCCATTCGTTTGTGTCACCTATCATTTCTTTAAGTCGTGTTCTGTAGTTTTCACTTCCTTGGTTAGATGTATTTCTAGGGGGTGTGTGTATGTGTGTTTGGCTATTGAAGTGTAAAATAAAGTCGTAAAATATACAACCATTTTGTGATTAACATGTCTCTCACCATACTAAGAAGAAGTGTTTGACTTAAGGTCTAAATGCAGGAAACATGCGTTTTCCAGGGTCTTTTCTAAACTTTTGTGATTATAATTACATTAGTAAGTAACTAATTTACTCTTACATTACTCATGTTTCTTTAACTTTTAAAAGAGAGGTAATTGGCCAGAGGTTGCTGAAGGCTTCTTCCACCTCTAACACCCTGCGTATTCTATGATGTTCCAACAGGTGTTGGATCAGTAAACACACCATTAGACTGGGAATATAAGTTTCAACCCAGGTGCAGCCTCCCAGGGTGTTTCTTGTTGCAGAACATTTCTCAGGTGTTCGATGCATGCCTGAAATTCTGGGCACAAGTGACTCTGTACACATGATAAAGACATAGTTGTACTCATCTTCCTGACTCAGCTGTGCTCCACAAATGCCATTTACAATGATTATAAGAAAACTACTCAGACTTAAGTTATGAGAACTATGTAAGAGGATTATTCTGCATCTTGCTTTGAGTATCTCTAGACAAAAGAGAGACGCAATCTACCAGAAGGAAATATCACAAAGACCATGATTTCTATGCTAAGAATATTGAGTTTTATTAGAAAGCAGACAACATGATATGGGAATTAGACTGGAGTCCTAGGAAGAGAGAGTATTTTTCATCTGTAGTTGGTCTGAAAAGGTGTCTTCAGTGCATAGTGTGAGCTAGTATGAAGAGATGAGAAATCGGCTTCTCAAGGAAATCTGTATTGCTCCGCGGTGAAGCCCTGAGGGGCAGCGGGATGGTCCTGGCCGTCTTCTGAAGGGCCCTTCGTGATAACGGGCTGCTCAGCAGGAGAAGGTCCTGCAGGTGGTGCTGCAAGGCGTCGGCTGGCCGCAGGGGGGCCGGCAGCAGGGGGACTGCACAGACACAGGCTGGCAGCAGGTGGTGGCCCAGCAGCAGGGCCTGCAGACCACAGCCGTGCACGACGTGGGGCAGCAGGTGATGGGGCGGCAGCAGCCTTCCTGCAGGGAGCAGGGGTCGCAGCACACCGGGCGGCGGCAGGGCTCGCAGATGGGACGCGTGCAGCGGGACACGCAGGTCACGGGGCGGCACACGGTGGTCTGGTAGGTCACGGGGCGGCAGCAGCAGGGGTCGCGGTAGCAGCAGGGCTGGCAGCAGCCTCCCCCGTAGCTCAGGGAGGAGAAGGTGGAGCCGCAGCAGGAGCCGGTCATGGTGGTGTCTGAGGCTGGTGTGGGGTGGGCTGTTGAGAGGCGCTGAATGTTCTCAGGTGTGAATGTCCTCCTCCTGCTCTGGGCCCTTTATATACCCTGGCTGGGAGCTGATGACCCCCAGGACACGAGGTCATTTCCTTGTTTTCACTTATTCTTCCTGAAATAACACCAGCAGATTAGTAAGTTTTCTAGACATTGTTTAGATACTCAGGTACACATAAAAGTCTATTTGTTTTCCTCATTTAGTATAGACCCATTATATTTTGCTCTTTATGGTTCAAATATGAATTTAATGACCCTAACTTCAAAGTCTCCAATTATCGTTATAATTCAATGATGCTTTTGCCAGTTGCTGTTTTGAAAGCACGAAGTAGCTGTCATGCTCTGCATGCTCTGAGGGTTACTTGCTAGCAGTTGAAGTGAAGTACACCTCAAGTTGTTAGCATTCTTTGCCACTGCTAAGCTTCTTGGGCAAAACAAGTTGAGGATAATACTACAGGGATAGTTTAAAAGTCAGGATTTCTCAGTAAAAGAAGAATTTTCCAGTCCTCTTTTTGGAGGTACAAGAATGCATTTTAGTAGATTTCCATCATCCAGTGGTTTTTGTCTTAGAGGTATGTTCATTGATTTCTATGGTTGTATCTTTCCAGACCAAGGTAAATTTCACTGTAATCTTCATGATAGCCAGTATCATTAAGTTCTAACTCTGTTCCAAGCAGCATATTAAAAAATACACATATTAATCTAATCTTCATAACATTCTTAGGATGTAGATACTGTTTATTTCTCATTTCACACATAAGGAACCAGATAAGTGACTTACCCAAGGTCATGTACCTAGTAAGTGTTGGAGCCAATACTCACACCAGAAATATCTGTGGGAACATTATTTGTCAGCCCCAAAAGCTGAATAACTCACTGTAGCTAAAGAATGGATTATAGGTACCACATTCCCCGATATTAAGGAATGTCTATTTTATTTAGGAACTTTTACAGTGTATTTACTTTGAAAACAGTTGTTATTTGTGATATGGCTAATTTTTTAGAGTCGGCTGAAAGGACTCTATGTCTTACCAAGATAGCCTTAGGAATGGGGAGAATTACCTTCTATTCAGCCTTCTGAAACTGTCAAAACATACCCTAAGGAGATAGTGTCATAGTTGGGCATAATTGAATGATCATGGGGTATTGTGAACAAAGCAAAATAGTGAGGAAGTCAAACAAGTCTATGTAGATGAAGGCTGCAGTCTTGCAGTATAACAAAACCCTTCAGTAGTGATCCCAGTTGAATGTGTTCTCAGGCCTCATCCGGCCCGTACCTCAGTGTCTTCAACGTCTCCCTGTGTGCTATGCTGGGGCTCATTTCTGCTTATGGAACCAATTGTCATTTTTAATTGTTTGAAATTGTCATGACTTGTAGGCAGATTATGTCACTCAATCACTTTTTAGTCTTTGCCTCTTAATTTGCTTGGTCCTGACCTTTTCCTTTACAACTAAGTCTGTTCTATTAGGTTGGTGCAAAAAGTAATTGCGGTTTTTGGCATTAATTTCAACGGCAAAAGCTGCAGTTACTTTTGCACCAACCTAACAGATCTGAAGTTGAAGGTTCAAGTATAAGCCTTCTTATTGATCACACTTCTTGCATGGTTTCTTACAGGCTTACCCAGATCTGCACCAAGCCACTTTGGCCAATCAAAGAATGGGGTGACTGTAGAAATAAACGAGATTCAATAATAGCGATAACTTTGGGGGGGAAACAAGGCATTCTCCATTTGAGAAAACACTTTTAAATAAGGAGGTCTCTAGAAGGCTAAAAAGAGAATCTCTGAGACGAGAAAAACAGATGTACTTAGCAAATTTTGGAAACAGTGATCAAGAATATATACAAAGAGGCTGGGCGCGGTGGCTCACGCCTGTAATCCCAGCACTTTGGGAAGCTGTTGCGGGTGCATCACGAGGTCAGGAGATCGAGACCATCCTGGTTAACATGGTGAAACCCCGTCTCTACTAAAAATACAAAAAATTAGCTGGGCATGATGGCGGGCACCTGTAGTCCCAATTACTCACAAGGCTGAGGCAGAAGAATGGTATGAACCTGGGAAGCGGAGCTTGAAGTGAGCGGAGATTGTGCCACTGCACTCCAACCTGGGCAACAGAGCAAGACTCTGTCTCCAAAAAAAAACAAAAGAAAAGAAAACAGAATATATAGAAAGAAATTAGACTTACGAGCCTATCCATTGGTTAATTACCAAACCATTAACAAAGATAAAACTCCGTTGTGCACATACTGAAAATGTAAAGGTTTTGAATATAACAGTCTTCTTGTTGAGAAACTTTTACCATATTTCCAGAAAAAAGATCTTTCGTCATGATTGGTTTATTGTTTTATTTTAAGAATATGCACATCCAGCATGATGAGTTGAGAGTTGGGATGGAACGATGACGTTTTTCTCTCTTCTAACCAATTCCCTTAGAACTTATTTATTCATCATTCAACACATCATTTTTGATTATACTCAATGTGCCAAATATTGTGCAGGTCAGTGGGAATCTAGTAGTGAACAAAGTTAGTCAAGATCCTGGCCCTCAATGTAAATTAGTTCAGCCATTGTGGCAAACAGTTTGGCAATTTCTGAAAGTATTTAAAACAGAATTGCCATCCAACCCAGCAATCCCATTATTGGGTATGGACCCAGAGGAATAGAAATCATTCTACCATAAAGACACGTACATGCATACGTTTATTGCAGCACTGTTCAAAGTAGCAAAAATATGAAATCAACCTAAATACCCATTAAGGGTGGACTGGATAAAGAAAATATGGTACACATACATCACAGAATAGTACACAGCCATAAAAAAAGGAAATTATGTCCTTTGTAGCAATGTAGATGAAGCTGGAAGCCATTATCCTAAGCGAACTAATGCAGATACAGAAAACCAAATACCGCATGTTCTCACTTATAAGTGGTATCTAAACATTGAATACATATGGACACAAAGAAGGGAACAACAGATACTGAGGCCTACTTGAGGGTGGATGGTGGGAAGAGGGTGAGGATGAAAAAACCACCTGTCTGTTACTATGCTTTTGTTTAATTTAATTAATTAATTAATTTTTTGAGACAGAGTCTCACTCTGTCACCCAGGCAGGAGTGCAGTGGTGCAATCTTGGCTCACCGAAGCCTCTGCCTCCCAGGTTCAAGTGATTCTCCTGACTCAGCCTCCTGAGTAGCTTGGATTACAGGTGCATGCCACCATGCCCAGCTAATTTGTGTATATTTAGTAGAGACAGGGTTTCGCCATGTTGGCCAGGCTGGTCTTGAATTCCTGGCCTCAAGTGACCTACCCACTTCAGCCTCCCAAAGTGCTGGGATTACAGGCATGAGCCACTGCACCTGGCCATCTGTTACTATGCTTATTGCCTGGGTGATGAAATAATCTGTATACCAAAACCCTGTGACACACAGTTTACCTATATAACAAACCTGCACATGTACCCCTGAACTTAAAATAAATTTAAATTTAAAAAAATGAAGACCTCTGCCCTCACAAAGCTTCCCTTGCCTCACTTCTTTCAATGGGCAGGTAGATATGCCCAGGAATACACGCCGAACTATCAAAGAAACCTCTTTTCTGTCAGATGCTAGGAACTAAAAACATATTTCTCAGGGAAATGATAGTGGTTAGCCTTCCTTACCAACCTACAAGTATTTAACAATATCAACAATATATGCAGTATGGATTAATGTCATCACCATTTCAACTGCATTGGTGTTTAAATGGTAAGATGAATGTGGAGCTCAAAACCAGGATGATGATAACCAAGGCTTCATTTCTCCCTGTCTTCTCAGCAGCAGCCACTCCACTGGAAGTAGAACTGGCCGTGATGGTGCTGATGGGAACCATGGAGAATTTGGGATAGTGGTTCCTCCAGCATGGGATGTTCAGTGGCTAGGGATTCTCAGGTCCTGTCTGACATCAATTACTGCACAGTTTTCTACATTGGTGAACAAATGGGGCTGTAACTTAACTTAGACTTCCTCCCCCTTATCATGTGTGTGAATTATTCATAAGTCAAGTTTATGTTTACAGAGACCTACTGTAGTCTCACCATTTCCTCGGCATCACCATAAAACCTGCGACTAGAAATATGAAGGTGAATCACATGAGATGATCAGATTTATTTGAAATGCTATTAAAATTATAGACCTTCCACCTGAGTTGTTCCTATTCTAAAGCTCAAAAATGGCCCTTAGAAAATCTTTCCTTTCGTTCTTCTGATTCCGTATGCTGTAATGTAAGCTAAATATGAACTTTTGAAGAGTGATAAACAATAAATAAAAAGAAGTGTGTTTACTTCCCCAGAAATAAAATTTTATTTTATTTTTACAGGCAAAAATACAGCATACAAATAGTATTATCCTGGAAGAAAAATAATCTCATCTGAGAACCTTGAAATAATAGAAAAAAGGGTGATGAGTCAGTGGGACAGAGTTCTATTCAAGAGGAGCTTTGATTTTTATTTACTCTTTTTTTTTTTTCCAAGCCAGGAATTCAAATGATGAAAGCTGGAATTTTTCTCAAGATTGTCAGAGAGGGCCAGGATTAGCTGCATGATTATGTGGGGAAACAGGATGTTATTGTTGAATTCGTGCTTGAGGATCAGCTAGGCTGCAAAGGTGGAGTCTCTCATCTGATCCAGAAGGGGTAGAAGAGTCTGCACATGATTCTGTGCACCTGGCAATGTTTCGTGCATTGAGGGGAGAGGTGGGGTCTCAGCAGGAGAAGGTCCTGCAGGTGGTGCTGCAAGGCGTCGGCTGGCCGCAGGGGGGCCGGCAGCAGGGGGACTGCACAGACACAGGCTGGCAGCAGGTGGTGGCCCAGCAGCAGGGCCTGCAGACCACAGCCGTGCACGACGTGGGGCAGCAGGTGATGGGGCGGCAGCAGCCTTCCTGCAGGGAGCAGGGGTCGCAGCACACCGGGCGGCGGCAGGGCTCGCAGATGGGACGCGTGCAGCGGGACACGCAGGTCACGGGGCGGCACACGGTGGTCTGGTAGGTCACGGGGCGGCAGCAGCAGGGGTCGCGGTAGCAGCAGGGCTGGCAGCAGCCTCCCCCGTAGCTCAGGGAGGAGAAGGTGGAGCCGCAGCAGGAGCCGGTCATGGTGGTGTCTGAGGCTGGTGTGGGGTGGGCTGTTGAGAGGCGCTGGATGTTCTCAGGTGTGAATGTCCTCCTCCTGCTCCGGGCCCTTTATATACCCTGGCCGGGTGTTGATGACCCCTCGACACGTGATCATTTTCTTGTGCATCTTCTGGCCAATTAAATGAAGATTTAGCATTGACTAATGGTATTTTGGTCACTCTTCACCTCATACATATTCATGTACATACACCACAAATATTCACTCATTTTCTTGTATTGTTTATCCTTACCAAATGTAGACATTGGATTCACTTCTGATTAATTTTCCTTTTAAGTATTCCTAACCCATAAGAGAGAAAAGAATGTGTTTTCTAAACTAGTTAGTATCTAATCACTCTGCCCTTTGGCGCTAAAATTAGCATGTTATTCCTTGTCTTCAAAGGCTCCCATCACCAGCACCCAAGCAGTGACTTGCCTTATTAATGCACATGGGCATGATGGTAGCAGGTTAATAGCATCATCCTAGTGCCGACCAGTAGTCATCTGCTTCACAGATAGCTCCTTCCATGACTCACTTAAAGACAGGCTTGTGGTTTTTCATGTCAGCAGGGACCACACGAAATGCAGATCCCTGCCCACTGGTGTGGTCACTCTCCCCTGACTAGGACCTGGGCTTTCCTGCCTTGGTTTTGATGTGTCATCATTCACCTGGAATGCCCTCCTTATCCTTCCAATCCAAACTCAACTTCTACCTTGACTGTAAAACCCTCTTCAAGGACCCATTGCAATTACTACCTTTGTAATTTATTTGGAATTAGTCATTGCATCTGTAGAGTCTGGGAAGGGATTATGGAGAATATGTAGGCCTATGCCCTCACTCTACAGCTGAGGTCCTGAGAGTGTACCAAGGTCACACAACGAGGTCACTATATGAGGTCTGAAGTCCAGGTCTCCTCAATCTTGAGTAAGTAGCCTCTACTATGAGTTTTATGCTCACTGGGTTCAGTAAACCATGGTCTTTAGACAGGAAAGAAAACATATATTAAATTAGAAGCCCAGACTTCTGCCACTATGCCATATATCCATGTAACAATGCTGCATTTGAACCTCTTACATTTATACATATTAAACACAGATTAAAAAAAATAAGTAATGAACTTTCCTTTCAGCAGTAAAGTTAGAAGTGGTACTGGAAGAGAATTAGGGAAATGTTTTGCTCAGATGACAGATTGTCATCCTGGACCCCCACTGACCAGTAAGGATGACAATGTGTCCAAGAGGCTAGAGAAGGGACCTGGAGACAGCTAACATGATGCGGGGTTTGTTAGGGGAACTTACATACAAGGGTGGTCCAGTGGTGGTGTCTGGACAGGAGAACTGCTACCATTTGTAAAAAGCATGCAGTTCACACAGTATTTTCACTTAGAACCCTCCACCTAACAGCCTCCATTTAATCCGAAACAAAGGGCCTCAATCCCCAGTATGACCTGTGTTCTAATGGATGAGGTAGGGATTCAAACGTCCTTCATAGATAAGGAGTGGATCTCCAGGTTGGCCACTCCCCGATCCTTAGCTCAGAACTCTAAGCATACATTCTTCTTTGATTGTAGGGTCATTCTCAGAGTATGCTTAAGTTAAGTTATTGCTGCCAGGTGTGTCTGCCATATCCTCCACCCCAGCATGCTTGAATAGCCCTTACAGTCTAATCACACCATTCTTCTGAGATTTCCCTGGGGCCAGGGTTTGCAGAGGAGCCTTGCAACCAGATATTTCAGCAGCAATACAAACTACTGCAACAAAAAAGAATAATGAATGTAATAGCAATCATACTGTATATAAAGTTTTTCCAAGTGCTCAGGAGTTGATTAAACTATGTGGTTACAGGGTCATAAGATAGTGATTCTATAGCAGAAATATGTATAGCTAGGGCCTGCATGGCCTGTGTTACATTGTGAGAGTAATCAGGGATATATACACAAAATTCAATTTTAATTAATACACAGGTTCTGCCCTGGTAGGTGGTTAAGATGTCCTGGGCCATGCAATTTTGCAAAGTAACGTACCTAATTTGGACAGTTTCTTCGGTGAGAAGAGTAATATCATGACAGGTATCATTAAAGACTGCAGCCCTATGTTTCGCCAGGGCCTCAACTTGCAGCTGTATGTCTGTTGTCACCACTTGGGTGGTGGGCGGGGGTGGGGAGCAGCAACAGTGGCCAACAGGTAAAACTACCAGGATGCATGCTTCCAGTAGTGCCTGGCTTTTACAATTTCCCAGTTAGGAAGAACGGTGTGTAAACTGGGCACGATGTGTCCCAACAAATGAGGATGTCCCCAGGTGCATCTACCAGTCCAATTATAGGATAAGTAAGGACAATCGTGGATGCCATATGCCCACGGCCATCCTAAGGGGTGTGGTAGGCCCCCATGTGGAGAGTCACTCTGTCATCACAGTCACGTATCACTGGTTACCTGAAGAGATTGGTTACATTGCCGTCACATTCCATGTCTATTACCTGAAGAAATAGATTACATTACACTGTGGGGGTAGCCATCCCATATCACCGATTTTAGCTTGTGGCATGCTATTATCATGCCTTTTAATACATATGGGTGCACAGCCCACAAGCTGTATCTATACTGCTGTTGTCCACCCTGGCCCATCATCTACAGAATATCCCACAGTGGGGGTGACATTAACCTGCTCCTATGCTAGATGGAAAATATGTTGTCTCATCTCTGATGGTGGGAAACTTATCACATAAAGTGCTTTTATTACAAAAGGGAAATGGGTGGGGGTCATTATACCAAGTATAGAAGTGGCTCCAGATACTGAGGTTAGCTGCTTGGATGCACCATGGCAGGCTGATGCTGGAGAAGAAGGGCAGCTCTCTGCAGAAGCAACTGTCCATTTTGTTTAGGAGAAAGGTCACCATTTGCACCCAGTTGGTGAACAGGTACACCACCTATGGGCAACAGGTGAGATACCTAGTGGGTAGAAGAAAGGGCAAGTCAGCCAGGCACAGTGGCTCATGCCTGTAATCCCAACAATTTTGGAGGCCAAGGCGGGTGGAACACCTGAGGTCTGGAGTTTGAGGCCAGCTGACCAACATGGTGAAACCCCAACTCTACTAAAAATACAAAAAATTAGCTGGGTGTGGTGGTGCATGCCTGTAATCCCAGCTACTTGGGAGGCCGAGGTAGGAGAATCACTTGAACCCAGGAGACGGAGATTGCAGTGAGCCGAGATTGTGCCACTGCACTCTAGCCTGGGCAACAAGAGCGAAATTCCGTCTCCAGAAAAAAAAGAAAAAAAAGAAAAGAAAGGGCAGGTTAGGCCATCTAACAAGACAGGAAGTTGTGTTGTTCTGAGACAGCACCACCCCCAGCAGCAGCCTGTGCTTGGTTTGCAATACCACATGGATTGGCCACTTCTGCAACGTGTCGCAGCCAGAGTGAGACAGTGGGGATATTGTAATATCCCATAATGAGAGGATGATCACCTCCTTGCACAATTGGGGACCAGGATTGATTATTTAGAAGTACAAGGAGGAATAGGTTGTAAAATGGGTGTGATCTATATATCATGTTCTATGCCCTTGCCCCATGGAGTGAAAAAACTGTACCATCTGGGGCTGGTTTGTGATTTCTGGGCCCATGTAATGATGTGCTCTCCAGTGGGTAGGTTCTATGGCAAGAGCATAGACCCAGGTTGAGTCCCAGGTTGAGGCAAAGGAGTAGGAGACAATCCCTTATACTGTCAAGCTGGATCATGACGGTGGTATCAGGTCCTTGAGCCAGAAGAGTGTGTGCACTGGGGAGATGAGAACACACATGTTAATTCAAGGGCATGTAATTCATGGCCTGGTTACATTGTGAGACTTATCACAGTTTTAATTAATGCACAAGATCCACACTAAGTGTCCAGGGCTTGTGATTTTGCAAAGTGACACATCTAACTTGGGTAGTTTCATTCAGAGTGCAGATGGGTGCTGGTAAGCAGTGTGTCCACAGAGCCAGAGAGGCCATCTCCTGCTAGAGTTGTTTCTTCAATGGTTGTTTCATCCATTCATTCAGCCCTGCTGCTATAGGGTTGTATGGGAGGTAGAAATGCCAATGGATATCCAGGGCCTCCACCGATTCCTGCACTTTGTATATGGTAAAGTGAGAGCCCTGGACACTGCTGATATCAGTGGGGATGCCACAGGCCACACACAACTCCAGTCTTCTTATGGTGGTTGTCTGGGTGACATACTTGCTGGGATATGCCTGCAGTAGCCCCATGTAGGTGTCTACACAAGTCAAAGCATAGTGGAAACTATCAGATAGGGGCGAAGGTTCTTGGAATTCTGGGACCTTGGCCTTCATCCTAGTATAAAGGGGCCGGTACCTGCCATTCCTCTGTGGGAGGGCAGTGAGCTGAGCCTGAGGCTTCTTAGTGAAGCACTGTACCAGCTTGAGCTTCCACCATAGCCTGACCAAAACAGCATTGAACTGTAGGCTCTTAGATAACAAATCCAAGCATGTCAACCCGAAAGCTGTGTTTTCACAAATAGGCTTATGAAAATGAGATTCTCCTTCGATTTAACATGAATAGGCTCACTTTGCACTATCCGTTAATCCTCATTTTATTGATACAGCTAAAGATTTACTAACTATCCCCTCCAGAAAATTTATCAAAATTTACAATAAAACCAACCCTGTCACAAATACTTGGCCACTCTTCTATTTTTATTTTCTTTGTAGAAAGCCATCTGTTCATCCTTGTGTATTGATTGGTGTTTTAAGCTGATTTCACATTGCTACCATGGTTGAATTAGACAGCTATTGCTGCATAGCAAGCAAGCACAAACTCTCATAGCTTATTGTAACAAGTATTTATTTATTGGTTATATATCTGTCGGTTAGTTGGGGTTTGATTGATTAAGGCTGGCCTTGGCTTCTGGCCACAGGTTGGTTTGGGACTTTCTTTTGAATTAGAGTTGTTATAGTTAGCAAATAAAAATGCAGGTTCCCCAGCTACATTTCAATTTCAGATAAACAACAAATAATTTTATTATAATTATATCTGATTATGCATGAGCATGCTTACATTTAAAAATTATTTGTTGTAATGGAGTGTCTGGTATTTTAGGGGGCAATCCTTCTCTGAGAGCAGAAGCCCAAGGGAACAAGCTCACATTTTGAGTCTTTGGGTCATACCTTCTGACATCTCATTGGTCAAAGCAACTCACATGGCAAAGTTCAAGTCACAGGGTGGAAGAGGATACTTCTGGGTTGGGTGGGAGGAGGGAGGAGAGTAAACATTAATAAAGAATAATCTAATCTACCAAAGTAGAGAATCAATTATTTTAATAATCTTTGTTGTGAGGCTTGGAAAAGACTTCTAGAAGATCAAATTAGATTATGTCTATTTCATTAGAAATTCTATTTTGGGCCGGGCGTGGTGGCTCGTGCCTGTAATCCCAGCACTTTGGGAGGCCAAGGTGGGCGGATCATTTGAGGTCAGGAGTTCAACACCAGCCTGGCCAATATGGTGAAACCCTGTCTCTACTAAAGATACAAAAATTAGCTGGGCATGGTGGCAGGTGCCTATAATCCCAGCTACTCAGGATAATAATCAACTGACACAGCATATCCAAGAGTATTGCCTAGAAATCTATATTTATTAAAAATAAAACTGCCTAAGATGTTCTAGGAAGATGCCAAGAAGAGTCCAAGGCCATGACCTTCTCATCAACTCCTTGCTGGGTGCAATTCCATCCATAAGAATGTGGCCTAAATTCAAATACAACTGCGACTTTGTATTCTCAAGAAGATGAATCAGGAGTAGGACTCTGTGAAGTATGGCATCAAGAGCCAAGTTTTTTTTACAAGATGGGAAGAACCAAGGACTTAGTGACTTGAGAGGATATCAGTATTTCTGGTGGAGCTTTGGCGAGTCAAAGACCATTCATCTTGCTGCTCGATGAGGGTGGCTACTTCCCTGAGCCACATGGAGACACATTGTACGGGAAGAAGTGCCTCCTCCTGCTTGTCATCTGCAATTCTTGTCTGACACCATGGTCAGCTTCTGTTGTGGTTCTGTCTGCTCTGAACAGAGCTGTGGCCAAGGCCTCTGCCACACGTGCTGCTGCCCCAGCTGCTGCCAGATCACCTGCTGCAGAATGACCCACTACCATCCCAGCTGCTGTGTGTCCAGGTGCTGCAGGCCGTGGTGCTGCCAGTCCCTGTGCTGCCAGCCCACCTGCTGCTGCCCCAGCTGCCACATTTCTAGCTGCTGCCGCCTCAGCTGCTGTGTGTCCAGCTGCTCCAGGCCCAGCTGTTATAATCTCCAGTGCTGCCAATCCTCCTACTGCAGCCCTTTTGCTGCACTTCTAGCTGCTGCCACCCTGGCTGCTGTGTGTCCAGCTTCTGTCATCCAGTCTGCTGCCAGACCACCTGCTGTGGCCCAGTCTCCTGTGAATCCTCTTGCTTTTGAACTTCATTCCTGACCACCAGCCCTGGTTCAACCACCATGTTGTCAGTGTACTAGTCATTCTCATTCCTCTTCTCCACTGGACCTGGCCTTGCTCTGATCCACCACTACATTTATATAGCTAATTGTTCATTCCACCAAGAAACCATTTTAAAAGCAACAATTTACATGAATATCTTACAAAACCTCCAACTTCTATGCTTGGTGTGCAGTCAGAAGACCAGATATCTCACACTATTTCATTGGAACAGGCTTCTAAGCTTACAACTGCTGAGTCTGGTCTGGACTTTGCAATGAATTACATCTGGTAGAGTAACTATAGCTCAATAAATACTCTCTTGGTATCAAAAACATTTGTGACCTTTCAGTATTTCTTACGGTTGATTATTTATTTGGAAAACTGTTTGGGTTTCTATTGTATGGACAATAACAACAAAAAAAATGATATTATGTGTATCAGCCAAAGCCCATATTAGAGAAAATGTCAAATAATTCATTTTTTAATCCAAAACAGATTGCACACTTTACCTGCCATCAAGTTTATTGAGACAAAACAATAACTCAGTTTTTACTGTAATTAAATTAAGAACCAATTAGCAAGCTATTGGGCTCTGGGAATTGCATAAAATGAATGAGACCCAATTCTCGTCCCTCAAGTAACTCACAATAAAATCGTGGACTTTTCCTTTTTTTTTTTTTTTTTTTTTGAGATGGGGTTTCTCTCTTGTTTCCCAGGCTGGAGTACAGTGGCATGATCTCAGCTCACAGCAACCTCTGCCTCCCAGGTTCAAGTGATTCTGCTGTCTCAGCCTCCCAAGTAGCTGGGATTACAGGCATGAACCACTATGCCTGGCTAATTTTGTATTTCTAGTAGAGACAGGGTTTCTCCATGTTCATCAGGGTGGTCTCGAACTCCTGACCTGAGGTGATCCGCCCACCTCGGCCTCCCAAAGTGCTGGTATTACAGGCGTGAGCCAACATGCCCAGACTGAAAGTTATTTTTCTTTCCTTTCGCTCTCCACCCAATTAATTCAATTAATCATGGATTTAATTTAAATACATATGTCAGGGAGAGTATGTTGGTAATATTAGTGAGAAAAAGGACTCTATTCTGTTGGATAAACGTAGTACATACGTAAGGATTGATTCATAGAAATAAAATGTGTCGATTCTGAAAATTCAGGGTAATATGCACTGGTCTCAAACACATAAGATTATGTGAAGGAGAATCAGATCACAGCCAAATGTATATATCTTTATGAAGAGTAGTATTATTAGAAAGACATTTAAAAAATTATAGTCCTTTCAAGGAGGGACATGTCAAGATTAATTCATGGTGAGTTCTATGGAAAAATAAGAGGGATGATTTTAGGCTGAAGCCATAGAGTCAGTGGGAAAATCAGCGAGCATGAGTGACGAAACACGTCACTGTGGGAAAGAAAGTGATGGAAACTAAGTTGGAAATGCAGCTGAGTTCTATTTTTGAGATGCTTCATTGACCCATTAATGATATTCATCCACTCATGCTCCATTAAAACTCCAATTGCAGAGTTTGCATGCAGGTCTAACTATGAGACATGCAAAGGTTAGGACTCACAACACATGACCTGGATCAAGTCACCCAGCTGCCTGTGTTTCCTTTATAACTTTGAGATTCCCTTTTGCATCGGGAGTTCAGTTCATATTGTATTTCCTGTGTCTTTTCAAGCCATTTCCTTCCATTTCAAAATGATATCAATCAAAATGATATCAATCAAAATGATATCAGTAGGCTCAAAAGCTCTAGGCAAAACTTTTAGTTGAAAAGGAAAATAAAAAGGTAAAGTCAGCACGAAACTCAAACAACATTCAGAAATTGATATGGTAATGCAATGTGAGAATCATATCTTTGAGCTCAGGCATCCCTTTTTAGTTTATTCCAGGGCCATAAATGGTCTATACAAGCTCTTTCTCATTGCAGCATTGCTTAAGTACCTAGGCCTGAGAAGTCTATCAGAGTCTCAGACTAGCAATGATGCCTATTCTGTCATATCTGTATATTGCAAAACTGTATTTGTTTTGTTCATTTCTATGATCTCTTCTATGGTACATAAACATTTATAAATATGCTATCTTCATTTTTGAATTTTTTCCTTTGTTTTTTTTTAGACAGGGTCTGGCTGTGTCACCTAAGCTGGAGTGCAGTGGCACCATGTCAGCTCACTGCAAACTTCAACTCCTGGGCTCAAGACAACTTCCCCTAGCTACTTCAGTCTCCCAAGTAACTAGGACCGCAGGCATGCACCACCATGTCTAGCTAATTTTTGTATTTTTTGTAGATACAGGGTCTTACTATGTTGCCCAGGTTGGTCTTGAACTCCTGAGCTCAAGCAATCCACCCACCTCGGTCTCCCAGAGTGCTGGGAATACAGGTGTGAACCACCACACCCACTTTATCACCAGAAAGTATAGGTATTGTTACCCCAGTTTTTAATTTGCCTACCACTTGTGTATTCTTTGCTATTTTTTATCCTCTACCACTTTTAGAATATTTGAATCTTTTTAAAAATCTTTTTAAATTTTACCAGCTTCATCTCTCCGAACCAATATTTTATGCATGACATTTATACTGTAATGGAATTCTTTATTTTGACTTATATTTCGGTCAATGGGAATATTTCTTAAAGGAATTTTAAAGGAAAGTTATATATCCTGAGTCCTTGAATCTATGAGGAAATCTTTCCATTGTCTTCACACATGACCAATAGCTTGTGTGGATCAAAATAACAGCATCTGGTTCTCTCACCTAAGCTGGAGTGTGGTGGCACCATTTCAGCTCACTGCAAGCTGCAACTCCTGGACTGGAGCCAACCTCCCACCTCAGCCTCCCAAGTAGCTAGGACCACAGGCATGCCACAGTGTTTTCTGCCCTTCAATACAGTTTAGGCATGAATAAAATATTGAGAAATAAAATTAACCTTCAGAATTATTTAACATGCTTTGGAAACACAGAGAAAGAATCTCACCAACATCTGGAGCATGGGCACTAGTTTACTTCAGGAATAGTTAAGGGGGAGTATATATGTGAAATACTAAGTCTAATTTTAACTGTTTAGTAATAGTAGGTCCTTAACATGTCAGAAAATAAACATTTATGTCCTCTTATCCTCTTTGAATCCATCATGATACACCAACTTTTAAAAGGTGTTAAAAAACAGAAATCCTCTTCTTATTTTCTTAGGACAGGAGATAATAGCACATAAGAAAGGGTAGCAAATTTGGGGAAAGAGCAATGGTGGTCAACTAAAGATAACGAAAGGAGCTACTATGTGAATGCATATAGAGAGAGTACCACAGAGTGTAAAGCTGGTTTTCCCTGAAGGCTCAGAAAGGCTCAGAACCTGGAGGCACCAGGTAATACTGAAGGCAGTGTAGGCAGCGGACTGCTTAGACCCCTGGATCCCTACCCCACCCTGCAAAGTTGCTCATTAGGCCTCCCCTACTTCCAACCAGGAGAAACAAGAGGTTATCTTCTAGAAGATTTAGTAAGAGATACTCTAGATTTGGGAACACTAGAGTGAACAAAAGTCAAGAATAGAACAGAAAACAGACCCATGCAGTGAAAATCTGAGCACTGTGCTCATCATCCAGGACTCTGATGACCATAAGCCTTCCAAGCAGAATATTGGAAGATTCTCCTCTAAAGAAACTAAAGGGGCCCAGAGAAAGAGCATATACATCTTGACTTTCTTTTGGTGGACGAAGGGGAGGAGAGGTAAAGAGATAAATTAACAAGCCCTGCTGTCCACGTAGAACTTTCAATTAGCTTTTTAGTGCCATGTCAACTATATGCTGCAGACACTTGGGAAATGTCTCCAGCCTGACAATTCACACTAGTTTAAAAAGAACAAAAAGAAAAAATGGGAAAAACAAATTTGACAGGAATAGAAACTATAGGAAGCAGCATAGAACTAAAAAAATTATAAAACAAGAACTACTATAAATAAAATACTCAAGAGAGCTGAGAGAAGAAATTCTATCTTTGAAATAAAAACAAGATTCTAAGAAACAGAAGCAGTCAGAGAAGTCAGGTGAAATCTTGAGAATTAAAATGTGATAGAAAAAATTAGAAAAAAGTTCAGTAAAATGTTTGGCAGGTAAATTAGAATAAGAAGTCAAAGAATTTGTTCTCCTGTCTTGAAGATATGTAAAAAAAATTATAAAAAGTGAAAGAAATGGACATTAAAGAAAATATAATAACACAGAGGATCAATTCAGGAGATCTACCACTCGATGAAGAAAAATTTTAGAAAGACAGATGAGAAAACATAAGGAGTCAGGTGTAATGGTGGCCTGTGCCTCTAGTCCCAGTTACTTGGGAGGCTGAGGTGAGAGGGTCCCTTGGGCTCAGGGATTTGAAGCCAGCTTGGGCAACATAGTAAAGTGTTGTCCCAAAAAGCAAAAAGAAGACTGGAAGGGAAAGGAAGGGAAGGGAAGGGGATGGAAGGGGAGGGAAGGGAGAAATGAAGGAAGGAAGGAAGGAAGGAAGGAAGGAAGGAAAGAAAGGAAGGAAGGAAGAGAAGGAAGGAAGGAAGGAAGGAAAAGAAAGAGAAAGAGAGAAAGAGAAAGAAAGAGAAAAGGAAGAAGGGAAGGAAGGTAGAAGGGAAGAAAGGAGGGAGGAAGGAAAAGAGAAAGAGGAAGGAAGGAAAAGAGAAAGAAGAGGACAGAAGAAAGAAAGGAAGGAAGAGAGGAAGAAAAGAAGAGGGAAATAGAGAAAGAGGAAGGGAGGGAGGGAGGGAAAAAGGAAGGAAGGAAGGAAGGAAAGAAGGAAAGAAATACGAGGGAGAAAACTATCAAGTAAATAGTATAAGACAATTTCTTTCAGAAGGGAGCTCCAGATTAAAAGAACACCAGTGCTGAGCACAGTGAATGTAAGGCTCACATCAAGATACATCACTGTGAAATCTCAGAATATTAGGGATATGGAAATGGCACTAAAAGTGTCCAATGAGGAAAATAAAATGTGGTTCCCATACCAAAGTTCAGGAGGTAAAATGGCATCACACTTTTCAACATCAGCACTGGAAGCCAGAAGACAATGGGAAATGCCTTAAAATTTCTCAGTGGGATTTTTTTTAACCTAGAATTCCATGCCTGGGCAAACTACCAAACAGAAAGGAATAGTAAAATTTTCAGATATGAAAAGTCCAAAAAAATCCTTACTGTCCCTGCACCCTTTCTAAAGTAATGTCTGCAGGATGTGCACCACCAAAATGAAGAGGTTGACAAAGAGGAGAACACAGATTCAGAAAACAGGAATTTCAAGTCAGAAAATCAGAACTGCATTCAAGGTAAATCCAAAAATGACAACCGTACAGCAAGCCTAGAAAATGATCAGTGCAGAGGAGAACAGTAAGATGAGGGTTTTGGAGAGAGAAATCTAGGAAAAAGATATTTCTAAATGGTGTGGTTACACTACTACTTCCTGACTTTTAAAGTTTAGATATTATCTATTGGCCCACTGTCACATGTGAAGAGAATTTAGCTCTTACATCCCTCTCTATCCAACAGCCACCATTCTTCCTCTCCCCTTGTGTTCCAACTTCCCAACTGACCTGATAATTCTAAAGTACTGTCAAATGCAGTCTTTGAAAAGGTGCTCAACATCACTAATCACTAGGGAAGTGCTAATGAAAACCACAATAAGATATTACCTCACGCCTATTAGGATAGCTATTATCAAAAAGTCAAAAGATAAGTGTTGGCAAGGATGTGGTGTAAAGGGAACTCTTATACATTATTGGTGGGAATGTAACTTGGTGCAGCCGTTATGGAAAACAGTATGGAGGCTCCTCAAAAAATTAAAAATAGAACTCACCTGTGAACCAGCAATTCTACTTCTGGATATATATCCAAAGGAAATACAATCACTATCTTGAAGATATCTGCACTTGTATGTACATTGCAGCATTATTCACAACTGCTAAGATACAGAAATACCTACGTGCCCATCCACAGATGAGTGGATAAAGAAAATTTATATAAATGTCATTATTCACAATGGATTCAGCCTTTAAAAAGAAGGAGACCCTGTCATTTATAACAACATGGATGAACCCAGAGGACATTAAGCTAAGTGAAATAAGCTGGACACAGAAAGACCAATACTGCATGATCTGACTTATATGGTGGTTGCCTGGGGTGGAATGAGGAAGAAATGGGTAGATGTTGGTCAAAGGGTATAAAGTTTCAGCTATTCAAAATGAGTAAGTTCTGGAAATTGAATGTACAGCAATGTGACTATAGTTAACAATACTGTATTGTACACCTGAAATTTGCTAGAACATAAGTATTTTCACCACAAAAAGAGTCTGTGAGGTGATTGATATGTTAATTAGTTTGATTGTGGTGATCTATTTCACAACATATATGTATATCAAAACATTATTTTGTACACCTTGAATATATGCAATTTTTACTTGTCAATTATATCTCCAAAAAGCTTTCAAAAAGCTAAAAATAAATTCAACAATATGAAACACATGAGGAGCATGCTACCAAGATCTTAGAAGAGGGCAGCTTAAGAGAGAGGTGGCTTGGGCCGAGAGTATCAGGAAAGGTTTGCTAGAGGAGGTAATAGCACTTAAGTCTTAAAGAACAAGTAGTATGGAGGTTCCTGCATAGTCTGTGGAACAGAATGAGAGAGGTCTCAACCACTGTTGAATAAATAAGTGAATGATAATCTACAGCTTTATAGGATTCCTAATTTCTAATTATATCACACCCAACAAAGACCTTCCAAAAGAGCATTTCTGACCAACATAAAGCTCATTTGCACACAAGGACCTGCTATTATGATCCCAACTGTGAGTCACACAGGGCTCTTCAAGGCCCTAAGCCAATCCCTACATGACCCTGTGAATATTCTGAACATTGAAGACTGTGGCATTAGTGATTCGCTTTTGCTCTCTTCTCTTCTCGTCGCTTCTCTTCTCTTCTATTGGCATTATGCATTCCTGGGAGTATTGTGTGTTGGGACAATAATTCATTACTTGACTGACATATTACCTGAAATTCTGATGATCAGGTTACGTCATAGTCAGAAAAGAATTAGGACAATGTCCTGAATATCTCCTATACTTCTTAAATTTCTTGCTGTAATGGGTCATCATACAACAAAATCTTATTAATTTGGGACATGTGCAGGCTAATTTTCCCTGGCTTGTATCCAGGGAAAATTGGCATCTTCCAAAAAATTCATGGGCAAATTGGGAAGGTGAATGTAATTATAGAAGATATATTTAACCTAGCATGAATGCACTTTGTGCTGATTACAAGTGAATCACATTATTCTGTACTTGAGCCTTGAACCTCATCACTTAGAAGCATTCTTTAGCTATGATGCTTACTCATGTTTAAATGTATTGGGAACAAGCTAAATGACATCACTATGTTGTTTTTTTTTTTAAGTTTTGAGGTACAAGTGTGACTTTGTTACATGCGTAGATTGCATAATTAGCAAGTCAGGGCTTTTAGACCATCATCACATGAGTAACATACACTGTACCCATTAAGTAATTTCTCATTGTCAACCCCACTTTCACTCTCTAAGCTCTCTGAGTGTCCATGGTCTGTCATTCTACTCTATGTCCATGTGCACACATCATGTAGCCCCCATGTGTAAGAATATGCGATATGTGTCCTTCTGTGTCTGACTTGTTTCATTTAAGATGATGATCTCCAGTTCCATCCATGTTGCTGCAAAATACGTGATTTTATTATTTTTTGTGGCTGAATAGTATTAAGTGACATGATTTTCTAAAGTCCAAGCCAACCAAATTAGCCTAGCCTGCACTTTGGAGCCATTATTAAGTAAAATGAGGGTTATTTGAACACAAGCACTACATATCCTGCAATACTGCAACAGTCAGTCTGGTAACTGAGATCATTATTTGGGGATTAAAGGGTGGGTCATGTATACAGTGTGGACACAGGGATGACATTTGTCCCAGGCAAGACAGAGCAGGATTGGTGATATTTCATCTTACAACTCAGGATGGCATGCAATTTAAAACTTACAAATTGTTTATTTCTGGAATCTTCCATTAAATATATTAGGACCATAGTTGACCGCAAGTAACTGAAACTGTGGAAAGTAAATCCACAGATAGGGAAGGACTACCGTAATGCCATGAGCAGAGCATTAAGGGTGATTCTGGTCAAGGCTCAGGAGAAAAGAATAGCTGTAGGGAAGTCTGAATCTTCTTATAGATTATTTAGGTGGTCATGACCGGAATGCTGAGAGAAATATGGACAGTAGAGGCTATTCTGATGAGCTCTCAGATGGAAATGAGGAACAATAATTGGAAGCTGGAGGAAAGACCGTCCGTTTACAAAGTGGCAAAGGACTTAATTGAATTATGTTCATGTCCAAGGGCCTGAACGGAGGGCAGAGTTTAAGAAAGATGAAGCAGTATATTGGGGGAAGAAATTTCTAAGAAAAATGTTGAAGGAGCTGCATAGCATCTTTGAACTTCATATAGTAAAATGCAAGAGGAAACAAATGATTTAAGGTGGAATTCATAATTAAAAGGGAAACAGAACATAAAGATGTAGAAAATGTGCAGCCTGGCCATATAAAGAATGAAAAAGCATGCAAGGATGTGGCCAAATGATGCTCTGATACAAGGATTGATATGAATAGAAGGAAGCTAGGTGCTGTTCATCACATCAATGGGATAATGGCTGTAAAGCCATTTCAGAGATCTTTGCAGCTGTCCCTCTCATCACAGGCTCCAGATAAGAGAACCTTGAGGTCAGAAAGAGCTTGGTACTCCCCACATTCTAGCACAGTGCCCCTTTGCTGCTCCAGTTGTGGTTCAAGTGGGCTTAGACGAGACTTGCGCTGCCACTGCAAAGGGCACAAACTGTGAGCCTTGGTGGTGTGCATGTCGTACTGACTGTAGATACACAGAGTGCAGGAGCTGTGGGGCCATGGCGGTCCACCTAGGTTTGAAAGGATGTTTCCGACAGCCTGCCACAGGGGTGTAGCCACAGCAGAGAGGTCCTCCTAGGGCCATGCTCAGGAAAATGGGGGGTCAGAGCAGCCACTGAGATCCTAGAACTGTAGAACTATCAGCCTGAGAGAGCTGCAGGCAGAGACTCCAATCAGATTGCTGCTGCGTGGGCTGAGCCCAGCAAAGCCACAGGGCAGAGCTATCTGAGTGCCTTTGGGGCCTAACACCAAGGCCCCCAGGCAGCCCAGCCCCATGGTAGGCATGTCCAGGAGGCAGCACATGGAGTCAAAGGTTATTCTCCAGTTTTAAGATTTAATGCTGTCTTCCCTGTTGGACTCACTTGGGACCAGTTACCCCTTTTTCTTTCCTGTTGCTCCCTTTTGGAATGGGCCTGTCTATACTATGCCTCTCCCAGTATTGGATTTTGGAACCAGATAACTTCTTTAATAGGTTCACATGTGGAGGAGAATTTGCCTCAGGATAAGTCCTGTGTTGTGTCTCACTCATATCAGATTTAGATGACACTCTCAGATTTACATTTTGACTTTTAAGTTGGTTCTGGAACAAGTTAAGACTTTGGGACTATTGGAATAAAATGAACACATTCTGTGTATGAGAAGGACATGGATTTGGGGGCCGAGGGTGGAATGCAGTGGTTTGAATGTGTCCCTCAAAGTTCACGTGTTGGCCACTTGATCCTCAATGCGGCAGTGCTGGGAGGTGGCGCCCAGCAGGAGATGTTTGGGTCATGGTGACACCACCCTCATGAGTGGATTCATGTTGTTATCACAAGAGTGGGTTCCTTATAAAAGGATGATTTTGACTCCCTCTTTCTCTATCTCACCCTCTCTTTTCCCTTCCACAATGTGATGACACAGTATTCCTGGTTATCTATAACCAAGTCTTATTCTATAAACGGAATCCCAACTTCCATAACTTTCCACATATACTGTTTATCAGGGGACACGTTACTTACCATAGAAATTAAGTGTAGTTTTCCTAAAATGAAACTCTGATCTCCTTGTTTGGAATGTTTTCCTCTCTTTTATCCAGAAGTCAAAAGATATATCCATTTTTAAAGGACCTTACATGCCTCTATGTCATCAAAAAGCCTTCATTCACTCAACAAACATTTACCACCAGTGTTCTCTGCGCTGAGTGTCATGGTAACAAAAAGAAACGTCATAGGCCATGCCTTCAGGGTATTTGCATTGCATATGGGGAATGACAGAAGTAAATGACTATGATACAGTAGAATGTATCAAATTATGAGCACAAGGGAGGAAATAATGATAAATGTATGGGGTAGCTTATCAGGAAAAATATTATTGAGGAGGAAATATTTTAACTGGTTTTGACACATGAGTAGGAGTTTACAGAATGAACAAAAAAAAAAAAATGAAACATTCCAAGAAGATGAAACAGTTTCAGCAAGTTTGGCAAATTTTATTCTTTACCGCTTTCTTGGCTACACTAAGACATATTAGGCTAACTTTCTCTTTAATCTTGGACAAGTTTTTTGTTTGTTTGTTTGTTTTAACTTTTTAATGCTTCTTTTGAGTACTCTGCTAAAAGAGTAATAAGAATGTACACTACTTTATAAGGTTGTATTAAAGAGTGAAAATGAAATAAATATAAGATGTTTAGCACAATGTCTGGTACACAGTCAAAACTTCACAAGTAATATACATACCTTGAGGGTATATGGAACTTATCCACATACTATACATTTTTATTGTAGTTGTTTAATGAACATAATTGTAATTCCTTTCATTTTTGCTAAATTCTGTTTCTTATGCATGTGTCTTATACAAGTACCTGCAGGAAAAAGATGAGGGTTTATCTGTTCTATACCCAGAGTACCCAACAGAATGTCTTGGATGCACATTATTGAAGGCTTAATAATTCTAAATATTGTTTACATATAACAAATGCTTTTGTCAATGAAAAATTCATCATGCAATTTTGATGATCAAAGATAAATCAAAACTTCCTAATGCCTATACTGTAAGACATACACAAAAATGTGTTTTTACTCCTTAAAGGCAATGAGTCATAGCTAAGTACTTTCACTTGAAGTGGTGGAATAAGATCTGACACAGAGTTTATAACTTCCTTGGGATCTGACCATCTCCTCAACCATTCAAGAAGCATACACGGAATCAGAGTCATCTTCATTACAGATGGGACATCCTTCTCCCGAGTGAGTCCTTCCTTCTAACTCCTTTCCGACATTTCATCTGACCAGGACATTCTTTGACACCAAAAGATACACTCACATTATAAAAAGTGTCCCCCATGATTTGTAGAGAGCAATCTACAGGTAGGAGGGAGAATCACATTTAGAAATAAAGTGTCAGAGTCATGTGACCAGTGGTTTGTAAAAGACACTGCATAGACCAGGGACAAAGGGGACCCCCACTAAGGAAGAAATATGACAAGTGTTTCCAATAGAAACACAGGAGCAGAGCAGGAAAAGGAAATGGGTTATTTTTGGAGTATTTAAATGGGTTAGTTTTGGAGTATTTAACTAGAAACACATAATGATGTAATTACATGATTAAGTTTTCCACGAGGTAAATAATAACAAGGAAATAATGACGTGGTGGCAATGGGCCTTCAGCAGGGTATAAAGGAGGCTATGGACCCAGAAGACTTCCAAACACAAGAACTTCAGTCTCTTGGAAACTCACCCAGATCCTCCCCATTCTGACACCATGGTCAACTCCTGTTGTGGCTCCGTGTGCTCTGACCAGGGCTGCGGCCAAGACCTCTGCCAGGAGACCTGCTGCAGCCCCAACTGCTGTCAGACCACCTGCTGCAGGACCACCTGCTGCCGCCCCAGCTGCTGTGTGTCCAGCTGCTGCAGGCCCCAGTGCTGCCAGTCTGTGTGCTGCCAGCCCACCTGCTGCCGCCCCAGCTGCTGTCAGACCACCTGCTGCAGGACCACCTGCTGCCGCCCCAGCTGCTGTGTGTCCAGCTGCTGCAGGCCCCAGTGCTGCCAATCTGTGTGCTGCCAGCCCACCTGCTGCCGCCCCAGCTGCTGCATCTCCAGCTGCTGCCGCCCCAGCTGCTGTGTGTCCAGCTGCTGCAGGCCCCAGTGCTGCCAGTCTGTGTGCTGCCAGCCCACCTGCTGCCGCCCCAGCTGCTGCATCTCCAGCTGCTGCCGCCCCTCTTGCTGTGAATCCAGCTGCTGCCGCCCCTGCTGCTGCCTGCGTCCAGTCTGTGGCCGAGTCTCCTGCCACACCACTTGCTATCGCCCAACCTGTGTCATCTCCACCTGCCCCCGCCCCTTGTGCTGTGCCTCCTCTTGCTGCTGAGCCCCCTGCCCTGGCTCACCTCCCCCTTCACTGCTGGCCCACAGTGCAGACCCTTCTTCTGTGCTGGCTATGAGGACACATGGAGTGGGGTTGATGTCATTCAATAGGATGGACCTCATGTTTCCAATGAGCCCATCAGCACTTCACTGACTCTGTGAGGATATTCTGGTTCATTTTAAGCTCCCTCCCTTGCTTTCTTTTTCTTCCAGTGGTAGCACCAAATAGGAATTAATTTGTAATTCACTAGCTAAGAAATTATTCCAATCCTCTAATTTCCTTATTTTCTTTATCACTTTGAGGTATAGATTCTCCTTCTCAGTGAGGTAGACATTATCTGCAGGACCAGTTTTGTCACTGATGTTGCACCCTCAGACCCAGGGGCCCAGTTATATTCTGTGTTTCTCCTAGCGTGAATTTCTTATGCTTTGTTGCATCTCTGCTTTCTAATAAACTTTTCTGCACATAAGAATTCATTGGTATCATTCTCTATTGCTTTCATAATTATTTTACTGATTCCCTAGCAATTATATTTTACACAAAGATACAGGAAGAGCCACCCATGTTGAAATCACTTTGAAGATACATGCTATATCAAATATACATAATTTAAGGTATTACAATAAAAGTGCTGTGTGTATATGTGTGTGTGTGTGTTTGTGGGTGTGCACAGGTGTTTTAATATCCTAAATTAAGACAGATTTAATTCATGCCTTAGCTCTTGAAACACATTTTATCTTTAACACATTATATCTAATTGCCATACTATTGTCCCTATTTTGACAAAAAAAGATAAAATCAAATTTCTGAAAAGTAGACACCAATGAAAGAAGGGAAATCTTCTATAAAGAATTTAATGTACTCAATTCATTTCACTCAATAAACAACATTTTGGAATTTATTATTAAAAAGTGGACTTTATTTCCCAGTGAGTTCTGCTGAGAAAAAAAAGCATATTGAGCTGTATTTCATCTGGATAGCATGGTATACTTCTGACTGTGGTCTCTACAGGTTTATGTTATAATTTAAACATCTCCACACTTAACATTTTAACATATATAAACCCAGCAAGGCTGAAAATTTCAAGACTCACTTTTGTTTTTAAGAACGATTTTATTGGAATTAGTTCATAGCTTTGAGTAGGTCGCAGCTGGGGTGCATATCCTAATTAGAATCCCCAAGAGTGGTGCCTTCATTTGAATCTGAAATAATATTGAAAGTGATTATAACTTGGCATTCTAGTAGGAGCACCTGCTCTTGATGTTTTTACTTTTATTTGACTGTTATCAGCTCTGAAGTGACCCTAAGCTATTGAGCCCATCAAGTTTAAGATGATTTGTTCAGATATCGTTGATAAGCGTCACATTTTTTCTGATGTCTTAAGAAAATGTTGCCCAGATGTTAATCACAGAGTTATGACACCTTCTGAAACATGAGGCAGGATAAATAAGGTTAGGAAGCTGTGAAAGGAAAATAAATATTGGGGCCCCAAATCACTAAGCTATAGGGAAAAGGCAAGCTGGGAACTGCTTAGGGCAAACCTGTCTCTCATTCTGTTCAAAGTCACCCCTCTGCTCACTGAGATAAATGCATATCTGATTGCCTCCTTGGGAAAGGCTAATCAGAAACTCAAAAGAATGCAAGCATTTGTCTCTTATGTACCCTATGATCTGGAAGCCCCCTCCCAGCTTCAAGTTGTCCTGCCTTTGCTTCGAGTTGTCCCGCCTTTTGCGGACCAAATCCATGTTCATCTTACATATGTTGATTGATGTCTCATGTCTCCCTAAAATGTGTGAAACAAAACTGTGATCTGACCACCTTACACACATGTCGTCAGGACTTCCTGAGGCTGTGTCACAGGAGCGTCCTCAACCTGGGGAAAATAAAACTTTCTAAATTAACTGGGACCTGTCTCAGATTTTCAGGGTTCACATTTTGGTAATCATGAAGGGATTCTGAGTGGAGATGCCCCTGACCTTTGACAAATATCCTGTTGGTGCCTGGTAAGAGCATGAGCTAACTTCATGGCTTAAACCAATAGGACAATTTGCTGAGGTCTGGGAGCACCCTCCCCAGAGAATCCCTGACCTTCCAAAATTCAGTAAAGATCTAAAGTTCATTTTGCTGTACAACTCCCCCACCTATTTTTGTTTTTAGAGTTTTACTTGCTTAAGACATGTAGCGTTTGAGCTCACTCTCAGCAGTGAAGACCAGTTTGAGTGTTTTTTCCTCCTAGGATGGTAGAAAGCAGCCTTCAGCCTGAAACCCATCCCTAGGTAAGTGGCTGAACTGGGGCTTTGTCTTGGCTGAAGTTTAACAACCAGCTGGTCTTAATTTCTCCTTATCATTAGAGTGCTTGGTGATTCTATTGTTGGAGTATTTTGTTGTTTGTTTTCTCTTTCTCCCATCAGACTTGACCAACTGTACATGACTTGGTCAAATCCTAGAGAGAATTCAAAATTATGGGTAACAAAACCTCTCTAATTTGGCTAAAATTCCTTGCAGCTGCAAAAGAAGAAAACAAACAAACGAAAAGAACCAAAGAACCATGCACTTGGTTTCTGTGTTTGCTTCCTGTCTTAAAAAACAAATGTTCTTTTACTTACTTTTCTTCCACCCTACACTTCTTTTCCCCTTTGCCATCTGTAGTACCAATAAATCTAGAGAAGGCTTCTAATGACTTGAACCCCCTTAAGGAATTCAGAACAAAGGTTGCCACTCACCCCTTTTGGGGTGTTTTGTTTTCTTTGTGGAGTTTCAAGAGTCATGGGTAGATTCTTCTTAAGTCTAAACCTCTGCTTTCCTGTATTGCATGACCTGACCTCTTTGGCTTTGACCTTGTTGTGTGTAATGGTAGATGAGAGCCACAAAGTTAAGGGGTGGCTGAGCGTGGTTTACAAAAAGTGGTCTTGGCTGTCGTTTTGTTTTCCTTCTAGGAAGTTGCTGTTTAAGGATCCTAATTCTAGTTCAGAGATGCATTCTAAAGTGTCTTCTCTGTTGCTTTTTCTCCCCAAATTCAGCTCTATTCAGCTTGTCTGTGTGTATTTGCATGAGGAACTGAACTGTTGTTTTCAGTGGTGACCCACTGTGGAGTCCTGCCCACAAGCAGCACAATTGATCCTCCATAGAAAACCGCTAAGCCTCAGCTCAGTTCCTCTTTTTAAGAAGAAAACAAATAATCTAAGAATGAGGAGAAAACAAGGAGAATGACCCCCTTTCGAGCACTCCATAGGTTTTATGGAACCTGGTCTTTTCATAGTTTATGTAAAATGAACGTAATCAGGTCTTTGTGCACATTTACATTAAGAAAAAAGAGCCCATGTAAATTAGTTCAACCATTGTGGAAGATAGTATGGCGATTCCTCAAGGATCTAGAACCAGAAATACCATTTGACCCAGAAATCCCATTACTTGGTATATACCCAAAGGAATATAAATCATTCTACTATAAAGACACATGCACACGTATGTTTACTGCAGCACTATTTACAATAGCAAAGACATGGAAACAACCCAAATGCCCATCAATTATAGACTAGATAAAGAAAATGTGGTGCACATACATCATGGAATATGATGTAGCCATAAAACAGAATGAGATCATGTCCTTTGCAGGGACATGGATTAAACTGGAAGCCATTATCCTCAGCAAACTAACACAGAAACAGAAAACCAAATACCACATGTTCTCACTCATAAATGGGAGTTGAACATTGAGAACACATGGACACAGAGTGGAGCAACACACATCAGGGGTTGTTGAGGGGTGGAGAGTGAGGGGAGGGAACTTAGAGGATGGGTCAATAGGTACAGCAAACCACCATGGCACACATATACCTACGTTAACAAGCCTGCACATTCTGCTGCATGTGTATCCCATTTTTGTTTTTTTTTTTTTTAGAAGGAAGGAAGGAAGGAAAGAAAGAAAGAAAGAAAAGAAAGAAAGAAAGAGGGAGAGAGAGAGAGAGAAAGGAAGGAAGGAAGGAGGAAGGAAGGAAAGAAAGAAAGAAAGAGGGAGAGAGAGAGAGAGAGGAAGGGAGGGAGGGAGGAAGGAAGGAAAGAAGGAAGGAAGGAAGGAAGGAAGGAAGGAAGGAAGAGAGGGAGGGAAACCTTAAAGTCGACCTGCAAACTACAGAGTTCCTAAGTTCTCTTTTTCCTCTATTTTCTTTTCTGCCTTCTTTAAATTCTTTAAATCTGCTCTTATTTTCCTATTAAGATAAAAACCAATGTTTGGATACAACAGGTCCTTTGTTTGCAAGCTGGTGTATTTGTATTTATCTCATGGCTAAAGTTCTGAAGTAAAAGCTATAGGATTTGTGTGTGTGTGTGTGTGTGTGTGTTTGTGTGTGTGTGTATTTAAAAGGCCTTTATAATTTTTATAATTTTATGTTTAATTGGCAATTAAATCCATTTTAATTTCCCTCTAGCACCACCAGACTTTTTTCTCTCTGTACTTTATGGTATAAATTTTGCTATTTCATTTTTCCTTGAGTTGTTTCCTTTAATATGCAAACTTAAGGCTATTTAGCTGACAACTCCATAGGGGAGTAAAACAGGTTATTGAGAATTTGGAAGTCTAAGATAGGGAAAAAAGCACCTTAAGAATCTATAAGAGGTACTTCTATCAGCATGCCTACTATGTCTATATATTTATGTGTTGTATACACAATGTCTCACTACCAAAAATATATAAAAGAGCTCTAATTAATTGACTTAAAAAAAGCACATGGATCAAATACTTTATCAGGAACAAAGAAAAGACTAGTTCAATGTTTTCTCAAGTTTATGTAACTTAAGTAAAATCTTTAATAAATAAGCGAGCTTTAAAATTATTGATAAAGTAATATTAGACATGTCTTAAGAATTTCCAGCATGCATTTTTGTTTGCATTTATTAATTAAGCAATTTCAAGCTTATCCCTGTCAAATACTCTAAGGTGTCCAAATTTGGCATGGGGTCACAAAACTGTAATAGAATGATATTTGATTGTGTAATCTTTAATAAATAAGACATTGATACTGGTTTAATAAAAACAGTCACATCTTGAATTTAGTCAGATTGCTGTAACTTCTAATCTTGTGGCTTTTGGTGGTCTAGTCCACGGGCAGTAAGATTTGTTTTGGGAATGAACTGTTATAATCTTTGTTTCAAAGGTAAACTAGAAACTATGTTCCTCTCAAAGTATATTTGGCCTGTGCCCAGGATTGAACAAGAACAGCTTGGAGGATAGAAGCAAGATGGAGTCAGTTAGGTCAGATCTTTTTCACTGTCTCAGTTATAATTTTCCTATGGCAGCTCCATAACTTTAAATGATGACTATTGTAGTTTTCATAAATAATCTAGGTAAACAATTCCTTTTTAAAAAGGTGAACAATTGTTGTCTAATTCAATGCCTATTTAAAGGTTATGTATAAAACAAGGTAAAAGGAACCAGGAAATAAGAGAGATGTAAAGAAAGTTATTTTAAAAAAGGGGGGGTAAAGAGGATTCTTTTTGGTAAGAAAGCTTAAGAGAAATAATTTCATATGAGAAAGAATCTTGTATGGTAAATTTAGACCTAGAATAAAATGACTGATTGTTTAAGAAAGATGGATGTTCAAAACAAACCAGAAAGTCCAAGCATATCATGGTCTGTAAAAGTCACATTAAGAGGATTTATTTCAAAAAAAAACCAAAAAACTTTTATATGATCAAGTTGTCTAAAATTAAAGGGCAGTGATAATGGTCTTCCTGAAGATTGGGCTTGATGTTTAAAAAAAAAACGCTTACTACATAATTAGTAAGAGTGATGAGATTTTCTTAAGGGATTAATTTACTCAATAAATTACAGGAGATTTTAATTGTTTTAACCTAAAATTCAACTATTTACTTGCTCTTTTCTCTCCCCTTCAACTCGTTTTCAGCTCATATAAGTTCTTTTCCTTAAGCTCTGTTTGTTGTGGCCTGATGCTAACAACATTTTCTAAAAGTCTAAAGAAAATGTTTTCTTCCAATGTAATATTCTGTGCAGTGCAGAAGGTCTTTTATTTTGCTTTTTGGTAATTGACCTAACAGATTTTATGGTTTATTGAAACAATTCCTATGCCATTATTATTGGTTTGCTTAGGAAAAAGAAACTGAGATAGTTTTTTAAAAATTAAGGTTATTACATTCATGTATATTTCTGTATGCACTTTGAAAGTACCTGTGACATTGAGTTACAGGCCTTTGACTCCTGGGTCTAAAAAGGACACCAAGATCTGCTATATCTTAAACACTGACAGCAATTAAAACCTCATCTTCAGACCTGGTAGAAGATGCCAATGAAAATAAACTGCATTCCTGAGACATAAGGCCAGAAATCAAAGCTATTCAACTCCTCAAGGCTCAGGAGCTACCACAGAAGAGGTAGGCACGTGAGATTGTAAGGGCTGATTTTGAGAGAGAAAATAAGTTCAGTTTCTCTACAAATTAATAACTGAGGTCAAAGGCACACTGATGCGATACCAACATATGGGCTCCTGTGTCAGATTAACAAGGTTTTCCTGAAGTGTTAACTGACCCCTTAAGAAAGGTTATAATGCTTATAAAAGGCTTATGGAAGTTATATCTTATGGTCAAGATTAAAATTTTATAGGTTGTTTATAAAATTTTGAAGACAAAATTTAATTGGCTTTAATGCTATTTTATTTGGATTTCTTGTTTGAAAAATTGACTTATTTTATGATGACCTGTCGTATCAAGTTTTTTAAACCTTTGATATTTGACAAACTTTCCAAAATCAAATTATCAGTTATGTGTTTTTCTGACCTAATTAATCCTTTAAGATGTTAGTTTCCCTCAAGTCCAAAAATGAAATAATTTGATTTATTTGGTATAAAAATTATACAGGAAACATTGTCAAATATAAAATGGTGTTTGGTTTTCTTTGGGCTGTATTTGTATAAATATGTCATTGGTATGTGCACCAAAATTATGGGAAACTCCTATAATTCTGATATGACATGGCGTACATTAACAGTAATAATTATAATTGCTATATTAAATTATGTGTGCATAGTAGTAACAAATTTTCTTGTCAATTGTGCCTCGGACTATGGCTGCCCTAAAACTTTTTGTCACCCATGGACAGTTGTTGTCTTGTTTTAGTCCTTTTAGGAAGATGGTCTTAAAATCAGCTGTAAAACTCTAACAGGTGTTCTTGAATGCAAGTTTCTAATAACTTTGGAGATAGTGACATGAGAGTGGAGGAAAAGCTTTCAGAACTCATGGAGACCTGAAATGTTCATGAATATCAAGCAGAACAGGAATTAACTGCATGAACTGAACTAATAGAAGACCAAAGTAATCTTTTTGACCTTTTGCTTAAAATGTTGCTGATCCTTGTTTTGTTTCTTTCAGTCAAGGAAACTTTTCTTTTGAGTTATTGTCAGCTTTTAACAAGTTAGTATACTCCTATGAAAAATATTTGGAGCATATTTGTTTCTCTCTACCTGATTTTCTCCAGAATTGGAAACTATCTGTGAGTATTCTTAACTTATGGCAATACAGTTATTTGCATAAGTGCAATAAGAATCTGTTTTCATTTGTAACAGGACACAATTGGAGAAATTGGTCATTTTACCAAGGCTTTGACTGGAACGGTTTGCTCTCCTTTAAGGAATCAAACTTGACTTATGGAGTCCATAAAAGCCCCTTGGGAGAACTGGCCTCATACCTTGTCTACACAGTCCCTGTACAGGGTTCCTGACCTGTGGTAAGTAAAGCATGTCACTTTCTAACAGTTCCAGGATCCCTAAGTTTATCTTGGAACCTTAAGAGGAGAGGAATTCACCCAACTCATAGGTATTCAATGGTACAAATCCATGGCTAGGCTAAGCTTTCCAAAAGTGTTATTCGAAATTCCTTCTATGGAATAAAGTTCTGACAGGGACAGGGGACAGAGAAATTCTAGGCAGAAAAGGGTAGGTCCCTGACAAAACCCCACCTTCAAGCTGAAAAGCCTGAAACCATGGCCCAAAGGGAGAACTTATATCCCTGTTTTCCTGCTTGAAAGTTGCCTTTTTCTAAACCACTCATGGCCCCATCCTGTCCCATCCTGTGCCTGTGAAGACCCCGGACTGAGCTGGCAGAGGCAAGAAGCAGCTGGATGTTGGGGACTACAGCTGGACGTCAGAGAGAAGCAGCTTGACTTCAGAGGGACAGCTTGATGGCGTAACTTTGGAGAAGAATCCGGCTGGATAGAGCCTAGCTTTGGGGAAGATTACCTACCCACCCCATCCTTTTTCAGCTCCCCTTCCTTCTAAGAGCCACTTTCATCAGCAACAAAACCCCCCACATTTACCATCCTTTGATTGGTTCATGTGACCTCACTTTTCCTGGACACAAGACAAGAGCTTGGGAGCCAGGAGAGCAGATACAAAAGGCTGTCACACTCACCCCCTGCCCTTGCTGGTGGAGGGCAGCGGTCTCACACGAAAAGGTGGAGGGCTCACTGAGCTGTTAACACTTAAGCCATCAGTGGAAGGCAGAGTTAAAAGAGCACTGTAACATGGCCCCTGGGGCTATTGGTCGAAGGCACCCCACTAGATGCTGCTGAGGAGTCCGCACAGAGTTTGCTCCTGCCAGGGGCCAAAAGCACTCACTCTGGCTCCTGCACCCATTCACCTGCATGCTTCCTCAAGCAGGGGACTGCAGCAGGTCCAAGTGAGTGAGGTTTGATCCATGGCGCTAAAGTGCCGATTCCAGCACTCATGCACTCCAGTTCCTGCCTCATTTGTTTGCATGCTCCCTCCTGCAAGGAGTTGAGAGTGGCAGGCTGAAAAAACGAGGCATACCTGTCGCAAGTCCCACAAAGGGGTCAGGGAAACATCCTGCTTCAGTTCCATCAAAGCCAATTTAAAAGCTTATGCAAAACAGTTTTTACTATGGCTGTGCAGTATACATATAATCAGGCCAAGCATAATAAAGCAAATCAGCCCTGCCATGATTTGTCTTTAATAAAAATGGGAAACGGGAGAGAGAAGAATTATAATCCAAAAACTGATAGTGTACCTGTTGTTAGATTCTAGTCTTGCCTGATGTTTTTCCATTTTTATTATTTTCTACAGTTTGGACTGAATTCTAATTTTTCGTGGCTACAAATCTTCACAAGATTGTTTTCAGTTTTCTTTTCTTCTTCTTTCCCCCATTTTTCCTAATTTGGAGTCACTGAAAACTCAGCTGTGCTTTTGTAAAGCCCTGCGAACTGAAGCTGGACACTTTAAACTTCAGAAGAAAATATCAGCAACCTATTTACATACATAAGCCACTTTCATGCCTGCCTACTGATGTATGGACTTCAGAGTAATGTGGCCCATATTGATTTTCCAGGATTGTTCTTTTGTTTATTTTTGTTTTTTCCCTTCCTCCCCCTTTTTTCTCTTCATAGGACATGAAACTTCACAACCTGCTAAAAAATGAACTTTCCTAATAACTCAGGAATTATCTGTCTAGGAATAAACAATCTTAGCCATGAGATATCAGATGAAACTTGAGACCAGAGACTGGTTTTCTTCTAAAATGCTTTCTCCAAAAGATTTTTAAGAGGAAGAGTGGGGAAACGTGAAAGGAAAATAAACCTTGGGGCCCTGAAATCACCAAGCTAAAGTGGAAAGTCAAGCTGGGAACTGCTTAGGGCAAATCTGCCTCCCATTCTATTCAAAGTCACCCCTCTGCTCAGTGAGATAAATGCGTATCTGATTGCCTCCTTTGGAAAGACTAATCAGAAACTCTAAAGAATGCAACCATTTGTCTCTTATCTACCTATGACCTGGAAGTCCCTCCCCGCTTAGAGTGGTCCCGCCTTTTCGGGACCAAACCAATGTTCATCTTACATATGTTGATTGATGTCTCATGTCTCCCTAAAAGGTATAAAACCCAGCCGTGCTCTGACCCGTTTGGGCACATGTCTTCAGAACGTCCTGAGGCTGTCACAGGCGTACAACCCCAACCTTGGCAAAATAAACTTTCTAAATTAACTGAGATCTGTCTCAGATTTTTAAGGTTCACAAGGCCATACTGACTTGTCCCTTGTTTGAAGCCCAGCAGGCACCTTTCACAGCAGGCTCTTTTCACTTGCACCTTTGTGCATCAGCACCTAACTCTTTCGCAAGATAAGGAGCCCTACAGAATACCAGCAGACCGCCAGAGGGTTACAAGTCCCTGATACCTAGTACAGCCTGGAAAGAGAGCAAAAGCCCTTTATTCCTGATGTAGCTTCCCCAATCTCCAGCCAATTTGCAACAAAAGCTCAAGAAACTCTTAACTACAAATTCCTTCCTGGGGTGGGGTGTGTGGGAGGGTGGGCAGGGACTTCTCTGGGGTCCTGCATACACAGCTAGGCTCAAGGTTCAGCTCATAGTAACCTTTCCCTCATTTTAATAGTAAAAACAACCACAACAAGAAAAACACCCCTAGGTGGAGATTTTATATGCTAATCATACATGCGATCGGTGTTACACTGTGTGGATACTGAGTACATGTGCCAACCGCAGGTCTGCTTTTGCATACTTGACCTCACCAGTATTTTATGATTATATACGTATAGCTCTCATGAAAGGAATTCCTCTTACAGTACTAACTGCTGTCTCTCCCACTGAGAAGCCCACTCTGTCTCTCAGACAGATATGAGATTATCGTGATATCCTAAGTTCTAAAATCATGGATGAACTTATAAACAGCAATACTGGGGGTTTACCTATCCGAAAGCATTCCATATATCAAATTGAAACAGTGAAAAGCTTCTATTTTATTTTAGTTGATCTGTGACATTGGAGCAGTTTGGCACTATGAGTTCACACCTGAAGTCTTACTTTGGAATCATGCTTTGAGAATCCCCTTCTACTGCATTCCCACCTCACCCATGAATCAGAAAACTCAGTGAAAGTAATCACAAAAAATACAAAAAACAACAATAAAAGATTTCTACATGAAAAGTTTAATAAAATATATTTTGTGAACACAATAAAGAACTAATAAAATAGAAACATTCTGGCAAACGTGATCAAACAGAGAGGCAAAGAGAGAGCAGGGAGAAAGCAGGAGAGCATGGGAGGCAGAGCCTCCTAGCTTTGCAAGAGGAAAGAATGACTGAAAGGCTGACAGATAAATAATATGTTTGAAAGGGAGATAATGTCTACCTCATTGGGAAGGCTACTCTATCGGCCCAAAATGATTTAAAAAATGAGGAATTTAGAGGACTGGAATAATTTCTTAGCTAGTGAATTACAAATTAATTCACATTTGGTGCCATGACCGGAAGAAAAAGAAAGCAAGGGCGGGAGTTTACAATGAACCAGAATGTTCTCACAGAGTCAGCGGGATGGTGATGGGCTCATTGGAAACAACCCTGCTGAATGACATCAACCCCACTCCATGTGTCCTCATAGCCAGCACAGAAGAAGGGTCTGCACTGTGGGCCAGCAGTGAAGGGGGAGGTGAGCCAGGGCAGGGGGCTCAGCAGCAAGAGGAGGCACAGCACAAGGGGCGGGGGCAGGTGGAGATGACACAGGTTGGGCGATAGCAAGTGGTGTGGCAGGAGACTCGGCCACAGACTGGACGCAGGCAGCAGCAGGGGCGGCAGCAGCTGGATTCACAGCAAGAGGGGCGGCAGCAGCTGGAGATGCAGCAGCTGGGGCGGCAGCAGGTGGGCTGGCAGCACACAGACTGGCAGCACTGGGGCCTGCAGCAGCTGGACACACAGCAGCTGGGGCGGCAGCAGCTGGAGATGCAGCAGCTGGGGCGGCAGCAGGTGGGCTGGCAGCACACAGACTGGCAGCACTGGGGCCTGCAGCAGCTGGACACACAGCAGCTGGGGCGGCAGCAGCTGGAGATGCAGCAGCTGGGGCGGCAGCAGGTGGGCTGGCAGCACACAGACTGGCAGCACTGGGGTCTGCAGCAGCTGGACACACAGCAGCTGGGGCGGCAGCAAGTGGTCCTGCAGCAGGTGGTCTGGCAGCAGCTGGGGCGGCAGCAGGTGGGCTGGCAGCACACAGACTGGCAGCACTGGGGTCTGCAGCAGCTGGACACACAGCAGCTGGGGCGGCAGCAAGTGGTCCTGCAGCAGGTGGTCTGGCAGCAGCTGGGGCGGCAGCAGGTGGGCTGGCAGCACACAGACTGGCAGCACTGGGGCCTGCAGCAGCTGGACACAGCAGCTGGGGCGGCAGCAGCTGGAGATGCAGCAGCTGGGGCGGCAGCAGGTGGGCTGGCAGCACACAGACTGGCAGCACTGGGGTCTGCAGCAGCTGGACACACAGCAGCTGGGGCGGCAGCAAGTGGTCCTGCAGCAGGTGGTCTGGCAGCAGCTGGGGCGGCAGCAGGTGGGCTGGCAGCACACAGACTGGCAGCACTGGGGTCTGCAGCAGCTGGACACACAGCAGCTGGGGCGGCAGCAAGTGGTCCTGCAGCAGGTGGTCTGGCAGCAGCTGGGGCGGCAGCAGGTGGGCTGGCAGCACACAGACTGGCAGCACTGGGGCCTGCAGCAGCTGGACACACAGCAGCTGGGGCGGCAGCAAGTGGTCCTGCAGCAGGTGGTCTGACAGCAGCTGGGGCGGCAGCAGGTGGGCTGGCAGCACACAGACTGGCAGCACTGGGGCCTGCAGCAGCTGGACACACAGCAGCTGGGGCGGCAGCAGGTGGTCCTGCAGCAGGTGGTCTGACAGCAGCTGGGGCGGCAGCAGGTGGGCTGGCAGCACACAGACTGGCAGCACTGGGGCCTGCAGCAGCTGGACACACAGCAGCTGGGGCGGCAGCAGGTGGTCCTGCAGCAGGTGGTCTGGCAGCAGCTGGGACGGCAGCAGTTCTCTAGGCCGCAGCCCTGGTCAGAGCACACAGAGCCACAACAGGAGTTGACCATGGTGTCAGAGGGTGAAGGATCTACTTGGGTTTCCAGGACAGTGAAGTTCTTGTGTTTGGAAGTCTTCTGGGTCCATATCCCCTTTATACCCTGCTGAAGGCCCATTGCCACCACGTCATTATTTCCTTGTTATTATTTACCTGCTGGAAAAATTCATCATGTAATTATATAATTGTGTTTGTCTAGTTAAATACTCCAAAACTGAGAAAATAACCCATTTCCTTTTCCTGCTGTGCTCCTGCATTTCCTTTGGAAATGCTTCACATATTTCTTCCTTAGTGGGGGTTCACCTTTGTCCCTGGTCTATGCTGTGTCTTTTACAAAGCGTCTTTTACTGGTCACAGGACTCTCTGACATTTTGTTTTTAATTGTGACTCTCCCTTCTACCTGTCGATTACTGTCTGCAAATTATGGGGGATGATTTTTATAATGTGAATGTATCTTTTGTTGTCCAAGAATGTCCTGGTCAGGTGAAATGTTGGAAAGGGATTAGAAGGTAGGACTCATCTGGGGAAGGAAGTCCCATCTGTACTGAGGATGACTCTGATCCCGTGTGTGCATCTTGGATGGGGGGGTAGATGGTCAGATCCCAACAAGTTCTAAACTCTTTGTCAGATCTTATTCCACAGCCTCCAGCGAAAGTACTTACCCATGACTCACTGCCTTTAAAGGGTAAAAACACATTTTGCTGTATGTCTTACAGTATAGGCATTAAGAGTAGGAAGTTTATCTTTTTTTTTTTTTTTTTTTTTTTGACAGAGTTTTGCTCTGGAGTATAGTGGCATGATCTCAGCTCACTGCAACCTCCACCTCCTGGGTTCAAGCGAATCTTCTGCTTCAGCCTTCCGAGTAGCTGGGATTACAGGTATGCACCACCACACCCAGCTGACTTTTGTACTCTTAGTAGAGACAGGGTTTCACCATGTTGGCCAAGATGGTCTGGATCTTTTGACCTCGTGATCCACCCGGCTTGACTTTACAAAGTGTTGGGATTGCAGGCGTGAGCCACCGTGCCCAGCCTGATTAATCTTTGATCATCAAAATTGCATGATGGATTTTTCATTTACAAAAGCATTTGTTATGTATAAAGAATATTTAGAATTATTAAGCCTTCAATAACATGCATCCAAGTTGTTCTACCGGGTACTCTGGGTGTAGAACAGACAAACCCTCACCTTTTTCTTGCAGGTACTTGCATAAGACACTTGGATAGGAAACAGAGTTTGGCAGAAATGAAAAGAATTACAATTATTTTCATTAAATAACTAAAATAAAGAATGTATAGTATGTGGATAAGTTCCGTACACCCTCAGGGTATGTATATTACTTGTGAAGTATTGATTATATAGGAGGCATTGTATCAAATATCTTATATTTGTTTCATTTTCACGCTTTAATATGACCTTATGAACTAGTTTATATTCTTATTAGTCTTTTAGGGGAATAGTCAAAAGAAGCATTAAAAAGTTAAAGCAAACAAACAGAGAACTTGTCCAAGATTAAAGAGAAAGCCTAATATGTCTTAGTGTAGCCAAGACAGCAGTAAAGAATAAAATTTGCTAAGCTTGCTGAAACTGTTTTATCTTTGGAACGTTTCATCTTTTTTATCCACCCTGCACACTCCTACTCATGTGTCAAGACCCAGTTAAAATATTTCCTCCTCAATAATATCTTTCTTGATAAGCTAACCCATTCATGTATCATAATTTCCTGCCTTGTGCTCATAATTTGATACATTCTACTGTATCATAATTTCCTGCCTTGTGCTCATAATTTGATACATTCTACGGTATCATTGTCATTTACTCCTGTCATTCTACCATATGCAATGCAAATACCCTGAAGGCATGTGCTATGGCATTTATTCTTGTTACCATGATACTCAGCACAGAGAACACTGGTGGTAAATATTTGTTGAGTGAATGAAGGCTTTTTGATGACATAGAGTTATATAAGGTCAGTTAAAAATGTACATATCTTTTGACTTCTGGATAAAAGAGAGGAAAACATTCCAAACAAAGAGATCATAGTTTCATTTCAGGAAGACTAAACTCATTTATGTGGTAGGTAACATGTCACCTGATAAATAACCTATGTGGAAAGTTGTGGAAGTTAACAGTCAATTTGTAGAATGAGACTTGTTTATAGATAATCAGGAATACAGTGTTTAATATGCATGTCTATATTCACGCAGTAAAAAGACAGGAAGGAGGTAAACACCAAATGGTAGGACTGATTCTCCTTTACCTCCTGACTTCCTCATTTTACTCTTATTGATTGATATAACTATTATTTCCAGTTTGATATCAGCCAGCCAAAAATATTTGCTGATCATCTGTTGTCTTAGCTTAAATTCTACCCAATGCAAACCTTGAGAAAAAGACTTGAGTGCACATAATTTATCTGGGGGATGATCCCAGGAAGCACAAGTGAGGAAATGGTGAAAGTAAGACAGGAAAGGTAGAAAATCCCAAGAATGTTTGTCTTAATGGTAGGGCCCCCACCGTGGGCAGCTCGGGCCGAACCCTGGGGAAAGGCCTGAAGCTGGAGGCACTTGGCCACCATGATTGCACACCTACAAAATCCTGGAGAGTCAGCTGGGTATTAATCATGAGATCAGATAAAATATGAACGTATACTAACTTGTAGACTTTTTATACACTAGCAATAATTCTCTCTAAAATTTAATGGAGAGAAATCACACACCGGGGCCTATCGTGGTCTGTGTATGTGGGGGAGGAATAGTATTTGGAGAAATACCTAATGTAAATGACGAGTTAATGGGTGCAGCACACCAACATGGCACATGTATACATATGTAACCAACCTGCACGTTGTGCACATGTACCCTAGAACTTAAAGTTTAATTAAAGAAAAAAATGTGCTCACAATCCTCAAGAGTAAATAGAAAAATATGTAAATAAATCTGCTAAGCCTATATGAAGGAAAGTGTTAACATTTCCTGAAGGATATAAAATAATGTTTGAATAAATGTCAGAACAAGTGATGTGCAACCAAAGCCAGGTTTTCGAATACATACATACATGTGTTACACATGCATTTAATGAGGATGTATCTCAATTTGTAACATTAGCTATTGAATGGGATCGGCAAAGACCATGATGGGAAACTTACTTTTGCTCATATTCTTTTGTATCATCTAAATGTTTAAAGAGCATATATTTGTGTATAAACGATATAAAAATCCTTAGAAAATAATAAATATGATTTATAAAAATTCATAATTTTTTCTACAGATTCTGTTAAATATATTTTCTGCTCTTTTGTTTACATTCTTATTTCTTTCATGAACTAAAATATTAAAAGTACATTTCAGTCAGTCATCTGAGCTCTCAAATTAACTATCATGAATTTCACATTGTCCTGGGGGACAGGCTGGGTTCCCCAGGAAGCAGACACTGAGATGGAAAGCAACATGCAGGAGGTTTATTGAAGCGTGTTCTTGGGATTAACACTGGGGAGAGGAGGGGAGGGAAGGGGAGGGAAAGGGAGGAGAGGAGAGGAGAGGGAAGGGAAGGGAAGGGAGGGGAGGCAAGGGGAAAGGGAGGGAAAGGGAAGGGAAGGGGAAATGGAAGGAAAGAGAAAGGGAAGGGAAGGGAAAGGACAGGAAGGGAAAGGAAATGGAGAGAAAGATCAGTGTTGACACTGAGATAAATGAAACTGCAGGGCAATCTCAGTGGAAGTCTCAGACGAACCTACAGGGAGTTCTGGAGATGAGATGACCCACTAAAGGCATCCCTCTTTGGGGAGAAATGCGAGTCTTTATAGTTTCATCCTAAAAACTGGGCATGACTTTGGACAAAAAGAAACAAAAATCAGTCTCCAGCATACCTATGAGTTTTCACCAGGCGTGCTTCCTTCATTTCCATCACCTGCCTGGCCCTGAAGGTGGTCCCCTCTACATGGCAGCATGAACTCCCCACTGAAACTCTGCCAGTCAGAATGAAGCACATCCACTGTGCTTGTGTTGAGGCTTCATTGCACATGACTCAGTAAAAAATACATGGACTGTGCTAAACCACCTATTAGTTGCTTTTACTGGCAAGAAGAAGAAGAAGGAGAAGGAGAAGAAGAAGAAATTGAAAGATGGTCTTTTAAAAGATCACAGCTCTCTTCACAATAGTAAAGACATGGAATCAGTCTAGGTGCTCATCAATAGTGTATTGGATAAAGAACATGTGACATCTTCACACCATGGAATACTACACAGCCATAAAAAAGAATGAAATTATGTCCTTTGCAGCAACATGGATGTGGCTGGAGGACATTATCTTAAGCAAATTATTCCAGGAACAGAAAACCAGTATCGCATGTTCTCACTTGCAAATGGAAGCTAAACATTGGGTACACATGGACACAAAGATGAGAACGATTGGGGACTCCAAAAGGGGGGAGAGAGGGAGAGAGGAAGGGCTAAAAATGACCCATTGCTCACCACCTGGTGACAGAATCATTTGTACCCCAAACCTCAGCGTCACACAACATGTAACAAATATGAATATGTACTCTTTGATTCTAAAATAAAAGTTGAAATTATTTTTTAAAAGAGAATGAATTGTGTTCAGTCTTTCCAAAATGTTTCCCTTGTTGTTACATTCATGGATATTTCATGACTTCAGCTTCACTCTTTTTGTCTAAAGACTACAAAATGACTAACTGATTTGACTAAACCTGAAAAGACTTTTCTAGAAAAAAACTAGGCAGTGATCGATGTCAGTTGACCTCTATTGAAAGTTTGACTAATGTGTGCTGTCTGCCCTACAGGAATAGTTAAATGTAATCACCCAGAACCCAAATATAAAACTTTTTAAAAAAGAGAATAACAGTCATATTCAGTTTTCAGTGCCAATAGAATAGAGGTTTATTTTGGTACATAGAAATAACAAGGTGCAAAAATGTTTGTGAAAGACTTTAAGAGAGAGACTCCACTGGACTTCAAGGTCAGAGGCATTAAGATCTGTGGCCCTACAAATGATGGAGGCAGTCTTCAAATTCCTTAGGCTCGATGCATAAATGTCCTGAAGTCAAAGAGGTGGGGGGATGTTGGAGGGCAATTTGTCAATTTATTAGGAGATTGTCAATGAATTCATTTGGAAGGCAGGGAGTTTGGACAAAATGTAGAATGCAAATACAGAATTTCTAAGGATGAGGCTTGCTTATGGGACACATGTTTGAAAAGAGAGCCCTCATCTGTAGGAAAGGAGGTAATAAGGAACTGGTGTGTTCACGGCAGAGATTTAGCAGCAAGAGGAGGCGCAGCACAAGGGGCGGGGGCAGGTGGAGATGACACAGGTTGGGCGATAGCAAGTGGTGTGGCAGGAGACTCGGCCACAGACTGGACGCAGGCAGCAGCAGGGGCGGCAGCAGCTGGATTCACAGCAAGAGGGGCGGCAGCAGCTGGAGATGCAGCAGCTGGGGCGGCAGCAGGTGGGCTGGCAGCACACAGACTGGCAGCACTGGGGCCTGCAGCAGCTGGACACACAGCAGCTGGGGCGGCAGCAGGTGGGCTGGCAGCACACAGACTGGCAGCACTGGGGTCTGCAGCAGCTGGACACACAGCAGCTGGGGCGGCAGCAAGTGGTCCTGCAGCAGGTGGTCTGACAGCAGCTGGGGCGGCAGCAGGTGGACTGGCAGCACTGGGGTCTGCAGCAGCTAGACACACAGCAGCTGGGGCGGCAGCAAGTGGTCCTGCAGCAGGTGGTCTGACAGCAGCTGGGGCGGCAGCAGGTGGGCTGGCAGCACACAGACTGGCAGCACTGGGGCCTGCAGCAGCTGGACACACAGCAGCTGGGGCGGCAGCAGGTGGTCTGGCAGCAGCTGGGATGGCAGCAGGTCTCCAGTCCACAACCCTGGTCAGAGCACACAGAGCCACAACAGGAGTTGACCATGGTGTCAGAGGGTGGAGGTTCTCGGTGGGTTTCTAGGAGAGTGAGTATTCTGAGTTTGATCTCTCCTTGCTCTCTCTTTTGCTTTTTATACCCTGCTGAGAGCTACTACGAGCATGTGAATAATCTTGTGGTTTGCACATTACTAATAGAGAAGCAGTTCTTTTTCAGTGAATTAGATAGTTGTGCTTATCTGGTAAATATTTCTATAAATAGAAAAGGCACCATTTCCTTTTCCTGTTGTATTCTGAGCTATCCAATTTGGTTAAGCCAAGTGAATCAGCTCTCATTCTCCTTCCCTCATCTGATGTGTCTTCTGATGTGTAGACCCATTACATGACATTGTTTGATTGGATTCCATAAGTATTAATTCTTTATTTATTTGACTCCTGGATAATAAGTTGAGAATAGATTTTAAGATGACTAAATCTCCTCTGCTCTCAAAGAGGTTAAAAATAAATCACATAGAATGTGGGTAGGAAAATGGGATGAAAGACTTGGGGGGTGATGGGAGGTAACTTTTGTATAATGAGGAACACTGTGATTCTTTGAATTTTGTGGCTAGTCAGTGAGATGGAAAAGATCCCACTGAGATTCCTGTCTGTTTCATGTTATTGAATCTATTCAGCTTGACACAGATATACTGCAATGATTCATTGCTTTTAAAAGTAAAAACACGTCGGCATGATGGATCCCTTTATAAATTATTATTAGCATGTTCTTCAAAGATGTGGATCATAGGGAACATTTCTGTTCTATTTTGTTGGTAAGTCAAGATACCCAATGAATGTGTTTAACTGAAGTGTTATTGAAAGTATATTTTCTCGTACTCAAAAGCTGTTTTCTCTCACAGTGTATGTTGGAGATATTTTGCCTGATACACGGAGAAAAGAAATCAAGCTTTAATTTCTGTCCTATGGATGCTTAAACAAGACAAATAAGAAACATGTATAGGAAAGGGTTTAGCAACTATTTAGAGAATTGTGTGATTAGTGAACAAAATAACAATTACGTATTTAATCTGTGCACTCCCAATGAAAGATGAAACAATACTAATAGTTCTCATTTGTTGAGTGCTTACTATGTGTCAGGAATTTTCTGAGTCCTCTATAATTGTTATCTTGTTTATACTTCACAAGGATTCTATGATGTAGACACAATTTTTCTGAATTCTTTACCTCCAAGGTACTTGAGGACCAGATAGATTGAAGTCATACAGTCTATAATAGGGAAAGTGCGTCTCTCCTAGAGTGTTCAAGGAACGTTTTGCACATGCACATTTTGCAATTAAATCCCTGCTGGTATTTAAAAACAATTATTTATAATTAAAAAGATGCATGGTATGTTCTCACTCCTAAGTGGGAGTTGAGCAATGAGAGCACATGGACACAGGGAGGGGAACACCACACACCGGAGTCTGTCAGGGGGTGGGGGACAAAGGTAGGGAGAGCATTAGGACAAATACCTAATGCACGCAGGGCTTAAAACCTAGATGACGGATTGATAGGTGCAGCATACCATCATGGCACATGTATAACTACGTAACAAAGCTGCACATTCTGCACATGTATTCCAGAACTTAAAGTAAAATTAAAAAAAAAAAAAAGATGCGTGATAAGAAACCATCATAAGCAAGGTAAAAACACAAATGACTAAATAATAAAAACAGACTCACAATATATATCACAGACAAAGGGTTAATAATATATAAAAGACTTCTGAGACCGGACACGGTGGCTCACACCTGTAATCCCAGCACTCTGGGATGCCAAGGCGGGCGGATTACTTGAGTTTAAGAGTTTGAGACCAACTTGGTTAACTTGGTAAAACCCTGTCTCTACCAAAAAAAAACACAAAAAAAGAAGAAAAAACTTGGCAAGGTGGTATGCATCTGTGGTCCCAGCTACTCAGGAAGCTGAGGTAGGAAGATTGCTTGAGCCCAGGAGGTGGAGGTTGCAGTGAACCAAAATTGCACCACTGTGCTCCAGTCTGGGTAACAGAAGAAGAAGAAGGAAAAAAGACTTCTGAAAATAGATAGAAAACAGACCAACAGCCTAATGGGAAAATAAAATGCAAATATTTCACCACCATATAAATATACTCAATCCCATGCATTATAAGAGAAATGAAATAATATGGTATGACACTTCTCACCTGTTAGATTGTCAAAAATGCAAAATCTGACAGCATTCTCTGGAAGTGAAATGATGTGAAAATAGGCATGCTCGCATTTTTCTTGTGAAGGTTTGGCAATAACTAGCAGACTTATTCTTTGACTCAGCTATCCCAATTCCATAGAATATCTCAAAGATACTCAGGTAAATATATGAAAGATGTTGCACAAGATGATTCATAACAGTTCTATTTGGGAAAAAAACTAAAACCTACAATAATACTGGATACAACCCGGGTGTCCTTCAATAGAGTACTGGTGAGTAAACTGTGATGCCTTCCCATGGTGGAGTACTATGCAGCTGTCAAAAGGAATAAGGAGTGTCTCTATAGGCTGCTATAAATTAATTGCCAGTAGATATTGTTAAGAGACAATAAAGCAGTGGAGAAAAATGTGTACAATTGTTCTACAACAATATGTTTTAAAAATCCAGGATATAAATATCGAAAGCATATTTGCTTACACTTTAAAAAATGACAGAAGAATAGAGAGAGAGGAGATGAGAAAACAGGAAAGAGGGACTTCTGTAAAACATCAAACTGTGCATTTTAAGTATATGTCAGTTGTAGCTTAACGTAGCTGAAAAACAAAGAAAAAAATAATGGAAGAATCAACCGTATTTGGTTTTGTTGTTGTTGTTGTTGTTGTTGTTGTTGTTGTTTGAGATGGAGTCTCACTTTGTCACCCAGACTGGAGTGCAGTGGTACGATCTCGGCTCACTGCAACCTCCACCTCCCGTGTTCAAGCAATTCTCCACCTCAGCCTCCTATGTAACTGGATTACAGGCGCCCACCACCACGCTTGGTTAATTTTTGTATTTTTAATAGAGACGGGGTTTCACCATCTTGGCCAGCCTGGTCTTGAACACCTGACTTCGTGATCCACCTGCCTCAGCCTCGCAAGGTGTTGGGATTACAGGCATGAGCCACCGCACCCGGCCTATATTTGTTTTTTAAAAGTTGACCCATAGAACTCCCAGCACGAGCGACACAGAAGACCGGTGATTTCTGCATTTTCAACTGAGGTACTGGGGTCATCTCTCTAGGGAGTGCCGGACAATTGGTGCTGGTCAGCTGCTGCAGCCTGACCAGCGAGAGCTGAAGCAGGGCGAGGCATCGCCTCACCTGGAAGCGCAAGGGGGAAGGAAATCCGTTTTCCTAGCCAGGGGACTGAGACACACAACACCTGGAAATCGGTAACTCCCACCCCAGTACTGCGCTTTAAGGAAACAGGCACACCAGGAGAATATATCCCGCACCTGGCCGGGAGGGTCCCACGCCCACGGAGCCTCCCTCACTGCTAACACAGCAGTCTGCCTCGATCTATCCACAAGGCAGCAGCGAGGCAGGGGGAGGGGCGCCCGCCATTGCTGAGGCTTAAATAGGTAAACAAAGCCGCTGGGAAGCTTGAACTGGGTGGAGCTCACAGCAGCTCAAGGAAGCCTGCCTGTCTCTGTAGACTCTACCTCTGCGGACAGCGCACAGCTGCAGTCAATAGGGGAAAGAGCGGGGGCCGGTGCAGACGCGAACGACTCTGTGTCTGACAGCTTTGGGGAGAGCCGTGGATCTCCTAATGCGGAGGTTGAGATCTGAGAACGGCAACTGCCTGCTGCTCAGTGGGTCCCTGACCCCTGAGTAGCCTAGCTGGGAGACATCCCCCACTAGGGGCAGTCTGACACCCCACACCTCACAGGGTGGAGTCACCCCTGAGAGAAACTTCCAAAGAAAGAATCAGACAGGTACACTCGCTGTTCAGCAATATTCTATCTTCGGCAACCTCTGCTGCTGATACCCAGGCAAACAGGGTCTGGAGTGGACCTCAAGCAATCTCCAACAGACCAACAGACAGTCCTTCTGACTGTCAGACGGAAAACTATCAAACAGGAAGGACACCTATACCAAAACCCCATCAGTACGTCACCATCATCAAAGACCAGAGACAGATAAAACCACAAAGATGGGGAAGAAGCAGGGCAGAAAAGCTGGAAATTCAAAAAATAAGAGCGCATCTCCCCCTGCAAAGGAGCGCAGCCCATTGCCAGCAACGGATCAAAGCTGGTCAGAGAATGACTTTGACAAGATGAGAGAAGAAGGCTTCAGTCCATCAAACTTCTCAGAGCTAAAGGAGGAATTACGTACCCAGCGCAAAGAAACTAAAAATCTTGAAAAAAAGTGGAAGAATTGACAGCTAGACTAATTAATGCAGAGAAGATCATAAACGAAATGACAGAGATGAAAACCATGACACGAGAAATATGTGACAAATGCACAAGCTTCAGTAACCGACTCGATCAACTGGAAGAAAGAGTATCAGCGATTGAGGATCAAATGAATGAAATGAAGCGAGAAGAGAAACCAAAAGAAAAAAGAAGAAAAAGAAATGAACAAAGCCTGCAAGAAGTATGGGATTATGTAAAAAGACCAAATCTACGTCTGATTGGGGTGCCTGAAAGTGAGGGGGAAAATGGAACCAAGTTGGAAAACACTCTTCAGGATATCATCCAGGAGAACTTCCCCAACCTAGTAGGGCAGGCCAACATTCAAATTCAGGAAATACAGAGAACGCCACAAAGATACTCCTCCAGAAGAGCAACTCCAAGACACATAATTGCCAGATTCACCAAAGTTGAAATGAAGGAAAAAATCTTAAGGGCAGCCAGAGAGAAAGGTCGGGTTACCCACAAAGGGAAGCCCATCAGAATAACAGCAGACCTCTCGGCAGAAACTCTACAACCCAGAAGAGAGTGGGGGCCAATATTCAACGTTCTTAAAGAAAAGAATTTTCAACCCAGAATTTCATATCCAGCCAACTAAGTTTCATCAGTGAAGGAGAAATAAAATCCTTTACAGATAAGCAAATGCTTAGAGATTTTGTCACCACCAGGCCTGCCTTACAAGAGACCCTGAAGGAAGCCCTAAACATGGAAAGGAACAACGGGTACCAGCCATTGCAAAAACATGCCAAAATGTAAAGACCATCGAGGCTAGGAAGAAACTGCATCAACTAACGAGCAAAATAACCAGTTAATATCATAATGACAGGATCAAGTTCACACATGACAATATTAACCTTAAATGTAAATGGACTAAATGCTCCAATTAAAGACACAGACTGGCAAACTGGATAAAGAGTCAAGACCCATCAGTCTGCTGTATTCAGGAGACCCATCTCACATGCAGACATACATAGGCTCAAAATAAAGGGATGGAGGAAGATCTACCAAGCAAATGGAGAACAAAAAAAAGCAGGGGTTGCAATCCTAGTCTCTGATAAAACAGACTTTAAACCATCAAAGATCAAAAGAGACAAAGAAGGCCATTACATAATGGTAAAGGGATCAATTCAACAGGAAGAGCTAACTCTCCTAAATATATATGCACCCATACAGGAGCACCCAATTCATAAAGCAAGTCCTTAGAGACCTACAAAGAGACTTAGACTCCCATACAATAATAATGGGAGACTTCAACACTCCACTGTCAACATTAGACAGATCAATGAGACAGAAAGTCAAGGATATCCAGGAATTGAACTCATCTCTGCACCAAGCGGACCTAATAGACATCTATAGAACTCTCCACCCCAAATCAACAGAATATACATTCTTCTCAGCACCACATTGCACTTATTCCAAAATTGACCACATAATTGGAAGTAAAGCACTCCTCAGCAAATGTACAAGAACAGAAATTATAACAAACTGTCTCTCAGACCACAGTGCAATCAAACTAGAACTCAGGACTAAGAAACTCAATCAAAACCCCGCTCAACTACATGGAAACTGAACAACCTGCTTCTGATGACTACTGGGTACATAACGAAATGAAAGCAGAAATAAAGATGTTCTTTGAAACCAATGAGAACAAAGATACAACATACCAGAATCTCTGGGACACATTTAAAGCAGTGTGTAGAGGGAAATTTATAGCACTAAATGCCCACAAGAGAAAGCAGAAAGATCTAAAATTGACACTCTAACATCACAATAAAAGAACTAGAGAGGCAAGAGCAAACACATTCAAAAGCTAGCAGAAGGCAAGAAATAACTAAGATCAGAGCAGAACTGAAGGGGATAGAGACACAAAAAACCCTCCAAAAAATCAATGAATCCAGGAGTTGGTTTTTTGAAAAGATCAACAAAATTGACAGACCGCTAGCTAGACTAATAAAGAAAAAAGAGAGAGGAATCAAATAGACGCAATAAAAAATGATAAAGGGAATATCACCACCGACCCCACAGAAATACAAACAACCGTCAGAGAATACTATAAATGCCTCTACGCAAATCAACTAGAAAATCTAGAAGAAATGGATAATTTCCTGGACACTTACACTCTCCCAAGACTAAACCAGGAAGAAGTTGAATCCCTGAATAGACCAATAGCAGGCTCTGAAATTGAGGCAACAATTAATAGCCTACCCACCAAAAAAAGTCCAGGACCAGATGGATTCACAGCTGAATTCTACCAGAGGTACAAGGAGGAGCTGGTACCATTCCTTCTGAAACTATTCCAATCAATAGAAAAAGAGGGAATCCTCCCTAACTCATTTTATGAGGCCAACATCATCCTGATACCAAAGCCTGGCAGAGACACAACAAAAAAAGAGAATTTTAGACCAATATCTCTGATGAACATGATGCAAAAATTCTCAATAAAATACTGGCAAACCGGATTCAGCAGCACATCAAAAAGCTTATCCACCATGATCAAGTGGGCTTCATCCCTGGGATGCAAGGCTGGTTCAACATTCGCAAATCAATAAACGTAATCCAGCATATAAACAGAACCAAAGACAAGAACCACATGATTATCTCAATAGATGCAGAGAAGGCTTTTGACAAAATTCAACAGCCCTTATGCTAAAAACGCTCAATAAATTCGGTATTGATGGAACGTACCTCAAAATAATAAGAGCTATTTATGACAAACCCACAGCTAATATCATACTGAATGGGCAAAAACTGGAAAAATTCCCTTTGAAAACTGGCACAAGACAGGGATGCCCTCTCTCACCACTCCTATTCAACATAGTGTTGGAAGTTCTGGCTAGGGCAATCAGGCAAGAGAAAGAAATCAAGGGTATCCAGTTAGGAAAAGAAGAAGTCAAATTGTCCCTGTTTGCAGATGACATGATGGTATATTTAGAAAACCCCATTGTCTCAGCCCAAAATCTCCTTAAGCTGATAAGCAACTTCAGCAAAGTCTCAGGATACAAAATTAATGTGCAAAAATCACAAGCATTCTTATACACCAGTAACAGACAAGCAGAGAGCCAAATCAGGAATGAACTTCCATTCACAATTGCTTCAAAGAGAATCAAATACCTAGGAATCCAGCTTACAAGGGATGTAAAGGACCTCTTCAAGGAGAACTACAAACCACTGCTCAGTGAAATCAAAGAGGACACAAACAAATGGAAGAACATACCATGCTCATGGATAGGAAGAATCAATATCGTGAAAATGGCCATACTGCCCAAGGTGATTTATAGATTCAATGCCATCCCCATCAAGCTACCAATGACTTTCTTCACAGAATTGGAAAAAACTGCTTTAAAGTTCATATGGAACCAAAAAGAGCCCGCATTGCCAAGACAATCCTAAGTCAAAAGGACAAAGCTGGAGGCGTCACGCTACCTGACTTCAAACTATACTACAAGGCTACAGTAACCAAAACAGCATGGTACTGGTACCACAACAGAGATATAGACCAATGGAACAGAACAGAGTCCTCAGAAATAATACCACACATCTACAGCCATCTGATCTTTGACAAACCTGAGAGAAGCAAGAAATGGGGAAAGGATTCCCTATTTAATAAATGGTGCTGGGAAAATTGGCTAGCCATAAGTAGAAAGCTGAAACTGGATCCTTTCCTTACCCCTTATACGAAAATTAATTCAAGATGGATTAGAGACTTAAATGTTAGACCTAATACCATAAAAACCCTAGAAGAAAATCTAGGTAGTACCATTCAGGACATAGGCATGGGCAAGGACTTCATGTCTAAAACACCAAAAGCAATGGCAGCAAAAGCAAAAATTGACACATGGGATCTAATTAAACTAAAGAGCTTTTGCACAGCTAAAGAAACTACCATCAGAGTGAACAGGCAGCCTACAGAATGGGAGAAAATTTTTGCAACCTACTCATCTGACAAAGGGCTAATATCCAGAATCTACAAAGAACTCAAACAAATATACAAGAAAAAAACAAACACCCCATCAAAAAGTGGGGAAAGGATATGACAGACATTTCTCAAAAGAAGACATCCATACAGCCAACAGACACATGAAAAAATGCTCATCATCTCACTCGCCATCAGAGAAATGCAAATCAAAACCACAATGAGATACCATCTCACACCAGTTAGAATGGCAATCATTAAGAAGTCAGGAACAACAGGTGCTGGAGAGGATGTGGAGAAATAGGAACACTTTTACACTGTTGGTGGGATTGTAAACTAGTTCAACCATTATGGAAAACAGTATGGTGATTCCTCAAGGATCTAGAACTAGATGTACCATATGACCCAGCCATCCCACTACTGGGTATATACCCAAAGGATTATAAATTACTCTACTACAAAGACACATGCACACGTATGTTTATTGCGGCACTATTCACAATAGCAAAGACTTGGAATCAACCCAAATGTCCATCTGTGACAGACTGGATTAAGAAAATGTGGCACATATACACCATGGAATACTATGCAGCCATAAAAAAGGATGAGTTTGCGTCCTTTGTAGGGACATGGATGCAGCTGGAACCATCATTCTTAGCAAACTATCACAAGAACAGAAAACCAAACACCGCATGTTCTCACTCATAGGTGGGAACTGAACAATGAGATCACTTGGACTCGGGAAGGGGAACATCACACACTGGGGCCTATCACGGGGAGGGGGGAGGAGGGAGGGATTGCATTGGGGAGTTATACATGATATAAACGTCATGCGCATGTACCCTGGAACTTAAAGTATAATTAAAAAAAAAAAAAATTGAACCCTATGGGCATACTGAAATGTGAAATGAAAATGTTTGGCTGGTGAATCCTAGCAAACTTTATTAGTTATTTGGACTAGCACATGCCATTGGAGTAAGATCACTGCCTGATCTTATGCAGAGTCAATTTCACAAAGAAGTTTTAGAATCTAAATATAACAATTTAAAAACCTTCCCACTAATCATGTTTTCACCCCTCCTGATGTGGCCCCTAAGCCACACCCATCCGTAGTCTTGATGGAGTAAGAAGAGTTATGGCGACATGAACCGGAGGGCAAAGAGGATCTGGGGAAGAAGCTCACTGTGGCAACCTTTGACCTGGGAGGTTTCACTGTGTCCTTTTATAACCAAGCAAGCCTTGTTGTTTTTTTGTGTTACTCTCCGATGAACTTCAAATACTTAGTGTTTTCCCTTAGAGTTTGTATTCAAGATGGGGGTGAGAAAAAGAACAGTTGATCCTTGAACAGTACAGGCTAGAACTGGGGGAGTCTACTTATAAATAAATTTATTTTCAATAAATATATTGGCCCTCTGTATACGTAGGTTCTGCATCCACAACCAAAGGTAAAAACCAAATTCAGAACTGGCAGGATGTGAAACCCACCTCCACAGAGGACCAGCATTTGCTAGCTGCAGGGCCCACAGGGCGGCCTGCTGGAATTGAGTAGGCATGGATTTCGGTAGCTGCAGGTGGTCCTGGAACCAATCCCCTATGAATTGGGGCCATTCCAGCTACTTTTCCCTACAGTGTATCCTTTTGTAGTGCTGGTTATAATTGGATCTAAGTCCAGAGGCTTATTTGATGAACACAGGGACTTTTATTCAGTGGGCAGTGAAAAAAAAAAAAAAAAAAGTTGACCCATAGAGGATGGAGGGAATAGAACAGAGAAGATAGAAACAGACACTAGATTATTTTTGAATGTACCTTTTTCTGTAGCTTTGACTTTGCACCCATGTAAATATTTCACATATTTATAAAAATATTAAATTTTTAAAATCTCTCAAATCACTAAAACCACCACAGCAACAATGGAATCTAACTGTATGTCCAGGCATAACTTCAGAGAAATTAATTATCCCAAGGCCAAAATGTTTTTTTCAAAAACCTGTTAAGTTTGTTTGCAATAACTATACTGTTGTTATTAGTATTGGCAATATTATTCCAAGAGTGTTGTGCAAGCATTATGGAATAAAGAAAATGAGTAATTACACCAAGGAACTGTTATTTTTGGCAAGGAAGAAAAGAGATTTGGGAGATTTGGGAAAAAGATATGAGATTAAGTAAAATCCTGTAATTATCAGTAGAAACGCTGATATACTTTATTTTTTAAGTAATATTTTCTGCTTGAGGACACTGAAAAAGTTGAGAGAAAATAATCAATTTAGTAATACTCATCATTTTTACATTTCAATCTCTGGTCCCAAATGCCATATTCACTACAAGGAACAGGGGTTCCTTGGAGAAATGGCTGAATATAAGTGTGGGTAAGGAAATATACAAATGAACCTGGAATATCTTATTATATACAAAACAAACAAATCTACTAGATTCACGTCAAAAGTAGCCAGAGACCAACTTGAAGTTCGTTATTTGAGCACCAATGGGGATATGAACTGGAACCCACAGGTTCATATTGACAGAAATAAAAAAAAAAAAAATGCTTCGGTCAGCTTTGAATGATGGTCCATTAGCAAGATTAACCAAGAAAAGAGGATAAAAAGTCTAAATAAACTCACTAAGAATTGAAACGGGAGCTATTACAACTGACACCACTGAAGTACAAAAGATCATTCAAGGCTGCTATGAACACCTTTCCACACACAAACTAGAAAACCTAGAAGAGACGGATGAATTCCTGGGAAAATACAACCCTCCTAACTTAAACCGGGAAGAATTAGCTACCCTGAGCAGACCAATAACAACCAGTGAGATTGAATGGTAATTTAAAAATTACCGGTCAGGAGATCGAGACCATCCTGGCTAACACGGTGAAACCCCGTCTCTACTAAAAATACAAAAACTAGCTGGGCGAGGTGGCGGGCGCCTGTAGTCCCAGCTACTCCGGAGGCTGAGGCAGGAGAATGGCGTAAACCCGGGAGGCGGAGCTTGCAGTGAGCTGAGATCCGGCCACTGCACTCCAGTCCGGGCGACAGAGCGAGACTCTGCCTCAAAAAAAAAAAAAAAAATTACCAACAAAAGAAAGTCTAGGACCAGACAGATTCACAGCAGAATTCTACTAGACATTCAAAGAAGAATTGATACCAATCCTTTTGAGGCTATTCCACAAGATAGAGAAAGAAGGAATCCTCCCTAATTCATTCTATGAAGCCAGCATCACCCTTAATACCAAAACCAGAAAATGACACAACCAAAAAAGAAAACTACAGACCAATATCCTTGATGAACATAGATGCTAAAATCCTTAACAAAATACTAGCTAACTGAATCCAACAGCATATCAAAAAGATAATCCACCATAATCAAGTAGGTTTCATACCAGGGATGCAGGGATGGTTTAACATATGCAAGTCAATAAATGTGATACACCATATAAACAAAATTAAAAACAACAATCACATGATCATCTCAATAGATTCAGAAAAATCATTTGACAAAATCCAGCATCCCTTTATTGTTGAACCCTCAGCAAAATTGGCATACAGGGGACATACCTTAATGTAAAAGTCATCTATGACAAACCCACAGCGAACATAATACTGAATGAGGAAATGTTGAAAGCATTCCCTCTGAGAACGGGAACAAGACAAGGATGCCCACTCTCACCACTGTTCTTCAACATAGTCTGGAAGTCCTAGCCAGAGCAATCAGACAAGAGAAAGAAATAAAGGGCATCCAAATCAGTAAAGAGGAAGTCAAACTGTCCCTGTTTGCTGACGATATGGTTGTTTACCTTGAAAACTCTAAGGATTCCTCCAGAAAGCTCCTAGAACTGATGAAAGAATTTAGCAAAATTTCCAGATACAAGATTAATGTACACAAATCAGCAGCTCTTCTATACACCAACAGAGACCAAGTGGAGAATCAAATCAAGAACTCAACCCCTTTTACAATAGCTACAAAGAAAATACTTAGGAATATACTTAACAAAGGAGTCAAAAGACCTTTACAAGGAAAACTACAAAACACTGCTGAAAGAAATCATAGGCTACAGAAACAAATGGGAACACATCCAATGCTCATGGATGAGTAGAATCTATATTGTGAAAATTATCATACTGCCAAAAGCAGTCTACAAATTCAATGCCATCTGCATCAAAATACCACCATCATTCTTCACAGAGTTGGAAAAAACAATTCTAAAATTCATATGGAACCGAAAAGGAGCCCGCATAACCAAAGCAAGACTAAGCAAAAATAACAAATCTGGAAGCATCACACTATCTGATTTCAAACTATACTGTAAGGCCATAGTCACCAAAACAGTGTGGTACTGGTATAAAAATAGGCACAGGGATCAATGGAACATAATAGAGAACCCAGAAACAAACTCAAATACTTAGAGCCAACTGATCTTCGACAAAGCAAACAAAAACAGAAAATGGGAAAAGGACACCGTTTTCAACAAATGGTGCTGGGATAATTGGCCAGCCACATGTAGGAGAATGAAACTGGATCCTCATCTCTCATTTTATACAAAAATCAACTCAAGATGGATTAAAGACTTAAACCCGAGACCTGAAGCTATGAAAACTGTAGAAGATAACATTGGAAAATTCCTTCTAGTTATTGACTTAGGCAAGGATTTCATGACCAAGAACCCAAAAGCAAATGAAACAAAGATAAATGACTAGGACCTAATTAAACTAAAGAGCTTTTGCATGGCAAAAGAAACAGTCAGCAGAGTAAACAGACAACCCACAGAATGGAAGAAAATCTTCACAATCTATACATCTGACAAAGGACTAACATCCAGAATGCACAATGAACTCAAATCTGTAAGAAAAAAAAAATCCCATCAAAAAGTGGGATAAGGACATGAATAGGCAATTCTCGAAAGCAGATAAACAAATGGTCGACAAATATATGAAAAAATGCTCAGAATCACTAATGATCAGGGAAATGCAAATCAAAACCACAATGTGATACCACCTTACTCCTGCAAGAATGGCCAAAAAAAACAAAAACAAAAACAAAAACAAACAAAAAAAACCCAGTAGATATTGGCATGGATGTGGTGATCAGGGAACACTTTCCACTGCTAATGGGAATGTAAAATAGTACAGCCTCTATGGAAAACAGTGTGGAGATCCCTTAAAGAACTAAAAGTAGAACAGATGGCAGAACTACCATTTGATCCAGCAATCCCACTACTGGGTATATATCCAGAGGAAAAGAAGTCATGATTCGAAAAAGATACTTGCACACCCATGTTTATAGCAGCACAATTCACAATTTCAAAATCATGGAACCAACCCAAATAAATGCCCATCAATTAACAAGTGCATAAAGAAACTGTGATATATATATATATGATGGAATACTGCTCAGCCATAAAAAGGAATGAATGAGCAGCATTTGCAGTGGCCTGAATGAGATTGGAGACTATTATTCTAAGTGAAGTAACTCAGGAATGGAAAACCAAACATTGTATGTTGTCACTGATATGTGGGAGCTAAACTATGAGGATGCAAAGGCATGAGAATGATACAATGGATTTTGGAGGAAGAATGGGCAGGGGTTGAGGGACAAAAGATTACAAGTATTGTGCAGTGTATACTGCTTGGGTGATGGGTGCACCAAAATCTCACACGTCACCACTGAAGAACTTACTCATGTAACCTGATACCAGATACTACCTGTACCTGAATAACTTATGGAAAAATAAAATAACAAAAATTTAGAAAATCCTGTTGCAACACTATTCAGAAAAAAGATAAGCCTTACTCTTAAGTGTTCATAGGCACTGACGTATAATATAATAACAGGAAAGGTTTTGGCAAAAATTTGAATTATCGTAAGATTAGGGTTCAAAACAAGCATTATGTATTTCAGTTTCCTCTCCTTCCTTCCTTCCTTTCTTGCTCTTTCTTTCTTTCTTTCTTTCTTTCTCTTTCTTTCTTTCCTTCCTTCCTTCCTTCCTTCCTTCCTCCTTCCTTCCTTCTTTCCTTCTTTCTTTCTTTCTTTCTTTTTCTTCCTTTTGTTGACAGAGTCTCACTCTGTTGCCCTGACTGGAGTGCCATGGCATGATCTTGGCTCACTGCAACCTTCACCTCCTGGCTCAAGCAATCCTCATGCCTCAGTCTCCCACATAGCTGGGATTACAGGCATGTGCCACCACACCTGGCTAATTATGTATTTTTGGTAGCGATGAGGTTTTGTCAAGTTGGCCTGGCTGGTCTCAAACTCCTGGCGTCGAGTGATCTACCTGCCTCAGCCTCCCAAAGTGCTGGGACTACAGGTGTGAGCCACCGTGGTCAGCCAAGTTTCAGGTACTTTCAGTGAAAAGTGAGATAACATACACAGCTACTGTATGACAGTGCTTGCCACGTGCCAGATCTTCTGTTGAATGCTTGGTAATTATAGTCTTGATCTTTATTCTCAAAGAACACATGAGGTTCTCAGTACTCTCTGTGAGTTTATACAGAAGTGAATTAAAGTGACTGTGTCCTGTAAGAGTCTTACTATAAGCAATAGTAATTCCGCACCTTCGATTGTGCTGTTACATCTCCTTAGAATGTTCCTTTTTCCATATAAATGCAATACATTCTTATTCTTCCTTTAAGTTCCAGCCCAGATTCCCTCTCCTTTCTGATGTTTTCCTTAGCCTATTATTTTATTGAAGTCTCATCTCCTCCTTTATGGCTGACATTATGCTGCAGAGTACTCTAACTCAGCACATCTGACTGTAAGCTGAAGGTGTTTATCTATGTGTGTCCAGCTGGATGGTAAACACCCAAGATGAATACTTTATTTGTATGGTTTTATCATCATGCTTGAAAATGAGTACATCATCAGTGTTTTTTTTTAATTTAGACATTATTTTTAAATTTAATTTTGTTTTGTAATTACATAAAATCTTTTTTTTTTTTTTTTTTTTTTTTTTGACAGAGTCTTGCTCTGTCGCCAGGCCGGAGTACAGTGGCACAATCTTGACTCACAGCAAACTCCACTTCCTGGGTTCAAGCGATTCTTCTGCCTCAGCCTCCCGAGTAGCTGGGATTACAGGTGCATGCCACCACGCCCAGCTAATTTTTGTACTTTTAGTAGAGACGAGGTTTCACCATGTTGGCCAGGATGGTGTCAATCTTTTGACCTCATGATCCACCCACCTTGGCCTCCCAAAGTGCTGGGATTACAGGAGTGATGTAGGCCTGACCTACACAAAATCTTTATGGTTCCAAAATAAATTCTACAAAATGAGGCATATTGAAGGAAGTTTTTCTTATATTTCTGTTCCCTCTTTATATTCTCTCCTTTCCCCATTTAAAAAATCAACATTTTTTAAATTTAAGGTTTTTCTTGACATCTTTATTTTAAATATAAGTGTGTCTGTATTTACATATTTATATCTTCTTTATTTATTAGATAAGTGGTCACATACTCTAAATGCTTTGTTTCAATTCACTTTTCATCACTTGTGGTGATATGTTGTTTATTGCACAGGAGTATGTTCAGATATTCCTCACTCCATTTTCAATGAAGAAGTATCCTGTTTTGTGGATATAATATAGGTTCCTTAGCCAGTCTCCTCCTGATGGGCATCTGGGTTGTTTCCAGGCTTTTGCTATTAAAATAATATTCTTGACTTGAAAGCAAAGGATAGTCAATAAATCCCTATAAGATCTACCTTATTATTTCATTTACTTATTCTCTATTCTCATTTTCTCCACAGGTTCTCTCATTAATTCCATAGTAGATTAGAATATTTGATTATTGGCTTGTCTCATTTTTATTCTTATATTACTTGTAGCTTCTGTATGTGAAGTTTTATCTCTGTATTTGTATGTTGATTGTAGCCTTTAGCATAATACCTTTTCCTACTTTGTCTTCTGCAGTGCTTTTTGTGTAAGTCTAACTTGTGAGATATAAAAATTGTGGCCTCAGCGTTCTTCCATTTGCATTTTCATTATATGCATCTCTGTCTTTACCTTTTCACTTTTAACCTTCTGATGCTTGTTGATTCACTTGTGTCTCTTTATAGATGGCATAATGTTGAGTTTTCCTTTTCATAAGCTAATCTGAAAATCTTTTTAAAAGTGAGTTGAGCCTATTATATGTATGGTTATAATCAATATGCTTAACTTTAATTATGTCATTTTTATTATACCTATATATAATAGTGATATATAATAAATTATCTTTATATATTTGTTAAATATTTCTCTCTCTCCTCTCTGTCTCTTTATCTTTCTATCTCTCTGTATTTCACTTTTAAACTTCTAATCTTTCACCTTTTAAATTCTCTCTTCTCAGCATGCCTTTTGGTATTTAGGAATGTTTGTATTTTGTACTAATGGTTACCTTTATATACCTCATGAGCTCTATTTTTTAGCTACTGTCAGTGGATTCTCTGCTTACAGAAATATTGAAATTATCTAGTTACTTCTTTATTCCTCACTCCCTGAGCATGAGATTTGAATTCCTGGTTAATACCTATAAGGCAATCAGCAAACTTCTACTTTATGTATTTGCTCTCCTTTTCCTTCCTGTTTTGTCAGTCGTGCTGTATCGACATTGTCAGTACATAGCTGTTATATATCACACTTCCTCTCTTAGGCTTATCGTGCATTCTTGTTCTTAGTTCCAAAGGATACATATAGATCCAGACCTCATGTAGATGTCCTTCCAGTATCTTTAGTCATTTGATTTTATGAAGTTCGCTTGTTAATAAATTCTTCAGGATACACCCATGGGGGAGAATATTCCCTGGGTTTTTTTATGCTTATAATAGTTTGTTTGTGGCCTTTATACCTGAAGTTCAGTTTGGCTGAATTTAAAATCCTTGCCTCACCTTTTCTTCCCTTGTGTGTTTCTCTATTATCTTCCAACATTTTCATCAAAATGTGTGAAAACAAGCTAGTTTTATTTCCTTCTAGTTGACATGGACATTTGTCTGGATGTTCAAATGATTATTTTTCTTTCAATAATTATTATGTTTTTCTTTAAAATTCAAGGCTTTTATACTGTTACATTTCAATTTTGACCATTATGAGCTTATTTTTCCAGCAGGAGTAGCTATACTTATAGCAGATAAAACAAACTTAAAATCAACAACAGTAAAAACAGAGAAAGGAGGTCATTATATAATAATAAAGGGATCAATTGAATAAGCAGATATAACAATTCTAAATACACATGTTAGTAAGACAGTGAGCTTAGTAAATTTGAAAGTCCCTTTGCTACCTGTCCTTTTTTGTACTCTGCTGAAGCTGCTGTGACCATATCCTGAATCATTTCCTACTTTATTTTCTTTTTTTTTTTTTTTTTTTTTTTTTTTGAGACGGAGTCTCGCTCTGTCACCCAGGCTGGAGTGCAGTGGCGCGATCTCGGCTCACTGCAAGCTCCGCCTCCCGGGTTTACGCCATTCTCCTGCCTCAGCCTCCCGAGTAGCTGGGACTACAGGCGCCCGCCATCTCGCCCGGCTAATTTTTTGTATTTTTTTAGTAGAGACGGGGTTTCACCGTGTTAGCCAGGATGGTCTCAATCTCCTGACCTCGTGATCCACCCGTCTCGGCCTCCCAAAGTGCTGGGATTACAGGCTTGAGCCACCGCGCCCAGCCCTACTTTATTTTCTTATGGAGATGTTGGGGCTCAGAAAACCAAACCCCAAAATATGATTCTTTGGTATGTTGACTGGGGAATTGTGGAGAACAGCAGCTATAAGCAGAGATTTTCTCTGAGATTCCCACATCTGCCTGAAGACATCCAGGAAAGATACATAACAGGAAAAGAGGCTAAAAGTTGACATCACCCCAGAGAGGCTTTGCCTGAAGGACTTTACCTACATAGCAAGACAGCCTTTGTTCGCCATGTATTTCTTCCCCTTACCTTCCCATAGCTTCTGGACACCTCCCCTAAGAAACCCCAAGACCCTATTCTGATGCTATACAAGCTTCAATCATTGGCCTTTCTTCAAGTCTTATAGTTTGTGAGGCTCTGCATATGCATGTAATAAATTTGTATGCCTTTTCTCCTGTTGATCTGTCTGCTGTCACTGTTTTTCCAGAGACTCAAATTCTCAGATCTTTAGAGAGTAGAGGGAAAGCTTAAAATTCACCTATGGAAACATTATTCGTGAAATTAGATCATTAAGTTTTTCTGGTTTAATATTTTAAGATGAAAGAAAATATGATTTCCCTTTCCCAGTGTGTTAAGATTTTCCAATCTGGACTTTCTCACAGAATTAACTTGCCTATTACTTTGTTTGTCTACTATGTCTTCTCAAGATGGCCCATCACATGGATTCAGTCACTGGTATGTACCTGTGATCTGTGTATCATGCCATGATCCTGTTTGGGCAAATTGTTCTCATGATGCCAAGATCTCTTTTGATGTCAAAGAGAAGCAGAATTAGAGTAGGGAAATAAAAAGAAACAAGCTCATCTTTCTGAGTTAGTTATCTGTGTGCAATGAGGAAGACATATTCTATTTGTGAGTCATAAATATTCATTAGATAGTGGACTCTCTAAATGTCTTCAAAGTATGCACCAGCTATCATTTCCTTTATTCAATTTGAAACTGTTACCAATGACTTATTGTTTTAAAATATGGATAGGCATTTGGAGCTACTCTGAATAAACTCTCACTGGCCTAATATGGGACAGCTTGGGCACCAAAATGAATATTGGCAGTAATAGATTACAACCCATCAAATAAAACTAAGGATTGATGAGTCCATATTGATATGAATTAAATGGAGAAGTTAAAAAAAAGGAAGATGAGAAAGTTATCCATGACAGTAGAATGTCAATGAGTAAATGCAGAAGGAACAAAGGAGTTTCAAATCACCATTTACAACTATTATAATAAAACTCGATCAAGTAAATATCATCAATGAATACTATAACTATTAGGTGGAAGTTTGATGGGGAGCAGGATATTTGCACACTTCAAAATATTTTCCCAATATCTATTTATTAATTTCAAAAGGAAAATGTTAACTTTACTGTGGAGAAACTTGAGAACATACCCTTAATCACAGGATCAAAGTTAGCAGCATTGATAATGGACAAACTAGCATATGTCTCCTGAAGTCACACACTGAAAGGACACATTACTTATGCAATATTTCTGCTAAAATGCAAAACCTGAATATAAACATGAGGAAACATCAGATAAACTCAGACTAAGAAATACTCCACATAATGACTGGCCTGCTGTCTTCAAAAACATTAGCGCCATCTAATATAAAGACAGTCTGAGCAAGTATTTCAGGTATAAATAAACTAAAGAGATATGATAGCTAAATGCACTGTACAAACATGGATAAAAATTGCTCGATAGGATATTATTGGAAAAATGGCAACATTTGGATATAGCATGGATATTAGGTAATAATATTGCATCAACATCTAGTTTAATTGATATCTTTACTGTGGTTATACATGAAAATGTCCTTTGTCTTAGAACATAAGTCTATCTCTATCCATGTAATCTCTCTAGAGAGAGAGAGAAATCCATTGTGGTCAAATGTTGAATCTAGGTGAAGACTATATGGCATAAGGGACTCTTTACTCTTATAACTATTCTATAAGCTTGAAATATTTTCAAAAATGAAAAAAAGTTTAAAAATAAAATGAATTAGGATTAGAAAAGTATGTTTTCTTTGGGATGTTAAAAGAAAAATTTAGACAAATTAAATTTAACAGATTTTCATTCATCAAAGAACAATTCATGAATTGGGCAGTTCCCAGACCAGCACAGGTTCAGAGCAACTCCTTGGCTGCCATTTGGTTAAATAACATTTATGGATAGAAAAAGGAAAGTGATTTGAGTAGTTGCAACTGAGACCATATGACGTTCTATTAAATATCTGAATATTAAGATGAAGAACTGGCTTATGATCGCACACCTCAATTATTAAAAGTAGCCCTAATCTAAAAAAAAAAAAAAGAAAAAAAGAAAAAGGAAAGTGATGTACATAAAACCAAAGTGAGGCAGAAATAGCTGGGTTGGTTAGAGCTCAATGATTGCCTTAGTTGAACATGGTTTAAATAGTTGGCCCCTGTGATTGACCAGAACTGGGCTGCTGTGGACTTGGATACTTGTTGGAAAGGTATGTCACAGTTTGTTTACACATCTTGTTAGGTTACAATTTACTATGCGTGGAGAAACCTTTATGCCAAACCTAAAATATGTAAAGAGTCAGCTTTAGGCTAAACTTAATTTAACAATTGTTAGTATAATAAGAGTGAGGAGTTTGGGTCTTTTGGAGGAAACGCTGAAGTATACAGTAAAATTTACTTCATAGGAGCGTCTACTATAAAAAACTGTTTAAAAATATTTCTAACACAGTAAATCTTTCATCTCCTTGGGTCTCTGAAAATAAAGAATTTCTGGCAATGTAGCTGACTGAGTTGATACTGACAGACCCACTTCCTGGTACAAGTAAATATAAATGCTTCAAAAATTAAAAAAAAATCAATCATATAGTTGAACTTGAGAAAAGTAGAGGCCGGGCACGGTGGCTCAAGCCTGTAATCCCAGCACTTTGGGAGGCCGAGACGGGCGGATCACGGGGTCAGGAGATCGAGACCATCCTGGCTAACACGGTGAAACCCCGTCTCTACTAAAAATACAAAAACTAGCCGGGCGAGGTGGCGGGCGCCTGTAGTCCCAGCTACTCGGGAGGCTGAGGCAGGAGAATGGCGTAAAACCTGGGAGACGGAGCTTGCAGTGAGCTGAGATCCGGCCACTGCACTCCAGTCCGGGCGACAGAGCGAGACTCCGCCTCAAAAAAAAAAAAAAAAAAAAAAAAAAAGAAAAGTAGAGAAAAATTCTCATTTGTCAGAAACTAAGAGGGAGCTCAAATGGCAAACACTAGCTGATGTCCTGCGGTCTGTGGGAAGGTTTGGCATCTGGTTAGATGCCCTCAGAATTGGAGGCTGGTGGTTAAAACTCAGGCAGGTACAAGAAATGGGACCTGAAATTATCACAAGGCAGGATCTAGGAAGTAAGACCCTTATATAAAATTAACATTCTTAAGAATGCTATTTGGGCAGATTGTTCTCATGATGCCAAGATCTCTTTTGATGTCAAAAGCTACACTGCTACACTCATTAACCCATCATCTAGGTGTACATGTGGTGTATATGTGCCACATTTTCTTAATCCAGTCTGTCATTTTCTTAATCCAGTCTGTCATTGCTGGACACTTGGGTTGGTTCCAAGTCTTTGCTATTGTGAATAGTGCCGCAATCAATGTACGTGTGCATGTGTCTTTATAGCAGCATGATTTATAATCCTTTGGGTATATACCCAGTAATGGGATGGCTGGGTCAAATGGTATTTCTAGTTCTAGATCCTTGAGGAATCGCTACACTGTCTTCCACAATGGTTGAACTAGTTTACAATCCCACTAACAGTGTAAAAGTGTTCCTATTTCTCCACATCCTCTTCAGCACCTGTTGTTTCCTGACTTTTTAATGATTGCCATTCTAATTGGTATGAGATGGTATCTCATTGTGGTTTTGATTTGCATTTCTCTGATGGCCAGTGATGATGAGCATTTTTTCATGTGTCTGTTGTCTGCATAAATGTCTTCTTTTGAGAAGTGTCTGTTCATATCCTTTGCCCACTTTTTGATGGGGTTGTTTGTTTTTTTCTTGTAAATTTGTGAGTTCTTTGTAGATTCTGGATATTAGCCCTTTGTCAGATGAGTAGATTGCAAAAATTTTCTTCCATTCTGTAGGTTGCCTGTTCACTCTGATGGTAGTTTCTTTTGCTGTGCAGAAGCTCTTTAGTTTAATTAGATCCCATTTGTCAATTTTGGCTTTTGTTGCCATTGCTTTTGGTGTTTTAGATATGAAGTCCTTATCTTTGGTTTTCAACAACTTTCCTTGATGTGTCTACATGTGGTTTTTGTTTTTATTCACTCTGCTTGGGTTCAGAGACGTTCTAGAATCTGTGACTTGAAGTTATCAATTGTTTCAAATTGCCCTCCAGTATCTCTTTGTTTATTACTTCTCCATTCTCTCTTCTCTCCTTCTGGGACTCCAGTTTATATGTATCTTAGACTTTTCACTATGCTCTAAGTGTGTCTTATGCTATTATCTCTATTTTAAAACTTGTTTCCTCTGCATTCCACTGTGAGTATTTTCTACTTCCATTTTGCTATTCCCCTCTCTGTCTAATCTTCTGTTAAACTTATTTAATGAATTCTTAATTTTAGTTTTTGAGATTTTTGGTTCTAGAATTTTCACTGAACTCTTTAAAAATAGATTCTACTTCTTTAATAAAATTTACATTTTTAATCTATTATTTCAAATATATTAATTGTAAGTATTCTAAAGTCAGTGTTAGTACCTATATATAGATCATCCTTGGCTCTGTTTCTATTTTCTTTTCTTCTTGATTTTGTTCATTTAGCCATTTTTTTTTTTGGCATGCATAGTAATTTTTTAAATTGAATGCCAGAGATTCAGAAATTATATATGAAAAACTGTAGAGGCTGGAGGTGATCTTGTCTTTCACCTGAAGGAATTTAATTGTTTTCTGAGACCACGGTCCCGCAAATACTGTCTGCATAAGTCAACTCCCAATGCTCATAAACAACTGTTTTCTTAGTTTTGTCTAATTATTAGAGTCATTCCTACTGAAAGGTTGAATCTTCTATCAGTTACTTTGTCACAACTGGAAGTGGAATTCTGTCCTTTAATTTTTTTTAATTATACCTTATGTTCCAGGGTACATGTGCACAACCTGCAGGCTTTTAGATAGGTATACATGTGCCATGTTGGTTTGTTGCACCTATCAACTCTTCATTAACATTAGGTATTTCTCCTAATGCTAGCCCTCCCCCAGCCTCCCACCCTCCAACAGGCCCCAGTGTGTGATATTCCCCACCCTGTCCAAATGTTCTCATTGTTCAATTCCCACCTATGTGTGTCCTTTAATTTTTCAAGTGACCACTCTTTCCTTCATCGGGATTTTGGACCTTGCACTCTACTAGTTGTTGTCTTACTTCTCTGGTGATTCCTTTGCAGTCTTCTGTGGTTTCTGTTGCTTTGTTTTCAACTTACAAGTGATGGAGTGTCCCACAGCTCAGGGCATAGATGTCTTTTTCTCAGACACTTATTCCCTATGACCAGGAAGCCACATTCAGTCCCACGGCATTCAAAGTCCCATTTCATATACTGAGACCAATTGAAGGTTCATTTAATTTTCACCTACTTTCTCTGACCCATCAGGAGTTGTGTGCTGTAAGTGATGTGGAGGAATAATGCCCCTACACAGTTTAAATTATTGTTTGTTCATGTAGTAAAACCTATTGAAGTTAAAGATTCATGATTCAATGCCACTGCATGATTCACTGGACCTTTAACTCCTAGAATATGTATTTAGTACAGAACTGTCTAAATGTTTCTCTTGCTTTTACTAGCTTCAATTGATGTAAAATTTATTTTCACCATTTTCCCCTAGGATGGAATTTATAGGCCATATTCTGGGTTTACCTAAGAACCAAACTAGTCTGTTAGTTGGTTTCTTCTAAGTCCCCATATTTCTCTATGAAAATTCATTTTGGGATTTATTGACCAAGACCACGTGCCCTAAGACCATGCTGTTAAATACACATCACAGAAAAGTCATTAAGGTAGAAAAAATATTAACATTTGAGTATTTTACATTTTCTGCAATTCTCCAACTTCTCAGAAGATTGATTTTCCCTAAAGGTAATTACTTTGTTGTTAGTGGATGGAGATGAAATTAAAGCAACTTAGAGTGTAATAAATTGAATTACATGAGAGATGGATAAACCCTAAGGAGTAGCCTCTGGTTTTACAAGAGTGGGATAAAAGGGATAAGGGCAGAACGAGATGACAGGATCAGGGAGCATGGGTGGAGGAGGAAAATGGAAGAATAAAGCAAATAAGAGAGGAGTGGGGTTGTAGGGAAAGATATACTTTCAAAAATATTTAAGAAAATTTAGCTGTGGGATATAACCCTTCTCTATATTCATAAAAAAAACTTAACTAAAAATCTTTATTTTTCTTCAATACTTTTGGAAGCATCCATGTATTGCCATTATTTATTTATTTTTTAAACTCATTACATGTTGGGATTTTCTTGAAGGTGAGAGCAAGAATAGGATTCATTCAGTTGTGTTTTGGGTGTAATTTCTCAGGAACTAAGGACAATCATTACAAAGCAACACAAAAAGAACATTGTATTTCTATGCGATGAAGGTGGAGTTTTATTCAGAAGCAGAAAAAATAAGACACAGAAACATTGCTCTAAAAGGAAATACAGGGTGAAACAATCAGACTTTCAAATCTGAGAGTGAGACATCCTTGCCCTGAGTAACCCTGCAAGATGTTCCATGTTTGGCACAGAAGAACTTGGTATCCATAAATACAAATATAGGGTATAAGACTTGATAAATTCTATTAATTTCTTGCTGTAAATAACATCTAATTTCACACTTGGGTCAACATGGGGAACATATATTTTAGATGTATATCCAGGACATATATGTCCAGTATGTGGACACACAGTTGGTGGGAATGGCCTCTCCTGAGTTGTCTATGAGATGCACAAGGTCTGCTTCTGTGATAAGTGAGCTGAAGGGGAGGAGATAGTTTCAGGAAAGGAGCTCAGCAGCAAGAGGAGGCGCAGCACAAGGGGCGGGGGCAGGTGGAGATGACACAGGTTGGGCGATAGCAAGTGGTGTGGCAGGAGACTCGGCCACAGACTGGACGCAGGCAGCAGCAGGGGTGGCAGCAGCTGGATTCACAGCAAGAGGGGCGGCAGCAACTGGAGATGCAGCAGCTGGGGCGGCAGCAGGTGGGCTGGCAGCACACAGACTGGCAGCACTGGGGTCTGCAGCAGCTGGACACACAGCAGCTGGGGCGGCAGCAAGTGGTCCTGCAGCAGGTGGTCTGGCAGCAGCTGGGGCGGCAGCAGGTAGGCTGGCAGCACACAGACTGGCAGCACTGGGGCCTGCAGCAGCTGGACACACAGCAGCTGGGGCGGCAGCAGGTGGTCCTGCAGCAGGTGGTCTGACAGCAGCTGGGGCGGCAGCAGGTGGGCTGGCAGCACACAGACTGGCAGCACTGGGGCCTGCAGCAGCTGGGGCGGCAGCAGGTAGTCCTGCAGCAGGTGGTCTGGCAGCAGCTGGGGTGGCAGCAGGTGGGCTGGCAGCACACAGACTGGCAGCACTGGGGCCTGCAGCAGCTGGACACACAGCAGCTGGGGCGGCACGTCTCCAGGCCACAGCCTTGGTCAGAGCAGACGGAACCACAACAGGAGCTGACCATGGTGTCAGAGGGTGAAGGTTCTGGGTGGGTTTCCAGGAGAGTGAGTTTCGTGAGTTTGAGAGTCTTCCTTGCTACATGGCCCCTTTTATACCCAGCTGAGGAGACTTTGTGATTATGAGAAGATTATTTCCTTGTTTTTGTTTATATGACACAAATGCAATTACTAAACTATATTATTGTGTTTTTCTAGTAAGAAATCCATTATATAGAAAATGATTATTTCCCTTTTCTCACCCTGGTGTTCCCACATGAATCACCTCTTGTTTTCCTTTTCTTGGTTTCAGTGTCACATGACTTCAGTCTCTGGGTATCATGTGACATGGGAGGGCCACTGTCGCTTGTCTGTTTCTCATCTTGATATCATTTTGGGAGAGCTTCTGATTGGGCTAAGGCCTCGTGGAGAAATGCATGTGTCAATCAGCTGGAATGCTGACAGGAAAAAAGAAAGTATGCTCCTGTTTTTGAGTGTGAGAAATGAGGAAGCTTATGATTCATTGTATGTATCCTGGGTGGTCATTGAACTAACCAAATGCCTAGGTCATTGCGAGCTGTGTTAATTCTCATCACTTGGGTGCACCTTGAAACAGTTAGTAGTGACTCACTGTTTCTAAGGAACAAGGCGTCATCTGGGCTTGAGTTGTGTCTGTCTTCAAAAGTGTCCTGCAGGCTGAGGTAGAGTACAGTGGATCATAGTTTTTGATCTGCCTTTTTAAATATCAAAATGTGTAATGGTTATGCCTTATTGACATTTTATTAAAATCTTTTTCATACATTCTGAGCTAAAACATCTAGCAGGGTTTTTTTTAGTATCACTTATTTCTAAGATTTTTTCGAAGCATCGAGAGGAATATAAAAGACATATTCTTTAACTTATAGGTACTTATGTAACTGTGGACCTCAATTTTAGAAATCACCCACTTTCTCTTCCTTTCCTCTCCTCTCACCTCTTCATTCCTTCCCTCTCTGCACACTCCCTTCTGATAATACTATCTAATATCTTATCTAATTATAATCTTGCTTAAGAAATTCCAGAGGCTAATCTTGAAACAAACCAGGCACAAACAATACTATCTAATATCTTATCTAATTATAATTTTGCTTAAGAAATTCCAGAGGCTAACCTTGAAACAAACCAAGCAAGAGGAATCCTCTTGCTTAGGGGGAATCTTGAACAATTTAGTCCACCATCATTGGGCTGAAGTCAAAATAATGCCACCAAACCTCTGGACACCCAAGATAGCCATTGGAACATGACACACAGACTCAGCACCCTGCACCATCCCTGCATGTCTCCCATGCCAAGTTTCCCTTTCAAAATCCTATGGCAAATTTAAAAATTTAAGATGGCACTTTAGAATGCTAGTTCACTAGTTAAAGTATGTCAGTGAGATATATCTTGGGGTGAAATGTTTTTATTTCCTTCACTTAGCATTCTTCTAGTTATTCTTTTTTTTTTTTTTTTTTTTTTTTTTTTTTTTGAGACGGAGTCTCGCTCTGTCACCCGGGCTGGAGTGCAGTGGCCGGATCTCAGCTCACTGCAAACTCCGCCTCCGGGGTTTACGCCATTCTCCTGCCTCAGCCTCCCGAATAGCTGGGACTACAGGCGCCCGCTACCTCGCCCGGCTAGTTTTTTGTATTTTTTAGTAGAGACGGGGTTTCACCGTGTTAGCCAGGATGGTCTCGATCTCCTGACCTCGTGATCCGCCCGTCTCGGCCTCCCAAAGTGCTGGGATTACAGGCTTGAGCCACCGCGCCCGGCCTCTTCTAGTTATTCTTTACTGGTTAGTTCAAATGCCATTTTTCTCCAATATCTTTCTTGGCCTCACACAAAGCAAAGTTATCTTCTTGGTTTACTGGCTCTCCAACTAGAACTACCTTTCCTTTCACCAGCCCTTACCTCTTATGCATTAGCTATCCAGTAGCAAGAAGCTGAACCTGGGTCCAGTTACACTTACACAGAAATTGCATTCATAACGAGTTTTTATTTATTTATTTATTTACTTATTTTTTGACATGGAGTTTCACTCTTGTTGCCCAGGCTGGAGTGCAATGGCACGATCTCAGCTCACTGCAACCTCTGCTTCCCAGGTTCAAGTAATTCTCCTGCCTCAGCCTCCCAGGTAGCTGGGATTACAGGCATGCGCCACCACGCCCGGATAATTTTGTATTTTTAGTAGAGATGGGGTTTCGCCATGTTGGCCAAGCTGATTTCAAACTCCTGACCTCAGGTGATCCACCTACCTCAGCCTCCCAAAGTGCTGGGATTACAGCACTTTTTTATGGGCCGTGCCCGGCCCATAAAGAGTTTTTAAATAAAAGCCTCACATGATTATGGTCCTAAATAAAGGGTCTTCTTTAGAACCATGGACATTCAGGGAAAAGCAATTATTCAAGAAAAGAACAAATTACCTTCATATTTTCTCTTCCTGGGAATGAAGGGATGTCTATTGTGAGCTTATGTGGGGCCTGAGGAACCTGGAGATCTCTGCCCTAGTGGAGTTTGTATTCTAGAAGGAATCGATAGACACACGAGTTTCTGATAGAGAATGAGATGATAGAGTCCATGCATAAATAAGGCACAACAGAAATGCAATGGAGGAAGAATTTTCCTCACTGAAAAATTGCTGACTTGAGGCAGATTGATTAGCAGGAGAAAAGGCATACACATTTATCTAATGAGTATACCCAAGAGCCTTCAGAATGAAAACTCAACCCCTCAATGAGGTACAGAAGCTTAGACATCCTCTTGAGGTCACAGAAAGAATGAGGGCTCAGAGCATGGCCAAAAACAGGAAACAAGTTTTAGTGGCAAGACAGGTGTATGGGTCCATTCTCATGTGCTACTATGAAGAAATACCCGAGACTCAGTAATTTACAAAGGAAAGAGGTTTAATTGACTCACAGTTCACCATGGCTGGGGAAGCCTCAAGAAACTTACAATCATGGCAGAAGGGGAGGCAAACACGTCCTTCTTCACATCGTGGCAGCAAGGAGAAGTGCAGAGAAGAAGTAAGATAAGCCCCTTATAAGACCGTTAGATCTCATGAGAACTCACTGTCACATGAAGGTAACCGACCCCATGACTAAATTGTCTCCCCCTGTGTCCTTCCCATTGACATGTGGGGACTATGAGAACTACAATTCAAGATGAGATTTGGGTTGGGACACAAAGCCTAACCATATCAACAGGTTATGGGAAGGAGAAAGAAAGAGGCTTGGTTAGCAAAGGGGGTCTTGTTATGTGGATGAAATCTCCCAGGTAGCAGCCCTCAGAGAAAAGAGATGGTAAATGATTTTTTTCAGAACTTTAAGGGTATCAGACAGTCAGTTATTCTCTTCTAGATCCAGGAAACGCCTATAATGAGAAGGCCTGGCTGCATTAATGGCTGCATTAAAGGAAATTCTGCAAATTTCCTTCATAAAAGACAGCTTTGCAGGGCCACTTTAGTCTGCTGACCATGTGGCAGCCATCTTAAAATATGTCCAAAAATATATTTTGGGGTAAAATAGTTTTTATTTTCTTAATTTAGCATTCTTCTAGTTGTTTTTTACTGGTTAGTCCAAATACCATTTTTTTCCAATATCTTTCTTGGTCTCACATAAAGCAAGGTCCTTCCTCCATTGCACATCTGTTGTGCCTTATATATGCATAGCCTCTATCATCTGATTCTCTATCAGAAATTCATTTGTCTATTGGCTCCTTCTAAAATACAAACTCCATTAGGGCATAGACTATGATCCCATCTTTATATAACAGAACCTGAAATAGAATGAGGAAATGTATATTTAATGGATGAAGATTTTGGTAAGGCTTTCAAGGGTCACACTGACCTTTGAGAATGCAAACCATTCAAATAGGTAAAGAGAAAGGGGATATAAAAGGAGCACATAATTAAGATTGGGCATGACCCTGGCTTGTGATGGTGAAAGTGATATGCTGAAAAGTCTGTTTTAAGAAGAAATGAGAGAAGTTGGGATTGACAGCATGTGGGAGACATTGTGGGTACCCTCAAATCCTGGAAGAAATGGTGGGGAGCTATGAAAAGCCTTCAGGAATGAATGTTAGGTGATATTGTAACCACCCAATGGGTTCATTTTGCTTGCTGCCCAGATAGAGCCAATTTATCAAGACAGGGGAATTGCAATAGAGAAAGAGTTTAACGTGCATAGAGCCAGCTAAAAAGGAGACTAGAGCTTTGTTATTATTCGTATCTGCCTCCTTGAAAATCAGGAGGCTAGGGTTTTTCAAGAATAGTTTAGTGGGCAAAGGAACGGGTGCTGCTGATTGATTGTGGAAGCAATCATAGGGCTGTGGACCATGGTCCTGGTGAGCTGAGTTTGCTTCAGGCAGCAGGGGTCAGTAGGGGCAGGACCAGTTGAGTCAAGAGTCATAGGTCCAGATGGGGCTACTGATTGTCAGAAATGCAAAAGCATGAAAACACATCTCAAAAGTCTAATTTTAGATTCAACAGTAGTGATGTTATCTGCAGGAGTAATTGGGGAAGTTGCAAATCTTGCGACCTCTGGTATAGTGGCTGATAATTGTGTATGTCTACACCTTAGTCTGCTAAGGAGAATTCAGGCTCCTCTCATCCTCCTAACCTGGTGAATTTTCATTAGTTTTATAAAGGTGGTTTAGTTTTGTGGAATGGATATTATCATTTAAATATAAACTAAGTTTCTCCTCAAGTTAGCTTGGCCCAAGCCCAGGGCAATTTGGCAGTTAAAGGCAAGATAGGGGTCAGTGCAATCAGATCTCTTCCACTGTGATAATTTTCTTACTGTTATAATTTTGGCAAAAGTGCTTTCAATATATATGCTATGTACAATTTATTTTAATTTTTGATCTGCCTTTAGAAATAACAAAATGCTCCTGGATTGCTGGGAAAAGATGCTTTAAAAAATTGAAGTGAGGCTGGACGCAGTGGCGCACGCCCTCACGCATGTAATCCCAGCACTTTGGGAGGCCGAGGCAGGTGGATCATGAGGTCAGGAGATTGAGACCATCCTGTGTAACACAGTGAAATCCTGTCTCTACTAAAAATACAAAACAATTAGCTGGGCATGGTGGCAGACACCTGCAGTCCTAGCTACTCAGGAGGCTGAAGCAGGAAAATGGCATGAACCCAGGAGGCACAGCTTGCGGTGAGCAGAGATCATGCCACGGCACTCCAGCTGGTGGGGACAGAGCAAGACTCCATCTCAAAAAAAAAAAGAAAAGAAAAAAGTTGAAGTGAGACAGAGTAAAAGTTGAACTCTCAGCATCAGGTGATGGCCTTGAGCATAATAAAGATAAATTATTCTCTTCATTACAAAATAATAAATTTATTTATGAAATAACTAAATTATTTCTTTGAAAGAATTGGTAGAGACTTGGAACAAATTGAAAATAGAGGTATAAGAAGATTTCTTCCTAAAAGTTATAAAAGATATTTCAGTTGAACTAATTGTTTACATATTCTATAACTTTCTATATATATAATTTATACCCCCTACCAGCTTAAAACCAACAATTAACATTTTTAAAGGATAAGTAAATCAGAAAGGATAAGATGTGCCTAAAAAAGAGGAACTTAAAAAGAATAAGCCATTTAGAGATAAGGAAGAAATATTAACATTAAAAGACTAGAATGGAATCATTGGCACAGTTATGCACTAACTATACTTGTTCTTTTCCAGAAAGTTAAACAAAATAAAAACCCAACATGTTATGGAATTCCTACTCTCTCTCTTTCTTCTTTCTTTCTTTCTTTCTTTCTTTCTTTCTTTCTTTCTTTCTTTCTTTCCTCTCTCTCTCTCTCTCAGCTCTAAATATTGTATGCTGAAAGTTTTGCTGGATGTTGGAATAACAAAATAACAAATGACATGTTTTGCAATTGTTCTAATGTTTTACATATATTAGCTCAATTACTAGTCCCAACAATCCAGTATGGTAAATTCTATTGTAATCCTCCCTTTACAGATGAGAAACTTAAGGCACAGGTGGGATTCAAGCCGGTAAGCAGGGGAGCTATAATTTTATTTCAGCCAGCCCAGCACTGGGTCCATGTTTTTAATCACTATACACACTACCTCACTGCAAAATCAGATATGAAAGGAATTTTCTTTATCCTCATATTGCTTTTGGTGCAGTCAAATTTATGAGTTTTTTTCTTTGACAGTTCCTGGGTATGTGTCATATTTTGAAAGACCTTTCCAGTTATAAATTTATATAAACATTATCCTATAATTTCTGTTAACTTCAAGGTTTCATATTTTATATTTTAAAAGATTTTACCCACTAGGAATGTATACAGATACAAAATATGAGGTTTAAATGTTTTATAATCAGATATGACCACGGCTCAACATCATTGATTAAAGAATACATCTTTCCATTACTGAGTTAAAGTGCCACCTTTTTATATAATAAATTCTTTTATGTACTTTAGTCTATGTCTGGACTTGATTTTCAATTTGCTAATGATTTTTCATGCGCTAGTATCACAGTCATCAATGTATGGTATTAACTTACTTTTAATGGTTATCAAGTTCAAGTCTGCCTTAATAGGTTATGGCAATATGCTAGTGAACTCATATATCTGCATGGAAAATGGTATATGTATACTGGGTTCCTTGACATGAAAATGTAAATTGCACCTGTCTGGCTTCCGAAACTGGCATTGAAAAGATGCACTAGCTGAGTCTGCAGCGGCGTATGAGTCTTACTAGGTTTGTTGAGTTTCCTGTAAAGTTCTGCCTTAGGTGGTGCGGCTGAAACAATTGGTGGAACCAACTTGTTTAATCACCAAGCCTGTTGTTAACCTCTTCCTTATTTACTGGCCAGATGGGATTATTATCAGGGAGCTCATGGGAATTAAAACTCTTGTTTCAGCTACTTCCTTAATCAAAACAGGCATCTCTTGCTGCCCCTCTGGAGTTCTATCTTGCTTAGTTTCACTAGCTAGCAAGGCTTGAGCAATTCCGAAGGTATGTATTTAGCATGAGTAAATAATACTGAGTGACTTTAAAGTGAATGAAATATCAACTAAATCAATGTTTCATTCACTTAAAATCCATCTCTACTATGCATTTAGGTAAAGCTGATGTGACCACAGAATAATCACTGCAGTCACACTTTCCCATCCATGAATTTATATCTACCTTGGATTTCGCCACCACAGTGTCTTCCATATCATCTTTGGACCCTTTAGAGCACCGTAACTCTCTCCAAAGGCAATGACTGTACTGGAGTGTCTGTGCATACTCATCCTAAGCAGTTTCACGTGCCACCCTTGGGACATTTCACCCAAATTACTGCATAGGCCTGGGGTACCTGCTCCTTGTTACTGTGAGCCCTGGGTACTGAGGTTTCCCTTGTTGCTTTCCCTGAACTCTAGCTACTCCTTTGCAAATAGTCTCTTTATTACACAGATACACTGTGTCATCTCATTCCTGCTGTGGCCCAATTCTTGTGGACACAGGAAATTACAAGCTTCATATACTTTAATAATGAAAAGACCACATAAAACCTATAGTCTTTGATTTCATTCTAGCTAATAAAGCATAATGTTAAAACCAAAGCCTACATCCTGTAATGAGTAGTTGTCAAAGAAGAACATATGGGAGGATAAAAGGTTTGTTAATTCAGATGTATGAAATGACAAGTCTGTACTCTTTAGAATAATTTAGAGTGAATGGAAAAGGCTGAAGCTCAAAGTGTCTGCAAGGCATTTTTATGATATGCTAAGACTTAAAACGCCTAACTTAGGCTGGAGTGAAGCCCACGTAATGTTAATTTCTATTCATGTAGTCTCTTGACAACTTAAAACTTCTTTATTTTTACATTTCAGAAATACTAACAAGCTCTTAGTTACATTTCTTTGGAAATATAACACAGCTAATAAATAAAATTCTGATTTGTAGAAATTTTGGATTTAAAGCAGTTTTAATATACTTTGGATTATTAGCTGAAATGTATAAACCCTTATATTTATATAAATAAGATATATTGCACATATCGTGACACATTTTTTCATCTACATAGAATAACACTTATTTGAGTTTTGGTGATGAGAAAACTGAGTCTTAAGAAGAAGTCCCACCCATGTTCTCTTAAGACAACGCAAGGTGATTAAAGCCCAAAACGAAGGAGTAAAACCATCAAGAAAATGAAGAAACCTCAGTAACATTAGAGGCTAAAATTATAAAGGAGTTTCAGTCTGGAAATACTAAGACTTTGAGCATCTATTAATTAAAAGGTGTAAAACGTTTATGAGAAATCTGCCATGGATGTCATAAATTTCCAGAAATCTTGACTTAGAAGGTACGCTTTGTATTCTGAAAGATCATTTTATGTTAAGAGAGGAAAAAAGGAAGGAAGGAAGGAAGGAAGGAAGGCAGGCAGGCAGGCAAGCAGAGGGGAGGGCAGGTGGAGGGAAGGTAAAGGGATTAGAAGGGGAGAGAGGGGGAAGGAAGGAAATGAGAAAAAAGTACTTGAGCTAGGGAGAACACTCAAAATTTCCACAACCAATAATGGAACATACTGGAAGTAGAAATACAGTCAGACAAAATGTAGATGACTTCATGGTGTTCAACTTGCTGGAGTTTTTAAGGGACATTTGAGGCATATACCAAAACTTAATTTTGAGTTATAGAAGACAGTCCAACAATGATACAAATTTTCTTGCTGTTCTGTCAAAAAGAACATTATGCTAAGATATTATTCTAGCCCAGGGTACTGTTTCAATAATAATAACAGCAGAACTTGTATTTGTTTCTTTATTTATTGAGCCATAGTTGCTCTGTCACCCAGGCTGGAATGCAGTGACACGATCTCGGCTCACCGCAACCTCCTCCTCCTGTGTTCAAGTGATTCATCTGCTTCAGCCCCCCAAGTAGCTGGGGCTACAGGTGTGCACCACCACACCCAACTAATTTTTGTGCTTTCAGTAGAGAAGGGACTTCACCATGTTGCCCACACTGGTCTTAAACTCCTGGCCTCAAGTGATCCACCCACTCAGCCTCCCAAAGTGCTGGGATTACAGATGTGAGCCACCACACTTGGCCAGAAGCTGAATACATTAAGAGCCTATACTGCATTATGTACCAGGCCGTGTGGTGAGTATATTACATAGGTTATGTCTCTGAACATTTAAAGAACATAATGCATTATCTCTATTCTCAGAGAAAAAAAACTGAGGCCTGAGGAGGTTAAACATCTTGCCCCAAGCCACACAACAAATACCTAGGGGAGTTGTGATTCCAATCAGGTAACATGAATCAAGAGCCCAGGCTCTTAAACATGCTGTCCTGCATTTGAAGAGAGATGGCCCTTGATGTGAAGTGACAGGTAAAGACACACACACACACACACACACACACACACACACACACACAGAGACACAATGAAATCACTAACAAATCAGGAGATTTCAGTATTAGGGAAGTGGCTGTTTATTAATATATGAAAACAATATTATATGAAATCATCATAGTTAGTGTCCCCTTTGAATGAAGACACCTGCTCATGTAAAAATAACTGCATTAGGGCCTGGCACAACATATTTTAATGAATGTGTTTATGTCTGTCATTTCCTAGAAGAGCTGAATGTCCACTCTAAATGCCACATGAGACAAATTGGCAGGGAAGCGTTCATTTTTCCAGTGACTGGCTGGCTACAGTGCATTTTACATGACTAATGAAGACATTCATAGTATGACAAATATCACAAGGAGAGATTTAGCAGCAAGAGGAGGCGCAGCACAAGGGGCGGGGGCAGGTAGAGATGACACAGGTTGGGCGATAGCAAGTGGTGTGGCAGGAGACTCGGCCACAGACTGGACGCAGGCAGCAGCAGGGGCGGCAGCAGCTGGATTCACAGCAAGAGGGGCGGCAGCAGCTGGAGATGCAGCAGCTGGGGCGGCAGCAGGTGGGCTGGCAGCACACAGACTGGCAACACTGGGGTCTGCAGCAGCTGGACACACAGCAGCTGGGGCGGCAGCAGGTGGTCCTGCAGCAGGTGGTCTGACAGCAGCTGGGGCGGCAGCAGGTGGGCTGGCAGCACACAGACTGGCAGCACTGGGGCCTACAGCAGCTGGACACACAGCAGCTGGGGCGGCAGCAGGTGGTCCTGCAGCAGGTGGTCTGACAGCAGCTGGGGCGGCAGCAGGTGGGCTGGCAGCACACAGACTGGCAGCACTGGGGCCTACAGCAGCTGGACACACAGCAGCTGGGGCGGCAGCAGGTGGTCCTGCAGCAGGTGGTCTGGCAGCAGCTGGGACGGCAGCAGTTCTCCAGGCCACAGCTCTGCTCGGAGCAGACAGAGCCACAACAGGAGCTGACCATGGTATCAGTGGGTGGAGGTTCTGGGTGAGTTTCTATAAGAATGAGGTTCTCAAGTTTGGAAGTATCCTTGGGTCACAGCCTCTTATATACTGCCCAGCTGTCCTGTTGTTACCACGTTTTCCTTGTTTTTGTTTACTTAATAACTAATTGATTATCAAATTACACAATAATGTTTGCCCATTTAATGGTTTAAACTTGTTAAAAACAAAATTTTCTTGTCCGGATGTAATAAGATCTATCATGTCTGCCTTCTCTCATGATTCACACCTTGGTGGCATCTTCTAGACCACATTCTCTTCCTCTTCCTCCACAGAGGGCTGTTCATGTGATTCCCTGCATCTGGAATTGCATTTCTCACTCTCACTTCCGGTTACCCTCTACTAAAATGGGATTTGGTCAGTCAGTCACACTTCCAGTTAGGCATTCCCTCTAGTGACCAATAGCGAGGAAAGCCCATCTGCTCAGTGTGGCATTCCTAGTCTGTGGGTCATTATTAAGCCATGAGCAAAGGGACAGCGATGCCTGCATGTGGCCTTGGTGACCTCTACACTGCTGAAATGGGTTTCCCTGGATGTTTTACATTTGGGGTCATGGTCTATATCCTTAAATTTTTATACTTGGTGTTACTAATAGGTCACAGTTTCTTAAGTTGATACTTTGCTCTCCTATATTTTGTGTCATGTCTCTCCAGCAGATCTATTAGATTCTGGAAGACATAGTCCCATTTTTGTTCCATAACTCATTGTTTTTTTAAAATGCCTCTAACTGTCTGTTAACATAATGCAGGTGTGTGTTTTCACTTTTTAAAAAAGACATTTGAGATAATTGTAGATTTACAAACAGCTGTAACAAACAGTCCCAGGAGAGGCTGTCTGTACTTCACCCAGGCTCCTCAACACTGTGTAACATCTGTATAATGCTTTTAAGAATCTATCTAACCCCACTACTGTGTCTTGCATGATGTGCTGAATATAGAAAGAGCTCAAGCTCAGTGAAATTAAAAACAATCAGTTATTTTTCAGATTGACATATAATGTATTTATCATGTACAGCATAATATTTTGAAATATGTATACATTGTGGAAGGGTTAAATCTAGCTCATAAATGCATTACCTCTCATACTTATCATTTTTTGTGGTGAGAACACTTAATATCCAGGTGAGAACACTTAATATCCATTGTCAGAATTTTTCAAGAATACAATATGTGCAATATATCATCATTAACTGTAGTCACTATGCTACACAGTAGACCTCTTGAACTCATTCTTCCTGTCCAGCTACAATTATATATCTTTTGACCAGTATCTCCTCAAGCCCATGACTCCCTAGCCACCCCTAGTCTCTGGTTATCTTCATTTTCTGCTCTACTTCTATGATATCAACTTTTTTTAGTGCGATCATGTGAGTGAGATTATGTGCTATCTGTCTTTCTGTAACTGGTTTACCTCACTTAGCATAGTTTCCTTGAGATTTATCTATGTTGCCACAAATGACAGAACTTCCTTCTTTTTATGGCCAAATAGTACTGCACTGAGTATATACTACATTTTCTTTATCCACTTATTTGTTGGTGGACACTTGCATTGTGTGCATATCTTCACAACTGTGAATAGTGCTGCAATAAATGTGGACATGCAGTTATTTCTTCAACATACTGATTTCATTTCCTTTAGATACATACTGTACCCAGAGGTGGATTGCTGGATCATATGGTAATTCCATTTTTAATTTTTTTGAGGGACGCTTATATTGTTTTCCATAATGGCTGAACTAGTTTACATTCCCACCAACAGTGTAAAAGGGATTTTTTTTCACATCCTTGCCAATACTTCTCTTTTGTCTTTTTTATCATAGCCATTCTAACAGGAGTAAGGTGATTATCTCAATGTGGTTTTGATTTGTATTTCCCTAATGATTAGTAATGTTGATTACTTTTTCACAAACCTGTTAGCCATTTGTATGTCTTCTTTTGAGAGATGTCTAGTCAGGTCTTTTGCCCATTTTTAATCAGGTTTTTGTTTTCTTGTTTGTGAGCTGTTTGAGCTCCTTGTACATTTGTATATTAACCCCTTATGAGATGTATACCTTATAAATATTTTCTCCCATTCTGTAGGTTATCTCTTAACTCTTCTTGTTGTATCCTTTGTTGTGCAGAACCTTTTTAGTTTGACGTAATCTCGGTCATCTAATTTTTCTTTCATCGCCTCTGCTTTTGAGGTCATATTCAAAAAGTCATTACCAACACCAGTGTCATGAATCTTTCCCCCATGCTTTCTTCCAAGAATTTCATAGCTTCTGATCTTACATTCAAGCCATTAACTCGTTTGAACTGATTTTTGTATACCGTAAGAAATAAGGGACTAATTTCATTCTGCTGCATGTGGATACCCAGTTTTCCTAACACAATTTATTGAAGAAACTGTCCTTCCCCCATTCTTGCCGTCTTTGTTGAAAATCAATTGGCTGTAAATGAGTGACTTTATTTCTGGTCTCTCTATTCCATTCCATTTGTCTCTGTGTCTGTGTTTATGTCAGAATGATGGTATTTTGGTTACTGCAGTGTTGTGGTTTCTTTTGAAGTCAGGGAGTGTGATGCTTCTAGCTATGTTCTTAGTGTTCAAGATCCCTTTGGTTATTTGTGGTTCTATACAAATTTTAGAACTTTTGTTCTATTTCTGTGAATAATGTCATTGGTGTATTTATAGGGATTGCATGAGATCTGTAGATTGCTTTAAGAATATTTGGACAATACTGATTCTTTCAGTTCATAAACACAGGACATCATTCTATTTATTTGTGTTTTCATCAATTTCTTTCATTCATGTTTACAGTTTTCAGTGTAGATATCCTTACTCCCTTGGTTAAACTTGTTCCTGAGTATTTTATTTTATTTTATTATAACTATTGTAAATGAAATAGTTTTCTTGATTTCTTTTCAACTAGTTTGCTTTTAATGTATAGAAAACCTACTGGGTTTTGTATGTTGATTTTATACTCTGCAACCTTACTGAATTTGTTTATTAGTTCTCACAGTTTCTCAGTGGAGTCTTTAGGGTTTTCTACATATAAGATCATGCCATCTGCAAACAAACGATTTAACTTCTTCCTTTCCAATTCAGATATTTTTAAAATATTTTATTGGTGTCAATGTATAATTTTATTACATGGATATGTTGCATAATGGTCGAGTCAGGTCGTTTAGAGTATCCGTCACTGAAATAACGTGCATCCTACCCATCAAGTAATTTCTCATCATCCAACCCCCTCCTACACCCCTGCCCTTCAGACTCTCCATTGTCTGTCATTCCATACTCTATGTCCATGCGTATGCATCATTTGGCCCCACTGTAACTGAGAACACGCAGTATTTGTCTTTCTATGTCTGAGTTGTTTCACTTAAGATAATGGCCTCCAGTTCCATCCATGTTTCTGCAAGTGACATGGTTTCATTATGTTTTATGGCTGAAGAGTATTCCATTGTTTGTATATAGCACATTTTCTTTATCCAGTCATCCATTGATGGATATTTAGGTTGATTCCATACCTTTGCTGCTATAAATAGTGCTGCGATAAACATATGTGTCCAGGTATACTTTTGGTATAATGATTTCTTTTCCTTCAGGTAAACACTCAGTCATGGGGTTGCTGGATCAAATGGTAGTTCCAGTTTTAGTTCTTTGAGAAATCTCCATACTGTTTTCCATAGAGGTTATACTAATTTACCTTCTCAACAACTGTTTATGGGTTCCCTTTCAGCTGCATCTTCATCAACATTTGTTATTTCTGTCTTTTTAATAACCGCTATTCTGACTGATATAAGATGATCTCTTATTGTGGTTTTAATTTGCATTTGTTTAATGATTAGTGATGATGAGCATTATTTCATATACTTATTGGCCATTTGTATGTCTTCTTTTGAAAAATGTCTATTCATGTCCTTTTCCCCTTTTTAGTGGGACTATTTGTGATATTTTTGTTGTTAGAGTTCCTTGTAAATTCTGGATATGAATCCCCTGTTGGATGGATGGCTAGTTTGCAGATATTTTCTCCCATTCTGCAGGTTGCCTGTTCACTCTGTTCATTATGTCTTTTGCTGTGCACGACAGACCAGGAGCACCATCATCTTGGACAAACGCTGCCACTTTAAGTTGCAGCTCCCTTTCCAGCCTCATGCATTTCAAGGAAATCACTTCTCTTTTAACTACAAGCAGCCAGAAAGAGCAGACAGTAAAACACAGATAAGATAGCTCAGGCACAGAGGGAAGCAGGGGGAAAGTCTCTTGGATAACTGCCAAACTTCACCCTCATATAATGGGCCCCAGTAAAATAGTGGGCCTTAATAAGCGCATTCCTTTCCCTTCACATGTATTAAGATAGGGAAGTTAAAAGCAAGCTCAGGGACTATGCCTGCATGGGAATAGACACACAACTTTCCCTCCCAGATAAGCACAGCAAAGAGACACAGAAGCCTTCCAAGCCTCTAATAAACTCTCCCACCCTAAATCCTTAAAAACTCTTAGTCTGTAAAAGAGTGTGCCTCCAACCTAACTCCGCCAAACCCCTCTCTTAGGGTTGTTTTCTCTAAAAGAAACCCGTCTTTCGTGTTTCTTTCCTCTTTCTTTAATCCTTACAGTGCAGAAGCTTTTTAGTTTAGATAAATCTTATTTGCTTGTTTTCTGTTTTGTTGCCTGTGCCTTAGAGGGCATAGTCATGAGGTTTTTGGCTAGATCAATGTCCAGAAGAGTTTTCCCTAGGCTTTCTTCTAGTATTTTTTCCTTTTTTTTTTTTTTTTTGACAGAATCTCGCTCTGTCGCCCAGGCTGGAGTGCAACGGCTTGATCTCAGCTCACTGCAACCTCCACCTCCCAGATTCAAGTGATTCTCCTGCCTCAGCCTCCGGAATAGCTGGGATTACAGACATCAACCACCATGCCTGGCTAATTTTTGTATTTTTAGTGGAGACGGGGTTTCACCATGTTGGTCAGGCTAGTCTTGAACTCCTGACCTCAAGCAATCTACCTGCCTCAGCCTCCCAAAGTGCTGGGATTAAAGGCATGAACCATCACGCCCGGCCTCTTCTAGTATTTTTTATAGCTTCATGTCTTACGTTTTAGCCTTTAGTGCATCTTGAGTTGATTTTTGTACATAGTGAGAGAAAGGGATCCAGTTTCATTCTTCTGCAAAGGCAATCCAATGTACCCAGCATCATTTATTCATTGAACAGGATAGCCTTTTCCGTGTATGTTCTTATCAACTTCGTCAAAAATCAGTTTGCTGTAAGCTTGCGGCTGTATTTCTGTGTTCTCTATTCTGTTCCACTGATCTATGTGTCTATTTTTAACCCCAAACCATGCTGTTTTTGTTACTATAGCCTTTTAATATAATTTGAGAACAGGTAATGTAATGCCTCCAGCTTTCCCCCCACCCCAACCCTTCGGATTGCTTTAGCCACTTGGACTCTGTTTTTCACTTCCCTATCAATTTTAGGATTTTTTCCCCCTAATTCCTTTAAAAATGACATTAGTATTTCAGTAGGAATTGTATTGAATCTGTAGACTGCTTTGGGTAGTATGGTCATTTTAACAGCATTAATTCTTCTGATCCATGAGAATGAGATGTTTCCAATTTGTTTGTGTTGTCTGTAATTTCTTTTGTTAGTGTTTTGTAGTTTTCCTTTCAGGTATCTTTCACCTCATTCGATAAATATATTCGTCAGTATTTTTATAGCTATTATAAATGAGATTGCCTTCTTGATTTGGTATTCAACTGAATCATTATCGGTGTATACAAATGCTACTGATTTTTGCTTGTTGATTTCATATTCTGAAACTTTACTGAATTCGCTTATCAAATCCACAAGTTTTTTGGTGGAGCCTTTAGGGTTTTCTAGATATAAGATCATGTCATCTTTTGCTGTGTGAAGCTTTTTAGTTTAAGTAAGTCCCATCTGCCAATTTTTGCTTTTGTTGCCTGTGCTTTTGAGATCTTAGTCATGAATTCTTTGGCTAGATCAAGGTTCAGAAGAGTTTTTCCTAAGTTTTCTTCTGGTATTTTTATAGTTTCACATTTTACATGTAAGTCTTTGATCCATCTTGGGTTGATTTTTGTACACGGTGAGAGAAAGGGGTCCAATTTCATTCAGCAAACAAATAATTTGACTTTCTTTTTTCAAATTTGAATGCTGTTTATCTCTTTCTCTTGCTGGATTGCTCTGGCTAGGGCTTCTAGTACTGTGTTGAATAGGAGTGGTGAAAGTGGGCATCCTAGTCTTGTTCCAGTTCTTAGGGAGAATGCTTTCAATTTTTCCCTATTCGGCATGATGTCAGCTATGGGTTTGTCATATGTGACCTTTATTATGTTGAGGTACATTCCCTCTATACGTAATTTGTTGTGAGTTTTTTCATTAAAAGATTTTGAATTTTATAAAATGCTTTTTTTTTGCATCTACTTAAATGATCAAATGCTTTTTGTCCTTCATTCTATTAATGTGGCATATCATGTTTATTGATTTATGTGTGTTGGCCTAACCTTGCATCACCTGAGCGAATCCCACTTGATCACAGTGAATGATCTTTTTAATATGTTGTTGAATAAGGTTTCCTGGTATCCTGTTGAGTATTTTGTATTTTTGCATTTATGTTTATAAAGTACATTGGCCTATAATTTTCTTTCCTTGTAGTGTCCTTATCTGGCTTTGGTAAAGAGTAATGCTGGCATTATAAACAGATGTTGGAAGTATTCCCTCCTCTTCACTTTTTGTGGAAGAGTTTGATAAGGATTGGCATTAATCCGTCTTCAGATGCTTGTAGAATTCACATGTGAGGCTATCTGGTATTGGACTAGTCTTTGCTGGGAGGTTTGTTATTGCTACTTTAATCTTCTTATTCATTATTGGACTACTCAGATTTTCTATTCCTCATGATTCAGTCTTGGTAGGTATTATGTTTCTAGGAATTCATCCATTCCTTCTAAGTTATCCACACATCTACAGACAAACATACACAAACATACACATACACATAAGTGCATGTAAAACTGATAAAACTAGAACAAGTTCTGTGGATTTTACCAACGTCAGTTTCTGGAGTTTGCCATGTACTCTAGTGATGGAATATGTGACGATTGGGAAAAACTGGGTGAAGGGTGCATAGGACTTTGCTGTATTTTTTTTTTAATTTCTGTGAATTTATAGTTTTTTCTAAATAAAAAGTTTTTAAAAAGATATAGGAGGACTATTGGAAAAAAAAGAGGAGCATGCTTTTACTTGCCAATCTCATTGAATATTTATGACATCCTTACTACGTTTTGTGGCTATTGTGATCCTTTCTTTTTTTTTTTTTTTTTTTTGAGACGGAGTCTTGCTCTTTCGCCCGGGCTGGAGTGCAGTAGCCGGATCTCAGCTCACTGCAAGCTCCGCCTCCCGGGTTTACGCCATTCTCCTGCCTCAGCCTCCCGAGTAGCTGGGACTACAGGCGCCTGCCACCTCGCCCGGCTAGTTTTTTGTATTTTTAGTAGAGACGGGGTTTCACCGTGTTAGCCAGGATGGTCTCGATCTCCTGACCTCGTGATCCGCCCGTCTCGGCCTCCCAAAGTGCTGGGATTACAGGCTTGAGCCACCGCGCCCGGCCTGTGATCCTTTCTTTAAAGAAAAAAAAACCCTAGGCTGAGATAGTTAACATGTACAAGAACATAGCTGGTATGTAGTACAGTCAGAATTCAGTCCCACTTCTGTCTAATTCCCAAGTGCACAGGCTATACTCTATATAGAACTTCCCTATCAGTTTAAATCCCTTCTTTAAATAAGTTTAAATCAATTCATGAGATGCAGTTTACTGAGGACTTTCTATTTCAGTGGTGTTGCAATTCACAGCTCTTATGTTAGATGTATTAGGTTCAAATATGCCTCCTTCTACACATTTTCCTATTTCTGCTGTGAGACAGAATCCTAGTTTTGATAAAAAATCTTGTTGGAGAATATCAATTTAATTTGTCAATTGTATGATCCCCTGATAACATGTGCCCTCCTGTTGTGCAGAAAAAGAGGCAGAAATATGCATAGACCAATTTATTAATAATAAACAGTGAAAGAGAACCACACACACAGATTGCCTCAAGTCTACCTAAATGATACTTCTTTTATTACACAGAACAGCTGTAATTTTTTTCTTTTATGCACTTTTTTCTCTTTAAACTAATTGCTTTGTTGTGGCTTTAGAAGTTCATTTTTTTATGTTTACCTAATTAATACCTCATCTGGAGGATTGGACCATCTTCGAATCTTCTTCCTCTCCCATGGGTTGAACCAGAGCTAGTGGTAACTGATGTCTGAGTGCAAAATTCCAACTGCCTTGCCTCTCAGAAAGATGGGGCTGTGATACTATTCACACTCTAGAGCTTCCTATGGGGTCAGAAGAGAAAATCATTCAACAGAAACCATGTTCTGCCTTAGGTTCTTTAACTCCTCTATTCTGCCTCCCAGTTTCTTACTGATTTCTCCTGAGAGCATTTTCTTATAAACCACTCATCCAAGAATCCTTGTTTCCGGTTCTATTTTGAGTGAATCCAACTTAACGCACCTCTTAAACACAGTTTGTTTTAGAATAGAAGTTACTAACATGGCAATTCTGCCTTATCCTTCAGATATAATAATGTGGAAGAAAAAGAGACTGAAGACCGGGTGTGATGGCTCATGCCTGTAATCCCAGCACTTTTCAAGGCTGAAGCAGATGGATCACTTGAGGTCAGGAGTTTGAGACCAGCCTGGCCAACATGGTGAAGCCCCATCTCGACTAAAAATACAAAAATTAGCTGGCGGTGATGGCACATACCTGTAATTCCAGCTACTTGGGGGACTGAGGTGGGAAGATCGCTTGAACCTGGGAGGTGGAGGTTGCAATGAGCTGAGATGGCACCACTGCCCTCCAGCCTGGATGACAGAGCAAGATTCCATCTCAAAATAAATAAATAAAGCAGAGAGAGAGAGAGAAAGAGAGATTAAAGACAACTAGTCCAGAGATAACTGTGCCAAAACTGAGAAGAAGAAGAAGAAGAAGAAGGAGGAGGAGGAGGAGGAGGAGGAGGAGGAGAGGAGGAGGAGGAGGAGGAGGAGGAGGAGGAGGAGGAGGAGGAGAAAAATAGAACATTTACCTATTTAGTAGACAGTATACTCAAGAGCTGACCGTGACACCAGGGTAACCACTGATATTGTATAAAAATGATTTAATTATGTTATGTGAAATAGGCCAAGCACAGAAAGACAAATTGCTAATGGAATGGAACTCATGAAGATAAATAATAGTTTGCTGGTTATCAGAATCAGAGGAGGGTGCCTGTGAGAAATGAAGAGGTTGATTAATGGGTACAAATATAAGTTACAGAGAAAAATATGACCTAGTATTCAATATAACTGTAGGATGACTATAGTTAACAATAATCTATTAAATATTTCAAAGTAGCTACAAAAGAATAATTCAGATGTTCCTACCATAAAGAAAAGATACATTGTGATGTGGAAAATCCAATTACCCTGATTGGATCTTTACACATTATATGGATATATCAAAATTTTATATGTGCATCTATTATATATCAATAAAAAAGGAAAAATGTTTTGAAGGGCACTAATACTGAGGTTAGGAACACTGGTGTCTTAGATTGGGTACCCACTGGAGCAGACCCAGGAGTATATTTGGGAGGTGGTCCCAAGAAGTGCTGTATGGAACACAAAAAATGCTCCAGGAAAGGGAGGGAAGTGAATACAAGATGAGTTAATGATCAGAATAGCCCTGTAGGCAGCTGGAAGTTGATGTCTCTGAGGACTTCTGACAGGCTGGTACAACATGCTCCGAACTGGAGGAGAAATAACTAAAGCATGTGTTCACCAACTCCTACTCATTTGTTGAGTGCTGTTCCAAGAGGCTTTAACTCTACAGTCCAGAGCTTGCCCCTTGGCTAGAGAAACTCTTCAAGAAGAGAGTTCCAGTTGCTTGCTCTAAGAAACCACCATTGTATATTAGAATAAAGTGTGCTGAGGAAATAGAGGTGGTGCTCCTGAAATTACATGCTGTGGCACCTCTGCAGAGAAGAACAACAGAAAAATGACTGGTAATGACCACACCCAAAAAAGAAAAATAATGAGACAGTATCTGTATATTTCTATGCCTGAAAATTTATTTAATATTTATTTAGGTAAATATTTGTTTAAAATGGAATAGCTCCATAAGAGAAATTATGGCAGAGAGCAAATATTTCAGTTAAGATAGTTGACAGATTTTGGAGCAAATTACAACTCATGTTCATTTGGTAGAGAGGTAAAATGTGGGGGGAGCATATATTTGGAGCCCAGATTCAATCTAAGAATTGGTTGGAACTGAAGTTTTCCAACTAGCTTCCCATAACTCAGCTCATAGATGAGCTACATCAAGAATGCTGGTTGATGAGAATCGGGTGAGTCCAGATGAGAGTCTCAGTAGCAAGATGCACTACAAGCAGGTTGGGCAGCAGCACGTGGTCTGGCAGCAGTTGGGACGGCAGCAATTGGACATTGAGTTCTGCAGCAGGTGGTCTGGCATCAGCTGGTGTGTCAGCATCTGGAGATGCAGCAGGAGGGCCTGAAGCAGCTGAAGCCACAGGAGGAGGAGCTACTGCTGCTGGAGATACTGCAGGAAGGATGGCAGCTGCTGGAAATGCAACAGCTAGGGTGGCAGCAGGTGCTCCTGCAGCAGGTTGTTTGCCAGAAGATGGGCTAGCAGCACAGAGACTGGCCACATGGGGACCTGCAGCAGCTGGACACACAGCAGCTGGGGCGGCAGCAGGTGGTCCTACAGCAGGTGGTCTGGCAGCACTGGGGTCTGCAGCAGCTGGATACACAGTAGCTGGGGCGGCAGCAGGTGGGCTGGCAGCACACAGACTGGCAACACTGGGGCCTGCAGCAGCTGGGGCGGCAGCAGGTGGTCCTACAGCAGGTAGTCTGGCAGCACTGGGGTCTGCAGCAGCTGGACACACAGCAACTGGGGCGGCAGCAGGTGGTCCTGCAGCAGGTGGTCTGGCAGCAGCTGGGGCGGCAGCAGGTGGGCTGGCAGCACACAGATTGGCAGCACTGGGGCCTGCAGCAGCTGGACACACAGCAGCTGGGGCGGCAGCAGGTGGTCCTGCAGCAGGTGGTCTGGCAGCAGCTGGGACGGCAGCAGTTCTCTAGGCCGCAGCCCTGGTCAGAGCACACAGAGCCACAACAGGAGTTGACCATGGTGTCAGAGGGTGGAGGTTCTGGGTGGGTTTCCAGAAAGGAGGGTTTGGAAGGTTTGGAAGTCTCCTTGCCCCAGATCCTCTTTTATACCCTGCTAAGGCCTGATGTCATCAGATGCAGCACTCTTTCCTTGTTGTTGTTTGTCCTGATAAGTAGGCAATTATCAAATTAGGCAAGTTTGTTTTTCTGCTTAAATTTATCAACATGGAGGAAAGCATTATTTCCTTCCCCTGGTGTGTTAGGATTCCTCAGGTCAGCTCTTCTGGAACAACCTCTTGTGTGCCTCTTGCTGTAGCTTCCTCCTTGAGCTGACATGTGACATCTGCCTGTAGGTACCATGTGCTGAGCCTCATTTTCCTGAATACATTATGTCTGACCTTGGGTGATTTTAATTCTTCTAGGCCCATAATTTTCTTTTGGTGATTCAGGAGGAGAAAGCTGTGCTTTAATCTCATGGCATGTTTGTTACGGATCAAGTGGGCAATGAAGGTTTGAATGTGAATCAGGTGACCAGTGGCATGAAAACACAAACACTATTAGGATGCATTCCTTGCCACCTTCCCTACAATGAATCATGACCCATTTTCTAGACGTTCTGATGGGGAAAGCAGAATTGTTTTAAGGTGGACATCTAAGTCATGAATTTTTGATGCTTCTTTTTCTTGAGAAACAACACTCCAAAACTCAGTGTCAGGGCCTTTAGCGGAAATTGGCTACAGAGATCAGTTATACTAAAAGGTTCAGGTCCCTCCACTCTCTGCTCTGAGGGGCTGATTTTCCTTCTGACTTTTCCTTCCTGTCTCTCTGGCTTTAACAGTCACATTGAGTCATCTCCTTTATTTCTAAGGTTGACTTGCCAACCTAAGGTAAAGGACCTAGTATCCTTGCTATATCTATATACACACATATATTTATATATTATATATAAATAAATACACATACCTACACACACATACACACATATATATAAACATATATATGTGTATATATATACACGTACACATGATGTCTGACCTTGGGTGATTTTAATTATTCTAGGCCCATAATTTTCTTTCGATGTGTGTGTGTATATATGTATATACACACACATATTATACACATGTATATATATACATCAGTATATATATATACACACACACACAAGCTTGGGAGAATATATATATTCCCCCAGAGGACCTTAGGAATATATACGCATGTGTATATATAGTGCTTTATATATAGGTAATATAGGAATATATATATTTATATATTTATGAATATATAATGCATATTCCTCATATGTTTGTATTTAGTAATATATAAATATATATAATATATATAATAACATATTTAGGAATATATATTTTATATATGTATTTATTTACCTTTATCTCCTAAGGCCCTTTACCTTAGGAATATTATACACACACACACACACACACACACACACACACACCCCCAACCTGGGTGTTAAGGAAACCCAAGGAAGGAGGCAGAAACTCCCTGTCTTTGTGCCACATTCTTCTGATTACATGTCACCCTCCACTTGAGCATGCTCTTGGTTAGCAATTTCTGCCTGGACTCGTCTCTCCGAGGACACTATGGACACCTCAACTCTGCTGAGGGTCTTTCCACAAAACATGCTCATCAAAATATTTGGGGGCCATGAAGGTAAGACAAAGTGAATATACCAAATGGCAGAACCATGGTTCCAAAACAACAGAAATACTCTCACAAGGAATCAAACCTAACAAGATGAAGTATCAGAACCAATTGTAGATCAAAAGAGTGATTATTAATGCCACATGGCAAACGAGATTCGGGAGGAGTGAATATATCTAAATTTATTGGGAGTATTTATTTAACTACACACACACCCTAATGTTTTGTCCACTCTTAGCACCCTTTCACTAGATAAAATATTACAGGTTGAGGACATCTTATGTGAAAATCGGAAATCTGAAATGCTCCAAAACCCAAAACTTTTTGAGTACCTATATGATGCTCAAAGAAAATGCCCAATAGAACATTTAGGATTTCAGGGTTTTGCATTAAGGATGCTCAACAAGTATAATGCAAATATTCCATCTCTGACAACTTGAAATTTGAAACACCTCTGGTGCCAAGCATTTCAGATATGGGGTACACAACCTCGATCACCTATTACTCCAGGCATGCGGTAGAAAGACAGGTTGAGAACTTCTTGTCTAGCAACAACCACTGTATGTGTATAAGAAGACCTTAAAGCAGTTTATGATGAGGACCACTTAAGTGTTTCACACTCCAGTAACCTCAGTATTAGTTCACACTTATGGCCAACCATTTACTACCACTAATGCTGTGTTAACTCCTGCATGCAAACTTGAAACATTCATGAAAGTGGGACATTTACTAATGTAGATGTGGCATTTCTAATCCTCCCAGAGAGTTCAGAACACATCTGGAAAATGCATTTCAATCCAGGCTAGAAGGATAAAGATAAACTGGGGTTTATGAAAAGCAAAGTTGCTCTGAGGGTGACGTTATGATCAGTGAGGAACAAATGGAAATGCTTTGGAAATTTAACCTAAAAAGGAGAAAACTGGAGCAAAGCAAAGGCAGTGCACCCTGAAGGGCCTCTGTATGAGAATGCACTTCCTCAAATGGCTGCCATGGGCTGATACAGGATAGGGAAGATAGGATGTTCCTAGGGAGAAACAAAATCTGACTCACCATGAGGAAGGTGCTTTATGAAACGGGCTGCCTCTAGAGATAATCAGGGGAGGGGTTCCAGTGTGAGCTGGTGTTGCTGACTGAGCCACATGCAAGAGCCAGATGGAGGGAATTGGATGAAATTACTTTGAGCTTCTCTCCCTGCATTCAGGTGCATGTAAGTCTAATAAATGGAATATGATGTTGTTATATTGTTAACCAGTTTCTACTGCTGCCCTGTTCCTGATTTCCAGGCGTACACAACCAGGATAACAATCTGGCTCCTGAGTGGGCCCCTGCTTCAGCACCGACTGGTGTTCTGAGCCTGCACTGGCTCTGATGTACCTAGACACAGCATCATATTGAGGTCCTGAGCCTTTTTCCTCAGTCAGAGTGAACAGAAGCAGGTTCCAAGCTGTTACGGGGTTAAAACCCTGGTGAGCCCCTTTATGATATATGAGAACAACTCTAAGATTTCCTTGAGACCTTGAATTATGGGAAAAGAATCATACCCTTGAGGAACCCTGATGACAGGAGCCTACTGATGACTCCGTGGAGATCACTTTTATTTACATTAACTGAGTTTTTTTCTTTGTAAGGTGAGTGTGTGTGTTTTACTTAATATAAGTTTGCATTATGTTTAGAAATCTCTCATGATTTCTTCTAGTACTTTAGCACTTTCATTCTCCCCAGCTTTATTGAGGTACAGTTGGCAAATAAAATTTTACATATATCAAGTGTACAACACGATGCCTTGATATGCATATATTGTGAGCTGATTATCACAACCAAGTTAGTTAATAACCTATCACCTAACATAGTTACTATTTTCTGTGTGTGTAATGAGAACAATTAAGATCTACTTTTACAGAAAATTTCAAGTACTCAATACAGTATTATCAACTACAATCACCATACTAGTTACTAGATCCCTAGAACTTAGAGCCAATGTCAGATTTTGGGATTTGACACGTACTATGGTCCTATGAGAAGTGACCACTGAGGGAAACTGAGTGAAGGGTACAGGGAACTTTGTCTTATTCAACTTCATGTTAACCTATAGTTATTTCAAAATCTATAGTTATTTACAAAAAGTAAAAAAAAAAAAAAAACAGAGGCTAATTGGTAGTAAAAGAGAGCCTGCTTTTATTTATCGATCAGGCATCTTTATCTCATTGATATTTTATGATTATCTTCATGTGTTTTTGAGTTATTATGGTCCTTTCTTAAGAGAAAAGTAATCCTAGGTTGACAGAGTTTAAATACCATGTCTGAGATCATAGTTGATATGCAGTACAGTCAGAATTCAGCCTCAACTCTGCATAATTCTCAGTCCACAGAATATACTCTACACTGAGCTGCTTCTGTTTAAATTAGTTTAAATCACATCATGGGAGGTAGTTTATTAAAAACAATTTTTTGTGCTGGCAGTTACATTCCACAGCTTTCATACTATATGTGTTAGGTTTAAAAATGTCTCTTAAATTATTCTCCTGTTTCTACTGTGAGACTGAATTCTGGCTTGGATACAATCTCATTGGAGAATGCCAATTGAATGGTTTAATTATGAGGGTATTTGACAACATGTACTCCTGTGTTGTGCAGAAAAAGAGACAGAAATACATACCATTGTATTAATAACAAATGAAAAGAGATAAACATTTTTGGTGCTTTTGAACACTATGAAGTTTTATTGAGGAACATCAAACAATTCCACATAAAAATTGATTCGACAGAATAACAGTAGAAAGAAACATCTAGAAGGGTAACATTTGAAGTTTTACATATATTGAATTAGAATAGAGAATTCTAAGACATGTGATGTGGAATTTGCCTGTAAATTCAGATTCAATAGTAATAAAAAGCTTCTATAAAAGAGAATAAATACTAATAAAGAGACTGGGCTTTTTCAAATCAGTCCGTGCCTCTGTTTTCATGACATCAGGAAGTCCCCAAGTTCTCTGAAAAGACACTTTCTGCCTGAACTGAAGGATGGGGGAAAGAAGGTGCACAAATCCAGAGCAGGTCACTCAGCAGCAAGAACTGCCACAGCAGATGGGGCGGAAGCAGGTTGTTCTACAGCAGGTGGTCTGGCAGCAGGAAGGGCGGCAGCAGCTGGACACGCAGCAGTTGGGTCTACAGCAGCTGGAAATACAGCAGGAGGGCTGGCAGCAGGTGGGCAGGCAGCACACAGACTGATAGCATTGGGGCCTGTAGCAGCTGGAGATACAGCAGCTGGGGCGGCAGCAGGTGGTCCTGCAACAGGAAGTCTGGCAGCAACTGGGTCTGCAGCAGCTGGAGATACAGCAGGAAGGCCTGCAGCAACTGGAAATGCAGCAGCTGGGGCGGCAGCAGGTGGGCTGGCAGCACTGGGGCTTGCAGCAGCTGGAGATACAGCAGCTGGGGCGGCAGCAGGTGGTCCTGCAGCAGGTAGTCTGGCAGCAGCTGGGTCTGCAGCAGCTGGAGATATAGCAGGAAGGCTTGCAGCAACTGGAAATGCAGCAGCTGGGGCGGCAGCAGGTGGTCCTGCAGCAGGTGGTCTGGCAGCATCTGGGGCGGCAGCAGCTCTCCTGGCAGAGATCTTGACCACAGCTCTGGTCAGAGCAGACAGAGCCACAGCAGGAGTTGTTCATGGTGTCAGAGGGTGGAGTTTCTGGGTAGGTTTCCAGGAGAATGAGGTTCTGGAGTTTAGAAGTCTCCTTGAGCCACAGGCTCTTATATACTGCCCCAGTTTCCTGTTGTCACTGTTTTTCTTATTTCTGTTTATTTAGTTGTTAAATAATTATCAGATTACACAATAATGTTTGTCCATTTAATGGTTTAAAATCACTGGGAAGAAAATACTCTTGTCCAGATGTAATAAGATCTGTACCATCTACCTTTCCTCGATTCTCACCTCAATGGCATCTTCTAGACCAAAATTATCTTCCTCTTCCTCCACACAGGGCTATCAAGTGATGCTTTGCATTTGAAATTACATTTCTCACTCTCTTTTCCTGTACCCCCACCCGAATGAGATTTAGTCAGTTACACTACCAATTTCACGTTTCTTCCAACGACCAAGGGAGAGGAAAGCCCTTCTGCTCAGTGTGGCATCTGGCCTGGGATGAGAAGAAAACGTCCTATTTTGTGTGTCATTTTTGAGCAATAAGGAAAGAGATAGCTCTTCCTTTATGTGACCTTGATCACCTCTACACCACTGGAATGGGTTTCCCCGGATATTTCAAACTTTGGGTCCTGTCCTACATCCTTAAATTCCGGGAGGCTACTTATCTGGATAGCTGGTGTTACTAAAAGGTCCTAGTTTCTTAAGTTCCCACTTTGCTGTCTTACAGGTTTGTGTCATGTCTCTCCAGCTGGTCTCTTGGATTCTAGAAGTCATAGCCTCATTTTTATTCCTCATCTCATTTTTAATTTTGAATATTTTTCAGTACAGCAAAAATGTTGAATGTTCAGAATTTGCATCTCATCAGAACTGAGTTCCAGTGCTGGGAAATTACCAGATTCATTTTTTCAATCAATCTGAAATGTCAGAAGACTTCAGCAAATTCCAGCTTACTGAATTAAGATTTTGCCTTATCCCCTAGTTAGTAGTGGGCACACTCAGGCATGCCTTAGAATCATCTGTATGGCTTGTCAAAACACGAATTGCGAGGCCTACTCTCAGAGTTTCTGATTGCTGGGGAGAGTCTTAGTTGTAACAAGTGCCCAGATGATGTAAATGCTGAAGGTTCGATGGCCACACACAGACACCTCCTGCTTTATTCTGTTCATTCAAGCTTTACAGAAGCACCTGGCCCAAGGTCCTGCCTTGTTTATAAAACAGAGGTGTTAAATGGATCATCTGAGAGACACAAGTTGCCAGCCATTGGGATTACAAATATGATGTAGATTCTCCTTCGGGGAGCTCACAGTTTGCTAGAAGGAACACACAAACACACACACACACACACCACACACACACAGTATTATACTGTGATAAAGTAACCTCAAAGGAGCTCATGATAGTTTAATTAAAAGAATCATACTTAGAACAAATTAGCAAACATGACAATTTGCTAGATTCATTAATAAATAAATATTTTAATTTAGTTTGTATTTATTTTTATGATATCATAAAATTTACATACACTGAAATGAACAAAGTCCAAATGTACTGTTTGATGAGTTTTGATACACAGGTACATCCATGTAACCCCCACACCTATCAAGATAGAGAATGATATCGTTTGGCTGTGTCCCCACCCAAATCTCATCTTGAATTGTAGCTCCCGTACTCCCCATGTGTGGTGCTGTGGTATCACGGGAGGGAACCGGTGGGAGGTAATTGAATCAAGGGGGCTGATTTTTCCCATGCTGTTCTCATAATAGTGAATAAGCCTCGTGAGATCTGATGGTTTTATAAAGACCAGTTCCTCTGCACATGCTCTTTTGCCTCTGCCATGTAAGAGGTGCCTTTGCTCCTCCTTCACCTTCTGCCATGATTGTGAGGCCTCCCCTGCCATGTGGAACTGTGAGTCTTTTTTAGAGACTCACAGTTAAACCTCTTTTTCTTTATAAATTACCCAGTCTCTGGTATTTCTTCATGCAGTCTGAAAATGGATGAGTACTGAGAACATTTTCGTTATACTAGAAAGTTCCCAAATGTCACTTCAGTAAACTCATCACTTCATAGAGGCAGCCATATGGGGAAATTATTAGCCATGTTCTAATAATTTTTCCACCATATGTTAGTTTTGATTTGAAAATTCAAACAAATAATATTCAGCATAATTGTTTTTTTCTGTCTGTCATCTTTGCCTTGGTATGTGGCTGTGAGAGTCGCAATGTTGATGCATGCATCACTAGTTCATTCAGAGCTATACTAATGATGGCCAGGGCTTCATTTTAACTGTACCAGCCAATGTCATGGTAGGGTGACCAACTGTTTCTCATTGCCCAATCTGAGGGCATTCCCTGAACTCAGGGCTCTCATTGCTAAAACTAGGAAGTCCCAAGAAGTAAGAGACAAGTTGTTCACTCTATGATAGCGTCCTTAAATGTCTTAATTAAGATCATTAAAGACCAAGCACCTTGCAATACTTCTATCACATTAACTTGTTTAGCAAACACTTGATTTACAAGTCTTTACTTTGTGGGCTGTGTTTGCAAAGCTGGAGAACGTGAAAGATTGAAACAATTGTATTGTGAAGCTACATGGAGTCCTGAAGAGGGAGGTGTTTATTTGATTTGCTGTATATCAGGGGCTGAGGAAAAATAAAAAAAAAAAAGAAAAGAAAAAGGTTTTGACTATGAGGCGAGAGGTTTCTATATAAATTTATGGAAATTAAGAAAACCCTATCACCACAGCTACAAAGGCAGGTACATTCTGAATGTAGGGAAATGTATGGAGAATCACAACCCCTCATCCAGGGGTTCTACAAGTTGGTTGAATATTAGAGTCACTCAGGGAGTGTTAAAAACCACTGATGCCTGACTCTTGCTCAGAAACATTCTGACTTAACTGCTATCAGTTATGGCCTGGGCACCAGAATTTTTCAAGTTTCTCAGGTAAAGGGCAGCCAAGCTTGAGACCCATCTGCTTAAACTGTCTGTATGACATACATTGTATAATATTCAATTGGGAATAGAAGCAACTAAAATAATTAAAATACAATTGGTAGTATCTATATAGTAGAGAAAATGATACTGGATTTTAAACACTGAATTTGGCGTATTGTAAACTAAAACACTGATAATTATCTTTGCTCTTTTAGATGACTCTAATACCAAAACTGACAATCCCACATGGATGATAATGGAGCAATAGGGCATGAACCACCATGGGAAATTCCTATAGACACAGCACACTGGATTTTTACAAAATGAGCCTCAAAAGCAAGCGAGATGTCTGTCATTTTATGTATTTGCTGCTGAATTCTACTCACCATCTAGTGAAGCATACTTGATATTAACTTGAGGACCACACACACAAGTTATGCCAAGTCTATCTAAACTGTCCTTCTTTTATTATATGGAGTAGTAGAAGGAGTGTAAGTTTTTCTTTCATATTCATTTTTAAATTTTAAACTAATTTTATTGTTGTCTTTTTAGAAGTTCATGATAAGAGACCTCGCTTAGGTAAACATCAAGGAAATTAGAATGAAGTGAACTCAGCTGATATTTGCAATCAACACTGAAGAACATGTGTTGTGTTTACCCCGCAACCTGGACACATCGTATTAACATACCCTTTAAAGAATGACATGGGAAATGGGCTTCTCTTGTCAGGTATGACATCTATTATGTTAGTACTCTGAAATTTTTGGAATGAAAACCTAGTATGCACTTTGGAGATAAAATGTAATTTCATTAGGTGAGTTACTGTGACTTAGTTATAAGACTGTGAAATACATAGAGAGGCCTACAAAAGGCATGTCTAATTGATAGATAAATTACCATATTTCCCATTCAATTAAGTTCCTATTTATAATAAAAATGAAACTGTGTTAAAATATTTAAGAATAAGCATTAAACAATGTTACCATTCTTGGTATGAAGTGCTATGTGTAATTAGAGCAATATTTAAAATAATATGAATACCCATATGCCGTTCAGGAAATCTCTTTGTTCTAAACTGTCTTCAATCACTGCTTTATCTTGACTTTTAAAATTTAAATACGATGAGTATTTCAGTTCACCTTGGATTTTAAAAAAACTTTTTAAGTGAAAAACACATACACTAAAAATGTATAACATATAGACATTAATTAATTATTGATATAACTAATAATTATTAAGCAAGCATGTATGTACCCAAAGCCTTCGTCAAGAAATAGAATCTTGTCATCCATAAGAGGTGCTCCTATATGTCTTTTCTTGACCGTGTCTCTCTCCCTCCATTCTAGAGGTAATTGCTATTCTGATTTTAAATCTTTCTACTGTGTTTTTAATAGTTTTTCAACCTAGATATGCATCCATAATAATACAACTTATTTTCCCACATTTTAAAATGTAGTCTAAATGGAATCATAGGATGTGTATTTTGTGTTTTGATTATCTTGCTCAGCATTGTGTAAGAGCTGGGGCAGCAGCCTCTAAGTTAGCCCCATTATTTCCGCTTCCTGGAGCTCACGGTCTTAAGTAATTCCAACCCTTTGAGTAACTTACTTCTAACCAACATCATACTGTACATTGAATGATTAAGTTGTCTTACAAAAGATTGTTACCTTCTTCTTATTGGCCAGCTCTGATTTGCTCTCACGCTCACTCTCATTGGGTTTGATGAAGCCAGCTGCTGTAAGAGACAGTGATCTATGTGGTAACAACTCAAAGACAGCCCCCATCCAACAGCCCACAAGGAACTGAGGCTCCCTCTAATTGTCCTTGGGAGCTGAATCCTGTCAACAACCACATAGTGAGCCTGGATGTAGCTGCTTCCTAGTTGAGGCTTTAGATGAGACTCTAGTAACAGTGAACACCTTGATTACAGTCTTGTAAAACACTATGACGTAGAGAACATAGGTAAGGCATGCCTGAATTCTTGATCCACAGAAGCTGTGAGATAATGTGTGTTGTTTTAAGCTGTAAGTTGTGAAGTGATAATATAAGGCAACAGTAGATAACTAGTATAGATTTATCTGGTAACACACAGCCCATGGAAGAAGAGGAAGGGATCAAAAGGTGCAGAGAAGGGAGGCCGAGGCGGGTGGATCATGAGGTCAGGAGATCAAGACCATCCTGGCTAACATGGTGAAACCCTATCTCTACTAAAAATACAAAAAGTTAGCTGGGCGTGGTGGCATGCACCTATAGTCCCAGCTACTCTGGAGGCTGAGGCAGGAGAATTGCTTGAAACCGGGAGGCAGAGATTGCAGTGAGCTGAGATCTAGCCACTGCACCCCAGTCTGGGAGACAGAGCAAGACTCTGTCTCAAAATAAATAAAAAGCACAGAGAAGTGGAAATATTAAAATAGCTCTTGTCTTAAGGCCAAGCAGCTGACTATGTTTCTGGGGTGAGTCTTGGAGACACTCTGTTTACTAAAGCAGTAAGGAATGAGCAGGTAAGAGAGTAACCAGCATCAATGAGAAATTTAGGAGTGCCTATTCCATAAAGTCAGCATTTGTGATAAAAAGTTTTGTTACAGAACTAAGCTTCCCAAGAGTAATGGGGATGATAAGATCTCAGAATAGCAAAGCCAGGAGATAACATTTAACTTTAAGAATTAGTGTAGGTATAATTATATGATATGCAGCAAGTGAAGAATGGCAAACTAAGGAGAGTATTTTGTGACTCACAGAGATCTATGATTATGGACTACAGAACATGGTGGTACTCAGAATAGGACATAGGTGGCCAAAAAGGCATAGGAATAACTGTAGACTCTGTGGATCAATATCTATATCTATACTCATATCTATATCTATATCCATAGCTAGCTACATCTATATCTATATAATCTATATCTACAGCTGACCCTTGAACAACACGGGTTTGAACAACATGGGTCCTCTTATACGTGGATTTTCTTCTGCCTCTGCCACTTCTGAGACAGCAACACCAACCCCTCCTCTTCCTCCTTCTGCTGTCAGCCTAATCAACATGAAGATGACCAAGATAAATACCTTTATGATGATCCACTTCCACTTAGTAAACAGTAAATATATTTTCTCCTCCTTGTGATATTCCTAGTAACATTTTTTCTTCTCTAACTTACATTAATGTAAGAATACAGAATACAATATGTATAACACACAAAATGTGTGTTGATTAAGTTTTCAGTAAGGCTCCAGTCAAAACTAGGCTATTAGTAACTGAGTTTTGGGAAAGTCAAAGTTATTCTTTAATTTTCAGCTGCACAGGATATTAGCACTACTAACACTTGTCTCATTTGAGGGCCAACTGTATATCTGTATCTCCATCTGTGTATATTTCAAGAGCTTAAGATTAAACGAGCAAAATGGGAAGTTGCTCCAATGGAAATTCATAATCCTTTATCCAGTTTCCAGATGTGAGTTGATTATTGGACCTAGAATGTATCAACTAAAGGAGAGGCCAGTCCTCCCAAAAAGAGGGTCACAGTAAATAGTAGCCTCACTAGTCCTTTCCCATAAATACCCACAGCCATCTTCTCAGGGGAAAGTGGAATACCCATGCATTTGGATGCTGTTGGATACCAGATCTGAGTTGACATTGAAAGCTGGAAACCCAAAATGTGAACACAAACCCCATTAGGATCTCATAATGATGGTCAGAAAATAAATGGAGTCTTGGTCCAGGTTAGTCTTACAGTAGTTTCACAGGGTGCACAGACCTACCATGGGGTCAGTTCTCCAATGTAGAGTTCACCAATAACATTCCTTGACCTACGGAGTAAGAATTATTACAATAGGAAAGTCCCAGTGGAAGCTCGTTACATTATCTGGGACCTCTCACACATTCTCCACACAAGCGAGTGGATAAAAGCAAGAAATTAGAGACATATTCAAGACTTTAAAATGCAGGAGAGGTGAATATGGCCTTCATATGATTCACTAGTTTAGACCAACAAAAACCATCTAGATCATGGCAGATGACAGTGGATGAATGCAAACCCTGTCAAATAAAAATGTAATTATAGTCAATGTGATTGATGCATGTAGAATCGTTTCTGGGGCAAATGAACACAGTCTCCAATATGGGGTATGTGGCAACCAAACTGGCAAATATATCCTTTTCAATAACCACCAGGAAACAGCATAGTAGGTGAATCCATTTCACCTGGAACAGACAGTGGTGGTAACACTCTGTGCTGAACCAGGGATATGTTAATTCTCCTGATCTTTGTCACAGTATCGTCTCAAAAGATCTAGGCATTGTGAACATCCTACAATACAGCATGTTGACCCACAATATTGACAATGCCATGTGAATCAGACTTGATGAACACGAAATGTGAATTCTGTGGAGATCTTGCTAAGATCAATGTGCTCTGGAGGAGAAGAGACAAGGATTCCAGAGGCTGCCACACTGGTAGTATTTTTAAGCATCATGTCTAGAGCATACCAGGACACCACTGCTGAATATCCAACCTGCCAGCAAGAGAGCAGCCCGGAGTCCCTCATAAGGTACCATCCTATGAGGGGATCAGCCATTTACTTGCTGTTGATGGAATTGACATACAGTCAGGCGATGGGCTTGCATTTTCTGCTTGCAGTGCTTCAGCCAGCACCGTTACATGGGGGCCCAAGAGAACTTGATGTAGCGGTGTGGAATTCTACCTAACTACACCTTTGACTAATCAACCCCATATGGAGCACAAGATGTGTAGCAGTGGGCAGGTAACTGTAGATACCCTGTTATCCACCCTATTATCCACAGTATACTTTATACTGCACCATCCAGAAACAACTGAATGGATAGTGTGATGCAACCACCTCTTGAAGCCGTAACGGAGATCCCAGCTTGAAGATGACACCCTGTGAGGCGGAGTGCTGTTCTTCTGGATGCAGTAAGAATTATTACACCAATCACCATCACATGGTAGTGTGTCCACAATAGGTAAAATACGTTAATACAGAAAACTAAAGTGTGGAAAGAGGAGTTGCTCACTCACCTTCATGCCCTGTGAGCCACCTGAGGGAATTTATGCTCCCTCCCAAATAACTATAAGTTTTATGGAGAGGTCCTGGCTCCAAGAGGGGAGGAGCCACCTCCAGGAGGCATAGTAAGGATTTGATTGGAATTAAAACTATGGTTGTTACCATAAAGAAAAGAGCTATTCCCACTGGCAGTTGGCCTCATCATCATGAGGAAGCAGGACCGCTGCTATGCCATTGGGGACAGGGAGGAATATATTTAGCATTTAAGTGATCCCCTGGGGCATGCTTGGTGCTTCTACTTCCAGCCTTGACTGCAAATGAGCAAGTTCAAGGGCTCAAGCCTGATAGGGACACGGTAACCAAGGCTCAGACCTCTCAGGATGAGGACTCGGGTTACCCTACCAAGCAAATGACCTAGACCAGAAGCGGGGGTGCCCATGACCCCTCCTCTCATACGTTTCTCTAGAAACTGTGACCAACCAGTTGGAGTGAGCCTAACAAGAGAAATAGCTGGAGTTGAGCAGTGCCAGAGGTGGACTACAGGGCTCCCTATCCTGATCCCATTTGCCAGAAAGATGCCCCATCCCCAAGCTAGTGTAAGTAGGACAGCCAGCGGCTCCCTGTGTTCGCCTGCACGCTTCTCCAGGTAGTTGTCCTCAGCTTCCAGGAGCCACCTCATCTGGAGGATTCTGCTCTCTCTGCATCCTCTTCCTCTCCCATGTGGCCCATAGCTGGTGGTAACTGATGTAGTATTGCAAAGTTCCAACTACCTTGCCTCTCAGAAAGATGGATCTGTAATACCATTCACATTCTAGAGCTTCCTGTGGGGTCAAATGAGAATAAAATCCTTTTGGGCTTAGCCTCTTCTGCAATCCTATTCTGTTTCCCACAGTTCCTTACTGATTTCTCCTGAAAGCATTTTCTTATAAAAATCACTCGTGCAAACATCCCGGTTTTAAGTCTTTCTTTGGTGCCTCCAACTTAGCAGCATGACTCAGGGTGAAACCTTTTTCAATATAGCCTTTTTTAGGATAAGAATAACCAACATAGTGGTTGTGTCCTATCCCTCAGATAAAATGATGTGGAAGAAAAAAGCAATCGAAGACAGCTAGTTTCAAAACAAATGTGCATAGTGAAATAAACACTTTAAAAATTAAAATGCTTTACAGAAGACCAAAAAAGTAAATGAACAAATAATAGAAAAACATTTTAATGCACAAAAACTGAAAAGAAAAAAAAAAACAGCAAAATGTTCAGAGGTATCCATTCAGGTGACAATAAACTCAAGAGTTGACCAAAATCTATGGTAACCATTCATATTGCACAAAAACATTTTGAAGGCCACTGATAGTGAGATTGGGAATACTGCTGTTTTAGACTGTGTGCCCTCTGGAGCAAACCCACAAAAGAGGATCTGAGAACATGTAGTATATTTGGGCAATTAACCCAAGAAACACTGGAGGAAACTTGAGAAATGACCCTGGGAAGGAGGGAAAGTCATTATAGAGTGAGTTCATGATCAGAATGTTCATGTAGGCATCTGGAATAAATCCCAATGAGGACCTCTGGAAAACTTGACATAACCCCCCCCGGAGGGAGACAAGCCAGGGTACATATTACCAACTCCCACTCATTCTCTGAGTGCTGTTTCTAGAGGCTTTAAGTCTCCAGCCCAGAGTTTGCTCCTTTATCCAGAGAAAGTCCTCAGGCAGAGTTCCAGGTGCCTGCTCTAAGGAACCATTTTCCTGTATTTGAATGGAGAGTGCTGATAGAACAGAAGTGGAGCCCCTGATATCATCTGCTGTGGTCTTCGTCCTCTGCAGGGAAGAACAGTAGAAAATTTGACAGGTAAGGACGAGAATTCAAGAAGGAAAAATAATGAGACACAATGCCCATATATTATTTGTATGCCTCAAAAATTAAAATTTATTTAAGATAGAGGAATAGCTCCATGTGATAAATTATGGTAGAGAGCAAATATTTCAATTCAGGGAACATGGGAGTTGACATATTTCAGAGAAAATTCAAACTTGTATTCATTTGGTAGAGGGTAGCAACATAGTGTTGGGTGAGCATATTTGGAGGCCAAACGCAATCCAAGAATTGGTTGGAACTGAGGTTGTCCAGTTGGTCTTGCATGATTCAGTTCACAGGTGGACTCTATCAAGAATGCTGGTGAATAAAGGCAGGTGAGGGTAGGTGAGGGCATCAGCAGCAAGAGCCACTAGAGCAGGTTGGGCGGCAGCAGCTGGACACACAGCAGCTGGGGCGGTAGCAGGTGGTCCTGCAGCAGGTGGTCTGGCAGCAGCTGGGGCGGCAGCAGGTGGGCTGGCAGCACACAGACTGGCAACACTGGGGCCTGTAGCAGGTGGTCTGGCAGCAGCTAGGGCGGCAGCAGGTGGGCTGGCAGCACACAGACTGGCAGCACAAGGGCCTGCAGCAGCTGGACACACAGCAGCTGGGGCGGCAGCAGGTGGTCCTGCAGCAGGTGGTCTGGCAGCAGCTGGGACGGCAGCAGTTCTCTAGGCCGCAGCCCTGGTCAGAGCACACAGAGCCACAACAGGAGTTGACCATGGTGTCAGAGGGTGGAGGTTCTGGGTGGGTTTCCAGGAAGGTGGGTTTGGAAGGTTTGGAAGTCTCCTTGCCCCAGATCCTCTTTTATACCCTGCTAAGGCCTGATGTCATCAGCTGCAGCACTCTTTCCTTGTTATTGTTTGTCCTGATAAGTAGGCAATTATCAAATTAGGCAAGTTGGTTGTTCTGGTTAACTTCATCCACACAGATGGAAACACTATCTCCTTTCCCTAATGTGTTCGGGCTCCTCAGCTCAGCTCTTCCTGAACCAACTCCTGTGTCTCTCTTACTGTAACTTCCTCCTAGAGCTGCCACGTGACATCTGCCTGTAAGCACATACTATGTGCTTCAGCCTCATTTGCTTAACACATCTTGACTACTCTTGGGTGATTACTATTCTTACAGGCCCACGACTCTTCTCGGTGACTCAGGAGGATAAAACTGCATTTTAGTCTGATGGCTCGTTCGTTATGGGTCAGATGGCCTGTGAAGGTTTCAGTGTGAAACAGATGACCACTGGTGTGAGAACAAGAACACTGTAGGACTTATCCCTTTTCCATCTTCTGCACTCTGAATTATGACCCATTTTCTAGAGCTTCTGATGAGAAATACAGAGCTGTTTTAAGGTGGACAACTAAGCCGTGAAGGTTCTGTGGAAAGTTCCTTTTCCACAGAAACAACCCTCCAAAATTCAGATTCAGGGTCTCTTGGGGAATGTTGGCATCAGAGAACAGCTATACTAAAAGATTTAAGTCCCTCATTGTTTTTGCTCCCTGGGTCAGATTTTCCTTATGACTTTGCCTTTTGGCATTCCTAGCTCTAACAGGGCACATGAACTCGTCTCCCAAGGTTCCAAAAGTTTCTTGCCAACCCAAGTTGGATGACTCCGTATCCTTGTCTTGCTCTAATTCACTCCCAGCCCTCTTGCTTTCTCTGTTGAACTGCTGGGCCTTGAAGGTGCCATCTATTCTGCTGCTTCCTTATAGAAGTTGTTGATCCAGTTTCACACTTTGCATCTTTGTTTTCAAAAAATAAATCAATGAAGAGAGAGAAAGAAAGCAGAAAACAGATATCAAGAACAAAGGCTATCAGCCTATAATTTTTCATGTAGGGATGGCTGACTATTGTTTCAAAAATGTGCGATGTTGTCAATTCGTCAACTCATCCCACCCTTGAGGGGTCAAGGAACCCAGGGAAGGGGGTGGAAAAATGTCTGACTCACCATGATGAAGATGTTTTATGAACTGGGCCGCCCCTGCAGATAATCAGGGGAGGGGTTTCAGTGCAAGGTGGTGTTTCTAAGGGAGATCCAAGAGCCAGATGGAGGGGATTGGATGAATGATAGAGATTCCCATTCTGCTCTCAGGTGCTTACAAGTCTAATAAATCAAACTGTGGTGTTCTTACGATGCTGCTATGTTCCTAGCCAGTTCCTACTCCTTCCCTGTTCCTAATTTCTAGGTGATTCAACTGGAATGAAAACAACCTGGGCTCCCAAGTGGACCCCTGCTTGGTGCGCTGGCTGGTGTTCTGAGCCTGCACTGTTCTCTGGCTCTGATGTACCCAGACATCGTATTTTATTAATGGACAAAAGTGGTTTCCATGATGCTGTGGGATTAAGACCCTGTGAGCCCCATTGTGGTGTATGAGAACAACTCTAAGATTTCCAGGAGACCTTGTAGTCTGGAAAAGAATCATGCCCTTGAGAAGCCGTGACAATTGGTGCCTGCTGATGACTCAGGAGAGCTCACTTTACATTAACTATTTATTATTCTTTATGATGTGTTTGTGTGTGTGTGTGTGTGTGTGTGTGTGTGTGTGTTTGAGATAAATTTAGCTTATGTTTAGGAATCTCTCATGATTTCTTCTAGTACTTTAACAATTTCATGTTTTCTACCTCTACTGAGCTACAATTAAAATATAAAATTGTATGTATATAAGGTGTACACCCTGATGCTCTGATATGTATATATTATGAAATTATTACCACAACCAAATTAGTTAACACCTCCACCACTTTACATAGTTATCATTTTTTTGAGTGTGTATAGTGAGAACATTTAAGATCTACTCTTTCAGCAAATTTCAAATATACAATACAGTGTAATTAACTACAGTCACCATGCTGTACATTAGATCCTCAGAACCTATTCATCTTATAAATGAATATTTTCTCCCTTTGACCAACATTTCCTCATTTCCTCTATCCACAGTCTTTGACAATCACCATTCTACCCTCTGTTTCTATGAGTTTTTAGATTCCACATGTAAATGAGATGATTTGTCTTTCATTGTCTGACCTACTTCACTTAGCATAATGTCCTCAAGGTGCATCCATGTTGTCCCAAATGACAGGATTTTCTTCATTTCATGGCTAATAATATTTCAGTGTGTGTGTGTGTGTGTTTGTGTGTGTGTGTGCAAAATCCTTGCAATCTTACATTGGTGTTTGTGCCTTTGAGGACACAGTCTCCTCTTCCACACTTTGCAAGTTCCCTTCAGCAGGGAAAGACTCTCAGCAGTTAGCCCAGCCTGGGATTGTGGATGGGGAAGCTGGTAGCATTTGTGAACAGGCAGGGATTACTCTTGGGGGTCTCTGGGTGGGTAAAACTCCTGCCCAGGCCCTGAGGTTCGGTGGGGCTGCTGCCTGGGCTTTTGTTGATGTGTGACTGCTGGCTGGGATCCACGGCTAGGTGTGGTCACTGAACAGTTTCATTTTTATGTTGAATGTTTTATCTGAAGGAAATTTGTTTTGATTTAACAAATGAAATTCTCTCCTTTTTTTCTTCATTCTGTACATCTTTCATTCATTTATTTTATTCTTTCTTCCTTTTTTCCCTTTCCTTCTTTCTTTGTTCCTGAATTTGACTACCTGTTTTATAGTATATTTGAAATAATCCTTTCCATACTGCTTTTAAGACACTAGCTTTAGGATATAATTAATTTGTATAGACTGTCAAGTCCATTTTTGGACTCTACTTGATGGCAAACTTCACTGTTTGAAAATCTCTGGGTTAGATATCTCTAATGTGACTCCCAGTTTACAAACCTATACATTTGTGACTTTTTTTTATTCCCTTTTACTTGATGACTCATTGTTGTCCTTTATCCCTCCTATCCATGTTCATGCTCATCTTTTAAAATGTATAATTGTCCTCAGGGTCAGTCATGTAAAATCTCATTTTTAAGAGTATGGATTCCTATAAGATATAGTAATTTTCCCTACATGCTCCTTCTAGGAGAGAAACAATTCAAAATAGAATACCCAGTCACAAATACCTGAAAAACATTTCTGTCTTACATAAATTATGACTTAAAAGAGTGATATAAACTCTTCAAAAATTATTTTTCCCAACAACCATATTACCAGGTTAGTGCTAAATGCACCGAAGTCCTCTAAATATTAGCCATAATTAGATAGGCCACAGGAATAAATACAACCTGCATTTTTATACTTCTGGCAACGCATTTTGCCTGTTTTGTGCCTATGTTCATTTCAAAATTTAACTGAGACATAAGTTAATGTTTACCCAGAAAAGTGTATTTGGATTATCATAAGAAAAGAGTGATATCCTTACAAGAAAGACTAAAATGTTAGAACTCTTTCGTCCACAAAGAAATAGAAGATTGGCTAAGAAACTCTTAAAAGCCTTGACCAGGCACGGTGGCTCACGCCTGTAATCCCAGCACCTTGGGAGGCTGAGGTGGGCGAATCACTAGGTCAAGAGATTGAGACCATTCTGGCTAACACGGTGAAACCCTTTCTCTACTAAAACTACAAAAAAATTAGCCAGGCATGGTGACGGGCACCTGTAGTCCCGGCTACTCAGGAGGCTGAGGCAGGAGAATGGCGTGAACCCAGGAGGCGGAGCTTGCAGTGAGCCGAGATCGCGCCACTGCACTCCAGCCTGGGCAACAGAGCAAGACTCCGTCTCAAAAAAAAGAAACTCTTAAAAGCCTTAAAGCCAAGATATAAAGAGAACAAAGATAAATTTACTAAATCCAAGAATGCCAAGAATACTACTATTCAACAGCGTGTCTTGCAACTAAAAAGCAGCAAGTTTTACCCACAAGTAGGAAGCCACAATACATTTTTCTAAATAAATAAATTTTTAAATCTGACCTTTAAGCAGCCAAGTTGCCCTTCAACAGGAAAATGATTGAACTAGCCAAACTATGCTACACCCATGTCTTGGAATACTACTAAGCAATAAAAAGGAACAAATGAAAGTAAACTTTTTTATTGCTAATAAGCAATAAAAAGGAAAAAACAAATGATACACTCAATAACTTGGATGATATCAAGGGAATTATGCAGGTTCAAAAGAAAGTCAATAACCAAAGATTAAATACTATAAGAGTCCATATGTACATCATCTTTGAAATAAAATGATAGAGATGGAGAACAGAAATACAAGACTGGGCTAACATTTGAACATTAGTCAACTTTTTAAATAATACACTTTGGGAAGCCGAGTCAGGTGAATCACTTGAGGTCAGGAGTTGGCAATCTACTGGCCAACGTGGTGAAACCCTGTCTCTATTAAAATACAAAATTAACCAGGCATGGTGGTGTGCACCCATAGTCTCAGCTACTTGGAAGGCTGAGGCAAGAGAATCTCTTGAACCCGGGAGGTGGAGATTGCAGTGAGCCGAGATTGTGCCACTGCACTCCAGCCTGGGCGACAAAACAAGACTCTGTCTCAAAAAACATAAACTAAAATAACATTTACTGGAAAAGGTAGAACAATCATAACATTATTTCAGCTTATAAAGAAAAAGGATTTTGTAAATTTCAATACATTTTCAGTTTTCTATCTCTCAGAAAATAAGGAATAGAACAAGCCCTGTTGCTATGATGAAATGAATCTACAAAAAAGACAGAAAGCATCATAATTAATTGTGAAATACTGAGAGTTCTCCTTTCTATCCAAAGAATATAAAAAGATACACACTACACCATTCTATTAGACATTGTCCTGGTGGGTCTACGCCTGGACAAGGGCAGAAAAAAAAAAAAAAAAAGCAAGATTGAAAATACTCTTATAAAGTGGAGAAAACTATTACTATTTTTTATGAGTCATGACTGCACATGTACAATTTTCTGTCACACCAAAAAAAAAAACCACAAAATACAAAAAGTGTTAGAATCAACAAGCTAGGACCAGAACTCAGCTTGATTTGCCCGAATCTAGAGCACTTATGTCACACAGAGTGCCACATTCTCATGGCAAATGGGGATAAATGGCCACACTATCACAGAAACCATTTGATGCTTTCTGAATCCCAGTGGACTCCTTTTTCTACCTACCTGCTTTGGTGTAGCTCTGCATTTTGCAACACATTGTGCCAAATACCCTTTCCCCAGTGAGTTTAAGAGAACTGGAAGGCACAGGGGGAGTAGGTTGTAGCGAGAATGATGCTTGTTACTCTTGAATTAGACTTTTGTGCGTGAACAGGCTTGGGGCCGGGCATGGATTCAATGCATCACTGTGAATATATCAGCATCACGCGACTGCCCACAGACATTTCTCAGTCTACATACAGCCAACCATGAGGCGGGGCAGAGAGTACTATCTGCCTCCCGGATCACCAGGAACTATCACATGACCAGATGATGGTCAGAGCAGGAATGATGCTGATAATGAGACTGATTTCCTTTTATCTGAAACAAAGTTTTTATGAGTAGTTCTCAATTAACAAACAGATTAAACACTTACTTTCAACAGATTCATAAGATTTCAGCAACAACTTCCCCTTTGACGATCGCAAAGGGAGTATGAAAAACAATGTAAACAGCAACAAGGAAAAGTCCTGCTGATTGGTGGAAACTTTGGAGGCCAGGTGTATAAAAGGTCCAGATTGCAAGGGGTCATCAGATTCTGGGAAACTCACCTCTGAATAGAAACCCACCCTCCACCCCTGACACCATGACCCACTGTTGCTCCCCTTGTTGCCAGCCTACATGCTGCAGGACCACCTGCTGCAGGACCACCTGCTGGAAGCCCACCTGTGTGACCACCTGCAGCAGCACACCCTGCTGCCAGCCCTCCTGCTGTGTGTCCAGCTGTTGCCAGCCTTGCTGCCGCCCAACTTGCTGTCAAAACACCTGCTGTAGGACCACCTGCTGCCAGCCCACCTGTGTGACCAGCTGCTGTCAGCCTTCCTGCTGCAGCACACCCTGCTGCCAGCCCTCCTGCTGTGTGTCCAGCTGTTGTCAGCCTTGCTGCCGCCCAACTTGCTGTCAAGACACCTGCTGTAGGACCACCTGCTGCCAGCCCACCTGTGTGACCAGCTGCTGCCAGCCCTCCTACTGCAGCACACCCTGCTGCCAGCCCACCTGCTGTGGGTCCAGCTGCTGTGGCCAAACCAGCTGTGGGTCCAGCTGTGGCCAGACCAGCTCCTGTGCACCTGTCTACTGCAGAAGAACCTGCTACCACCCCACATGTGTCTGCCTGCCTGGTTGCCTAAACCAGAGCTGTGGCTCCAGCTGCTGCCAGCCCTGCTGCCGCCCAGCCTGCTGTGAGACCACCTGCTGCAGGACCACTTGCTTCCAGCCCACCTGTGTGACCAACTGCTGCCAGCCTTCTTGCTGCTGATCAAGTCCCAAGAGAACCACCGTCCTCACACAACAACTTTCTGCTCAACTGACTTATCTTTTGGGTGACTAATTTACTTTGCTGCTGACAGCCACCATGCTCTCACCCAAATTTTTATGAATTCTCTGCATGTTTAAAATCTTGGGAATCTGCTGGAGGGAGGGCAGAATACTTCATCCTGATTCTCTTTTCCTTCCACCTTGTGGATCATGTGCCAGCTTCGTGTGCTCTCAATTTGGAGTCATGGTCTCAGCTGTGACTCTAAAGTCATGAGCTTCATTCTCTGCTTCTAAGGAATTTAGGTTTCTGCAACTGATCAATAATCTTTGCAATCATATTTTTGTTTTCAATATCCTCCTCATGGTTCTTGTATCCTTCTTTCTTCTTTTCATGATAACTTTGGGTTATGTCCCTGGTAGCAGAGATTCTTAGCTATATGTTTCTGAATAAACTCTGAACCATCTTCATCTCATATGGTGTTTTGTTTTATTTGAAAGCATTCCTGATATGGGATTCACATACGTATCACATACCATAGGTATTATCCAGTTTGATTCTCAAAACAGATGGTCATCTGTTATTACCTTCATTTTTCACCTGAAAAAAAATTAATATGTGATGTTATGTAGCTAATAAAGGACAGATTCTGATCCAAGCTGAGGTCCTCTCTTTCTGGCCAAGGACACTTACATTTAACTCTCAATATAGTAGAAATGACATTGGAAGTCAGCACTAGCAAGACATGCACTTGAGTTTATTTAACAATGAGAGGAATAATCTCTCATATTTGCAGATAACATTTTTGTTCACAAAAAAATTCCCAAATTAGTTTCCCACACCTCAGTGAGCAACAGCTGCATGATATGGCAGCAGGGACTGCATTTAATGGCTGCCCTGAATGCAGGGATCTTTTTATCTTAGCCTCTGACCAGCCAATCATTCAATTCATCTGCATTGAAAAGATGCTTGAGAATTCATTATATCATCATGAGAGAGAGTCTCATCTGAAGTGACTCATTCTCAGTATCACGTAAATAAAATTCTTATATGGCCTCCGTCTCCTGAATACCTATTGACAAAGTAAATGAAACTAAGTTATTCCTTGTAAAATACAGACCATACCTTATGCCACATTAAGACAATTTGTCTCCTAATCGAAATGTTATGAGGAAATTAAGTAAGGAATTAAGCTGGGAATTGAGAAAGTATGCAATGGGTATGTAAGACTTGACACAATCCTTAATCTCTGAACCAAGGAAGGGAATGAAATAACCTTCTGCATTTTGTAAGACCAATATGATGAGGCATCTAAAGAAACTGAAAACTCCCAGCACTTTGGGAGGCCAAGGCAGGCAGATCACGAGGTCAGGAGATCGAGACCATCCTGGCTAACATGGTGAAACCCCGTCTCTACTAAAAAAACAAAAAATTAGCGGGGTGTGGTGGCGGGAGCCTGTAGTCCCAACTACTCGGGAGGCTGAGGCAGGAGAATGGTGTGAACCTGGGAGGCGGAGCTTGCAGTGAGCCAAGATAGTGCCACTGTACTCCAGCCTGGTTGACAGAGTGAGATTCTGTCTCAAAAGAAAAAAAGAAAGAAAAAAAAACAAGAAACTAAAAACTGTGTTTCCAGGGAAATCAGAAGAATGTAAGAAAGGAGCAAAGTAGAACTTGTGCCTTCATAGAAGTCATGATAGACAGAGGTTGGTGCTTTTGGTCCTGAACTGATGTAAGTTAAGCATTCACTCATGGAAGGATTGATTGATACTGGCTCTGAGAGAAATATAAAGTTTGGGGACCTGGGTCACCTTCTTGGGACCTCCTACCAGCATGGGAGTGGTGGAAATACCTCTGATGAGCTAACAATGTAGATTTCCATGACAGATGCCAACTTCTGAGACTGTGAATCTAGATGCTCTGAAGACTTGGCTAAGAGACAACGGCCGCTTACTGTGATCATGGTTCAGGGATGAAGTAAAGGAGATGAAAACTAGGACATTCTTTTGACCAGCATCAGTTATGAAAGATGAATCAGTTCAGCATGTCTACTGTACAGTAATGTGACTATAGCTAAAAACACTTTATCATATATCTGAAATTTACTGAGAAGTTAGATCTTAAATGTTCACACCACAAAAATAAAAAGGAAATGGCAACTACATGGGCTAATACATATGTTATTCCCAATGAATATATATATTAGAGCATCACCTTGTATACCTGAAATATACACAATTTTTATTTGTCAATTATACCTCAGTACAGCTAGAAAAAATGTATTTAGTTGATCTAGTTAATTATTACAAAAATATTCTAACCTTCAACATTAAAATTAGGAATTTTCTGAACAAAAACACTAATTCTGGGATGCCTGCTATATGATGGGTATTGGCTAAATGCTTTGTGTACATTATTATTAACTCTTTTTTTTTTTTTTTTTTTTTTTTTTTTGTGGATTGAGGACGGAATCTTGCTCTGTTGCCCAGGCTGGAGTGCAGTGGTGCGATCTCGGCTCACTGCAAGCTCTGCCTCCAGGGTTCACGCCATTCTCCTGCCTCAGCCTCCTGAGTAGCTGGGACTACAGGCACCCGCCACCACGCCCAGCTAATTTTATGTATTTTTAGTAGAGACAGGATTTCACCATGTTAGCCAGGATGGTCTCGATCTCCTGACCTTGTGATCTGCCCACCTAGGCCTCCCAAAGTGCTTGGATTACAGGCGTGAGCCACCGCACCCGGCTATTACTAATTCTTTAACAAACTTTCAAAATAGGTATTAACATTCCCTTTGTAGAGATGAGAAAATCGAGGCTGAGAGAGTTAGTGTATTGTCATAGATTAGTTTCTCCCAGAAGGCACTCTGAGGAAAATGTTCCAGTGAAACTAGTTTATCGGGAAGTGCAGATCACACTGGTAGGGACTGGGGAAGTGATACAGAAAAGGGTTCACTATTAAGTCAGTATCACAGTGACCAACTAAAGCTTAAGCTAAAGGGAAAACTATCAGAAATGATGAAAAACACACAGCTAGAATTATCCTACTTCAGGAATGAGGAAGCTAGAGTCTTTATAAATCAGCTCTCCAGAATCATTGGTTGAGTGTTTTCCTCTGTGTTGCATTCACAGGTGACATGACTTCTTACAGCAGCAATACAAGAGCCCTTAGGCACAGTGATGCAGAGCCTAACAGATGGAAATTAGTCCAAGCACACTACGATCTAATATATATGGATGCAGTCATGAAAACTTGTCTACGATCCACAATTAGCTCCACTCAGGTCAAATCTTTGCTACTTAAATGTGATGGACAGCCACAAGCTCTAGAAGAAGGAAGAAGAGGAGGTAAGAAAGAGGAGTAAGAGAAGGGACAGAAGATGAGTAGAGGAGAAAAAAAGAAAGAAAGAAAGAGAAAGAAAAAGAAAGAAAAGAAAGAAAGAAAGAAAGAAAGAAAGAAAGAAAGAAAGAAAGAAATTAAGAAAGAAAGAAAGAGAGAGAAAAGGGACGGAGGGAGGGAGAGAGACAGAAAGGAAGGAGAGAGAAGAAGTAAAGGAAAAGAAAGGAGAGGAAGATGTAAAATGAAGACCAGTGAAATAAGCTACACTTACTGCTGCTGTAATACAGTGCACCTGAGATTCACAAGCTCCATTAATTACCACCAGCTCTATTCTCCTTTCATCCCTGACCAGCACTT